>NC_045603.1:49795000-51045000 GCF_009762305.2 Zalophus californianus
AAAACTGTGTTGGAAGAATGCGGGGAGCCCACAGGACAAGAAACATGTGTGAATATGGTGCTGGTATAGCATCTTTCATAACAGAAGGTAAATAATTAGCACTGGAAAATAATTAAATAGTAACAGTTGTATGTTATTTAGCAATATAGCAACAGCATCTGGGGAAGTAAGAAATGAAGGGCTGCTCTTGGAGAAATCTGACTCTTCAAATTGTATGCATGTATAATTTTGATAAAAATAAAGGGGTATAAAAAAGTAAATTTTAAAAAATAACATGGTAGGGAGTTTTCTTGTGAGGATCGAGACTGTACATCTATGAGAGGCATGAAAAAAAATCAATCATTGTGATGTTATACAAATGGGTACTTGTGATTTAGGATAAAATTTCTAGTGACATCATCTTGTTCGATTGCAAAATAGCTGTAAAAGACGGAAAGTGACGAGTTTTGAAAAACTTGTAGATGACTCAAAAATGTAGCTCTAATAAAACAAAAACAACTAATAGAAGAATTGGAATTAAAATTATTTTATGAACTATGACTAAGGAAAAGGCAGTATTTTAAATTTAATGTATATCATACAACACGGCATTTGTGTCATTGTTCTTTGTCCTTTGTCAGCCTTTCAGTTCTATACATTTGACCAGTTTACATTGAGATTTCAAGCAGTTGTGAAACTATTTTGTCTCTTTCAGAACTCAATAACCATGTGCTACTCTTCTTTGCTAGGCTACACTCCTGACACTTGTAGGATAACCTCCCCACCATATGATGGTTTGTATGGCCTTCCCAGCTGGACTCACTTTGCAAAAGAGAGAGTTTCATGGCTAATAACTTCATGAGATTTAACCATCCCTGTCCCCCCCCGTTTTATGCAACTTCTATGGGGTTTCATGGCTGGTGCTTAGAGCAGAGCTGCCTAGCTTATAGTTAGTGTCAATAAATATGTATTAAACAAATGATTCTGTGGAGAACTTTGATCAAATTCGAAGCATTAAGTGCTAGTGTATTCTCATTCAAAGGGTCACAAATTCAGAAGCCCTCAGGGGTGAGGCAAGTCAGTGAATGAGATCCATCCAGGGAAGACAGTGGCAAATGGGAAATTGAAGGCTCCATCCAAAGGGGGGAGTTGGAAAGTGTCCAGTGTTGCTAGATAATCATAAAAGTAAACATTCACATGGTGCATTGCATGTGCACTGGTCCGATCGGATGGCTTTAATGTAAAAACTCAATCCTTGCCACAAAAACTCTGAGGTAAGCACTATTATTGCTCTTCACCCCCTTTTGCAGATTAGAAAACTCAGGTGCCTAAAGACTATGCACTCAAACGCACATGGCTGATAAGTGGCAGAGCCAGGATTCTGGACCCAAGCATTCTGGCTACCAGGTCCCAGCTCCTAATCATTCTGCCATGCTGCCTCTCCAATTTTTTTAAAAGACGCTAACACATGTGCATGAAATCTACTAATTTTTAAATGCTGGCAACTATTCTAACTTTTTGAAGCACTACAAGTCAAGCAAAGCATGCTTGGTTTGTGACTTCTTCTCAGGTTGTGGAGAATTAAAACATAGGTACTGGGGTATGCAAACGATGTCTGAGCCCCCAGAGCCACATTTAACACGCCTGGTAGGCTCGGTAGCCACAGTGCCAGGACCTCGTACAGATTTGGACCCACTTCCGGGTTCAACTTCATCACTCCAGTGGGCATCTACCCTGATGAGCTTTTCAAGCCTCAGTTATGGTCTTGGTTAAAGGAGAAAGAGAAGAATCTCGTAAACGTGAGAATGGCCACCATATGTGTCCATATGCCTTAATAACTTTCAAACCTCTCTGCAAAGCCGTGTGGGTGTTTCCAAGAGGCCCCAGTGCTATTTTCCTCTGTTGCAAAGATGACAGGGATGCGTTTGATGTATTTTGTTGCCTCTACTATTGTTTCATTTCAGACCATTTCAGTGGAACGTGGATTTTATTAAAAACCAGGGGAAACATTGAATGCTCTGTGATGGTTACTACAGCTTGGCAAAATAGAGTAAAAATCATTGGCAGATGCTAAAAAAGTTGTATTTTTTGGCAATAACAAAGTTTTTGTCTTTGAGCCCTATGCCCAAAACAATTTGCAGTTGTAAAATATGACATGTATAAAAATGCTAAATATTTATATTTCTCTGGAGGAATTATATCAAATCATTGAGTGGAGGTTTAAATTATGAATTAATTGTAGTGAATAGAATGTTTTGCATACTTTGCTAGAAGCTAAGAATAATGATTGAATGAAGTCCCATTAATATTTACTATGGGCTAGTTTAGACAGTGGGTAAGGTATTGGTATATGTATTTGCTTTTTCTTTCAATGTTGTGTTGAGATATTAAACCATCTGTTCTTATGCATAAACATTTTCCTGGGATTCAGGTGGGATTATGGGATATGATATGGCTCTATGATTATTATGGGGTGATCAGCCTGTTTATAATAAAGTGTTACTTTAGGGGCCTCTTAATGATCCTTAAAAGGAAATCACTACAGATTTCAAACTGGCAAAACATCTCCTCTCGGAGGCAAATTGTTTTTTTTTTATAAATGTCAGTATGGGTTATTTTAATTATCAAACACCTAAATTAAATGTAAACTTTCTAGATCAAGATAATATTTTTGTACTTATGTGAACTATAGCTCATTTTCAGGATCAATTCTACAGTAGACTCAAAACTAATTGCTTTTCATTCTCATCAAATGGCAATATCCCTGAGAGAAGTTATAAAGCCAAAAACTGACCACTGTGCAGGATAATAGAATAATCTGTAAACTCAATAAAAGTTATATGTGCATATTTAGAATGCGAATATGTATAAAAATATAATTAAGTCAAATATTTACTACTGTCAATAAAATAAAATATTCACATTCCGGAACACTTCAGAGCGTTCTAGGTATAAATGTGTAAGCAAAATTTTAAGATTTACAGTCTATCTAGCAAAAGATTTCCTTATGGAAAAAAAAAAAAGAACTTTAAATCAGTGCATCTCGTGCAATTTCCAACCCTGTATGCTTGAGTAATATGGCACGGTCCCATAAAAAGTGGTGTCTCCTCACCAAAAAGAAGTGAAGGAAGAAGTGGGAGAAGGGAGCACATATGAATACCACTAAGGGGAGCCCCCAGTTGCTTCTGATAGTCTCCTATTGGGGTATTCACCCTCCACCATTCTCTTGGGAATCACAAGTTGAAATAGATTTAAACCTGATGCGCAGCTCTGCAATTGCTTTCTCCAATTGCAAATTTAAAATGACTTGGCTTTAGTTCTTAAGTTTATAAATACTTCAACACAAACATTTTTATATCAAGAAGACGTAATGTGCACATTTTCTAATTCGTTTGCTGAACATCTTTGCTTTGCATACAAACTGTACTTGCATCAACCATTGCTATAAAACAGGAAATGTATGGTGTGGGTGAATTATGGACATAAAGGTGTGACTATTCTAACTTCACTATTACAGCACCATCTAGCAGAAAACCAGGAGATCCCCTTGTCATATCAGATATCAAGAAAGGAAGTGTGGCACACAGGTAAGGAAAATGAATGTTCTGGTTCATTCCAGGCATTTCTTTTTCTTTAAGTAACTCTACCCCCAACATGGAGCCCGAACTCATGACCCCAAGATCAAGAGTTGCATGCTCTACCGACTGAGCCAGCCAGGTGTAAGGCATTCCTTAATTAAAGTAGAAATGAGGGGCACCTGGGTGGCTCAGACGGTTAAGCGTCTGCCTTCGGCTCAGGTCATGATCCCAGGGCCCTGGGATGGAGCCTCACATCGGACTCCCTGCTGAACAGGGAGCCTGCTTTTCCCTCTCCCTCTCCCTGCTGCTCCCCCTGCTTGTGCTCGCTCTCTCTCTCTCTTTCTCTCTCTCTGTCTAATAAAAAATTAAAAAAATAAAGTGGAAATGACCCTTTCCACACCCAAGGTAGACCTTGCTAATGGATCATGGTATTCTTAGTATTTTCCAGACAGCCACTATTAAACGATCCTATTTAACATTCCTCATGCAATGACTTCGTAGCTCTCACACCTTATATAAATTTATTTCTGTACCCACTGCAGACAACAATCACCTGAAAATATCTCTTAGGGTCCTTCCTGAGTCCTGATCATCTTCCATCCTTCATTTTCCAGCTAAAAAGAGAAATTATGAGAAACACCCCACGTGGAGATTATAGCTTGTGGAAAAGCTTTGCTAGATGCCAGAATGTCCTCCCTAGCCAAGCCAGATCCTTGAGCCTTGAACAATGTTTGTCTTCTATTTGATCCATATACCGTCAAAATCAGAGAGTCTCAAACTTTTGATTTCACAGATCAAAAATATTTATTTTAAAGATTTATTCATTTATTAGAGAGAGAGAGCATGAGCGGGAGGGGCAGGGGGAGAGGGAGAAAGAATCTCCAGCAGACTGGAGCAGAGCCCAACGCAGAGCTGGATCTTACGACTCAGAGATCATGACCTGAGCCTAAACCAAGAGTCAGACACAACCGACTGCACAATCCAGGTGCCCCTAGATCAAAAATATTTTTAAATCTTTGGGAATACTGAAATAAGACTGTTAACTTTCTCTGTCCAATTAAGGACTTCTTAATATCCTATCTATTATGATAGTCATTTCATTAAAGTCGTATTTTAATGCTCAATAAGTAGAAAGGACGTTGTATGAGTTTAGGTATATAGCTATAGGCTCAGATCCGATGACAGGGAGACTCATGAATAGACTGGGACAAACAAGTCTGCAGTGTGTGTCTCATGTAACAGTTGGGAGGTGGGCAGGCAGTGCGGGGCTGGGGAGACAACTCTGCCATCCTCACCACTTTGCTCCAGTTATTGCAATTTTCTAGCCACAGAAGGGAAGTGGGAGTGGTGCTAAGAGAGTCTGGGGTGTGCATCTTCAGGGAATGACCCAGAAGAAGAGAGAGGAGGCTAGAAGCTGAAAGCAATTACCGGTGTCTGTCACAGACCTAATGCATAAAGGATAGTTCTTACCAAAACATAACCTTCTTACAAATATGTATGCGTATACATACATGTGCCTACAAACACATACATATTCCCACTATTTTTCTCATTTCATGATGGACCTTAAAAATTTTCAACAGACCTGCCAAGGTCCAGTGCCAGTGTTAGACTCTCAATGGCCATGGGTTTCCCGGGGCAGGTGGAAATGGCAGGGACACCAAGAGTCAGACCTCCACTAAGTCCAGCCCACCATGACTTCCCTCTCTCTCCCAACCCTTTCCTAGTACCTGGACTGCCAAGGGTGAAAGGTAGTGCAACGATGTGGAGAAGCATGAGGACACGCAGTGTCCGTAAACCCTGCACCATTACCTCCCTTCCTAGGAAACTTAGAATTCCTGAGTGAAGCTTATATAGTGGTACTAGACTAATTCAAGAAACCAGTAAAAAAAAAAAAAAAAAAAGAAAAAGTTTTTAATACTCTGAAATGTAATGTCATGGCAGCCATCCAAACTAAGATTGGAAAAAAAGGATTTGTTAATAAAATGCAATTTAAAAAGAGTTGAAGAACCTCTCTTCCTCTAAAGGCTGCCATAATGCTACATTATTCTTAATGCCTCTTAAATGACCCGGGTAAGTGCTCATTAATCATGTGTTGCTCTGCATTTACTAACAGGACTGGCACCCTGGAACTCGGGGATAAATTACTTGCAATAGATAACATCCGGCTGGACAACTGTTCAATGGAAGATGCAGTTCAGATCCTCCAGCAGTGTGAAGACCTGGTGAAGCTCAAAATCCGCAAAGATGAAGATAACTCAGGTATTGATAGCTTCCTTAGTTAAGACTGATTTCTCTAACTGTGCATCTGTCACAGAAGATACTAGATCTTGATGTTTTACATACAACAGCTGGCTAGTGACATTGCAACAGTGTTCTACATAGTTAAAAGGGTCTTTAAATTGTGTGTTGAGAGTGTAGTATGAATTTTAAATAATGGTATGATATAATTAAGATATTTTTATTATAAAACATCATTATGGTAGTATCAAAATTATTTTCAAAAATGAAAACTAAATCGTCACCCAGTACTACCCTAATACACTGGAACCAGTTATTTTTTTTTTTGAAGATTTTATTTGTTTATTTGAGAGAGAGAGAGAGAGAACAAGCAGCGGGGAGGAGCAGAGAGGGAGAGAGGGAGAAGCAGACTCCCCGCTGAGCAAGGAGCCCGATGAGGGACTCGATTCCAGGACCCTGAGATCATGACCTGAGCCGAAGGCAGACACTTAACTGATTGAGCCACCCAGGTGCCCCAGAACCAGTTGTTCTCTAGTTGATATTTATATTACATGATTATAGCCATAGTGCATGTTATAACTTCTTAAGCACATTACCACTTTTCAAACACTTAATACCTATCATTTTTTTATTTACTGCCTGTAATTTATTTATCATTTTTCTCTTCTTACTTAGATTGCTTCCAATTGTTTCACTATCATAGATAGTACAATCACAGACATCTTTATGTATGGATATCTTTACTCAACTTTTCTTCTTCTTCTGAATTATTTCCTTAGGAAACATTTTTAGAAGTAAAATTGCTGAGTAAGAATAAAAAGGAACTTCTCAGGATTCCTGACGAGTCTTGTACCATGTTGCTTTCTAAAAGGGCTGTATCCATTTGTAGGGTTTCCAGTAATGGATGAATACAGTGGGGCAGTGCTTCTCAAACTTTCTTAGGCCTCAGAATCACCTGAAGAGCTTGTTAAAACACAGTTCTGGTCATTACTCCCAGATGAAGCCTGAGATTCTGCATTTCTAACAAACTTCCTGATAATACCACTACTGTGGTCCAAGAAACACAATCTGAGCAGCCCGGCTGAAGCCAACTTCTTTGCTATGAATATTATTCTGCTGATCATAGTTATAAGTCTTTTTACTTGTTGGCCTAAGCCTTATATGTAATATACAGTTTGTGTTTTCCAGTTTTGATTTTGTTTTGTTTTGTTTTGTTTTAATACAGTGAGCATTTAAAGAATTTAAAGTAATCTGAATGTTTACTCCAGTTAGATTTTTATTTGCCCAATGTTTTCAAGTTTTTTCTCTACAGAATTAGTAGATTTTTGCCTAATGACTCCCCTTACTGAATTTTTCCAAAGCATTTGATTCTGTTTTCATAGAACCACTATACTCGTGTTTCGTAGGTTATGTAAGATCCATTAAATTACATAGTTACAAAAACTAGTAAAACTGACATAAACAGGCTTGGGAATAAACAAAATTGACTCTAAATTTTTAAGCTTACAACTCAATTGTTAGCAGGCACAGAGATGCACAGAGGTACTAGAAAGAGCTATTACTCTAGGGCATTCAATAGCATTAGTAGATATATTTTATAAAGATAGAGAACCACAATTAATCCAGTAATGGCTAAAGAGAGATTGGTTAAGAGACTTTCTGCTGTATATAATTTAATTCCAACCAATGATGAGTTATTGTCAGTGTTCTGGAATCTTCTATAATTAAGCCATCTAGATCTAGAGTTTATGGTCATGTCAGGCCATGTGTTTTTGATTCCTGTACAAAGTCAAAACAAGTTGGTAGTTGCATCCATCGGTACAGCTGGTAAAGATGATTGTATCCAAATCTATTTTATAACCAACGCTTAAAAAGTTCCACTTGTTATTTCTCAAGCAACTGATTTTCTGTACCAACATTGCATTCTTCTCCTTACAAACATGCTTCAGTTGCACTTTCTTTTAGGGATTTATTTCAAAAAAGGATAAAGCCTCAAGCATCAGTCTGGATTCTGTCCTAGTGAAGAAGCAAAGCTCTGTGGAGAAACCCATTTTTCATGATTTGCCAAACTAAGCAGATCTCAGCTACCTTCCATGCAGAGTGAAAAAGCCAAGCCAGAGATGAATATGTATAGTGCCCACAGTTGGCTATTTTCCCAGTTCCAAAGCCAGGGTGTGCAGATATGTCAGGCTGGAGGAGTTTCAGAAACAACTGAACACTTGGACAGCCAGATCTTACTTTCAATTGCTTCTTCCCTTCAGCTTATTTTTTCCTCTGTAGACCTTTCCCTCTACAATCCCTATGCCTAATACTATGGTAATTCCCTTGCTTATTAAGTTTTGGGTTTTTTTTAATTTTTAGGAGGTCCTATTTTTAAAATCCTAAATCCTTCCATTGAAAACCATGCACCTACCCAAAATAAGACTGTAAATATAGGTGTGAGATATATATTTACCCAAACCAGATTTCCTGAAATTGGTATATGAAAATAATATACTCATTCAGATATGTTTTTATAACAGACCACAATTTGAAAATTACCATCTGATCATTGATTTGGAAGAATCTGAGTGTTTCTGTATCCTCTTCCAATATGAGAATATAAGTATAATTTGAGTAACTGAATTCTCTTTTATTCAGAGCAGAGCAAGGAGGGGAGGTGGAAATAATTCAAAATGAATGTGTTCAAGGCAGACTCTGTGGTCATAAAGAGCACATGCTTTAAAATCAGACCTGAGTTTAAAGTCCAGCTCTACCACGTTTGAGCTATGTGAGTTTGGGCAAGTTACTTAACCAGTCTGAGATTCTGCTCCATTTTCAGTAATGTGCACATAGTAATACCCACCTTAGGGAGCAGTTGTAACTTATTAATAGAAATGTTTACATTTGGTATTCAATACATGGGGACTATTTTTATTACTATAACATCCTAAAATACCTTTCCCCGCCTTTGTTCTTATCCTTCATCAAGACTTAAATGAATGGGAAATAACCACTAATCATTACCACAGTCACTGATTTCGGAAGTTTGATACTGTGCTTAATCTGAAATTAAACTGGTGATTTGAATTATTACCATCCTTTGTCTCAGTATTTTAAAAGGGCAATATTCAGTATATAGTCTTCACCCCCTAAAATGTTGTTCATACTGATATCAGACTTTCTATACTCCAGGAGTCTTCCAGTTCTTTCCTTAACTATCTGCCCCTCTCCATCTTGCTTCTCTCATCAGTTACAGAAAGTTTATAAGCATACCCAATATAACTTGGTTTCCTAAGCTAGCAATACTGCAGTTGGGTTAATAGATGCTGCTTCAAAATGTGAGCACACCTTCCAGCTATACTAACTGCCTTGTTCTGCCTTGTCCCTCACCCAAGGAGATGGTAGAACTACTCTCAGAAGTTGTTAAAGTCTTTGTTTTTCATTCAGTCATGCCATCAGTATTTATTTGGTGTCTATGAAGTGTTAGGGTCAGCCAGGTCTTAGATTAAAGAAGATACAATCCCTGCCCCCAAGTCAGTCACCACCTTATATGAGATACAGAAGAAAATAAGTAATAATATGATGAATGTTCTAGGTGTAAGCACAAAATGCTAAGAGAATGTGGAGGCATCCATTTGAGCCTGGGGAGCTAAGGAAATGCTTCTAACAACCTTGGTCTTGAAAGCGTTTGGGACGTGTTAGAATTAACCAGAAGTGAAAGGGCCAAAGCAGATCAGAAAGCATGGCACATGGAAGTAGCAGATGTAGCTGAAGCAAAAATTATGTATAAGGACTCGGTAGTAGGTGCATAGAAAGATATACTGAAGTCAGATCCTTACGGTCCTAAACCATGTTAAGAAATTTGAACTTTACTCCCAAAGCCAATGGGAGCCATTAAAAGATGTAAAGCAGGGGAGTGAGGCCAAAGTATTTGGTCAGTGATGACCGGTTGCAATCGGTACTGAAGAATGAGGCATTCAAAAGTCTGAATCAACTCTGTTTCTAGCCCAGGCTCAGGGAGCAGTAGAATGAAATGACTAAGAACACAAGGCTAGCTTCACAACCGACAAGCTGGGAAATGGGAAAATGAAATTCTCATCCATTAATGTCCAGTTAATGCCTACTTCACATGGCTGTTTTACGAATCAAAGGAGGTCATATATTTAAGCACTCAGCAATGATGTTTGGCACCTAGTAAGGCCCAATGAATCCTAAATGCTAACTGCCATTATTAGGATGCTTTTAAAATTAATTTTAGCTTTATTTTACAGTGTCCAAATCTTTTGGAACACTTGGAATTATAGAGATTTGCCCCCCCCCACCCCCCAATATTCAGTGACCATTCTGCCTTCAGGAGCTTTTGTATTTTTCATCTTTCCTTACCACAGGAAGGTAAGTCAAGTAGAGCCAAATGGTTCTTGCCTGGGTCTGAGGCTCCAAAACAAGGGTTGTTACCCAATCCTTAGGTACCCAAAGATGCAAATAACCCTCTTGATATAAAATCTGTTGTTTTTCCTTGGTTGCATCTAGATCCAATGTAAATGAAGAGGGGGAGATTGGATGGCTGAGAAGCAGCCCTGAGGCAAAACAGTTGAGAATCTGGGGAGTTGTAGGAAGAAGTACTTGGAGGCTTTCAAACCTGTCCCAAATAATTCCTAAGGATCTGTCTGCTTTGTATGACTGCCTTGGTGCCCATCAAATACATAGCTGCTAATGATTTCTCTCTTGATTTAGAGCACCTCGCTTCTAATATACAGCATGTTTTAGAGACTCTAAATTCAGCATTTTACCTTCATTGGCTCTAATTTGTGTAGGGAAACATTTCCAGGCTGCCGTTTGTGTCACTCAAAGCAAATTATCGTTACACATTTCCAAATAGAGTCTTATGCACATATAGCCTTAGTACCAGTTCAATCTGCCCTTCAAAGATTTGAGTTTTCATATTTTTTTTCAGTTCATCATTGCTAAGCCAGCTAAATAATTTACCCCAGCTTCCCCCCACACACCCCCCCCCCCCAATCTAGGTTGAAGTAGCAGAAAGGTCCCATTGCAAGCAAGCAAGAATGATCCTAGCTGGGCTAGGAGCAGTAGTAGGGATGGTTTTGGCAAAAAGCTGGCTACAAAAAAGAACCCACGATAGATTAAAAAAAAAAAAAAAGGTTATCTTCCCTTTGTTTTTTCATGCTTGATCTCAAAGTAATGGCTTTCAATCTCTAGTCAGAATCACCCAGAAGGTTGTTAAAACACAGGTGACTGGGCCCCTCCCCCAGAGTTTGGGATTCCTACAGGTCTGAGGTGAAGCTGAGAATGTGTATTTCCAACAGGTACTTAGATAATGCCAAAGTTCCTGGCCCTAAGACTATAGTTTGAGAAGCACTGTCACAAAGCAGCCTAACTTGGAGACTAATAAATGATTGCTAACATAAAGAAATTCAAATTCTAAAAAAAAAAAAGAAAAGAAAAGAAATTCAAATTCTACTCTTAGACACTCTGCAACTCCTTGCAACTCTGTTGGTAGACTGTTGTGACACGGCCAGATAAAGTGACCACACAACAGTAGGAAGCTGTAAGGGTGTTTTTCTAAATAGTTCATTTTCTCAGGCCTGTCCTCCAAGAAATGTAGCCATACTGTGTAAAATGAATTCCATCACTTTTAGTTGAAGTGAACTTTGATTGACCTGCACATGTATGCATTCCAGAGGCTTTCTCCCAAATCCAAGCCTCCTATTTGGTCCACACAAGCAGCTGCCATTATGGATTCAAGCCAGATAGTGTTCATTTTGTTAAACAGGCAGCACTCAAGAAGCCCGAAAATAACATTGTAGATAAGTAATGCTGCAATTTTGCGTCTGTTCTGTGGTCTCATTAATTTTCTTAACTAGAGCTGAGCAGAGCAAACAAGCAGCCTGGCCCCTTTTCATGTCTTTCACTAATAGTTGTAAACCTTCTGTTGTGATATAAAAACTTCTTATAATATCATTAACATCTGTTTGGGCTCACTTCGAAACTTAGCGGTGATCCTACATTTTTCCTTCTCAGAAAGTTTTTGTTCTGGTTTAACACTCCAGTTGCACCTTTCTAAGCTGGAGCAGCCTCAAGGGGAGAGGGGCTTGGAGTGCTTCCTCCTCCAAAATGGTCTGAGCATACATGGCAGTTATCACCCGCCTATGCTTTAGGGCCTTCCCACTGCCAGTTGGGCTAATGCCTGAGAAGGCAGATGGAGTTGGAAGTGCAGCCTGAAGCTGACTCAAACAGTCTTGGCACTGTGGAGGGAGGGTGCTCTAGCTTTGCTGGTTCCCACGGTGGCAGCCCAGGTCTTGGTGTCACTCTTTGAGTGAGCCATATTGGGTGTGCATCACCTTGCAGAAGGAAACTAGACCTCAGAGGAGCAAGGAGGCTGACCCACAAAGCTCTCTTAGAGACCTCTTCCCTTGGAACTGTGACTCAGGCTGAGAACATCCATTCATCCTCTTGCTTATTTGTCCGGGCATTGACCAAAGTCTCTTTGGTGCCAGACATTGTTCTGGAGACATGAAGATAAAAATGTCTGTTTTCAAGGTGATCCTGTTCTAATGGAGGAGACAAGTGGAGAAATCATTCAAACATAGAGGGAAAAGTATATACTAGAATAGGCATTCTTGTTGGGGACAAAGATTGGTTCTCAGGGAGCAAGAATGCTAGACATTACGTGACAATGTGGCCCTTCGGAGCTCAACCCTACCTGACTGGATCTGTTCCTTCATATTTAATTTCTCTTGTTGGGGAGAATTTAAATTTCATTTCATTTTTCTCCTTGGCGAGGGGAACAAGAATTAAAAGAAGTTGAGAACACTGGAAGAATACACAGGAAAAAGGTATTTGTGCATAAGGAGTAATGCATGTAAGGTTAACCATGTTGGAAAAGTGCTTTTTTAATGAACTGCAGTGGTTCAGTGAGGAGAGAAGGCCGGAGATTGGACTATGGGAGAGAGGGTGGTGTGGCCCCTCTGGAGACACAGAGGCTCCACTCAGCTCATGCAAAGAGGTGGTATTTTATTCTTAAAGAATTGGGAACTACTGAAAAACTTCAAGTAAGAGAGTAACATATACAGATTTATGCTTTAAAAACATTCTAGGAAGAAAAGAGAAAGAATTGTATATTGTCAGCACTGGTGAAAATAGATGTGGGGGAGGGGCAAAGGCTGGAGCCCACCCAGGAAAACAATTGAAGAAGAAACTGTTGCTATGAAAAACAGGGCAAAGCCGAGGTGGGGGCCTCCTCTAGAGCAAGTGGCAGTGGGAAGCTCTGGGAACTTTGCCTGGTGGGCAGATGGGCCAGAAGGGTCTGGATGAGACCGTGTATATGCAGCCACCATCATCATCTATGAAAGTAAGGAAGCCAAGCTAATTAATCTGTTTACCCAAGGTATCCACCAGGGTTCTCTAAGGGAATTAATGTCTTTTCTTTTCTTGTTTTTAAAGTTTATTTATTTATTTGTTTAAGTAATCTCTACACCCACGGTAGGGCTTGAACTCAGGACCCCAAGATCAAGAGTCGCATGCTCCCCTAGCCGAACCAGCCAGGCGCCCCAATATTTTCTCTTTAAAAAAATTGCATTAGGAAAACTTCAAATATATTTTTAAAATAGAGAAAAATGATGTAATGAACCATCATACATCACCTAGCATCAACAATTTTTTTTTAAGATTTTATTTATTTATTTGACAGAGACACAGCGAGAGAGGGAACACCAGCAGGGGGAGTGGGAGAGGGAGAAGCAGGCTTCCCGCTGAGCAGGGAGCCCGATGTGGGGCTCAATCCCAGGACCCTGGGATCATGACCTGAGTCTAAGGCAGACGCTTAACGACTGAGCGACCCAGGCGCCCCGGCATCAACAATTATTAACTTAGGATCGATCTTGCTTCAGCTCTGTTCCTAACCTAATTGTCTCCCCCGACCCACACACTGAATTATATTGAAGAAATTCTAGACATATCATTCCATCTTGTAAATGTTATTAATGTAGCCCTAAATGATACTCTTTTAAAGGATTTCCAAAATACGTAGCTCCATATCATCACAGTTCAAAATGTTATCAATAATTCTTAATATCATCCAATATCAGTCAATGTGCCATTTCCCTGATTTTCATACACATATATAGTTGGGTAGGCAGATGGATAGAGATGATAATAGGTAGATATATAGATAGATAGATGATAGATTTTATAAAGCTGATTTTAATTTGGGTCCAAAAAGATCTACTCCATTGCTTTGGGTTGTAATGTCTCTTAAATTTTCCCTTTCTAGTTTTTGTTTCTGAGAATTTGTTTGTTGAAGAAATCAGAAATCAGCTTCTATTTCTGTCGTAATTTAAATACAGCATCATTTCTTCCTGTTTCCGTAACAACGCTGTAATAGGAACGTGTCCATCCTCACTCAAGTACTGCCATTTTTAAATTTTTGTTTATTTGCATCCCCATCACTACTTAAACTCACTGAGTGCCTTAAGAATTGCCTTCTTGTTATTGTGAGGCCTCAGCTGCCTGACTTAAAATGTCCCCACCTAAAGTGATCTTAAACCCATTCACTCCTTGTCTGGTGTTAATTTGTCATCTTTGTGATGCAAGTTGCAAAACGGTCAAAAAATGACCCCGGGCATTCACTCTGGGTTGCCTAAAGAATGAGCGCACGAGAACCAGTTTCTCCACCTTCTCCCAGTAGACCAGTGTTTATGACTGATGTTTCAACTGAAACTTCCCACAGGCTCCTGGGTTCTGGGCAGTTGGGTTCCAGGTACTGGACAGCTGTTATTTCCCACAACTCCCATAAAGAGCTGATGGCCAAACCCAGAATTCTTGGTGTCCATTGACAAGGTAGTGTTCCTGCTTGCCCTATAAGGGAGAACAGTGAAGGGCCAAGGTTTTCCACTGGCATAAACAGCCACCCTGGGCGCCTGGGTGGCTCAGTTGGTTAAGCGACTGCCTTCGGCTCAGGTCATGATCCTGGAGTCCCGGGATCGAGTCCCACATCGGGCTCCCTGCTCAGCAGGGAGTCTGCTTCTCCCTCTGACCCTCTTCCCTCTCGTGCTATCTCTCATTCTCTCTCTCTCAAATAAATAAATAAAATCTTTAAAAAAAAATAAAAAAAATAAAGTCTAAATGTTTTAAAAAAAAAAACAGCCACCCTGAACGGCCAGCAGAGTGCCCAGTGGCAACTAATATTTATGCCAAGGTCTACTAATCAAATGACTCGCCTAGAATTTTATCCAGACTATAGTAGGTGGTACAGGTGCATGTAATCTGTCCAATAGTACCCTATCCATTTATATCAAAGCCAGCTCTGAAGGATGATGATATGGGGTAGAAAAATTTGGACTTTTGACCTCCATACTGCACTGTATCCTCATATCCCTGAGCCTCTCACAGCAGCTCCTTAGTAGATTATCATCACCTTGTTGGCCACCACTTAATTAGAAACCTGTAACATAATAAAATAAAATAAAATTAAATTAAATTAAATTAAATTAAAAAAAGAAAAAAGAAACCTGTAAGAAGTTTGTGAACCATCAAACAGAGGTATCGAAGCTCAATGTGGAGGGTTCTCAGCTGTCAATATAAATTTGAGTGTAGGGGCGCTGGGGTGGCATCCTCGGTTGGGTATCTGACTCTGGGTTTCAGCTAGCATCATGGTCTCGGGGTTGTGAGATGGGACCCGTGTTGGGGGTGGGGCGTGTTCCCCATTCTCATGCGCGCTCTCTCTCACTCTCAAATAAATAAATAAAATCTTAAAAAAATATATGTATATATATATTTGAGTGTAATACTGAATATTTTTATATCATAAGAGGTTGATTTAAGCATTACAGTGTATGGTAGACGGTCTTTAATTCTCTATATGTGGAGCTTATTAGGAGTAGAGCATTGAGGAAGGAGAAGTGGCAGGTACATTCCAGAAGTCCCAATCTGTGGCAGAAGTGAAGTAAATGCTGGTAGGAGAGGACACATCACTTCCTATATTACTCTATAGACCTTTCATTTTATGTCCATTGTAATTGTTCACCATACACACAGATAATTGAATTGTTAATTCAAGCTTTTCTTTTCCTCCTTATTTCAGGGTTTCATGTCATAAATGAACAGCTGCTCGTTGCAGAAATGTGACTGTGTTAACATTTAGCTATGATATAGTCTGACTGTAAAAGCTGACTGTTTTGTTAAAATAGCTACTGGACCATTTCATTGTATCCTTAGGTGCAGAAATGAAACAGCTCCCTAACCATTCACAGCTCCTGGGCTTAAGGAATAAAACAAGAAATGCTCAAGAAATGTCATAAGCAAATACAACACTCTGAAGTCTGAGACTGCATATTTGTAATCCTGACACAGTCGAAAAACCCAACCATGCCGAAGGTGTCCCGTGCGGGCCAGTGCTTTAGTCAGACCACGTTAACAGACGATTCCCTTCATACCAATGTTAAATAGTGAAAATTAGTTCATGACAGTGTGGCAGCCTGGTATATTCTCCTGAAACATAATTCACATGACTCTTCCTCTAAAGAACAGAGGAGAGAGAACCATTCAAACCTTTTCTTCAATATCTGGAAATTCATTCATAGGATTGACGTTTTAAGATACAATCAGTGGAATAATGTGCAAGGGATTGTAGATTTCCAAGCCAACTTCTCTCAGCCCCACTTAACCACATATATGTTAAAGTTTGCTCCAACCCTGAGTAAAATCTTCTCTGTATTGTAAGTTAGCTAGCTTGTGAAGGCCTGGAAATAGGAATGGTCTGGCCCAGTCTCTGTCACTGCATGACTCTCTCCTCCCACAGCTATTTAGGGCACACTTAGGAAGTGCTGGGCAAGCCCTGTGCGAGGGCATGGACGCAGGCTAAAGGGCTTGTGGCGCCAGCTGGATGGATCACTCACTGATTTAAAACATAGGTCATTAGGCAGTGAGGCCCTCGCCTAACACTAAGGACGACCACATCCCTGTATTAGAATGTAATATCTTACCCAGAGAATCTACTTCCCCAAATAATTATTTCCTGAGACACAATGCTTTAATGATGATGTCTTGAGTTTCTTATTTTATGTATGAATATATGTGTCTTATTACTTTGCTTTTTTCCAAAGAAACCAATTATGACTCCTTGGCATTTATTGCAGATGAGCAAGAAAGTTCTGGAGCAATTATTTACACTGTGGAGCTTAAGCGCTATGGGGGGCCCCTTGGCATCACAATTTCAGGAACTGAAGAGCCGTTTGATCCTATAATCATTTCAAGCCTCACTAAAGGAGGATTAGCCGAAAGGTAAAATTTCAAGAAACTACTACAATTACCTGTGTCTGAGATGGGTTTCCTTCCTCACAGCTGCGTAGAAATATCCTCCCCTCTCCTGCTTGGTTACCTGTTAACTTTTTCACATCTACACAAAGGATCGATCCTAGAGCTTGAGAACTCTCAGGCAGAGGTCGGACTTGACTCTGAGAGGCATCTTACAGGCGGTAAAAGATGTCATGGGCTTAGTGTTGATGTTACTCTCTGGAAATGTATACACTTGACCACAGTGGACTGGAGGTGGATTTATATCGTGCCCATTTTGAGAGGAGGAGACTGAAGTTCAGGGAGGTTAAAAGGCTTGTCCAGTCCAATTCAGCAAACATTTACTGAGCCTGCATTTCCTGACAGGTACTGGGCTTGGCCACTGTGTTTTCCAAAGAGGATGATACAGGTTTTGTCTACAAAGATTTGGGGAAATACAGTGCAGTGACCCATCTTCATAATGTCTTATAATTTAGAACGTCCATTTGTTCTTTTGGTGAAGACGCACCCCCGCCCCTTGCCCCCGTTAAAGTGCATTTCTCTCTGAGACATGTTGTGGTGCATATTCCAAACCTTTCCTCCAGTAATCTAGCTCAGGAATGCACGCACCTCATTCATGCTGACACAGATAGTGGTTTGCAAAATAGAGATGTAGCACTGCAGAATCTTGGAGCTGCAAGGTACCTTGGAAGTCAGCTCATCCAAGATCTTCATCTGGCAGATGAGGGCACTGAGGCAGTCCAGAAAGGGTTACCCTGTTGGGATGTCATATTGTGATATTAACAGAGACACCTATGATGTGGTATTCTTTAGATACTCTCCTTTCCTAGCTTCCTCTGTTAGAGAGACAGTCCTAGGTATCTCTGTTAGGGAGACAGCAAGAAAAGTTTAATGTAATTGGTCAAGTGTTCTATGGCTTACAACATAGATATTTCCTAAACTGGAGATCCTTTATGAAAGAATGAAGTGATCTTTCGTTTCTAAAGAAAAAACATTCTTTGAGAGTAGATACACGGGTGGACTCGTTAAGCAGTCTCTCATAACCTGTGTGACCCCATGTCACCTCTGTTACCCCAGTTGCTGCTGCCTGCTACCCCAGAAGCAAGCTGTGGTCAGCGCACTCAGCCGCAGGCAGCCTGTGAACTGGGCTCATCCCCTCACTCACTGTCCTTAAACTGAGCCAGTACAACAGAAGGCTGGTGCTTGGGACTCCCAATCTACAGCCTGTAACCCAGTGGGAGAGATCTGAGTTTTTAGATCATCCCTGAGTTTGAATGCTTATGAATCTACTACTGCCCCACCAAGTGCTTCCAAAGATGGATATGGTGAACATCAAAATTATAAATTCCAATCTGCCAGCTCAGAATTGGGTGAGGATGGAAAGAGAAGAGACAAGGTCAAAGGTTCATTAGTTCATTGATCAATAAATTTCAAGCAGCGGGCTGAGCCCTTTACATAGTCTTCCTATTTAATGCTCAGGGTTCCCCTGAGAAATTATTATCCCCATCGTAGAGAGGTTAAAACAAGATATCCAGGTCACACAACCGAGAGTGGCAGAGTTGGATTAAAATGTAGCACGAATTGATTCTTGAATTCAGCCTTTTCAATCCTTAGAATTACCAACAGAGGGGCCCTGACACACCAGGGTCTGATGGAGGTCCCCATCTCTCTGAGCCTCACTTCTGGTGAGCTGGGGTGATGGTTGTGTTCAACCTTTTAGGTCTGTAAAAAGAAGGAATGCCCCATACTGAATATCACTGCTCTTATTGTCCAACATTGTTTATTTCCTTGGGATTTTTAAGAGGGTTACCAAATGACTCAACTTTCTTAGAATTTAAAAAGCATGCAGGTCCATTTTACATCCTAATTAAAACAGTTTTTCTAATTTTATTTGAAACTAAAAAGTTATTCACAACAGATGCAGTTATCTTGTAACATTGCCCAGGAGAGAGCGAGAAGTGGCTTCTAGAGACCCTTGCCAAGCCTTTATTACTATGAATATATAAAGCATGGCAGGGAATTTATATTCAGTGGCACACAGGGGTTTTTCTACCTTTCCTATTACTATTTGGTGTTTCAGAACTGGCGCGATCCACATAGGAGACCGAATCCTGGCTATCAATAGCAGCAGCTTGAAAGGAAAGCCTCTGAGTGAAGCCATCCATTTGTTACAGATGGCAGGAGAGACTGTCACCTTGAAAATTAAGAAACAGACAGATGGTGAGTGGGTCGAGAGCCACAATTATGGATTTTAAGTGTATTTCTGTCCCTCTCTGTGTCTTTCTAGGGAAATGACTCTCTCCAGAGGGAGTACTGGAATGTCTTCTTATTGAAATTTACTCTCAGACTTAAACTCCTTCCTCTGTCTTTAAAGCCCAGTCAGCATCAAGTCCCAAGAAATTCCCCATTGCTAGCCACCTGAGTGACCTGGGGGATGTGGAGGAGGACCCCTCCCCAGCACAGAAGCCGGGCAAGCTCACCGACACATACCCGTCCACTGTGCCCAGCGTGGACAGTGCAGTGGACTCATGGGACAGCTCCGGAATAGACACCAGCTATGGGAACCAAGGTATGTCCAAACCAAGAGGGCTTACTGTTGAAGCCTGTGTTCCTCAAAGATCTATCTTCTGCTCTTTGGGGAAAAAAAAAAAAAATCTTTATTTATTTTACCCGTGTCTGCTTCAGGGCAACCAGATGGAACACACTGAATATGGTGGCCTTGCATTTTCTCCTCCTTAATACTGATGAGTCATGAACATTCATCAAATGCTAGCAAGGCCCCATTAGGTCCACTGATGTCTGAGTGTTCAATTCAGAGCTTGTCCTTCATGCTTAGATTAATATGAGGCAAGCCATACAATAAAGTGGTTCACTGAAGACAGGCCCCATTCTTACTTTTTTAAGCAGGCTTTCCACAAAGTTGGATTGGGGAGTGCTGAAGGTGTGCTTTAAGAGATGAGCCGATGATTTGTGACCCCACTTATTCCTGCCTCCTCCTGACTTTTAACAGAGACTTACACAGGTTTCCTGAATACCCACTGTGAGAGAGTTGTGACCACAATATATAAAATTATATAGTAGATTTTTCTTCACAGGCATCAGCTTCATGTGAAGAAGTATAACCTGCATTAGAAGTTACACCTCACTCATAGAACGTAAACACACAAAAAGTGTTAGACTGAATACAGACTCATAAACTAAAAGCTTCTTTTAAACATCTCTTTCCTTCCAATGATACGTAGCATGAAAAAAGAAGTGTGTCAAAAATTCTTTGTATTTCTCCTATATGGGATTGAGATATGATTGCCCCCATCTGGATCTCTGGTGAAAATATCCCTCAAGGAAAGGAGGTTCCAGATTGCCCCTGCAGTGCCTAGAGAATATGTAAGTTCCAGGTCGAGCCGCAGCTACTTGCCTACTTGAAGGTGGACAGACTGGGCAGGAGTGTTTTGTTGGTTTTTTTTTAAAGATTTTATTTATTTATTTGACAGAGACACAGCGAGAGAGGGAACACAAGCAGGGGGAGAGGGAGAAGCAGGCTTCCCGCTGAGCAGGGAGCCCGATGTGGGGCTCGATCCCTGGACCCCGGGATCATGACCTGAGCCAAAGGCAGACGCTTAACAACTGAGCCATCCAGGTGCCCCAGGGCAGGAGTGTTGACTGGGGCATCCTGGCCATCTTCACATGTGCTGAAAGCTGTAGGTGGGCCACTAGCTGCACGGAGGAATTTATTTGGAAGCAAGATATAACGGATACACCTTAAAGATGACAGCGTAAAGCCTTACAAATGCTCATAATCCCTTAGACCTTGCAATTCCATTTCTAGGACTTTATCCTAAGGAAATAATTATATCAGAGACAGACAAAGATGTTGTTTTAGGTATTGTTTACAATGTCTAAATATTAGTGAAAAGTATCAAGTGATAGGGAATTAAATAAATTTAGGGAATCTATACACACACGCACGCACGCACGCACACGTGGAGTTTACCTTCTCTTTTTTTTGCCTGGTATAAATTCCAGCCTCCACATGGTTCTGCTCATTTTCTTCTCTCAGCTCGCCTTTGCCTAGGTCACTCTGTCAAGTCCCATGAAGAGCGGGGGGCAAGGAAAAGGAATATTTCAAAATCATCAAGTGGTTACTTGTTAGAGATGATACTGTTCAGTGGAGAAAATATTTTGAAGACCCAAAATAGAATTGGTGATTTTATTTACCTGGCAATTAATTTTTCTAAGTCATAATACCTTGCGACAAATTAGCTATGCCACCAGATAACTTATGTATTAATTTCTCATTGATCAAATTCTTGATTTCTCATTGCCCGTGAGTTGATGAGCCACCAGAGGTCTCTGATAAAGGACAGAAGTCAGATTCTACCAGAGTAGACTCTGAGGTTTGTTTATTAATGTGCTTGCTTATTTATTGTTTCTTAATGTGGAGACTCTCTTGTTACACAGATTTTTTTGTAAGGATGTTACTGATTTTAATGAGTTCTGCCCATAAGGTAATCTGTAAGAACTTAGCTACTCTCAGGGCTGCCTGTCTGGCTCAGTCAGGGGAGCAAGCTACACTTGATCTTGGGGTCATGAGTTCGAGCCCCATGTTGAGTGTAGAGAATACTTAAAATGAATAAATACATTTAAAAACTAAAAAAATAATTTGAAAAAAAGAACTTAGCTACTCTGTCCTTTTACACCATAGGATGAGGACCCTGATTAGCATACTAAACATAGAGCCTTTCCCACATGAAAAAAAATGAAGAACCATTTATTATTCGTGAAGGTTTTGAAAATTTGAATTCCTAGACAGAGACTAGTAGTGATAATAATATTAAATTGGGCATCAATAAGTTAGAAATCTTCATGAGGTTAAAGAGAGAGAAGATAGCAATTGTGAGTGAATCACGTCCTCCAAGACGAGAACGCAGTAACAATACCTCATATTTGTAAAAAACAGTGCTTCCCAAGCACTCACCTCAGGTCTCATAAGGAACATGGACGAGGAAAGGCTGGTTGATCACAGGATCTCAGTGTTAGCAGAGCATTTCAAAGTCAGCTCGTGTGCGGACCCGAGCGCCCGTGGTGACCAGGTGCTCCGTGAGGGCTGAGGCAGATCTCCCCAACCCGCGCCCGGAGCCCAAAGTTCTCACTTGTATTGAGTGGAGATCTGTCTGCCTGTAGCTCCTGCCTGTTAGTCTACATTCTACCCTCAAGGTCATTTAGAACTAGACAAAAGCCTCTTCCTCTTGACAGCCCTTCAGATAACTCAAAGACGGCTCTCATGCCTCTCTGAAGTCTTTCCTTCTCCAAGCAAAATTGCCCCAGGTCCTTAAAGGTTCCTTACATAAAACTTACTTTTGAGTATCTTTATCATCCTGAGGGCCTCTCTTCTGAGTATGTTCAAGTTTAACTCTCTGCTTATTAAAGTGTAGCATCAGAAAGGAAGGTTATACAACAGTCTGACAGCCCAGAGCAACTCAAGCCTGTCACCTTTATGGCTGAAAATTTTAGAACCTATGAAAGCAGCCTATCAACTTCGACATAGAATTGTGGTGGTTGAATCCTGTGTGTCACTCATTTTGTGCTTATTGCTTACCAAGATCTCAAAGTCTAGCTTTTTTTTTTTCTTTTACTTGTGTCATTAGGTTAAACCAAGTCTTTCCAGATTGTGTGAGTGAAGTTGACTCTTAAAAAGCAAGGCACAGAATCACACTTTTTCCCCTGTTAAATACTATGTTGTGAGATGTGGGTGATCTCTTCAACCTGTGCCTCCAGCCTCTCAGCAGACTGTCTACCATATACCAGGAAGACCTTGCACATTCTTATTGGACCCTACAGTCCACGATAGTTGTCCCATTCCCAGTAAGATATCACACCTCCGTGATGCGCATCTTCCTCCTTGGGCCCAGTGTCTCTGCAGCCACATTCCTTATTCTCTGCTGCTTCTCCAAAATGTCAAATTTGCCCCATTCTTTCATTCAACAAATATGTAATGGCTGGCACAATATTAGGCCAAGATGCAATGGATATACAATGATCGGCAAAAGAGTTGTGGTCTCTATTCTCATGGGAGAGGTAACCCAGCTGAAGGACCACACAATTAACAAGTCCTACAGTACAAAGTATTAGTTAATCAGGCTCCCTGCTCGGCGGGAAGCCTGCTTCTCCCTCTCCCACTCCCCCTGTGTTCCGTCTCTCACTGTGTCTCTCTCTGTCAAGTAAATAAATAAAAAAAAAATCTTAAAAAAAAAAAGTCTCACAGTGGGATGACTCTCAATTCTACTGTGCAGCTCTAGGATGAAAAACTTTTCTAGTCTGCCTCTGGGTCAGCTTCTTCCACTTCTCATTCTCCTGACCCTTATATTCATGCCCTTCTGCCTTATCAAAATCTTATGCTTTGGCCCCCTTCTGTCTTCTTTATTCCTCTTTCTATTATTCTTTTAAGATTTTATTTATTTACTCATGGGGGACAGAGAGAGTGAGAGAAGCAGAGGCAGAGGGAGAAGTAGGCTCCCTGTGGAGCAAGGAGCCCAAGGCAGGACTCAATCCCAGGACCCCAAGATCACAACCTGAGCTGAAGGCAGACGCTTAACCGACTGAGCCACCCAGGCGCCCCTTTATTCCTCTTTCTAACTCAGAAAACCCTTTCCCTGGATTTAGCAAAGGTCAATCAATACAAGGGGAGAACGATAACTTGCTGGTACTTAGAGTCTGACATTCTCATGGATGGTGTAGCGCTTTTGGTCTGTAATTCCTGACTCTCAACTCAGGTAGCTATGTTTTCTGTCTTATCCCACATTAATCTTTAGATCTTTCTCTCTTTTGAGTTCACTTTTTTCAGCTTTATTGAGGTATAATTGACAAATAAAATTGTGTATATTTAACAGGACAATGTGATGATTTTGATATGCGCACATATTGTGAAATGATTACCAATATCAAGTTGATGAGCACACCCATCAACTTACATAGTTACCATTTGTGTGTGTGTGGTGAGAATGCTTAAGATCTACTTTATTAGCACTTTTCAAGTATACAGTACAATATTATTTTTTAACTATAGTCACCATGCTCTACTTTAGATTCCCAGAACTCATTCATCTTATAAATGAAACTTTATGCCATTAGACCAACATCTCTCCATTTCTCCCATTCCCCAACCTCTGGCAAACATTCTATTTTCTGTTTCTAAGAGTTGAGTTTGACTTTTTCTTTTTTAATTTAGGTTTTACATACAAGTGAGCTAATATAGTATTTGTTTTTTCTGCCTCTCACTTATTTCACTTAGCATAATATTGTCCAGGTTCATCCATGTCATTGCAAATAGGATTTCCTTCATGTTTATGGCTGTTGTGTATCTATACTACATTTCTTTATTCATTCATATGTCAATGGACACTTAGGTTGTTTCCATATCTTGACGATTGTGAGTAATGCCACAGTTTTATCTCTTCAAGATACCTACTATATTTCCTTTGGATATATGTGCAGAAGTGGGATTGCTGGATCCATTTTGAGGTCATTTTTATCATTTGTATTTTCTCAGAGAAAAAATCTGTTTTGGGGCGCCTGGGTGGCTCAGTTGTCGAAGCATCTGCCTTCGGCTCAGGTCATGGTCCCAGGGTCCTGGGATCGAGCCCCACATCGGGCTCCCTGCTCGGCGGGAAGCCTGCTTCTCTCTCTCCCACTCCCCCTGCTGGTGTTCCCTCTCTTGCTGTGTCTCTCTCTGTCAAATAAATAAATAAAATCTTAAAAATAAAAATCTGTTTCATACAGGTTTTCAAATGTATTTGCACACAGTTAAGAAATTTGTTTGATTCTTTTTATTTTCCCGGTTTCTAGAATTATATCCCCAATATTGTTCCATATTTGGTACATTTGTATTTTTATTCTTTTTCCCCATGAGTATACTGGTAATGGTTTATTTTTATTTGGCATTTTTCCAAAGAACTGACCCTTGCATTATTTATCAGTTCTATTCTTGTTTTCTAAAATAAATTTTTGCTTTTAATCTGATTAAGTTTACTCCATTCTTAGATTTTCTGTTTATAACTAGAATTCGCTGCATAATTCATCTATTTCCATGCTTCCTTGTAGTTTTCATAAAGATTTTGATGGTTGAGAAGAGACCAACATTATGCAGGTGTTGAATCAGGTGTACAAATTTTATTTGTACACCTGAAACTAATATTACACTAGAATTTAAATAAAAAATTAGGGGGAGAAAAGGGACACCAACATGTACAGTCAAAAAGCCCAACTTCCCTTTAATGTAGTTAGGGAACACAACATAGTACATAAAGAGAGTAACACAGAGCAGAACACTGAGCAGTATTCTCGACATTGGCGGGGGGGGGGGGCTTTTATTTTTCTCATTAATATCTCTTCTGCTCTCTACAAGCTCATGTTTTATCTCCTTCTGTCATGTTGGCTTGCCCAGTTTTCTGTGAGCTCTTATATCTTTGCTTTGATCTCTTGCTTTATAGAGATGATAGTTTCGGTGTGTATTTTTAACATTTTGTGAAGATCTAGTTGGTCATATTTATCATTTGCTGCATGGCAGTCTTTTACTCATGAGTATCCTTCATCAGCTATTGCTTTGTTTTTCTGTTCCTTCTCTCCTTTTTTTTTTTTTTAATATTAACTTGGTATACATCTTATGCCAGTTCCTTTTGAATTATTGCTCATCTTTGCATGAGATGACTTCTTTCTAAATCGGAAGTTTGAAAGAAGGTCTGAGACAGAAGAGGCCAAGCTGTGCTCCAGGCTAGCAAAAATTACCCCACAGTTCACAGTAACGTGTGATGAGTGCATTCTTACTCAGCCCAGAGACTGACAACTGTAGGCTGCCAACAATACAGAATTCCTCTCTGCTAGCGTGCCTCACTGATAGATTGCTTCCTGCAGTTAGTGGTGTATCTGTAGGTGTTGTCTTTCCACCCACCTCCCTGGCTTTACCCTGGTGCACTGATTCTGGGGAAATTCCTGCTACCAGCCTATATAAGCCATTCTAGTGTTTCAAACAAAGCATTGTTGTTTTGCTCTTTGCCATGGCCCCTGCTTTGGAAGACTGGGCCCTCTCTGAAATCGCTGGTAATAGGTGTCTCCTCTTGGCTTCTTATCACCACCTTCCACCCCCTGTTTGACTCATGGAATTTGATAACTTTTTTTTTATGTATTTATGGTTTGAGATTCTAGTTTTGCTGAAGATGTAGTTTATGTTATTTGTCAACCCTTTCTGTTTTGAGGTGATTTCTAGAGAAGGTAGAGAACCATTTTGCTCTGCCATTTTAAAACCACATTCTCATCTAAACACTTTGAATATTTCTTGGCTAGAACAATTACAAATAGTTATATAAATGCATGATGTGATTTTCTCATTCTTAACAAAACTAGATTTTTAGGAAACAAATTAGGCAAGGAATTATCTGGCTCGCTTTCCTATACTAAAATTGCATTCCAAAAATGAAAGTAATGGCAGGAGCTACAGTCCCAAAACTGTAGAGTTGAAGACTGAATTCCAAAACCATTCTGTGATTTCAGATTTTATGAATATGAACCAACATTGTTTAGCTCGCTTTTTAAAATTAATACTGAGTGTGAATTAAGAGCTACAAATGTAAGATATTAATCTGCCCAATATTGTAGTACTGAAAACCAAATAGTACACTGTTGGAATATGAGAATTTTACAAGTATCTGAAGTATGGTTACCCTCAAAATAAAAATCATTGTACCAAGATTCCGTATGCTATTAGAAGTGCCAACATTTGTGAAGACTTATTTTCCATGACACTAATGCATAAAACTAAACATTACTCTCAGTGAAAGGAATCTAGACTGAATTTTATACCTTGTATCAGTGTGCTTTGGCTGCTATAACAAAATAGCAGAGACTGGGTGGCTTAAACAAAATAGAAATTCATTTTTCACTGCCTAGAAGGCTAGAAATCCAAGATCAAGGTATCAGGTATGGTTTCTCCTGAGGTCTATTTCCTTGGTTTGCAAATGGTTGCCTTCTCCCTTCCTCACATGGCCTTTCTTCTGTGTGTGCTCATCCTTGGCATCTCTTGTGTGTGTCCAAATTTTCTCTTCTTATAAGGACACCAATCAGATTAAACTATGGCCCCAGCTTATAACCTCATTTAACCTTAATTACCCCTTTAAAGGCTCTTTCTTTAAATACAGTCACATTGATGGCTAAGGCATCGATATATGAACTTAGGTGCAGATATAATTCAGTCCATAACACACCTCACATTATGATACAAAGGATAAAAACAAATATTGAAACCTAGATTGAAAGAAGGAAAGAAGGAAGAAAAGAAAGAGGGAGGAAAAAAGAAAGGAAGATTTCCAATTCTAAATATAAAGGGTAATTACTTAGGAAATACATTTTTTAAAATTACATCTATCTTTCAATGTGTTCTTTTATCAATTTTGAATTTAAAACCTAGCTTCCAGTATCATCCCCGCATTTTAATTTAATTTAATGTGCTCACACCATCATTCAGTAAAAACAATTATATAATTATATGTCTGGTAGTTGGTTTTTTCTTACATGTGGGCTGCCTCATTCATTCCATTCCTCCTATGGCTTTTAAGTTTGATTCCCTGTGTAAAGGGATATTCCTCAGGGCTCTGAACTTCTCAACTATGGCAAGCAGCTTGTCTTTACTTAATTTCCATCAGACATTCCCTATTTTAAATTATGCAATCATCCTCCACCTACATCAGTTAGGGATTGAGTTCACTTACATATGAAAGAAAATACAAATGATGGTGTTTAAACAAGTTAGTTATTTTTCTCCCACTGTAGTAAAGACCCTGGTTGAGGCAGGTGGCCCGCAGTATCATTAGGACCCAGCCTCTCCTCCCTCCAGCTTCACGTATCTCCTGTCTCTCCATTCATTGCTGTCTGTTGTGGAGGCTACTTTTAGGCACACAGGCTTGAGCAATAGAATGCAGAAAGGGCCCATAGCGCCCCCTGGCTGGATACAGACAGGCCCAACAGGCAACCCACCTTAAGATAGCCAGGCACAGTCACCAAAAAAAGGGAGAATTCCATAGGTCGCCACACCTTCCCCCTTTAAAAGCAGCCCCCCCCCCCGCCTCAGGGCAAACAGCCTCTCCCATCCTGTCCTGCTCACTGCTCTCTGGCAGTGGATTCAATAAACTTCTATCGCCTTTGTTCTGCCTCAGGTGAATCCCTTCACTGCCCACACCATCTGCCTCCAGCCAATTGTCACCCTACATTTGGAGGCCCTCCCAGACACCACATTTAGACACCACACCTTTGTTATAAAACCTTCATCAGGCCTGAAATATTTACTTCCTCACCATCTCCTTACTTTGAGTATATTACTATCAATGATCTTTTAAAAAAATAAACTAAATCTAATCTTGCCCCTCCCTTAAAAAACAAACCAACATAACGGTACTCAGTTTAAACCAGAGTTCTTTGTAATCTAGTTCCCAACCACTCATCAATCTCATCTCCTGATAGTTCCTTGTAGTACCTTTTATTCTACACATCCTGAGCTTCTCACTACTCGCCAAGCACAGCACTAGGTAGGTTAATCAATATGTTAATATCTTCATCAATCCCCGCCTTTATCCATTCTAAATCAGTGGAGAAGTAGAAATGGAGTCAGCTATGGATTAAAATATCAACTATTTTTGTTTTTTGTTTTGTTTTGTTTTGCTAGAAAGCTGGGTTGGACATGCAGCCAGAATCAGTTGCTATCTCCCTACTCCTAACCCAAGTCTAGATGTTAGGATTTGAATGAGAGGGAAGTCAGATCTAAAAAACTAACTGTAACCCAGCATATCAGTTGGATTGATTTAACTGAATAGAACTGAATACCCTAGTATTACAGTGACATAAATCATTTTTAAAAAGTAGGCATTTCAGAGCTGGCATATAACTCCACAGTGTCCTCGAAGACCCATGCTCTTAAATTTTTCTTCTTTATTATGCCTAGCACTTGGCTTCTATCTTTGGACTTACCACATGATCCAGGATGGTTACCAGGGTACCAGTTATTTCACCTACATTCCAGGCAGCATGAAAGAGAAGGAAACTGAGATCTTGAGAAGTTGAATGGCTTAGCACATAATAAAAGTGATGGGCATCTGTATTTATTAAAACCTCATTATGTGTGAGAGTTTGTGTGCGTTATTCTCAGTCCTCATGTCAAGCTGGTGAGGCACATATGTATGGTTACCCATATCTTACACTGAGGTGAATTGGCTGAGGCTACAGAGCAAGGACGTGGCAAAGCTGGGATTTGGACCCATGTTTCTTACTCAGTCCCTGTGCCAGCACAGCATGGATCCAGGTCTTTTGAGCCTATATCTAACCCAAGGATATTTGAATCTTATCCCCTCTTCATGCCCTGCTTTGTTGTAATGCAATAATCATTTAATATTGCTTACTAACACAAGGCACCCTTGGTGTAGGCAGACATGCTTTTCGAGGGAGGTGTTTCCCGAGTAACGAACAATGCTGCGCATCTGCTCAAGGCCATCCTTACATTCTTGCCCAATCACCAAGAACTACTTGCAAACAACAGTTGGAAGGAAAATCAGAAAGTTAATCTGCCCAGTTTAAAACATGTTGGAATTTCCCCAGGGAACTGATTGATCAAACAGGTTAATGCTTATCAGAAAAGGATACCTAGCATTTGGCTCTTAGCAAGTTGAAAGCTAGTTAAGGGAAGTGAGGCTTCCCCTAACACTTTTTGTATCACAAAAAGGGAGACTTCACTTATTTGGGGGGTTGGTTTCTCTCTGTGGGAAGGAGAAAATGGATAGCCTGTAAGAGAAAGTCAGGAGAAATGCAGTGATTTGCAGCACTCCCCTTCAAGAAGAGACCCGTGCATTTCCTTAATTCAATGCTTCCAACAGAAAACAGCACAATTGATCACACAGAATTTCTTCCCAAATAGCTAGCCATACTTCTGTTATTACCCAGGAAGAAAATGAGATATCAAACTGTAAATATTTTCTCTGCGCCAAAGACTCCTAATGCTTGGTATCTTAAAACAGAAGGTCCATTGAAGGTTCTTGCAGCTCTGGGCATTCCCCTGCATTCTTGAGATCAAGTCCTTTTGATCAGAGCATTATCCTTCGGGCATCCTGCTTCCTCTGCACTCTATTAGTAAGGATGACATTATAGGTTCTAACAAGTGGAGGGAAAGTGAGTAGTAAGACGAAACAGGGATGCCGTGGTGACAGTCATCTTATGTGATACGCTCGTTTCATTGTATGTGAAAATGGCAGCCAAGGCCTGTTTGCTGTATTAACTATTTTGGTTTTTGGGAGGTTTTTTGTTTGGTTTTTGTCTTAATAGTTTTTAAACACAGTAAGAAATACATATTATATTGCAACCTGGTACACACATGTAAACACATACAGACACACACACACACACACACACACACAGTGGGGTCACAACCCGAAATGGTGGATGGAGCTATGTATCATGATTATAGCACACGCTGTAGAGTCAGACCTGCCTGCAAGCCCCTGCTCCCCTATTTAAATTTTGAAAAGAATTTTGAAAAACCGCATACCCCATCACACATTTAAAGTTGTCATGTCATTTTTTTCTCCCCAAATTTAAATACTTGCAAAGACTATAATTTCTAGCTGGTCATTAATATGCCTTAACATATTTTTGTCAAAATCAAGAACCACAGATTTAGCTCAAATTTATGGAAAATGTCCATTTTATAACCCAATTGCCAAAGCCATTCCACCCTGCCTCACCTATCAAGTGAATCGGACTTAACTCCCTGTCAGAAAGGAAGTCAGTTTTCATTTTGTAATTCAGATAAACATAATAATGTGCCCACCTCCCACCCCGACAACTATTTTGGATTCTAACTCTGAGGTGCAGAGAGACAGGCAGGTTCGGGGGGAGGGAGAAGCCTTACCAGGAGTCTGTGCCTGGTTGAATTAAGGCGCTGCTCCCAGGAGACCTTCTCTCAGGAGCGGAGCTTTCCCAAATTATTCCTTGATATGACGACTGGGGGTTTTTGCGTCCCAGAGCCAAGCTCCTTCAAAAGGTTTGAGATACATCCTGTAGGTGACACAGGGTATCTGGGCAGGAAGTTCAGCATTCTGACTTTCTAGAATTTGCTCTAGAAATAGGGTTGGATACGGGTCTTGTGGGCAGCTCCCCACATGGCCCAGCAGATTTCTTGCCCAGAGAGAGCAGGGCAGGAGCCCTAATAAAAACAGATCCAATCAAAAACTAATGATGTAATGTATGGTGATTAACATAACCATAAAAAATTTAAAAAAAGAAAAAGGGTCCAACACAGTGGGCTCTCCTGCTTGGGTCTAAAGGTCTTACCTCAGAGCTGTTGTTGGAATCAGTTAACATAATGCGTGTGAATGTGTTTTGCCTGTAAGGCTTGGGTATTATCTTGATGGCCTTTCTGGTCCCAAATTCAGTTAACATCAGCTGCCTCGAGTGAACTAATGGAAACCGCAGAAAAAGACAAATTACCAAACAGACCCTCTGCAGTCCTTCTTAGAAACAGAAGGTAACACCTGATTTTTGTTTCAGGCTCTGGCTTTCAGGCCTCAGGCTACAACTTCAACACTTACGAGTGGAGGGGTTCGAAGCAGAGAGGCAGCCTGTCCCCAGTCACTAAGCCACGAAGCCAGACTTACCCAGACGTGGGGCTGAGTAATGAAGACTGGGACCGGTCCACAGTCAGTGGGTAAGGTTTTCATCAACTGCTGCCTGTCCAAACTGCTTTGCGGCCATTAGCCCAGATCTGAATCTGTCTACTTCCGGTGGCACATATTGCTAGCATCGGGAGCATGACAGAAACCGCTCATCACACCAGCCCCTGGCAGGATTCAGAGACCTGTGCCTGCCCAGCAGGAGCGTGGCATCACCCCCACAGCAAGGCAAGAGCTCAGTTTCCCCTAATGAAAACAATAGTAGCACATGGGAAGATCTCTATCTGTAAACCCTGTCCTCACTCTCTGACTAGTATCCTCTCTTTTCCTTTAAGAGGTTGCTTCACGTTAATTTACATAAAAAAAAATACATCAAGGATCCCATAGTTTGAATTGAGATATATTTTAGTATTTTGTTCCTTACCAAAATATTTTAAGGAAATTCATAAAAACTGATAGCCCTTAAATGATCTATACTGATATTTATAAGTGAGAAACCATTTTTCTCTTGGAAGTTTGACTTCTCTTTCACCAGGCAGAGCCGCTGAAAGATATTTCCCCATGACGCCATGCTGATGCGGTTCAACCTACAGTAGCCATGAAAACTCAAATTCAGTTAGTAAGACCGTGGTCCTTCCCTCTGTTCTTTGAGATACTTTGCGTTTTCGAAAGCAGCCTCACTTGGAGGTTACAGTTGGAAGAAAGCCAGATCCCAAAAGAATCTCCCATGTTTTGGGTGTGTGAGAGAGGAAAGAGAGAGATTCTGGATTATGTCTGGCGAGTTCTCAACCCGGACTGTGCTTTTTGATGACAGTTTCACAGGCGCTCCCGATAATTCGGAGGCTGAACAAGAGGAGAACTTCTGGTCCCAAGCCCTGGAGGATTTGGAAACCTGTGGACAGTCGGGAATTCTGAGAGAACTTGAGGTAGCCTCGGTCCTGCTACTTACTTTTATTGTTTCTACATTCATTTTTTTTTTTTTTTTGGTCCTTTTGAGTTTGCATTTATCACATCAGTTCATTTAAAAGCTTTAACCCCTTTCCACAGGAGAAAGCTGACAGGCGTGTGTCTTTGAGAAACATGACTCTCTTGGTAGCTACCCTTTATGTTTATATTTTTGCTTGTGAAGCTGCCTTCCCTGCCCCCTTGCCTTCTGGATAGCAATTTGATTTTATTCAGTGCAGTTGAAAGTATTTATTTCCCCACTTCCACCCCCCACCCCGAGCTTACTGACTTGTGGCTTCTGCCATTGCTCCCTGCTAACCTTTGACTGTACCTGTTTGCCACTGAGTCGCTGGGGAGGGAGCTAAGCCCCCCAGCAGTGGCACATCTCATTCTCGGAGCTGCTTTAGAAAGGTTTCTTTGGCATGTTTTCATTTGTACCTGGTATAGCAATTAATTTGATCGTGAAGAGGAACATAAGAGGAAATTTTATTTTATTTTGTTTTGTTTTGCCCTTAAAGTAGATGACAATGCAGCTGGTGAAAAAGGCCAGCCTGTGTGAAAAGCAGCCAAAATATTACACAGTACTTTGCTGTTAATTGCAAATCCTGATTCCATATTAACTTAGTGTGAATTCTGGGAGTTGTGGCGAGATGGAACATAGTAGCTGGACTCCTGGTGAGTTCTTTAATCAAAGCCATGAATTTGCTGACAATATTCACACTTTGGTCTAGGAGGTCCTGGACTGTTTCCTTTTATGTTCTTTTAAATTTTCTGAGCTGTAAAAAATAGAGTGGCAAAAGTCTCATTTTTATTTTGATGTCATATGAGGTCCCCAAGTCACCATAAGGAATGTGAATGGCATAAGTGGGTGAAACTGCAATTCTAAAATGAATACTCATCTTTGTATTATTTTGCTTCTCAATTGCATGTGTGGATATTTGATGTGATTCTAATGTTTGTGAATCTGCAAAGAGAATTATGAAGGAAAATATTAGTTTGAATTTATAAATATAGTATTACCTGGCATGAATTGAAACTTCAGAGCACAGTTGAAGGTCCTGGAAATGGATAATGCTATAAAACTTAAATAAATTAAGACATTAGCAATTGATTCCTTTTTAGGCAACTTTCAAAAAGAGTAAAATGCTTAAGTATCAGCTGGCTTATTTAAACTTTTACCACTTCCTGTACCTAGAATGATTAGCAGAAGGGGCCCAACTGGATAATGAGCTCAATTCACAATTCTTGAACATACCCTTGCTTTTGAAAGCATGTTTGGCTCATACGCCTTCTTCACTTTGCATTTTGCTATTTCTCTTTTAAAGAAGCAGCTATTCTTCTAATAGCTTCTTTTATAGCAGGTAAAACAAGGGTGATGTAAAAAGTAACACCATGAGATTGGGTTTTCTCCCAGAAGTTGAGTTATCTAAAATGAAAACAACATCTCTGAGCATAGAAGTTATGTTGCAATAGCCTAGAAACTTTTTCTAACCTAGCTTCAGGCAGGTGTAGCCCTTGAAATTATAACTCCAGAAAGGAAATGGGTTGAATCTATAAGCCAAAAGGAAATTAAAGCCCTCAACAAGGAAGAATGATTGGCAAATCTATAAATTAAAAGTCTCACTTATACTTGTATCACAAAGAGGATTCATTTACTAGCTTAATGAACTCTGATCTCTTGATTGTAAATGTTACAATGCAAAAAAGTATCCTTGGAGCAAGTTTCCTGCATGTGAAACTTACGTCCAATATTAAACGTTACAGTATACTATAACCCCAATGAGTAATGGTTACAGTTGAAATGGAAATGAAAACTATGCATGGCATTCTCCCCATTAGCTAGCAGTTATTTAGGTTCAACTTTAGCACTGAAAAATGTACAGTTTTAACAAAAGAGAAAAATTCAAACTAAGACTTGGGACAAGTTACTTAATCTGTCTTATGAGATATTTATTCTATAAAATAAGGGGATTATAATGATTAATGCTTATAAGGCACTTAACACACAACATAGCACTTAATAATTCAATAGAAATTATTATTTTTGCCATTTTTATTAATGAACACTGCCTTCACTGGTTTTTGTTTAATATAGGAAGAAGGCTTAACTAAATATAAGCTAGAAAGCCCTTGAACATACCCTGCTAAGTTTTATGTATATCAGTTATCTCATTGATAATGGGGGGGATTATAACTATACACTATGAATTGTGCAAAGTGGGAACAGGCAATAGATAATCCTGAAGTGAAAACAAATCTTAGATAATTTAAAGTAATTAAATTTTATTTTAGTTTTTATATTTACGTTTTAATTTTTATATTGCTTCATAGTAATTCAATTGAAGTTCATAAGATTTTTTATTTTTTTATTAGGCAGCGAGAGAGTACAAGCAGGGGGAGCAGCAGGCAGAGGGAGAGGGAGCCCTATGTGGGTCTCGATCCCAGGATCCCGGGATCATGACCACAGCCGAAGGCAGACGCTTAACCCGCTGAGCCATCCAGGCACCCCTGGAAGTTCACTTTAAACAAAGCAATCAAGCTGTGCTTTGAAACCTTGCCTCCATCAGAAGTCTTTCTAGATCAGTTTGGAACTTCTGTAGTGGCCAAAGCTCAAACCATTATCTCCCTATTGTAGTGATTAAGTATTTTACCTCCAACATGTTTCCCACTGATCCCATGAAAAATGAATACAAAAAATGGATGTGAACAAAGCCAATAATTTGTCTAAGTAGGTAAAAAACCAGAGATGGATGGTCACCACTGCAAGAAAATAATCACTGGGTGCTGTCACTTACAGTGGACAAACAGAGAAATGCTTTCAGGGAGTTAAGTGCCATAAATAAAGGATGTCCCATGACACCAACAAAGCCAGTAGTCAAAAACTTTCCATTTTAAAAAGAGATTTAACTGAAATAAACCATAATATGGACAATCCACATTGGCTTACATATTAGGGTTTTTTTTTTAAATCTCCTAAAAAGTCAATTTTATATGTTTCAACTGAATACTTGACTGGGAAGCAATCTAGCCTGGGAATAAGGATTCTGGAATCCGAGTGTGAGGGCTGCAATCCCAGAGTCTTGGGCAGCTTGCTCACCTTATCCAGGCATCCCTTTCCATGACTGAAGTGGGAAGGTATGATAACTCTAATACATATCATAGAGACTTACCACAAGTATTAACTGACATTCTACAGACACATATATATGGTACTGAGCACATGTTAATGGTCAATGACCAGTAAGGTTTTTCTTACGACTAAAATTTTCTTTTTCAAAATTATCAACACAATAACTAACCTAGTCAGGATATTGATAAGATAACTGGTTTTGTTCCTTTTTCAACGGAGTCATAGATATATGTACATGTGCGCCAATACTTGGCTGCAATTCAAAGATCTCTTTACTGGTGTGTGTGTAGCCGAACACCAGGTCACTTGGAATTACAAAATCTTAGAGAGATAACAAATGAAAACTCTATCACGTTGCAGTGTTCCCTCTTGATCAATAATTTTAGATGGTGCCCTTGGCTCATTTACTACTTGGGTGACCTTGGGTAAGTCAGCCTCTGTGTGCCTCAGTTTCTGCACCTACAAATTGGGAGTCATAACAGTGTCCATCTCAAAGTTGTTGTGTGGCTTAAGTGGGCGAACGCAAGGACTCAACAAAGGACGCTCTGCTACTTTTAGCATGAGTATGAATGTAAACCACTAGATCACAGCGTAGCCAGCAACACAGCCTGTGGAGTTTGTTTTCTGGTCCCATGACCTCAGGCAGACTCACCAGTGCTGGTTTACCATCATCATTCAACCGTCATACCAAGGAGGATGGAGCTGCCTTACAGACATGTTTTCAGAATTTTAGCATCCTCTAACCATGAGAAATGAACATCCACAACATGACATTGGTTTCAGATGCTTTTTTAGTTTCACTTCCAAGACTCAGTCATATTTGGGTCTAATCTTGCTTCTCCTTGCATATGAACTTTTTTTTTAATATTTTATTTGTCAGGGGGAGAGAGAGAGAGAGAGCACAAGCAGGGGGAGCGGCAGAGGGAGAAGCAGGCTCCCCGCTGAGCAGGGAGCCCAATGCAGGACTCGATCTCAGGGTCCAGGGATCACGACCTGAGCCGAAGGCAGACACTTAACCAACTGAGCCACCCAGGTGTCCCGCATATGAACATATTTGAATCTGAACAAACTTCCCTGTTCACTGGTAAAATCCAATCCAAGTTTCCCAGCTTTTGAGCAAAGAGTTGAATCCAGTAGCACAATAAATGATTACTCTTTGACCTTTGACTATCTCCCACAAAGACCGTTTCTAAGAAACGTGGACCTACGCCAAATGGTGTGGAGACCTAGCTGGTTCTACAAGCTTCTAGGACAGGCCACATGGCAAAGGAAAGACAGTGTACCAGTGGTAGGCGGGCAGCATTGGCTCTTGCCTATCAATAGCCCTGTTTTAGCCCATTGTTACCTCTAGGTGGGGCTAGAGGCAGCATTGCCAATAGAGACCGCCTGGTTCCATTGAAAAGTTCTTAGTCCATTTCTGTAAGATATATTGAAGTTGCTTCATGAATCCCATCTTTAGAGCCCACTCAGTGGAAAGTTAATGCTTAAAATGTAGTTTGCAGTGAGCAAATGTTATAGCTTTTCAATTTGCCTCAAAACTGCCAGGGGTGGTATTTGATTAAATAAACCCAATGGCTTAAGTACTTAAGTTGGATTTGAGATGTGTATTATAAATGTCACTTGGAAAGCATTTTCCCAGACTTTCATAGTTCAATTAGTACGTCCATTCTCCGGCCTTTGGTTGTGCCCTGAAGAGACTGTATTTTGACTGGGCAGAAGGAAAAATGTGCTTAGTGTTGAGCAACCAAACCCTTTTCTTAGTCCGCGGCATAATTGTTTCTGAAAATTGTCAATGCCACAGGCGACAATCATGTCGGGGAGCACGATGAGTTTGAATCATGAGGCCCCAACACCTCGCAGTCAGCTGGGGCGACAGGCCAGCTTCCAGGAACGGAGTAGCTCGCGGCCGCATTATAGCCAAACAACTCGGAGCAACACCCTGCCCACAGATGTGGGCAGAAAGTCTGTCACCCTGAGAAAAATGAAACAAGAAATCAAGGAGATCATGTCCCCAACTCCTGTGGAGCTGCACAAGGTCAGGATGCTTTCTTCCTTTTCCTTCGTCCCATTTAGCAGCCATTCTGCCCAGTGTGAGCGCCCAGGGGGGCAAGCATGGGAATGACACTCTACCGCGGGCTCAGCCAGGGACGGAAGCCAGAGAGAGCCAAAAGGCACATCATCAGAGACTCGGTTCTCAAAATGTGATCTTTGGGAGGTTATTCCGTAGAGCAGGGACAATTCACTTTGGAGCAATGAATTTACTGAAAATGTAATCTTGGCCAAAACCTTACAAAAGTTGGAGGCTTCGGTATCCTGTGGAGTTTAGATGAATTGGTTTGTCATTCCAACCTCTTTGGAAGTGGGAGAAGGATTTCCTAAGTGTCATACACTCGTGGCTTCATTGAAAAGGAGTTTCAGGTTGAATGTAGGAATGCTTAATCTTTAATGACAAACTTAGTGGATGGTTATATTACGCAGAAGACATGAAGTTCCCTTCGAGACATAATTTAGAGTCTTGGGTCAGGACAGGGCGAGTCCTGGTATGTTCCATCTTGGCCTGTGATGGTTGCCTCACCTGACTTCATGGAAGACCCTACTGTGCCACACAGAGCTGAATCTCAGTTGCTGGCAGAGTTTGAACAAGGCAGATGCGAGTGACAGTGTTTGCAGAAACCCGGAGCAAGGAGAGCAGAGCTCTGATTTTCTTCCGTAGAACTAATGCTTTATTTTTAGTTAATACATAAAGATGTATAGATGGCCATAATCTCACCCCTTCTTTTCTTGAGAACCAAGACCTTCTCTGTAGTTAATACTCTGTTAACGAGAAATGAGTTATTTGTCTTACCCAGAAAAGCAAGTAAATGTTGGATTGAGAGGAAGTAACAGGCCAGCCACTCCCTTTTTCCTCTGAAGTCTTCATTTTCCCTAAGCACCCTTTAAAAGATATTTTATATCTTTTTGCAGCTATTTATTTTGCCGCTGACAAAGGTTGTGGTGCAGGAGAGACTAGAACGGGAAGTTGAGTTCTCAACCTTGTGTTCCAATCCTGGGGTGATTCTTTTACCACTCATTCACTCATTTAATACACATATGCTGCACATTCATTCACTGACCCAGTGTATTGTGCATCCCCGTGGGGCATGGAGTCTAATGGGGAAACTGGCTGGGAAGCAGTGGGAAGATGGTGAGGTAGGTACAATGAGAGAGGCAAGAGTAGGCTGCCTTGGGGGACAGAGGGTGGACCCTCACCCACTACAGAAGAGACAGGAAAGGCTTCTTAGAAGTAGGTGTGGACTCTGCAGGAAGGTGGAGGATATTCTGAGCCCAGAAGGAAGCTTGTGCAAAGAGATGTCAGGGATGGTGGCATGTTGAGGGAATTTCTAAAGCCTGGAATTGGAGCCTTGTGCATTCAGAGGCATTACAGACTTACAGAAAAGCAAAGAAGTGTCTGATATTTTAGGATGGGGACACAGGTTTAGACCCATGTCACAAGTTAGCTTGTTTTTCCAGTTTCCCTGAATTGAGGCATCTGTTTGGAACACAGCAGCCATCACGGCCTGTCAAATGTCCTAAGATGCTAATTGACAAAGCCCATGAGGAGGCTGTAAGGTCCCCTCTGGTGGTTACATAGCAGAAGCTATCAGGTCTGTGCTAATTCAGCCGTACCAGGAAGAAGTGAGCCTCACCCGATTCCCTCAGGTGTCTAAGAATACTGCCCACCCCTCTTCTCAAAAATTCTCCTGCCCAGGCAGAGTGGGGCATGCTTGATAACCTCCCCCCCCGCGCCGCCTTCAGCCCCAAAGGGAAAGGATACCAGCAGGTATTGAGTTCCTATTATATGCTATACTCTATATTTTTAGCCCTTGCAATAGCACTTCTTAGCAGATATGTATTATCCCCATCTACAGGAGAGGGAAATAGCAGGTATAAAATAGAGTCATTTTTCCTTCTAGAGTGAGGCATTTGCCTCAAAGGGAGATTATTGATAGTCCGCCAGTACAAAGACCCATCGGTCCATCCCTCCTGCCCTGAAAGCATTTAGCAAAGATAATGATGAGAAATTGGGTGTGCAGGTCGTTAGAGCTGAGATTTAAAAAAAGTGCCTGTGCTGAAAATCGATCTTATTTTTTTAAAAAAAGGCCTCCTCCACATGCCAGCACAATGGGTGGCAGCGTGGGGACTGGTTGGAACATCTGTGTGGCAGAGTGTGACCTGGGAGGACACCAGATCACACACACGGTTGGGCCAAGACCTAAGCCACAGGATGCTTCTTTTTGCCTTCGCTTCATCTCCCCTTAGTGGTGGCAATAAGTGCGTCTCCCATGTAGCTTCTCTTTTCTTCTGAATTGGTCCCAAACAAAATAGGAGTCTCAAAAGTAGATGGTGTCCTGGGCATCCTAAGGCACAAAAAAAAGATCTAGTGAAGTGAAAGGCAGCCAGGGAGTGTGCAGCCTGGCAACATGGGATTCTGGGAGTGGTGTCTGCTCACGTCCTGGGTATCTTTTCCTTTTGTAAGTGATTCAGTGCTTCTGTCAAGCCATCCACGTGTTGGCTGTTACATACGTTCTCCAGTGCTGAAGTGCATGAGAGGAAAAGTCATTTGATCCTGCACATGGGTGACTTTTGAACACTGCAGGATCACCTGACTCCATGAAAAAGCACAGTGACTTGTTGATGGAATTGAGTTCTCCTCCCAGTGGGGTACTACTAGCTTATAGGGGTTTTTTTTTAGCTTATTTTTCCTTTGTAAAAATGAGGGAAAGGCACTCTGGTGGCTGGTGGCGTGGAGAAGGCCCAGGGAATTAGAAAAACATTCCTTCTTCAAGTTGAAGATAATCCCAAGCTGGATGCATAGCTTAAGGAGTGGAATGAGGGCTGGTTTTCAGTTCCCTGAGCCCCCTTGGTGGCCATTTCCAAATGGATCTGGTGGAGGAATTCCCAAGGGGCTGCAAAAACCAGGGTGGAGAGGCCGGATGAAGTCAATAGCACACCAGGCTTGGTGTCATTTTCCGGCTGCCATCTTTCTCATGGCTGTTGGCTACTTGGTGAAATCTGTCTCCTTGAGGGCAGGTGGCAGATCTGGTCATGTCTGAGCCAGCACCTACAAACTCATACTATGCTTCATGAGAAGCTGGATCCAGAGGATGTGAATGAATGGGCAAGTATCCATCCTCATTCCGGGAAAGAAAAAAATAAAAAGCAAAAGCAGCTCCATCTCTGGATGACGGGTTACTAACATCATCTTCCAACATGAAGAATACAGTGTGGGCTTATCTTCCAGCTTCTTGGGTTTCAGCTTCTTTCCATTGTTTCCCCATGACTTTCCACCCCGTCCTCCTTGCCATTCCTTCTCTTTCTTCAGACCTTCAGAAAGTCCCAAGCTCAGGTCAGGGTCTATATGGTTTTCTTTCATTTCACATCATCTGCTGTGACTGAGGCCCTTCCAGGTCTGGGCAAGTCTTCCTTCAAGTTGTCTACATCCACTCCTGAACCCTAAAAGCTAGTTTTCCCTCATGACACTTGGAACAAACATAGCAATGCAGCCCCACTTCCTTTTTTGGCTGTGTGGATGGGGAAGGGAGTTAGAACTGGCAAGATGATTTGATATTTAGTAGGGGGTGAGGGGACGGTGGTGGAAGGGGTCACAGGGAAGTGACACTCAGGTCCCCTCAGTATTTGTTGGCTGAGATGATCCGAAACGCATCTTACCTCCCAATTCAGGACATGCAAACATCCACACTCATAGATGGAATGAATCTGAAACTTGACTGTATGGTTTATGTCAAACATTTTCTATTTTTAATTTGTTCTTTTTTCAAATACTATCATATTAAGCTGATTTCAAAATTTATTAATGGGTCTCAATCAAAAGTTTGCAGACTACTCCCTTAGTAGTTTGGCATAAAAACCTCTGATGATCTCCCCCATGATTACATGGCATGCTTATTAAAATTCAGTTTCCCAAACCCCACCCAGTCTTGCCCGGTCAGCATTTTCTGGGAGTGCAGGCCAGGAAGCTACTTTTAGCAATCTCTTCAGTGGATTCTTTTGCACCCTAAAGACTGAGGATCACTCCTTTAGGTTTTGCTAACAGAGGTGATTATTCTGTTTCATTGAAATCATTGGCAGCAGCTGGGTGGCAGGGGAAAAGGAAATGAGGTTGCATCTTCGGCCCTGCAGCTTCTGGGTTTTATCTTTAAAATGAATTCTGGTTTGTACTATAGCTTATCACAGATTCTTTCTCTTTACAGGTAAGGAGCCTGTGATCTTAGCTATAGTTCATTGATAACCCTTTCTTTCCCTTCTGCTGCTTAAATATCCTTTATGTCCACTTGATCTACTTCTGAGATGAAGTCTAGCTTCACTTCTTTACATACTTTAAAGCAAAAAGATTTCTTTTTCTGTAGAGTAGAAAGTTTCCCCAAATTCAGAACACTTGGACATTTCATTTTGCCTTGTCATTTGTGTTTTTTTTTCTTTTTTTAAAGATTTTATTTATTTATTTGAGAGAGAGAATGAGATAGAGAGAGCATGAGAGGGGGGGGGGTCCGAGGGAGAAGCAGACTCCCTGCCGAGCAGGGAGCCCGATGCGGGACTCGATCCCGGGACTCCAGGATCATGACCTGAGCCGAAGGCAGTCGCTCAACCAACTGAGCCACCCAGGCGCCCCGTCATTTGTGTTTTTAAGTAAAATCATATTCCTTAACTCTATGCAGCTATTTGTATTTATCATTTTACAGAAAGGCTTTAAAAATCCTTTTTCAGCATCTATGTTTATTTATGGCTGCTGGTGGCATGACCCTGGGACATTGAAGTCATCTATTAGGACCCCCTTTATTTCTTATAGCAGCTTTGGCTACTCTCAACCTTTTCCCCAGCCAAGCTCACCTTGCATTTTCAATGTATCTGAATGCTTTGAGAGGAGAGCTTTGTTTTTCTTGATATGAGAAAGTTGTTCTTGTCCTTGTAAGGAGTGTTACTTTCAATGCCTAATGGAAGCTTCTTTTGCAATATTCTCCCCAAGTCAGGAAGAGAGGCTCAGCCCTAGGAGGAAATATGAAATAGAAGAACATATCTTATTCATACACATGCGTCTTTCTTCACCAGACATTTGGAGTTGGTACTCGAGATCAAACGAGTCCTCATGGCAGGTCTCGACCTTCTCCAAATAGCTGGTGTCCAATTGTCTTACTGTGGAAGTCCCGAGAAGCTAAAAATGACAAACTGAATATATGCACCTTCTGCTCTTGCCTACCCTTTGTCGCTAGCCCCAGTTTCTCTTCCTCCAGGCAAGAAGGGGTATATTAGAAAGAACACAGGCTTCGTCGTCAGGCAGACTGAGGTCTGGTCACAGTCTGACAGGCATCAGCCACATCCCTTCTCAGAACCTTGGTTTTCTCCTTTAGCAAAGGAGGGGGCAGGATCCTGCTCGGGAGAGGAGCCTTCACAAATAGCATTTCGCCTGGGGAAGTCACCGTCCTTCAGAGTCTTGCCTCAGCCAAGCAGTGTCAGAAACCCAGAATATGAGGTCTCCACGGCCTCCCAGCCTGAAAAGCAGATTCAGCCTCAGAGCCCCCGAGATGGAGAAGAAAACTGGACCTGGAATCTGTGTACAGACAGATGGATGCGTGCTCAGTTACCAGTCACGGCCTCAGTCTGACGGGCATATGCTCTCCCTAGAACCGGGGCCAGCTGACCGTCAGAAGGTTGTTGGGGGAACGTGGAGTTGTGGAATAAGGGTTGGAGTCTGCATGTATGTTTTAAATGAGTAAAATGGATCATTCCCTCAGCTTCCTTTGTCTGTGATTCTGTGAAAACAAACTTTTCAAAATGTAAAAGATATAATTCTTTTTTTAAAGATTTATTTATTTATTTGAGAGAGGGGAGGGGGCAGAGGAAGAGAATCTTAAGCAGAATTCCTGCTAAGCTGGGGCCCGTCGCGGGGCTCGATCTCATGACCCTGAGATCATGACGTGAGCCGAAATCAGGAGTTGGTCACTGAACCAACTGAGCCACCCAGGCGCCCTGATATAATTCTTATAAAAATGATTGGCTTGTGTCTAAAATTTGTGTGTGCTTGTTTAACCCTGTGAAGGAGAAGGACAATGGGATGATAAAACTTGTTCAAAGGGGTGATATGTCTCAGTCAGTGAGGGGGAGAAAAAGCAGGAATGCTAGAATAAGATTTCCAAGTTAGGATTAAAGCTGCCCAATGATTTATAGGGAAATAAAAGCCAAGCCTTTGAGGTCATCTTTCCATTGCCACTCTCCCTGGCCGAGCTCAGCCTGCGTCTTACTACTCTTCAGCAAGTTGCCATCCGCCTTTGCAGGGTCCGAGCTCTGAGCACTAGAAAGGTAAGTCCCAACAAAGTTGCAGCCCCCCAGACTCAGATGACCCTCAGGCAGTGTCAGAGCTCCAGTGTGCCTTACTTCTTAGTTTTTGAACTTCATCTTGTCCCTTGGTTGAGGATCCACCACCACGCCTCTTCAGAAATGTTAATAGCTTCCCTTAAGTCTAGCTCTGGCTGGGGATCATTCATCTCTTTCTGATGTTTTTATGTCTCTCTGTGGTGGTCAAATATGTTCATTTATAGGTTGTAAGATATTATCTGTAGGATGTTCACTTACAAATGGTGTGCTCTCTGAGGGTCACTCTGTTCCCCTGGTCCTTGGAGAGTAGCCTGCCAGCCCCCTTCCTTCCCCACTGCTCTGTCCTCTTACCTGGCTGGCTATTGTAAGGATTACGTTGATAGTGGTCTTGCCCAGGGCTTGTCTCTTTCTTTCCCTTAAATAGACACAGAGCTCTGTCCTTGTTCTGAGCATCTTTGGAGTGTCTGACCACAGCAACACCTGGAATGAGGAAATAAAATTGAGACCGTCAGCAATCAGTGCAGCAGGGGTTTGGTCCATTGTATGTAACTTGTCATCCTTCCTGAATGGCCGCGAGCCTGGCCCTGAATTCCCACAGGCCCAGGGGGTGAGCAGAGGGCATGCCTCCCACCCAGCGAGGCAGGTGGCCCCTGGAGCGAGGAGGCCCATAGACCTGAGGAGAACGGAGGTCAGTAGGGTCAGAGGGAATCGGGAAGTGTCAAGAACTGGAGGAGAGCCAGGCCAGGGCAGACTTGGGAGACCGAAAGCAGAAGCAGGAGCAGAGGGAGCAGGTGCTGAGTAACCAGCGGCCGGTCCTGAGAAGAACCCTGGAACAGAGACTCTGCCAGCCGACTAGCTTGGCAGTGGCTGTGGCACGGGGAAGGGCTGGGGGCAGGGTTGCTGGGTGAACTGGGGAGAGAGACCCTGGGCCCTGAGGCCTCGACTCAGTTTATCCCAAAGATGTTGCCAAAGGTTCTTGGTCTCCTTATGAAAGAATTCAAAGATAGACACACATCATGGTGGACAAGTGACACAAAATTAAACTGTATTAAAGTGAAAGTATACCCTGGAGATGTGAGATTGGGCAAGCTCGAGTGAGAGAGAGAGAGAGAGGTGGGGCGGGGAGAGAGAGAGAGAGCGCGCGCTGCGCACCCTGGAGTCTGGGTTTCCGTCTTTTATTGACAGTTGTTAACCAGGAGCGAAACATTCATTACTTGGGGTGGAGATGCAGAGTTTCATGCGTTTCCTTCCTTCCTTGGTCAGGGGTTTCCTGTTATGGCATCCACCATCTTGGGCTTGTCTGGTTTGGTCCAGCTTCTTGTGCAGTGTTGTCAAGACAGGCCTCTGACTTTCCTGATAGCTGTCCGTGACTTCCTCAGTACTGGCCTCCAGGCTTCCCATTAGAACCCAGCTAACTGCCTTCTCTGACCGCAGACCTGGCAATAACTAGGTGACCAAGGTGCCCATGGCTTGGTTTGATCTCCTGGAGAATCTGGAGACTGATCTAGCTCTTTCCTCTTTGGTGTGATGTGAAATGAGAGAGGTGAAGTTGCTCCAACATGATTTGGGGAAGCAGTACATAAATCCACCTCAGATTTTAGAACTGGGACGCTCCATTGCTTAGGACTCAGCTCTCCAAGGGCCAAGTCAGCCCTGACTTGCTCCTGCTTAGAGCCAGAATCCAGGCTGCTGACTCTGTCCTTGTCGAGCCCCTACTTTTCAAGCCCGTGGTGCCACACGCTTTCCAGGAAGCAGCAGGGGGCAGTGTCGGGAGCAACTGTCCCTTTCTCCCCTCGCCCAACAAGGCTCCCCACACAGGCGGGCAGCAACTGCTTTTCCTGACCCAGTTTGTCTTGAAGCCCAATTTGAGTGGCATAAACTGAAATCACTTCCTCTTGGGCTGGAAGAATGCAGTTGGGAAGACCATACCTTTTCTTTTTTCTGCCAGCTCCACAAGGAGTATAGGGTTATCCTCAAAGCCAACGTTACTTGAATTATCAAGTTTAAAGGAAGAGCGCTACCCCAGTGGTATCTGTAAGAATGAATCCAAGTGCCTGGTGATTTCTGGGGAAACTAGTACCATCTCGGAGAAATAGGTGTTGGTTTGGCCCTTAAGGCCATCAGGCGAGGGGCTGAACGATAGGAAGGCTGCCAGGGCTAAGAAATGGCTTCTGGGATAGCCATCACTTGCCGTGACTTGCTCAAGATAGTAGACACAATTGCCTTTAAAATCCAAAGGGGGAAAATTGCTTCTGGCTGCTTAAAGATTTTCACATGTGTCAAAACTGAAAACAGAAACATTAGGTTTCTAATCTTTGCCTTGAGGACATTGTTCAGACATGTGAATAGACTTGCTTAGAAATATAAAACAAGGCACAACTTGAATTGTGGCGAACCCTCCTGCCTTCTGTTAAAGCTTCTGTTCCCGGGAGGGTTAGAAGCAATTGCAGTATGTGCTGGAGGATAGTTAAAATTGAACTGAGCCTTGTAGAACCGTATTCTTGCCCAGAGTTATGTTTCAAGAGGCTCACTGGCCCTTTTTAGAACAGAAAAGTCTAGCCTTGCGTTCATAGTCCAGGTTCCCCGGCTGCATCCTTTGGTCAGCACAGAATAGAGACCCCACACGAAAAATCTTGATTCACATGAGCCAGAGTGGACCACTAAGAGCTGTAGGAGCAGGAGTTTATGTAGATGTTCATGGAAGACCGCAAAAGGGCTCGGATCAGAAGAAATACAGCAGACATGATAAATTATTCATCTTAACTTGTTGGGCAGTTGGGAATGGATAAAGGCTGCCTGACCAGCCAAGAGATTAGATGTCCGGGAAAAAACAACTCATGATTTAGTGGAAGGAACACAGTAAATGAGGTCAGATATTCAAGCACTGCCTCCTAGAGCTTATACATTCCAACTAGACAAGTACGTCCATCAACTTCTTTAAAGAGTCATGTTCTCATTAGCAGGAAGGGAGTAATTCTGCTGCACAGAGCTGCTAGGAGTTCAAAAGCAATCATATGTAGCAAAGTGCCTGGGTAAGGAATTCATCTGTGGCCCCCCCCCCCAAAAAAGTGACTTAAGCCTTGGAATCCTTTGAATTCTTTTTGGACAGGAAATAAATCAGAAGTAACTACCACCAATCTCCATGCAAGCAGGAGGGCAGCAACGACATGGTACAATTCACTGTTGCTGCTGTGAGAGCAGGCAGCTGTGCACCCCATTTTTGTGAATTATGGATTCCTGGCATCTTATCTTTTGTGTCACTTTAAAATAATTTCCTTTTTGTTATTGGCTTTCTCCAGGAGACCCATAGAGTTGGCTATTAAAATTCAGTTTCCTCTAACCTTAGGAAGTCTTTCCAGAGAAACAGATGCATCTCAAATGTAAACCACTGATTCGCCTCTCATCTTGAAGAGTTTGCCATCCAGTCTGTGGCTCCGAAATACCACACCTCTTAGCCAGCAACTCTGACCTTAAATGAGCTAATCTGTTCACCTGCTCCAGCCAACATCCAACTCAAACATTTTGGTTACTCTGTTAACCACTGACTGGTGTTGGCATCATTTGGTGCCCCTCCCAAGTTCTGGCTATGGAGCTGACATCCAAGAATCACAGGCCAATTGAGCAATGAAGAACTTCACTGTTATTCTAGGCCCACACCCAATGCCCCCCCCCCCTGCCCCCCATGCAAGGATACTGCTTCACTGTGTCAGAAAACCTGCCCTAGATCGAAGACAGAAGCGGGCTTCTTCATGTCCGTTGCAAGCCATAGGCCTTGCAACCCTCACATTTGGGTGCACTGAAAGAGCGTGGCTGGGGCCGTGGAGCAGATGCCAGTCCGCTTACCCATCCAGCCATTAGCACAGGGTCCCTGGGACCTTCCCCCATACCTAGCTGCAGGTGGAACAGAGAGAAGTCAGAGGCACCACCCTCCAGGAGTGGTGACGGTCCCCGCCCCAGGTGGGTTCCTTCTCACATGGTGAGAACACGACTAGAAACAAAGATGCAAAGGAGGCAGGAGGACAAGAAATCCCACGGAGAAGGCGCAAAGCCAAAGAGGGGCACAGAAGCAGTAACCTTGAGCACAGAGACTTCATCTACTAGTAACGAGCGCCCCCAAATGGTAGGCTATCACCAATCCCGTTAGCTATTTGCTTCCTCCTCCTCCCCCTCCCTCCTCCTCCAATTTGGCCTTCCCTCCCCATTCCTCTCTTCCTTCCTTTGAGAAAGGAGCATGAGGATGGGAGGAAAGGGACCAGAATATAACCTAAAAATGTTTCCTCCAATGAAGGGACCTTGGAGGAGTGGCTGATTCCAGCTTGGAAGCAGGAAATATTCATGATGAGTCATGATACCTTGAGCCAGAAAGCAAAGAAGTTATCAAAACAAATGAGTCCTATCAAAAGGACACAGAGGTTAACATGAAAGACCCCCCCCCCCCTTGGCCAAAGATGAGAAAATTTGTGCACCCAAAAGAATAATGATGAAATTACTTGAAATCTGTATGTAAACCCATGTGTTCATAGTGGTACTTTACGAAAGTCATCCCCCCCCCACAAAAAAATGTCTTTGACGCCATTAGAAGTGTCTAGTGCACTAATGCCCTGTGCTAACAATGAAAGGAAAGAATTAGCATTCGCTCTGCTTTCTGGCAGATCAACGTGCACATCAAAGTAACCAAACAGCACTGTTTGAAGAAAAGAGAGTTCTTCTTTACGAAAAATTCTAGCTAACAAATGTGGAAGATATTATAGGATTAGAAAAAGACTATCACTCTGCAGCCCCTAATGAAATTATTCAGACAGTGGTCATCAATGGTCAAAAATATTTAGATGAGAGGTTGATGGGGAGCCTTACAATGAAGGCATTAAGCTGTCCTCCCCTGGACCCACCCAAAGTGGGACAACTAGACATTGAGTGATGTGTTGTCGTAGGAAGCGCCGTGTAGCACCTGTTATCCATTCATACCCCTCCCCACAAAGCTGACCCTGACTCCAGGCAAGGACCCAGGGTAACTTCCATGTAGAGGGACACAAGGACTAGATGAACACAGTGGTGGACAAATACGGTTCCCACAATAAGGCAGCAGCATGGGGCCATGCTCTAGACAAGAAGACATGTAGAAACCTCACACTCACATGTCAACCTTGTTGGGATCCTGATCTGAAAAAAACAACTCTAAAAACCACTTTGAGACAATCAGGGACATTTTGTTATGGACTAGGTATTGGAGGATATCAGGGAATCAGGGTGAATTTGTGAATGAATTCGTGACTTTGAGGTTATGTAAAAAAAGTGATCTTTCTTTTTTAGAGATTCATCCTGAGGTATGTAGGGGTAAATTACTGAAGGACTGGCATTTGCCTTAAAATAATCCCCCAAAGAAGAAGAAAGAAGGGGATGGAGCCTGTGGGGCAAGCTCTTGATGGTTGTTGGATCTGGGTGATGAGCGTATGGGGATTCATTGTTCTAGCCTCTCTACTCTTGAATACGTTTGAATTTTTTCATTAAAAAATAGCTTTCTCCTAACTAAACTTATTGTGGTAATGATTTTGCAATATATATATATATGTCAAGTCATGATGCAGTCTACCTTAGGCTTATACAGAGCTGTATGTCAATTATATCTCAACAAAACTGGAAATTAAAAAAAATTTTAATTAGCTCTCTCCAATAACCACCCGCCCTACCTTAGGAAAGGGACAGGACTCCTCCTGTCCTATGGCCTGAGGCCAAATCATAGTTATAGAAGGACCTCAAAATTCTTCTCTGTAATGAGTGCTCATTAAGCAACCACCTGCCTAGGTAAAGAGAAAGTGTGCCGTGGGAATATCTGAGCTCCGCAGTCCCTACCACTTGGGTTTGAACCACTTCTCTGTGGACAAGTTTCTAACCCTCCATGAGCTTTCATATCCCTGTCTGTATGATCTGTTCCACAGACTTGATAGAGTCAGTAACATCCTGTTGCTTTTTAATCTACTCCCTCAAGACCCACAGGCTTTATCACCTATTGGCAAGAAGTCCAGTATTTCCTGCTGGAGGACCCTCCATCCCACCTCCCTCCCTGTCCAAGAATGGAGCTTCCTCAGCCCTTAGGCAGAGCCAGCCTGGCTGCGATGTCGGAGGTGGTCTCACCTCAGATGGCCACACGGTGGCGCCATTGGAGCTTCGTGTGCCCCCGGCCCCAGCCAACTCCAGCCACCACCCTGCAGTTGCACCTTGCGAATCCCCAGCAGAGCCCTGGGGCGCGAGAAGGTGGAGCACAGCTTGAATTAAATCCCTCTTAGTTCTCGCTCACGGCCCATCTTGGCCAGTTCTGACTGACTGACAAACTCAGCCACAAACCGTAAGAGACTATGAACTCTAGGAAACAAACTGAGGGTTGCTGGAGGGGAGGTGGGGGGCATGGGTTAACTGGGTGACGGGCATTAAGGAGGGCACGTGATGTAATGAGCACTGGGTGTTGTATGCAACTGATGAATCACTAAACTCCACCTCTGAAACTAATATAAAAAAAAATCAGCTCTGTCAAATAAAAAAGACCCTAGTCATTACATTATTCGACAAATACTAACCCTACTATGTGGCAGACACCGTTTTAGGGGTTCAGGATATCAGTGAACTAAACAAAGATTCCTTCCCCACCTCAAGGAGCTTGAGAGCTGGGTGCATCTTCCATCTACTCTCTAAGGCCATCTGAGCCTAGATCACCAATAAAGACTCCTCCTCACCTCCTGAGGAGTTTTGGTCTGGAACGAACTCTCTCACTCATGCAGTTTAACCTACTTCTCTCCCCGTGCATTATCACGGTGCATGTAGGATGGGGGGCTGGGTTTTACTAAGCGACACACGCACATGCAGACCCACCCGCATGCACACACATTCACATACACACAATGACGAATGAGCCTGCAAAGAGTATCATCCCATTAAACATTAATTCCCTCAATTCTTTTCAGAGCATGTAATAGCCCCCTTGTATGCAGAAGACCAAACGGAGCAATTGCACCGTGCACAGGGATCCCCAGATAACTGCAGGGGCCAAGTCAATCAGTCTAATCAGTCTGGGCAAGGTTTGAGATTCGATATTTTAACGTGTTCCTGAGAAATCATGATGCTTCTGGTCAGGACCTCACTTTAACTGGCAAGGCACGTTTTTTTTTTCCTCTTAAAAAGCAAAGTTGCAACAAAATTCTGGCCCCTTTCCTTCTAGGGACTTGTAGGAAAGAGGCAGGTAGCAGTAGAATATTTATATATCTTAATTCATAGGATCTAAGGTGCCATGGATTATGAAACATACCTGATTTCAGAGATTTTAAAATATGAAAAAATAAAGCCTATCTTAGGACCTACGAAATAAGGCATTTTGAGTGGCAGTAGGTATATAATGGCCTGGAATCAGACAGGGCCCCACTATTCATTACCTTTGTGACCTTGGGGGAATGACTTAACCTCTATAAAATTGAATTTCCTCACCTTTCATATGGCAATAACCACGAGGGCTTCCTGGTGAATAGGATAGACTTGGCCAGCTTGATATTTTAACTCTCAGCCTAGGAAAATAAAAAAACCACAAACACCAGTTTTTTGTAGTTCCTTCAATCCCCTCTTTCTCTGAAATAAAATAACTGGGTATAAAAAATAGACCTGTTTTATCTTTACCTTTTGCCCTCTGTAGCCCTGAAGGCTTTACTGTTTTACAAGAACATATTCATGTATTTGTGTGAAAATAAAATCTTTTTAAAAACAATTAGTGTAAAACAATATATTAGCCCAGATCAGTGCTTAAAGAGTGCATCAGTTTATACAGAGGGCGTCGGGCAAAACTTAGTGATTGTCAGTGACCGGCTTAAAACATTAAACGAGCGCCAAGTGCTGAGTATGCCACCTGGCCGGGGCCAGGACAGCAGGTGCTCGGTAAATGTTACACATAAATGTGTTTGCCTCTGGAAGGCAGCCTTTTCTCGCGCGCTCACTGCTGTTCCCCAGCACCCAGAACCATGCTCAGGACAGGGTCGGGACTCGGTACACAGTTGGTGAATGTATGCATGATTGGCTGAATGTCTGAACCTCAGACTAACTCTTGCATGTGGTCAGATGGAGGCATGAGGTTCGGGGGAAGCTTTGCCTGGCAGGCGGCCGTAGGTACAGAGGGAACCAGTGAGGCCTGTAGCCGAGAAGAGTGAAGAAGGACTTGAGTTGCTAAACCAAAGCCTGGTTGCTATTCAAGCTGGACCCCAGAGCGAAGTGTTGGTTACAAGAACACTTCCAGATCTTTTAGTTCCATTTGCTGTCAGTACTAACATTCTGATCGGGATACCATAGCAAATAAAATAACGGACTCCAGGCTGGCAGTTGCTCAGAGGAAGATGATATGCTGAGCACTGTACCCAGCGCAGCATCAGGCACAGTGGGCAGGAAGGAAAGGCCTTTGGCTTCGTCCTGATACCCAGCAGGTGCAACAGGCTGCCTCCAGCAGTTGGCCTTCTCCTTCCTTTTCAGTTCTGGGCGGGACTTTACAAATTGAAGGCTGTTCTCAGAGAAGGGGAAAAAGCTGCAGGAGTGTGGGGAGCTGCCTAACATATTACAAATCTATTATGTTACTGAGCAAATGAGTTTGAAAAAATTGTTGGACAAGAAGTTTCACACACAAAAGTCCACAGCCAAGCTGAATGCGTCCTTCACATTCTCTCACTTTCCAGGTGACCTTGTACAAGAGCTCTGATATGGAGGACTTTGGGTTCAGTGTAGCAGATGGCTTGCTGGAGAAAGGAGTGTATGTTAAAAATATTCGCCCAGCTGGGCCAGGAGATCTCGGTGGCTTAAAGCCCTATGATAGACTCTTACAGGTAAGACCGCAGGTGACGTTTTGATTAATTTCACTTCTCAATGTCTTACTCGATCAATGCCTACCCATCTTTCTTTGCCTCAAGACGAGATTAGGGGACCCTCCTATATGGGATAGAAACTTTATCCTTGGGTAGAGTTTACCAGTTATTGAAATTGTCTGGTTCCCTGTATATATTCCCCAACAGGTTATAAACGTCTTGAGAACAGTGCTGGCACCTTATGCTCCCATTTCCTCTTATACAGTACTTGATATCTCAATATCTCACACAATTCTCTGAAAGCGAAAAGCCAAACCTTGTTTAGCGAAGGGAATGCTATCGTGGTCAGGAATAGTTTCAGTAAGCCCAGCCAATTCCTGATTTTACATACAGTTTTTAGGAATAGCATTTTGTAGGAAAAAGAGAGGGTTGACATCAGTCTAGAGTGTGTTTAGTTGGAATGAGTCTGGCACCAAGGAGCTTTCAAAGCATGAGGCTGTACATGAGGTGACACGCCTTCACCAAGGCACGTTATCATTGATCAATTAGGTAGTTTTAAAACAAATTCTGGTGATCATTTTTACTATGGCAGCAGAACAGTTCGTCTTATCTTGGCACTATGGGATGCTTTCATTTTTCGTAGAGACTCTAATATTTGCTCAATTAATAACTATGGTTACTTCACCTTTATATTTGGGCTGTGCTGTCCCTGCTTCCGTAGATGTTGAGGCTATAAAAAGTAGACTGGATATAGACTGGGAAGGCCTTGAATGCTATGAGAAAGCTCTTGGACTTTACTCTCGGGTATATCAGTTTCTTAAGCAGAATAATGACATCATTTGTAATTTAGAGAGACAATAGAATAATACTATAGGTGGATTGGAGTAAAATGGGGAAGGGGGAGACGCCAGGGAAGGAGACCAGATGTCTGTGTCAGACCTGAGTCCTTTTTCCTTCAGTGCCTCCTGGCAGAGCAGTCTGGGAGGCAAGGGGCAGTTTGGATCCATTGCTCAGATGTTAGAGCCAGATTTAGGAGATTTAGGACACTGAAAGGCATGCGTTTGGATAAAGTTACCTATGGTGGGCTTATAGTGAGAAAAAGAACCAAGGCTAGAATCCTGAGAAAAACAAACTTAAAGGACAGGAAGAGATAAAGGCAGGAAAGAACTGAAAGCGACTTAAAATGGTAAGAGGATTAAAACAAAGTGGTGCCATAAAGAGCCAAGGAAGGAGAGTTTTCAGGATGATGAGTGGGTGTCAAAGAGTGCGGCCAGGGCTAAAGAGCAAAGTGGACGAGACCTGGAGACACCATTCCTGTATTGGACGTTTGGGATCAATTGTACAATGTGTCAGGTTCCAGATGTGAGAAGATTGAGAATGAAAGGCAAAGAGTGGAAGCAGCTTGTAAAGGGGTTAAAAACCCTTGTTGGTGAAGAATAAGGAGAAATGAACGAAGATGAGCACATGTATAAGCTGAGGTGGATGGGCTCACTTCTGGAGAGGTAGTTCAACACCATGGTCAAGAGCACAGCTTCGGAGTCAGCCAGACTGCCTGGGATCACTTCCTAGCTGGGCCACTTACCAACGGCAGTTCTGAGGCAAATCTCTTCACCACTCTGTGCCTCACTTACCTCATCTGGAAATTAGCGATGACATTCAGTCGTTGGAGCACCTGCCATGAGCGAGGCAGTCTGCCCAGCCTGGGGATGTTGGGATGTGTCCCTGTTCCCTGCTCTCAAGGACTTTATGATTTAGTAGCAAAGAATAAGTCAGCCAATGGCCACCTCCTGGTCAGAGAAGAGATAGACCTCTCAGTGTAAGGATGCTCGTTTAGGCACCTTCAGGACACCTGTTACACCAGAAGTGTTAGTCTGGGTGTTGAGAATTAGAACAATAATTCAAAATGGCTCTTCTTGATTTTTCAGGTTAATCATGTCCGAACAAGAGACTTTGACTGCTGCCTTGTTGTGCCCCTCATAGCAGAATCTGGTAATAAGCTGGACTTGGTTATTAGTAGAAACCCACTGGCTTCACAGAAGTCTATAGAACAGACTCTACCAGGAGGAGAATGGAGTGAACAGAACAGTGCTTTTTTCCAACAGCCTAGTCATGGTGGTAATTTGGAGATACGAGAACCCACTAACACATTATAGCAATGCTTTTTATAAAGCAGGACAAAAGACAATATCTACATGGTGCTAAAAAATCCCTTTAAGATTTCTGTGGCATTTAAAGCACAGATATCATGTGGCATTAACTGCAAGCACAGGGGTCTTTTAAATCTCTCTCATGGCTCATGTTCACTTCCCTTTGAAGCTGAAGAGGTTTCTTTCTTGGTGACCGCTATGGTATATGGCAGGCCATTCCCTGCCGGGCCCAATGGTAGAGAAAAAGAAAAATATATAGGCTGCCCCTTCCCCCCAATTAACATCAGAGGAAATTTTTTACGAGTTCATCTTCCAGTCACTTTTTAAAAAGAGAGATGTCTGTTTGAAAATATTCTCTATGACAATTTCCTTAATGCACTTTGAAATCACAGTTTCTTACTATGAAGTCGTCAGCATTAAGAACTTGACCAAGGCTTGTCACAAAGCTGGCTCTCCTAGGGGAAATGGAGTTTGAGACGTGGCTGAGACAGCTGCCATGGGAGGGGTCCAGGTGTAACATTAAGTTATCTTAAAACGTTTCAGCGATGATGCACGTAGGAGACCATAATAGGTGGTGGTAAATGTTTTGCCCCAATATAGGAATGATTTTAACTAAGATGTATGCTATTCCCTATGCAACAAATTAACAAACAGGATATGTCTTGTGACCTGTTTTTTTTTTTTTTTAAGGACACACTTTTAATAGCTGCAAATCTCTGATAATGAATTAGAGTGCTTAGTAACACTGAGAATTAGTTATTTTTTAAAATTCAAGACTGAGAATTTAAGAGAGAATGAAAAGTCTATCAAAATGAGGTTTATCTTAATGATAGGCAAATCAAACTCATCTTGCTTGCCATGTTTTGAAAACTGGTTATAGAGGGGTGTACGGCACATGTACCTTAAGATGACACTGGACTATCTTTTGTTCTGAGCCATGCTACTTTACTGAAATTGTAAATACATTTTTCACAAAACGCATTGCCAATTATTACCATCCCTCAAAGCAATAAACTGTGACAGTTGCTTCTAAGATGTTTGTCAGCAACTGTTCTCATTTGTTCAGATCTTTTGAATAGTTACGCTAATAACTGTTATTTGGTGAATATTTAAAAAAAAATAGACCTGTATATTGACTGTAGAATCTCCATACTGAAATGATTATTTTCCAGACATTTTCATTTTGTTCAATGATTCCAACAACTGCTTAGGTAAAGCATTTGAACACTGTGTCCTTTGTTTAAGGAAAAAGCTCACCTTTCTTTTTGTGCGAGAACTATATTATTTCAATCATATTTCACAACCCGCCAGGGCAAGAGAGTATAAAGCAGAATCATGTTAAAAGAAAAAAAAAGATCATGAGTCACTTAAATATGTATTTTTATTTGTAACAAACAAGTATTAAGCTGTAAAGTATTTTTGTACAAATTTAATACTTTAATAGCATGGTATTTATCGTCTCTGTATGGTTTTGGGGAATTCAAAATTGTTGCAAATATTTGTATGGAAAAAAAAACCCTCTACCAAATGGAATAAACAGTGATTTTAAAAAGCCAAAAATTATGGTATGCAGTTTTTCTGGTACTTTGATTATATTTTAGTATTCTAGATGAGCCCTACACAATGCTTTTTGTTATAGAATTTTCTAGAGAGGAAAGGTTTTGCCATAAACTTGAAAAGCAGAATGGAAGAATGGGAAGAACACGGGTTTTAAAATCAGATCTGGTTTTGAATTCCAGCTCTGGTACTCACTGGTGGTATAAAAGTTAGTTACTGTGAGTCAGTTTCCCCACCTGTAGTACCGAAGGTCATATCTGTACTCTGGGGACTGCTTTAAGGACAAAATGTAAAAGGTATGTTAAGTCCTAAAACAGTCTGTAGACAGAAATACTCCCAGACTAATTATACCTTTATTTTAGGTAACAAAGATAGATTTTAACTCAAGGATCATAATAATATCTGCCCTCAGAGAACATCATATGTATTCTATGAAATACATTTATATAAACTATTTAAAATGTGCAAATTTTAATGTGTGCTATCTTTAAGAAAAAAAAACAACTGCTGTAGTGCCAACATTTTCATTTTCGCAGACTATCTTTTTTTTTTTTTTTTTTAAAGATTATTTATTTGAGAGAGAGAGAATGAGAGATAGAGACCACGAGAGGGAAGAGGGTCAGAGGGAGAAGCAGACTCCCCACTGAGCAGGGAGCCCGATGCGGGACTCGATCCCGGGACTCCGGGATCATGACCTGAGCCGAAGGCAGTCACTTAACCAACTGAGCCACCCAGGCACCCTTTCGCAGACTATCTTGTAGGCCTTGTAAATTTACAGGAACAAGGCGAGGATGTCCATTCTCACCACTTCTATTTAACAATTTATTGAAGGTTCTAGCCAGAGCCTTAAGACAAGAAAATTAAATAAAAGGCATCCAGATTGGAAAGAAGTAAAACTATCTCTATGTGCAGATGATATAACCTCATATATAGAAAATCCCAAGGAATCCACTAAAAACCTATTAAAACTAATAAATGAGTTTAGCAAGATCGAAAGATACAAGATCAATTGTATTTCTATCCAGTAACAATGAACAAACCAAAAATAAGAAAAAAAATTCCATTGACATTAGGATCAAAAATAAAATACCCAGGAGTAAATTAAAAAAAGGCAAAACAGGGGCACCTGGGTGGCTCAGTAGGTTAAGCGTCTGCCTTCAGCTCAGGTCATGATCTCAAGGTCCTGGGACTGAGTCCCGTACCCACTCCCCCCTGCTCAGTGGTGAGTCTGCCTCTCCCTCTCCCTCTGATCCTTCTCCCCGCCTGTGCTCTCTCTCAAATAAATAAATAAAATCTTTAAAAAAAATTAAAAATGCAAAACAAAGCACCATTGAAAGAAATGAGAGAAGACATAAATAGAAAGACATCCCATGTTCACGGATCAGAAGACTTAATATTAAGATGGTAATACTCCCCAGATCTACAGATTCAATACAATTACCCCTCAAAATCCCAACTGGCTATTTTGCAGAAACGGACAAGCTGATCCTAAAATTCATATGAAAGTGCAAGGGACTCAGAATAGTCCAAAAATCTTGAAAGAGAAGGACAAATTGGAGGGCTCACTTTTTTTGATTTCAAAAAAAAAGCTGACAAAGGGCATGGTGCTGGCATAACAATAGATGTAAATATTAATGGAATAGAATCAGGAACTCAGAATCCAGGAATAAACCTTCACCATTTATGACCAATTGATTTTTTTTTAAAGATTTTTTATTTATTTATTTGACAGAGAGAGAGTGAGAGAGGGAACACAAGCAGGGGGAGTGGGAGAGGGAGAAGCAGGCTTCCCACTGAGCAGGGAGCCCGATGTGGGGCTTGAACCCAGGACCCTGGGATCACGACCTGAGCTGAAGGCAGACGCTTAACAACTGAGCCACCCAGGCGCCCCTGACCAATTGATTTTTGATAAGGGTGTCAAGACAAGTGAATGAGGAAAGAATAGTTTCTTCAAGAAATGGAGCTGGAACAACTGGATATCCACATGCAAAAGAATGAAGTTGGACCCTTACTTCACCATACACAAAGATTAATTCAAATGAATCAAAGTGCTAACTGTAAGACCTAAAACTATTTAAATTCTTAGAAAAACAGGAGTAAACCTTCATGACTTTGGATAGGCAGTAGTTCCTTAGATGTAACACCAAAGCCTAAGCAACAACAACAAAAATGAGATAAATTGGACATCATCAGAACTGAAAATTTGTGCGTAAAAGGACACCATCAAAAAAAGTGAAAATAAAATCCACAGAATGGGAATTTATTTTTTTTGCAAATAACATTTCTAATAAGGGACCTGTATGTAGAATATATAAGGAACTCATATCTCAAGAATAAAAATAAAAATAACCCAATTTAAAAATAGGTAAAAGATTTGAATAGACATTTCTCCAAAGAGGTCATACAAATGACCAATAAGCACATGAAAAGATAATTAGCATCAGTAGCCATAAGGGAAGTGCGAGTCAAAACCAGATTGACGCAGGGCTGCGGGGCTGGCTCGGTCAGTAGAAACGTGATTCTTGATCTTGGGGCTGTGAGTTTGAGCCCCACATTGGGTGCAGAGATTACTTTTAAAAAATAAAATCTTTAAAAAACAAACAACCATATGGAAATATCACTTCACACCTACTGCATGGCTATAATCAAAAAAGTCAGATAATAACAAGTATTAGAGAAAACGTGGAGAAACTGGAACCCTCACATTCCAAGTATAACAGAAAATGGTGCAGCTGCTGTGGAAAACAATCTGGCAGTTCCTCAAAGGTGAAATAGAGAGAGTTACCAGATGACCAAACAATTCCACTCCTAGGTATATAATTGAAAGAAATTAAAATATATGTCCACAGAAAAACTTGTATACAGATGTTCACAGTAGCATTTTATAAGAGCCAAAAAATGGAAACAACCCAAATGTCCTTCAGCTGATGAACAGAGAAATTCAAAGTGCTATATCCACATAATATAGTGTTATTTGGTAATGAAAGGAGATGAAGGTCTTTTGCCTACATTGCACTAATGAGAGCAAGAGAGGTCAGCAGCTGCTCTGCTGGAGCTACCTGCAAGAATTCAGCCAGGGTTCCTGATTTCTGCCCCATCAGCTCAAACCGACATGGTCTGATCCACAGATACAGCCTCCAGAGATGCTGCCAGTCTTCCCATCAGTCCACTAAGGATGTAGGCTTCGTCAGGTTAGACTGAGTGAGACTCCTTGCGTGGATTCTCCAAGACATCTACCCAATAAAAGGAACAATGCTAGCTCTTTGTACATTACATTTTTTAATCTTTAAAAAGAGAGAGAGAGAGAGAGAGAGAGAGAGAGAGAGAGGTGAAGCACTGATACATACCACAAGAGAAAGTCTGAAATCATTCTAAGTTAAAGAAGTCAGTCACAAAGGATCACGTATCGTATGATTCCATTTATATGTGAAGTGTCTGGAACAGGCAAATCAATAGGGACAAAATAAATCAGTAGTTGCCCGGGGCTGGAGGGGGTGAGAGGATCAGAGCCAAGACGTACAGGGATTCTTGGAGGCGGTGGTGATAAAAATGTTCAAAACCCACTGTGGTGGTACTAGCACAACTCTGTGAATATACCAAAAGCCACCGAGTTGTACACTTGAAATGGGTGAATTGTATGTAAGTTATAGCTCAGTGGGGCTATTTTTCAAATACTGGGATAACAGGTAAATTTTTTTCTTACCTTTTTCTTTTACCATTTAACAAGAAATAAAACTCTAAAAAATAAAATAAAATAAAAATCACTCTGAGAGAAAATAATTTTCCCAAGTGGAGTATCTTCAAAACAATGTATTCCTAAAAGCAATGACATTTATGTGACATGATGGAGGTGTTAGCTAATGCAATTAGCTCACCTAGTAATCACAGGGACTATATAAATGTATCAAATCAACACGCAGTACACCTTCAACTTCGTGTTATATGTCAATTATATCTCCAATTAAGAAAAAAAAAAACGTACTCCCAGCTCAGAAGATAATTTCTAGGAAAACAGTTCCGGGTGAAGTGGGTCCGGCCAACAGTGATGGAGCGAGCAGCAATGTTGCAAGCTGAACAACTGGCAGAAGACCCAACATCCTGAAATGTGTGTCAATAATACAGGAGGTGTAACTGCAGTTTCTCTTGACCATGGCTTCAAACCATTGGCAAAGAGCACCCACAGTGATCATGGAGTCAATAAAGGCATTATTGTAAAAATAAAACACTTTCTAAAGTACAGAGTTTAAAAAAAACAAAACAAAAAACAACAAATTTTGCCTGCATTTATGTCCAATGCTACCAGTCATGATGACAGATGTTGAAATCATTATGGTTTTCTCCGATCAAATGAGTTTAAAATATATGCTAACATGAACACCTTAAAATAAAACTCCAGTCACAGACATCCTGTTTTATATCTTGAGAGTTTGAAGCTATGATGTTCATTTTGTGTTGAGTAGGAAAAAAGAGAGAGGTAATTACTTTGAGCAATCGGAAACAATTAAGTTTCTTGATTATTTGTGGGTATGAAAAGTTGCCTGGGGGTTAAATGATTTAGTCTCAAATTCTGAAGTCTGGAAGATACTTGTGGGGAGGCTTCTTCCACCTATAAGGACAACAATAAAAATAAAGTTAGTTTTGTGAAAACGTAGTCAGTTTACCCCATGTATTTCTACTCCCTCTGACTGCTTCTTTGGAGGACATGATACATGCCCCGTCCCCCGCCTTGGAAGAGGTGAGCAGACCCAAGCAATCAGCTGCCAGCCCTTTGTGGGATTCTGTCCACTTTTGCTCACTGTGGTATCCTCAGCACCCAGCTCTGGGACAGGCATGCAGAAGTGACCATTTGCCGAATGAGTACACATATATATAATTTCTAACAGTGTGGCCACTACATAATTTGGCAGCCCAGTTCAAGATTAAAATGTGGGCCCTTTGTTCAAAGGTAAGAATTTCAAGATGCCAAGTGCAGAACATTAAAACAAGTATGGAGTGGTTGTAAGCACAAAGCCCCGTATGGCCGACTGTTCAGGGTGCACATCCATGATGCCAGCCTTAGGTGTGGTAAGATGCAACACTGCAAGACTGGGATCCTTCGTACTATTAGTGATTCCCAAGCACAAGGCAACGGACCAGTACGGTCATGGGAAAGTTTCGCCACCACAGGGAAATGAGAAAAATAAGCACAATTCAAGTAATCTTTCATAATGCTAAACTTGTTCAATTTAGAGCACTGTAATGGTTAACTTTATGTGTCAACTAGGCTAAGCCATGGTACCCAGATATTTGGTCAAATATTCTAGATGTTTCTGTGAACGTATTTTTAGGAGAGCTAAACATTTAAATCAGTAGGTGATCAATAAAGCAGATTACCCACCATAATGCAGGTGGACCTCATTTGATCAACTGAAGGCCTTAACAGAAAAAAAGACTGACGGCCTCCCAGAAAGAGAGAATCCTGCCTGCCTTTGGACCCAAACTGCAAAATCAACTCTTTGGGTCTCCAGTCTGTTGGCCCGCCCTGCAGATTTTGGACTTGGCAGCCTCCACAAGTATGAGCCAGTTCCTTAAATAAATCTAAAGAGATAGATGATAGATGATAAATGATAGGTAGGTAGTTAGGTAAATAGATATATAGGGATACAGACACAGCCTATTGGTTCTGTTTCACTGGAGAACCCTAATACAAGCACTATCTTTATTTGGGATTTTATGATTACATCCTTCCTAGATTTTTTAAATGACAAAATGTTATTTTCTTTCAAAAAATTCTGGAAATCACTGCTTTATATGATAAATTTTAGAATATTTATACATATGCTTTTATTTAAAAGAATATTTTTGTTTTTCCCTTTTTGGTTGTGGGACATGAGGCAAAAACAAAACAAAAAAAAGCAAAATCAGGACAACATTTTCTTTTAAAGCTTTTTTTCAAAACCTAAAGCTATTAATCCACAGAAAAGCAAAAGCTTTCATCTAGGAGGGTCTCTGTCATTAGTACCTGCAGAATTTAAGTGCTGATTTGGCTCTGATATAGCCACGTGGATATGCAGGAAAGGTAGGGGGACAGCCCTGGTCATTGAATCTGAGCTTTTAGAAATCACATATCTCAACGCACTAGAAAGTCTAGACACAGAAGTCCCTAATTTATCGGGCCGGAGCCTTTGAATTCTTAGTTTCCTCATTTCCAGGGCGTCACATACTTCTGGCACGCCTTGTGAGAAAGCTTATCCTCTTCAGTTAGAGAACTTTGCTCGTACTGGAGCCTTTGGATAGTGACATCAGCCAGCGCTGGACTCATCGCATCCACAGACCTTCTGCAGTGCTGGTTTGGGCCAGAGCTTCGAAGCTTTGGCAAGCTCAGCAGCGAAGGTGGATATCGCTGTCACTTTGTACCACCACAGAAACCATAACTAGCCCATCCCATGCTGATGCAAAGAAATAAAAGGCAAGAAACGACTTTCTTTGGAATTTTCTGTTCCAGGCCAAAAGCCTTATTATCCCAGGGTCTTTGTAAGAGGTAACACAGTCAATTTCAGAAAAAGATGTTTTGCTGAGATGGAAATTCCACATCAAAGAGTTGATCTGGAGCACAGAATGAAGCTTAGAATCAGCAGGGATCCTACTACTTCCAACAAACTTTTCTTTCACTATGCCTACTTCTATCGCTTTCCTTACAAAACCTGTCCCTCGGCCTCTTTTCCCAATCCTGATTAATGGTACCTGGATCTCCCTGGATGCTCAAGCCAGAAACCTAAGACTCATGCTCAGGCCGACCCCCCCTATATATAATTGACCATTAAATCCCATGCACCCCCTACCCCTAAGCATCTCTTTTCCAACCCCATCGCTACTACCTGACTTCAGAACCTAATCATTCTGTTCAAGCTCCTGAAATCATCTTTTTGCAAGGAGCTCATCCCCTATGGCCTCCAAAACACAATCTACTAAACCCCACAGTGACCTTCATAAATTTCAATTCACAGAGCTCTTAAAATGCGTCTAGTGTTCTCCATCACATTTAGGAGAATGTCCAATCTCTTTGGAAGAGCCTCTGTGTCTTCCCCACTCTTCCAGGGTCCTCAGCTCGACCTCCACCTGCATGCTATGCTCCAGCCACAACACTCCATACTTGTGATTGCCTAATCCGCCAGGACATCACACGCTGCATTTGCCCTGGCACCCTCTTAGAGAACTGTTGCACTGTCTCCATGCCATGTGGGGTCAGAGGCTATGTATCTTCTCCCTTTAGAACTCCGCTTGGCATTGGCAGGTTCCATTAGCACGTTCTCCTCTGGGCTCCCACTGTGGCCCCTTCTCTCTGTCACAGCCTTGAAAGCCTCAGGACACCAGAACAAGTCTACTTGCCAGCACATAAAGCAATCCTTAAGCTTCTACTGGAACTTCATTTGGAGATCATGGATAATTCACCAGCTGCTCCAGTGGAGAGTGGGGATTAAAGTAAGGCTGTGGGCCACCAAAAGGAGGGGAGGGGGATAAGGAAGATTTGCAGAAAGAAGGTGCAGGACGTCCAGTTTCTCCCCGCACGCCCCCTCGCGCGCATCAATAGATTGCCATGGCCTAGAGTGCCGGCCTCAAGCCAAGTGACAGACAGTGCTAGGATCAACCAGGCACCAAACTGACAGAGGTGAGAAAACACTTGGTTTTAAGTGCTCCAGCACAAGGTAACACTACTGAAAAATACATAGCCCTGCATAAGCACACTGAAGTGAGCAATACTTAAAACTGGAGCGCATGAGAACATCACTCCTACCATCCGGATTTTGCTTGGACTTTCAGCACCACTCAGGCCACAGGCTCTTTTGGACCCACGAAGTTCTGATGGATCTTCCTCTGGATCCACTTCATCGGATGAAGATAATTTCCATCCCTCAGGAAAGGTGAACGTCCTGTCGTCAGCCGCAGAGGCCCCGCTTCCAGGGACACCAGCTGTCACACTGGTGGTTGTGACTGGAGAGATTGAGGATGCTGAGGGCTGTGTGCTCAGTCCTCTGCTCTCTCCAGAGCTCCTGGACAGGGAGGCAAGGTCTGCTGGAGACACACAGCTCGTGGAGAGCTTGTTTTGCAAAAAATGTTTTAAGCGAGTTTTTCTGAGAACACTGTTCCTCGTAATTGCGCTCCGGAGGTGAGACTCTTCAGCGATGACATACACTCTGCAGCGGCCCCTGGTCACTGCGGTGTAGACGTGCTGCCAGTGTTGGCGGCCCGCCTTCCCAACCACGTACACCACCGTCTTCTCCTCAGACCCCTGGGAGGGAATAATGCAGTAAGAAGAGTTAATGTGGTATCACGGGTTCATGGCCTCACACAGCTGCAGTCTACCAAGACAGAAAAGAGGGAAGTCCTCAAAGTGCTACCTGGCCAGTATGTTCCTACAAATCCACCTTACAGTTGCAGTTTATTCATTACCCATGAACTCCTATTCCCTAATTATGCGGTCAAGTTCAGGTCTTACAGATGCACAACTGGTGTGTAGAAACCCAACAATAAACTTGAAAGACGGCATGAAGTGCCAAATCTTCCCTAATGAAAGAATTTTCAATGATCGGATGGGCTCTGTGTATACAAGTGTTATCCCACTGGTACTTATATAGCAAAAAATAAACACCTTAAATATTCGATAGTAAGCGAATAGATAAATTTGCTTCTTTGTTTACATTTATATCAAGTATCTGTATATAGACATTTGATATACTATTCTGCAAACATCAAAGATGCTTTGAAATCTAACAACATTTTTAAAAACTGGATGCTTTCATGTAAAGAATGATCACCACTATGTAACACAAAATAAAATTACTCTGATCCAAAAAAGTATACACAAAATGAACATAAATATCTAACAAAACAAGTCACAAAAAAGGAGGAAAAATTCTATCAAAAATTTAACTACGGGTGCCTGGGTGGCTCAGTTGGTTGAACGTCTGCCTTCAGCTCAGGTCATGATCCCAGGGTCCTGGGATCGAGGCCCGCATTGGGCTCCTTGCTCAGCAGGGGCTCTGCTTCTCCCTCTCCCTCTGCCTGCCACTCTCCCTGCTTGTGCTCTCTCTGTCAAATAAGTAAATAAAATCTTTAAAAAAAAAAAAAAATTTTAACGAGCCTGTCTCCGAAATGGAGGGCTCTATGGATGATTTTTTTTCTTCTACTTTTCTGTATTCTCCCATTGTTGAACCATTTATTACTTTCATCATGACAAACAAAGCAAAAGAACAATGAACCTTTGCTTTTTAAGTTTAGCAAGCCAAGAATTATACAGGCAAGAAAAATGCCCAATGTCGCCAAGTAACTGTGAGAAAACCACTTCAAGTTTCAGGGCTATTCTTAGTCCCTATATTTTCAGTGCCAACATAAACTAAGTAGTTTGAACCATTATCTCTCCTAATGTCCCCACATCCCCCCAGACAAAAGAAGAATTGTAGGAAGACGAATGGCAAGATGGGGCATGTAGAAAATACAGATCCACAGTTAAAAGCCTCTTTCTCAGCAAGCACTTCTATCTCTCTAGACACAGAGAATTGGAAACAACTCTTCAGATTATAAAAGCGTGACAAACACTTCCTTCAGGTGCTTCTGAGTCTCAGAAATTTACTTAAATGACACTTGATCATACAAATAAAAAGTACATTTTATAGATACACAGCATATTGGACTTGGACTTCATATTGTGTATTCCTAAGCAGGTAAATGCCTAACCCAAACTCAGTTAACTTGAGTTACTAATCATTAACGAACACAGAAAAACTTAACAGCTTCATAGTCAGTCTTCCTCATACTCACACGTGCTGTGACCCACTGTCCTCACAGCATCTACAGTGATACTTGTAAAAAGCAAATCCAATCACATCAGATTCTGCTTAGAGCTGATATACAGCTCCCAAGCTCTCAAAACAAAGTCCTGACTCCTTGTATGGCTCATCTGGTCCTTCAAAGGCCAGGCTTGACCCTGCTGCCTTCCCTCCTTTCCTCTTTCCTTCCCCGGAGCCACGCTCCATCGGACACGAGGAACCTCTCTGGGGTCCTGCCAGGGCAGACCCACTTCCGGACTAGCGGCCCTCTCCATGTCCATGCACTCTCCAGCCCCCTGTACTTCCTCTGTCACAGAATGTTCACTGGAACGGAACTGTCCGCCTTCTCAGCTGTATTCCTCACTGGACTGTAAGCTCTTTCTTGTTCACTCTTCTTTATCCAGTGTCTCACTGAATGAATGATGCTAAAAATCAAATGGTCATGCCAAAGGTGTGATCAGAAAGCAGGATGGGGACACCGAACTTCACCTCAATCACCTGCTAGAAATTATTTTTCATACTTTTGATATTTTTTTCATACTTTTCATACCTTCCTTGAATCGTTAGAACTATCGAACTTCTTAAAGGAGGCAAGTTTTTATACATTTACTTTTAATTATGTATAGGTCTCTCTTTAATGTGTCCTGAAACTCAACATTTGTAAAAAAAAAAAACACAAAAAACAAAAAACACAAACCATTCATTCCTTTCCTGATTTTATAGACTTAGAATGTGAAAGTCTCTATGGACCTTAAAGTGGGGGGCAAACCACTTTCTCTGCAAAGGGTCAAAAAAGTATTTTAGGTTCTGCAGGCCAGATGTTCTCTATCGCAACTACTCAGTTCTTCCTTTGCAATGCAAAAGCAGTCATAGCCCATATGTAAATGAACCAGTGCTGCTGTGTTCCAATAAAACTTTATTTACAAAAACTGGTAGTGGGCCAGATGTAGATATCATATTGGGTACCATGGTCCTAGAAGGTCCTAGGTTACCTGGCCCCCAATCCTACCCTCCCTTATCCCACAATACTTCTCTGACATCTCTTGTCACTCTCCCACGCTGGCCTCCTTGCTGTTCCTGTTCTTCAAATACGACAGGCAGGCTTCCACCAAAGAACCTTGGCCTTGGCTATTCCCTCAACCTAGAATGCTCTTCTCCTAGACCTGCATGGTTTACTTCCTTACCTCCTTTAAGTCTTTGCTCAAATGCCACCTTCTCAATGAGGCCTATACCGACTACTATTTAAAATGACAGCTGCATCTCCCATCTAGCCCCACCCCGTTTCCGTAGCATTTGTCATCTTCTACCATATCACGTACGGCTGACCCTGGAACAACATGGGTTTAAACTGCATGGGTCCACTTACACATGGATTTTTTTTTCTGATAAATACAGTACAGTACTGCAAATGTATTTTCTCATCTTTATGAATCTCTAATTAACATTTTCTTTTCTGTAGATTACTTTGTTTTAAGATTATGGGGCTCGAACTTACAACCCCGAGACCAAGAGTCACACACTCTACTGACTGAGCCAGCCAGGTGCCCCTATCTTACTTTATTGTTAAGAATACGGTATATAATACATGGAACATACAAGATGTGTGTTAATCAACTGTTTACATTATCGATAAGGCTTCTAGTCAACAGTAGTCTATGAGTAGTTAAGTCTTTGGGAAATCAAAAATTGTACACATGGATTTCTGACTACAACGAGGGGTCGGTGCCCTGAATCCCCAGTGTCCAAGGGTCAACTGTAGTTTACTTATTGTTTTATGACTGTGTCTGTCTGTCTCCTTCCTCCTCCCCACCAAATGTAATCTTCCCAGTGGCAGGTATCTTTGTTTCATGGACTGATCTAAACCAAGCACCAAGAACAGTCTAACTCAATAAATATTTGTTGAACTGAACTGAACTTGGAAGAAACAAACTACACTCATACAAGATAACAATCACGAATGTTCTCAGAGGTAAGAGATGCTATTTCAACCACAAAACAAGAGCCAGATTTAATAAAAGGAACACTTAGAGATAGTTACTAGAACCTTAATCGAGTAATAAAAAGACCCCTTCATACTTCATTTGTCCAGAAATGTAAAAAAGACTGGATTATAAATTTGAGGAAATCTCTCAGAAAATACAGCAGAATGATAATGAGATGGAAAGCAGGAGAGAGATAAGAAATTTGGATAATCAGTATAAGAAATTTGGATAATCAGTTCTGGAGGTTGAACAGAGTAGACATTCTAGAAAGACAAAACAGAGAAAACTGAGGACAAGAAATCTTAATGAAATTATTCAAGAAAATTCCCCCAAATTGACTGATATGAGTTTCCAGAATTACAGAGATCCCATCACAAAGATCCATGGGAGAAATTTTGCCAGGACTTCGAAGCCAGGAATATTGGTACTTCTTAACAACTGGCTGTTTTGTTGTTTTTTTTTTTTATCCAATAGACACAGTCCACTGACTGCTTCTCTCTTGTTTTGAAAATGTAAAGCCAAATCTGCAGTGTACACTAGCAAGCAAACAGGTCAGTGCGCATGTCAGCATCCCATCCCACCCTTAGCGAGAACCTTTTACCACCCTTACCTTTATTTTCCACTTGACATCATTTCTTTATCTTTAAAACAAAAAATCAGGCTGAATTGCGGGCATTGTTTATAAGTCATTTCAAATTCTTTTTGGAACTGAGATGGAGTAGGTTAATAAATAAAACACCATCTACTTAAAAAAAAAAAAAATCCCTATGCTAATTAATGTTTGCCTACCAGGAGAGGATACAGGCTAACCTCAATTTTTCCACATGCAAATGTAGGCTGATGCAGCTTCATGATTAAAGCAACATACCAACATCAAAGAGGGGCGCTCAAAACAGTGAGTTAAATAACAGAACCACAAATAGCTTATGAGAATTCAGGAGTATTAGAATGGAGCTAAGGGGCACCTGGGTGGCTCAATTGGTTAAACGTCCGACTCTTGATTTCAGCTCAGGTCATGATCTCAGGATTGTGAGATCAAGCCCCACATCACGCTCCAAACCCAGTGTGGAGCCTGCTTAAGATTCTCTGTCTCCCTCTGCCCCTCTTGCCCGCCACCCCCCCCCAAAAAAAGAGTTTAAATGCAAATTGCACTAAATGCAATGTTGTGTCCAGGATTAGATCCTAGGGTTAGAAAAAGGGTATTAGTGGAAAACTGGCAAAATCCAAATAAAGTGTGTAGCTTAGTTAATAGTATTCTTCTAATGGTAATCTTAGTTTTGACAAAAACACCATAGTTGTGTAAGATGTTAACATTAGGGAAAGTTGGTTGAAGGGCACATGGGAATAGTCTGTGCTACCTTTCCAACTCTTGTATAAAACTAAAATTATTCCCAAGTAGAAAGGAGCGGCCTCACAAGAGCAAAGGCAGAGGATACATTTGTCAAAACCCATCCAGCTTTATAAATATAAATGCCTATGGAAATTATACCCCAATAAAGCTGATTATGTAACAGTAAAAAAGTAAGCTGCAAAGATAAATAAACACCACAACACCATTTATGTACGCCTTGGTAACCTTGTCTCTCATTAAACAAATAAAGGCAACAAAATTAGGAAGAAAATCATTGAAGGTACTCTATGGCTCCGAAACCTGTCCAAATAGCTTTATAAATGTCCACTGTTACCTGAAAAGTGTGGATAGTTCTTGCCCATGCATGTTTTATGTGACAATATTTCATTAGTTTTTCAAAGTCCACCGTTATTTCCAAGCCAGCTGCATTATTAATGGTCAAAGATCTTCTCTTTCCAAAAGTTATATCAGTGACATCCTATAACCAAAACAAAGAACTATTTTGTATGTTTTCAAATATGCACACTCTGTAGAGATATTCTATTTTTGTGTTGAACATAAAATAGCATGTATGTTCACAATTACTAAGAACTTTCAAAAGGCTAAAACCTACACTTGAGTACAAACTGAATACATATGCACCCAAATTTTAGTAAACTTGAAACTTGACCTTAAATTGACTCTCTGGAAAACAGACAGTGTTATCTGACTTATTCTGAAGTCTACACATTTCACTTCTTGCACTGACTATGTAAATCTGCATATACTCTTTGCAAAAAGTTTATTTTTCCTCACAGCTTGTAAATAACCTCCAAGTGAAAGAGGGCATTTATACAATGAGAACAAATTCAAGGAAACTTCTCTTGTTTCTATAGTTAAACAGCAACCAAGGAGATGATGCTTTGCAAAATACAATAAGTGTGTCACTTTTGCCTTATTTTTGTTACCCAAGCTCTTCGAACTTATTAAAAATACGTTTCTTCACAAAGTCTTCCAGAAAAATGTAAGAAAAAGAAACATGTCCCAACTCATTTCATGAAGCCAGCATTATTACTCTGACACCAAAACCAGACAAGACATTACTAGATAACTACAAACCAATATCCCTCATAAACATGAATGCAAAAACACTTAGCAAAAAATTATGGAAGAATGTCAACTCTGATATGATTAGATTCTGAATCAAACCTAGGGCAATTAAAAAAAAAAACACCTATCTCTAATAGATAAAAAGGAAGGTACTATTTTTCTGTTGTCAGTTACCTTTGTTATAAAAAATATTTCTCCATTGCAGAGTCGAATATCATTTTCAAAGTCATGCTTATTTTTAGCAAAACCATGAGGAGTACCATTAAAGTCTTCACCACTGGCCTCTCGTTCATTACTTTCCTGACTGGGAGAGGTACGTCCAGGGAGTAACTCTGAGAGATATGCATTCCTGGTACAACAAATTTTATCACCAACTCCAAACTGAAGTCTATTCCGATGGTCTCTGGGTCAGAAAATGAGAATACATCATCAAGGTTTAGAAAACCTCAATTTCATTTTGTTTAAGCATTAACCCCCACTCAGAATGATTTCCACACTCTCTTTGCTTCACTTTTTTTTCTCCAAATGTCAACAAGAAATCAGGCTCCCACGGTCATGGTCTGATTACCTAGCCCCTCTGTGGCACCTCAAACCCGAAGATATAGCCCAGCCAAATATTTTCCCAAATTAGAAATCTTGGCATAAATGCTGACATCTCTCTTGTCCTCTATATTCTAAAAGTTGCTCAAAATCTTATTGAGCCTACCTTTTAAATTCATCCTCTCCTCTCCAGTCTCTCCTATCACTACCCTATTTCACGTCTTACCCCACGTACACATATTTCTAGTCTAATAATTATGACCTCATATCAGAAGAGGAGCAGCAAATAAAACGCTGGCAATATACCTGTTACTGAGCTAAGTCCTTTAGAGATATTATTTCATTTCATCCTCACTACAACTCCATGAGGGAAATGCTGCGTTGGTATCCTCTTTTTACATATATGGAAAAGCGAAACTGCCTGCCAAGATCAGAGTCACTGGGACACAGACTGGATGAGTTCCCGCTGGTGCTTTCTAAGCCTTTGTGAGGCTACCTAAGGTGGTTTCCGTGTGTGTCTTCTCTCAACAGACAGGGAGCTCCTCCTGGAACTGCCACATCTCTAATTTCTCTGCACTTAATAAATACTAGGTGTTGATAAATGCAAGAGAAGTGAGTTAATTCTTCCTGTGTGTAAACAGAGCCACTTTTCCACACTTATATTTCACGGATAGATGTCCACTAAGGTGCTCTCTGCGGGCATCCTGTTGCTAAGGTTCTTGGACACACCTACGTACATATTCTATTTGGAAAACATTCTGAATTCCCCACACTCATCTTGGAGAAGCTGGAGGTTGCCAACTTGAAAACCACAAGGAAAACTGTATTCCTTTTTGCTTATTACACTGATTGCCACAACAGTCAGTTCTTAAACATACATATTATATTTAGTTGAAGAGATCATTTGACTTCACAAATGAGAATAAAAAAGATTTTAAATATGTGGCTACAGTGATAAATGTCAAAAACAAATAAAAGGACAGTGAATAAAGGAAGGACTGTCCTGGAGCTTTCCAATCTTTAGTGCTCACTTGATTAGGTGGCCCGTGTAGTGCTTGCAACAGCAGGCGTTGATGACGTCACAGTCTTGCCTGAAACACATGAACAAGCAAGAAGCAAGGGTTACCTTAATGGTATCTGTTTTGTGCTTATTCCTGTTACCAACGATGACAATGTACTACACGCTATAAAAGGTTTCCAGGAATCTCTCCAGGAAAAAAGCATTTTGTAATCTTTATCTTTTCTTTTTATAAAAAGAAAAAGAATTTTTAAAGTAATTTCTATAACCATTGTGGGGCTTGAATTCACAACCCTGAGATCAAGAGTCCCACGCTCCCATGACTGAGCCATCCAAGTGCCTCTGTAATTTTTATCTTAATGTAAACCTTTGTTCCACCCAGATTTCATGGGAGTTTCCAAATATAGTATTTGGTAGAAAGAGCCCTATTTATTTTGTTTAACATTTTATTTATTTATTTTGAGAGAAAGACAGTGCAAGTGGGGAGAGGGGCAGAGAGAGAGAGAGAGAGAGGGAGAGAGAGAATCCCAGGCTCCATGTTCAGCGCTCAGCGCAGAGCCTGATGCGGACTGCACCCCACAACCCTGAGATCATGACCTGAACCAAAATCGAGTCAGATGCTTAACTGACTGAGCCATGTAGGTGCCCTGAAAGACCCCTGTTTAAAAACTGCCCTCTGCCATGTCTAACAAAGAAATACCTCAAAATTAGAGAGAGAATTAGCCGTGATAAATGATGAGAGTCTCCCATTTAAACAGCATCTATATAAGTCACAAGATTTAAAAGCCAGACTAAGAACATTAAAATGCTGTAAATGCTTTACCTTCTAAAGGCAATAAACTGGGATGTTTGTGCATCTTGTAGGTCATTTTCTTTGAGTAAGGTTCTAACTGCAGAATATAAATCTGGTAATTCAAGAGAAAAAAGTTAACACAGAAAAGCACCAAATGACAACATTGTTTTGACGGAGCAACTAACTCAGAATTCCTGCTAAGGGAGCTCCGGGAAATGGAATACAAGTTGGCCATGGGAACATCAACCTCATTTGCTACAGCAGCCAGAGCACCAGAAGAGAGAGCGACGATGGTTCCAGAAGGCCTGTCCTCAAGAGGGACGTCAACCACTAGCCAGGACAGCTCCTAATCTGTAACACAACCACTCACCACTGATGGGTAGTGAATGCTGAATTTAAAATATGAGCCAGAGGACCAACCATGTAACAGAATCCCTGTAAAGTAAGACTCTTTTCTGTTTGAAGTTCTGGCGGTAGCTGAATTATAATTTGGGGATCTCTATGCTTTGCACATGTTATTTCACTGAATCTAATCTTCACAACATTCACAGGAGGCAGGCATTAGATCCAAGGTTGATATTGAATATAAAATATTGAGACACTTCCATGAAGGATGGAGAACAGCTACTCCCAAAATGCCGCAATGCCCCACCCCCACCCCAACCATGTGTTTGCTACCCCCAGGACCCCCAGGCCTCCCCATGATCCAGCAACTAAAAGATTAACCCTGGCATAGGGGGCACCCATCCCAAGAGTGGCCGCACCTAACCAGCTATGAAATAATTTGACCACAAACATCGATTATATTCTAGATATAAATGTGAAGCTGAGGCTCTTGGAAGTAAAGTCATTTTCCAAATGGCGAAGGGTGGCTGGCCTCCCTTTTAGACCTCAGATCACTGGCAATGAGGACATCCCACTTATAACCTCCCACTTATAACCTGAGAAGTAGACTTCCTCTAATCTGTCTTACCAAAAGTACAAAACAGTGAACATTTCTCATGAGAGAGAGAGAGAAGATATAAAAATTTGGGTAAGAGCATTTTAGGCTTTTGTGCCTTCCCCTTGTAGCAGATGAATCACAGGGGAATGAAAAAGCCCAGGCCTCATGATGCCCTGCTCTAGGAAGACTAAATTAGTTGCTTACTGAGCCCTCCATCATTCAGATGAAGGGAAGATTCTCACTAAAATACGGCCACTCAGCTCACCCCAGCCAACCCCTGGCCTGTCAGAGCAGGAATTTCCAAAGGTCTCACAGGATATTGTTTTCCTTTACACGTATGAGATCGTGCTGTTCTACTCTTGCTCTCTTCATTCTCTGGACATCTTACAGATCAATATGTACACTGTATTTCACTGATTCTAAGATACACATTTTTCTCACACTTCAGCATCTCTGAAGTTCTAGCCCCGCTATGAAGCCTGTCTTCGGTCTTTGTACTTTGTAATAACAGGAATAATTTACTCAGTAACTTAATTATTAATGGGAAAGTACTATATGCCTCTCTCTAAGGAATATTTATTTAGTTCTCTTGAAGAAGGGACTAATTTTCTAGCTGAAGGTTGTAGTTGAGATGGAAAAACAGCATCAGCTGAGCTCTGCTGCCATTCTGAAACAGAGCACTCTGTTTCTTAAAGTATACTCTCAATATCATAAAGAATGGGCACCAGAAATAAAACCAACCATATTTTAGGTAGATCTAAATGGAATGGCAAGGAGGGCACATTCCTTAACCGGCTAAGTTTCATCTTTTTCATCTGTACTAGTACGTACTCTTAACTAAGCTGTTGTCAGAATAAATATCACCTATTAATTATTCACAATATACTTAATAAAAAATCACAAGGCAATGTGCAGCTTATAATCCCATTTCCAGAAGGCAGAAATAAATATGTTTGTGTATGAATATAATAAGGCTTAAAAGGATCAACACCAAACTTACTACATAGTAAGAGTAATGGATGAGTAAGAGTAATAGTATGCAACCTTTTGGGGGTTGCCTTGGGGGAAATGGAGAGGAAGAAAACAGGGAAATATTCATTTTCATGTCAGACATTCCTGATTATTTGACCTTTTTTTTAGGGATAGAAATTATTTCTACAATCATAAAAGGGCATTTATAGAACACTATGTATTATATGATCCCATTTCAAAAGAGAAAAAAATTATTATAACATGTGAATGGACCCCAACCCAAGGCAACTGCGACTATGACCCACAAAGCAGGAGAGGCTTACACATAAAGCAGTACGTCACTTAATTTCACACTGGAGTGAAGGTCACTAAGTAGTTAGGATATACCCTTAAGAATGATGACCACAATATATTCTCAGTAATAATCATTTAAATCTTCACGAATTCAATTTTGAGTAAACCATTACTCTATTTAAAAAAGTTTGCTAAGTATGTTTAGAATACACATAAAGATCAAAAGGTTTAATCAATTTGTAATAGATCATTTCATACTGTTCACAAAAAACTAACAGTTTTATAGCACCTCAAAATGGATGAGTGCCCTCAACCCTCACAACAGCTCCACAGGCAGTGACCTATGAATCCCATTTTACAAATGGTTAAGTGATGTGACATGGGTCATACACGTAAGGGAAAAGACTCCGTGCTCTTTTTGACCCTATTATGTTGTCACCCTAAGACCCCTAATTAGAAGCAATGCCTGTCCATTTTATAAGAAACAGAAAGAACTAGTAGGAACTCAACTTGGCAACAGTTTGACCAATATTTTTGGTTCACAAATGTACCCAAAATAGCAAATGTAATTTCCAATTGCTATACAAGAAAATCTTCATTAATTAGGATATGGTTTCTCCTGAATGAACTTGGATTCCTGGGGCTTTGCTTCATTTTAAACTAATCATCTACATCCATCTATTCACTCAATAAATACTTACTAAGCCCTTAGTGTGTATGTGTCAAGAGCTTACTTCTTGGGGATGTATGTGTGCAATGTGTGTGTTTATTGTGTGTGTTTATATTGTGTCATTAGTCCTTCCAAATTCCTTCCAGAGCATGATGTTATGCATATGATCTGTTAAGGCAGATCTGGTTACATATGTTGGGCTGGGAGAGCTTACTTCTTTACCAAATTCTAAGGTACTCTGCATCTGATGATGAATAAATAGTTTATTTATTTCAGTGCCTAAATTTTCTACTAGCAATATTTATCTTTACCATCAAATAAAATTACAACTAGTCATTTAGTAAGTATATTATAAAACGGAAATTGTAACCCTACATAAAAAGAAGTTTATACTTACAAGAGTGAGGATCATTTTCCGATAACTGAGAGCTGGCATCCTCTTCTGGGAGTCTGATAAAAATAAATGTTTTATCTTGTATTGAGGCAGGGAGTGTTAGCTTATCAGAGATATTCAGCTCTGCATCAAATATTGGAAATTGGCGTCTTGAGATTCTTAAGTGAAGATAAAATAACACAGCAAGAACATCAGTATCCAAAAATGTGTCTTCATATATCATCAGAGATAATGTCATTACAATAACTAATACTGCTAATAGATAATAAATAAGATGAAAAGGCATTATAGGCATTATAATTAGTAAATGAGTTATAAAATAGAATTAGCAAGACCATAATGTTGCACTTACCAATCAGTCCCCTACCCCTAGCAAATTAAAAGCATTAGAAAAAACTGCCAGGGAATTTACCGTTCTGAGAACTTGACCTACTCTCCTCCAGACCAGGAAAGAACTATTCAGGGTAGGTACTACCCTCATTTCACAGGTGAGCAGCATGAGGCTTATGCAACTGCAGTGGGTTGCCCACGGCCACAGAGGTAGAAAGCAGAGGAGCTAGGAGGCAAATCTGGGCCCTTCTGGCTCCATAAGCCCTTTCTATTTCAGTGAATCTGGACTCTTTAGGGCCTTTTTCATAGGCTTACATCACACTCTTTTTCTCCTTTCTTTTGTGTATATCATACATGTATCTGCCATTTTCTCAGTTGAACCAAATAGCCACATCTTCTCTTTGCTTCTATGCCCTCAACCTTCTTTTGTTCTTTTATTTCCCAAGACTAGCAAATCCTCTCAGAAAACAGAGCATGGGGCAGGTGCCTTATCATAACAGAGTCTCTCCTTGGTTATCTGGAAGAAGACCAACTCCCTGAAAAGACCTAATGGCAACCTGGCTATCAAAGCTAGTGGTACCCTACTGTCATCTTCAATCCTTCCCCACAGGGTTGAAAGGGAGGAAAGGGAAGAAGGCTGTCCTTGCTGAAATATCCCAGATCCAATTCTGGGGATGCTGAGAATCACCATGGATTTCCTGTTTTGCTTCTGACCCATAACATGAAACACATGTCTAACTCTAGGAGTCCTTCCCTGCTATCACTAGGATCCTTGTGACATTAAATATTTGGTGATGACAAGAAGGAATGATGAAAGCAGCACAGCTCAAATGACATCAAAAGGGTTAATAAAAGGAATTCCTAAGTTTCAGATAAAACTGACTTCTGAGAAATCTAATGTGCTTTAGATTCTTCTGAGATTTTCAGACTTTAAAGTGACCAATCATCTACCAACCTCCCCCAAAAGAGGTGGCCTTTAGGTAGGAGCAGGAGGGTTAGACAAAAAGAATATTACACATCCAACTGCATTCTTTTGCTTAATGTTTTAATATGAACCTACAACATCCTACCCTATCCCTGTCAATCCTTCCTATACTCCTACAATCCTATCCAGGGCAGACAGGGGCATAGAGAAAGGACATTCTGAATGTTCTAATTTCTGCTGAATCCAACCAAGAAAGTCTGAACAACAAAAACAACATTTCCTAAAAGAATGTCAAAAAACAAAGATAAATTTTGGCCCGATGAATAAAAGAGTCTCTTAGAGTGATCCTCTAATTACACTCTAAAGGCATATGCAAAAATTAAGGGGAAAGAAGGATTCTTTTCTACACTAAGGGGAGTAATATGCCATGGGTGCCACCAGGATTCATCAAGGAATAAAATACCATATTCCCTTTTTTGGGGAAAGAGACTCCCCTTGGGGCTCCCCTTACAAAAATTACAGGATAATTCTTCCTCATTCTCCCTTGAACTCTAATGAACTCATTCCCAACTCTCTGTTTCTCTTAGGCTTATTCTAGGCTTTAAGCTTGATGCAACTTTAATTCACATATATACTTTTTAAATCAGGAAAACACATTCACTCTTAAATGTCAATAATAATTCATGCTGGACCAGTAATGAAAAACATTACCTTTGTTTTTCTAACTGTGGGGCAAGAGGTCGATATATACCTGAAGGCTAGAATAAGTTTGCTAGAAGGGCACAGGAAATGTACTGCACTTAACTGTCCTAATTCAAAAGCTAATAGATATTTTTTTTTTACTTTTTATTTCTAATACAACAGAGAGAAAATGCAAAATATTCATTATACTATACCTTGTGGCATTGTTGACAATTAGCTCAGATTCTGCTCTATGGTTTTTCTTTAGTTCAATAGCACAATTTCTTGACTTAAGAGTCTCAAAAAGATCTATCAGCAAGTTACCAGGTTCGATGCTGGGCAACTGTCTAATATCACCTAAAAGGAGAATAAGATATAGCAGGTCTTCAGTGAGAGGGTTCCTGAAATTTAGAAGTTGTTTTTATTTCTCCCTACTGATATATGCTATGATTATAAAGATTTATTCTAAGAAAAAAGCCCCCCCAAAATTACTTAAGAACAGTAACTCTTTAAAAATATTTAACAACAACAAAGCAGTCAAAGTAAACAGTATGAGATATAAATAACAGTGATAACACAGTAAGGTACAATCTGAATTGAACTTCCTTCATACCTACAACCCCAGGCAAACTGTGTAGGGGCATATATTTTAGAGAAAAACAGGCCTTAGAATCTTAGGTATATGGTATTCGGTCACCTACTCAGTCTTGCTCAAGGTCTTAGTAGATCTGGAAGAATCTATGGCCTCAAATAAATAAAATAAACATATAAAATACAAAATAAACAAACCCAACATATTTGATAATAGATAAATTCCTGTAATATAATGATTATGTTTGGCTCTATTGGAAATCTGAAACAAACCAACCCTGGAGTGAAAAAAAATCAACTCTTTTCTCAGTGGAAACTGGGGGAATGCTTAAGCCATTAACAGAATCAAATGTTTACAGCACATCCTCAAAGACCTAAGAGAATTATTTGTATACAATTTGATTCTTACAATATGATTCTCTATGAAATCATAGTCCACAGACCAGTAGTACCCAACAGAATCTAACTAAATCTCACCAGAATGGGAAAGGATTTAAGAGGCTACTGATCTCTAATTTATTAGCTGAAAATCATAAATTCACTCCTAAGTGGTCTATAATTCAGACTTTTTATTATTTCCAAATGATCTGCATGATTACTTACTCTAAGTGTGTGGCGTTTTTACCATTTTAACAGTCATCATTTAGGTGACTAGCAGTAACCCATTACAACTCATTTCATTTCGCGGCCTGGTCTGCTAATATCCTCGCCCAGATGGAGAATCATCCAAGCTGATAGAGGGAGAGGTCAGACTGAACTCAGGGGGGCTGGAGTGTGGGCTCTGAGAAACGGCTTCCCACCTATAGGATATGGGTACTAAACCAGTGAAATGGTGTAAGCAACCTACCGACTGCAATGCTTTGAACTAAACAATTAGGATTCCGACAATATCTAACTTACCAAGGATAATAAGCTTAGAAAGTCTGGAGTGCTCACACAATAACTTTAAAACCGATTTGAAGATTCTGACAGATACCAAACTCCCTTCATCCACAACCAGAACTCTAACTGAAGAAAATTTCCATGGACGGTTATTGGCCAGGCTTTTTTTCTCCCATAAATAAAAGCTATAATTGACCTGCAAGCAAAGTATGGCATCTTTAAATTCAAGTTATAAATTTTACAAGACAAAATCTTAACAACCCATGTTATTTTAAAACAAAACTCTTAAATGGGGGAGGGAGGGAGGGTGTAGGTAAAGCCACATAGGGAAACAGCCTAAAGAACTAGAGAACACAAAAGTTCAAACTTCTGAAAACCCTAAAGGGATGGATACACAGAAAAGATAGATCAAATAAATCTAAAAATAAAAAAAGATCAAATAGTTTTTAAAAAATGTTTCTTAATAAGTACTACGTGTGTTTACTGTAACAAGCTCCACACACAGCACTATTGCACCGCCAAATAAATAAATAAAAAATCTTAAAAAATAAACAAATAAATAAATAAAATAAAAATACAGATGAGGAGAAAAATTTGGAAAATAAAACCAGACATTAAATATTTTGGTATACATCATTCCCAAAATGTTTCTATGTTGTAAGTATGCATGTATACACTATATACATACACAGATTTCTTAAATGGTATCATATCTTTTTAAAATTTTTCTACTGAAGCTAGATTCAACATGTCTATTAAGTAAAAGCCTTCATGTTTTCCACCCAAATGCACCAATTCCCTTCAGCAAAACCCCCATTCTCTCAATGGCCTTGTCTCAAAAGAACATCTGAATCACTGCTAACTGCTGCCTTTGATTTTATATATTCAATTAGTTATCTTAGAAATGCCTGGTTGACACTTTCCACTATGTTTTTAGTGCTACCAACTCAATACAGGCCCCACCTATGAGCCTAGATTATTCCCACAGCCTTACAACCACCTTCCCCTACACGCTAACCCAAAATGGGATTGCCAGATAAAATATATGAATTTCAGATAAACAATAAATAACATTTTAGTGTAAGTATGTTTTGTTTTGTTGAAGATTTTATTTGTTTGACAGAGAGAGGTAGCGAGAGCAGGAACACAAGCAGGGGGAGTGGGAGAGGGAGAAGCAGGCTTCCCGCAGAGCAGGAAGCCCGATGTGGGGCTCGATCCCAGGACCCTGAGATCATGACCTGAGCCAAAGGCAGACACTTCACGACTGAGCCATCCAGGTGCACCAGTGCAAGTATGTTTGATGTAATATTTGGCGCACACACACACACACACACACACACAATTTTACTTTCATCTGCTCCATGTGGTTACCGGGTAACCCTAGCCCAAGGATGATAAATAAATGGCATAAGTGCCACATCAGTGCCTTTCCTTTGGCCCTACACTCTCTTCTGATCCTAAATGTGGCTTCAGAAATATTCTCCCAGCATCCCAAGCAGATATTAAGATACTACCCATTGCTCAGAGTTGGAACATAAGATGAAACTTAGTAATAATGCCTCTCCAGCTCTCCTCTTCTAAGCCAACCCTTCAGTCTAATCAGATGTGAAGTCGTAATGGGAAAAATCATAAACTGATCAGAAGTCCCTGCCATGAGTGAGCTACATTGAACTTCTCTAGAGTTATGTTCACTCGTATGACAAATACAGGTGATGCACGATGTCATTTCTGAGGTGGCTCATGGCTCTGTGATTCTCTCTCTCTTGCTTAGGATCCTAAATGGCTCCCCAGTAAGCCCAGTCCAAGCTTCTTTGTTAGATATGCAGAAAGAGCAACGAGAGGGGAGGTCACAAATCTGAATCCTAGCTCCACACCTGGTTACGATCTTGGGCAAGCCATTGAATTCCCCAAATTTCAACTGGTTCTGCTGTAAAATGGAGATGATATGGCTTACTCACTTCACTGGTTTATCAAGGATTTAATGGGATACTTTGCAAACTTGAAAGTTCAAGTTCCCAGTCTAAACCAAATTCAATTTCCATTATTTTATAATACACAGAATTCATTCTGATCAACGCCATCACCTCAAAACCATCTCTACACCCTATGATCATTCTCCTCAATGCCTGTGGAAAGGCCTTCCCCCGAAATAAAATGTCCGTCTCCTCACCTGAGCCTCTCTGTCCTTTATAGTCCAAGTCAATGATTACTGCCTTCAGAAATCTTCCAACAACTGAGTTTCTTGATCTATGAAATGGCAGGTCAGACCTAGAAAAACCTCTCCAGTTCTTTACAAGTTCAAAATGTCATGACTTCTAACTACAGCCAAACTATGTTTTTCAAGCATATCGATTCATTCGAAAATTGTATTACATGACTGTTGGCCAGGCATTGTTGTGGGTAAAGGAGATAAAGAACTGAACCAGATGATCAAAGTCTTCACTTCTATGGAGTTTTCCTTCTATATAATAGAATAAAACCTTTTCCTTCCCACACAGATGCTTCTCAAATAAGGTCTGGGGATGGTAACATGCTTGTAACCAGTCCCACCCCCACCCAGAATAAAGCTTGTACCAGAATCTAAATGAACTACGTCATGAAGCATACACTTCGGTATGGCTGACTTCTTTTCCATAGTAAGACTTCCTCAATGAAAGAAGCAGTCTACTGATTGACTTTCCAGCACCACCAGCTCCTTCCTCCCGGCAAACTGGTCCCAGTTTACGGACCGGCTGCTCTGCGGGGCACTGATCTCAATGTTCAGCGACTACAAAGCAGGGATCCCTAGGACATTCAATAAATACCTACTGTCATCAGGAAGAAATAAAAAATAAACTCACAAAATCAAGCCCGTCTTTCAGGCAAATGTTTTCTCTGTAGAAAAAAACTGGAGAAAGTTTTACCTGACACAGCGTATAAGCGTTAAAACCAGTTTTCTCTCGCAATAAGCCAGCCGCTTTCCCCGTTGGTGCTGTCAGTAACACCTCTATTGCCTTGTCTGCCTTCGGGAGGCTTTGCTCGGTAAAGGTGATCCATTCTTCTGAGACATCCTGGTCTTGTTCAAAATCCTCACAAGCTTTTTTTACCTCTCTTTCTTCCAACTGCTCCATATGCTTAAAAAGATGGCTAACAATGGTGGTCTTCCCACAACCGCCTTTCCCACTGATGACCGTCACGGCGTTGGAGCAAACCATTTCCAAAGCAGCCACCTGATCCTGATCCAGGTGAGCTTCACTTATTTCTACATTCACTTCACTTTCACCGTTACTCCAAACATGGTCACCACTGTCCTGCCGGTCCAGAACAGCCACAGGATTTTCTAAACCCGTTTCATCCGGTTGACTTTCATTCAGTGTCTCGTCGCTTTCTGAATTCTCAGGTTTTGTGGTGTGAATTAACGCAAGCACCCTCTTGACATCGACATGTAAATGCCACGGAGGCCTCGTCATCAGGTCACATATTGAAGAGGCAATGCCTCGCTCAGCCTGGTAAAGGTCATAAAGAAAGACACAGCCCTTCTCGTATGTCACCACACCGATGTCCTTTAAAAACTTCAGAGACTGCCAAGCATCTTGGAAGGACATATGGTCTGACAACTTAGAAGTTAAGTCAGCTTCTTCAATGCACGTGTGCCCTTGGTCTCGACATATGTGCCTCAGTTCCGAATATATTATTAATGCATTCTTCTCCAAATCACTCATCAACTGGAGAAGAGACTTGCACTGACAAAATGATGCCCAACTCGCCTCACACTGCAAAAACTTCAGTTCTGTGTAGGTTATCTTTAAGAAAATAAAGTTCAAGTTGCTTTATAAAAATTATAAATGTTGATGACTATTATCAGAATTACATAAAAATATGTTATTTGTTAATAACTGCTTAAGTCCCAGAGGACATGTATATCAACTAAATTCGGAGAAAAAACTGGGTACCTAATACATCACCAAGTTTTTGCTGTACTGTGGTTAAAGATCTATATAAATTTTTTATTAAAATTGTATTTTCTCAAAACAATACACATACAGTTTTCAAAGTCAAATAACACTATGAAGCTTATCACAAGACAGGAATCCCCTGACTCACCCTTTCCATGCCTTATAAAGTCAACACTGTTCTAAGTACTGTTTATACTACCCTTTTTTTCCCTAATTTTCGATATTTAATATTAACTCCCTCCTAGGGGAAGTCTTTCTCTACAGAAGCTCTCTCTCTTTTATACCATCACCTCCACATCTGCTTCTCCTCTTCCCATCTTTGAAAAAAAGTTATAGTATACATCTGATTAATCAATTTTCAGTAAATCATTGTTAAATAGGATTCACAGCTGAGGACAGGCTATACTACAATTATATTAACTTTTGTGTCAAACTCTTGTGTGTATAGTAAAGTTGGTGACTGCCTCAGTTTCTTGGCTTGTTTAGGTTCCTACGTGCCTCTCCACAATTCTGCCCAAACTCTACTGGAGAGACACAGAACTTCCTTCACCAAGATCCACTCAGAAGGTTCTCCATCGACTCCATTTTTTTTCTTTTTCATGGAGACATCCCTCCTGGAGCCCTCCATACATTTTATGGGCTAAAATGTGTCCCCCTCAAATTCATATGTTGAAATCCTAACCTGCTAGCATGTCAAAATGTGGCCATATTTGGAGATATGGTCTTTAAACAGGTAATTAAGTTCAAATGAGGTCATTGGCCCTAATCCAGTATGACTGGTGTCCTTTTAAGAAGGGAGATTACAACAGACAGGCACAAAAGGAAGACAACGTGAAGACCCAGGGAGAAGGGTCTTCTCACAACCATGTACAAGCTAAGGAGGACTCAGAAGAAACCAACCAACCAACACCTTGATTTTGGACTTAGAGCCTCCTGAACCGTGATAAGATAAATTTCTATTGTTTAAGCTACCCAGACTATGGCATGAAGCACAGACTTAGAGGGTTGGCAGCCCCAGCCATCTAATACCTCAGTAATGGTCTATATTCTTGATGGTGGCTTCCACACTGAATAGTAGGACTTCAAGTTTCCTGTTCCCACTTGAGTCCCAGAATGTGCATTGCTCTGCCTCTCTTCTCTACTGAATATATATAAGAATCTAATGTTCCAATGAATTTCATTTTGCAAAACATACTGAAATCATCATCATTTTATGTAGGAAACAAATTCATTATTCCTGCATTTCTCAAATTGGGGGGAAGGGGTTCGGTAAGCATCCTTGGGTATCCAAGAATTATCTCAGAATTTTTAAATTGTATTTTCATTTGGAAAACCACCCATAACCAAACACTGCCAACAGTTAAGTGCCGAGTTTGGTTTCCAACATCATTGAAGCCTCATAGTGCCACGCCTACTCTTGGCCTCTAATGATAAGAACAGAGGTGGATTCACACGTAAGTGATATTATTGTGCCAAATAAAAATTCCAATAGTATCATGATGTACCACACGAATAATGAAAGTTTTCAGAAGTTCAAATGGGAAAGTGAGGGATTAAAATGGATTTGCCAAATTCATAAGAACGTTTGTCTTCAATGAGATCTATATTCACATTGCAAATGGCCATTTAGTTACCAAAGAGATGTTTCCCATTAAGTTATATAATTAAATTATTGACAATTACAATGTCATCAATTTACTGCATAAGAGCTATAGGTATAAGAAGTTTATAGTTGGTTCTAATACTAAAAGAAAAATCAACATTGAGGTCATATGAATTTTTTTCCTTTGAAAGAGATGCAAAAATTGTCAAGTTTGAGAAATCTTCCCTCACACAGGATTTCTAAGTGGTGAGTAAATAAATGTCTTACTTACTTTACTAAATCCAAGTTTCCATGGATGTGTACCTAACATCTCTTCTAGGTCTCCCAACACCTCCTTAGAACCTGAGCTTAAGAGCCATTTAAAGTGTCGAGGCAGAAGAACTGGAAGGAATTCCATTACTTTTGGGAACTGCAAAGCTGTCATGACACTTTTAAATGGAGCTACAGGATAATAGAAAAGAACAAATCAAAACATACAAATGAGCTCAAGAACAACTGATGTGATGGACATTCTCCTGGAGCACAACCAGTTCCAAAAATCCAAATCAAAGAGAGACAAATAAATTTACTTTAACCAGCAAGAAAATTGATCGTGTTATAACAACGGATTTTGTACTGAAGCGGTTTTCATTATGTTCTTCAAATGCTTAGACAACCACTTCTTAGCCTTCTGTTTCCTTTTGTGTACAATATAATCAGAGTAAAATTTGTGACTCTGTGATATAAAGATAAATTTAAAGCTAAGCATAAAAAATAAATCATTGACATATTAACCTTTATAATCATTTTTCTGACTGTAATCATGATTCTTTTGTCACTGAAGTTATTCAGTGATGTCCTGCCAAATTTATTTGATATAATTAAGAAATGAAATATTCCATTCATGTGAATGTCGAGATAACAAACCATACTAAAAAATTATTTGATACCATTTTGGACTGAAATCTTTCCAAAATGGAATACTCGTATTCTTACCTTTCTCCTCTGCCTTCTTTTTTTTTTTTTTTCAAGATTCTTTATTTATTTATTGGACAGAGAGAGAGAGAGGGAGAGCACAAGCAGGGGGAGAGGCAGGCAGAGGGAGAGGGAGAAGCAGGCTCGCCGCTGAGCAGGGACTCGATCCCAGGACCCTGGGATCATGACCTAAGCTGAAGGCAGCCGCTTAGCCAACTGAACCACACAGGCGCCCCTCTCCTCTGCCTTCTTAAACAGAATAATAATTGGAACTGAGTAGTTAAAAACTGAACTTTTTCTTAACGACTCAAGGTAATCCCATGCACACAAAAGTTAGAGAGAGGGGCGCCTGGGTGGCTCAGTCGTTAAGCATCTGCCTTTGGCTCAGGTCATGGTCCCAGGGTCCTGGGATCAAGCCCCGCATCGGGCTCCCTGCTCGGGCTCCCTGCTCGGGCTTCCTGCTTGCCGGGAAGCCTGTTTCTCCCTCCCCCACTCCCCTTGCTTGTGTTCCCTCTCTCACTGTGTCTCTCTCTGTCAAATAAATAAATAAAATCTTAAAAAAAAAGAGAGAGAGAGAAACACAGTTTTAGAGCTGGGGAGGAACTGAAAGGGGCTTAAAGATCATCTCACCCAACCTCTCCACCTTAATGATGAGGAACCTGGAAATTATAATGACAAACCCAAAAGCAATAGAAACACATTTTCAAAAACAGATTTTAAAAAAGAACAGTATGCCAAGATACTATAGTGGTGATATCTTAAACACACTAGTCATTAAGTATTTCAATTACAATAAAACTAGATGATAAAATCACACCTACTTGTGTTTTCCACAGGGAGGCACATCTTGTTTTCTGGTAGAGACTCTTCCTGTTCATTCTGTGTAGACTGTTTTTGACCATTCCTTCCAGTTTCCTTTTGGAAAGTTCTTAATGTTTCCCTAAGATTTTCAAAGTTGAGGTTTTTAAAGCTTGATACAGCACTTACCCATGCCAAAAATTTATTTATATAATCACTGGGGAAATTACAGTCTTTAAGAAACAGGGAACAGATGTGTGTTTGATTTGGCGGTGACATATCAGACTGTAAAAAGTAAGATGGAAATCCTTGAACTTGATAGCTCCTTGATCCCACAGGTTTCACTTGTACCTTCACTCGCCACCAAGGACCCGTTACTGGAAAACGTCCAAACACGTCACATTGCTCTTGAGTGTTTTCATCAGAAATCACAACTTTAAAAAAAAAGTTAATTTAAGACATTTTAAAACCTCCTTTTCAATGTTTCACCAAATCTACCACTCTCTTTATTCCCCGCCCCAGCACCCTGTACAGATGTTTATTAGGGTATTTACATTCCACTTACCTGTTTATCAGTCTCTCTCTACTGTGCTATAAGCTCTCTAAAATAAGACAATGTTTCACTTGTCCTTGTATTCCAAGAGGTAAGTATGGTACATGGCAAGTCTGCTGTTTGTCTTCTAAAAACAGTCATCTCTCTGCTACTCTGACCTAAGCCAAAAATGACCTTCATGCAATTTCTAAAAAAAATGCCATGGTCTCTCCCACCACAGGGCCTTTGCACAAGCTGTTCCATCTGCCTCAAATGTTCTCTTCCTTACTGTTTGCCCCCATTTGCTACAGACCTCTAAATTTAATTGTCACTTCCTCAGGAAAGTCTTCCCTGAATCTCAAGATTATAACCTCTCATAGCACTACTTATTATTCCTTCTATGAACTAAGTAATATTACAGCTACTTCTGTAATTATTTAAAGAATGTCTATTTAATTCACGAAAGAACAAGCTCCATTAAGGCAGAAACCTCATTATCTTATCTCTCCCGGGTATCCCCCCTGGCAACAAACACCACCATGCTTGGAACAAGGTATCCAGTCACTAATATTTTTAGGATAAATGACTAAACCCTTACAAATACTTGAAAACTTTCTGTCTAAACTTGCGCTGCCCACTCACATGTGACTACTTAAACTTAAATTAATAAAAATTAAACAAAATTTAAAATTCAGCTCTTCAGTTGCACTAGCTGCATTTCACGTTCCCAATAGCCACGTATAGCTGGTGGCTATTGTACTGGACAGCGCAAACATAGAACAGTGCCATCAGCACAGAACATTCTACTGGTCTTACCAGTAAAATTTTCTTAAATATCAGTCACAATGTACACACAACGGGTATTATGTATAGCACAGGAAACTACACAAGCACATCACAGCGTTATTCACACAAAGTTAATGAATCCACAACGCCTTGAGGTGTTTCTTTTGTGTGCGTGTATTTTCTAAGTAGCTGAAAAGTAAATATTTGACTCCAGGCAGGATAGGAAAATAGTTGAAAAGTCTAATTCTGCGTGTGAATACAGGCTCAACATCCAACTGTTCCCTCGACTATAAAAATAAAACTACCTCAAAGAGTTGTGAACATCAAATGAGATAATACACGTTGAGCACAAGCTTAACGCACGGTATTACTCAAGTCACTGCTACTGTAATTTATTTATATAATCTTATCCTAAGTAGGATGAAACAGCTAGGCCATCCCAAAAAATGTCTGTTAGCAGCAATCGGGCGCCTGACTTAGGACAAGGCCAGAACGGGAAACACTTCATCCTCCAATCCCATCCCCTCGGGGCAGAGGGTTTCCTCACCGCGGAGGCGCCCCGGGAGGGTGCCCGCCTTTACGCCCCCACTGCACAGCTCCTCGGCATCGACAAACTCCACGTCTTCATCCCCCGCCACGTCCTCCTTCAGCCAGTCATCGTCCTCTTCCACCAAGTCCTTGGCTGGGAGCAAAGGTCCCTGCAGCTCGCGCAAGTGCTGACTCAAAAAAGCCATGCTGTTCCCCTGCAACTCTCCCCGCGCACCCTGCTCCCGGGCAGGGTACACGGCCACGATCAGCCAATCAGCTCCGAAAATTGAGAACTTCCGGGAACGCCCCCACGCAGCCTGCGCGTGCGGAGGGGCGGGGCAGCGGCGAAGCTCCGCCCCAAGGCTCCCGCGGGAGGCGGGGATGAGACTCAGCAGGGGAGGGGATGAGGGCGGAGCGATTGGGGGTTGGAGAAGAGCGTGCGCGCAAGGCAACCAGACGTGAGGGTCTGAGCGGTGCCAGGTGTTAACCCGCCCGCTGGGCAGCGTCGGGTGTGGCACCCGCAGAACCTCTAGCACCTCCGGAGAGAGAAACGTGAGGGAAGGCCATGTCTAGTGAGCCTAGAGAGCCCAGAAAAGCAAGCCCTCTCCAACACCCTAAAACGAAAACCCAGATGCTCTTCAGGACAACCGGCCACCACCCAAAGCACAGAACAGCGAATCTCCAGTCGGGAGACCCGTTTACTCATGACTGCTTTTGTTCTCCGTTTCCTTAAGGAGTTGAATTTATATCATCAAAGGCTCTTATTCAAGGTACAGTTATCTAGGCACCATTCCATACGCACTCTGTCGAGATCTAGGACAGAGACCCAGGATTCTGTCTTTTTAATGCACGTCCCAGTTGTGTATTTTGATGTTCAGCCAGGTTTGGGAACTGCTGTATTACATGACATTCAAAGTCTTTTTCATCTTTTCCTCTGTGAGAACAAACTGGTCACCCAAGCTTCTTTAAGCTGGACAACTACCTGCTCACAGTGGGGCAAAAAAAGCATCTATTTATAGCTGAGAGTATAGAGGGGGACTGGGAAAGGGAAATAGAAGAGAATCACAGTGACTTTAAAAAGTTATTCTGGAGCCATGGTTCCCACACATGCTGGGGATACTATTTGAAAGCCTTGTTACTCTTTGAGGAACACCATAAAGTATATCACTACCTTACTACTTTTATACGGTTTATTATGAAATCACTCTATTAATAGTAAACCCAAAATAACTAAGCAGACACTGTTTGCTAAATCCCAAAGCATTTTATGATAGATTCTAATATACATAAACAACAGCCAGCACCAAAGGTTTAAGAAAAATCTATGGGAGAAAATACTAAAATTGATTTTTCCCTTTGGGTACAAGTATCTCCTTTTGTTGCTTTTAGAAAAACTATGTTGCAGCTCACAAAACACGGGTGTTTCCAAGGATCCTCTATGTGAGCTTGAATTCCTTCCTGAACACTCCCAATGACTACTGTTTCCACCACGACACTGAATCTGCCCTCACACGACTGGTCTCTTTGTTGCTAAATCCAGTGGATACCTTCTTGCCTGTGTCTTACCTCACCTCTCAACGATATTTAACCCTGGTAACTATTTTCTTCTTGTAACACTTTGTTCCCCGGCTTTCATGACTTGTGTTCTCAGGTTTTCCTCCTACCTCTGTAGCCACTGATAGTTTCTTTGGGTTCCTCTGCTGTCCTCTTAAGTACTAGGACTCCCCCGGGTTCCATCCTGAGCACCTCCTCACTCTGTAATCCTCCCCTCAGGCATCTTTCACCTACTCTCTCATCTACACGCTAATGACTCCTAACCTGATCTGCAAACCAGTGCCCACGACCGCCTATTAGATACCACTCCTGGATGGCCCATGGCTACTTCAGACTCAGCGTGTCTCAACTGAAAGGTGTCTGCTGCCCAAATCCAGGTCACTTATGTGTGTCTACAAGGGATGTTCTTGATACCAACTCAGTGATTTGGGCATAAGACTCCAGAAGTTAAGCTGCTGTTGATATAACTCAACTGCCTTCTTCTAAGTAGTGTAGGTGAGGATTCAGGATGGTGAGAACTTTGCTTCTTTACCTATTGTTTCTTCACTTAAAAAAAAAAATGTTAACAATTCTATGTTCCTGAATACCATTTTTACCATTTTTACCCAGTAAGCAACAGTACTCAAATCTGGCTGTGCATCAAAATCATTTGGGATGTTTCTAAAAATGAGATTCCTGGATCTACCCTGAAGGTACATTTCCACAAACACAAAACAACACAGATATGAGGTTATTCATTGTGTAGTGAATTTTGTAGTGGCAAATGACTGGAAACAGCAGAAATATGTTTAAGAGGCTTATTGAATAGACTATGGCATATCCACACAAGGGAATATTCTTCAGTAATTTTAAAAAAGAAAGAAAGAGGAAAATCTCTATGAACTGATAGAGAGTGGTTTCCAAGATCTATTAAATAAGAAAAAGTAAAAACAGTTCACATAGTTTTATTTATGTGTATGTGGGTACGTTTGTTTTGGGGAAAAGGAAGGATGGAAGGAAAGGAGGAAAGGAAGGAAGGAAGGAAGGAAGGAAGGAAGGAAGGAAGGAAGGAAGGAAGGAAGGAAGGAAGGAAAAGAAACACAGGAGAGATAAACCCAGAAATTAATGAAAATAGTTAGCTCAGGTGCGATGGAAACAAGATAGAGGAGATAAGAATGGGAACAAGATCTCTGAGTTTAACTTTTTATAATGGTTTGACTTCTGAACCATGCACGTTTCATGTATTCAAAAATAAATCAAAAGCAAACCTAAAATTGAACACAAACAAACAAATCAAAGTGTCTCTCGAATGTATAACATAATCTGTCAGGGAAAATAATTACATCAAGTTACTTTTGAATACTTCAAATAAATATTTTAAATTACTCTGACTATATACCTTCAGTAGGGTATATGCTGAGGACAAAAGATCTACAAAGTAATCCTTTTTTAAAAAAAGATTTTATTTATTTATTTGACAGAGAGAGACACAGTGAGAGAGGGAACACAAGCAGGGGGAGTGGGAGAGGGAGAAGCAGTCTTCCCGCGGAGCAGGGTACCTGATTTGGGGCTCAATCCCAGGACCCTTAACAACTGAGTCACCCAGGTGCCCCTCTATAAAGTAATCTTAAACTTCACCACACACTGTGGTTAATGTTAGTTTTAATAATGTTATTATAATTTTGAAATTACATGTTGTAGGATAAAGCAAATAAGAAAATGTCTTTATGTTTCATCAAATGAAGGTTTTTAATGTACATGAAAAGAAATCAAACAAGATAAGAGACACTCCTACAATATTAAACTTGAATTAGAAACATCAATATGATCTTGTGATTTCTTAAAATATATTTTCTAGTTCTGTCTACCAAGAGGGCCTGAAAATAATGTCACTCCAGTAACACTGATCATATCTACCACCCAGATCTTGGTTTTGGAATACCATTTCTCATTCAAAGAAGTGGAGGCTTCTTAAGGAATGGCCGTTTCTACCTCTAAAACAAGGAAAATAAAAGGCAGACCTGGGACTTCTTGTACCAGATGGCAAGGAAGCCCTCAAAAGCCAATGGGGTTATGATGAAAGGATTCAGGAGCCAGCTTGAACGGACTTCCTCTAGCCAAATTTAGGGAAATTTGAGTATCAAAAAGAATAATTGCTGCACTTGACTGTAACACAATGAGTACATAAAAAGTGATGTGGAGGCACCTGGGTGGCTCAGTCGGTTAAGAGGTTAAGCAGCTGACTCTTGGTTTGGGTTCAGATCATGATCTCCAGGTCCAGAGATCTAGCACAGCACTGGCTCCCCATGCTCAGCAGGGAGTCTGCTTCCCCTCTCCCTCTGCCCCTCCCGCCCCACACACTCTCTCTCTCTCTCTGAAATAAATAAATCTTTCTTTTTTTTTTTTTAAGGGATGTGTCCGTTGTGATACTCACTAAAAACAAAAAACCCTTTTAAGAAAGAAAGAAAGAAAAAAAAAAAGGAAGAAAAGAACGCCAGGTAAGAAATTTAAAAAGAAATTCTTAAAATATAAAACACCATTTTGCAATCCCTGACATCATAACTGATTCAAGGGAGGACCATCAAAGGATACTAAAACCATTAAGTGAAAAGTTAATGGGAAACCATGGCTCAGTAGTCTCGTGACTATCCTAGATTACAAATGGCAAAGGGAAAAGTGTACTTTTACAATGAAGATCTTTGTCAGTCACCCCTTAATCAGGTGTCAAATTTAGTGTCATTAATGAGACAAACTGATGTTCTGTTTCTCATGGTATGATGTACATAAAATCAGCTATGAGGGATTCTTGCCAAAAACATTTAACCTGACTTTAATTAAGGCTCTACACCAGCATTATCCAATAAAAATACAATGTGAACTACATATGTAATTTAAAAATTTCTAGTAGCCACATTAAAAAAAGAAACAGGTACCCTTAATTTTAATGATGCATTTTATTTGATCTAATATGTCCAAAACATTATTACTTCCGCCTGGTAATCAACATAAAAATCACTAATGAAATATTTTACACTCTTGTTTTCATGCTAAATCTTTGAAATCTGGTGTATATTTTACCCTTATAGCACATCTTGGGCTAGCCACATTTCAAGTGCCCAGTAGCTATACGTGCCTGCCTGACTACCATATTGGACAGCACATTTCCAGATCTGATTTCCAACTTGCCTGCAGTCCAAGAGACTGAGGTACAAACTAAATAATACCATGAGGAAACAGAAAGATCTAGAACAAGTCAGAAAACTGTTTTGTAAAGGGTCAGATAGTAAATATTTTAGGTTTCGCAGGCCATATGGCCTTTATCACATGATTCTCCTACCGCCACCTCCTCCTCCCTTTCTTTCTCTTTCTCTTTTTTGTAACCCTTTAAAAATATTGAAACTATTCTTAGCTCTAGTGCTGTACAAAAATAGGCCATAGTTTGTGTAACTTGATCTGGCATGTGTGACATTCTCTGAGACAACTGACCTGGATTTTCCAGAAAGTCAGTGTCATGGGGGAAACGGTGGGGAACAACAAGAGGGATTCCAGGATTGACATGAGGCCAGTAGCTGAAGTCAAGAGCATAAGAAATAGGGACAAGATGAGGCTCTAGAGCTGGGCTGGAGCCAGAACACAGAGTACTTTGAGAGGTCACAGTAAGGGTAATGAGAAGCCACAGAAGTTTTTAAAAGCCTTAACCATTTTCCCCGAAACCAAGGCTATTCATCTCAAACTAATCAAGCTCTCATTTCAATGTACGCTTGAAATCTATCCTAGGAAAACCTTGTTAAATAAATCAATCTAAATCATGAAGTAAAGAATTTTCAGTGTCTCATTCATACTGCTTCTCATGTGGAAGTTTCCCCCCCCCCCCCCCCGTGTTAACATAATGTGTCTTCTGGTTATTTTGGAAATGTATTTGTTTTAGAATGCCTGGATGGTATCAGGTAACTGTGAAGTTATCGTTAGTAAAACCTAAACATTTTATCGGGAGAGCAGGGAGGGAATAAGGTTTAGTGACCTGTTTAATTAATGTTGAAGGAAAGCACGCAATTAATGTGAAGTCATGGTAAGGATGGTTTCGCAGTTATACGAAAGCACTTCAGGTTAATTTATCCTGATGAGTGTTTTGAATTAGCATTTTGTCTCTTTTGTTTGTTAAATTAATGTCTGAAGGGGAATGGTAGAGTCAAAACAAGAAATGAGTTACCGAAAAGATTGGTAATTATATACAGAGCAGATATTATAATAAAAATGTGTTCAGTTTCATTTAGTCAACAGATAGGCATGTGTGTGTCACGTAGTACTATCGTCACCTGATATCTAGTTCCCCTCTCATTCTAGGCACACAATAGGACTGTACTTTCCTGAAGTTAGTCATGGCCATCTGACCTGCTTTGGCCAATGAAATAAGAGCAACATGTCCCTTCCAGGTGGAAGTATTTAAAATGGGTGCTCAGCTCTCTATCCTTGATTATTCCTTACCTTGATGGTTGTGGGAGTGTGAGGTGCAACAGTGAGCCATCATATAAAGGACAACAGCCCTGGAGAGTTCTGTAGGCCTACAGTAAACTTTGAGTAAGTAAGAATAAATCTTGGTTGTGTTAATCCGCTAAGATTATGGGGTTGTTTGTCTTGTCAGCAGAACCTAGCCTATCCTTCCTGACTTAAGACTGATCGTATACTAGATGGTTGTGCTGGTGGGCACAGTGAGAGACATAAGGAAACAATTATAGCCCTTGCCAAAAAAGTTCCTGCAAATTAGTTAAAGTATGTAGATTGGGAGTTAATGGGCCAAGGGGCTGGAAAACTGCACTGGAGGCATGATTCAGTGGAGTTTTAAATGCTGAAACACTGAGACAACATTGTGCAGTAGGAAAATGAATTTAAGGAAGTATAAAACCCTACCCACAAAGAGCTGATATCTAGTTGCATAATTCTCCAACTAGGAATCCAGACTCTTAGTAGTTAAGTAGTGATACACCAAAAAGGGACAAAAAGACTGAAGATAAAAGGCTTTGGGGGGCGTCTGTTAACTCATGCTATATTATTTAATATGTAAGATATGTCTTTATATATATGTCTTTATTTTTTTTAAGATTTTATGTATTTATTTGAGAGAGAGAGATAGCATGAGAGGGAGGAGGGTCAGAGGGAGAAGCAGACTCCCTGCTGAGCAAGGAGCCCCATGTGGGACTCGATCCTGGGACTCCAGGATCGTGACCTGAGCCGAAGACGGTTGCTTAACCGACCGAGCCGCCCAGGCGCCCTATACATACATATTTTAAATGATGTATAGAGGGGTACCTGCGTGGCTCGGTCAGTTAAGCGGCCAACACTTGATGTCAGCTCAGGTCACGGATCTCAGGGTCCTGGGATCGAGCCGGGCATCTGGTTCTGCACTCAGCAGGGAGTCTGCTTGAGTTTGTCCCTCTCCCCTCTGCCCCTTCCCTGGCTCACAAGCTCTCTCGCTCTGTCTCAAGTAAATAGATCTTTTAAAAAATGATATATAGAATGAAAAATTGACATAAATTTTAAGGTAAAAGATAAAAGTAATTTTCCCTCTGAGGAGACAGGTTGGTAATACCGCAAGATCCCATGAAGCCTTCGTGCCCTCTTCTTTGCCACATGGGTGCCTCAGTGGAAATACTGATGTAATTAATTGCCACTGATGTTAAGCCCTTCTCTCTAAATGTTACAAAGTAACGGCCTCAGTTACCTCAATTACAGTTCAATTTAGTCTGCATTATTATGTAAGTTTTTACTCAAGCTAAAATATTTGTGGGGCTAAATCCATGCCCTTATGTTTCTGTTTCAGTATGTAAGTTTTTAAGTTATAGGAGAATATGTTGATTAAAAAATTATTGCTTTCTTAAATATATTTTCTAGAGCCTCCTTTCCTAACAAATAGGCCACGGTCAAGGTAAGCACCAAAGCAAAAGCAGATCAACTCTGCTACAACAGGGGTATGATGCTGCAGATCAATCCCTCATTGGCCATCTTGGTCTTTATTTGTTAGGCGTTTTATGGAAATTATTGATCTCATTCTGTATAATAAGTGAGAAAAAGCAGCAAAAGTTTGGAAAGTATTAGAAGAGCAAATGGTTACACCTCATTTATTCAGTCAGTACATATTTGAGGACAATTACTGTTTGGGGCACAAGAGAAGAACAGTGAACAGAAAAAGTCCTTGCATATGCTAGTGGAAGGAGATAGACAAAGAGCAAATAAATATAAATATCAAGTGGTAATGAATACGAGGGGCTAAAATAAAAGAGATCAGGGGGAGAGAGGATGACTGGACTAGAGGTTTGTTATTTCAGATAATGGTGATTGATGGAAATAGAGGCAGAGATATAATTAAACTGACATGGATGAGATAGTGTGTTATATTAGCTCTGGGATGAATTATTGAACGGAAGAAAGGCACATCAAGGAACAAGTGAAAAATGTAGCGCTTATGCAATCCCTAATCAGCAGAAGATGAAGAAGACTGACTTCATGCTAATCTAATTGAGCATTCCACAGGGTCAGCCTGGTTGCAGAAGTCAGACTGCCTTCAGATTAGCAGGTGTGTTTTCCTGGGCTCATTTTAAATGGCTGGAAAATCCCCTGCGTTTGTGAGAAGATCCTACATATGAGGCATACTTCTGGCCAAAGACAGGGGAAAAAAAATCACCCAGCTTATGAAGCATTAGAGAAAAATAAGATACAAAGAACTAGGTTGGAATGATAAGGAGCAAAAAGCGAAGGAATGAGTAGCATGCAGGAAGAGAAGTACACTGAGGATAAAGCAATCATATGCAGGGCAGTAGAGAAAAGAATTTGAAAATTCTCCTGGAAAAAAAAAAAAGAAGCCGTAATGCTCTAACAACAGCTCATTTTACCCAGTGGCTTATTTCATTCAGGGTTATAAAATCTGTGAAATTCCAGGGGCGCCTGGGTGGCTCAGTTGGTTAAGCGTCTGCCTTTGGCTCAGGTCATGATCCCAGGGTCCTGGGATCGAGCTCTGCATCGAGCCCCGCATTGGGCTCCCTGCTCATCTGGGAACCTGCTTCTCCCTCTCCTCCCAGCTCATTTCTCTCTCTAGCTATCTCTGTCTCTCTCTCTCTCAAGTAAATAAATTTAAAAAATTAAAAAAAAATCTGTGAAATTCCATTTTTAATAGAAGAAAACAGAATTTGGAGAGGGCACAGAAAATGCTTTCGCACTGAGAAAAATAGAACATTTATGTATTTTTATCTTCTTTTATTTATGAACAAGAATAATAGCGAATTTTGAGTGCTTATGATGTGTCAACCATGAAGTGCTTTTAGTGAATGAACTCATTGACTCTTCCCAACAGCCCTGTGAAGTAGGTACCAATAAAATGTCCAATTGCCTTGTTAGGAACCCGCTGTGAGGAGGTTATATAACTGGCTTAAGGTTGGAAGTGGCCCAGCCAGGATTTGAACCCAGGTGATGTCATCAATAAGTGATAAATAACTCAAATTGTGCAGAGGCTTCTTATTTTTCGCATAGCTGCTGGATCAACCTGTAAGAACTCCATACTCAGTGGTTTAAGTCGATAGTCCACATGGGAGAAATGAGTGTTCTTTACTTCTTTCATGGCTAGCTTTGTTTGGGGAGGATTATTGTTGGCTGACACCTTCCCCATAATATTTGACCACTACTTCATATTTTGAGAAAAACCACTTCCTTACAGCTCCCACACTGCTCTTTAAAAAGCTTCACCTATTATCTCTTTGTTAAATCGTATCATTGCCAAATGATGGAGGTAAGCACAGGGTTTGAGCTATGTCTGTAGTGGGGGGGATTCACCTAAAAAGATGACACTCAGATATCACAACATCTAATTAATCCCTAAGATGTGTCTATTCTTCCTCTTCCTTTATTCTTTTTAAAGATTTTATTTATTTGAGAGAGAGAAAAGAAGTAGCGGTAGGGGCAGTGGGAGAGGGAGAAGCAGACTCCTCGCTGAGCAGGGAGCCCAGTGCGGGACTCGATCCCAGGACCCCAAGATCATGACCCAAGCCAAAGGCAGATGCTTAATCGACTGAGCCACCCAGGTGCCCCTCTTCCTCTTCCTTTTCCTTTAAAAATGTCTCTTTGATTGCCCCTTCATTATGACTGTGTCACAATCAGTGCCTTTCCTAAGGTGAGTGGAGCCATGTGCAAATACTTTTTGCAGGGCCCCTGTCTATATAAACAATTGGAGCCACCCTAAATCAGCATGCCAGGGTCATTCTGGCAGTCCACCCTCACATTCACACAATCCTAAAAACAAAAACAAAACAAAACACCCTGCACTGCCCAGTAAGTGTGTTTGGCTTGCCAGGTCACCCTCCCAGAACGAGGACCTAACCGCAGAACGCCAGGATGACCGCATAAGCATGAATCATGGAGCAACTGGGGAGATCTGGTCAGGTCCACTCACTGGACAGGAGGTGGGAGATCATCCCCCCAAAAGAGAAACTGGTACTGACTGAGACCACACAGGGGCCCCTGTTCTGTCTTGATGTGCCCCCATCAGATGGATGCCAATCCAATTGCAGCCGGTCCCAGGTACCAGAGAGGGTCTAAGAAGACTAAACGAAGTCACTTCAAAGAGTGAGCCCCTCAGATGCCTGGGGCCCTCGTTAGGAGCCCTGAGTTATAAGTCTAAAAGCTCCATCGACACCTTCCTCTGTCCCTCCTCACCTAACTCATTACAGCTCCGTCCTGGTTGGCCTCACATCCTCCACTTTCTCTCCTTTTGTGTTCATTGTCCTCCTAGTGCGAGCATACTATTCATATTCACTGTCTTCTTTTGTGCCATATTCCTTCTTACTGATTTTTATCAAGTATGAAGCCCCCAGTTGTGGTCCTCATTTAGATTATAGTCTAGATCCTAGCCCCCCTCATCGACTCAAGAACATCAGTGCAGCCTTCCTCCCCTCTCTCCTGTATCATTCATTTATCTCTCTGATGAATCATTTCCATCATCACACAACTATGCCACCTTAAAAATCCTGTCTTTGTCCTCACTTCCCCCACCAGCCACCAACCCACTTCGTAGCTCTCCTGCCTCAAAACCACTTGAAAGGAATCCTTGATTCCTCTCCTCCAGTGCTAACTTGTGCTCTGCACAAAGACATTTGGTAGAGGAGGCATGGGTAGAGGCTGAAATCTAGTTCATTCTTTGTTTGCCAAGCAAAATGCTTGACACAGGACTTTGTCATTTTTGAGGAACAACATTTGAAATTGATCTGCCTTGAGGCATCACTATTTCCAACTGGCCGGCCTGAAGCAGGCTTTTTTTTTTTTTTTTTTTTAACTGATTTTGCCCAAAGGTCCTGCATGTCCTCCTGGACTTTGTTGGCCCTCTTCAGTCAGACTTTCCCCATCATTCCCCTGAAACTCCTCTGGTCTAAGGTCACCATGTGACATTCACATGGGTAAATCCAATGGTTGGTGTATTTGTTTTCTATTGCTGCTGTGACAAAGTACCCCAAACTTCGTGGCTTAACACAACACAAGTTTATCATCACACAGTTCTGGAGGTCAGAAATTCAAAACAGGTCAGTGGGACTGCCTTCCTTCTGGAGGCTCTAGGGGACAAGGCAGTCCTTGCCACATCACTCCAACCTCTGCTTCCACTGTCCTATCTCCTTCTCTTCCTCTGACCCCAAACCTCTTGCCTCCTGCTTTTAAGGACGCTTATGATTACGTTGATCCCACCCGGACAATCGAGAATAATCTCCCCATTTCCAGATTGTTAACATGATCACATCTACCAAGTCCCTTTTGCCATGGAAGGTACCATAGTCACAGGTTCTAGGGACTAGGCCGTGAACATTGTCGAGGGGCCCTTATCAGCCAGCTAGTTCTCAGCTGTGACCTGCCAGCTGTATTTGACACACTTGATCTCTCCTTCTACCTTGGTACATTTTGGGCCCTGGTTTCTGGGACACCGCCATCTCTTGATTGTCTCCCCCTCTGGTGGCTGCTCCTTCTGAGTAGTCTCCTTTTCTGGTCTCCCCTGTTCCCCCTGAACACTCCATCTTTGGTCTTCTCTCTACACTCTCTTCATTCGTGGTCTCCTGCCTTTACACAGCGTCTAATATGCTGTGATTCTTAAATTCATATTACCGTCTATTCCTCTCTTTTGAACTACAAACTTGTATTTCCAACTGCCTGCTCAACACCTCTCTTTAGATCACTAATACACATTTAACACTTACTATGGCCAAGTATGAATTCCTGACCTTTTCCCCCTCAAATCTGCTCCACCTAGAGTCTTCCCCATCACAATGGATGGCAACATCATCCTCTAGGTTGCTCTAGCCACACTCTTTGGATTCATCCCTGACTCCTCTCTGCCTCCTATACGCCATCACCGATCCATCAGCAAATTCCACTGACCCTCCCTTCAGATATGCCCAGAATCCAACACACCTTTCCCACTAGTCTCATCTCTGCCTTCCTTTCTGTGCGAGCTTGTTGCAGTAGCCTCCTAATTGGTCTCCTGCTTCCAGTGCTCTCCCTAAAGAGCATTTCTCAATGTAAGAAGCATCGTGATCCTTTAAAATAGGTCTTAGTGTATTACCCCTTTGCTGAAAACCCAGCGAGGACTCCAAATCACATTCCTGGTAAAGGCAAAAGCCTGTAAGTTTCTGTGTGCTCTGCCCTGCCTTCAATCTCACTGACTCTATCTCCTCCTGTTCTCCCTTTGTTCATTCTGCTTTGGCTACACTGGCCTCTTTCTTGTTGCTTGAACACATCAGTCTCAGGGCCCTTGCACGACCTGTTCCCTCTGTCTGGAATTGTCTTGCCCACGGATCTATGTGGCTACCTCCCTCACATCTTTGAGTCTTTGCTCATACATTGTTTTCTCAGTGGGACCTTCCCTGTTCATTCTGCCAAAGGCCTTGATGGGAATGTGAATTGCTACAACCTTTTGAAAGTAATTGCATAGTGTCTTTTAAAATATATTAACACATCCTTTAATATAATGATGCCATTTTGGCAAATCTCTCTCATAGAAATAGAAAGTATAGAAGTACCCTGTGTAAGTTTGTAGGATATTTATTGTACATTTTTCTTAGACCAAAAAGAAGGTAGCTGCAATCTGATTGTTAATCAATAGGGAAGCGGTTGAATTAATTTTGGTAAATTATACTAAAGAGCATTCTGCAGCTATTAAAAAGAATGAAGTTAGATGGATAGTTACTAAGCCAAAGGATGGCGATGCTGGATAATTAACTGAAAGCTGCACATTGCAGAGTAATATGTAAGGTATCGTTACATTTTTAAAAAACAAAACAAAAATTCGCATAATTTTCTTAAGGCCATGGGAAAAACACTAACCTGGATAAACACTAAACTGTTAGTATCAGTTATCTGTAGGGTCCGGGAATAGAGCAGGAAAATAATTGACTTTTTCTTGAAAGACTTTTGTATTGTTTCATTCACTAAAATGTGTACATAATGATCCAGTAATTACAATTATTTTTTAAGTTTAAACTACAAACGACTCAATAATAGCTTGCTTCCTACAACCTCACAGTCCATTTTCATTCACTTGAGCGTTGGCTGATGACCTGGTGTTTCAGGCACTGTGCTAGACGCAGAGCTATAGGGTGGGTAAAGCACAGTGATGGTGGTGGCAGTGGGGGGACAGGGAAGGTATGCTTGTTTTCTACCCAATATTTGCATCTTTTAGAAGTTAAATGTCTTGCCCCATTTAAAAATCAGAATATCTTATATTAAAATTTTAGGCTTCTCAATTTAGAATATCTGGCAAGAGTGGGCTTGCATTACCTCAGAGAATGCACTTAAGCCACATTCTTTGGTTCCCTTTTACATGAGGCCCATGGTCTCTAACTAGTCACAGTCCTCACTGTCCCCTGGTAATGGCATGTATCCCCTCTCGCTTGTTTACCTCCTGTATGCATGTGACTCTAACTCCTGCCCTCAACTAAGGAAGGGTTGTGTGAATGCAGAGGAAGCAATGAGCAAAGAGGTGTTAAGCGGACAGACTTGAGAGGGCTTGGTGACCAGTTTGCATGTGGGCGGGGGGGTAAGGACAAGGAGGCTTGGATGGATAATGACGTCACTATCTAAGACGTGCAACCCAAGAAGAGAACCCAGTGTGTGGGAGGCTAATGGAAAAGATAAGGGCTCCATTTTGGACAGTTTGAGATGTCTATGGAACATCCGGAAAAAGATATCTAGGTAACAGTTGAACATACGCATCCTAGGGAAATGGTCGGAACAAAAGAGAAAGATTTGGGCGTTGAAGAGGTAGTTTTTATAGTGCCTAAAACAATGATAGTTGATGAAACTGTGCAGGGGGTGGTGGGAGTGTGAACTCTAAAGAACATTCCTTTTAGACTAGAGGAAGGGACTAGCAAAGGAGGCGGAGGATGAACATCCAGGAGAGGGAGGAGACCGCCCAGGGTGAAAGTCATCATACAAGCCAAGGACCTAAGAAAGTTTTCCGGGAGAAAAAGAGTTAGTAGCTAGACATCACCAAGCATCATATCTAGTCCTTCACAACCTAATCTTAGACACAGATGGGAGTCTTGGGCTCATGTCCAAGCTTGGTGTTGGACCTTACACCAAGCTTTTAAAAAAAATCTGGGCCTCAGCTACCACATCTGTAAGTAAGAAAGTTGGGCCAGGTGATGGATCCCTAGCCTTTGAAGTACTAACATTCTAGAATTCTGAGAAGCTCCTCCTCCAGCCAGTTATCACTACTATCTGTTCATCCTGAAGCCATGCGTCTGTGTGTGTGTGTATTTCAGTTGCTTCTATATACAGAATGATGGGGGCACCCAGGTGGCTCAGTCGTTAAGCGTCTGCCTTCGGCTCAGGTCATGATCCCTGGGTCCTGGGATGGAGCCCGGCATCGGGCTCCCTGCTCAGCAGGAAGCCTGCTTCTCCCTCTCCCACTCCCCTGCTTGTGTTCCCTCTCTCGCTGTCTCTCTCTCTGTCAAATAAATAAATAAAATCTTTAAAAAATAAAATTATAAGTACAGAATTATAACTGAGGCTAGATTTGGTCGGTTCTTCCTACATGAAAAGAGGAAACAAGCAACTGCTCCTTGAGAAGAATTTAAAGAAGACTGTACTGGGGCACCTGGGTGGCTCAGCCAGTTAAGCATCTGCCTTCAGCTCAGGTCATGATCTTGGGGTCCTGGGATCGAGTCCCTGCTTAGCGGGGGGTCTGCTTCTCCCACTCCCTCTGCCCCCTGCTCTTGTTTTCTCTCTGTCTCACTCTCTCTCTCTGAACAAATAAAAATCTTTAAAAAAAAAAAAAAGAAGCCTCTACTGTTAACTTCCCTAATTCCATAGATCAATTATAACATACTCATGAATTTTCTTACTCTGAAGTTACTTCCAAAAGTAAATTCATAGGAATATGAGAACAGTGATTTATAAAGGAACCAGTCATTCTCTCCAACCTGGATCGATCACTTCTTACAGGGGAGATGGGTTCCTTTCTGGTTTCCAATGTTTTATTTACATCACAAGTTCCTTAAGGGTGAAGTCTTTCTCCTACGTAGTAGGCCCTCCATCAATGTGTATTGAACAAATGTGTCTCAGCGTATTCAATGTTTATGTTTATCAGTTGGATTAAGAATGGATGATTCTGCTTAATTAGAGAAAGGTACATTTAAGAAGCATAATTTCAGGAGGTCTCTAAAAAGTAAATGAACCTTGGGGAAAGGAAGCGTCATAAGAAAAATATGTGGAAAATGGCAGATCTGGAATAAGAAGCTTGGTTGTCATGCGAGTTGAAAGATGTTAAGATCAAGGAGGAGGGTGAATACAAGGTATAGCTGTCACTGTGTGGAGTTACACAGCGGTTGCTCAATCCGTGCCCACATACAGAGATGTCACCCGTCTTCTTTCAGCCTTACCATCTGTTGCATTGGTTGCACAGGCAATCATGTCTCCTGCAGGAAGGGAGAGAGGAGGGATCTGTCACCCTGATCACTGCAGGTTCCCTGACAGTTTTCTCCTGCAGGGCAGACTCGAACATCGAGCATCGGCTAAGCCAACACGTTAGTTAATCCCCTGTGTGATGAGCGCCCACGGTTGTTTTCTGTAAGCTCACCATACACCTTCCCCATTAAATTCCTTCCAACAGGTTCCTGAGAAGGACCAAAGCCACTTCTTGAACGTGAGGTTCATGTGCAATGGCGCTTGGTAGAGTTGCCAGGTAAAATACAGGACACCCAGATCATTCGACTTCCAGATAAGCAACAAAAATTTTCTAATATAAGTATCCCCAGAGTTTCCTATTTCTTGTTGTTGTTTTTGTTTGTTTGTTTGTTTGTTTTGTTTTGTTTTGTTTTTGCCTAACCCTGACAGCCCTGCACTTTGTATTCCGTGACGTTTCTGTTTTGGAGGTTTCTGAGGGACTTCCATCATCCCCCTCCGGGGTGCTTTTGTACCTCTGCTGCCCTCTAATGGTCACAGTTGGTCACTGGCACCAGAAAGGCAGGATAGCTGGGGTTTAAAGAATTCTGAGGGAATGGGGATGAAGCAAGTCCATTCAGCAAACATTCACGGAGCATGGTCGTACTTTGTTCCAGGCACTGTGCTGAACTAGTTAGCAATTCCACACCCTCAAGGAAGCCCCAGGCTAAAAGACAAGAGAGATTTGTACAGAAAGCATACTGGATTCAAGGTCAGATGTCTCAGAAAAAGATGTTCTGCTCTAAAATCTATTACTGACAAGCTATGCGCTTAGATTCGGTGGGCTTCTGTTTTCTCATTAAAATAAGAGTACAGACAGAAGGAAGGAAATAGCTGCTATTTGAAAAGCATGGCAGAGTTCATCTAGAGATAACGGCTTTGGGGAAACCCTGGGCCATGCAAAGCCAGGACCCAGAGTCTAGCAAGGATGAGAAAAAGTAAACATAAGCAAATGAAACTGATAAGACAGCTATAGAAAGTGGAAAAGGGTGTTGTCCCTAGAGGACTTCTTTGGATGATCACTGATTTGGGAAAGGGGCTGGAGACAAGGATTGGGCTCCTAAAAGATAGGGAGGAGAGGGGCCAGGTGAAGACACCTATTGTAAATGAGAGCATGCCTACCAGTATGGCAGCTGGCCAGGCCAAGGAGGCTGGCCCATAGGACCAGCAGGAATAAGGGACAGTCTGACATCTGAGTCTAAAGTTCCTTAATTTGCTTAGTAATCCGACTTTTATAAAGCAAGTTACAGACAACAGTGCTGCGTTCGTAGGTCCTAGAAATAAGTGTCTGGGGCTTTATAGCCAAATTAGAGTGACAGGATTGAGAGAGAGCCGGAACATAGAGGGGAGCCAAGGAAGTGGCAGTCAGAGGAGATTAAGGAGAGGACGGAGCACTGGGGGCTCTAGATGGCAAGAGGCCATGTAAACATCCTCCTAGAAATACCTAGAAATAGTTGGGTGTTCACTATATTTCCTAGAGTTACACAGCATAGGTACCTGAGATGTTTTATATGTATAGGAGGACCACAGAAGGCTGAAGAATTTTGTGGCTCTTAAAGCTCGTATAAAATGAGGCTATTGCTGGGGCTTGTGGGTGGCACAGTTGGTTGAGTGTCCCACTCTTGGTGTCGGCTCAGGTCATGATCTCAGGGTTGTGGGATCGAGCCCTGCATTGGGCTCCATGCTCGGCATAGAGTCTGCTTGTCCCTCTCCCTCTGCTCCTCCCCACACACCCCTGCCTGCTCCCTCTCTCTCTCAAATAAGTAGATAAATAAAATATTTTTTTAAAAAATGACTTTGGGGCGCCTGGGTGGCTCAGTTGGTTAAGCGACTGCCTTCGGCTCAGGTCATGATCCTGGAGTCCCGGGATCGAGTCCCGCATCGGGCTCCCTGCTCGGCAGGGAGTCTGCTTCTCCCTCTGACCCTCCCCCCACCCCATGTGCTTTCTCTCTCTCTCATTCTCTCTCTCGCAAATAAATAAAATCTTAAAAAAAAAATGACTTTGTTGCTAATCTGTGAGATCCTGTACTGCTCCAACAGTCTATGGTTCTTACATGTATTCCAACTGACAGAGCAATGATACACTGAATGAGCAGAGAAATGGGTGAAAAGTATCAGCTGCCGGGATCATGGAGAGATGTCATGACAGGTGTATCACACCTGACCTTACTCTACTAGCCCCTTGAATATTACTCTCCTCCACCTGATCGGCCAGGCTAGAACCCTAGAGGCATCCTCAACTCCTGGGTTTCCCCGCCCTACCTACCCCTGCAATTTCTCATGAAGTTGTATAAATTTTACCTCCTAAAATTATGCTGCCTTTGTCCATTTCTCTGGACCACCCCAGTCCAGGCCACCATTATGTCTTCCTGAACAGCCTCCTAAAAGGTCTTGCTGACTCCCTTCTTATGCTTCTCTGATCCATTCTCCATAACGCAACCAGAGTCATCCTAGAATGAACCCCATCAATGGCTTCTCATTGCTTGTAGCATGAAACATGATTAAAAGGTTCTTTCTGAGCTGGCTTGTACCAGCTACCTACTGAGATCATTCAGGTAACCCCTGAGTTTATCTTCTCTCCCACCACTGCCCTCTTTCATCCTAAGCTTCAGCCACACTGAATTTTGTACAGTTCATCCATACGTTGGGCTCTCTCTTGCTTCAGATGCTTGCACAAGTGCAACCTTCTCAGGGGAGCCTTCCCTGACCCTCCCTAGAAGGTAAGTTTTTCATTCTGTGTAGCCACTTCTCCTAGAGATAATAATGATAATGATAGAAATTATAGTGCCCACTGCAAGCCAGGCAGATCAAGATGATCGGTAGGAATACACCATTAATTTTGCAACTGAGATGAATAAAGAAATAAAGCTTTAGAAGATTAGGTCTTTGGGATAGACTGTAAACATATTTGAAATGAACTAATGAAATATTAATATCCCTATCTAAAGATATTAACCTAAAAATATGGAAGAAACTTTCATATAAATTCAATGATCTGAATTCTGAATATGCAAAATTAAATGCCACGTTCAATTTTGTTCTTTGCCCAGACATGAATTTTGACATTATCCATAAAACCAGATAGAGCTGCAGATTGTATAGTGCTCCGAGGCTTATACGACATGGCAGAATTTCAGTTTCTATTAAATAAAGAATGAATGACTTTAAAAATTAAGCACAAAGCTAAATTTTTCATAAAGAATTGATTACTAAGTGCCTGCACCGTTTCTTCCAAAAATGTAAAGAAAGTGACCCCTAGTGGAATTCTGATGAAGCGTTTCTCTAGTGCTTCGTGTTATCTATTGGTCCACGGTAGAGGTGCTAAATAAAGGTCTATGTGCCAGGCCTTGTGCTATACTCTGGAGACAAACACATGACAAAAGTGAAGTTCAGTACGGTTGAGAGGCAACCCTTTGTAGGAAAAGCTGATCAGAGCTGCAGGAATTATGGAAGTAGCAAATTTGGCAAGGGGCTGGGGGAGAGATGGCTAGGGGTGGTTGCACAGAGGAGGGTAGCAACAGGGACAAGCTATTTGGAACAGAGAAGCTGGAGCAGCATGGTAGCTTCCGGAAATTGTCAGTGGTTTCATTTGGTGCATGCGCCCTTACGGGAGAGTGGAGAAGGTAGAAAAGTAGGCAAGGACCTGGTCTTTATCCTATTGCATAGTGTCCCTCACACTGTCTTTGCTGGATATTAACAGAGTTGCAACAAATCCTGCATGAAGACACATGGAGAACATTAGTATTAACTGGGCCTTACAAAGGCATGGGAGACTGTTTAAAAATGGGCTTCTTTAGGTTTGCAGACCTCGGGAAGACCAGGTTGGCTAGAATAGAAGATTATTCAAGTCAGGAAGTAAAGATAGACGTGGGAATAAATAAATATTATTTGAGAGGTGCAGAGACCACGCAACACAGAAATGCTATGAGTGTGGATGGAAGCTCAGTGGCCAAACACAGATTCTGCAGTTACTACCACTTGCAGATGGCAGGTAGCACGTGTGGGTGAGACCTTACAAAGACCCATCAGGGCTTGAGTCGCAGCCACCTTTAAATATCATTGCCATGAGCAACAGCAGGAGCACTAGGATATATTGAGTCATTTATATGTGCCAGGAGCTGTGCTTTATCTGCATTATTTCAATCCCCACAATAAGCCTATAAGCTATATATTATTAGTCTCACTGTACAATGGAGGGAGCTGAAACTTGCATAGGTCAACGATTTGCCCTGAGTCCGTTCAGCTGGTCAGTAGTGTGACTGATGGATGCTATGGCCACTGTGCCTCTCTGGTCCGGTGGGCCTGGCCCCCAGCACTGCGGGAGTCATCAGAAACGAGAGGGCGCACACAGCCATGAGAGCAAATGAATTCATCCAGGGAGGCTTGAGAGGGAAAAGAAGAGGGGAATGTGGAGGCAGTGTCTGAGGGAAAGGGAGAGAAGGCGCAAAAGGAGAAGGTAGAGAAAGCAAGAGAGAGCACCTAGCGGAATGAGAATTCCAGAAGGAAGTAGAATTCAACACTGTCAGACACTGCAGAGAAACCAAGTGTGCTCAAGCCTAAACGTTGATCACAGTTGGAGTTAGGAGCCCACTGATGGTCTCAGAGCGAGAAATGTTGGTGGAATGGAGGACAACCATCTATTAGGGGAGCTGAGGAACATGCTAGATGTGGAGGAAGGAAGTGAGCCAGTGCGGTCAGCTTTATCAGAGGGCCTGGCTGAGGAGACTAGAAGTACTTCCCCCCTGAATATGGAAGAAGACAGAATTCCGTTTCTGTATGGAGGAGACCCAGACATAGAAGACAAGAGGTTGGAGGTAAAGTAGAAAGAGTGACTGGCCAAGTTTGGGAGAAAAAGGGGGATCCAGAGCATAGAGGAAAATGGGCAAGAAGACAGATGCAGGAAGAGAGGGATGGAGAGGGGACCCCACCCTATGTGGGTCTGTCCGCAAGCAGAAGACGGAAGGAAGAGTCAAGTCCAACGCCTGCTTCTTTTTTTCTCTGAAGTAGAAATCAGGGAGAGTGGCTCAGAGTCGGAGGATAGGAAAGGACAGGAGGCCTGAAGAGACCGGCTGGAGGGGGCTGGCTGGAGTGGCCACTGTGGGGAGTAGACGGAGGCCAGCACAGGAGTGCTCGCGGCCCAGAGCACAGCAGACCGCAGGCAACTAGAGAGGAACTAGATAAATTTGTACAGGGCAGATATTTTGCAGATCAGACATGGCAGAAAATGAGAATACTACCAGTATTAGAAAAAAAAAATGGAGGTGGGGGGACCCTGGGTGGCTCAGTCGGTTAAGTGTCTGCCTTCGGCTCAGGTCCTGGGATCGAGCCCTGCATCAGTCTCCCTGCTCAGTGGAGAGCCTGCTTCTCCATCTGCCCCTTACCCACTTGTGCTCTCTTTCTCTCGAATAAATAAATAAAATCTTAAAAGAAAGAAGAAGAAAAGAAAAAAATGAGGAGGGGTGTTGGGAGTGAAGCCTGGGGATGGAGAAGAGTGTCGTGATAGACTGACATGAAAGGGGAAAATTGAAAGTGGAGATCTTATCGTTGGAGGCCAGGTCGGTGGGAGGAAAAGAGTAGGAACAGAAGGATTGGAGGTCGGATCCCAAGGGGAAATGCGCTTAGCCTTCTAGTGAGAAGGCCTATGTGCCAGGCACCATGCTGGGCACATCCTATATATTATTTTATTGAGCCTTACAGCAAAACCTATCAAGTTAACATGAGTCTTCTCCTTTTACACGTTGATTCACCCCCACGGCGTGCGCACTGAATCGCAACCCCGAGGCTGAGAGGTGGCGCGGATGGGTAATGAAAGGCAAGGGTGGCCATCAGGGTGAGTTGTTCTCCTAGACTGGATTCGAAGGTCGGGGACACAGAGCTAGAAGTAGCTGGGTCTGACACACTAGCAAGGCATTACCACACCATGATCGCCAAGAGCAGGGATGAAGATAGGAATGAAGGGAGTAAATTGTAAGCACAGAAACAAGGGTTCTGAAAAGAGAGGGTGAAATAGCCAGGTTGTGTGAGCTCTAAAAGTGGTGACTGTTATCTATGGGGCTGGACAGGGCTGGCTGTATAATTTGTAGGGCTGAGTACAAAATGAAGATGTGGGGGCTTGGTTTCATCTGAGGCCTCTCTCCTCAGCTTGTAGACAGCCAGCTTATTTCTATGTCTTTACCAGATCTTTCCTCTGTGCTGTGTCCTAACCTCTTCTTTGTATAAGGACGCCAGTCGTATTGGATTAAGGCTCTCCCCAGGGACCTCATTAACCTTCATTACCTCTTTAAAGACCCTCGTTCAAACACAGTCACATTCTGAGGTACTAAGTGTGAGGTCTTCAACATGTGAATTTTGGGAGACACAATTCAGCCCCATAACAATTGTTCAGAGTTTCAAGATAGCAGCTACAGAGCACTGAGGCCCAGGCCAGGGTACTTCTGTGTGTGGGACTGGGTGACAGCACCAGACACATGCCCATGAAGCCAGCCCTGGGCTGGGAGGTGTGTGGCACAGGAACAGCACTGTGGAGTTGGAAGGTTCGGACCTCCCCCACCCGGCCCTAGAGGTATTGGGTTCATGGCAGAATGAGCACTCTTCCCTGGACAGAATTATAAAGGAAGCAAAGCAGGGCGCTTGATGAGAGCCAGGTTTTGTTAAGATAAGAGAGAGAGTGAAAATGCCTTTGAGCGGGTTGAGGATGAAGAAAAGTTTCTTTGCAAGCAAATGAACATCCCACTGAACGGAGGAGAAACGTCTGGGAGGGAGGTCAGGAGTGCGCAAATAAATTTCGGAGGGAAGAGAAGTGTACAAAGTTGGGAGTATGAAGAGAACACATACCAGAGGACTTTACACTTCATTACTTTTCATTATGCTGGTTTTAAATTCCCAGAATTTAGAAATTAAATTAAAATTGAATTGAATTATAATTAAATATTCTCATTCCTTCATCCAACCGCTTACTGCACTTTATATACAAATGGGTATTACTGACTGACCAGTGGAAAAACATTTCATGCGGATCTACCTTTGCTCTCTTGCGGTGTCCATTCCAATCAGTGCAATATTTGCAGAGGATGGATTGTGGGGAGGTACATGCTGTAGCTTTATTATAAGCCTACTCTCCCACACTGGAAACAAAATCATAATTGTTATCACATCACTGTAGTGCCCTAGCAAATTAAGCTTAGTCCCTTGTATATTCGCTTGAGTCATTACCCTCACTCTTATGTTAGTCTCTGCCAGACGACAACAACAAAAAAGCATTGTCTGCACTTATATGGATAGAAATACAAGCGATTAATAAATTTAAAGAGCTTCTGTAGTAAAATATCACTTCAGGAAGTTAATAACATGTGAAATAAATAAAAGCAGTTTCTTACACAGAAAGCTACATCATGAAAATACTGACGTATTGTTGCATATGATTTTTTATTTTTTATTTAAATCCCATCAAATAAGATTACAAAAATAATTTTAAAACTATTCAAATAATGACAATTATTTTAAAAGTTAAAGTAATACATGTTCATTGCAGAAAAAAATTAAATATAGATAAGCAGAAGAGAAAGGTGACATCATTATAATCCTAAGACACACTTATTTTTAGATATTTTTGTTTATTTTTTCTAGTCCTTTTTCTATAGCTATGTGTCCATACACTTCCTTTTTGCAAAAAGTAAGATCCTGTTTTACGTAATGTTTAGTAATCTGCCTTTTACCGCTAACAATGTAAGACAGACATTCTTGTATAACATTATGTCAATGACTACATTTAGCCAAAATTTATTTTTTAAATTTCTGATTGTTGAACGTTTAGATTGATTTCAGCTATTTACTATTGTAAACAATGTCGAAACATACATCCTTCTAGCAATAATTCTTTGCACCTCTATGATTATTTCCATAGGATAGATTCATAGATGTCGATAACATCTCAAAGTGGGATGTGGAGAAAGGGGAACCCTGTTACACTGTTGGTAGGAATGCAAACTGGTGCAACCACTCGGGAAAACAGTATGGAGGTTCCTAAAACAGTGAAAAATAGAATCACCTTATGATCCAGCAATTGCACTACTAGGTTTTGTTTTTATGGTTTTTTTTTTTTTAAGATTTTATTTTTAAGTAATCTCTACAGCCAACATGGAGCTTGAACTTAACAACCCCAAGATCAAGAGTCACATACTCCACCATCTGAGCCAGCCAGGCATCCCTACACTACTGGGTATTTACCCAAAGAATACAAAAATACTAATTCGAAGGGATACATGCACCCTGATGTTTATAGCAGCATTATCTACAATAGCCAAATTATGGAAAGAGCGCGAATGTCCATCGACTGATAAATGGATAAAGAAGATGTGGCATATGTATACAATGGAATATTACTCAGCCATCAAAAAGAATGAAATCTTGCCATTTGCGATGACATGGATGGAGCCAGAGGGCACAATGCTAAGTGAAATAAGTCAGAGAAAGACAAATACCACATGATTTCACTCATGTGTGGAATTTAAGAAACAAAACAAATGATCATGGGGGAAAAAAGAGAGAGACAAACCAAGAAACAGACCCTTCACTATAGAGAACAAACTGATGCTTCCCAGAAGGGAGGTGGATGGGGGGATGGGGAAAATAAGTGATGGGAATTGAAGAGTGCTCTTGTTGTGATGAGCGCCCGGTATTGTATGTAAGTGCTGAATCACTCTACTATGCACCCGAAAGTAATATCACACTGCATGTTAACTGACTGGAATTTAAATAAAAAGTTAAAAAGAATAATGTCTCAGAGATTAATTTTAAGCCTTTGGGAGGAAAAATACCTTTAATACCTTTAAGAACTAATCTGCTTGTACAATTATTAGGTATTTCCATATAGAAAAGTATAACAGAAAGCCCATCAGATTAGACCAAGAAGGGGCTGGTTCAAATGAGGTTGAATTTCTGCCTGTTCACTGACAAATTATAAGACCTTGATTAGTCACTCAACTCTTTTAGGTCTTGTTGACAATGAAGTGGAAATACATCATAGTTTCCTTGGAGAAGCTATTTCTCTAATACATGAGATGGTCTCAAGCTTATTCATTGAGAAATACTTAAGATCAACTAATTCTCCTGTACCATATCATATGGCTTCATATATAACTTGCCTATTAGGAGACAATACACTAATAGGTTGACTTGAGAATTCAATTCTCTGGACCGTTATGCTTTCCATTATAAAGTAGAAAATTGGTATGCTTATTTTTATCAAACTCCATGAACTTGATCATTGCAGATCTGCCACTGAGAGGTAAGTCCATTCCAAGGAGACTGAAGAATTCTAGTCCCTGAGATGGCAAGGCTAAGATGGATTCCCAAAAACTCACTAAGGTCAGTGCCGCCTTGGTGGAAGCCAGTCTGGGGTATCAGTCAGTCCTATTGGGTGTGACTTGCTTTCTTTAAACTCCAACAGGCAATGAACAAAATATTTTATTAAGTTTTTCATTTATTCAGTAGACATCAATGAGTATCTAATTTCATACCCTGAAGGAGATCACAGTCTTAACTCCAAAAAGAGACACAAATATTATGGTAATGATTACAAACAATAAGCAAAATGCAAAAGTGGATAAAGGTCTAAATTAGTGAGAGAGAACAGAGGAGAGGAAGTTTGGGAAGGATTCATGGAGGAAGTCATATCTATGCTAGATCATGAATGGTGTATAAGGATGTACCTAGCTGAAGGTAGGGTGGGGAAAGGATAGCATTCCAGACAGTTGCACCAGCATGTGCTGAGGCACGGAAATGAGAAGGGACATGGTATGCTTTAGGAATCATGACAAATTTAGTGGGACTAGAACAAAAGATACAAAGTCAATGGAAAGGAGCAGGAAGGAGGTTGGAATTTATGATAGATACATAGTTTGGGATCAGTTTATGCAGTCATTTTACCCTATTTAAAGGAACTTGGATCGTATCTTGTATTCAAGATAGAGAAACATTATGTTTGAAAGTGAGATAAAATCAGTTGATTGGATTTACTCCTAAAGATTTTTTAATTACTGGAAAGACCTGAAAGAGGATACTTGGTGAAGTGCCTCATGGTTCTGAAGTTGACTTTATCCTGTAGAGCACGTTTTATCAACAATTTTGTGGATAAAGTAACTTCATCAAACTGGCCAATAACGCAAGCCTGATAAAAAAGGGGGGTGCTAAAAGTTTGGATGACTGAATTAAAAATTTGAAGGACTAGCTAATTCAACCATTCTAAAAATGTTTATTGAACACCTATTATGTTTCTGGAAACTTTCTAAGTGCTGGGGATCCAGTGAACACGTCAACGTCCTTGGCTTCATGGAGTTTATATCCTAGGGAGGAAGATAGACGATAAACAAACAAGTAAGTATATAATATAGTGTCATGCACTGACAAATGAATTGAAGGAAACTGATACATTATCAAAGGGGAGAGGGAGTAATGGCAGAGAGAGAAATTCTGGGGGAAGAGCGGTCCAGGCAGAGGAACAGCAAGTGCGAGAGTCCTGAGGTGGGAACAAGGTTGGCATGCAGGGAGGCTAGCATGGCTGCGGCTGACGAACGACAGGGAGAGTGATAGGAACTGGAGTCAGACAGGGGCTACTCAAAATGCTGGATCAGTGATTCAGAACAAACAAGACGGCCCTGAACCACAGCGTATATGGAGTCACCTAAAAATAGTTGGACAGTGTTAGGACAATAAAAATATAATAAGTTCTGGGTTTTATTTTGTGAAAATCAATCACACAAGGAAACGATGAAGGAGATATATGCTATCAGCAGTTTACATGAAAAAGATCTCAAGGCCTTGGTAGATCCACAAGCTCTGTGAGAGCTCGTATGAAGTGATGGCTTTAACAGACACACGGACCCACACTTAGCACCAACTTAGACTAAAGTAACAGAAGTATACCCAAATTAAATAACAGAATAAACTAATATTCTTTTTACATACAATATTTAAAGTATCGCATTTGATTTGGTATGATAAATTTTGAGAGCTATTGATGATTTAAAATGTTTCCCATTATTCGATGACAAGGATGATGAGAAAAATAAAAATACCCACTCATATATCTTTTTTCGGCTTCTTGTCTTGTCAGTTCTGAGCTCTGCTTATTCATGTATTTATTTATTTATGTATGGATGCACTTACTCACTCTACACCCAACGTGGGACTCGAACTCACAACCCTGAGATCAAGAGTTGTATGCTCCACCAACTGATCCAGCCAGCTGCCCCATGAGCTCTGCTCATTTAAAACTCTTAGTTCTGAGGTGAGAAATGATCCCATGTGGACACAGTGGTTTTATCAACTGGGAGGTCGAGACTGCTATTTTGGGCTCTGCATGCCACTGAGCCAAGAAGAAAGACGTAGGTTATTATCCCGGTTCTGGGTATTGATTGTAGCTCTCAAGGGGGGAAATCAGACTGGTGAGCACAGGGAGGACAGAAAGGCTTATGATTGGAATCCAGGGAACTTGCCTACTAACAGTTCCACAGCCAGTGATGAAAGCTAGCGTGCAGTCATAGTGCTCATAAAGACCGCTGACGTCTCACACCCTTTAGGGATGAAGATTTGGTACACACCGTCAGGGAGGGGACCCTACACAACCAATGTTAGCTGGCCGAGGCCACGGGGAACGTGGAAGGAGAGGGCAGCCTGTGACAAATTACAGAAACAAAGACTAGAGCAGCCATACAGGTTTCCTTTGTTTTGTATGTATTTGTGCATATTCACCAATTACTGATTTTCCCTCTCTCTATTCCTATAGTATATAAGAAGTGTTGGTGATGGTTGCCTTTATTCTTAGAAATTTTAGGCAGAAGATAGATTAAAATCACCTGGAGACAGAGATCATGAGTGATGAGATCCTGTGCCTCCTCTTTTGAAAGAGTGACAGCATCTTCAATTAGTTAAGAAATATTTGTGCAATATCGTTATTGTTACTGGAAGTGTAAACGTAAGGTAGAAAGGTGAGAATAAATGTTGAATAGCCAAAGGGCAGGATTTGCCTGTTCTTGCCCTTCTGTACTTTCCTTTGTAGTTTAGAGAAAACTGCATCTCCTGGATGCCCCGGCAGCTGGCTCCTCACGATGGAATGTAGAAGAACGGGAAAAGCCTTTTCTTTGCTTCTTGTTGGGCCCCTGGCAGTAACGTAGGAGCTGCACAGGTGGTGGTTCAGTCCACGGTCCTGCTTTCCTCCGTGGCAGCACCGTTTCCAGAAGCATCAGCAGCAAGCTCTCTGCAGCCTCGGCAGAACAGTGGTCATGGGTTCTTACTTACACCTTTTCTCTTTTTTCTCCTCCATCCAGAACTGTGAGAATGCCTTCCTGTAGTTATTAGTCTCTGGATAACTTCACATTTTCCTTTTTTTTTTTTCTCTCTTCTAGCCTTTCCAACCTTTTGATAAGCAATTCCCAAAAAAATTCCATCTGTTTGAAATAACTAGTAAGGGTTCTATTTCTCCATAAGGATAGACACTGATACAGAGGAACCCATGGCTCAACCTATGCAAAGAGAAACATGGAATAGATGCGGAGGAGAAGGATGGTCCATTGACAGGCCAGGAAAAACTGGAGAGATCAGATAATAGGATGTCTTTATCAAGTGTAGGACAACATCCTACGATTTCTGATGTGTAGCAGCTACAGGTAAGAATGGGGTCCAGAGTGTGCCTTGGAAATAGTGGCTGAAGAAGAGTGGAGGTGTCGTTTCACTGGGATTGATGAGATCGTTTAACTGTGATGCAGGGACGATACTTGGTTCACTCAAATGGCCATTGACACAAGGACCAATGATGCTGGGATATGAGATAGGGAGAGAGATGGGGACCTGCCAGACCATGTCTTCTAAAATATGGTAATAATTTTTTATTAGAGAAATGCCTTTTATTTATTTGTTTATTTCAGAGAGAGAGAGTGTGAGTGGAGGGAGAGTCAGAGAGAGAGGGAGGGAAATCCTCAAGCAGGCTCCCTGCTGAGCATGGAGCCAGACACGGGGCCTGATCCCAGGACCCTGAGATCATGACCTGATCAAGAGCTGGAGGCTTAACTGAATGAGCCCCCCAGGCACCCCTAGAGAAATACCTTTTCATAGCCAAGACAGGATACCAGTAATCACATGAATTATTTCCCCCTCTTCAAACCGCTGGACAGATGCGCAATGAAAATGCCACAGATTGCTCTGCCTTCTGTCTCAAGCGATAGCCTTAGAGCTGTGGGCAGTGGCTTAATATGAACATGCACACTTGGCTTTGTAAGCATACTGGAATCTTACATTTTCCTCCAGGGTGCATAAAACAGAAATAATAAAGGTCACAGATTAATATTTGCCTTTGGCTGAAGTCACTGCCGCTCTTTAAAAAAAAAATCCTGAAAAAATATCCCGTGCTACAAACATAAAATAAAAAGAAATATCACAAGATCCAATGTTTAATGGTCCAGCAAGTGCACTATAATTAGCCGATACTCTTTCAGGATGACGTGAAATTATCATTAGTGAATAATGGGATTAAGAAGAGTACCAGAAGTTATGCATGCTTCTCCCAAATGTGCTGTGGGAATGACTTCATTTTACACTATATTTATGTATTAGATTCCTTAACATCTCTCTCTCTTTTTTTTTTAGAAAGAGAGAGAGAGTGCAGGTGCATGAGAGGGGGGAGGGGCAAAGAGAGAGGGAGAGAGAAAATCTCAAGCAGGCTCCATGCCCAGCACAGAGCCTGATGCAGGGCTCCATCTCACCACCACCCTGACATCAAGACCTGAGCCAAAATCAAGAGTCAGACACTTAACTGACTGAACCACCCAGGCGCCCCTCCTTAACCTCTCTTTTGCCGACATCTTTGCAGTGATGGTACAGCGGTATTACCTGGAGTTTCTCTTCCGGGGAACACAAAAACAGCAGCAACACGTTCATTTGGTATCAAGAGAACAAAATTTGTGGCAGTGTTATGCTCTTAAGAAGCCAGCACTAATTTATCTTTTAGCTGGATTTGCCTGGGAAGTGTTTTTATCATATTTACATCCTCTGTAACTTATGCCCACAAAGCCATCCCTCCAGATAGAACTCATTAGAATTGGTATTTTACCCTGGAGTCCACTTTGCTCTTTCCCTTTATAATTAATGTATTGGGGGCCCCATTAGCATTGTTACATAGGCTCCAACTCTACCTGCTGGAGAAAAACACTGTATTTAGTCACATGTTCTCTGCACTGTGCTAAGTTTTATTTTCAACTGGTACCTACAGCCCCGAGTCCACTAAATTCAGCAAGTTAAAAATTTTATGTGGGCTAAAAAGGGATAGTGGGACACAAGTCTGAGGAATGAATACTTGATGATTAAAAATCTACCTCTCCAGGGCGCCTGGGTGGCTCAGTCGTTAAGCGTCTGCCTTCGGCTCAGGTCATGGTCCCAGGGTCCTGGGATCGAGCCCCGCATCGGGCTCCCTGCTCGGCGGGAAGCCTGCTTCTCCCTCTCCCACTCCCCCTGCTTGTGTTCCCTCTCTCGCTGTGTCTCTCTCTGTCAAATAAACAAAATAAAATCTTAAAAAAAAATCTGTCTCTCCAAAGATCTTTTTTTTTTTTTAATTTAACTGTAGGCTACTCCTTGAGGTACTGATTTGTAAGTATAGAGCTGAAGGGTAATTTTTTAAGATTTTACCAAAATCAACTAATATTTAGTTATAAAGCATTCTCAGCTGTGCACTATGATCTGTTCTCTGCTCTTCTGTATTTCAGCTTGTCTGGTTTTTATGTCTTGGATTGCTTTTCTGTAAGTCCTCTCAAAACTTGTTATTCAGGGGATACCAGACAGATCTATGTGGGAGCTCCAGCCGCTAAGGTTGGAAGACAGAAATAATAAAGGGCAATGGAATGGAAGATTATTGGTAGTTGCCGGTTATTACCGGGGGCACAACGAAGCATAGAGCCAGGCAAATGTAGAAATGTATAGAATATATTTTCCAACATAAAAATAACTTTATTATTTTCTGGTAACAAAAATGATACATGCTCATTATAAAAATTTCAAATACACAAAAATCACCCAAATATCATAGTCTGGAAAAAGATGTCATTTTTGGCAAAGATCTCTATATGAAACACATACTATTTTAAAATATACAGTATTATAAATGGGCCCATATTGAACATATTATTCTATAGCCTGCTTTTTCATTTGCTAATATTTCAGGTACAAATTTCCATAGCAATAAACAAGACCTAAATAATTTTTAACGACAGTCATATATGACTCAATGGTATTTATGTGCTAGAATTTATTTAACCCACTTTCTATTAAAGGATATTTAGGCTGTTTCCGAAATTTGTTGTTGTTGTTGTTTCAACATTTATTTATTTGAGAGAGAGAGAAAAAAACGAGCAGGAGGGGCAGAGGGAGAGGGAGAGAGAATCTCAAGCAGATTCCACACTGAGCATGGAGCTCGACACAGGGCTTGATCTCACAGCCCTGAGATCATGACCTGAGCTGAAATCAAGAGTGAGATGCTTAACCAACTGTGCGACCCAGGTGTCTCTGCCAAAGTTTTTAAAATCATAAACATCATAAAGTACTTCTTTACCCTCATGTTTACATACTTGTGTAATTTTTATTCATTAGGATAAAATCTAAACAAATTGCTGGGTAAAAGTGTATCATTTAAATTTTTGATACATATTGCCAAATTTGATACATACTGTCTTCTAGAAAGTTGTACCAATTTTCACTCCTGTCAAGAATGAACAAGAATGCCCCTTTGCTCATATTCTTTTTTTTTTTAAAGATTTATTTATTTGAGAGAGTGAGAATGAGAGAGAGAGTACATGAGAGGGGGGAGGGTTAGAGGGAGAAGCAGGCTCCTCGCTGAGCAGGGAGCCCGATGCGGGACTCGATCCCAGGACTCCAGGATCATGACCTGAGCCGAAGGCAGTTGCTTAACCAACTGAGCCACCCAGGCGCCCCACTTTGTTCATATTCTTGTCAATTACTTTAATATTTGCCAACCTGGGAGGATACAATTAATGCAAATAAAATAATAAACACATATATTTATTACCATTTATAGTTTCAAATAGGGGATACCTTTAATTTTTTAAGTTACCCCTTTTCAGAGCACGTATTTTCCTGGATTTGAATAAAGAGTCTTCAGTTTGCATCCCCATTCCAATATTGGTGTGGCTCCAGATAAGAGTCAGTTTTTTTAATATCATTTTTGCTGATCTTATAGTAACAGAACCCAGCTCAGTAGGCATTTAAAGCATAAATGATGAATGCATCTACCACACTATTAGACACCTCAATGTTAACTGAATCTCAATCTCCCACAAGTAAGCTCTTTCTACCTGCTTACCCTCCATTGCAATCAATGTTGCTCTATAGGAAATATTAGAATTAAGGAGTCCATAAAAGACTTTGGAAATATTCCCTTGCTATTTATAGAGATAACCACAAAGTTTTCAGTGAGACAGATGACATCAAGAAGAAGGCTCTGAAGTGAAGATTGGTAGGCAATGTAGATCTTTGGAGCAAAAATGTTTCCCAAGAAAATACTTGCATGTCAAGTTCAATAGACCATCAAATATATGTAAGTAATTTGACAGAAAGATGGAAACAAAATATCACAAATATCAGTTTATCCCCTATCAAAATGTTGGTTTACCATTGCTTAGAAATGGTTTGGGAATATTTTCCACCATGAAGCAAATTTATAAGCAGTGTACACAATGTCTAATTCCTCTTTCCAAAGATACCTCAGATATTAATATTTGACATTAATAACTTTTTATCCACAAATAGCAGATGGAACCATCTAAGCTAATGAGTGCTGGTAGTATGGATAATAGAAAGATTCACTTTGGGTGCAAGGTAGATGACAGTCTTGATACCTTGATATCAAAGATTTGAGGATGTTTTAAAGGACTATTTGGTTCACACATTTTACAAATACTTATTGGGCCGTATTATGTGCCAGGTACCCTGCTAGTTGTTAAAAGGAGCAGGATATAGCCCCTGCCTTCAAGGAAGTTTCAGTTTTGTGGAGAAGAGAGAAGTCAACAATTACATGATGGGGTGATAGGAAGGCGAGGTACGTGTAGGTGCTCAGAGTCCTTAAAAGAAGTCAGTTGAAGATGCCATCAGTAGCCAAATAAATGTCCTGAAGAAATCACAGGTCAGTGGAAGAATAAGGTCTGTTATGATTGCTACCAGGCACGCCATACTGCCTCGTGCGCACTAACAGAAAAGCAGCAAGCTACCGTGGAGACATCAGCTGTACAACAGGGTAAGGAGAAACCTCTGTGAATCCCTAGAGAGAGCTGGCGAAGAAGCCAGAGTCTAAGTCCAGATAACACCCTGAGAGAGCTCAGTGAGGCTGGTCTCTGAGTGCCACCAGTGAGCTTTAGAATCAAGATTAAAATTCTCCCACGGTAGTTTCCTTTCACCCATTCATTCATTTATTCACTCGAACATAAGCTCCATGAGGGCAGGGGATCTTTGTTCGGTGTGATCTTTACTGTGTCCCCAGCTCCCAGAACAGTGCTTGACACAAACGAAGCTGTTGATAAATATTCATTCAGTGAATGAATCGTTGGATCAGCGAACATATTTAACTCACATCTAAGGACTGTAGACGTGGGTAACTGTTAACAGAGGAGCAGGATAGTGAAAAAAGGTAGAAGACCTGCCAAGGCTTGTGTGCTTACTGAACACTTGTGGAATCAATGAATGACTGTTCACATCAGAGCGTGAACCTACGGGGGCTTCTTTGTACAGTGTGGAGTACGAGAAAGAGTGTGGGCCTTGAAATCAGACAGACGTGCATTCAAATCCCGAATCTTCCAGATCTGGGAGTACCTCAGGCACATTCTTTAACCTCTCTAAGTCAGTCTTCTCACCCCTAAAATGGGATTTGGACCTTCGGGGTGGCTGCGAAGGATAAAGAGGAAAAAACACGGAAAGCTCTGGACCCAGCTCCCTTTGCTCTCACCCATCCCTCCAGCCCCAGAGCCAGTGTTGTGCAGAACTCTGGGAGAGTGCTGGGCCCCCAATCCCTGGATGTCCATCCTGGACCCCCTTTTCTATTTCTTCTCCTCCCTCTCTCTCTCCAGCAAACTTCTCCAAAAAGCCTTCCTTCCCCTCTCAAAAGTGCATAGTAACCTCCTCACCCTTTTACTTTCAGTTCCATTGGTTTGGGGTTCAAATAACAGATGTCGCCAAACTGTTGAGTGGGCTAGTTGCCTTCTCCTCTTTCCTCCGTATCCTAGGAGCCAATACAGTGCCTGGATTCTGGCAGATGCTTAGTAGATGCTACTCATGGTAACCTTCACTTCCTATACTCACCACACCTCAGGTCATAAAAGCTGTTTTACACAGGCTAACGTACCACCCCAAGAAACTACACCATTATGCTGTGAGTCGCAGATCATTATAACAATTCTCAAGAAGTCAATAAAAGTGATAATGCCAGAAATCCCATACCTATTTTCAAAAACAACAAAATATTTTCTCTATGCTTTGGGGCCTTATAAAATGGGACAAAAACCTAACAATAGGATCGGCCTCGGGGATTGCCCACGGTGCATTATAAGGATGAAAATGAGCAAAATTCTTTACTAATTCATGTTTGCTGATCAAAGGGAACACTTGGAGGCTCATCTTGGTTTCTTCGTGTACCTAAGTCTCCACCTCATGAAGCCATGGAAGTGTCCTATTGCCCATAGCGGGATACAAGATTGAATTCCTATCAGTTAACATTTATTAACACACCCACCAGAAGGCAAATCAAGGAAGACTGGACTCAATAGAAGATTGAGTCTCATTTCCAGCCACAGTGACATCTGCTTGCCATATCATTGCTCAGGTTATTGCCAGCTAATATGACTTGCTCTTTAAGATGTCTAAAGTAGTCATACCCTAGCAAGTGACCTCATCAAAAAAGATTATTGATTAACAATATTTCTAGGGGCACCTGGGTGGCTCAGTTGTTAAGCGTCTGCCTTCGGCTCAGGTCATGATCCCAGGGTCCTGCGATTGAGCCCCACATCGGGCTTCCTGCTCGGCGGGAAGCCTTCTTCTCCCTCTCCCACTGCCCCTGCTTGTGTTCCCTCTCTCGCTGTGTCTCTCTGTCAAATAAATAAATAAATAAATAAATAAATAAATAACACGATATTTCTAGAGCTCCTACTCCAATTAAGCAAAATCCTAAGTAATAGGGTAAATATAAAAGAATTTTTAAAAATGATTACTCTCTCAAAAAACATACACCTAGATGGCAAGGTAGAATCTACTGATCGATAACCATTGGAGAACACTCTAAAGCAGTGGTTCTTGAAGAGAGGTCTACACAGCAGCAGCATGAGCAGCAGTAGGAACTTGTCAGAAAGCCAAATTCCTAACCCCAGAACCACTGCATCAGAAACTGGGTGGGGTCCACCAATTTGTGTTTTTAACAAGACTTCCACATCATTTGGATGCGCACTAAAATTTGAGAAACACTGCTTTAAGTCAAATAATAAGCACATTCAAATCAACATAATTCCAACAGACTCCAAATGTGCTGAGCCATGGTGGGGGCTTGTGTTAATCACAGTTTTCCTTTATGACCTCTCATTGAAGGTACTGGGAGGTCAGATTCAAAGTGAAAAACAGTTTAACATAAAGTCAATTCTTGATTGTCTTGATTACCTCTTTTGAGTTATTAGTGGCAACTTCACACAATCCCAGGCTAATTTCCCCAATTCAGCCAAAATAATACTTTCAAACTATATTTCTAAGATAAGCTAAATCAGCCTCATAATGGCTTACAATATATAAAGCCAAACATCAAAGACTTTTATGCTTCCTTTCATTAACATGTATAATCAAGAGTTTCCAAACTGGGACAGGTCACAAGAATTGAGATCATACAAAGTCTAGTCCAACCCTTTGCCTCTACTAGTTTTGGCACATGGGCAATTTGGGAGCATCGTCAACACATGCCATGAACATATGGGGAAGACTGCAAGGGGCAGTCAGGGCCCTTGAGGACCAGCCCGAGCATGACCTCTCCCAACTACTTACCTGAGCCTTGATGTGGCCTGCCAATCAAACTAAGGCTCCTTGTGTTTCAACCTCACCATGAGGCCCTTTTTCCCCAGAACTGTAGCTTCATGTTTCTGACCTTGGTCTGTTAACCTGCCCCTGATTCCTGATGACTTCCTTCTTTAATCATTTGTTCTTAAAGCTGGACTCCAATCTGACTATGATTAACCCAACCCTACTAATTCACAAAGAAAGAAAGAAAGAAAGAAAAGGAAAGAAAAAAAGTGTGTGAGCCTATTCCTTTGATGCACAGAAGACTAGAGATCTACCCTTTTATTATAAATGTTCTAGAGAGGGAAATTCCATTAACCCTGTGGAAATGGTTTTCTTGGAATGTTTCCATCCATCATCATAAAGACAGACCTTATCCCCACTTTATTCATCAATGTTTACTAGCTGAATTTTTTATTATGTGGGTTCTTAGAGATAATTTAATTCAACTTCACTTGTAAGGAAACAACAGTTCTGTACAGGCTAACATGCTACGACTTGAAGAGATGGCCCCTACATACTCGGAGTCTGATAGAGTAATGTCTCCTCCCCTCCCCCCGCCCCCGGTCCCCCACCCTGCACCACCCCTTCCCCCTACTCCCCCACCTCTTTGCAAGATATTCATGTCCTAATCACAGAAACTTGTGAATTACTTTACAGGAGAAAAGAGACATTGCAGATGTGATTAAGTTAAGGGTCTTGAGATGCAGAGATTTCCATGGATTATCTGAGTGGGCCCAACGCAATCACAACGATCCTTACTAGAGGCAGGAGGGCCAAAGTAAGAGAAAGAGGTGATGAAGAAAAGGTCAAAGAGAAAAAGAAAGAGAAATCTAGATTCAAAGATGCCACATTGCTGGATTTGAGGATGGAGGAAGAGGCCATGAGGCAAAGAATGCAGGTAGTCTCTAGAAGCTAGAAAAGGCAAGGGAATGAATTCTCCCCTAGAGCCTCCAGAAAGAATGCCAAGGACTTCTGACCTCCAGAACTGTAAAATAATTAACACACACACACACACATATATATGTGTGTGTGTATATATATATATATATATATATATATATATATTTTTTTTTTTTTTTTAGTAACCTCTATACCCAACGTGGGGCTCGAACTCACGACCCTGAGATCAGGAGGCAGATGTTCTACTGAATGAGCCAGTCAGACACCCCAACTTATATTGTTTTAACCCACTAAGTTTGTCATAATTTATTATAGCAACAATATGACATTAATACAGGTAGTTTACAACCCAGTAAGAGAGAGAAGACGGCATAGGCAACTTTGGTACAATTCAGAAAGTGACACGTATATAATAGAAACACAAAAACAATGCTATGGTAATGCTGATGAGGCGAGTACTTCTGGCTCGGGGAAGCTTCCTGGAAGACGCAGTTCTGCTGGGCCTTGACGGCCCGGGTAGGATTTCAACAGGGGAAGACCCAGTAAACAGGAGGAGTAAAGGCACAGAGTTGGCAGGCATAGGATCAAACAAAAAGCTGACATAAGCCCTTGTGACCAGCCATTTTCTCAGAAACAAAATTTACTTGATTAAAATTTCATAAATTCTACTCAGGATTATGAATGTCAAATTCATTCCTAAGTTTGTAAAAAAAATTGTAATAATAGCTAACAACTATATGATATGTGATAAACTATCCTAACAGTTTAAATACAGAAATCCAGATCTTGGGCAAGAATCCCCTCTCCCCTCCCTACAGAGAACATGTCATAGTCAAGAGTGAATCTGGCTCATTTTCAGGCAGGCAGGCTTGACAGGGATGAACAGAAAAAATACTAAGTGTTAATTAAAATAAACAAAAAGGTAATTCCTTAAAAAGGCATCTGTTAACATTTACAAATTAGACAGTTCCTACGACCTTCGAGAGCAAGCTAAACAGAACAATGGGATTTAACTGAACTGAACCTACTTAGCAGACTGGAGGCTCTGAGGGCTCATGCTGCTGATGAAGAAGACAGGAGAATCCAGTCCCTTTTGTGGTAGGTTTTGTTTGTCTGAGGTCAGAGCTCATGATCTTAAGTAATTTTGAACGGCTCTAATTTAGCCTAGGTGTAAGCCTAGGAATTGGGAAGGAAGGAATAGCATTGTCCAGATTATTGATCTGCATCCCCCAAACTCACCATCGATAGTCCTCATAGCATGACTTATGGTGACAATGTTTTCCCAAGATGGTACCTGTACTCAGGTGCCTTAGCAATACTTGCTTTCTTCTTTGTCTTCTGGTGAGATCGATTCTCTTTTGTACGGTTCACATTTGTTCCAGGAGAAATTGCAGGAACAGCTGGTCTCCACTGGCCTGCTCCTGTAAGAATGGCCTGGAGTTTCTGCAGAAGGGTCCATAAATGTACCACAGGCGCTTGGGTCCTGGGATAGAGCGGAATGCTTTGGAGGCCAACTTTCTTGACAAGAAGAACTGGGCCTGCTGCAGGCATCCTCATTTCTCTCACTGCCTGTCTTTCTGTCAAAGCCCAGAAACGTAACCTCAGACTGGCTACATTCAAATGGAACTTTCTGAGTCACTCCATCTTTTCTCAAACCTTTATCATGAGGTGGTGAACAATTATTCTGGTTTTCATCATCTTCCACTGGAATACTTGGTACGTTCTCCAAGAACAGAGGCGAAGGACACCTGAAGGACTTTAGAGACGTGGGAGGATCCTCAGCAAAATATAACCTGGCTTGAGTACTTTCAAGAGTGGTTAGGACCTAGTTAACCAAGAAGCAAAGAAACATTTGCATTAAGCTTCCATAACCTCTCCTTTCACCTTCTTTCTATCTACCTATTAAGGAGTATTCTCTTATTTTCATGAAATAAGTTCAACTATAGAGTTCTGAATGGGAAGGTATTATTAAAGATTAGCTAAACCCTTTCAGTTTCATGAGTAAATTAAAAGACTTAAAGCCAAGTATAAAAGAAACTGCACTGAAGTAAATATCAAGAGACCTGAGTTGAGGCTTAGATTTGCCACCAACTACTGTGTGTCCTGGGCTGAGTCTCCATACATTTTTTACTTCAACCTTAATATGCGGAGTACTGGAAAGGGTCAGGGGACAGGGGACCCAATCTGTAGTTCTCAAATGTCAGAATTACCTACAGGAGCCCTCTTAAAATACAGATCCCTTGGCCCCAACCTAAAGATCGTCACCGACAAAATATGAAGATAAGGGCCCAGGAATCTATATTTTAAAAGCTTGTCACTTGATTTGGATGTGCAGCCCAAAGTGAGAACTGTCGACCAGATTTAAAAGAACATGTAACATCCCTTCGCGCACACATGTAATTTTTAAAACTACATTTAGAGAGCTTTACTATTTACAAAGTGCTTTCACACACATTATCTCATTTAATCTGCACAAACAACACTATTATTCCCATTTTACAGATAATAAAGCTGAGGCTCAGATAAAGGGAATAAATATCACTAGCCAGTAAGGAGCAGATGTGTTGCTTGACCTCAGATCTGGCTCTCAATTCCATGTTTCTTCCACTGTGTATCTCATAGCTCTTTTTGGGCCCAAGATTCCAGGTCACAAAGCTCTTACTGGTGGTGCCACGCCTAAAATATAGCTCTCCTGACTCCCAGGCCAGGGCTCCTTACATTCTGATTATGTTGACCTCTTGTTTAAAACCCTTTCATGGCTCTACGATAGACTCAGGATAAAACCCGAAATCCCAGAATGGAATTCACGTCCCTCTGTCACCTGGAACCTTCTATTATTTTAAGCACTCCAGCTTTTCCCTCACCATATTCCACTTCCATGAACTGCCTGCAGTATTAGTGTCATAAAATCCATCACCTCTGAGGTTTGCAGGTATAGATTCTCTCCAACTAAAATGTCCTTCTATCCTTACTGCTGCCTAAATTCACCCTGTTCTTTAGACTATAGCTCAGCCATCACCTCCATCGAGAAGCTTCCTTGACTTGGCTGGTATGTGTTCCCATTTGACCTGGGCTTCCACCTATCATTACACTTATCTCTCCGTACTGAAATGCCATGTTAACTAATCTGACTCTCACTTTGGACTGTGAGTTTGAGGGCAGCAACTATATCTTGATTACTGGTGTACCGCTCAGCACCCAGGACCAAGTCTGGCACATGCAAAGTAAGCACTAGCTAAGTATCTGTTGAACAAATAAGCAAATCAATGCATGGATGATTAAACTGATGAGTAAATTTTAAAAAATCAATAGAGGAAATATGTAATGCATTTTTTAATAGACCAGATCTCTAAATGAGTGTTGAATAAATTCTCTCCAAACTACTCACTTAAGTCTTTTCATTAAAATTACTCATTTAAGTCCCATCCAACAATGCTCTCTCCACCAGAGTACCATATAATGGGACTTGTGACTTGGAAAAGCTATGAGGTTAAAATTCTGTGTTAGGGGCTGGATTTGCCCCATTGATAAAGAATTCACTTAGACACAATTTATCCAATTTAGATTTTCCATGGTTCTGTGGGCTTGGTTTTGAATAAAACCATGTGTACGCACTTCATCCATTGACGGTCTTAACTTTGCCCGCGTGGTAGCACACTGGCCTGCCAACGAGAAGAGCTTGGCAGAGAAATTCCGAGGACAGGGATGCACTTTCTTATCTAGAAATGAAAGACATGAATCGAGGCCTCTCTTCTCCATCAATTCCATAAGGAGATCCCTCTAGGAAGAGAAGAAGACAACTTTATCTTTCAGAACTCTACCCCAAAAATGACCGAGAGACAGGAACAGAGATGAAGACAATTCTCACCAGCTGGATATGCTTCGGATCATCTAACACCACTTTACAACCTGTCAGAACTTCCATTATTACCTATAGGGAATATATAGAAAGTCAGCTACATATGCTAAATATATACATACAATTAGTTGCAGCGATTAACCTTGACAATAGGTAACGTTCATTCTAATTAATGACTATATTTTACTATTCGACTGATTACATAAAATTAGTGTGTAAGAAAATGAGTAACAGGAAATCAATAGGTCTCAAAGTGAAAGCCCTTAAAAAAAATTCTTAGACTTTAGAGCATTCCTGGTGGTAAGCTTTCCTCCTTTGTTGACTGGTACTTGGTACTCACAATTCCAAAGCTATAGACGTCCGTTTTGATGGAAAGTTTGCCCTGTCTGATGTACTCTTCGGGCAGATACCACACATGTTTACTGCTGCTGCTGGTCATACTTATGGTAGAGCTCTGATGTTCCAGGTGGGGCCGGAAGTGTGCCATGCCAAAATCAGTTAGTTTGGGGTGGAACTGATCATCCAAGAGTATGTTTGCACTAAAATTGTAATCAAGGACAAACAAGACAAAAACATAAAGGCATTCCGGTGAAAAACAAAATGACACACTCAATTTCATATCTGGTTAATTCCAAACGCTGACAACACAAAGCCATACATAATTTTCCATGAACTAGAGGGTATCTTCTCATTTTTCTTAAAGTAGAAATACAAGTATTATATAAAGCTCTAAAATGAAAACCTGGGGCGCCTGGGTGGCTCAATCGGTTGAGTGACCGACTCTTGAGTTCAGCTCAGATCGTGATCTCAGGGTCCTGGAGATCAAGCGCCGTCGGGCTCCATGTTCAGCAGGGAGTCTGCTTGGGATTCTCTCTCTCCCTCCACCCCTCCCCCCATTCATGCACATGCTGTCTCTTGCTCTCTCGCTTTCAAATAAATAAATCTCTAAAAAAATAAAATGAAAACCTGACCTAAGAACAGTGGGCTTTTCAAATTTATAGATACATGTAGGGAGTTGGTGGATAAAGCTGATCCTTTGCCAATAGGAGAAACTAAAGTTAAGCAAAGTAGCTTTCCTTGTGCTCTTCTGATACACAATGAGAATTTGAAGTGGGTTTTAATCAGCTAATAATCAAATACCTGTTACGTGCCCAGAGCTGTGCTGTGGAATGTCCAGCCTATCAGCAGAGAGCCACTAACCTGCAATGGGGTGAGGAATCTTTGGTAGCCCTGCCTTAAGGATAAACCTAGTCCATTGTCCCATCTCTACGGACTTTCTATGGAGTAAAGGCAAAAATGTCTTTGGGACTTATTTAAAATATAAATATCTGCAGAGGTAAAGGCTAAGTGCTTAAAGTCAGTTTTAGCTACCTGTCACATAAAAACCTTAACAATCACTTAACATCTTGGCTGACCGGTAAGCATCAGCTTACTTCTACCTTCAAAGGACTGCCATAGCAGGGATGCAAAAGGCTAAGCCCATGCATTTCACATGGCCCCCACCTGGTGTGAGTCCCAGCTCTGTCTTACCCTGGCTCTGTGACTGCGGGTGGCTAACTTCACCCCATACGCCTCAGTGTCGTTTTCCTCACAAGTGAAATGAGGCAAACAACAGAACTCACAGAACTGAATACAAACAGCCTACTTACTACCCGGCATACAATAATGCCCAATAAATGGTAGGGAAGATGAAAATCAGTAACGAATCACAAGAGAGCAGATGGATATTGACAAAAGAGGTGGGTGGGCCAAGAGAAAGTAATCTATTTCTCACTTCTGCTTGGGGGCTCTTCAGAGCTTACCTTTTGTTCCCTGAAACCAAAGCTTCTAATACAAGCCCTGCCCATCCAAAACGCAAGTGGTATATTTGTAGTGCTACACATTGTCATTAAAAGTGGTAACAGTGGGGTGCCTGGGTTGCACAGTCGGTGAAGCGTCCGACTCTTGATTTCAGCTCAAGTTGTGGTCTCAAGGTCGTGAGATCGAGCCCCGCGATGGGCTCCATGCTCAGTGCAGAGTCGGCTCGAGATTCTCTCTCCCTCTCCCTCTGCCCCTCCCGCTCATGTCTCTGTCTCTCTAAAATAAATAAATAAATCTTTAAAAAAAAGTGGTAATAACTATGGGATAAGAACAAGAAATTCTTAATCCTGAACAAATACTGGTTCTTACAAAAGTTCCAGAAGTCCCTTGCTCGCCCTGTACAGGTAGGCTGACAGGCAGAACCTAGTTTCATAGGCCTGAATTGCAGGTGTCCTAATAATCCAGAGTACTCAGAGTCCTAGTTCTGTTTTGAGGATTCAAAGCTGAGACCTTTAAGAATTCTAGCCCGGGGTTGCCTAGGTGACTTAGTCGGTTGGGCGTCTGCCCTCGGCTCAGGTCATGGTCTCCAGGTCCTGGGATTGAGTCCCATGTCAGGCTCTCTGCTCAGTGGGGAGTCTGCCTCTCTCTCTCTCCCTCTGCCCCTCCCCACTGCTTGTTCTCTCTCTCTCTCTCTCTCTCAGAGAGAAATCTTTAAATCCTTAAAAAAAAGAAAAAAAGAAGAAGAAGAAAAAAAAAAAGAATCCTAACCCGGACTTTGTCTAGAACTGAGTTAACAACAGACAGCATGAAGACATTCCTCAGGACCCTTTAAGGATCCAGAAGAACACATTCTAAACTTGATGTCACTCTCTGTCCTTTAAGGGTGGCAGGAGAATTGCAAAATCCAAAGAGCCCACCTCATGTATGAGTCCCAAGGCTCTTACCTGTTGTGTGATCCTTGCAGTTATGAGAACCTCAGAGAGAGCCCAGCCCTCCAGACTTATATCAATAATCACAGTCCTCATTTTTCTCCTGGCCTTGTCTTTTCTCCGTATATTTCAGACCTGGCAGCTCCTAAGGCCAGCCTGGGTCCTGCACATCTAGGGCACTCATCATCCGTCTCATTTGGAAAACAGCATTGACTATCCTGACAAACCTCTGAAGATGTTGAGTCCACTAGAACCAGATCCTACCTTCTCTCCAGCTCCAGATAAGAACAGACATTTAGTTCAAAATTACTTCTTCCATAGGTATGTGTACACTTCAAGGGCTCCAGTCAAGGAGGAGCCTCCTGGAGATCCCTGGATCATTTCGGAGCGCCGGGGTATTTAATGCAGGAGTTTGCCACGTGTGCGGGGAGGTGAGATGGGTAGAGAGGTTCATTAACGCCCATTAGCAGGACCCCACCTTCTGCCCCTCCAGCTTCTGCTGCACTGACAGCCTAGCTCTCTTCTACACACACCCCCTCCCCCTGCATGCACACACTGAATTTCAGCACAGAGGGACAGAAAGACTCTGAATGCGCGTCTCAGTGTCAAACATCTCGCCCTCTTCTTCCTCAACTCTGGCTCTAAAGAAGGTATAAAATCATAACGTAAAATGCTAGACCCATGAGGATGCAAAAGCCGAATTTGTAAAACACTTAGAATTCCTGAAGAATAAGTCTTTTCTAAGCACAAAAGCAAAAAAAAAAAAAACAAAAAACAGCCTCAAAACCAAAACCATTATCTAATCCCTGTATTTGCCCCTCCGCAAAGCTAGTAGGAAGCTTTCAGCAACTGTTGACTCATGCTCTTGACAGACTTAGGGGGAGCGGGTAACCACAATGTGTGACACAGTAACACATACAGAGGGCTTCGGGCCAGTGAGGGGCTGTCAGTCAGAATGTGAAACCGCTCTAGGGTGCTGCATTTACACTTTAATGGTGATATTTGGTGAAAAGACCAGCAGACTTTTTAGTGCATAACACGAATTTTGAGTGTAGTGATTTACTCCGTTCTAAAGAAAAGTCAACAGGAGCTGAGGAAGAAGAATGTTCTGTTTTAAGAAAGTAGGAACTGCAAAATCCCTTCAACAATGAGGTCTACCCTAATTCTTTCCCTTACTGCAGCCTTAAATAGAACATTCATGCCGTGCCTTCAACTATCATGCAGGTCAATGGAATATGTTTATCCTATGGGGCTAAGAACAGACTAATGAAATAAAGACAATATAAACTAACCGCAATCACATAACAGTATAATTGAACAAAAGGGGTAGCTTGCTAGCTATCATGCTTACCAAAGAGATAGATAAGACACATGTAATGGTCCATTCAATTCAATTTAGTGTCTCCACAACCTATTTCTGCTATTCTTTCCCACAATGCTCCTTACTGTAACACAGACCATCGCCTCTCTAGATGATTCTTCTAGTACAGGATCAGTGGTGGTACACTGAGAAGGGGCAAATCCTACACAAGGTGGTCAGTTTGTGTCCTGACTCTGGGGAGTAACATACTTCATCTTTCTATTGCCAGGGGTCTCCACGACAATTCTTTTTGAGGGACTTGAACCTCCCAAAGGCTACAATAATTGCTTTCCTTGCACGTCAGTTTTTCTCCTGATTTAGTTGAAGCCCTTGGGCCTAAAATATAAATACAAAGCATGATGATGCATCTAGATTATAATGCAGAATTTGAATGGAAGTACAAATACACACTTGACATGTAAGCACAGGACTGGTTTTTAAAAAGACATATTTGTAAAGGATTTGAGGGGGGAGTTATTGGTACAAAGTAGCCCAGTCCCTGAGTGCCTGGCAATTCTCCGGAAAAGTCTGGACTTCGACAAATTGGTCCCAGAGATAAAATCGACCCACCGGCCTCTTGGTGACAGCCTGAGGCAACAGGACATCTTGCTGTCACTGCTGTTACAACACCGAGACACCCCTCACCAGATGAGGCTGATCCAACTTCTCAGGGAAGCTACAGGTTACTGGAAAAGGGCATACACCCCCCCCCCACTTCAGCATGCCAAGCATCTGATGCAGCTGAAGCCCTTTCTTCCCCCTTCAATTGTATGACCTTCTCTTTCTTTTCCATTGAACCCAGTTCTAAAGGTTGTTATTGCTTTACTGATGATTTATGAGTCCTAGAGTCTCTGTGTAAAGGTCCAGCCAATTAGGCATATTCATGCGTTAAATGTGAAATTTCGTCTCTAACCAAACTAGCGCAACTTCCCTAAGGCTGAGTTTCCTCATGGGTAAAAAGATCGGGGAAGGCTTACCTCTCAGGGTTGTTACAAGGATTAAATGAGAAAATGTATTCAGAGCGCCTGCTACACAGGGAGGGCCCTGAAATATACTCCGAAAGACATAGGCTGGCCTTTGTTCATCCTACACCCACCTTAAAATCCCAAGAAACTTGGGGATTTCTAGAAGTTCAAGGCACCAGTCTGAAATAACAAAGGTACAGGGGGTTGCATGATGACCCTGGAGATCTGGGGATCCTTGGGTTAATTAGTTTCAGGGTGTCTGTTGAGTTTCAAAATAGTTCCAGAGAAGTTCTGGAAGAACCTGACTAATGTAACATTTCCAGATACTCTAAGATCATGGAGAGAAAAGAAGAATCATTTGGCATACATGTGTGCATGTATGTACACATGTGTATAAATAAATGGGTGCTGAGGTTTAGAGACAGTGATGGCAAACAAAATTTACAAGGACAATTTAAATTTATGTACTATTTAATTGTGCTGGCATCCCTTAGAAAAAATAAACTTATCTGGAAATTTTAGAAGAAGGGAGACACTCGGGGAAAATAGAAAAATTGGAGGAAAAAGAATTGTTTATATCTAAAATGTTTCTGAAAAACAAAAGTACATTTTTTAGGGGGGAGATTCATTAATTAAACAATCAACCCATCAAACAAACATACTTTGCATTCCCTGTAGGTTTTGCATCCCTACTAAACACTGAGCTGAGCAAGGTCCTTGACACACACATCAGGTCTGGGGGGTAAATGCAGGCGGAGCTTGGGTCCTCAGGCAAGGGTGTCACGGTTGTAGGAAGGGGCCAATCTATGACTTCTTAGCTTCCCTCCCAGCCACTCAGTCCCTCACAAAGGAAATTCTCCACGCATTTACTACCACCGTACATCTCTGATCAATCTCTTTTTTAAGAATTCGTTTTTAAGCATATGGCTTTTCCCGTCCTTTCTTTCCTAGACCACCTCCCTCGTATGAAAGGCTGTTTCACTTGGCAGGAGACACATGGCAATATGGACTGAGAACATGATCTTATAGGAAACATTAGAAATGTTCACCGAGATTATCTCGGCTTTGGAAACATTAACAGGAATGAATGCCTGGGATGAAAAATGCCGAGGATAAAATGCATTTCAATTTAAAATCGTTCATAAATGTGAAAACAATTAAGCTGGCTAAGGGATGGGATGGAAATAACAAGGTTTACTGCTTTCAGATGCTTTTATGTGATCCTGTAATTCAAAAACATCTTCGTTTCCCAAATAACAGAGACTTTGCCAAGAACAGAGACTTCAACTCTTTATGATTCTTTACTTTAAATCCTTTCCTCCTTAAATTCCACCATCTGGAAGTGAATTTTGCTTTTATAACATTCTCTTTGAAGAGTTGAAATTACTAAGACGTTTTTGGGCTAACTAAACCACTAGACTTCTTGAAAATACCTTTGAAATGTGGGCTTGGCTTCCTCCTTGGGTGTTCCACAGCTGTGTCCTTGACAGTGTCGCCTTAGAAGACTATGTATTCTCACTGCTTGAACAAGACAAAGATTCCCAATGCTGACCTCCAGGTTTATTCTCCCCTCAAAGTCTGCTGCCTACTGCCATTTTCACTAGGAGTTCAATGTCAACATTTCCAAGTTTGCACTCGTGATGGTCCCATCTCCTGCCCAATTTCCCTGTCTCTGCCCATGAAACCAACATGCTCCCAGGAATCCCGGCTAGGAACACTTAAGTGCCTAAAAAGACCATGATTCGGACCCACACAAACATAGAACCCCACCTCCTTCCCCATCTGCAGACATGGGATAGAGAGAGATTACAAACCTCTGTAAATCAGTTTTCTCCTCTGTCATACTGAGATAAGACCAATGATATCCAAACTCAGGGTTGTTGGGAGGAGTAAGTTATTCAGTCAGCTTTTATGTCAGGTCTAAAGTCAGGCTGGCCTTCACCGAGTTCCCTAATCTGTCTGCAGCCTATCAGCTCCCCTGAATGCATTAGCACTTCCCAGTGCAGACTAGCCAGACAGTGCTTAGTACTGTTCGGGGACTTTCTTTATACTGTTCCCCTCACCCGCAAAGTATTCCTCCCTCCCTTATTTTCATTCAAATCCTCTTTGCAGCCCAAGATTCTCTTCCTCCCTGAAGTTTTCACTCTGCTACCCTGAATGGCAGTGGTTCTCCTTCCCCCAAGTTCCCACCGTGCCGCCTGCATGATACTATTTGGCACTTACTCAGAAACCAGCTTATGTTGTTTACATAAGCATAATGTTGAGTCTATAGCAGACACCAAGCAAACAATCGTTGATATAATCGCTTTGTGACTTAAGAGAATTTGAAACCATAAGTGGACCTGAAACCACTCTGCATATGGCAAATAGATGGCCCAAATGCTGCCAAAGCATCTTTCGGGTTCCTTGGCAGACATCACTAATTGAGTTCAGAATGCCTCCACCCCAGGTTCCCTTTCAACATTGCAGGTGGGAAGTCATTACCAATCCATCAACAATGGAATGTGGGATGAAACAGATTTGTCATTGCTGCTCTAGGATCATCACTTCCTTTTCAGATGCGGTAAATGAGCCCACATGGTCGAAATGACTTGTTTTTTGCAAAATACCTTGTAAATGGCAGAGCCAGGACAAAAGCCTAACCCTCCCTTTCCCATTTGCTATTCTTTCAATTTACTACAATTTACTACTACAGTTAACTGAAAGAAACATCTTTTTGTTCAGCTACTCATAAAAGATGAGAAACTGTTGATTACTGAGCAAACAAAATGAAATTTCTCTCTTCTTTCCTTCAGGTATATACAGATAATCGTCGAGGCAAAACAACGGTTGAAGGGTGAATCACAGGAAGACAGATTTTAGCTCAAAAGAAACGAAGTTCCACTCGTTAGAGCTGCACCCAAATGGAGCACTAACAACACACCGTGCAAGGGTCCAAGGACAGGCTGGATGAGACACTTAGAGACAGTCTCCATGACGCGGCAGGAACGACAGCTTACTGCCAAGCCGGGCCCTGGGCTTTACACTCATTACCTCACTGCATCCCCACAACTCTGGGAGGAGGGTCCAGGAGTCACCTGCCCTTTTCTGGACAAGGAGTTTTATTTTATTATAACAGTAGAACATAACCCTTAAATAAAAATTTTAAAAACATGATAGAAAAGTAAAACATAAACCATTAATCAAAAAGCCATAGTCTCTCCATCTACATAAAATCTTATTCATATTTTGGTATGTTTTAATCTTTTTTTTTTTTTAAAGTAGGTGCCATGCCCAGTGCAGAGCCCAACACAGGGCTTGAACTCATGGCCCGAGATCAAGACCTGAGCTGAGAGAAAGAGCCAGTTCCTTAACCGGCTGAGCCACCCAGGCGCCCCTTAATCTTTTTGAAAAATTCATGAATTTGGAGTTCTGCAAGTTATAACTGTATACTGTATCTAGTTCAGTTTGGCTCTTTTCACTTGATCTTACTTTATGCACATTGTTCCATGTTATTTCATACTATTAAAAACATTATTTAGTAATGTCAAGTGATGTATGACAAACTCTCCTGGGATTCATCAGTCTGAGGTCCAAATGCAGAAGAGAAAATAAAGGTAACAATATCTTCCATTTCTTACTCCATCAAAAACAGAGCCCTGACTTAGTCCCAGAAAAGGTCGCTGTTGAACACATTTCGAGATGTCCTTTTTCGAGCCAATTATAAGGGCTGTGCAATAAAATGACATCTCTCCTAGAAGCTGCCTTTCCTTCCAAAGAGTGAGAAAATGTCTATGACACGAACAGAAGAATAGGAATCTCAGACTGTCCTCAAAGCACTAGGCTGTACAAACAGAGACCAAGAATCAGGGAGGCCCAAGTTTAAAGCAAAGTTAAGAGTTCATTTAAAAGAATCGGGAGGGTAATCTGGGTCAGCCAATTCACATTTGGTCAGGACTGCTGGAGGCTGAATGTCATCACCATCAGATGTTCAGTGCCCTGAATGAAATGGGTTGGTCTCATTCCAGTTTCCAGAGAACAGGTGCACACAAAGGAAGGGGGGTGGGTGGGATGTACTGTTATAGTTGGTACTAATTAACATCCTTGCTGGCAGGCTCAGCAGAAGGGTCAAGAGTTCATTGGCAGTAGAAAGGGCTGATTCGCTCTGGAATCACTGATTCCAGGGACACACTGATGAGCTGTGTGAAACCACAATCTCAAAGAAATGCCCACAGCCCCGGAACTCCATACCCTGACACGTGCCCGGGTGGACATAGTCCATAGATAGTTGCGTTTGAGTCCTCAACCCCTTTGGGAAACCCAGAAAGGCAACACTCCTCAGCAGCCCCTTCACCAACTAAAACAATAAAATATGCTGGTAGCACATATCCAGTTTAAACCCTGCCTCTTCCATGAAATTCTCTGTATCTGACCAGATAAGCTTTTGGTCCTCCATATCTGTAATACTGTTGGGCACTCTGTCTAGCAGTGTTACTGAAATTATTTATAGTTGGCCACATCCAGACCCCAAGTACCTGAGATATTAATAGCCTCCTTCTAAGTGTGAGACATCGTAAGAGACTCCAGACCTTTCTGTTCCCACCTCTAGTCCCAGAAATGCCTCAGAATTCCTCGTAAGGGCTTAGCTTATCCTACCCAGGTCCTCCGCCTGGTTAGCATGCACACCCACTACACCCCTGCCCCCCACATTCCTCATCCCTCCCAGGAGACCTTTCCTTCTCCAGTCTTGTCCCTTCCTTTCCAGTCAACCCATTTTTCTCGTTTTCATTATACACTTGGCAACTCTTTAGTTGACTCCCTCCCTTGAACAAATGATTGCCTCTGCTAGGAATATTCTCTCCTGTTCTTTCAACCAATCCACTGTCATGATCCATCTCCTCAAAGGCTGGACGTGGAACTCTGCAATTAGAATGAGCCTTCTTAGACCAGGCAGGCATTGCGCATGTTAGGTGTTTCACTATGTAGTTTCTGTGTTTGTGTTATCTCTCTGATCACCAGGTTGAACCTTCAAGGATAAGACGATGATCACCAGCATCTATCCCACGTGGTCTAATACAATGCTCTGCATACAACAGATATTCCATAAATATTTGTAAACTAACATAAACATGATTTTCAAAATGTTCAATAAATATATGTTGACACAGAAGTGATTTTTCTTAAAACAGAGCTTAGTTTGTGGGACCTACTTTTCAAACACAGTAAGTTGATGATGGAGGTAAGTGCCATGTGTAGAATGTTTGTGTGCCCCCTCCAAATTCATATACTAAAATCCTAACCCCCAATGGGATGGTATGTGGAGGTGAGACCTTTGGGAGGTGATTAGGTCAAGAGGGCAGAGCCCTCATGACTGGGATTAGCACCCCTATAAAAGAAGGCCCAGAGAGATCCCTTGCCCCTTCCACCCTGCGAGGACACAGAGAAAAGATGGCCATCTATGAATCAGAAAGTGGATCCTCACTAGACACAGAATCAGCTGGTGCCATGGTCTTGGACTTCCAGCCTTCAGAACGGTGAGAAATAAAAGTGTGTTGTTTATAAGTCACCCACTTTCTAGTATTTTGGTTATAGCATCTAGTATTTTGGTTAAGAGTGGTAAGTAAAAAAGACAGATTGGCCATCATATCTCTTAGCCTTTGTCACCAGATTCCTACCACATCTTCACTAGTTATAAGAGAAGCTACCATTTGATGAGTGCATTCTCTTTGCCAAGCACCGTATGTACTTTATGGCGTTTAATTCTAAGAGATAGATGCTATTATTCTTTTATTAGCATTTTGCAGAGGGAAACACTGACGCTTACAGAAATTAAGCAGTTTGCTCAGAATCACATTAAATGGAAAGTCAGTTTCTTAAATTAGATGTCTCTGAAACATTAGGGGATAGTGAGCTAACAGGAAAGGATGGGAAGAAGGTGGGAGGAAAGTTGATGAAAAAGAAAAATCATTTGGTCCCATTTTGCAGAGCACCAGGCAGTCATATCTCTCCCCATGACGGCAGTGGCTGCAGCAGTGTGACCCAGACCCCTCCTCCAGGACACAGGGAGACAACAGTTCCCCAGCCAGGGAGAGGAGGCTGTTGACGGCGCACAGCTAAACCCCTACCTGGAACCTGCCCTTGGTCGAAGGGAGCTGCCTCGTCCAAGTCATAGTGCAAGTCACAGCCCCACGCAGGGCTGGTCAGACGCAGGGGTGCAGAGACCCAAGCACCTTGCCACACATCAGGATATCTTCGAAGGGCCATCCCAGCACCGGTGCTCCCCATGGCATTGACCAAGCCTCTACTACCATTTCACAGCTCAGCTTCTCCAATTGCCCAGTTTCGCTTTCCTCCTTCCCTCCCTTACTCCTGTTGTTCCTGAGAGCCCTCTAAAAAACCTCCTGCAGGCAAGCCTCTCCTCTGAGCCTATTTCCTGGGAACCTGCCTGAAGCCACCTATCCATAATGAGAAAGCAGGTGTCAAGGCCACGGCCCGAGCTCTCACCTGATCCCTGGAGAGGGATGCTGGGGGGCACGCCCACAGCGGCAGAAAACCCTAGACGCAGGCAGAGGCTGGATCTGTAGCCCTCCACCCTGACGCTCCCTTTGTTCCAGCTGGTGGCCTTCCCTGTCCCCCTCGCCCATCAAGAACCAGAACCTTGGCACTCTTGCTTCTCACCCCTCTCCCCCATCAAGTTCTGCATTCAGGAAAGGATGCGATGAACTCAGTCACACAAAAGAAAAATTAATAACATTAATGTGTTACTGCTTGGGATGGAAAAGAAGCTAGACTTACTTTAAGTTTAAACCAGAAGAAGAATATATGTACAGCAAAATTCCAGATATTTATTTACTCAGATAAAATATATTTAAGAACGTACTGTGCTGAGCTGGTGGCAAGGTAGGCGGATTGTTGGGGGTGGCCACCTCAGCCCTTCAGAATAGACCTGACTCCGTGGCTGTGCATCTTTGACCCAGGTCCCCTGAGGGAGTACCCACTCTGTGCTGATTCAAAGGGGCCAGCAGAGTTGATGACCTAACCACAGTACCACAGGAGCAGACACCTATGGGTTGTTTCCACACATGCCCAGGACTCAGGAAAAATCTAGGGTCTTTTTATATGGAGTTCAATTCCACCAGAAAAACAAAGAAGTAAGTAATCAGTCCCTCTTTTGTTCAACTCAAAAGCACACTAAAAGCTTTTTCAAGATACCAGGAGATGGTTCAGAAGAGGCAGAAGCCTTTTAAATTCAGTCATCCCTGCTATTCAGCAAAGGTATATTTACCTACTTTTGGACAGATTCGAGATGAAGGGCACACAGGAAAAATTCACCAGGAGGATTTTGCTACAGAGTATCTACTCTCTGTCTTTAGGTCTACTAAAAAAAAAAAAAAAAGAAAAGAAAAGAAAAGAAAAAGAAAGAAAGATGGAAGATGTTGCTTCTAATGTTCTGATGTCTCAGAAATGCACATCGGGAGTTGCTGCTTGGCTTGTCACAGATGAATACGTAAAGCTAAGAGGCTGCAGGCAGTCTCAGTGGAATCAGCAAGAGACTCCGGGACAAAGAATTTTAATTACCTTCTACTGTCTACTGCCGTTATCTTGCTGGGAATCTCTGTATAAGTCACTTAACCTTACCTTAAAACTCACTTAAAAAGAAAGAAGGGAGATTAATATAGGTTCATTTCAAAGTTTAGTGTCAGGTATCATTAGTAAAATACACAAAACTGTCTATCCTACGTTGTTCATTAATAATTCCCAAAGATAATATAAACTCTCCCTTTGGCCATGTAAATGTAGCTTTTTAAATTGGATAGATAAAATTTTCATTAATAAAAAAATAAAATCACTGTAAGGTACACCCGAAACTAACTGGATATTGTATGTCAATTATACTTCACTAAAAAAAGTAAGATTTTAAATACTTAGATGAGAATTCTTTTTTTTTTTAAGATTTTATTTAGCTTGAGAGAGAGAGAGAGAGAGAGAGTGAGCACACACATGCACGGAGGTGGGTGGGGACAGGCAGAGGGAGAGGGAGAAAGAGAATCCCAAGCAGATTCCACACGGAGCATGGAGCCTGACACGGGCTGATCCCATGACCCTGAGACCATCACCCAGAGACCATGACCCAAGCTGACACCAAGAGTCAGACCAGACGCTTAACTGACTGAACCACCCAGACACCCCTCTTCGATGAGAATTCTTAACCCTTAAACACACACACATACAAACTACAGGTAGAAAATAGTGTGAAGTCTGACTCACCTGTGATGATGAAAGGGGCTTTCAGGTGCAACCTAAGGCTCTGGGATAATTTACCTTGATACACTGCCGCTGATGACCGAGCACGGCTCCGTGTTGTGCAAGTACTGAATGGCTTTGGAGGTTCCTATTAAAACACTGATTCGAATGTGCCAAGAGAGTGGGGCCGTGTTACCCTAAAAAGACAACAGTAGTTGGTTTGGTAATGAAATGTGTATACTCATTACATAGGAGTATGCCAGAAGAAAAGCAGATGGTGAGGTGGGGTAAGGCTAGGGTATGAACATTTTGGTTTCCCACAACCTATTTGTGATTCAAGAAACATTTTCCTCTGCTGCCAATGGTACTAGGCCTTTTTATAGCCAATGGAAATACCCAATAATTTTAACATTAGCTTAATCAAAATATGGCCAGTAAGGTAACTATGTTTAAAAGTTCACAAATAAGGGGCACCTCCGTGGCTCAGTCAGTTAAGCATCTTACTCTTGATCTCATCAGGTTCATGAGTTCAAGCCCCACATCAGGCTCCACACAGTGTGGAGCCTACTTAAAAAAAAGTTCATTAAATAAGACTTAAAAATTATTTGTGGCGTAATAGTGTGGGTAATTGAGAATAATCTGTTTTTATTCTTACCCTAACGGAGACTTAACCTATTCAGAATGAATTTTTAAACTTATTTTCAAAAACATGAGAAATCAAGGCATTTTTCAACCTCTTTCTCTTTAAGGAGTCTGTATCACCTTTATGTCTATCCTTTGTATTCAGTGGTACTTTGTGTGAAGTTATGCAAATAGAAATTATCTAAGAAATAAGAGTAGTTAATGTAAACTCATTTGAGATATGGAATCAATAAGGACTAAGGACCCCGCAAATCTTTTGGCCACCGTGCTGCACAACACACAATAACTCAGGTATTTATGCAGTCTTTTTTTAGAGTAAGATATTAATTCATGGAAAAGTCCTCTACTTCCTTGGGAAACCCACTGTTGGCTATCTCTTGCTGTGAATACATGTTGGCCCCCTGGATCCCACAGGACGTTTCAGCAGCTTCTTCAGGGCTTCAGGGGGTCAGAGCGTCAGGGAGAGTCATAGGTGTGACTTACTACACACTGTAATCTGTCAAAAAGGGATCCATTTCTCATATATGGATAAACCAGGCAGAACTTCTCACTCTCTGTAAAATAGGCAGCCAATTCCAGTATGTTTGGATGATGAAACCTTGAAAGAAAAGATTTTTAAATCCATCAGATTGTTTATTCAAATAGGAAATGAACAGCACTGTGGTTTGGGGGTGATAAGGTGAGATGGGGAATAGATCTAAAGCAGAATATAAATTTGGCCAAGGGAGAAGTTATCTCGCTGGACACCTGACAGATTTGTTTCCCAAACTGGTCTAAAGAGCTCTAACAAATACTAGCCATCCTTTGACTGATTGTGATCATGCAAATATAAATAAAATATCCAAATATAAGACAGAAAATTTAAGAAAGCAATGATTTCTTAAGATTTGGGAATCTTGGGAACTTTATGATAAATAGATGACACTACCTGATATTAAATTATGTTTATCAATATGAAACCCAATGTAACTTACTGATTAAGTAAATAAAGATAACACAACTGAAACTATTTCACTGCTTTAAGTATACTGTATAAGTCACCAAAATAGAAGAGTACAGAATACTGTTTTCATTCATCCATTTAGTGAGCATTACTACATCAGATACTGTGTTAGGCACCAGTCACACAGCTAAAGGAGACATCCAGTGTCTTCATAAAGCTGGACTGTTACCTAAAATTCATGTGATTGGGGCGCCCAGGTGGCTCAGTCGTTAAGCGTCTGCCTTCGGCTCAGGTCATGATCCCAGGGTCCTGGGATCGAGCCCCGCATCGGGCTCCCTGCTCTGCGGGAGGCCTGCTTCTCCCTCTCCCACTCCCCCTGCTTGTGTTCCCTCTCTCGCTGTCTCATTCTCTGTCAAATAAATAAATAAAATCTTTAAAAAAATAAAATTCATGTGATTAGTAAAGTCTGATGTTGAAGAACATATCAGTGATTTTGAAATGCCAGAGTTCTATGTCAGTGTAGAATGCATTTTCAGGCTCCTTTCCTTTAAAACTCTATTTCTTTCTTTTTTTTAAGATATATTTATTTATTTGAGAGAGAGTAATAGAGACAGAGAGAGAGCATGCAAGCAGGGGAAGGGGCAAAGGGAGAGAGAGAATCTCAAGTGGATTCCTCACTGAGCATGGAGTCTGATGTGGGGCTCGATCTCACAACTCTGAGACCAAGAGTTGGATGCTTAACTGACTGAGCCATCCAGGTGCTCTGAAACTCTATTTCTTTTTTTTTTTTAAGATTTTATTTATTTATTTGAGACAGACAGACAGAGAGCACAGATGGGGAGGAGGATCAGAGGGAGAGGGAGAAGCAGACTCCCCGCTGAGCAGGGATCGTGATGCGGGGCTCGATCCCGGGACCCCGAGATCATGACCTGAGCCAAAGGCAGGTGCTCAACTGACCGAGCCACCCACGTGCCCAAAACTCTATTTCTTGAATGCCTGTATCATTACTGTGAAAACCAGTGGAACTCAGGTAACCACTATAAAATATAAGGTGTGAAATTCACCTGTACCATGAACTCAGTTCAAATTAATTATTCATTGAATGCCTACTATGTTCTAGACATACTTGGGGATGTTAAAATAAAGCTTTTTTTTAAAGACTGTATTTATAAAGACTTATTATTAGTTTCTTCAATAGCAAAACTGTCCTGTAAAATGCCCACACACATCTTCAGATTTCTTGTATTCCTCCTTCCTTAAAGAAGGAAGTGCGTGTGTATGGTGTGTAAACACAGACCTATTTTACTTTTAGATATGTCAAAAATGCCTGTGACACAACATCCCTACACCTATTATTATTCAGACCATCATTACATAATGAAAAGCAAGGGACTGAAAAGCAATTGAGCTGGCATATTTGGCTGCCTAAACAGCTGATCTATACCACTACCTGCGAGTCCTGCACCTTAAAATAATTCAAAAAGATAGAAATCTTTTTAGAAAGAAGATAGCAGACCTCACATAGACATAGCCATGGCCTGGTGCTCTGCTTTCCTGCTCACAGAGCAAAAATGACCATTTGCTTATTTTTAGATATTACCAATCCAGCAGAAAAACGGACAGTGTACCAGTTACTGAGGTATGGAACGTGAAGCAGCCATCGAGAAAGACTGCTGGCTTTGTATCTACGGACCCTTCTCACTCATCCTTTCACTGCAAATTTTTAAGTCGGTGGGATTTTAGACTGTATAGATCTGAAGGTCTGCAGATATGATAGGTATCTATTGTAACAACTATAAAATATAAAATCAATTCGACAAGTACTTGTGAGTGCCACCTGCAGATAAAACACAATGCAGGGCACCATGGTGTGGGAGAGCAGACAGACTTGAAGGACAGACAGACCTGGGTGTGACTCTCTGGTCTTCTTTTCATCAGCTTTGTGAACTTGGGCAAGTGATTTAATCTCTGTGAGCCTGTATCTTTGCTATGGTCTAAACTGTGTCTCTCCCCCACACACATCCCCCTCCCCCAACCCAGCTCCTATGTTAAAGCCCTAACCTTCAACGTAAAGGTGTTTGGAGAGGCCTCTGGGAGCTAGTCACGGTTAGGGTTGGAACCCTCACGATGGAATTACTGCCCTTATAAGAAGAAAAACTGGAGAATCTGCTCCCTCTCTCTCCACCATGTCAGGACAGAATTAGAAGGCAGTCGTCTACAAGCCAGGAAGAGCACCCTCACCAAGAACCAAATCTGCCTTGATCTTGGGCTTTTCAAGCTCCAGAACAGAAAGAAAATAAATTTTGTTCAAGTCCCCTGTTTCTTTTGTGATGGCAGCCCTAGAAGATGAATATTCTTCAACTGTAAGCAATAATTAAGACACCACTTCCCAAGTTTCTTATGAAAATTAAATGAAAAGTTAAATATTTAGCCAAATGCCAGATCCTCAAAAATTATTACCTCCTTCGCCTCCCCTTGGGAAAGAAGGGAAAGAAAGGAATCAGAAGCCACACCCTAAGGAGTTTACAATTCTGTTTAAGGGACAGGGGTTAAGTAATTCTCTTAATATTGAACTAAAAAAACTCATCTTCAGGTGTCAGCTTAGGTGTGACTTTTTCCGAGAAGCCTATTCTGCTGCCCAGCCCCCAGGTTACCTCGTTCCCCTCCTTTGGTGCTCTATACGTCTCCATCTTAACACTTCGTTTACTGAAATTGCTGTTTACTTGTGTACTTCTCTCCTAACCCCACTCCAGGTAGCATGTTCTGAGAGGAGAAGGCTACATCTGATTTATTCGTTAATAAATATCTGAGGAGACTGAAGAAGATTTAGGAAATGAGTTGGATTTTCTCAAAAAGGTAAGATCTACCTCAATTTCCTCATCTCCAAAAAAAGGGATAAGGGCAGTATTTACTTCACAGGATTGTTGTGAGGATTAAAGAATGAATACATGTGAGGTACTTGGTATAAAGCCTAAAACTAAATAAATATTAGCAATATAAATAATACTAATAGTGGGGCGCCTGGGTGGCTCAGTCATTAAGCATCTGCCTTCGGCTCAGGTCATGATCCCAGGGTCCTGGCATCGAGCCCCACATCGGGCTCCCTGCTCCGCGGGAAGCCTGCTTCTCCCTCTCCCACTCCCCCTGCTTGTGTTCCCTCTCTCGCTGTCTCTCTGTCAAATAAACAAATAAAAATCTTTAAAAAAAAAAAGCACACCAAGAATATTCACCATCATAGAGTTGTTAATTCTCTCTAGTCATACATAAATACCTTACCAGAACAAATCCAAATGGATCAGATGTATAAATGAAAAGAAATGAAACCATAAAGGTACTTGAAAAAACCATGGTAGAACTATTTTATAACCTTTCACTGGGAAGGTCTTTGAAACTGTGCTATAAAATTCAGAATCTGGGGCGCCTGGGTGGCTCAGTCAGTTAAGTGTCTGCCTTCGGCTCAGGTCATGATCTCGGGGTCCTGGGATCAAGCCCCACATCAGGCTCCCTGCTCAGTGGGGAGCCTGCTTCTCCCTCTGCCTCCTGCTTTCCCTGCTTGTGCGCTCTCTCTCTTGCTCTCTCTCTGTCAAATAAATGGGTGGAGTCTTTGAATATATATATATATATATATATATATATATAAACAAACAAACAAATAAATAAAATAAAATCCAGAATCCATAAAAGAAAATATAGATTAAATTCACTACGTTACTCTGAAACCAATAATACATTATATGTTAATCAATTGAATTTAAATTTTAAAAAATTCACTACATTAAAACCATTTCTGCATAGCAAAAACTAGAATAGGCAAAGACAAATGTCAGTCTGGTAAAAAAAAAATCTCTATCTCACAACAAGAATAAGGCTAATTTTCTCTAATATATAAAATGCTCCTACAAATCATTAAGAAAAATACCAACAGCCTATTCTTTTTAAAAAAATGGGCAAAGAATAGTATCAGATATTTCACAGAAAAGAAAATAGGTCTCTTAATATGTGAAAAGATTCACTCATAATAGAAAAAGAAATTTAAACCACACTGAGAAATCATTTTCACCTAGCACACTGGCAAAAATTAAAAGTTAAGAATAAATGCTGTGTTGACAAAAATATGGGGAGCCAGGCATTCTTATATATGCCTGCTTTAAGCGTAAATTGGTATTTCTTTTGGAGGACATTTGGTGTTATGCAATGCATATAACCATTCGACCCTGTAATTGTATTTATGGGACTTAGATATACTCAAACAGGTACAAAATAACATATATACAAGCGTTTCTTGCAGCATCATTACTTTCTAATATTAAAAGGTTAGAAAAAAACTAAAAAATCCATTGATATGAGAATCGTTAATTAAATTACAGTACAGCACACAATGAAATACTAAAATAAGCAAAGTGAACAACATATTTATGTTACCCCTGGTGTGAAAATAAGAAAACAAAATACACACATGCTTATGCATAAAGTATCTCTGGGAAGATATGCGGAAAACTGATAACTGTTGCCCTTGGGGAAATCAGCTGGGTGGTTAAAGGTAATAGTGGGGAAAAAAAATCTGTTCTTGGTTTACCCTTTGGCACTTTTGGAATTTTGAAATTTTCCAACTCACTACTTATTCATTAGCAAATAAATAAAGCTTAAAAATCGAAACCCTCTACTATTACAATTTGGGTTTTAGTTTTTGGTTGACTAAGTGATATGCATTAAGTTTTTATGATTAGACTTCTAATGTTTTGATTTCTGGTCCCGGGGATAAAAAAAGGATTTAGTACAATGCCTCCTCCACCACCGCCCATTTCACTTATGGCTTTAGAAAATATCTGAAAAGAATATTTTCTTTTCATAAAGGGTGATGAGTGAGCTCCATAGGGTTAAGGGCCTTTGATGAGCAGGCTGTACGGCTGCAGATATGAATATATATGAACATGAAGTCATTTTAGTTTGTCTCCAAGGACTCCCGGGCTCATGAATGAATTCCCAGAAAACAACACTTGATTTCTTTGTCTAAACTCTCTTCCTGAAGAGGGTTATACTGATGAAACAGTTTCTTGACTAAAATGTCTCTAAGGAAGGAGGGAATGATCAAATATATACACAATTCTAATGTTCTAGCAGTTACTTGACATTGAGCCATGTTAGTCACACATGATTTAACCCACCTCCTTGTGACAGTTTCTTGTTAAAATATGTTCAAGTGAATTATGTGGATGGTGTATTTTAAAATGTATTCTAAGAAACAGACTAAAGCAGACGTCAAAAATGTACCCAGTGTTCTCATAGCCAACCCACATTTATTACATGCTAACCATGCCAAGCACTGTGCTGTAGCACCAAAGATGCACAAAGCTGAAAACCAGGCACAGAGGGAGAAATTCCAGACAAAATATACTCACAGTAGTAAAACTTCAAGCTCAGATAAAAACCTCTTCCATTGTTTCTTACATTGCATTTTTTTCTCCTAAATATCGTACAGAAAAATGAGAAAAAAAATTAAGGAAAGGATCTCTATTTCTGGGATTCTTAACCCAGGGTCTATAGTCTTCCTGAAACTTAGCTGCCCTTTTTGATGTAAATGCATATAAGCACTTTTTCTGGGGAGAGGATCCTTAGCTTTCATCAGACTTTCAAAAACCCATTACCTCCCAAACAGATTGAGAACCACTGCTCTTGAGTTAGAAGTTTTTCATGCAATGTGTCCTGTTGCCCTATTTCATATTCAAACCCTTTTACCATATTTTGTACACATTTACATAAATTCAAAAATTTTACATATGTATTTAAGGAAAATCCCATGACAGAAACTCCCCACTTGGTCTCAGAAAGAATCCAGTTTGTTGTCGCTGTATTCTGGTTAGAAGTGATTTCACTAATTTGGCATTTCTGATTTGGGTCATTTGGAGATGATGACTCAAATTTACCTTTGTATTAATTTTGGGAAAAATGGGCTTACTAAGACATTGAGAAATATAACTCCTTATTTCAAAGGAGTTTCAGAAGCAAGCCCAATGCCTGACACATGAATATTTATTGAATATATTAATGAATTCTATAATATTGTATGGGCACCTACTCGGTACCTGGTATCGTTCTTGATGGCTTTATACACCTTATGTCACTGCATGTCTCTGCATCTCCAGTTCCTAACTTCTACCACGAAAGAGTTAAATATTCTTAGGCTCCATCAGCTGTAAGTTTCTATTATTTGTAAATTGCAAGACAGGGCAGGGTTTTTAGAGCTCTGTTCTCAGGAAGAAAGGGAGAGAAATCCAGCAGGAATTCTGGAAGCTATTTTCCAAAAATTAATCCAGGAAGTCAGAAACAATAAACTAGGCTAACAAATCATTTTCAAGGACCGCTTTATGAGAATTTACATTTTAAAAAGCCGTTGTCCGGGAAGCCAGGTGGATTGGGTCTCAGTCCTATTTCTAACACTCAATATTTGTGACTTTTGTCACTTAACATCCCTGAGGTCATTGTTTTCTTAATCTGAAAAAGGAAGGTGTTAGTTTTTGTGTTCATGCTAACCTAGCACTCTTAATGCTCAAAGTTTGGTCTGTGCATGAGGAACATCGGCTTCCCTGGGAGCTGGTGAGAAATGCTGAGTCTAGGTCCCTACCCAGGTGTGCTGAATCAGAATCTGCATCGTAAGATCTCCAGGTGATCTGTACGCACCTAACGCATCTTGTACATTTCCCCACTTCCATCCCTTGAAGATAGGTTATTGAGGTACTGAAGTTAATGTCCCAATTTTACAAAACCACATTTCTTTAAAAACAAATGCTCTGTGGCTAAGTCTTTGTTAAATTATCCCATCTTTCCTGATGTGTGTGTAGGACTTTGTACAGTCTCTAAGTCTCTGGTAACTTTGTCAGCTCCTGTCTTTTTACTCCTAGAGATTAGCAGCTAAATTCATGAAAAGGACATACATGCTTCATTCAATTCACCTAATGAGCATTTACTGAGAAACTTCCATGGGCCCGGCCCTGTAATAACACTCTGGGATACAAAGATAAGTAAGACTCTTTAAAGAAAACCATCAAGCCCACTGGGAGAGGTGGTTGATGAAGTCGGTGTTGAGAGATAACGCTATGAGGCTGTGGCTGCACATCGGAGCTCTGGCTGTCTCTCCCGGGATCCCATGACCTTTTATACAAATCTCTGCTCAACTACTTCTCACCTTACACGTTCATCTTTTCTTTACCTGACCGTTTGTTTGCCCCATAAGACTGAGTTCCCTGAAGTCAGAGAGGGAGACGAACCATGAGAGACTCTGGACTCTGGGAAACAAACTGAGGGTTTCAGAGAGGAGAGGGGTGGGGGGAGGGGGTAGCTGGGTGATGGATACTGGGGGGGCACGTGCTGTGATGAGCACTGGGTGTTATATGCAACTAATGAATCATTGAACACTACATCAAAAACTATACAGTGGCTAACTGAACATAATAATAATAAAAAAAAAAGACTGAGCTCCCTGAGGACCGAATTATGCCTCATTCATTCTTGCTCAGCACCCAGCCCAGCAAGAGTTTAATAAATGTTTATTGACCATTGACTATCAATGAGGAACATGAAGAGCAGCCGTTTGAGGTATCTGTGTGCGTCCCTGTCTCCTGACTCCTGAGTATGACTCCCCAGTACCCTTTCTGCTTTACTGGCTGTGGCCCCTCAGCTTTCTCCTGAGCTCCTACTCTGATCATTGCCTTGCTCCTCTTACCTGAAGCCTCCTCCTTCCAGCCCTCCTGAACTGTGATACATGACAATGTAATCACAATACAATTTATAAATATCAGCCTGTGGCTTAGCCTGTGAAGCTACTTGGAACAGACACTGTCCATCCCAAAAAGAACAAGAAAACTGGAGTAGCCCAGAACAAGCAAAGTGCCAATGGTCCTGCAAGGCTTCTCAGAAAAGTCCTCCTCCTTCGACGCATCTGGGGATGGGAAGAATCTCATTTCCACATTCCTGTGAGACAGGCAGTCATTTCACAGTCTTTTCTCCAGTCACCTGAGCTCATATATCTTATTTCCATTTATGAAACTTTATTTTCAAATATACCTCCTTTCAATGTTGATGAAAAATGACACTTTCTAGTATGAAATATGAGCAAATAAATGGAATTGATCTCCCGTGGTAGTAATTCTTTCCATACCTGTTTAAATAATTTAATGGCATATGTTCGGTTTTGGATCTCCGCTCTGTATACCTCAAAAATCTCCCCTTCTCCAATTAGGAAATCTTTGTGGAAATTTTTGGTTCCATCTCTGATGTTTTGAAAGCTCATGGAGGATTTAAACAATATTCCTTAGGAAGGAAAGTAGGGAGAAGATAAGTTACTTTTTCTCTTCTTAAGAATCAATGCCACCATTATAAAGAACCAGGACTTCCATATTAGAAATACATCAGAGCCCAGCAGAAAACCAGCAGGGCCCAGGAACCCAAACTGAAGCCCACCATGTGCTCTCTGCCCATTTACTCGGGTCTGGCACCCACCATTCCAGAGACCAAATGGCTTTTTAGATATCTGAACAATAGCACTGTGATTCTATCACCCTTCCAAAGAGCTCAGCCAAAGAACTTAGTTGGGGAAACTTTTCCTAGATTTGATTTCTTTGTCATTAGATCAATGGGTTGCTTTTGACTCACTATGAACCTAAAACCATTTAAAAAAAAGAACCCAAAAACTATAGAAGTTTATGACTAAACAATATTCTCCTAGAATGACTGATAGAAACATTTTTCACGAGCCAAATCCTCTCTATTCCTAACTTACTTCCTCAGAGTAAATTCGGAAGATGCTTCAGCTTTTCAAAAAATCATCTAAAGCAGAGATTGGGAGAAAACATTCAAAAGGTAATCAAATACATATCCAAAGGGAAAAGCTTAGCTAAATCCTTCAGAGCCCGATTTTGGCTCTATTTCCACATTTTATGTTTGATTTAGAACTTACTGTTAAATCTTAAGGGACCAAAACCTTATCCAACTTTTCTAGTTCTCTTTTGAACCAAAGAATATGCAGATCTAGTGGTAAAGATGAGGCAAAGCAGACTTACTAGCCTTTAAAGTTTATCAGAATGATTCCCAGGTAGAACTAAATTATTCTCCCTGCTAATAAATTAATAAAGTTGATATGGAAAATAATGGGATTTTCACAGTGACCTTCAGCATTGCTCTACAGACATCTCTAAAGATCTCTGCAAGGGCTATGGAAATTTCTAAAACTATATAAAACCCAGTGTAATTTTTAAATGTTTTCTGATGACACATAAAAATGCAAATTTCACTAATGGAAAATATGAAACTCCCCTAAGGGAAGAGACCACCATTATATTCTCTATTGGCCAATGGATTTTTAAAATATCACCACAATATATCATCCATCAGAGCTCTCTGTCAGTCAAAACTGCAAGTATTTTGATATCCACGAAAATTTTACCCTAAACCTGCATATTAATGAAGAGTCAATAGGTTTATTGGTTATTCCTCCCTGTAAGTTAACTTAAAGCAAAACGTGATTTAAAGTAAAAATAAAAAAAATTTTTTTTACCTTTTTCATTACGTTCAGGGATAAGAACATTATCCACTGTGACATTAGCTGTTTCCTAAGAGAGGAAATACAGACTGAAGTAATTCCATTTCGTAAGTCTAGAAAGAACAGAACCTTAACAGGAATCCAAAACTCCCCCTGGACTATAGAGTAGAATAGAGTAGAATCTGATTTAGAAATAGAGTAGAATCTAATTTAGAGTGCAATAGAGTAGAATCTAATTTAGAAAAAAGCTAGTAGAAAGCAAAGTTACTTTATTTAATTCAATAGTATTCATTGCTATATACAGTTAAGTCTTTCATACCACTGCAAAAACTCAATGTCATGGTTATAGTCAATTTTAAATGACTTCTAATGCTATAAAAACAATCACTGCCAATTTATTTGTTCCAATAAAACCAACAGCAACATGCAAAACGCCAACTAGAACAGGAAAATTAAAAACTGAATTAAGATAAATGCACAGCTGCCAGCACTCTTAATAGTTCTAAGCCTCATCTGTGATAGATCACTGTGAGAAGAAAGCTCTTCACTCTTAAAACACTCACAAATCTCTAATTCCTCAATCCCCAACTAAACAAAGAGTAATGAGAGAGCTGAGGATTTTCTGCTTTGAGAAAAGTACCTGCAAATCCAGCATTTTTCTGTCTGACAATTTCATTCCCCATGCTCAATTATATATGTAACAGGATTCAAGGTTCATTATCTATGCACATACACTCTACCTTGGGTAACATGTTTGGAAATCCATCTCCCTGATGACTCTGCTCTGAAGGATTCAAGACTGCTCCTGAAAGAGAAATAAGGGAAGCTAGATACAGAAAAATTTTATGTCTCTAATAAGCATGTTTTTTTTTTCTTTCTTAGACTGTGAAAATAAACACCTTGCTAGTAATGTTAATTTCTAAAGCTCAGTTTCATTCTCTTTGAATGGTTACAAATTTGCATATGTGAATAGCTTTATAAGGATCAAATATTATGCAAACATGCTTTTGTTCAGTTAACACATAAATACCTACCTTAGATTATTGTTAGACATCATTAAAAATATTAAAGGATAAAGCAGAAAACTGAAAGGAAAAAGCAACATTGTATCAGCTTTTTGCCCACACACTTTAAAGTTCTACAATCATGGGATCATATCTCCCTAGATTACTTTATTTTTTATCCTATCTTATGCCATAAGGTGTTAGAGGTGTGTGTGTGTGTGTGTGTGTGTGTGTACGTGCACACACACATGGTCAACCACAAACACCTACCACCCCTTCCCGAATGCACACTGTAACTTCTGTCTGTTCTATTTGAATTGAGGTAGTCTATGTAGTTTCCTATAAAAGATGAAAACCCTGAAATATTTTGCTGTCACATCTGACATTTTCATTCAGACTTCAGAAAAGTTTTACTTCATCTTCTAGTTTTCTTAGATTGTATTGTATTTTAAAAATTATTTTGCTTAAAAGACCAGCAACAAAACATAATCAATTAATAACAGACCTCCTTGAACAAACTACAAACCAATTAGACCTGGCAGACATGCTATAGAACATTCCATCCAAAAACAGAAGAATATACACATATTTCACAAGTGTACATTGAACAAGCTCCAGGATAGACCATATCTTGTGCAATAAAATGGACCTCAATAAATTTGGAAGGATTGAAATAATTCAGAGCATATTCTCTGACCACAACGGAACTTAAATAGAAATCCATAACAGAAGGAACTTTGGGAAATTCACAAATACATGAAAATTAAACAACAAATCCATAAGTAACCAATGAGTTCAAGAAGAAATCACAAGGGAAATTAGAAAACACTTTGAGATGAATGAAAATGAAAACACAACCTACCAAAACTTATGGGATGCAGCAAAAACAGTGCTTAAAAGGAAATTTATAGCTGTAAATGTCTGCCCTAAAAAAGAAGAAAAATCTTAAATCAATTACCTAAGTTTTTACCTTAAGGAACTAGAAAAGAAAGAGTAAACGAAACTGAAGGAAGCAGAAGGAAAGAATTAAGATTATAGTGGAAATAAATGAAACAGATAACATAAAAACAAAAGAGAAAACCAATGCAACCAAAGTGGGTTCTTTGGAATTATCACAAAATTGACAATCCTTTAGCTAGACTAACCAAGAAAGAGAGGGGACTCAAATAGCTAAAACCAAAAACAAAAGAGGAGACACAACTACCAACCTCATAGAAATAAAAAGAATTATAAGACAATATGATGAACATCTGTATGTAAAAAATTAGATAACTGAAATGACACAGACAGATTCCTAGAAAGACACAAACTGCCAAAACTAACTCAAGAAGAAATAAAGAATCTGAATGGATGTATTGCAAGGAAAGAGACTGAATTAATAATCTATGATTTCCCACAAACAAAAGCCCAGGTGAATCCTGCCACACATTTAAACAAGAATTAACATCAGGTCTTTACAACTTCTTCCAAAATAGAAGAGGAAGTAACGACTCGCAAATCATTCTATGAGACCAAGGACTAAAAATATGTCTGGATGAAAAAGCCAAAAGAATAAGGATGCTGATTCAAAAGAATTTCCAGCCTAATAGCCCTGAGTCTGTAATATAAGACCCAAGATCACTCAAGAACATTCTTGTTGAAGTGAATAAATCTTTTTTTTTAAAGATTAAATCTGAAGTGGAATAAACAGAACAGGTGACATTAGAAAATTATTTTATTGATAAAGATGAATGGAAAAAGCTTCATGAGCTTTACTTATCAGGTTGCTCTAAATGGAAGGCAAGACACAGCATCAGAAACAGACAAGACAAATAGAGGGAAGTATTAAGCCACTGTGAATGGATAGCAGACAAGTAAGGTACAGTTAGAGGCCACGACATAAAAACAGCAGTAAAGATAAAAGATACATCCCAGGGTTATTCTGCAGGTATCATTTGCACTAAAATACAGGGCAGGGGGCTGGAGGTGGGGGTAGAGTGGGGTGTGCCCGGGTGGCTCAGTGGGTTAGGCTGCTGACTCTTGGTTTTGGCTCAGGTCATGGTCTCAGGGTCCTGGAATGAAGCCCTGAGTCCTGCTCCTGGGGAGTCTGCTCAAGGATTCTCTCTCTCCCTCTCTCTGCCCCTGTCCCCACTCGTGCATGTGTGTGCACGTGCACTTTCTCTTTCTCTCTCTCAAATAAATAAATAAATCTTTTAAGAAAACAAAATACAGGGAGGAGAATCCAATTATATTTTGACTTCTAATCATATGATAAAACTAATTATAAAAGTATATTTTACTCAAATATTGTGATTTTGTTTATGATTCAAATAGTTTCAGAGTTTTGGATGGAGAGCTCATTCTCCTAGCTAAGAATAAAACATTTTAAAAAGTGTAGTTTCCAAGTAAAAAATTTTAAAAAACTTAACAAGTGGTAGAGAAGAATGTGTTGTATAACTTAGGCAAAAAGGAAAGAAAATTTCACCAAAAAAAAAAAAAAAAACAGTAATAAAAGCCTTCAGATAAAGCCTCAGGTAAGGAATCAGTGACACAGCATGACCAGTCAATGTCTTGAATAAAATGCAGTATTTACATTTACAAATTACATTTCCTATAAAATGGACTGAGAGCCACATCAAAAGAATCATAAATGTTTTACCATAGTTCACAATTAAATGGATAGCTCGATGATGCCCCATCTCCTGGAGAATCTGTAAAAGGTCCCCGATGGTCTTGTTTTTCTGTGCCCAGGACCAAAGTAATTCTCTTGTTCCACTTTTACCTTGGTCTACATATTTTTCAATGTGACGAACATCCAGCCAGGTGCTTGAAAGTCGCTCCGCTGTGGAAATTGCAAAAGGAAGAACCAAAAAATAATTTACTTTTATTGGAATACTTGTTTGGGGGCACTTTATATGTTTTATTTCATATTATTTGTAATTTTTATTTTGAACTAATTTTAGCATCTACTTCCCACCCAACTTCTCCCAATGTTAACATCTTATATTACCTAGTACAATGATCAGAACCAGTGATAACTCAATTGCAGGCCTTATTCTACTTTCACAAGTTTTTCTACAAATGCCCTTTTCCTGTTCTATGATCCTACCCAGTTTCCCACAGTGCGATTTGTTTTCACTTCTTCCTAATCTCCATTCTCATGGTCTTCAGTCTTTCCTTGTCTTTAAGGACAGTGAAATACTATTGTGTCCTTCTCAGTGCATAATATCAAGAGGGTCATGATGTTGGTGTCCTATCACTAGTGATCTTAATCTTGATTGCTTAGTTAAGGTGGTATCTGCCACCTTAGTAAGTTCCTTTACTATGAAATTACCTTTCCTTGTAAAATTAATAACTATGTTGGGGGAGATACTTTGAGACTATGGAAATATCCTGCTTCGCCTCAGATTTTACCCATAAACATTTGCATCCACCAGTGGATCTTTTCTATCATAATAATTATTGTGGTCTTTGCTTAATGGTGATCTTCTGTTTTCCCTTCCTCCTCCTAAGTTCATTAACTATAATTCTTCTGTAGGAAAGTGCTATCTATTCTCCCCCATTTAACTAACTTATTTATATCAGTATGGACTTATGAGTGTTTATTTTATTCTATAGCTTAAAATCCAGTATTATTATTATTATTATTTACTTTGGTGCTACAATTATTCCAGCTCTGTCCATCCAGGTTGGGTCCAGTGTTGTGACAAGTCCCATAATTTTTGGAACACTTCCTTATTTTCTGACCCTACAAGATGCTCCAGGATCATTTTGCATTTCCCCTGTCCCAGCCTTGGAATTAATTACTTTTCCCAGGAGTCCTGTTTCCTTTTATTAGATAATGTGTTTAGAAGGCAAGATGTCGGTGCTGGATGCCCTCATGAGTGCCAGGGCTCCACTGCTTCCAAGCAGACAGAGCTAGGAAATATGTGTATATGCATTAACCCACACACCTGTATTTCTCTGTCTGTACAAATATTGAAAACCATGATTTTATACAGATACCTGTGATTCTAAGTCAACACCACATGGTATATTTGAGCTCTTCCTCATTTGTAACTTTATTCCCAAACAGCAAGAAACTTCACTCTCATTATTTACAATGTCTTTACTTATTTGTTCAATACTACTACATTCAGAACTGCTAACCTATACCCCTGTGAGAAACCCTTTAACCAAAATACAGCATTTATGTATAAGTCTTTTTGCCCTCAGTTTAAAAGTATTCAGATAAGAGCCTATTTTCCAAAGTTACTAGGTTAGTTCTTTTCTTCCTCACTCCCGTCAGTGTGGTTACTCATTTGCAGTAGTTAGGGTCATTTGTTGCAGTTTTAATGGAATGCTGTTTTAAATTTTTGTTCAATACTCTCTTGCTGCTGAACATTTTTGGGCAATTAAAAGCTAATCTCTGGGTAGGATCGGGGAAATGTTCTACTGGGATACTAGGATTTTAATTGCTCAAAAACAGCGTATATGACTTATATAAGGTCTTGTATAAATATCTTAAAGCTGTACTTACTGAAAGTATATGAATTTTTATGACACCCTGAGTTAGTGGGATTCTTCAGGTAAAAAATTATACTGTCTTTGTGGACAACTTCCAGATTTTGAAGTGTATTTTTTTAATTTTAATTTTTTAAAAAAATTTATTTATTTATTTGACAGAGAGAGACAGTGAGAGCAGGAACACAAGCAGGGGGAGTGGGAGAGGGAGAAGCAGGCTTCCCGCTGAGCAGGGAGCCTGATGTGGGGCTCGATCCCAGGACCCTGGGATCATGACCTGAGCCGAAGGCAGATGCTTAACGACTGAGCCACCCAGGCGCCCTAGCCCAGTCATCTTGAGCACTAAAATTAGCAATGCGGTTTGGAGTCAGTGATGATGATGGCAGCATCCTCTCATACCTTTGTCCTCTGGAAAGTCTAAAAAAATTAGGAAGCCAGATGCACATCAATAGATAAAATCCAGTTATCATCTGAGTGTGGTCATGGGGATCCTCAACACATCACCATAACTGGTTATGGAAATCAGTCTTCTCTTCCTCTGCTGCACATAAATTTGGAAGCTCCTCTCCAGCAATAACCAAGGTAACCTCACTGAAGGAACTCACCTATTCACCAAGGATATTCTCCAAAGGTTGATGTCCTTTTAAAGGACAAACAGGGGCTCAGATTGGAGAAGTGCAGTAAGTCCCCTATGGAACTATCTGTGTTCAGTCTATTTCAGACTCTAAAGTTTTAAAAAATTTCTTAGGAAACTACTACACCAGTTATAGTATTTCAATCAAGACAACAGAAAGGCAAACATCTTTGGATCTAATATGGCATCCCTTCTCCCCACATTTTCAGTCCTTCAGGGGTTTGCTGGGCTATTCAATTTCCTCTAACTTTATGTTTTTGCTGAGAGTATAAGTAAATCCTGAAAGTTGACAGAGATCACAATATGAAATCATAACTGCCCCTCTTTCTGTGAATGAACAATTGACTTGGTAGATATAACCAGTGCCTACCAATATTTCCAGTCCTCTACCCCATCAGAGAGGGAGAATTAGGTCTTCCTGCCTTGGGTTAGTTATGCCTATGTGTCTCTTTCAGCCAGAAACACGGAAGAGCCAGGGCATAATGCACCAGGCTCCCATTCCCCCACAGCAATGGTAGCAGCACATGTCAATATGGGGGTGCCTCAAGATTAAAGTAGCCTGGATTGCTGGGCCACCACATGGAGGTCAGCTGTCCTGGACCCTCAGTGCTCTTCCCACAAGCAAAGGTAAACTTCTGTTATGTTAACCACAGACAGTGATTTTGGTGGTGCTTGTTACTGCAGGTTAACTTAGGTCTATCCTGATTAATACACACAAAGTTTTATCTTGGGTGTTCTGTTACTTCAGTCACATCTTGCATCAGAAAAGAGTGAAAGGAAGTTGCAGCTCTTGTGACTACATTTTAAAGGATGATAACGTTGAGACATTCCATATGAATGCATGCTTAGGCTGTAGAGGGAAAATCCACTACAGCAGAGTATCTGACATCATTAAGTAGGAATGTCTTTGCCTTTCCTCCATATTTTAAGTTCTGGCAAGAATATTTTTATTATTTCTTTCTTTGAAGAGATGATGTCTCATGAAGAGACAAGGACTATCCAAATGTCAATATATATTTTAGACAGGTTATCACTAAAAAAAAATAGAAGGGGACCTTCAAAGCAAAAATACTTGGCAAGACGTAGTAACTCTATTCTAATGTATTTCTTTGATGATGTAATCTACCTATTTGGTTGAGGCACAATTTTCATAAACACTTTATTTAACTATTTCTAGAAGCTCTTAGGGGAAATATTGCAAATCAGTATATTTGTTAAAAAGAAAACCACAGGCCCCAAACGGCATCACTTAGGCCAAGTCACCAAACAGGGCTTAATACCTAATCTAACTGTAGTTTCAACATGCCCCAGAAATATAAATCTTAACCAGTCAGTCAGGAATTTTCTGATCAGGGCCAATGAAGTAATCTGTTACATGGGCCCTCTCTATCCCCAAAGGAAGATGAGGTCATTTGCATGATAAGAAACCTTGCTCTTCTCCCTAAGGGAAAGTGATCCTGCCAGGAACAATCCTTTCCTTTTGCTAATAACTTTCTTGCCCCACCATCTTTCCTATAGAAACCTTCCATTTTGTACAACTCCCTGAACTCCCCTCTATTTGCTGGATGGGATATGGACCGATTCATGAATCATTAAATAAAGCCAATTAGATCTTCAGATTTACTTGGTTGAATTTCATTTTTTTTAACAAGTTCAAACATTTGTTTAGTGTGCTAGCAGTACAGTAATTGCATACATCAAGTGTAAGTGGAGGGGCACCTGGGTGCTTCAGTCAGTTGAGTGCCTGGCTCTTGATTTCAGCTCAGGTCATGATCTCAGGTTCATGAGATCGTTCCCCGTGTTGCACTCCACGCTAAGTGTGGAGTCTGCTTGGGATTCTTTCTCTCCCTCTCCCTCTCCCTCTGCCCCTTCCCATGCTCGTGCACTCTCTCTCTCTCTCAAATAAATAAGTAAATCTTAAAAAAAAAAAAAAAAAAGCATGTGTAGAGCAAGAAGAGGGTTCCCTAACTAAAGATGGGGGCATCATGGGGGCATCCCTGGCTGGCTCAGTCAGTGGAGCATGCGACTCTTGATCTCAGGGTTGTGGGTTCAAGCCGCATGTTGGATGTAGAGATTACTTAAAAATAAAATCTTATAAAATCTTTTTTTTTAAAAAAAAGATGAGGGCATCATGGAAGGCTCCCTAGAGGAATGGTTTCTGGAGCCTGAACCAAGTTTAAAACTGTAAGTATTTCTAAAGAGAGGTCACTGTTTAAGGAATTATTGGATGAAATATACTATACTGGGGAGGAAAAAGAAAATCACTGGAATTTCAGTTGGAAAACAAGATAAAAGAATGAACTCTGAGGCTATATTGTTTTCAAAAGAGAAAAGTCAAGACAGAGGACTCTTGTGGCCCCTTGGATATATGCATGAAAATGTGGGTTTAGGGGTGGCTCTGCCATTGACCTATGGTGCAACTCTAGGCAAGTCACTGAGCAGTTTCAAACTTCTCATTAATAAATATCCTTTGAAATCCATTTGAAATCCCTCCCAAAACAGACACTAAGTTTGGCTGCCCCTCTCTGGTGTGCTGTTTATAGGAGAACTGACCTTAAAATACCTCCAGTCTTTAGAACACTTCCCAGTCTCCAAATTAACATTCCAACAGGGGAACACTAAATATCAAATTTCAGCAAAGTGAAAGTTTAGGTTTCTACTTTTTCTATTAGTAAATTAATTGGCTAACATTTATAGAGTATTAGGCATAATGCAGGTATAATGAACTATATCAGTTAATAATATTTATACAACATACAATAGGCTTTTAAAAAAATAAATAAATAAAACAGCTCCTTCTCGGGGCACCTGACTGGCTTGGTCAGAAGAGCATGCAACCCTTGATCTCAGGGTTGTGAGTTCGAGCCCCACATTGGGTGTAGAGATCACTAAAAAAAAAAAAGAAATAATAATAAACTTAAAAAAAAAAAAAACCCAGTTCCCTCTCCACTTCGAATCTTTGGGATAAGACATGACATGACTTTGGGATAAGACATGAAGAGAGAGGACAGCCTTGTGGGCTCTCACAGTCAGGGAGGAGAATGAGGGTGTGACATTGTCACCAGTTAGACCCCGAGACCTGGCCTTTGCTGCCCACCTGCTTGTACACTCTGTCTTATATTTTTCCCAAAGCTCTTCTTTCTGGGTTTCCCCTTAACTCAGAGAAGTGAAACCCCAAAACCACCCCTCCAGGTAGTGGCTTCTGCCCTTACAAGACTTCCTGCTGGCCCAGACCACCCAGACCATTTGAGCTAACCCTGACTTGAGCCTGTGCAGAGAGACCATGGAGTGACCTCTGGAATGGCCTACAATTACCTTTACCTCATTATAATTCGAAAATCTCTGCCCAAGGAGGAGGCTCAGCCTCATTTACATAGCACACAAGATCCATAGAGGCATGTGACCTCTTGCCTGCCTCTACATAGGATGACAAGGCTTCCCTAGCTAAATATTCAGCCTAACCCTAAACAAGAGGAACACATCCACCCTCTCTGTGGGAGTCATAGCTTTGGAAGTCATTCCCCATGATCTCCTTAATTGCTGCAAATGAAAGTGTTCTTTGTGGGACAACTGAACCTGTGCCTGACTCACCAAGGTGGGGACTCAATGTTGGTTTGGTTACAACATCAGCTCACTTTACAACAGGGGTGGATTGGGGCAAGGTTTAAGGGCTGAAAGACAAGAAAAGAGCCTGTCAGATGGGGAATTTTTTCTGATGGGTAATATTTGCTGAGTGACGGACAGAGGCCCTGAGTGTTAGCATACAATCTGAAACTCTATTCTGAAAGCAAACAAGGCCAATGGAAGACTTCTGAGAAGGTGATGCCAAGATGGAAGCTTTAGTTTTGGGAGGATCCATCTGGTGGCAATAGTCTCACAAACAATATATGCACATAGAAAGGTAAACACACTTTATGGCTCACAATTCTCACAGTAGAAAAGGAATAGTTTATAGCTGCTAAGGAGAGCTGGAGTTAACTTTTCAAGTCAGATTTCCCACATAATTCTATTCTCCATTTTTAACTTTCTGCATTTCCCTTTTAAAAGGGCAATAGGCCATGATTCTGTGCCTTCTCATCCTGTGACTTGAGGCACGACAGATGCCAAAAGAGCTGAGGTTTGAGTTTCCTAACACTGACCAGGGTCAGAGGGTTCTGAGTTTGCACTGGGTCTATATAAAGCAGAGGTATTTTTTCTAATAGTAATAGTTCACCGAGTAAAACTGACCCAGGCTCAGCTGAAATGGATACTGCATGCATGGGTTGCTTCCAGGATGAGAAATGAAATATATTTTCTCTTTCTCTAACTGGTGATTCACAGTGCAACCTTAATAGCTGTTCTTCAATGATGACGCATTCTGCACAGAAACACCACTAAGCAGTATTATTAGCATCCATAAAGTGTATAGTTCATTTGGAACAGATTCTAGAAAACAAGATCTTCAATGTGATGGGACAGGAACGCAGACTCTTGACACGTTAGCTATATCCTTCAATATTCATAGCTTTCCCTAATCCTTCTTTGTTTTTTTTCCAGAACATAGAACTTTGTTTCTTCACAGTACTAAACAAAGAGTAAACTTCTCAATGACTAATTGTGTTGTTAAACTTGAGAGCACTCTAAAGAAAAAGATAAATTAAGAAAAATATGCTCTAGGTAAGCATTGTTTAAATCATTGTTTTTTGGAAGGCAAATCTTTTGTTTGAAAGGCATCTTGGCATAATAGAAGCCAAAAAGTCCACCTGAAAAGTTCAGATTATCTGAAGACATTGATTGCTTAATAATCATTTAATGTTCAAAGTTCCTTTTAGGCTTTGTTTTGAGAGGGCAGAACTGTCAAGGTAGTGCTAACCATGGGGGAATTCAACTGCAGAAATCAGTCTCCATATGCAAATATGTCTCTGAAGGGGTTTTTTTAGAATAACGCAACACACCCCTGTTTGGAATCTGTATTTGCATATAACCACATGCCAAAACCCCTAGTAAATTAAGACTACCTTCTTTTGTTTTGTGATAACATGATGGGAAAAGGAAAAGATGCCTCTGTTCTTTCTTCCTACAAAGCACACAACACAATTAGGCCTTTTATTCATTTATTTAAATTTTTTTAAAGATTTTATTTATTTGAGAGAAAGAGAGAGAGAGAGAGCACAAGCAGGGGGAGGGGCAAAGGGAGAGGGAAAATCAGACACCCCACTGAGCAGGGAGCCCCACTTGAGGTTCTGTCCTGTCCGATGCAGGGCTCAATCCCAGGACCCTGAGATAGTGACCTGAGTCGAAGGCAAACCGTGGAACCGACTGAGCCACCCAGGTGCTCCAGGCCTTCTTTTATTTATTTATTTTTTTAAAAAGATGTTATTTATTTATTTGTTTATTTGAGAGAGTGAGAATGAGAGAGAGAGAGAGAGAGAGAGCACATGAGAGGGGGGAGGGTTAGAGGGAGAAGCAGATTCCCTGCTGAGCAGGGAGCCCAATGTGGGACTTGATCCTGATCCCGCGATCATGACCTGAGCCAAAGGCAGCCGCTTAACCAACTGAGCCATCCAGGCGCCCTCCAGGCCTTCTTTTAAAAGAACATTTAACTGAAGATTTAATTTTTAATTCCAAAAGAAGTCAAACAAAAGTCAAACATGTAAGTTGGCTCAACTCCTCTTACCAGACTATAGCATTAACACCCACTAGCTAATAAATTTTACCAGAAGTAATTCTTTGCCATACTTAAGCTTATGTTTATTTTTTACCCATACTTGAGCAGGACTTATACTCTATGGCAGGGCTGTGCATGATTTTTCAGGTATCCTTCCATGTGCCCTGCTCCCTCAATCCCAGATTCAGGTAAGCACCTAACATTAACTACCTCTGCGAAAAAAATTTAAGAACAGTTCACCCTCAACACCAGCATTTCAGTCTGAAGCTCAGAAGCTGTGTGATTCCATACCCAGGTAATGATCAGTACTATTTCCCCATGCTTTCTTCCTTTGTTAAATTTCTTTATAGAATTTGTTTAGGCCTGTAGCCCATACAAATTGGCAAAATCAAATTAGAAAATCCCTACAAGCAGGGACCGCAACTTGAATCTACCACAACGCTTTGTTTGACATTCTTTCCCAAGAGGTTTTGGATGTTTAACAGACATCTGTTTGTTATTCAATCACAGATATTTACTGAATGCCTGCTCTGTACTAGGTACAATTTCAGATGCTAAAGGAGTAAGCAGGAAACAAGGCAAACAAAAAAAAAATCTTCTGCTCCCTTGAAGCTTATTTCTAGATGGGCAAAAAACAAAGATATATAAAGTGTGTGAGGGATGGTAAGTGATGTGGGGACAAATAAAGCAGGAAAGGGGCATAAGGAGCATGCGGGGTTGTCAATTTTTAAAAAGTGGTCATAGTGGATAATAGTTAAAAACACAAAGGAAGTGAGGAAATAAGCCTCAGGGTTACCTGCAGGAAAAATGTTCCTTGCATGTCCCAGCAGAAGCCAATGCAACTAGCGTGGAGCAAACAAGAAGGAAGTGAAAGAAGCCATGTAGGACTTTGGGGCTTACTGTGAGACAGGAAGCTACTGAAGGGTTCTGAATAGGACAAAGATATAATATCCTTTGCATATAGACTTTAGCTCGCTGGCCACCGTGCTGAAAAGTGACTCGAGGAGGGCAAGGGCAGTAACAGAGAGCCCAGTTAGGAGGCTGCTGAAATTATCGAGTGGGATCTGATAGTGGTTTGGGCCAGGATGGTGTTGGCGGCTGTGGCAAGAAGCAGTCAGATTATTAGATAGAGACCGAAGGCAGAGTCCACAACATAAGACTGAGAGACAGGATGTGGTTTGTGAGAGAAAGCAAGAAGTCACAGAAGACTAATATTTTTGGCCGGAACAAATGAAGGATGGGGTTGCCATTAGCCAAGATGGGGAAAAACTTTGGTGGAGGGAAGCATTTCTGGGCTGTTAAGTTGGAGACATCTGTCAAGTAGGCAAATATAAGAGATGGTGCTGATGTTGGAGAGAGAGAGACCCAGGCTAGACACGTGGCAGTTATTAGCATATAGATGGAATTGACAAGATAGTGGGTATAGTAGATAAATAGAAGAGGTCTGCGACTGATCCCAGGGGTACTCGGGGAGGTCAGAGGGATAAAGAGGAACCTGCAAGAAGAGAAGAAAATAAAGAGTGTAAGTTCTAGAAGTTAAGAAAGTGTTTTGAGGAGGAAGGAGTGATCAACCGTATCAAATAAGAGAGAACTGAGAACTGACCTTTGGATTTAGCCACTGTGACCTTGGATGAGAGGTATTTTAATGGAGCAGTGGGGGATGAAAGCCTGATTGGAGCAGGTTCCAGAGCGAATGGAGTGCCTGGAATATAAATATCCCTTTTGCAGAATTTTGTCTTAAAGGGAACACTACACCAAAACAAATGATGTAATATATGGTGATTAACATAACAATAAAAAATTAAAAAAAAAAAGGGAACAGAGAAATGGGGTGGTAACTTAGACTAAAAATAAGATCTAGAAAGAACACTGTAAGATGGGAGAAATTCCATGGTCGTCAAAAGAACACAGGCTCTCCTCCACTCTCAGGGAGGAGAAGCATCACTCTTCATTCCTTAAGTGTGGGCTGCACATAGTGACTTTCTTCCAAAGAGTATGCAAAGAGGGGAAGAGAAAGTATATCAGTGTAGAAAACCGACAGATAGGACCTCAGCTCTGGTTAACATCAACAGTGTTAAGTTATGTAAATAGCGGGTACCCCTGATGTGATGTCATGAAAATGGCACTTTACCTCTGCAGTCTGCCTCTCAAAAATCCATAACCTCAGTCTAATCATGAGTAAAACATCAGTGAAATCTCGGTCAAGAGACATTCTACAAAATGGTGGACCAGTACTGACCAATATTGACCAGTACTCCTCAAAACTGCCAAGGTCATCAAAAACTAGAAGAGTCTGAAAAACTATCACAGCGAAGAGGAGCCTAAGGATACATGATGACTAAATGTAATCCTGGATGGGATCCTGGGAGAGAGAAGGGGGGTTAGGAAAAAATGAGGGAAATCTGAATAAAATATGGACTTTAATAATAATATATTGATATTGTAACAAATGTACCATACTAATGTAAGATGTTAATAACAGGGGAACTGAGTGCAGACTATATGCAAAAGATATAAAAGATGAGAACTTTTTGTACAATCTTCTAAAGTTTTCTGTAAATTTAAAACTGTTCTAAACAATAAAGTCTATCTAAACTTTTTTTTTTTTAAAGAACATAGGCTCTGGAGTCTGACCACCTGATTAGAATCCTAGTCTCCACTTTACTAGACTATGACTTGAGTTATTTAAATTCTCTGAGAGTCAGTTTCCCTATCTATAAAGTGGAAATACAAAAAGTATCTACCTCATAGAAGTTTTGTGATAAATGACATAATCCATGTGAAGTGCTTAGCACACAGCGTCTGCCAAATAGTAAGCACTATATAGATGGCAGCTATTATTATTATTATATTATTTTGATTCTTTATCGAATATTCAAAGACACACTTAATGTGACTTTATATTTAATTTGCTTTAGGTGATTAATAATAATTTCTAGGATAATTTTATTTCCTTTTTTGAGAGGAAGAAAACTGAATACAACCCATTATAGACTACCTGTAAAAGGGTTTCTTCTTCAGCATATCATAAGCCTTGAAACATGTCATGGTGTGAACTGCTCCAAACAATTTAATTCAAATACCACCCTATGGTAATGTAATGAAATGACTTGTTACCAGAGGCTCTGTTACCACATCTGTAAGGTAGTATAAGATAAGTAACATTTTCAGTGTGGGCTCCTCCTTTCATTACAAAGCCATAAAATCATAATCAACCAGAGAATGTAATACCTTGTGATTTATTATTCTTAATAACCATATGTGATAAAAGTGATTTGAAGAATAAATGTAGAATATGTTTTTTTTTTAACTTTTTTTTTAAGGTGGCGTCTCGGTGGCTCAGTCGTTAAGCGTCTGCCTTCGGCTCAGGTCATGATCCCAGGGTCCTGGGATCGAGCCCCGCATTGGGCTCCCTGCTCCAAGAGGGGAAGCCTGCTTCTCCCTCTCCCACTCCCCCTGCTAGTGTTCCCTCTCTCACTGTGTCTCTCTCTTTCAAATAAAAAAATAAAATCTTTAAAACAAAACAAAACAAAAGAAATACAGATGGCCAACTGACATATGAAGAGACGCTCAATATCACTTATCATCAGGGAAACGCAATTTATTTGACAGAGAGAGACACAGTGAGAGAGGGAACACGAGCAGGGGGAGTGGGAGAGGGAGAAGCAGGCTTCCCACTGAGCAGGGAGCCCGATGCGGGCCTCGATCCCAGCACCCTGGGACCATGACCTGAGCCGAAGGCAGATGCTTAAAGACTGAGCCACCCAGGTGCCCCAATACGTAGAATATGTTTAAAGATAAAAAACAATTAAGTGGAGAAGTGAAAGAGTGTGATAAAATAACTGGTATATTAAGATGCTACTAAAGAAGAGAATTTGGCCTAAGCAATGGCTCCCAAACCAGGCTGTGCATCAGATTCACCCTCTGCAAAACACAGAAAGATGCTGGATCCTTAAAGTAGACCTGCTGAATCAACAGCTCTGGGGGTGGGGCCTAGGCATTTGTATCTTTATTTTTTTTAAAGATTATTTATTTATTTATTTGAGAGAGAAAGAACCTGAGTGGTGGGGTGTGGGTGGTGAGGAGCAGAGGGAGAGGGAGAAGCAGGCTCCATGCTGGGCAGAGAGCCTGACGCGGGGCTTCATCCCAGGTCATGACCTGAGCCAAAGGCAGACACTTAAACCGACCGAGCCACTCAGGCATCCTGGCATTTGTATCTTTAAAGGATTGCACAGATCATTCTGGTTTGTGAAGGACTAAGCTGCCATATGATCTACCTTTGTCAGAGCTGCCTTTGTAAATACAGTCTGATATTCACCATCATCAAGAATCATGATCAGCTTGAGACAGGCTTACCTATTACTCTTGCATTGTTTTCTACATGGAATTTTGGAGACTCTGTATCTTCTGGCTCTCCACTGTCCTGAGCATAAAAGGGGCTGTCTCCCTGCTTCAGTCCTCCAGGACTCTCCCCTTCACCCTCTAAGGTCAAGTTTTCCCTCCCTGCACCTCTTCCTGTCTTTCTGCTTTCACTGTGCCAATAGGGAAACTCAGCATATTTAACATGGGCAGTTGCCTTCAACCGCCCTGAACTGAGTCAGGCTTCCCTTCTGGCTGAGCCAATAATTCATGAAGCAGCTGCTCTGTTCTAGGTCTCCTTTCAGAACTATGTAGTCTAGCTATGTGCATAGTAAATTATAGCTGGAGAATCAAGGAACAGACATTTTAGATTCTTCTCCTATGAAAGAATATATAAAGGAACAATGGCCAGACTCTATATAAAAACAGAAAAGTGACCCACAACACGCATCAGCCAGTTCAGGATGCCAATCTACTATATACAGTAACTAGTCCAGGAAGTCATATTATCATCTGTAGCAGCTAATCCAGGAAGCCAAACAATAATCCCCGCAGCAATCAGTCCCAAATAGTTAGGACTTAATTAACAACTGCCACTTCCCTGATTTTTGCCCCTGCTTCCAATTCAGGACCATCTGGAAAAAGCCAAGTATGCACCCTACACAATTACATGGAATGCCTCCCTGCTAGTTAGCCTGTCCGTAGCTTCTCCATGCCAACTGCCTCCAATAATGGCAGACCTGAAGCCTTCTTTTTTCCACTATCAAGCTTTTCCACTCCCCACTTGCCTTTGGGTCTCCGTCAAATGCAAGTGATGGTGGCTGGCTCCCTTGCTTTGAATAAATAGTCTTTGCTTGTTCTCATTTGGGTGGTCTTCATTAATTTCCACAACTAGAAAAAAATGGGGCTGCATGTTTGAAATGGCTCACTGAATTGTTCTTTCATGGCTGAAACGAATATACTTTAGAGAGGCTCTGAGATGTAGCAGAAAGAGCAGAGCAGTCAGCACTCGTGAACTTGAGGAAGTCATGGTCTGGAAGAGTGGCTGTGGGTAAGGGAACAGGCAGTGGATCCAAACTGCCATGGTTCAAATCCTGGCTCTGCTACTCCTTAGCTGTGTCAATTTGGGCAAGTGTAAATTAATGTGTACTACAATTTCCTCATCTGTTAACACATTGGTGTTGATAATAGCACCTGCCTCACAGGGTAACTGTTAAGTGCTATATAAGACAACCCATGTGAAGTGTGAATGTCTGGATTTCAATGCCTAGAGAGAGAGAGAGAGAGAGAGAGAGAGAGAGGGAGCAGCAATACTGGGCTGGACTTCTTGAAAAGCAGCAGTGACATGGGACTGAGGACTAACTGTCCCTCTTAGATGGGACATACGCTCTTCCATTTTCAGTCTTCATTCTGTTTTACACATTTATGATAGCTACCTGGCCCCACTGACCACCTGTGGACTGGAATAAAAAGATTATTCTGTCATGAACATAGTAATTCTAGGAAACCAATGGGTGCTAAAACTGCCCATGCATCCATTTCAAAAAGATCTGGTGTGGGAAGGATCTTATCCCTCAAATGCATATTCTATGTGTTCCATAAGTCAAAGAGTCAAGTATTCTTTTCTGACATTTTTACATAAGGGTCATACTTTAAAATTACAGAGCTTGTAATATATAAACCATTTTCATTTTTTAATTTAAATTCAATTAATTAACATAGAATGTATTATTGGCTTCTGAGGTAGAGGTCAGTGACTCATCAGTCTTATATAACACCCAGTGCTCATTACATCACATTTCCTCCTTAATGCCCATCACCCAGTTACCCCATTCCCCACCTCCCTCCCCTCCAGCAACCCTGTTTGTTTCCTATGATTAAGAGTCTCTTTGGTTTGTCTCCCTCTCTGATTTCACCTTTATTTTTTCCTCTTTCCCTATGATCCTCTGTTTTGTTTCTTATATATACCTAGAAGCCCGATGCCACATTCCACAAAGTGTGACCATATTGTTCGTCAACAACAAAACTTTTTTTCTCATAGGTCTTCTGCTATTCTTGCTTAAAAAAAAAAGGCGATTTCAGAGAATTAAGGCTAAGCTGTTCTGACATGACTGTGTTTATTTTCAACTAACATTAAATGTGTCATCATGGAAGATCAAATCGAAAAAAAGTGCCAGTACTTAACAAAACAAAGATATTTTTTCCTGAATTATTTCTGGTGGTCACACTCAAGACTTCCAAAAGGCAGTTGCTCAACTTCCCAATGACTGCTTAAAATGGTTTTAAAGCCAACTTTCTAGATTGAAATAAAAAGACATCATCTAGCATAAACCTTCATGCCACAAATTGGATAAGCAAGAAATATTTAATTAAGAAAATTGGGAGCCACATTAATGACAGATAATATTTTACTTTTCACCTGAAATTTAACTAAGATGGGCACTTGGAAGTGCACTGAAAACACCAAAGGATAAAATTAAAGGCATAAATGTTTTAATATAAAAATTATATTCTAGGGTGATTTTGCAATAAGAAGACATCACATAGGCGTTCTGATTTAAAATATTCTGAACCAAGTAAGGCACGTACAGTTGATAAACATTAGATGGTTTCATGAGGGTAGCTGCTTTTCCCAAGCCTCCGCTCCCTTAATCTTGCACAAGTACCCAAAGTGTCTTTGAAAGAGAAGGGGGAGTTCATCTTCGGGTCTCAGGGAGTATCTGGGTACCTCCCAGGGCGAGGAAGGCACAGCTTCCCCGTCGGAAGCCCCCGGGAAGCCGCTCTGTCTTCTCGGTCCCAGACCCGCAGATTTGCCCGGCAGAGAGCGCGGCAGGTCGGACCGAGCATGCGCGCCGCGGCCCCGCCGCCCTCCCCCCGCCCGCTTCCGCCGCCGCCTCCGAGGGCCGCACTCACCCAGGCCGCGCCAGCCCAGTTCGCCGTCGCAGCTGTCCAGGACAGAGCAGAGCTCGCCCAGCAGCGCGGGCGGCAGGTCGAACAGGAGCGTGTGCGCCGTGAGCGCGCCGCGGGCCCCACAGCTCCGCGCCGCCGCCGTCCAGGCCATGGCTCGGCCGCCGGAGACCAGTCGGAGGAGGGATGCGGAGCCCGGGCCTCGCCGCGCCCGTGAGGTGCGATTACACAACCGCGGAAATCCTGCTTCCACGACGGCGGCCAAGGCGGCCGAGAGCCCCACAAGGGGCGGGCCCCACATGACGCAAAGCGCTGCTCGGCAGCGATGCCCCTGCGGACGCCCGGCCTGGCAGCGGGGTCTCCCTGTCTCTGCGTGGCCCCTCTCACAGGCTTTACGTTTTGAACAGTTCTTTTCGTTGCTCTGGGTATTGGACGCGACTGGAGAGACAAAGCAGGGAGCGAGAGCTGGGCAAAGACCAGGAGGGCAGAACTAACGGAGGGGAGTCTACTACGCCTTCTGCCTGCCCTGGCCTGGGCTGTCTTCTGGCCTGGATGGACAGAACACCTGCCATTACTTCTTTTAAAATGCATTTTGCTTTACCCTGTCAGAAAGCGATGTTTATTGAGGAACAGTTGGAAAACCCAGAAAAACTGAAAGAAAAAAATAATCACTCAGCTGAAGACAACCATTCAAGAGGTTTGGCACCATCTTCCAACTTTTCCTGAAGTTGAACAGATAAATGTGCATATATGAAGGGATGTTGGGAAAGGAAAAAAAAACCAACAACAGGAAAACAAAAGAGAGAACAAAGCAAAGGTTGTGCTCATTTTTCTTCATGAGGTTGCCCATTCTCCATATTGCTACTTAGTTTTACTACATTCTTTTTTCCCTGGGCTTTCTTGACAAAACATTGTGCCACTACTTTTTCCTTCTTCAAAGTGTTTGACAGAATCGTTTGCTTTCAACATGGAGTTTAAATAAAACTGACTTCTTTTTGAAATATTCTATCGTATATGCTGTAATATCCCAACACAGGCATGATACAAATGCTGATAAAAAGAGGAGATGCTTTGAAAGTGGTGAGAAAAACTCAACCTTAATGACTGTAGAGTGGACAGTTGCCATCAACCTAAGAATAGCAACCCTATTTGAAACCTTTCAGATTTGTACTCTTTGGCAATGGTGCCCCTTAGAGACCAACATTTGATGATACACTATCATTTTGTACCCCTACCCCTACCTGAATTTCCAGGTCGTTCTCAGCTAAAGTATACCACAAAATACACTTGAAAATTAATAAAGACAATACTTTTTGGACAAAGGTTTCTATATCCCTTTGTTCAAATAGCTAAAATTTTATTGTCGATCTGAACATGCTTAAGAAGCCCTATACCTCTCAAAGGGACTACCTGAATATACTGAGCAACAGAGGCAGGATACAAGTATTTGACAGCTATGGAGTTGGTGAATTGGTAGAAAAGGAGATCCAAACTTCAACTCTCCTACTAGAGGAACCAGGAATCACTGTCGCTGAGTCAGTCAACATGGCCTGCTTTTCCAGATCTTCTGATTTACAGAGAAGCAAGAATTGTATGTGAAAGCCAGATTATGTGAAATCTATATGGGTTATGTGAAATGTCTTATATTTTCAATGTTGGCAGTTAGTATCAGACCATACTCCCTCCCTATTCCTTAAAACTGCCTTTGACTTTTGAATTTTAAACCATCACTGCTCTTCAACTGTCGCTGTCATCCACTGCTCTCCCCCATCTTAATTCTTCCCTCTCGGTTTTAGACTAGCTCCTGCTCACTGCAGTTTTCTCCAGTACTAATCCTACCTTAATCTTTGGTGATTTGAGAGATTTGTTGAGCAAATGATGATCTTTCCAATACCCTGTCCTCCCAGTTCTTTGACTCATCCTCTCTGCCAATAATCGTCCCTTCCACCCTATTTCAGCCAGTCGCTCCCATGATCATTCCCTAGAACTTGTCATTATCGATAACCACGCCTTCTGTAATTTCTATTTCATGAATCCACTCTCTAAACACACCTCCTGTCCTTCTAGGGCATTCCCTCTAGTACTCTGACCCCAACAATCCTTCCCCTTCATCAGGATACCAAATCGAAAATCTTGCCACCTCTTCTCTGGCCCCACCCTCTTGATGTCCTTACTTTTCTCTTTATCCATAAAGTCCACAGCCAATTTTTACAGTCCCTCTCTTGCATATGCTTTCCATTCTCTTGCTCCTCTCTGGCTTTGTTGAGCTCTCTTAACAAATCTGCCATCCTGATTAGATGCAATTTTCTAATTTTGGGCTCTGTACCCATGTACCAGAATGTAGCTGGGGGTGGGGTGGGGAATAAAAACCTGTTGATTGGACTCAATTTAAAATCAAAATTGTGACTTTCATATCGGTCCTTTATACTGCCAGGCTGTTGCACTATGGGCCTTTATCCCATTTACTCTGCTGGTCCCCTTTACAACTGTTTTACACCTTTTCTTTTCTCAACTCCCATTACCCTCTCCTCCATCCTTGCGCTCAACTGATGATCTTGGGAGTATTTATTAAGAGTACTGATGTATCAGAAAAAAAAAACACAAAACGTCCACAGAATCTCAGCATCACCATCTATCTACCTACCAGCATCTTAACAGACATACCTGCCCTCCCTCCTTTTCCATAGGTCAATTGTGTAGGCTCCTATCTAAATCTGATCCCTTCACCTGGGCACTAGATCTGATCTCCTTCCTGCCTCCTACTCAAAGACATCAAGGGCAGTTGTTTTCACTCTCAGCTACATCATCAATTTCTCACTCTTTACCATATCAATTCCATTGGCATACAAATATGTTATTTTTCCTACCTTAAAATGAACCAAAAAACAATTTGATGCCATCCCCCTCCTTTGATGCCATAATTACCCCCATTTCTTTGCTCCTTTTCATAGTAGAGTTGAATATTCTCACCGTCTCCCAACTTTTCTCCTGTTATCTTCTCTTAAACCAACTCTAGAGCCATCCCTCTACCTTACTCCACTGAAACGGCTCTCAGAGTCATCTATGTCCACATCATTGCTGAATATAACAGTCAATTTTCAGGTCTCATCTTATTTGACCCATCAGTAGTTTTTGACACAGGTGATCACCCCCTCCTTCTTGGACACTTTCTTTGTCTTCCAAATTCTCTTACATTTTAGCTTACTTCACTGGTCACTCTTCAGCCTCCCTTGCTGTCCCTTCTCTTCTCCCTTAATGTTGGGTTCAGTTCATAGTTCTATGTATACCCATTCCCTTGGTGATCTCAACCAGTTTCGAGGCTTTAAATACCATCCACCTACCAAGGACTGCCAAATGTATATGGTTAGCCCAGACCTTTCCCTTGAACTTCAGGCTCATGTCCAAAATTGAACCCTTGATGCTGAAACTGCCCTTTGACTTTCTTCCCCATCCAGCTCACTCTATCCTTCCAGTTGCTTGAACCAAAAACTATAGAGTCAAGCCTGACTCTTCCATTTCTTCACAGCCCATGTTCAGTCCACCAGCAAACCCTGTCGACTCTATTCAAAATATATTTAGAATCATACTTTTCTCCTCCTCCACTACTGCCACCCCGGTTTGAGCCGTCATCATATCTTGCCTGATTTACTACAGTTGTCTTCTAACTAAAGTAGCTTCCACTGTCGCTTCCTATGGACTTTCCTCAACACTGCAGCCAGATTCATCCTTGTAAATCAAATCTGATTATGTCTCTCATTTGTTTAGAAGCCAACAATGGCTTCTAATTTCAGTCAGAGTAAAAGTCAAACTCTTTGTACAATCTGCATTCGCTCCCCCCTCCCACTCGGCTGTTACCCTCTGATCTTGTTTCCTTGTTCATTCTGCATAACCACACTGCCTCCTTGCTGGTCCTTGAACACACCAGGCAGAGTCCCACATTAAAGCCTTTGCACTTGCTATTCCCTTGCCTGGTATGCTCTTCCCATCTTGCTACAGTCTACATATTTGTAGACTTGCTACATAATTAAAATTGCAGTGGTCCATGCACGCAGACTCAGGCTGGCACATGACTGGAACTGGCAATAATATATGGCTTGGGAGACCAAATCTCATTCAAATTTCTCCTTCTCTCTGAATCTAAATAGGAACGTGCAGCAGCTCTGGTCATCTCTGGAACAATTTTGCAACCACATGGATATAAATACTCGAATGAAATAAGCCTTGGGGATGTCTTGTGAGAGAGAAAACCAGATCCTTCATAATGGCATTAAGCAGCTCTTTTGTACTATACCTGGAGAATGTCCTGCTTGGGGACTTAGAATTGTATCACACAAATTCCTTACTAAGTCAGTTTTTAAACTAGGAATCTTGTAATTTGCAGCCAAATGCATCCTAATGGATACACCAAACAGACATTTGGTGATAGTTCCTGATTTGTTGATGGCCTATAAAACCATGGGAAGAAAACTATAACCTCTGTCCAAAACTGGAGTTCAATTCTATACAGCTGTATCCCTGGAATGTCAGATGGGCATGGAAACTGCACTGTAGAGAAATAGCTGGGTACTGGGAGAAAATAAGTGTTAGTAGAGAATGGTTCTGGCAGCATGGTTGGAAGCAGTATGAAGTTCTAGATGCGCATGAGACGGCACTAAAAGTCCATGCAGACCCAGACCTGCACTGCACCCCACGCACCCACTCCCAGCATACATGCTTCTGGCAAAGACATGGCTGTGGTTAACCCTCAAACTGTTTCACTATGTTTTTTGCCGTGGGACGCTAACTCCACTCCCCTCCCACCCCTGCCCCAAATTTCAGATCCTAGAAAAAGAAAGTTTCCATTCCAGCTGGAGGCAAGAGAGTAATGAACTGCAGAGAACCACAAATGGAGATGCCGAGGGAACGCTGAAGGCTGTGGCACAGATGACATAATGGCACAGATACACAGTATTATCAGGGACAAAGTCACAGGCATTAAAAGCCTAAGAAATAAAAAATCAGGTGAGTCAGGTAACAGCTCTTTGCATATAGGAAAAACTATCTTGGTGGCAGCTATTTATCCCGCATCCCTAAGGATGGATGCTCAAAGAACAACCAGCTGTGGGACATAGATTTTCTGGTTTGGGAAATAATTTCCAAAACAAAGATCACTAACCTATCCCATCTTTGAGCTTTATCCTATCCCTGGGCCTTAGAAGGTTCTTGGTGCATTGGGGTTCAGGGGTGAGGTAAAGGTCAGTAATGGGGTAAGAACATTTGTGGTGCATATTACTTGGTAATTTTAAGATGTAAAAGTGGATGGTTTTAGGCTTTCATTAAAATGACCTAATACTATTGGTGGGAATGCAAACTGGCACAGCCACTCTGGAAAACAGTATGGCGATTCCTCAAAAAGTTAAAAACAGAACTACCTTACGACATAGCAATTGCACTACTGGGTATTGTCCAAATGATACAAACATAGTGATTCAAAGGGGCATATGCACCCCAATGTTTATAGCAGCAATGTCCACAATAGCCAAAATATGGAAAGAACTACTAATGGAATACTACTCAGCCATAAAAAAGAATGAAATCTTGCCATTTACAATGATGTGGATGGAACTAGAGGGTATTTTGCTAAGCAAAATAAGTCAGTCAGAGAAAGACAAATACCATATGATTTCACTCATATATGGAATTTAAGAAACAAAACAGATGGACATAGGGGAAGGGAAGAAAAGTAAAATAAGACAAAAACAGAAAGGGAGGCAAACCATAAGAGACTCTTAACCATAGGAAACAAACTGAGGGTTGCTAGAGGGGCGGTGGGTAGGGGGGATGGGGTAACTGGGTGATGGGCATTAAGGAGGACACTTAAAGTAATGAGCACTGGGTGTTGTATGCAACTGACGAATCATTAAATTCTACCTCTGAAACTAATAATACAGTATATGTTAATTAAATTGAAATAAAACATTTTTTAAAAAGGAAAAACTGACCTAAAATCATAACATGCAATAATTATTCCTCCAGTTCAATGTGTGTGTATTTTTAAAGATTTATTTGAGAGAGGTGGGGAAGGGCAGAGGGAGAGAATCTCAAGCAGACTCCCAGCTGAGCACGGAGCCCGACGCCAGGCTTGATCCCAGGACCTATGAGATCATGACCCATGAGATCATGACCTGAGCTGAAACCAAGAGTCGGATGCTTAACCGACTGAACCACCCAGGCACCCCTGATATGTGTTTATTTGTAAAGAATTAGGCTTGCAATGTCTTGTAACTCAACCTTTCCCCATTGAAGATATCAAAAACATTATTCTAAAAACCTATTATTTTACAACATGATCTATACTAAGATTTTAACAATTATCCTTTTAGGGTTGATGGAAGGGTTACTGGTGATTTTATTTTCTTACTTTGTGTTTTCCACACTTTCTAAAGTTAACGTGTATTGTCTCTATTAGAAAACCCTCAACTATATTTCTTTCAACATTTTCATGCTTTGCCTTATTTCACCATTTTCTTTTAAAATCATTTTCACAGAGGCGCCTGGGTGGCTCAGTGGGTTAAGCATCTGCCTTCAACTCGGGTCATGATCCCAGTGTCCTGGGATCCCTGCTCATCCGGGAGCCTGCTTCTCCCTCTCCCCCTGCCCGTCCCCCCTGCTCATTCTCTCTCTCTCTCTCTCTCTCTCTCTCACCGACTCTCTCGCTCTCAAATAAATAAAAAAATCTTTAAAAGAAAATTAAAAATAAATAAATAAAATCGTTTTCACAGTATTTTTCACCCCAGAGTGTGTTGCTATAAATAACTTTTGCCTAGTCACCACTGACTTCTAAAATCTGAGTTTTATAATTGAATAGTTTTTAGTCAAGGGCTTTTCATGATAATTTCAATATTAGCTAAAGTTCTATTTTTGAAGCAATCATTTATTTATCTATAGAAGCACCCCAAACATGTGAAATAAATCTGAGATTATGGCACAATTTTTTCTTTTGCAGTCAAGACTCTACTCAGACTGTTTGCAATTTGATAATGGAAAATGGCTTAGAGATCCTAATCCAACTACTGCATTTTACAGATGGCAAAACTGCTGCTGGCTCTGTGAACTCTGGATGCAATGTGTGTTGGAGAAATCCACGCAAAAAAATCTCATTCAAGATTTCCAAATTTCCTTGTCAAGTTATAAGCACAAATCCTGTGCATTTTCCCTCTCAAGGATTTGGCTCTCTTTTCCTTGTTATTTAGTAAATCCCTGAAATAAATCCTGTATGAGTCTATTCAGGATGGCATTAAAAATACCACAGAATGCATGGTTTCAATAAGAGAAATTTATTTTTTCACAGTGCTGGAGGCTACAAATCCCAAGATCAAGGTGTCCACAAGGTTCAGTTTCTGGTAAATGCTCTCTTCTGGCTTGTAGATGGCCTTTCCTGGGTGTGTGCACACACACATTCAAAGAGAGAGAGAGAGAGAGAGAGAGAGAGAGCACGCACCAGCATTCTGGTGTCTCTTATAAGGACACTGATCCTATCTGATCAGGGCCCTACCCTTATGACTTCATTTACCTTAATGAACTCCTTACAAGCCGCTTCTCCAGATTCAGCCACAATGGGAGTTAGGGCTTCAACATATAAATGGGGGCACACATTCAGTCCATAACAAACCTCTGCACAGAAGTTCAAAAATAATGTCACATCATTGGGTTTCAGAGTACACGTTCTAACAACACTTGGTAATTAGTTAGCTATATCTTCTGGCCTTTCATAGGGTCATAGTTCCTCTTGTTCTGTACTGGATTTGTTTCATTGTTCCGAACTTTTGAAAGAAAAATAAAAGCTTGGATATCTAATCTGGTGCCTTGATAATGAAGGCAATAAGTCCGGGTATGAAAATATCCAGCATATTTGGATCTAAAAATATTAGTAACTTCTGATCAAATGGCCTTTCCTCAGGGCTTCTTCTTCTTTTTTTTTTTTTAAGATTTTATTTATTTATTTGACAGAGAGAGATACAGTGCGAGAGGGAACACAAGCAGGGGGAGTGGGAGAGGGAGAACCAGGCTCCCAGTGGAGCAGGGAGCCTGATACGGGGCTCGATCCCAGGACCCTGGGATCGCGACCTGAGCCAAAGGCAAACGCTTAATGACTGAGCCACCCAGGCGCCCCCTCAAGGCTTATTCTGACAGTTTCATACCATTAGTCCCTCATCACACCATCTTTTGTGAATTTTTGCCTTTTTTTTTTTGGTGTCTTATGACAATACTCAGTGTTTTCTACCTACATTACTGATTTTCTTCTGTTTTCCCAACTGACTCTTCCTTTGGCTTGTACTGTGCGCCCAACAGAATTCTGTTGATCTTTTTATTCCAGATCTTGAAGATTTCATATAATCTCATTCTTCATCTATTATCTGTATGTGGATCACTCTCATATTTGTGTCCTCAACCCTCACCTGCCCCACAGAGTCCCTCACTCCCGCCTCTGGCGTTTATTGAACAATTTCATCTCAATTTCTTTCTTTCATCTCAATTCAGCATGCCCTGAACTGATCACTTCCTAGATAATCAGCTTCTTTGTGTCTGGTTGCAGGAGCCAAAAGAACTCTTAGTAATTTTGATTGACTGATCGATTGTAGTCAGAAGGATTTACTGAGCACCTGCTATGTCAGACATTATGCTTGGTGGTGCTTATATTCAATTAGTCACCAACTGTTACTCTTCTGTAATGTCTCTCATGAGTGTCTGGGTCTTTTCCAATTTGTCTGAACTAGTTATTTCATGTTTGGAGTTTTTCAGCATCTCCTACCTGATGAACCCCTAATTATCTTTCAAGATCCTATTGAAAATTCACCACCTCTGTGAGGTAGGTTGACTTGTGGGCTCCCATGATATACATTTAAGTCTTAAGCACTGATGCCTTTGAATGTGACCTCAATTGGAAATATAGCCATACATGGAACATTATACAGATTCGGTTCCAGACCACTGCAATAAAGCGAATATCACAATAAAGTGAGTCAAATAAACTCTTTGGTTTCCAAAGCACATAAAAGTTTATACTGTATTACACTATACTGTGTTACTCTATACTGTAGTGTATAAAGTGTGCAATAACATCATGTCTAGAAAAAAAGTATATTCCTTAATGCCACTTGTTTACCTATTTAAATATCTTTGTCCTTAGCAAATTTTTACCCAATCATTTTAGTAGTCATGGATGATTTATTCTTGTCCTAATAAATTATCATTATAGTGATTACAAAAAAATATATTACTAAAAAAGGCTAACCATCATCTGAGCTTTCACAGGGTAGTACTCACTGTGCAGATCACCATAAAAACATAATAGTGAAAAAGTTTGAAATATTGTGAAAATTATCAAAATGTGACAGACACATGAGAAGTGAGAAAATGCTACTGGAAAAATGATGCCAATAGACTTGCTCAATGCAGGGCTGCCATAAACCTTCCATTTGTAAAAAACACAGTATCTTCAAAGTGTAATAAGTGAAGTACAATAATAGGAGGTATGTCTGTAAAGTCTTTGCAGAGGTAATCAAGTTAAGATGAGGCCATACTGGAATAAGACTGGTGTCCTTATAAGAAGAGGGAAATTTGGACACAGAAATACAGAAGAAAGAAGGCCTGGTGATGATGATGGCAGAGATTGGAGTGATGCAGTCATAGGCCAAGGAAATCCAAGGATTGCCAACACCAGAAGCCACTTAGAGACGCATGGGACAGATTATTCCTGAGAAACTCTATAAGGAACTAACCCCTCTAACAACTTCATTTCAGACTTGTGGCCTCCAGAACTGTAAATGAAGAAATTTCTGTTGTTTTAAGTCACCAGTTTGTGGTAATTTATTACAGCAGTCCAGGCAAACTAAAACACTCTGTGAAGCCACTTATAATCTTCCCAAAGCTCTCATTTCTTTTGCAGTCTTTTTACTTGCCATGATTTTTTACTTGCTAGTTAATGCCCTTTAAGTAAAGGAAAAATGTCATTTAAAATCATTGGTACAAATTTTATCATTGATCTTTATATCATGCAATACCAGTTTTAAATGAACTCATATGTGGATCACCAAAATTACACAGTTTGTATTTCATAGCCTGTATATACATATGCATTTCATTCTTACTAGAACTGTGGAACAGCTGCATATGCAACTAACTCAAGATATTTTTATTTCACTTCTTGAGATGTGCACATTCTACTAACACTCTCTACCTTTAGCTTACTGATAAGGATGAACAGGAAAAGAAACTATGGTTGCCCCTCTTTCCCTTTCCTTCAATAGCTTCATTTTTAGTGTTAGTGATTGGCTAATATTGGGAACTGACACAAGTTAAAAAGGATATGATAGAATTCCTTGGACATTCATGCTTCTTAGAACACCACTGCCTTATTTTTGCATTCACAGTAAGTTCTGATTGGCAAAGAAAGATTGGTAAAACGGCCCTTGGCACTGTCTATGCCCTCCCACCCCTATCCTTTACTAAGTTGTAGGTGTAACACACTTACCTTGTACTGGTTTTGAGTCTACTCTAACTCCCGTGCATTGTAGGTCCAACAGAATCCTGTGCACACGGGGCATCTTGAATGTTAAATGCAAGTGGTTGACAAAGAAGAATGGACACTCACATATTGTGTAAACCTCTTCCGCTCATGCTCATGTTCCATTGTGCTTTCACTCATAAAACACAAGTTGAAAGGCAAAATTATTAAACATTTCAAAATGGTGACAACTGAGCATTAAACCAAGTGCAAGTTCCTTTTGAGAGTAAGGCCCTGTGCAGTTTCCCAGGATACATGTCAATGAAGCCAGCTCTAGTTTCAGTCCCAGTTAATCCACAACCTTTTCAATATTTGGAATTGTTAACCTCTTAATTTTAGCCATCTGTGTAGAGATACCTCATTGTGGTGTTTATTTGCATTTCTCTGGTCATTAATGAGGGTAAGCATCTTTTTAAGTTTTTTAAGCCATTTGGCGCGCCCTCAGATGATGTGTGTGTGTGTGTGTGTGTGTGTGTGTGTGGTCTTGTTTGAGCCTTTTGCCCATTTTTCTATTGGCTGTCTATTTCTCTTCTTTTTCATCTTGATTTGTAACAGTTGTTTTTATATTCTGGGAAGGAGTATTATGTAGATTACATAATGCCTTCACCCATTCTATGACTTGGTTTTCACTCCTATAAATATCTGATTACTAGTTCAAATTTTTAATATAGTTTAATTTGTCAATATTTTCCTTTGAAGTTAACTGCTAGTTTGTATCTGGTTTCAGAAATCTTTGCTTTCCTCCAAATCATAAAGATATTCTATTATTGGGGCGCCTGGGTGGCTCAGTCGTTAAGCGTCTGCCTTCGGCTCAGGTCATGATCCCAGGGTCCTGGGATCAAGTCCCACATTGGGCTCCCTGCTCGGCAGGAAGCCTGCTTCTCCCTCTCCCACTCCCCCTGCTTGTGTTCCTGCTCTCGCTATCTCTCTCTCTCCTCTGTCAAATAAATAAATAAAATCTTAAAAAAAAGATATTCTATTATTATCTTCTTAAAGTTTTATTGCTTTGTCTTTCACATTTAGATCCACAATCTGTCTGGAATTTATTTTATGTAATTGGTAAGAGGTAGGGGATCAAACTTTCCTAATGCTGTCTTTGTCAATAAAAACATGGATTTGCAGCTCAACTCCAGTTTGTCCTATTTAACAACTCCCTTTATGATTTTATATTAAAATGAGTAATATGCTTATAAATGAAAATCATAAAAGGTAAGGGTTTTCTGCTCATCTTTATGGAAGTGAGTTTAGTTCTTTTGACAAAAGCTTCCAACAACATCAAGTTTAAGGATTTAGTTTCATAATAGACAGTTCCACAGCTATTCTGAGCTCCACTTATTAAGTCTTTTGAGTGTTATGGTTAAGGTGGGGACTAGGCAAATGCGGGTGGGTCAAAGTAAACTCATCAGAAAATTCCAAGGAATCCTGGGATGATACTACTCTGGGCATATCTACACCTCATATTTGTATTGACAGCAATACTGAGTATTCACTCTGATCCACTGTATTTGCCATCATCATTTCTTTTAGATTAAAACGATATTCCCTCTTCCCTGCCTTTGGTCATGGCACTCTCCAATGTATTCTACATCTGGTACACAGTGACCTAGCCTTTGTTTATCTATCCAGTCTCATTCTTGGTCATCTGTATCTTACCTTAACTGAGCTTTGCCCCCCCCTCTGAACCTATCTGCATCACTCCAGTCTTCTCAGATTGGCGCTTGTCTTCTGTGCTCATGGGGCATTATCTCCTTCCGAAAGCCTCTTTTATAGAAAGTGCTCGAGAAATTTAGGGAATATTATTAATATTTAAAATATTAATATTAAAAATAATAATAAAAATGAAGGATTATGTGAACGAGATGGGTATTTGTTGAAAGGACGGATGGACGGGACTTCGCTTCTATCACTTTCAGCAACTCTCCAGGTCAGAGGATTTACAAAGCTTGCTGAGGAAAAATCTGAGAAAAGTTTCACTTTAGATGACGCAGAGAACGTAACTCATTTTCTCTCCCGCCACAACCTGAAGCAACCTCCTTCCTCTCAGCCTCACTGAAGCGCTGGGGTGAGCGCATCGATGAGCGCGGGCTGCGCTCGGCTAGTTGGGGCTGGCTCGCTTCATCCCGGAAGTGGGTTGAAGGCCGTTGAGCCCGTGTCGTTTCCCTAGCTCGGTGGGGTTGCTGGAGTGCTGCTGCCGACATGGCCGACCCCGACCCACGCTACCCCTGCTCCTCCATCGAGGACGATTTCAACTATGGCAGCTGCGTGGCCTCCGCCAGTGTGCACATCCGAATGGGTACGTTCTCACCGCCCGTCCCTGCGGGCGGCCCCACGCCGAGCCTACTGCGCTGTCGGCCTCTGGGGGTGGCTTTCGGCTTCCTCCGGCAGCTCCTCCCCGGGCCCGGCCCGCAGGCGGAGCGCGGGTCCCCAAGGGTTCAGAGGAAAGCCCTGCTTCCTGCTCCCCGCCCCCGCGCCCCGGGCTCCGCGGAAGAGCGCTCTCCCCCGGGAGTGGGGAGGAAGAGCTCCCTCGGCTCCGCGGAGACACCCAGGGAGAGCGCGGCTCTGGGGGGCATGGTGGCCCCATAGCTGTGCGCTCCGTTCGGGAACCTGAACTGGGGCCCATCCCACTTTCATCCTGGCTTCCTCCGCGTAGAAAGGGACATGAAAACCTCGGCAGCCTTGATTTGCCATCTTTGTATTAAAAGAAATCAAGGGTTACTTTTTGAGGTGAAAAGAAGTTTATTATGTGATTATTGTGATGTACACCGGAATGCAGTTATTTGCTTGCATGTTTTGGTTTATTTCCCTACCCATACATAACCTTTCCCACTTTGTTATAATCCATGAGCCTAAATTGACACATCATTATCACCCAAAGTCCATAGTTAGAGTTCACTCTTGGTGTTGTACATCCAATGGGTTTTGACAAATATGTAATGACATAGATCCACCATTATAGTATTATATGGAATAGTTTCATTGCCTAAAAACCTCTCTGGGCTCTGCCTGTTCATCCTTCCCTCCCACCAGCCCCTGGTAACCACTGATCTTTTTACTGTCTCCATAGTTTGACCTTTTCCAGAATGTCAGATCGTTGGAATCAGAGTATATAGCCTTTTCAGATTGATTTCTTTTACTTAGTAATGTGCATTTAAGATTCCTCCATATCTTTTCATGGTTTGATAGCTTATTTCTTTTTAACACTGAATAATATTCCATTGTCTGCATGTACTTCAGTTTACTTACTCACCTACTGAAGGACTTCTTGGTTGTTTCCAAGTTTTGGCAGTTTTGGTTAAAGTTACTACATAAACATTCATGTGTAGATTTTTGTGTAGTCATCAGTTTTCAACTCATTTGGATAAATGCGAAGGAGTACAATTGCTGGATGGTATGGTGAGAGTGTTTAGATTTGTAAGAAACTGTTAAACTGTCCTCCAAAGTAGCTATACCATTTTGCATTCCACCAGCAATGAATGAGAGTTCCTGTTGCCTGATGTTCTTGTCAGCATCTGGTGGTGTCAGGTTTTGGATTTTGGCCATTCTAATAGGTGTATAGTGGTATCTCATTGTTTTAATTTGCATTTCCCTGATGACATATGATGCTGAGCATCTTTTCATATGATATTTGCTATCTGTATATTTCATTCAGTGAGGTGTCTGTTCAGGTCTTTTGCCTGCTTTTTAAGTGAGTTGTTCATTTTCTTATTGTTGAGTTTGAAGAGTTCTTTGTATATTTTGGATAACAGTCCTTTTATCGGATACATCTTTGCAAATATTTTCTGTTAGTCTGTGGCTTCTCATTGTCTTGACTTTGCTCATATTTTAATTGGGTTATTTGTTTTTTTGTTACTGAATTGTAAGAATTCCTTATATATTCTAGGTATTAACCTCTTATATATATGATTTACAAATTTTCTCCCATTCTGTACGTTGTCTTTTCACTGTGTTGATTGTGCCCTTTGATGCATGACAATTTATCTATTTTTACTTTTGTTGCCTGTGCTTTTGGTGTCATATTCAAGAAATTATTGCCAGACCCAATGTCATGAAGCTTTTCCCCTGTGTTTTTTTCTAGGGGTTTTTATAGTTTTAGGTCTAATGTTTAGGCCTTGAAATTATTTTGAGTTAGTTTTTGTATATGATGTAAGGGTTCAACTTAATTCTTTCATGTGTGGATATCCAGTTTTCCTAGCACTGTTTATTGAAGAGACAGTGACACCTTTCCTTCATTGAATGGTGTTGGCATCCCTGTTGAAAATCACTTGACCGTATATGTGAAGGTTTACTTCTGGTCTTCTATTCTATTCCATTGTTCTGTATGTCTGTCTTTATGTCAGTACCGCACTATTTTGATTACTCTCACTTTATAACAAGTTTTGAAATCAGAAAGTGTGAGACTTCAAACTTGGTTCTTTTTCACTATTATTTTGGCTGTTCAGGGTCCCTTGAAATTCCAAATGAATTTTAGGATGCATTTTTCTATTTCTGCAAAAAAGGCCATTGGGATTTTGATAGGGATTGATGTGGGGTTCGGAGCAAATGGTCAAGAGAGAATTCTTGAGTTTTTTTTTTTTTTTTTTTCCGGTACAAAGAGGTGCTTTTATTATAGTACAGGGACAGGACCCGTGGGCAGAAAGAGCGGCGCTTTTGCTGTATGAAGCTGGTGGTTATATGCGTACTGTTCAAGGGGGAGGGTACATGCAGGGAGTATTAGCTCATAAATGTCTTATTTGAATTTCTACTCATAAAACTGCTTTCTCAAGATTTCTCCTGTGATTATCACTCAGCTCAATATTAACTATCAGTGAGATGTACAAGCAGTCATGAGACCCTCTAAGAATGTAGCAACCAGCACTTATTTGATCCTTATCAAAACTATGGGGGCTATAGGTCAGCTTTCTGGGCCAAAGGTGAACATTTTTCTGTTTCTATTCCTCATCAGGGATTACATTAGATCTGTAGCTCTTTTGTATATGGTATGGACATTTTAACAATATTAAATCTTCTGATATTGTTATGTGAACATTGGATGTCATTTATTTGCGTCTTTCAGTAGTGTTTTGTAGTTTTCAGAGTACAAGCCTTTTACCTTCCTGATTAGATTTATTTCTAAGTATTTCATTCTTTTTGATGCTATTGTAAGTAGAATTTTTTTTCTTCATTTGCTTTTCCTTTTTGGCTTGCTCATTATTGGTGTATAAAAATGCAACTGATTTTTGCATGTGGATTTTGTATCTTGCAACTTTGTTGAATTCATTTGTTAGTTCTAACAGCTTGTGGAATCTTTAGGGTCTTCTACATGTAAGATCATTCACTTTGTCAAGACAGATAATTTAACTTTTTTTTCCCTTTCCAATTTGGATGCCTTTTATTTCTTTTTCTTGCCCACTTGCTCTGGCTAGGACTTCCAGTACTATGTTGAATAAAAGTGGCAAAAGCCTACATCCTTGATCTTAGAGGAAAAGTTTTCAGTTTTTCACTGTTGAGTATGATGTTAGTTGTGGGCTTGTCATAAATAGCCTTTATTATGTTCAGGTAGTTTCCTTCTATTCCTAGTTTATTGAGTCTTTTTATCATGAATCGTTGTTGAATAATGGCAAATGCTTATTCTGTATCAACTGAGATGTCATCTGTTTTTGCCTCATCATTCTGTTAATATGGTGTATTATATTGATTGATTTTTGTATGATGAACCATCCTTGCATTCTAGGAATAAAACCCACTTGGTCATGGTGTATGATCCTTTTAATCTGCTATTGAATTCTGCCAGCTAGTATTTTGTTGAGGAGTTTTGCATCAATATTCATCAAGGATATTGGTCTGTAGTTTTCTTTTATTGTAGTGTCTTTGGCTTTGATATTGGGGTAAAGCTAGTTTACAGAATGAATTTGGAAGTATTCTCTCCTCTTCAGTTTTTTGGGATAGTTTGTGGAGGGTTGGTTTTCAAACTCAGCTTTTTACTATATGTTTGTTTAAACCAATAAGGCACTCTCAGATTGCATTCATCTGTAAAGTGGACAGTGACGGATGTGATACATTAGAGTAATTAAGAACTGTTACTGCAAGAACAGAGAGTGGATTAGAACTCCTGGCTACCATATAGATAACAGAGGGAGAATGAGAGTCTCTGCTGATCCCAAAGGTGATAAAGAAAGAGAATCAGTTACTTCAGGGAAGGACAGGGATAGAAAATGGCAGCTAGTGCAGCAAATTACATTTCTATGGATGTGGTATCAGATGTGTGAATAGAAGGCATTTATTAGAGAAATTTTATTGAATTAGTATACTGTCATTAAGGAAAAATTTGAATCATTAATATACATTTAATAGATAGACTACATTTTTTTAAACTACATTTTTAAAGGGACACCTGGGTGGCTCAGTCGGTTAAGCATTTGCCTTCAGCTTGGGTCATGATCTTGGGGTGCTGGGATCGAGCCCTGCATCGGGGCTCCTTGCTCAGCGGGGAGCCTGCTTCTTCCTCTGCCTGCCACCCCCCCCTGCTTGTGCTTGCTCTATCTTTCTCTCTCTAACAAATACATAAATAAAATCTTAAAAAAAATAAACTACATTTTTAAAAAAAAGCAATCCCTTTTTATTGAAGGTAAAGGTAGTGAGGAAATAAAAGTTTTGGAAGTCTCAGTTGCTGTCCTTAAGGCATTGGTTGGGTTGGCCAGTGGTCAAACTAATCTGTGATAGCAACTTAATGAAGTTCTAAGCTGCCAGGTCTGGAGGGAATTTAAGGAAGGAAGTGAGAGTATGTGAACCAGAATAATCTAGGAAAGCTTCAGGGAGGAAATAGAATCCCAGTGGAGGGCTGGGTTTGGATATATAAATGCTAAAAAATTTTGTAATAACAGTATTGTTATTTTCTCTGGAATTACAGTCCCTAACATAATAAACACATATGTTTTACAGAAAACTAAGTTTCAAGACACTTGTCTAAAATAGCATAGTTCTTTGCAGTAAGGTTGGGGGACTAGAAACCAGGTTTCATAATCCCTAGGTAAATGCTCTTTCCACCTGTCTGCATATGTAGACTGTTTTTAAAAGAAATAATTTGCCTTACACTTGATTTACCGTCCTATGTCTCACATCGCTATAACAATGCTGATCAAAATACCAGAAACTCAATAATTCATGAATATTTAAATAATGCAGGGGCATTTTACTTAGGAGCTCTGATAATTGGGTTGGTAATTAAGCTGACTACATCCGTATTAAAAAACCGGTTCTCATCTGTCTCTGGTTCTTTACTAAATAAATGGTAAAACAAAAATGCACCCTCACCCTCACTTTTAAAGCAAATTAAGCTTTTTTTTTTTTTTTTTTTTTAGCAGGTTAAGTTAGCTAACCTAATGCCTTAAGGAGAACAACTGTGACTTCAAAACTTTTACTTCCTCACTGCCTTTAGATGCAGTAAAAGAGGTTCCTTTAAACATGTAATGTGTATGTTTTCTGGGAGATACTTTTGGAATATTATATCTAAAATGTCATGGCTCATTGGAGGAAAACACAAATCATGAGGCTACAGACAAATTATGTGAGAATGAATTTCTGAGTAAAGTCTCTATCTTGAGCTCTTTACAGTACCAATTAACCTAGTTTATATGAGTAATTGTAATATGTAACATAATAGTCATGTAACATATATGTAACATGTATAGTCTAGTATATATGTAACATATAATAGCATATAATATTAAGCTAGTCTGTTTTAGCTATATGTATATTTGTGAAACAAATAAAACATACTATTTTATAGACTCAGAAGCACACCATTATAATCTATGGGATTATATTATACATTACTGCAACTTTGTATTTTCATTTATAATTTTTTTATTTAAAAAACAGCAGTACATATAGCTTTATTATATTCGTTTTAACTACAGTGGGCTTTCATAGTATGTATGCACCATAATTTATTTAATCATTTCCTCTTGATATTTATATTTGATATATTTAGGCTGTTACTTTTTTATTTCTTCAAATAGTGCTGTAGGGACAGTCCTTCCATATATTTGTGAATTTCTCCAAATATTGCTCTAGAATGAATTTTCAGAAGTGAAATTATAGGGTCAGAAGAGTATGTGCATTTTAGATGTGATTGATGTCATCAGCTACCCTCAGATTTTACCTGTTGACTCTCAACAAACAATATATGAGGGTACCTTTTTTGCACCCTCACCAACACGGAGTATCATCAAACTCTTTAATATTTGGCAGTCTGTTGGAGCAGGGGTTGGCAGACATTTTCTACAAATAGCCAAACGGTGAATATTTTCAGCTTTGTGGGGCCTTGAGGCCTCTCTTGCAACTACTGAACTCTGCCTATGTAACGCAAAAGCAGCTGTAGATGATACATACATAGGAGCACATAGTTGTGCCCAATAAACCTTTACTTATAAAATCAGGTGGTGGGCTGGAGTTAGCCCATGAGCCTTAGTTTGCTGACTCTCTTGGTCAGTAAAAAATATTGCCTTGTTTTAATTTTGCATTTTCCTTTATCTGCAAAACCATTGGGCCTTGTACTGATATTAAGGATATAGCAGTGACTAGACAACATTTCAGTCTTTATGAATTGTAATTTGGATGGGGGAGCTGGGGAGACAGACCCTAAAGAAATAAGCAAATAGATTACTAACTTTGATAAGTTCTCTGAAGAAAAGAGAGTGCTGGAACAGATGCTATGGTTTCGAGTGGCAGCAGTTTTAGTTAAGGAATGGTCAGGGAAAGAGCTCTTGAAGGAGATGGCAGTGGTGATGTATGAGAAGCAGCTAGCTACATTTATTAATTATTTATTGCTTTATAAAAAAATTACCCTCAAACTTAGTAGCTTAGAACAACACATAGTTATTATCTCACATAGTTTCTGAGAGTCAGGAATCTGGAAGAGGTTTGGCTTGGTTCTGGCTCAAGGTGTCTCATGAGATTCTACTCAAGATGGGGGCTGTGGCTGTAGTCAGCTGAAGGCATTCATGTGGATGTTGACAGAAGGCCTCTCAGTTCTTTGCCACATGACCTTCTTCATAGGGTGCTGTTGTGTCCTCATGACATGGAACCTGGCTTCCCCCAGAGCAAGTGATCCATTAGAGAGCAATGAGGAAGCCATAGTGTCTTTAATGAACTAGTCATGGTTATCACACACCATCACATCTCCCTTATTGTATTCATTCGAAGCAAGACACTCAGCCCAGTCCACACTCCAGAGGAGGGGATTTAGGCTCCACCTTTTGAAGGTCTGTGTCAGATAATTGGTAGGCATGTTTTAAACTACCACAGCCTTTCCTCTGGTCACAAGTTTTTCTGTTCTCCACTTGCAAGCTAATACCCTCTTAGAAGTCTTATTCCAGTATAGCATCAGTGCAAAATCTAGAATTTTGTCATCGAAATCAATTTCAGATGTGGATGAGGCCTCTTGGGTGTAGTTCCTTAATATCCTCTGAGTGTATTTCCTCTTGAAGACTTTGGAACTAAAGAGTCTGTACCCACACACCCAGTATCCAGTGGTAAGACAGGCATAATGTGGTAGTATTTTTTCCAATAAAATTCTTCAAAAAACTTTGTGAGTTTCCTGTGATTCTTAATGGTTCACTTCATTAGATATAAGCCACACCCAGAAATGTCTTTGAGTGAGCTTAGAGGAGTGACAATTTCCTCAAGCTTCTCAGAAGCCCTCTTGCTTGAATGGTTTTTCTGAGGTGCAAAATTGGAAATTTGTGAGGTTTTAACAAAGGATTTTACAATCACATCCTCTGTCTCCCCTCTTGCATTTTAGTATAAGCAGTAAGAGGCCAGCAAGTACCTTCAATACTTTGGAAATCTCCTTAGTTTGATGCCACACTTTGTTAGGTACATTTTCTACTTTCCATGTTCCCACAGGTGGCAGTGTTGCTAAATTTTTTTTTTGACACTACAAAACAAGGATTTTCTTACTTTCCTCCAGTTTCCAATAAGGTTTTCCTCACTTTCCTTTAAGCTGTGACCCACAGCCTCCTCAGAGGTATCATCCTTCTATAAACAGTTTCTTCAAGGGTTTTTGAGCTTTTACCTTAAAGACCTGCCATCTTCCACCCATGCCTGATTCCAAAGCCTCTTCCATATGTTAGGTTTTTGGTTTGGCAGGACCCCACTTTCAGGTACCAAAATCTAAATGAGTTTTCTATTGCTGTGTAACAAATTAGCACAAAACGTAGTGGCCTGAATAAATATTTTTTTATTAGTTTTTAAGAGCAAGGCATCTTACTGATTCTAGATCAGGATTTGTCATATGATCTAGTCAGAATGTTGGCTGGGGCTGAAGTCAACTGAAGGACATACTTCCAAGAAGGCTCACTCACACCACTATTAGCAAAAGATCTTTTTCTCACTGGCAGTTGGCAAGAGACCTCACTTTCTCACTACATGGATCTTTCCATAGGACTCCTTGAGTTTCCTTACAACATGGGCAGCTGGCTTCTGCTGTAGCATTCATTCTCTGTGGGGCCAATAATGGCCTCCAAGAGGGTGAAAACTGGTTCTTGAGGTGGAGGGCAAAAAAATCTCAGATTTTACAATGGTTTGTAGCCTTCCAAAGAGCCATGATACATAAACAAATGTACAGTTTGTTTGTGGCATTAAAATTTTATTGGAGGACTATTAGGAAAATAATATCCAGAAGGCTCCTTAGGCACACAATGAAAAACGGTTGAGAAACAGTGCCTTAGAGTGAGTCCTCTAAGAAAGAACAAGTAGGTAGCTGTATTACTTTTTTTTTTTTTTTAAGAAATACTTCGGTTGATTTATTTTATTTTTTAAAAAGATTTTATTTATTTATTTGACAGAGAGAGAGAGATCACAAGCAGGGGGGCAGAGGGAGAGGGAGAAGGAGGCTCCCATCCGAGCAGGGAGCCTGATGCGGGGCTTGATCCCAGGACCTGAGCCAAAGGCAGACGGTTAACTGACTGAGCCACCCAGGTGCCCCTAATTAATTTTTTTTAACTGAGGTATAAAAAATTGCCTCTTATGACCTAGTATTAGAAATAACACACATTGTCACTTCTGCCTTATTCTTTTTGTTGGAAGTGAGTCCCTTGAAGGGAGTGTCAAAAAGTGTGGATGTTTTAAACCACCATTCCATGTAAAGAAGGAAAAGGCATTCCAGGCAGGGGAACGGCAAGGGCAAAGGCCCAGACAAAGAAGGAGGTTGCATGCTTGGGGAACAGAGAGGTAGGCAGTGTGGGTAAAGCTAGTGAGGAAAGTAAGAGTGGTGTGAGCTGAGGTTGCAAAAGTTGTATATCGGGTAGGGCCTTGTAGGCCCCATAGAAGCTTTTAATTTTATTCTAAGCGTTTAAGCAGGGAGTCACGTGACATGGTTCATTTTAGAAAAAGATCACCCTGACCGCTGCATGGAGGATGGTTTGGGGCAATAGGTGGGGCAGGAGTGGAAGCGTGGAGACCCGTAAGAAGAGCACTTTAGTAGCAGATGAGAGATCCTACAGCCTGTAACTAGGAAGATATCAGAGGGGACCAAAGAGGTGGACATGTTGTGATTTGTGAGTGGGAGCTCCAGGAGGTGTGGATGGGTTGGGAGAAGGGAGGCAAATCAGAGATGATGCCCACATTTTTGGTGTGGGGAATGTTGGTGCTGGTTACTGATGAGACTGGGAGAAGGACAGATCTGGGTAGAAATGAAGAGTTGCTGTTTTGACTGTGTTAAGTTTGAGTAGAAAGGGGGTAAATAAAAGTAGAAGGGGGAGAAATCAGGATTCAGAAACAATTGAAAGATAATTGCTGTTCGGCTTGCATTCTTTTCCTATTGGCTCTTTTATTTTTCTCTGTGAGCTTGGTATATATAGCCTTTGCTGTGTTTTAGATTAGTTATTCAAAATGGGTGTCAGATGTTGCTTTTTCTTTGGATTTGATTTAAGATCCTTTTTATTTTTTATTTTATTTATTTTTTAGAGATTTATTTTAGAGAGAGAGAGTGCACCCACGTACAAGTGGGGGGAGGGGCAGAGGAAGAAATTCAAGCAGACCCCCTGGTGAGTGCAGAGCCAGATGCAGGGCTCCATCCCACAACCCTGAGATCATGACCTGAGTGGAAATCAAGAGTCAGAAGTTTAACTGACTGAGCCACCCACGTGTCCCTAAGGTCCTTTTTAAAAAGGGTCTAGAAAAGTTGTAGTCTAGAATATCGGCATAAGGATTATTTTTATGACGAATTTATTGGCTTAGCAGAAGTTTATTTTTTAAAAAAAAGATTTTATTTTTAAGTAATCTCTACACCCAATGTGGGGCTCGAACTTACAACCCTGAGATCAAGAGTTGCAGTCTCTGGGAGGCTGGGTGGCCCATCAGTTAAGCATCTGCCTTCGGCTCAGGTCATGATCCCAGGGTCCTGGGATCGAGCCCCATGTCGGGCTCCCTGCTCAGTGGGGAGCCTGCTTCTCCCTTTCCCTCTGCCTGCCGCTCTCTCTGTCAAAGAAATAAATAAAATCTTAAAAAGAAAAAAAAAAGTTGCATTCGCTACTGACTGAGCCAGCTGGATTTCCCAGTTTAGAACAGGTTTCTTTAAAATCTTTTTCTAGGGCGCCTGGGTGGCTCAGTCGGTTAAGCGACTGCCTTCAGCTCAGGTCATGATCCCAGGGTCCTGGGATCGAGTCCCACATCGGGCTCACTGCTCAGCAGGAAGCCTGCTTCTCCCTCTCCCACTCCTCCTGCTTGTGCTCTCTACCTCTCTGACAAATAAATAAATAAAATCTTTAAAAAAAAATAAAATCTTTTTCTATTTCAAATATTTACTGGTGATAAATAAAAAACACAGATTAGGAAGGAACTGAACAATGCAGATCATCTTTAGTCATGTTGCTCAGAGAAAACCATTATTAATACCTTAGTGTATATTCTTCCAGTCTTTAATTATAGTTGTGCATACACTTGTGCATACACACATAAACAAATAAACATTAAATACACTATTTTGAACTGTGGAACAGTTCCAAAAAGTAAAAATTAACATTAACTTTCACCACTTAATTGAGAAGATACATGAAATGGGTTTGAGTTATGTGAGGTACATAATAAGGTATCAAAATTAATGAATATGATTTTTTTGCATTCTGGAAAATCCCTTGAGGGAATAGTAGTTTGGCTTTTAGTTTTGTAATTAAATTTGCAGAAAGATAGCCCAAATAACATTGTCTATGACAGTAATATGTGCTTTTCTCTGCTTTTGTGAAAAAGGTGGAAATGACCTTCCACAGCATGCAGACATCAGGGCCTTTTTAAGGAAGTAGGTTAGAGATCTGTTGTGGAGATTAGCACTGATTATCTCCTTTCCGTTCAAGATATATACCTACATGTGGGCCAAAATACAACTGGTAATCAGTGTTACTGTGAGTCATTGGTTCAATTATATGTTCCATAAGACCTATGTAAGACATCAGGAAAAACTCACTGTATATTATGGAAAAGGTAACAGGGAAACATTACCTAAGATATAATTTGGGGTCATTTTAAGGATTAAATCTTTGGTATTTATGAAAATTCCTTTATTCTTATAGAATATTTATTACTTGTTATTTGGCTGACATGCCATCAAAGTACTTCATTCTCACTTGGGAAGCCAGGTTTTTAGTAGGAAGTCTTTTCAAAGAGAACATTTATTGTATGAGCATTGCCATGAGAAGCAAGAGATGATGTTTCATCTTGTTTATTCGGTGAAAGTCATTCAACAATGTTTTTACTGCCTGCCTAAGCAGTCAGTGCTCTACAAAAGTTATGTGGCTCCGCTATAGTTTTAGAGTAATACAGTTGAGTGGCAAAATTCACCTTTCATAAATTCAATATAAATTATTTAAAAGCAAATAAAGGGGTGCCTGGGTGGCTCAGTCATTAAGCATCTGCCTTCGCCTCAGGTCATGATCCCAGGGTCCTGGGATCGAGCCCCGCATCGGGCTCCCTGCTCCGCGGGGAGCCTGCTTCTCCCTCTCCCACTCCCCCTGCTTGTGTTCCCTCTCTCGCTGTGTCTTTCTCTGTCAAATAAATAAATAAAATCTTTAAAAAAAATAAAAGCAAATAAAATGTACTGAGTATTGTGTGCCATCCACTTGGCTGGTTGTTGGGTATAAAAATGAGTGAGACATGTTCCCTATTATTAGGGAGATTTTTAGTCTTTATAGTTTAATGGGAGTGAAGGGCCAGTAGGCTTATTATAAGATGAAGTGATTGGAAGTATGTTTAGGACCCCTTGGGAACAGAAGGAGCGTTTAATTCAGACTGGGGAAATGAGAAAGGCTGTATCTTGAAAGATGATTAGCAGCTAAGCCGGTGAGGGGAGAAGGATGTTATTATCGGTATGTGTACATAGAGGAGGTGGAAACAATGTTTTTTTTCTTTCTGAAACTGGTGGTGAATTGGGTGTTCACTGTATTTATATCATCTGTATGTCAGATGACTTTACTCAGTTTTTTAATTATTAGGCTTTGGAGTTGATTTATGGATGCTAATAAAATATGCTGAAAGTAAGAATTTCTTATTGTATAGAAACTAGAGGCAGAAGTACTATAAGTGAGAAATAAAAGCAGGTGAGTAGAAGTAAGTTTATATATTATTTGCCTTTTAGGGATAAGTTTTCATTTTGAGAAAGCATTTGTACTGCTTGGAAATTAAGATTTCTTTTTAAAGTTTATATCTAATCATGTTTTCTCTTCCTGGTTTTCAGTCTCAAGATAGATTTGTTGTTTAGAAATGTTCTATTTTTAATCCTTTGTTGTATGCTGCTGTGTACAAATGTGTTTCATACTTTCTTTTTATTTTGATGAAAGCATTTTCTTTTCTTTTCTTTTTTTTTTTTTTAAAGAAAGCTCTATGTCCAGTGTGGGGTTTGAACTCAACAACCCCGAGATCAAGAGTCGTATGCTCTACTGACTGAGCCAGCCAGGTGCCCCATTGCTGAAAACATTTTCATTATGGGCTATTAATTTTTTTTTAACTCATGCTTCTTGGGGGATGGTTACCATTTACAATTTGTGATTTCTTTGGAAGTGTTTTTTTGTTGTTGTTGTTTAGTTTAAGTTACAGACCACATTATTTAAATTTAAAGATTATATGTAAAAATTTAATGTTTCTAAGAATAGATTTGATCTTGCTGTCCTATGATAAATGCTTAAGAAAATAGTCATGTGTAATTATTTTTCTTTTTCAGCCTTTCTAAGAAAAGTCTACAGCATCCTTTCTCTGCAAGTTCTCTTAACTACAGTGACAGCTTCTTTTTTTATATACTTTGAGTCTATACGGACATTTGTCCATGAAAGGTAAGGTGATGATTCTGAAACATTTTCAGCTGCTGCTTATGATCAAAAGGCCATATTATAAGCAAAGTTCTTTTTTTTTTCTATTCACTTCTGAGGTTAGAATGTAAAAAACGTTCATTATTAACTCAAATAAGACTAGTTTTGTTTTGAGAAGAAAAATGTTCTGCAATATGGTATTTACCTCTGAACTTTTTAGCTTATAGTTTGTAGGGTTAAACCTTCATCTCCTCAGATATAAGAATTTTTACTGTATGCAGCTTTTTTAAGTGTTTGGGTTTTTTTTTGCTTTTATTATATCTATGCCTAGTCCCCAAAGCTTAAGACAGCGCTTGAAAAATAAAGGTACTTAATAAATATATGTGTAATTTTTCTTAGTGTTGGCTCATGACTAGGATAATTTCACTGAGAAATCTCACTGAGAAAAGGAGCTTCATATGGTTCATCCCTAATTTGTTTAAGATCTGACCTCCAAAATAATTATTTCCATGGCTAAAAGTTATATAGATTTTGTATATTAAAGGAAAAATAAGGAATGAATATTTTCTGGGAAGTAGACAATTTTATCATCCCTCCCCCTACAGAAAAAATGAGTTTGCTGTTTGGGGTAAAGTTCTTTAATTTAGATTACAGCTGTAGAGTAAATGTATATAAAATTTGCTTATGGTTTAATAGCTACTCTTTACTGTATTTCTGTTAAAAACAGTATGCTAATTGCAAAAATGATTCAGATATGCTCGAAGTTCATGAAGTAAAAAGGAAAAGTCTTCCTCATTCATTGTGGGCTCTTTTCTTTGTCTTGCTGCTCCTCCCCAGCTCACACTCCTCAAATTCCCTGAAAGGAAAAATCATTCTTTTGACAGTTTGGTGTGATTCCTTCCAGATTTCCTTTTCTTACTTTCACAAACAAAGAAAATAGACAAATTTTATTAAATTGGTTAATACTATTTGTACTGTTTCTAAACTTAAAGATGCTTTTAATTTTGTCTTTCAGTCCTGCCTTAATTTTGGTGTTTGCCCTTGGATCTTTGGGTTTGATTTTAGCATTGACTGTAAACAGACATAAGCATCCCCTTAACCTGTACCTGCTTTTTGGATTTGTGAGTATTTTGACAATATCTGTTACTTTAACATTTATTCCTATTTGTCAACTTTATTATTTAACTGAATGCAAATACATATATAATAGTAGCAGAATGAAGTTAATGTTTTTAATAAGTTCAATAAAGTTGAACTTTAATAAGTTCAAGTTTATAAGTTTAATAAATTACAAGTAATTTTAGAATTTTTAACATTTGTCAGTTTCAGAGTTTTTTTTTCCCTGTAACTATTATGGTATAGTGGAAAAAAATCGTGAAGTGGAATCTCATGACCTGGCTTTGCCACTTTCTGGTTATGTGACGTTTGGCATGGTGTTTAGCCTTTCTGTACCTAAGTCTGCTCATATGTAAAATGAACATATTGAAGTGGATTATCTCTGTGATACTTTGGACCCCTGATCTGTGATTTTCTTGGGAAAAAATTATAGCCTTAAATTTCATAGACCTTAAGTTAAAATCTTTTGATTAACTCCTCATTGTTATTTTTTATCTTAGTACTCTTTTCTTTTAAAGTACCACTTTGCTCAATTGATGTCCTCTACTAATATGTTTTAATATCATAAGTGGGGAACTTTAGCTCATGTTTGTTTAGATGTTTCTGAAAATGAAAACCCAAACTACTACCTATAAAAACCCAATCCTATAATATGACCAGAATAAGTTGGTAAGGCTCAAGTCATATGTTTCTTAAATTATTTTTCTCACTCTCTTATCCAGTATGACTTTGGTTTCTAACCAAAAATTTACTTCAGAACATTTCAAACTAATATTAATAATATTTATAGTTAAATAAGAGTGAAAATGCTATTTACCAGATTCATTTGCTTTAAACTAAAGAAAGTTTGTGAATTCTGGGAACAAGTTAGAAAAGCTCATGACTTTGGAAATTTCAATTATAGGAAAGGTTCTTCATTTAAATCTTAGGTTCTTTTGTTTCCTGAGTACTGTTTTAGGGTGGTGTTACATTTTCCTAGTATTGTCTTTTCTCCTGTTCATACTCTCCTGTTTCCTTTGGATACTTGAGTATGGGGTAGGATTTCTTACCTAAAATCATGTCACAAATATCAAGAGTGAGGTTTAATCATGTTTTTCCAGAAAAAAATATTTCTATCATCTTTTGCTACCACTTCCGACACTGCCAGCAACATTATGACAAAATGTGGCGGTGCCTTCATTGCCTCCACGTCTGTGTACAATTTCTAATGCCATTTTTGCTCTAGTTCTGATAGGTTTCTTGATTTCAGGTGGGGAGAGTTACAGGGAGTGCTTCTACCAAGAGTATGAGTATATAACTACTGTTGTTACTTCTGGCTTTGCCTTTGTGATATGGTCTATCAGATAGTTGGTAAAATCTAACAAGAGTAAGCATTTATTTATTTATTTTTTAAAAAGATTTATTTACTCATTTGAGAGAGAGCCTGAGAGTGAGTGGGGGGAGGGGCAGAAGGAGAGGGAGAGAGAGAGAAAATCTCAAGCAGATTCCGGGGTCAGGGTGGAGCCCGAAGTGGGGCTCCCTCTCTGGACCCTGAGATCACGACCTGAGCTGAAGTCAAGAGTCAGACGTTTAACTGACTGAGCCACCCAGGCGCCCCTAAAGTAAGCATTTAAAACAAAATAAAGGAGGAGCTGTGCTGCCAACCTCCGTTGCCACCGCCGTCGCCACCCGCGTTGCAGCCATGCCGCCCTACACCATTGTCTGCTTTCCAATTCGAGGGCGCTGCGAAGCCATGCGCATGCTGCTGGCTGACCAGGGCCAGAGCTGGAAGGAGGAGGTGGTGACCAAGGAGAGCCCGCTGCAGGGCACGCTCAAGGCCTCCTGTCTGTATGGGCAGCTCCCCAAGTTCCAGGACAGAGACCTCATCCTGTACCAGTCCAATGCCATCCTGTGACACCTGGGCCGCTCCCTTGGGCTGTACGAGAAGGACCATCCGGAGGCAGCCCTGCTGGATGTGGTGAATGAAGGTGTGGAGGACCTTCGCTGCAAATACGTCATGCTCCTCTACACTAACTACGAGGCAGGGAAGGAGGAGTACTTGGAGGCACTACCAGGGTACCTGAAGCCTTTTGAGACGCTGTTGTCCCAGAACAAGGTGGGCCAGGCCTTCATCATGGGCAACCAGATCTCCTTCACCGACAACAGCCTGCTGGACCTGCTGCTGATTGACCAGGTCCTGGACCCCAGTTGCCTGGACTCCTTGCCCCTGCTCTCGGCCTGTGTGACGCGCCTCAGCACCCGGCCCAAGCTCAAGGCCTTCCTGGTCTCCCGCCGAGCGCGTGAACCGCCCCATCCACGGCAACCGGAAACAGCGAGAGCTTGTGGCACGCCCCCGTGGGAAGCGGGGGCTGCCTGCCTGCCTTTCTCCAGGACCAATAAAGTTGCTAAGCGAGAAGAAAAAAAAATAACTAAAATAAAACAAAATAAAGGTATGTAGTTAAGGAGAAAGAGAAGCTAGAGGATAAAACTCAATATCCCTAAATCTTTTATTTGGGATATGTGTTCAGCTACCTGTGACATGGGTGAAACAAGATGGTTTACTTCTCTTTCATGTAAAAATCTGTGTGACTTGGGCGCCTGGGTGGCTCAGATGGTTAGGCGTCTGCCTTCGGCTCAGGTCATGATCCCAGGGTCCTGGGATCGAGTCCCGCATCGGGCTCCCTGCTCCTTGGGACCCTGCTTCTCCCTCTGCCTCTCTCTCTCTCTCTCTCTCTGTCTCTCATGAATAAATAAATAAAATCTTTAAAAAAAAAAAAAATCTGTGTGACTGTGTAGTGAAGTTGTCAGGGGCCCAGGCACCTGCTGTGGTTCAAGTACTCCAAAAGTATTGTATGACCTAAGAAAGCTCACCACCATATCCACATTCCATCCAGTTATTTAAAAAAATGAGAGGAGAAAAGGGAGAGCAAACCCCTTTGCTTTTAGTATTTGTACACCTCTCCACTCCCATTCTGTTGGCTAGAATAAAGTCCTATGACCAGATCTAGGTACGAGAGAGGCTGAGAAATGTATTGTTTAATCTGAACAGCTAGCTATGTGTCTGGGTAAAAGTTCGTTACTAGGGAAGAAAGAGAGAATGAATACTGGGAGACAGTTTCAGGACTGCCACACTAAAGTGCTATGTAAATATTTTATTCTTCCTGTGTTGGTGTGTGATACTGAAGTTTTATGAATGTGCATATCATTTGCAATTTCATTTTTACTTACAGAGAGTGAGAAAAATGGAATTTCCCATACTATTTCTGGATCTTCCTGTTACAAATATACAGAATCTAGTTAGGGTTTAAAGAGTGATAGGATCACTATGAGAATCTAAGTCTTCTCACTCAATACACGGAGGTCTCATTTTCATTATGGTAGGCTTATCATGTGTCCCATGTAATTCACAAGGCTGCTCTGAAGCTAAAAAGAGATCATGTATATGGAATCACATGGGACTCTTAGAAATTAGAACATGTACATGACATAGTGTCAATTTTATGTGCATTTATGTAATTTTAGTTTCTTTTTTTAGACACTATTCGAAGCTCTGACTGTGGCCTTTGTTGGTAAGTCATAATTGTGCTTCTATATGTTACAGTCACGTTTTAATGTAGATAAATCTTTTGAGTTAAAAGGTGTTTGGGACTAAAGCTTAACATCATGGGATGTCATATTTCAAATATATAGCATAGGATGAAGAATTTGTAAAATATAAGCCAAATTAAATGTTTATATAGTTCAACTAAGCTTAGAGGAAGTGGAAAAGAGTTAGGAAAACAATGGGAATGAGAATAATACTCATATATGTTTATCCATTTATAAAACAAGACAACTGTAGCTAATCTTTTCCCCCTAATTTAGAGAGATCTTAGAGGAACTGATAAAATATATTTTGAGCAATGTATTATCATTATCACATGAGCCGAGCTTCTCAAATTGCTGCATTGAGCTGTGCTTTATTATTATAGCCACATATTTCATCAAATGGCCCCACAAGAAACTTGGTAATTTCTGCTTTATCTTTGATATCAAATACATCTTTGAAAGGAAGTGTCGGTTATAATTATTTAATGCATGTAATGCCTCAAGTAAAAAATTCATGATTTATTGACAATAAAAATTCAGATTGTCTCAAAATGATTAACCTGGGGTACAAAAAAGGCTAGAATGAACTATTACTGTCAGTAACAGTAAATTGTTAATTATTATGTTTAATATATTTGTCTTTTCCTTTTGTCATTTCTGCTTTTAACCTTTCTATGCCAGTTTTATTGAATCTGTATATTGTTCGGTAATTCACTTCTTCCTTTTGTAAAGGAATCATAATATAAGTAATAACAGCTATTAAAATAAATAAAATGGAAATTTCTCAACATAGAAAGGAAGTATTAACATTTACTTATTATTAATGTTACTATCTATTAATGTTATCATCAAGTCCATCTCTGTCCTCCTTGACTCCCACCATTTGTAACAGATATAGGAGAGAGATCTATTTCAGGGTTATTGGAAGTGTGGGTAGAAACACATAGATGGAACATTATTTTCCTCATTAATTATAATATTCTTTCTATCTAATCTTACACTGAAATTGTTGACAAGCAAAATAATCTCATGTTTTTTTCATTTCTGCATTCACCTTCCTAATCCTGTAGTGATAGAAATAGAGAAATTCCAGTAATGTAGCATTTAGGAATAGAAATTAATCCTTGAAGAATTAAAAATTACTTAAATAGTTTTGGGTTCAAAATACTTAACTTCCTTTAAAGGGGTTAGGTTTAGCATTTTGTTAAAATGCTAAGCAGTTGTATTACAATTACAATAGACACAGTCAATCTAGATGTTCATTCTAAAAGTTCAGAAGGGAATTTGGTATGTGTTCAGAAAACCCCAAATTATGTATTCATTGTATGCATTTTTGGGTGTAAAGCAATCAGTGGTTGGTTCCTGTTCTCTGCAGGGTTGGTGAATGGCAGACCACCCCAGACAGTCCCGATATTTTTCTTGCCTAGTTTCTTTGATTGGACTGGTGAACTGGGTATGCAGTTAACCAGGTGATTGCTAAAATTGCTGCTACAGCCCAGAAATTCCCAGCCAGCCACAGGACCCAGAGTCATCCCTATTGATATTTAAGTCGTAAAGGACAGTCACCACAGATGGTGATAAAACTAAGCTGGGACAGAGATGGGTGAGAGTCTTTCTACCATATCCCTCAAACTCCAACCCTGCTAGCTGTGTCATAGCTCTCCAGTCATTTCTTCAGCTTCATAATGACGTGACCACCTTATTTTGTATGAATGACTGTTGATTGCAGTATGGGTATGGTTTTACTGTACCAGTATTAAAGGCTAAATAAAGAATCTTTTCATAATTATTTTTATTGGTAAGTAGTACAGGAGAAAAATAGCATTTCTGTTAAATGCCAGGAAAAAAAGCTGTTTTATATAGAGTATGTTTAAATGCATTTTAATCAGTGTTTTTTAATTTTACAGTTACTTTCTATGACGTGTATATTATTCTCCAAGCATTTATACTGACTACTGCTGTATTTCTTGGTTTGACTGTATATACTCTACAGTCTAAGAGAGATTTCAGCAAATTTGGAGCAGGGTAAGTTATATATTCATGGCTACAATAGATAAATATCTTTAACATTATAGGTCATCTTAAGATACCTTTAACTTTGGATATTGTCTTTTAAAATGGAGGTGATGAGGGGCACGTGGGTGGCTTAGTCAGTTAAGCACCCAACTCGTGATTTTGGCTCAGGTCATGATCTCATGGGTCGTGAGATGGATCCCCAAGTGGGGCTCTGTGCTCAATGGGGAGTCTGCTTGGGATTCTCTCTCTCCCTCTGCCCCTCCCCCCTCTTGCATGCTCTCTTTCACTATTGTGCGCGCTCTTTCAAATAAATAAGTCTTTAAAAAAATAAATCAATAAAAATAACATGGAGGTTGATGAGAGGACATTTCTCTGAGTACTAACTAAAGCCAGGCTCTACACTTCCAGAACATACAAGGAGATGGAAAGTGGCTTTGAGTCATTTGCTTCTGCTCTATATTGAAAGGGAAGGGAATGCCAGAACCCCCCCCCCTCCCCCCAGTTTTCTAGAGAGGCTAGGCTTGTATGCTCTATGAATGCTATGGAACTTACCTACATTATTTAGGTCTTTGTCTTAACATAAATGTTACCAAGACCATCCACTTCTTTGTAGCAGAAACAAGGTAAATGACCCAGGTGTTGGTGATATCTGCATAAACTTTAAAAACTTTTTGACCTTTCTCGATTAACCTGTATCCTTCTTCAAACTAATAAATATATGGAATGATACTTTTTATATTAGGATAATGGTAGTGTTGCCCTCACCTGGTAAGAATGTATATACTCGTCTAAGCTCACAGTGGCTTCCTGTGGACACATCATCAACATCTTCTGTTCTTTTTCCTGTTACAACACTAAAACTTTACAAAACCTCTTGCAAAACATTCTTTCATCCCCTCCCCCCCCAGTCCAGATTAACAGAAATCTCTATTGGGATAAAATATAATTGGTCAGCCAGCACTGACAATGGTGCAGGATGCTTAACTAGTTGCATTAGAATGGAGTGTGATTTGGAGAGAGAGGCAGCATTTTTTTTTTTTTGCTTCCTGCTTTTTGTGTTTTGGAGGCTATATACATTCGTGTGGTATATATGATGAAAGATTTGCTGTTTTCTTCTTTCCATCCCAGTCTCCAACTGCACCCCTCCTTCCTATCCATTCTAGTATAGTCTCTAGAAATCCCATTCTGGTAAACAATCTTACCTGTATTTCAGCCACTTCCTAATATATTTTTTCTTCCTATTTCAGCTGGAACTTGATTCCTCCTTGAGAACACTGCTCTCCAGCTGCTCATTCTCACATACCCTGTATAGTTTCAGGTGGGGGATTAGTATTGAAACTGCTGGATTCGTATAGAGAACCCCTGGTCCTACTTTCATTATTTCCTTAGAGTGCTGGAAATTCATTGCTATAAGGTTTATGTTGTAACATTTGAGTATCTGGGTATACATTTCCCAGTCTTCCTCATTAATGCCACTGATTCCCTTTGTTCAAGCTTCCCTCGATTTTTTTTTTTTTTTTTTTTTTTTTGAATTTTAAGTAACCTCTGCACCCAGTGTGGGGCTCAAACTCACAACCCAAGATCAAGAGTTGCATGCTGTACTGACTGAGCCAGCCGGGTGCCCCCAACCTCCTCATTCTTTAAAGACTTTAGCATCAAACCACATGTTAGGCCCATCTATCACCTTAGCTTCTCAGTGTGTCTGGACCTCTTCTTCAGCAGCTTTTCATTTCCCTGCCATGGCTACACTGTGGACCTTGTTGCCACTAGAGATTGTTCCACTGAAGAAATCTTAAATGCCAATGTCCAACTTTCTTTCTTTCTTTTTTTTTTTTAATTTTATTTATATATTTGACGGAGAGAGACACAGCAAGAGAGGGAGCACAAGCAGGGGGAGTGGGAGAGGGAGAAGCAAGGTTCCTGCGGAGCAGGGAGCCTGATGCGGGGCCCGATCCCAGGACCCTGGGACCATGACCTGAGCCGAAGGCAGACGCTTAATGACTGAGCCACCCAGGCACCCCCTGACTTTCTTTCTTAAGCCTTCTACTCGCTCTCTCATTTCTTTGTGCCCACAACACCTATCTATTATGCTTGTTCTTTAACAACTGCTGTTGCTGTGATAAACTTCATCATCTCCATGAAACTATGCCAGGCTAACTTATTAGCCTGTGAGTAGGGTAAAACCTTAGATGCGTTATAGTTCTTAATACCACCTTCCCACACTCCTTGGTGCAGAAGCTTCGGAGTTTTCCTAAGGTTTAAGTATGAAAAAGTAAGTCCTGAGTCCATTTTAATCCTGAAGGATCTATACTATGTGGTGGCATGATATTTGATTCTAATTTAGGTATTCCAGATGTATCCAGGGAAATTTTGTGGCCATTCTAGCACGAGAATTGAGAGCTGGAATGTCACCATGCCTTCAGTTTACCACACTGGATTCTAATGCTATGTATACTTAATTTCTGATTTTATTTTTTTGTTGTTAAATAACGTATTTTGCATGATTTCAGTCCTGTAGTATTTAGTGAGATTCATTTTATGTTACTTAGTAAATGTTCTTTGTGCACTAGAATGTTAGTGCATTCTATGTTAGTAGTTATCTCTGGTAATATTTTTGTCCTAAAACCTACTTTATTAATCTAGCTACCCCAGCTTTCTTTTGATTGTGTTAACATGGTCTGTCATTTTCCATCCTTTTATTTTTAGCTTCTTTGTGGCTTTACAGTTAAAACAGTTTTCTTATAGGCAGCATATGGTGGCTCTTGCTTTTTTTTTTTTTTTTAATCCAATCTGACCATCTCTGCTTTAATTAGAGTTTTTAGACCATTGACATTTAATGTGATTATTGATCTGGTTGGGTTTAAGCCTACTATGTTGCCATTTGTTTTTTTTCTGTTTGTCTCATCTGTTCTTTGTACCTCTTTTCCTCCCTTTGGATTATTTGATTTGATTTATCTCCTTTATTAGTTTTTAGCTATAGCTCTTTTACATAGGGGTTACACTAGGTTTTACAGTATACTGCCTGCCTGCCCTTCCTTCCTTCCTTCCTTCCTTCCTTCCTTCCTTCCTTCCTTCCTTCCTTCTTCTTACTCCAGATTTTTTTTAAGTTTATTTATTTATTTAAATACTCTCTACAACATCAGGCTTGAGCCTATGACCCTGAGATCAAGAGTTGCATGCTCCAGGGACTGAGCCAGCCAGGCGCCCTTACAGTATACATCTCTAAATCATCATAGTCTACCTCTAAATAATAAACCATTTCCTGTAGAGCATAGTTAAACATCTCCTCTCCCCTACCTTTGTGCTGTTGCTATAACTTTTAGTTCCACATAAGTTATACACCTCATAATATATTATTACTTTTGTTCCAAACATTGAATTATCCTTTAAAGAGATTTAAAAATAAATGAAGTCTTATGTTCACCCACATCTTTGTCATTTCTGTTCTCCATTTCTTTGTGTCAATCCAAATTTCCATCTTATATTTCCCTTCCGCCTGAGTGATTTCCTTTTAATATTATTTTATTTTTAAAAGATTTTATTTATTTAGAGAGGGAGAGAGGGAGCAGAGCACACGTGCACACAAGCGGGGGTGGGGGGGCAGTGGAGGGGCAGAGGAAGAGGGAGAGAGTGAATCTGCTTAGTGAGAAGCTCAATCTCGTGACCCTGAGATGAAAACCAAAGTCAGCCAAAACCAAGAGTCAGACGCTTACCAACTGAGCCACCCAGGTGTCCCCTTTTAATATTTCTTATAGTGCTAGTGTCTTATTCTCAGCTTTTGCATGTCTGAAAAGAATCTTTATTTCACCTTTGTTTTTGAATGTTATTTTTGCTGAGTGTAGGATTCTAGGTTTTTTGTTTTTTTAGTATTCTGGTTTATGTATTTTTGACAAGAAGTCTTTTGTCTTTATCTTTGTTCTCTGTACATAATATCTTTTATCCTCCAGCTACTTTTCATATTTTCTCAGTAGTTGATTAACATTTTTGGTAATTTGATTATGATATTCCTTGGTGGTTTTTTCATATTTCTTCTGCTCCTTGGATTTACCAATTTGAAAAAGTTTTCATCAAATTTGGAACATTTTCAGGAATTGTTTCTTCAAACATTTTTATGTATCCCCTTTCTCTTCTCTGTTGAGACTTCAACATACATGTCAGGCTTCTTGATGTTGTCCTACCTTTCATGGTTGCTCAGTTTATTTTTTTTTCCCCAATTTTCTCTCAGTGATTCATTTTGGTTAGTTTTTGTTGCTATTTTCAGTTTGATAATCTTTTCTTCTTCAGTGTCTCTAATCTGCTGTTAATTTCAGCCAGAATATTTTTCATTTGACAATATATTTTTCATTTGTGGAAAATTAGTTTAATTTGTGTCTTTTAAAAATATATGTCTTCCATTTCTCTTTTCATAGTGATGCTTTCCTCTACCTTCTTGAACATACGGAATATGTTTTTTTAATGTCATTGTTTACTAATTCTATCATTGTGTCACTTCTGAATTTGTTTCTATTGATTAATTTTTCTCATTGTTATAGGTCATATTTCCTGGTTCTTTTGCATGCCTTTATAATTTTTTATTTGATGCTGGCCATTGTAAGTTTTAAATTGTTGGGTGGTGAATTTTTTTTTTTTGTTTTCCTTTAAATATTTTGGTTTTATTCTTCTAGTAAGCTGTTAAGTTCCTTGGAAACTGTCTGAACCTTTTGACGCTTGCTTTTAAGCCCTTGTTAGGTGGGTCCAGAGTAGCATTTAGGTTAGGGCTAATTTGGCCGCACTGTTGGGACAGTACCTTTCCAAGAATTATTCAAAGCCCCATGTCTTAGGAGGTCTTTCCACTTTGGCTGGGGTGAATGTGAACTATTCCTGGCCCTGTGTGGGCTTTGAGGATTGTACTGCTTCTCCATGGTGTTTCTTCCCCCAGCCTTTGTCACTTCTTCATATGTATGCATTGATCTGTGCTCAGCTAAAGACTGGAAGGGAATTCTCTGCATATCACCAGAGCTAGCTAGCTCTCTTTATAGATCCCTCCTTTCTGGAACTTTGCTCCACAAATTCTAGCCACCATGGCCTCTCTGACCTCTGAATTCTTACCACTTCAACTCAGGGAGACCAGGGGGCTTCATATGGGTTCTTGTTGGCACGCTTTGGTCTGGAAACACTTTCTAGCTGGGTCAGTTACAGAGCTTACCTCCTTCACTTCCCTTATCTCAGGAATTACTGTGCTGTGCTGCTTGCTGTTCAGTCATATGTTTTGTGTGGTTTTTATTTAAGGAGAGAGGGTAAATTTGACCCCAGTACTTCTTGTGGCCTGAAGCAGCAGATGTGTGTTTGGGCTTGTAAGTCTCATATTTGGTAACAAAGGACTGGACTGCTTAGATGTCCTTTGTCATATATTTATACTTTATGTTATAATACATAACTATACATTATATATAATATGTATGAATGGTAACTCATAAAATTATAGCAGTGGCAAATTTTTTATTTGCACATATTAATTTCTATAATACATTAGAATAAAATACAGAGTACATTGGGAACTTTAATAGATATGCATGTTCACAGACTAATTTGATATTGTTATTTGGTTTAAAACTGCAGTTATGTTTCATTTGTTCATGTGTATATTTTCTAAAAGTCTTACAGGTCTCTGTCTTAAAATGCTTCTAGTGATATTTCTGCTTATATCAATATTTTCTTTGTGTTCTGGTTAAAAACTTTAAAGACGGTACTTTCAATTAGTTTTGTTCACCATAAAAACAAATGTTGAGTAGATGGCTGTTTTTTTCAATTTCTGAGTATTCTACAGTATTCATTGTATGTTTATGAACTCTTATATTTTACTTATTCTTTGGCAATTATCAGGATGGATTTATTTCTTCAGAAAATGTTGCATCAGTTTACATAGTTGGTAAAGGAACACTATTCTAAATTACTAATATTTTGTTTTTATAGACTGTTTGCTGTTTTGTGGATTTTGTGCTTGTCAGGAATCTTGAAGGTAAGTTGTTTTTAAAATAGTAACTTGAAATATAATTCTGGCCATGTCAATATAAATAATCTCGAAAAGCTGTAAGAGGTACTCTTATGATAGGACACTTAGTTATAATTATTTGGAATATTTGTATATAGAATGATTAAAAAATTATCTTAAAAAAATCAAGGTCTTAGGTTAATATTATTGATTAAAAGAAAGATGAACATATGACTTAAATTACAGAGAAAGAGGGCCTCACTTGGAATTGCTAACCTCCCAGTGGCACATATAATTCTGAAAAAGGAATGTTTTTTTTAAATAATTTATATTTGGAATGCTACTGTTCGAAGTTGTGGGTAATTTAATAGAAAGGAGGATATCCATTGATTGATCCATTCATCCTTTCATCCAATAGAAATGAGGATGGATCTGCCTTGCCTTTTTCTAATTTTAACATTTGCATTCCAAGTTGTAAAGCATTAAATATGTATATAGCATATGTAACTCAAGAGCAAGTAACTTAAGTATGCTTAATACGGTTCTTAAATATAAACTGATTAACTTCTTGCCTATAGTTATTTTTCTATAGTCAAACAATGGAGTTGGTCTTGGCTGCTGTGGGAGCCCTGCTTTTCTGTGGATTCATCATCTATGACACACAGTCACTGATGCATAGGCTGTCACCTGAAGAGTATGTGTTAGCTGCCATCAGCCTCTACTTGGATGTCATCAACCTATTCCTGCACCTGTTGCGCTTTTTGGAAGCAGTTAATAAAAAGTGATTGAAAGCAGTATATGAAAACTGATTCATTAAGTAATAAAGTTTGAGATTGGGCGCCTGGGTGGCTCAGTTGGTTAAGCGACTGCCTTCGGCTCAGGTCATGATCCTGGAGTCCCGGGATCGAGTCCCACATCGGGCTCCCTGCTCAGCAGGGAGTCTGCTTCTCCCTCTGGCCCTCTTCCCTCTCGTGCTCTCTATCTTTCATTCTCTCTCTCTCTCGAATAAATAAAAATAAAATCTTTAAAAAAAAAATAAAGTTTGAGATTATAATTATTAAATACTTTTGTGACTTTCTTCGTATGGTATGTACTTCTGAGCTATTATATAGTATACTAGTAATATCAGTATTACTATTGTATAAAAGTGATTATAATAATAATTCTGATTATATGTAATATATATAATATTAAATATGTGATATAATTACTAGATTATATACTAATAATATAAATCTTACTATTCTTTATGGTATCTCATTTCTAAATCCTTGATTTAGAATCTCAGGTAGGAGATATCAAAATTCTGTTTTTCAGTTTTTTCAATCCTAAATTTGCCATATGTAGATTGTTCATCTGCAATTCAAAAATAATTTCTTGAGTAGATTAGACTGTCAGTTTATCTGTGTCTAGTGATTTTATCTAAATTTTTCCTTAATGTTAGATTTGATTTTGATTTAAAGTACTTGTGTCCTTACCATTATAAAGTATAAATTTCCTTTTACTAGAAGATTTTGATCTTATTTATTATTTAGAAAGGAAAAAGTATAAAAGGTAAATTCCATCGAATTATTCAGCATTACATTAAAATGTTAATGACATTTCATTATATAGTGATGAATTAAAAATGAGATGTCTTCTTGAAAGTCAGGTATTTTGACATAAAACATGACATTATTAGTTTTTTTTAAGTACAGGTTCCATATAAAAATTATAGTGGCCAAGCAAACTTTTGCAAATGCCTTCACTGTATTAGTTTGCTAGGGTGCCATAACAAAGTACCACAGACTGGGTGGCTTAAACAGAAATTTATTTCCTCACAGTTCTGGAGGCTAGAAGTCTGAGATCGTAGTATGGTTTCTTCTGAGATCGCTCTCTTGGCTGGCAGATGGTCATCTTCTCCCCCTGTTTTTACATGGTTTTCTCTCTGTACTTGTCCGTGTCCAAATTTCCTCTTCTTACAAGGACACAAGTCATATTGGATTAGGGCCTACCCTAATGACCTCATTTTACCTTAATTACCTCTGTAAACACCCTGTCTCCAAATATGGTCACATTCTGAGATACTAGGGCTTAGGACCTTGTAATAGTCTGAATGTTTGTTGTCTCCCACCCCCATTCCCAATTCACATATTGAAACTTAATGACCAGTGTGTTAGTATGAGGACGTGGGGCTTCTGGGTCATGCTTAGGTCATGAGGATGGAGCTTTCATGAATGGGATTAGTGCTCTTACAAAAGTGACCCCACAGAGATCCCTCACCCTTTCTGTCACGTGAGGTAACAGTAAAAAGACACAATCTTCAAACCAGGAAAGGGCTTTTAGACACTGAATCTGCCAGCACCTTGATCTTGGACTTCCTAACCTCCAGAACTGTGAGAAATAAATTTCTGTTGTTTATAACTGCCCAGACTCTAGTATTTTGTTATGGCAGCCCAAATAGACTAAGACAGACTTCATCATATGAATCTCGGGGGGCACAACTCAGCCCATAACACCCACTAAGCATCATTTCCTAGCTATTAAGTTGAAATAAATTAATAATATAGATTTAGCCTTTGGTGAGTTTTAGATGTAAATTTGACTCCATCCTTATCAATTAATAATTGAATACTCAGTTGCATGATGCTCAGCTCAAGTTTAACGTAGTATAGTGGGTGAGAGCATTTAAATTGGAATCCTTGCTGTGCAACCAACTGATGATGTGACTTTTGGCAAGTTATTTATCCTTTCTTAGGTCTTTTGCCTCATCTTTATAATAGGAATCGTAATACCTACCTTATTGGACTATTATAAGGATTAAATGAGATGGATATGTCATCTAAACTAAGTGCTTAGTTAATGTCGCTACTATTCTTATTGGCAGTCCAAAGGCAGAAGGCGCTGAATTGTGACTAGAGATAATAAGCAAAAACAGATGTGACATTTAAAAAATGTAAAACAATGCCATTCTTTTCAGTAAATTTTTTTTGGTTTGGAAAATAGTTTTTTAATAAAAATAATGTAGACATGTAATTCATTTATCTTTTTTAAAGGACAAATAAAATTTTAAAAATTGTTTTAATTTCTGATATGACAAATGTAATTTCTAAGATTGTAAAGAGATCACAAGACCAAGAAGTTTGAAAACCACCGATGCAGACTATTATATTTTATCAATGAACCATAATTATTCATACTTTTTCCTGTCGAAGAATTTTATATGGCTCCTTTTTTTTTTTACTGGCAAAATCAGTGCTGCTCTGTTTGTCCTGTGTGTGTCCCAGTGTGCATAGATAGGAGTTTGCCTAGATAGGGGAATATACCTAGAAGCAGAATTGCTGGATAAAAGGGTACCTACAACTTCAATTTCTTATAACAAGTAAAGGTGAAAACATGGAGACTCCAGAAATATATTAAAAAGTGGAATTAGCAGGACTCAGAGCGATCGGCAACTCCATATGCAAGGTACAAAGTATAGCCAGAGGTAGGAGGAAAACAGAAAGAGCAGTATCTGAGAACTGTTTTTACGGAATGTAATTTTGGGAAAGGTGCAGTGGGCTCTGTCTGCCTGCGTACATTCTTTTTTTTCTGCAAGCCTCCTCACACCAGGCTTTGATCCACTTGATGCACTTTGGGGGATTAGTGTGGTGGCAGCAGCCAGCTGTGGGCCTTGGAACAGCTGGAAATTTTGCTTGTTCATCTTTGTAGAGCTTTGCCTTGAAGTCCTCACCCCCTAGAACCTGGACAGCATGGAGTCACCATCTGAATCACAGAAGCCTTTGTAGTCCTCACTGAGTGATTATTCAGGTTGGGCGTTCCATGGGAGAGGCCTGACTGCAGAGGCCCTACTGGCTGGTGCTTGTTGTGTAGGATGCCCTTAAGGTGGGGAACCAGTGCAATTCTAGTCAGGTATTCAGTGCTACCCACTGTGCCTCCTGTCCCAGGGGCTTCTTCCAGCTTGGTGAGGGAGCTGAAGCAATGTTCCGTGTGACTTTTAAGCCTCGTCCCTCCATCAGGGGCTAAAGTTTCCTGAAGGCGGTAGTTTAGTTTCAGTCATCTTTGTATACCCATCATAGAGCCTATCACAGAGTGCAAGAAAGACCAAGAAAGAATTCTTGAGACATCTTTGGTGCAAAATCGTAGTTTTATTAAAGCACGGGGCCAGGACCTGTGGGCGGAAAGAGCTGCTGCACCGGGGTCTTGAGGAGTGATGATTATATACTCGGGAGTTGTGGTTAGTAAGGAAAAAGGAGTTGTTTTTTTTTTTTTTTAAAGGGAGGTTTCAAAAGAACTTTGATATGCTAAAGAGGATGGACCTCTAAGATACCTATAAGATACCAGAAGTCTTGCCATTGTCAAGTTAAGGTTCTTTTCCACTCTAGCAAGGTATTAACGTTAAGACCGGAGATTCCTGGAAGAATATCTCACATGTCCCACCCAGGAGTTGGGGGTGGGGGTAGGTTGCAGGGTGTCAGCTTATGCTTTGTCCTCAGCTTGCCTTCTGCTTCCTTATCAGTTTTGACAAATGGGTACATTCATGAGATCATCATTTCCCATTTTCAGTTGGGAAAATTTAAGGGCTTCAAAGTAAAGATGATTTCAGTTCCGATTCTCCAAGACCACGTGATTTGGGATGATTCAGTCTAAGGAAATCCATGAGTACCGTGTGAACCGTGATGCAGTACCTGAGATGTAAAGGTCAGCTCTGAGCTCACTACTTGGCAGGCAGAGTCACCAGGCAGGATCGCTCTCGGGGTGAGTGTCGGAGCTAACCGGCTCACGCACAACCCACCCGCTCCCCACTTGCTATTTTCCGCATTGTCCAAATCCTCCTTGGAAACCCGTAGGGGAGGAGTCAAGCTCCAAAGTCACACTTCCATCAAAGGAAGTACGTCAGCGCCAGACTCCGGAAGGCCCCGCCTCTCAAGGCTTTCCGGGGCATCTTGGCTCCCGGCGTGCAGTGCGCCCGCCCGGGACTCCCAGGAGTTTGTGGAAGGGGCTGCCCGGAAGGCGGAAGTGCGTAGACTTCCGGTCAGCGTGATTCTCAGTGCGGCGTCTGAGTTTCCCGGTGAGTTCTCTGATTTCCCGGTCAAGTGGGGAATGGAACTTGGCGCTCGTTCCCGCCGTGGGTAGAGAATCTTGTTTCAAGCCCGATCCTTCTCTGGGTAAGATTGAGCCCGACGGAGACGCAGACCTGCTTCAGGGACGAGGGTCTCCCGTGATCTTGGGGGTGGCCCCCGGGCTTCCCTGTGCTCTGTGCGTGGTGGAGCCGTCCTTCTTCGGTAGTCTCGCTCAGGTTAACCTGGGCGCTCAAGATTGTTGTTTACCTCAACCCTTCTATCCCTGCCTCTCGAAGTTTTGGGTTGTTGTAGACAGGGGAACAGAGGTGAGTTGTGATGGGCGCCCAAAAACTGTAACTCCACTAGTTATCCATTCAACAAATGCACACTGCATTGGGGCATCCAACGGTGAACAAGGTCTATTTAGTTAGTCCCTGCCTTCGTGGAGCCCACAGTCCACCGGGCATGAGAGAAAATAAAGTAAATAACTTCAGATTCCTATTTAAAAGGAAAGAAAAGTGTGATATGGTGGAGAATAAAGGAGGGGAGTCTATAGGGGTGGAGGTCAGAGAAGCCCTCTCTGAGGTACTTGAGCGAAGGAGCAAGCGTTAGGAAGATCATTCGCAGGCATAGGAGCAGCAAATTGGAAAGGTGCTGAAGTGGACGTAGTTTGGACTTTTAAATTTTTCTTTTTTTCCAAAATCATGTCTTAATGTTTTATTTAACTGCTTGATTGTGTATAATAAATTGCACATGTTTAAAGTGTGTAATGTAATTTTTGATATTTGTATACAAACATCCATCAGCTTAATCAAGATAGTGTCATAAATCACTCCCAAAAGCCTTCCTACCAACCCTTTATAATACCTGTAATTCCTTCCCATTCCTTCTCACATCCCATACTGTCCCTAGGTTGTCACTGATTGAACTTTTTTCAGATGTAATTGGTACTTGGGGATGGAGGGGCATGGGATGGAGCTTGGAGCATGAGGTGAGACAGTTGAAGGAGGCAGGGCTAGGTCACAAATAATCTTGTAGATCATGAATATGAGGTGGGATGTCATTAAAGAATTCCATGGAAGAATGAAAAGCTCTAAGTTTTTAAAAGCTTACACTACAGGCACCTGGATGGCTCATTTGGTTAAGAATCCAACTCTTTGATTTCAGCTCAGATCATGATCTCAGGGTTGTGAACATGGAGTCTGTTAAGATTCTGTATCTCTCTCCCTCTCCCCCAACCCCCAGCTGGCACTCTCAGTCTCTCCCTTAAAAAAAAAAAAAGCTCATACTAACCGCCATATGGAGTATTCAGGGCTGAGGCTAAGGGGTGAAGAACAGCAGGAGTGGAAATAGACAAGTTTAAAATAGCTACATTGAATTAAGGGGAGGATAATGAGGAAGACAGGTGGCATGTCCTATAGGCTTGGAGGAAATCAAGTGTAAAAACATTTGGGGGGCATGGATGGCTCACTCATTTAAGTCAGACTCTTGATCTTAGCTCAGGTCTTGATCTCAGGGTCCTGAGTTCAAGCCCACGTGGAGCCTACTTAAAAAATACAAAAAAAGAAAAAACAAAAGCCAACCATTTTGTAATTTGAAGTTGTTGCATAAATATGAAGTGGTAATGCTCTTTGCATTTGGGGGGAAATTAAATTTCTGCATCTTGTATGGAAACTCAGGAGCTTTCAGAATTGGCCTGACTTATTGTTTGCCAGAGACTGTAGGGAGTTTGATTGGGTACTCTTGTTATTTAATGGCTGTATATGCCATGTTGACCTTCACATAATTTGTTCATTGTGCCATCATAAATCATGAACAGAGTGAAGAGTTTTACTTTCCGTTTGTTCATGTTTTGTAGAGATACCTTTTGACCTGGTTTTCCAAGGATTTACCTTTTTTTTTTAATGGTAAATTTTTGCTTTTGTATATGTATTTCTGTTAGCTTTTCAGGTAAAATATGGCTAAAAGCTTACGGAGTAAGTGGAAAAGGAAGATGCGTGCAGAAAAGAGAAAAAAGAATGCCCCGAAGGAACTCAGCAGACTTAAAAGTATTCTTAAAGTAGATAGTGATGTTTTAATGAAAGATGTTCAAGAGATAGCAACTGTGGTGGTACCCAAACACTGTCAAGAGAAAACTCAATGTGTGGTACAAGATGAAAAAGGTGAGTTTATGTGCTTCGTTTTAAAAATAATAATTCTATCATTTTCCTTTTGTGACTCTTTTTTTTCCCTCTTTGTCCTCCGATCTTTCCTGCACATGATTCTACGCTAAACTATTTTAAAGCCAGTTCTTGTGAGTAGGCATGTTTTGGATTATTCAGAGTGTGCCTTTGGTGCTTATAAAAGAGCCTGAGTGTCTCAGAAATACATAGTACAACAGGAGTAGAGAAACGTAGATACAGCCTCGTTGGAAGGGTACACTATTCAGTCAGGGACTAGGCAAGATAGGAGATCTTTCTTCATTTTATCCTTTGCAACATCTAGTACCCATTCAAAAAATCCTTATATGCCATTACATTATTTTCCTGAGAAGTCAGAGTTTCCCTGTATTCGATTTTGACAGATTCTAGGTACCTCTGTCTTAATCGTAGTCTGCAGTTGGAGGCTGTGTATATTACTAGTTTCAGCACGGGAAAAGACTCCTTGGGTTTCACATCCTATAACAGTTTGGCAGCAAACTGAAATAAGCGTGCATAATAATCAGGCTCTTAAAATAGAAGTATATTTATGTGGGGTCCAAGGAAGAGAGCAGCAACCCTCAGCCTTTGAATCCGAGAAGTTTTCCCTCTTGCTGATACTCTCTCAAAGGCCAGTTTCTCCATTTGTGTTCTGAATCCTCCATTCTCAAGGGCTGTACTCATGCATCCTGCTTATCAATCTCTTTTCTCCACTGGGTCATTCAAACAGCATAAATGTGTTTTGGAATGTCCCTTCTCAAAAAAAGAAAGAAAGAAAAATCCTTCCCTTGATCTCACATTTCTCAGTCTGTTGCTTTATTTCAGCTCTCCTTGAAACTTCTTAACACTTGTGTCTCTGTTTCGTCATATGTACACTGCCTCCGCCCATTTGCTCTTTTTTTTTGGTCATTGAGGTAAAAGTCACATAACATAAAATTAACCATTTTAATGTATACAGTTAGTAGTATTTAGTACATTGATGATGTTGTCCAACTATCACCTCTGTTTCCAAAACATTTTCATCACCTTAAAGGGAAACTATACACATAAAACAGTCTCTCTCTTCCTTCCTTCCCACAGTCTCTGGCAACCACTAATGTGTTTTCTGTATCTATGGATTTACCTATTCTGGATATTTCATATAAATTAAATCATAACATGCGACCTTTTGTGTCTGACTTCTTTCATCTACCATAATGTTTTTGAGGTCCATCCATGTTGGAGCATGTATCAGTACTTCCTTCTTAGGGCTGAGTAATACTCCAGTTGATGTACGTACCACATTTTGTTTATCCATCCTTTGGTGGATGGCTATTTGGGTTGCTTCCACCTTCTGCCTGTTGTCAGTAGTGCTGCTGTGAACATTTGTGTACTTATTCTTGCTTGAATACATGTTTTCAGTTCTTTTGGGTTTGTACTTATGAATGGAATTGGCTAGGTCATTTGATAATTCTGTTCACTGGTTTTTATATCAGGCATGCCATTTTACATTCCCACCAGCAATGAATGAGGGTTCTTCACATCCTCGCCATACTTGTTTGTTTGTTTGTTTCTTTCTCCTTTCTTTTTTTGGGTAATTGCCTCATCCTGCAGGGTGTGAAGTAGTACTTGTGGTTTTGATTTGCATTTCCTCAGTGACTAATGCTGTTGAACATGTTTTCATATGCTTGTTGGCCATTTGTATATATCATCTTTGCAGAACTTTTCAAGCCTTTTGCCCATTTTTAAATTGGATTGTTTGTCTTTTTGTTGAGTTCTAGTAGGAGTTCCTTATATATTCTGGTTGCTAGAAGCGTATTCACTTTTGAGTCTTAGATTTATTCTCTAGTTTTTTCTCCTGTTTTCTGTTTTCTCTTGTTATACTTTCTGATTTTCATAGCTTTATTATCTGTTATATTGATTTGTTTAGTTTTGCTATTGTATTTTTAATTTCTGAAAGTTCTTTTTTTTCTTCTTTCTTTGTTATAGCCTGAGGTTCTTAATGCATATATCTTCTCTGATCTCATTAAGGGTATTAATTATAGTTTGAGAAATTTCGATCTACTCTATGCATTGTCTGTTCTCTTGAGTTCTTCCCCCAGTGCCCACCTTCCATTCCATTATTTTTGTCTTTCTCTTTCATGTTGGAGGCTTTCTCCAATATCTGGTGATCAGTGGTTGTTTATATTTAAAAGTAAAGCACTGAGATGATGAATGGAAGCCTTCCAGGGAGGCTTGCAGAGTGATTGGACTGAACCCAGCTGGTTTTGTTGTGGAGGATCTATATCAGAAACTAGATCTCTTCTCTTCTGTCATCATCCTCAGAGAGGAATTCTCTCATCTCCTGCCCATGTCCATGTCTGGCTACCCTCCTTCTTGGAGTTTTTCAGGAACTCAATAGGGATAGAACTAAGGGTGAGGGAGTCTCTCCCATTTAGTAATCTACCTGTTTTCAATATGGTTGCTCATCTCTGTCCTCAGGTTCGCATTTCCCCTTATTTCGTTTCCTCATTGAGTTTCCTAAGCCACAAACCTAGTAGTTACCTTGATCTCTTTTCCCTTTATCTCCCACCTCTAAACCATTAGCACATCTTTAATACCTCCAAAATACAGCAGGAATCTGTCCATTTTCCTCCTCCTTTCATGTTTGCACTTTAAGATGACCATTATCCCTTGCCTGAACGAAGATAATAGCTTTTTTACTTCTCTCTTCAGCTCTTGCCCCCTTTCGATTCATTTTTGACATATCAACCAGTATAATATTTTTGGAATGTAAGGCAAGTATGGCATTCCCTTGTTTAAACATCTCATTGTCTTTCCATGTGCGCATCAGAGCCTACCAGGTCCTACTTAATCTGGTTCTGGTACTTTTTTTAAAAAATCCACTTAACACAGGCTACAGTTTGCTTTTTATGCTCCTTTCAATAGAATTTCGTAAGCTCCATGACAGCAAGGAGCACATTTGGACCATTGTATCCCTAGAACCTAGAACAGTACCTAACAATCATTCAACAACTAGTTATTGAATGGCTGATACATAGCAGGCACTATTCTAGGCACTGAGGAAACATGATAAATATGGGAGAAATGGCCTCCATCCTGGTGGGATTTACATATCAGAGGAGACTAAAAGTAAACCAGATAAACAAATTAATATAATGTCAGGCAGTAGAGATCATGGAAGACTGTATACCCTGGTAAGTTCCCAGGGAGGGACATTCTGGGAAACATTCACAGCACATAGGTTGGTGATAGATGTACCGCAGCATGGCCACACTGAGCTTCCTGCCAGGTCTTCTGTTCAGTGGAGCTGGATCTCTGGGTGTTGTGGGTAAGAAAGAGTGGCAGCCCAGCCTATATCCTTTCCTTCCTTTTCTTTCCTCTCTTTCCTTTCCTTCCTTCCCTTCTTTTCTTTTCTTTCATTTCGTTTCGTTTTGTTTTGTTTTGTTTTTAAGTAAGCTCTACCCCCAGTGTGGGGCTCAGACTCATGACCCCAAGATGAAGAATCACATGCTCTACCGACTGAGCCAGCCAGGCGCCCCTATAGCCAGGTTTTCTTTCTTTCTTTTTTTTTCTTAAAGTTTTTATTTATTTAAGTAATCTGTATACTCAACATGGGGCTTAAACTCAGGATCTTGAGGTCAAGAGCCGCATGCTCCTTCGACTGAGCCGGCCAAGCCCCCCATCCAGGTTTTTCTTTGTCATCTGCCCATCTCTGGCATTACGAGCTTGTTGCTTACTGCTCCACTTCTTCCAAGCACACTTCTTTGGAAGTGGCCAGCCATTCCTAATAGTTCATTTGCTTCTAAGTCCTGTCCATTAAAAGCATTGTTGCTCTTGGTAGGCTCAGCTGTCTTTTTAGCTCAAGAAAGCACTTAATCTAAGAAATGTTCTCCTAACTCACATGCGCTCACAGCCATACACTTATCCTTCATGCAGGGACTCAAACCCATACATCCTAAATGTACGTTTCCTGTTTAACTTTTACTGTTCCAAAAATGGACACTCATGACGACATTCTTCAGAAAGTTTCTTAGTCACTAAATGACATCTCTAGTTCCTTATAAATACTTTTTATGTCTTTCATGGTTGTAGGAATACATGGGAGCATGTCTGAGTCCATTGAATGTGCTGTGAGGAGTGTTCAGTGTTAGTCAAAGAGCGTTCCACAGAAAAAGGGATTTTTTTTCTTTTGCAGTTTCAGACCACTTTCAGTTCTCATGTTCTTACTGCATTCACATGCTTTTTCACAAGATCGTTTCTTCATTCATGAGCATGAATAGTTTTCTGTCTTTTATTCAGATGATGTGAAAATGGAGACTGAAATTAAGAGAAACAAGAAGAGTCTTCTAGATCAGCATGGACAGTACCCCATATGGATGAACCAGAGACAGAGGAAAAGGCTGAAGGCAAAGCGAGAAAAAGGGAAGGGGAAAAGCAAAGTAAAGGCAGCAAAGGGTCTGGCCTGGTAGACTCTTAAAAACTTGAAAACTCCTACATGGGACAGGCCTTTGGTTAGAATGTGTACATGGATTTCAACTTTCACCAAATGAAAACTTGGTTTCCATATTTCACTTGGCCTTGTTCTTCAATTCAAACTCAACTTAACTCCTCAACTTTGTTTTGGGAGCTTGAATAAAATCTTTGATGAATGAAAGCTACACCGATACTTTAATTGGATGCTTCCCAGTGTGCAGGGATTCTCAGACATTGCAATTCTATCAAGTGTTACTGTGGTTGTAACTGTTGGGTCTTAGTAAAGATAAAAAAAAAAAAAGATCTACTGACAAATTTGAGGTGATTCAGGTTTAAAGAAAACTTTTATACAATTTAAAATAGAATGTCAGTGGATCTTATAAGCACTACTTGTTTGGAGTTTTGATTTTAATTTAGAATAAAAGATACTTTGTCAAGATCTTGAAGAGCTTTTCTTTAATATATCCTTCAGGTTTTCTAGTAGTAGAGAAGACCACCTTCAATTAAATTGTTAAAAAAAAAACTTAAGTTTTTTGGTAGAGTATTAACATCTACAAATTAGTATGCTCCATCTGTTTAGTAGATAGATCATCCTGGAAACTAGTTTAATGGTCTTAAGTTTTTATATTATACAGCCTAATATAACACAGCATTCCCCAGAGTATGTGTCTCAGAAGCAGTTTTTCTGAATGCATGGTGAAAAATATATTTCATAGTCACATCAGTTTGGGAAATACTACATACTTGGAAAAGTATTAGTATAGTATTCTAGAGATCTAACGGTAAAGAAAACTATTCAACTTTGACTCTTTCAAACTAGTGTTCTGAAGAATAGAATATACTCTTGGAAGTGCTGGTAAATGAGATGATTTTCATTAAGTCTGTCTTGCTACAGTTCACCAATTTCACTCTTGTTTAAATTTATTTTTAATTAAGGAATTTAAACTTTGTATTCCCTCTGAAATTTCACGGTAGTCCTTTTAACCATCCTTATATGTTCAGTGGAAGAACATTTATTGAGTGCCTACTATGTGCTGGGATCTTTTCCAGGTGCTCAGGACACAAAGAAGGAGACTGAGGAGGTTTTGACCTTGTGAGCATCTACTCAAAAGAGGCTGCTAGCTTCAGAGGAAAACCAAGTTAAAAGTGAAGTGGTGGGGGGTGGGAGGGAAGGGGTGGTCGGATGATAGACATTGGGGAGGGTATGTGCTATGGTGAGCACTGAATTGTGCAAGACTGTTGAATCACAGACCTGTACCTCTGAAGCAAATAATACATTATGTTAATAAAAAAAAGAAGATAGCAGGAAGGGAAAAATGAACGGGGGGAAATCAGAGGGGGAGATGAACCATGAGAGACTGTGGACTCTGAGAAACAAACTGAGGGTTCTAGAGGGGAGGGGGTGGGGGGATGGGTTAGCCTGGTGATGGGTATTAAAGAGGGCACGTTCTGCATGGAGCACTGGGTGTTATGCACAAACAATGAATCATGGAACACTACATCAAAACTAATGATGTATGGTGATTAACATAACATAATAAAATTAAAAAAAAAAGTGAAATCTATTAAAGTCACTTGGTCATCAAGACACAGATTTATGCCTGGCATGCGGTAGGCTGTGACACCATATAGAGAGAAATAGGAGGACGTGACCTAAGTCTTTGAGGAGATTTGAATCTATAAAATTTAATGCCAGTAAAACCTTAAAATTATTTTATGTAATAGACTTTTTTGTAATAGACTTTTCTCAGTTTACTCAGTGATGAGTTCACCAAAAGGTTGGTGGATAATTTTTAAATACTTAAAATAGATTTTCTCAAAAGAAGCTAATAGAAAATGGTTGGAAAAATAAATGTTGTCCATGGCCTTTTTTGCCTTTTGGTATAGTTATGAACAAAAAATATTTTGTGAGGAAAAAGTAAATACATGTGTATCCATGAAATAAAAAAGTTGCTAACATTATAGCCACTGGCAATATCAGCCTAAATATACTAGCTAAGTTATTTACTTGTTATGCCATCATAGGAATTGGCTGCGTTAATGATGTTACACACTTGGTGTTCACTTAAAATTTAGCAGTGTTGTCTGGTATTTTGTAGCTGCATTTGCTTTAAGTTGAGATCAGAGGCCAGTGCCAGGGATATGTTCATGTGTTCTGTGGCTGATAACTTCTAATTTGACTCCAGTGGTGGTAGCTTTGAGTTCTTATCCAGGGCCTCTTGATGTGAGGACATTCACTGGTTCGTCTAGTGATGAAATGTGTCTATTCAGGATTTCACCTAAAATAACAAAACCACTGCTGAAAAAGTTATTTGGGAGACATGCTCTCAGATGTCCTATGGCCTCTCAAAAGGTGGCTCTGAAAGAGAAGTTGTCTTGCAAGAGGGTGTGACTCGGGCCTCTAAAGCACCCTGAACTGTACGGCCAGCAAGATTCTTCCCACCTCCAAAGCTTGGCAGGAAATTGGGGCCGACATTCCAAAATGGTTGCGGGGGTACAATCACTTGTTGTTGCTTTATTCTTAAAAGTCATACATTAAGGATAGCGTAGTCCTTTCATCTTTTCCATGATTAGCTTATCTTTTTTAAAATTTGTCATTTATTTGACTTGTGTTCCAGAGAATTGCTGTAAAACCACCAGAGGGAGCTCAAGCTAAGCACCAAATCATTTTTGGAATTAAGAGTGGGCTAACTCACAGGAATTGAATATAACATTTCATTTTTGTTTTTTAAGAAATTAAATTTAAAACAAGGGGACTCGAAATTGTTTTCACTCATTTGTTATCTGTTAAATAGGCCTTGGTCTATATTATTTAGTCCTAAACTCTCCAAAGTGTTGACTCACTTAATCTCACTTAATCCTCCCAGCAATACATTCTGTGTTGGGTTCAATCCATTTTGCAGGCTCAGGATTTATAGACCTTTTCTCAAATTTCAGCCTAACCCTCCCTGGGGCTCCCTAGGTACTCCTGTAGAATGGGCCGACCCAATTCTAAAGGTGTGGCCTGAGTCAGTGGTGCCAGTGTCCCCAATCAGAGTTATGTGAGCTTTAGTCAAAGCTCTAGGGTGGAGTTAAGTAGTGGCTTTGAACACATCTTTCTTTTTTTTTCCTAGTGTCACACTGATGTAGATATGATTGTTTCTCCCCTAGTTCACATGCTGCCTAGAATAAATATGCAGCGGAACATATTTGCTCATTAGGAAATGTGGGTATTTTCAAAATTTCGATTTCTATATCTGGGATACGATTTTTGGGAGTTGGAGAATTCAAAATAACTGGCTATAAGTGCCTTGGTTTAAATACCTGAAATGGATTGTTTGTGACCGTGAGGGTTTGGGGTGTATAGGTTAGATCAGGGAAGTGGTGGCCACAACATAAGTGGGAGGAATCCAAAGAGATGTCAAGGAATTCCCAAATTTATAAATACTGCGATCAAGAAGCGAATGTTGGGCTGTTGACGCAGCTTGCTAGCTAACTTCTGATGCCACCTGGCAGAGTGATTGAAATTTGTGCTAGCCACAAGATAGGATCCCTTTTCCCTGAAATGCCACTGCAGTAGACACATACTAATCTTACAAGGGAATGTTGGGTGGGGAGGGGTGTGCGTGGAGAGCTGTTAAGGACTCATGCCAGGTCAAAGGCCACTGCTGTTCCCTGGGGCCCCGTGAGGCAGCAGGAGAGCCAGGGCCAGATTTGTGTCTACTGACAAAAACCCTGAATTTTATGTAGTTAAATGCCAATGGTCATCACCTATTTTAGAGCAGGAGAAAAATACGTGATGTCAAATTAGACTCATTTGGCAGAATAATAGTAATGATAATAACCAACATTTAGGGAATGTCGTGTTAAACGCTTTACCTATATTATTTAATTTAGTCCTTAAAACGATGCTGTGGGATCAATACTCTTATCCCAATTTCAGAAGAGGAAACAGCTTTGAAGAGGTAAGTATACCTGCCCAAAGTTATGCACCTATTAAGATGGGAGCAAGGCTGCCCTAGACTGTGGAATGAATGCCCCTGATGGGAGGCTTCAGAGAGACAGACTTTGATTCAATCTAAGGAAGAAGCTTCTAACCGAAATTGAAAATGGAACAGGCAAACTTCGGGGTACTAGCCTGTCAAACTAATGGGGGACAGCCACTTGGTTGGAACGTAGCAGAATGGATTCAAACGTGGTACTTGGAAATTGGGTTGAAAGCTGCGGAAGTTCTTTTAGCTAAGAAATGCCTTGCAGGAAGTTGTCATGTCTGAGATGTGTTGTGCTTATTTCACTCTTTATCGTCTATTGGTGCTCCACGATTACAGACTTAAGTTTATCTTTTTGGTGGGAATAACAAAATCTGAAATCTTAAATTTGTTAATGTTAAGTTTGGCATTTATTCCTTTAAGTTACACTTTCAAGTATGGAAAAACTTTTATAAACATCTGCTTTAAACAATGGGGTAAAGTTCACATTTCAATTTCAAGAATGGCATAGTTTTATAATACATTGTTTATAACATACAAAATCTATTTAATTTCCTAAAGTGATGACTTGTCTTGGCATTATGCTATCTTATGAAACACTTTCTCACTCTCATGTTGTGTCTTTATAGTTTTCAATATCGGCAAAACCTTTAAATGGTCTTAGTTGGGTGTTGTGTATCATTGTACAGTAACTGCTAGTACATATGGTATTTCTGATCCGTGTAATAGAGTACATTTGTCATGTATCTTGTGATCTGCATACCTTTCAGCTGTTACTTCATAAATCTGTTCCATCGGAGAACTGCTTTGTACAGCAATGGTTAGAAGCTGCTTTTAATAAACTAATATTTTGTGTCTTTTATATGTAATCAACAGGGAGTATTATAGACTTGTGCCTCTTTGTTGAAACATTCCACTAAACTTCTTTTCTCTTGACAATAATGGAAAAAATAGCTTGGGAAAAGCACAGATGTTCAAGAACATATGTTGTTTGCTCCTAAGTCAGCTGAAGATCTTTTGTATTGCTCCAAGGTTTTTTTGTTTGTTTGTTTGTTTTGTTTTTTAATGCTATAGAGAAGAAATAGTTTGAGATATGTGATGGCGGGGTGGGGGGCAGAGTTACAAATTTAAGCGAGAGACCAACGTTGGGTGCTATTTGTCAGAATTCTAAAATGCCTCACCTTACGCAAAGAGGTGATATTCTTGAGCAGAGCTGTAGGCAGTTGGCCAAAGATTGGTCATTCCCACATGCTTCCTTCCCTACTCAGCCATAAGCATTCTGCCCTAGTTTTAGTCTTTGTTCTGTCCCAAACTTGAAACTGACAGTGTCTTCACAAAAGCAGAGGTATTTAATAATTCAGGTAATCCCTTGAGTAATTGGATAGGAGCTATTGTCTTTCTTTAGCTGTAGAAATTTGCTCCATGAGTCAGCTCTCCGCAAACTAGGCAGTTGGTTATCAGTTGGTTATCAGTAACTGTATAGGAAAATATTCTTGGAAAATGCTAGTTTTTTTGCCATTCTGCTACGTTCCAACCAAGTGGCTGTCCCCCATTAGTTTGACAGGCTAGTGCCCCGAAGTTTGCCTGTTCCATTTTCAATTTCGTTTAGAAGCTTCTTCCTTAGATTGAATCAAGAAAAGGAAGCTATATACCTTAGGTGAAGTTGGTAGGGACATCCTGCATAAGCCTATGAATCTTTAAGAAGAGTTGCCATAAAGAGAATGGGAACCAGCTGTTCCAAATCTCCACTGACGAAACGGGTTTTAACTGTAGCAGGAGGGATTTGGGTTAAATGTAAAGAAGAACTTCCTGAATGTGAGTGTTATTTAAAGCCAAGTATGGATTGAAAAGAGGCTGTTGAATTGTCTCTGGAGGAGAGAGAGCATGCTAGAGAAAGAAATGGAAGGGAGCCGAAGAGCAGGAGATTCCCCCTCTTATTCAAGATGGTTTAAATGTAATTCTGCCCAATAGGTATGAGGGCTTTATTCTCTTTTCTCACACTCACATCTCAGGTTATGAGGCTGAGAAGGTCAGACCCGAAGAATAGACAGACTTCAGTCATTAGAACTAAAATGCCAGGGGGTGCCTGGGTGGCTCAGTCGTTAAGCGTCTGCCTTCGGCTCAAGTCATGATCCCAGGGTCCTGGGATCGGGCCCTGCATCGGGCCCCGCATTGGGCTCCCTGCTCAGCGGGAAGCCCGCCTCTCCCTCTCCCATTCCCCCTGCTTGTGTTCCCTCCCTCGCTGTGTCTCTCTCTGTCAAATAAATAAATAAAATCTTTAAGGAAAAAAAGAACTAAAATGCCAGAGAACCCCCAGTTCTGGATGTCCTTTTGGTATAATTCTTAATTGGAAGGCAATGCTAAGGTGTGACCAATGGATGAGGAAGTGGACCCATGGTTAATTTTCCACCCTTATCATTAAAGATCAGTGTACACACTGAGTTCACAGTGTGCCGGGGGGAATTTGACACTGAGCAATTTCTGGAAAGACAAGTGGTTGGTAGGCTAAGACTGCTGGCCTTGGGATGGGTTGGGAGGCCTGGGGAGCAGTTACGGCTGCCATGTCACAGCGGGGCCTGTGCCAGCAGAATATTTTTACCAGGAAGTCTCCGGCAAGCCCAGAGTTTCAGATCTCACTTGGCACTTTGAATTCCAGAGAATGGAGACTAAGGTCAGGGAAAACTGACCTTTTTTCTTCCCTGCTGGCTGTCACCTGTCCCTGTCCCCACTTGACACTCCCTTGGCACCTCCCTTTTCTTTGCATATCTTTGCTTTCAGTCTTCCTCCTTCAGTCTGTTTTTCTTGCAAATTATTTTTTTAATTGTTTTATTTAACAAAAGTTTAAAGCTGTAAGTCAAACATTTTTTATTTACCTCTTAGGGGGAAAAATTCTACTAAGTTTAGTTTTAAGTGTTTCTTGTTTATAAATGATGCCAGGTGTTTTTCTCTGTGACCCAGTGACCATAGTAGAAATAGATTTCCTGCTTCTGTGCTGTTTCTCTCCCTCACTTTATCTTTCTCTCTTCCTCTGTACCCCCCCCCCCGCCCCTTTTTTCCCCCCTACTTCTCCACTGTCCTCTTCTGTGTGGATATTATTTACTTTCCTCCTCAGGCTCAAATCACCACCCTTCCTGCCTCCTCTGTCTCCCTCCCTGCTTGGTTCCTCCCCTTTCCTATCAGTGTTCCTGCTCCTTATGGTCCTTTCCCTCTTCCTTTTCACCATAATTGTCCTAACCCTGTATAATTTTATATTCTGCTTTCTTAACTTCGTATCAGGAGGATTTTTCCCATGTCACTGAAAACTCTTGAAAAGTGTTGTTTGAAAAGTTCCCTTAGGGGCACCTGACTAGAAAATATGCTTTACAAAAGGGGCAGGCAAATGGGCTGGCCATTTGTTTTTTTAAATAAAGTTTTATTGGAACATAGCTACTCACTCGTTCATATATTGTCTATGATTGCTTTTGTGCTACAGAGGCAGAGTTGAGTAGTCATGAATGATACCCTCTTCTGGTCTGCAAAGCCTAAAATATTTACTATCTAGCCTTTCAAGAAGTTCGCTGAATCTTGCTTTAAAATATTTTTATATTAAAATATTTTTGTATTTTTGTTCTTTATTTGGAAATTCAGGTGATTTGGATCAGTTTTAGATCTCCCATCCCTACTTAATGAAATTAAGTCGCCTTTTATAATTGCACGTTCCCCTAAATTTCTTACTTGAAGGCAATGGTATCCAAAAGAAATAAAGAAAGCCTCATCCTGACCATCAAACAAGGTGGGTAACACCAGAGGGTTGTTCGTGGTGTGTTAGTGTTGAGGTGCGTTTCCCACCTTCCACCTCTGACTGGACTCTTTTTAGTCTTTGGGGGAAAAAAATTCCATTGTAAATATTAAAAGAAAATCTAACAGCTAACTTTTCTTTTATGTCTACGAACCGTTTTTGGAAATGTTAGATGCTAGAGAAAAGACTCTGTTTTAATTTAACATGGCACCTAGATTACTGGCCCATAGAAAAGCATTCCAATTTAGTTTGATTTAGATGGCTCAATCTGTTGTTGTCCCTTATTTATTTATTTATTTATTTGAGCAGCCCCTCTCTTTAGAGAAAGGAAAGGAACAGAATTAATCTTGACATTAGTCAGAATGTTACACTTGCACAGCTACGTGTCACTGCGTTAGGGTAGAAAAAGCCTGGTCTGAGAATAAAGATTTGGGCTTCTGGACTCTGCGGTGAACGCCTAGTATCTTGGGAAAATCAGAACCTCAGTTTTCCTCATCTGTTGAAAAGAATTCTGATGCCAGAGTTCTAGGATCAAGCTCCACTTTGGGCTCCCCGCTCAGCAGGGAGTCTGCTTCTCCCTCCCCCTCTGTCTGCCACTCCCCCTGCTTGTGCTCTCTCTCTGACAAATAAATAAAAAAATAAAGAGAGGGGCCGCTAAATGAAGTGAGGGTGTGTGACTGGTGGTCTTTTCTGCGGGTCTACTTCAGCTGTGGTTGAGAACCAAGCCTTTCCCATTGGTGGCTGTGTCTCTTTGCTCACACGTGGTGCCACATCTTTTAGTTGAAACAGAACGGACAACAAACCATTCTCTTCCCTGGTGTCCCCCAGAAAAGGCTGTATCATTTTTTTGGTCTCTACTCTTGTCATTCAACCTGTGTGGTTGTCAATTTTATTTTCTTTTTATGACTTTTATTATTTTGTATAACTTATATGGTTTATTATAATTTTTATTAATTTTTTCATATACATGAAAATAACATGTATCTGTTGTAGAAAACTAGAAAACCCAGGAAAGTCTCCATGAAATACAATCAGTCGTAATCCAAACACCCGGAGAATACATGTATGTGTGTATATTTTCATAATTGTCCTAACCCTGTATAATTTTATATTCTGCTTTCTTAACTTCGTATCAGGAGGATTTTTCCCATGTCACTGAAAACTCTTGAAAAGTGTTGTTTGAAAAGTTCCCTTAGGGGCGCCTGGGTGGCTCAGTCGTTAAGCATCTGCCTTCGGCTCAGGTCATGATCCCAGGGTCCTGGGATCGAGCCCCGCATCGGGCTCCCTGCTCCGCGGGAAGCCTGCTTCTCCCTCTCCCACTCCCCCTGCTTGTGTTCCCTCTCTCACTGTGTCTCTCTCTCTCTGTCAAATAAATAAAAATTAAAAAAATCTTAAAAAAAAGAAAAGTTCCCTTATATTCTATCTTGTGGGTAAACTGTAAATTTTCTTGTTTGCCTATTTTTGGGTACTTAAAGTTTTTCAGAAAAATTTTTTTTCGATAAAAATATTTCCCAGTAATATTAATGGTCTTACTAATCCTTATCTGATTATATTCTTGTAGGAGAGTTCTAGAAGAGAATAAAGTTTTCTTTTTCTTTCTTTCTTTCTTTTTTTTGAGGATGAATTTTCTTAATAAGACTCCCAATCCACATTGCCAAACTACTTTCCCAAAAGGCTGAAACAATGAATAATTCTTCCAGGAGTGTGTGTCCACCTGTCTGAGACACACGTGAAGAGCTGTAAATTAAGCCTTTTAAAACATTCCTTTCAATATGTCACTCTCCAGCTAGGAAACTTCCCGTGGCTGCGAGGTCAAATCTAAACTCCTTAGTGAAACTCTTCCATTTCTTCACTTGCAACTGATTTCTCAGCCACTGCGATCGGGCATCCGCCCCCATCTGTCTGCCTGGAGGCATCAAAGAAACAGCCCTGGACTGGACAACGTGTCAGGAAATTAGGGTTCAGACCCCAGCCCTGCCCCTTTGTAGTATGTGACCTTGGACAAGTAACTTAATTTCTCTGAGCCCTTTTCCTCAGCTTTAAAATGGATATAATTAAAACTGACCTTGATTTGTGGGGCTTCTATGAGATAATATATGCAAGAAATGTTTTTAATTTGTAAATGTTAGGGGGTATATTGTTATCGAGACTACTCTTGGGGGTAAGGTGGTAGTCATTAGTGCTGTTCGCCAAATATTTCTGATTTCATTTAGGCTTATGGTAGAATTTCACTCCCCCGCCCCCCCTTAATTTGGATGTGGCCACGTGACTGACTTTGGCCAACACAATAGGAATGGAAGTGACGAGTGCACATACAGGCAAAACCTCGTAAGAGCTAGCCCGTAGACAGCAGGGCTGTTTCCCATGCTCTCTCCCATGGCAAAGGGCAATTCTGGAGGTGGTCGCTCCGTGAGCCTGGCTCCTGGACAGAGAATATCAGTGTGGAGAGGAATCCGCAGTCAACCAGTGATGGATGTGTAACTTGAGCAAGAGTAAGACTGGGTCTCTCTAAAGCCTGAGGGTGGGGGTTTTTGCGATTGCGCTCTAACCTGGTGGCATGAGCCGACTCTTGGTCCTTCTTCCTCTGTAAAATTTGGTATCACTGAGGTTCTTGAAGCCCTCTTTTCTTTTGTCTTGGTGCCATTAATTCTCTTGGTGTTTTCCTCCATCTCTAACCTATCCTCAGTCTCCAAAGCATTCTCTCCCTTCATTTTCCACTTAAGTGTGGGTATAAGATGAGCTCCTGACCTCATCATGTCCTTTTGGTATACGCCTACCCCGGCCAACTTGATTTATGTTCACAGTTTTCAATATTATGTCTCTCTTAACACTGTATGCTTGAAACAGCTTCCCAGTTTGAGAATCACTGGTCTACTCTTTCGTTTTTGTCTTGAGGGCTGGGACTCTAGATTAAATGAAATACAGGTAAAACACCTCCAGTGCTTACCTGGTACACAGTTTTCTGTACGTGCAGTGGCTCTTTTGTTGTTGTATCTTATCTCCCTCCTTCACTCCTCAAGTGCTCCCTCTGGTTTCTGGTAAGATGTCCTTAGAAGTAGAAGTCCTATAGCAAAAACCTGTGGTAGGTCTAACATCACATTGCTGTCTAATACCCAGAGTGGAAAATTAGTACCCTTGCCCTAAAGATACTTTGCGCAGTGTTTGCTTGGTTTTTTAGTTGAACTGTTGCCTTTAGGTGAGTCAGGTACTTCTCTGTTTTGTTTTTTTTTTTTAGGATTTTATTTATTTATTAGAGAGAGAGGAAGAGCAAGTGAGAGAGCATGGGGGGGAGGTGCAGAGGGAGAGGGAGAGAATCCCAAGCAGACTCCCCACTGAGCGGGAAGCCCAACACAGGGCTCTGTCTCACGACCCTGAGATCAGGACCTGAGCCAAAACCAAGAGAGGGACACTTAACTGAGCCAGCCAGGTGCCCCCAGGCACTTCTAAGTTCTTAGAGTCATCCTTACTCCGTACTGTTTTCTACACGGTTAATTGACTGACCCTGGGAGGAAGTCGACCTGCAGCAAACCTGCTCTGCTAATCGTCACTAATCTTCCCCTTGAATCTTCCAGCTCTACCACCGTCAGTGCACCTTGGTTTCCACTGGCTTTTCTCCTGACTATGTATTTAAAAATTTTTTTGAATTTTAATTTTAACTTTATTTTTAATTTTTTTAATAAAGATTTTATTTATTTATTTGGGAGAGGGGAAGAGCAAGCGAGAGAGAGCGCAAGAGCACGAGCAGGGTGAGGGTCAGAGGGAGAAGCAGACTCCCCACTGAGCAGGGAGCCCAACGCGGGGCTCGATCCCCGGTCCCTGGGATCATGACCTGAGCTGACTGAGTCACCCAGGCGCCCCCCAAAACCTTTTTTTTTATTATGGTAAAATATACATAACATACACTTTACCATTTTAACCACTGTTAAGTGTACAATTCAGTGGCATTAAGTACCTTCACAATGTTGTGCAACCATCACCACTATCAGTTTCCAGAACATTTTCACCATTTCAAAGAGAAACTTTGTCCCATTAAACAAGAACTCCCCATTCCATTCTCCCTTCAGCCTCCAGTAACCATTATTCTGTTTTGTCTCTATGAATTTGCCTATTCTAAGTATACCTCATACAAGGGGAATTATACCATATTTGCCTTTCTGTGTCTGGCTTTTTTCACTTGGCATAAGGTTTTCAAGGTTCATCCATATTGTGACATGTGTCAGAATTTCATTCATTTTAATGGCTGAATAATATTCTATTGTATGGATATACCACATATTTTTTTTTCCCTTAAAACGTCAGTGGTTACTTGGGTTATTAATATCTTGAGGCTCAATATGGTGCCGGCTGGTCCAAGTTCTCTACTCTCAGACAAACTTCTCCTTGAAACTCCTTTGCCTGAACTCCTTTGCCTCAAAGTCATATACTGAGTGATGAAAATAATGGGGAAGAAGATCAGGAAGGAGCAGAGGGAGAGTTCACAGACTGCATAAATGTAATAGTGATAGATTTTTATTTCTTTTTACAAAAAAATATTTAAAAAATTGCTTGTGGTTAACAATTATATTCATGTTGTAAGTTTCACGTTTTTGGTAGCTGATTTTATGTGTTGTTTTTTTTTTTTCAATCCTTTTTGACTGCTACAAATAGCTTTTGTTTGTTTGTTTAGAAAGTTGGTGGTGGGACATACACAGAGCCTCTCGGTGCTTTAGTTAATACTTACTTGTGACATTTATTATTTTGCTTGGTGATTTAACTTCTGAATTTGGGGGGTTGTATATCTCATGTCTTTGGCGCTATGTTTTAAGTTTCTCCAGGGAGGAGACCATTCTATAGTTTGGCATACCCAGATAAAGAACATACATCTCTTCAACGACTTGATGCATATTTGGCTGTCCTTAAAACATTTCCTTTTAATTTGTTTCTTCCAGCAACATCCAAAACAATAGTACGCAGCTAGTAGGCATGCCATAATGCACTGCTTAACAAACTGGTTAGTCTATTGATTCCAGCTTTTCAGAGCCTGTTTTTCTTTTTATTTGACACTAGAATATTTGAAATATTCATCTTCCCTTATAACCACTGACATTCTTATTAGGATACATTCAGTACTGATCCTGAGCTGTAATACAAAGTTATCAGTTTATATCAGCCCTACCAATGGAAAAAAAATTCAGGGGCAGAGGATGAAGTTCCTCCTTACTAAATTTTATCTTTGTCTGTGGGCCTGTGTTCATTAGCATCCCTGGTTTATGTAGTAAAATATTTTACTGCTTATTATAGTATCTTAATTCCCTGAGATTTACCAAGGACAAATGTGATCTTAGTATTATATTGTATTTCATTTCACAGGTTTGTTTCATAACCTCAGTAGTTATTTCTATTTGCAATTCTGTTTCCTTTCTAAATGTGTTAATAAAATGCTTGCATTAAGATTGGCTTGACTCCAGAACCTGATATGGTCATTCTTCAAGTAAGTGATAAAACTTGTGACAGTATAGCTCTTGGAGATCTTTGGATGCATCCTAACTATACAAGTGGGGAAACTCTTAGTTCCTTATAGAGTTAAATTAAGGTCAGACCTGGTTTCCGACACGAAGTTCAGATGTATTGGCAGACCCCCATGCTTGCATTTATTATACTGTAATTTGGGGCTTAAAGACTTATATCCAGTCCATTCCCAACATCTGGATAGTGTTTATAACGATCACATTTGATCCTAATGTAATTTTGTTGGGGAATTCACTAGAATTCCTCTGTTGGCTACATTACAACTGAACATGAGATCTGCTAAAATATTACCAAAAACTAGTGAATATCCATAGAGAATACAAAAATAGATAGATTTCACCCCCCATCCCACCCCCCTGCATCATGTTCATCTATCTGGGCTTCCTTGTCTCCATTGATAAAAATAGGGGTGCTGTTTTAACAGCGGCCAACATTTGTCAAGGGTTTTGAACCTGGAGAAGCAGAGCAGGCACAAAAATCTTTCAAGGATGATTATTGTACACGTGCAACCACAAGGGCAGCATCATAAGACTCAACAGATACGGATGACATGAGCTTGATGGGGATTTTTCCTTTCATTTTCATTTTGATTTAGATGCTATTCCTTAGGGTTAGGAAAACATCTCTTGGAAAGTAGAGCCAAAGGATTGGTTTTAACCACCCTGCCCTATCCCCCCATCAATGGAAGCCCCAAACGAATCAAGTTGGGCCTTTTAAGGCCTGTAAAGGGAGCCTTCAATTATGTGAGGGGGACGTGGGGGAGGGTACATGGGAAGTTTGGCCATGCAGTTTCAGGACCTCCCAGCCCTGCCAGCAGGAAGATTATTAGCATATTTCATGTAATTTGTGCATAGCTATGTACCCTTCCCATGAAATAATTTTAACACTAAAAAAGAGACAGATGGGAAAAGAAAAAGACAGATAGGGAAGGACAGAAACTGTAACAGTCTTTAGAGAGGGAAAATTATTTCATTAAATCTAAACAGCATATGCTTTTCTGATGTATAGCATATGCAAGTCTATGCAAATTATTTAATAGCAGGGCGCTCAGAGTAATTTCCATTTCCTCCCTCGCTTGTGACGGGAATATTCCTTTTAATCAGATTAGATGACATCCTCTGCAAACTTTTGGGGGTTTCAACTTAATTTACCATGCTAAGTAGTTAGGGTAATTTGAAATAAAGCAATCAGTGGGGCTGACATGAAGCCAAACCTCATTTGTATCTTTGAGATGAGGAGCTGGCCGGCTGTGTGAGCCCCACAGGACTTCTCCGTGCCCCCCTCATCTTCTCCTCTCCCACTCCCCAGCACCCGACACCTCAGCAGCGTTTCCAATGGTCAGTTGCCTTGTTTTGATGGCACCTAGTCAGATCTGTTTCCCATCCGCAGAGCCTGCATGCGATGCTGCATTCCATTCGACCTCCCCTGGCTACCACAATTTATGGTGCTGCCTCGAGCAATGATGGAAAGATGAATTCACACGCCTTAAAAACTTTTTCACCTGGGGAGGTCATGGACCCCCGAAAGGGTTTCAGAAATGGTCTGGAGGGGACCTACAGATAATCCATTGGAGAGGTTCTGGGGAAAGGGAGGAGCAATGCAGTCCAGTACCATGGAAGGGCAAGGAGCGTCCTTGCAGGCAAGAATTCCTGCGGGACACACATCTGAAAGTGACAGCTGCTTATCAATGGTGCCTGTGCTGCAGGAGTAGGGCCAGCCCTTGGCAAAACCGCGAAGCTTGTTTGGGGACATTGTTCCTGGTTGAGCAGGCTTTGCGACGCACAGCTCCAAGGGGTGCCATGGTCTCGCAGTCACGGGGGCGTCTGTATAGTTGATACCTACAGTTCTCCAGCAGGTGGCAGTAAAGGGTCTTGGGGAAGAAGTTTACTTCTAAAATCTCACCAAGTTGGTTTGGACTAGACTGGAGGCTGGTGGGCCTCGTCTTTCACAAGTCCTCTTCTTTGGGTGGTGATGTTTGGAGAAGGGAAAGATTTTAATTGCTTGAACTAATTCCCGGCAAAGTGTTAGCAGATGAAGTTTAAACATCATCCACACTAAGGCTGCTAGGGGTTTGCTAGCTACCAAGATATAAAAGGGAGACATTTAATGGTGAAGTTTCATGTACCAAGACAAGTAGTAAAGTTTCTTTCCCTCAAGGCAACGGGATCTTGGTTTTGAGGCACCGAGAACTGCTCCCTGTGGCAGAGTCAGGCGTTCCTTACTCAAGTTTTGTTTCTTTGGATGTGACAGATGGAAAAGAACAGGCTGCAATCAATTAACTCTTTAAAACTTATGAAGGGGGTGCCTGGGTGGCTCAGTCGGTTGCCTGGTTTCGGCTCAGGTTGTGATCCCATGGGTCGTGGGGTCGAGCCCCCACCTGGGGCTCCGGGCTCCATGGGGAGTCTGCTTGAAGATTCTCTCTCTCTGCCCCTCCCCACTCACTCTCTGTCTCAAATAAATAAATAAATCTTAAAAAAAATATAAAACTTGTGAAGGCCATCATGTAGCCAGAGCAGGCCCCTTCCTATACGCAGAGAGGAAATCGGGGCTCCAGTTTTCTGAGTGCCTACTGTGTTCTTCCATTCATTGCTTTTGCTCATCCCAGAGGCAATCCTCTACAGTGCTTACCATTTCCCCCATTTTGCAGAGACAAGGACTTCAGGCAAGTTCAGCCACTGTCAGGAAGTCTCAGTCAGCAGGTGGATTCAGATCTTAACCTGCCTGACCCCAAGGCCCACCTCATGTCAGTAGAGCAGTCTAACACATGACTCCTAAAAATCAGACCAAGGCCGACTTCTTTCGGTGATTTTGTTTTTTTGTTGAATAGGTAAAATATATGCATGATAAACTCAAGTATACAGTCACAAAGAAGTCTCTGTCCTTCCAGCCTCCTCCCAAGACCATGCTCCCACTGGCAACCACAGTTAATTTTTCCTGTGTATTCTTTCAGACATATTTTGAGCTTTTAGAAACACGTATGTATATATTCTTTCCTCCCCTTATATAAATGGTAGCACACTCTGCACACTGTTGTATCTTTTTCCTTCCCACTTAATAATGAATTCTGGAGGTAAGCTAGATAATTATTTTTAACAACTGCAGAGTGGGAAATACTTCCCACTGTAGGTACACACCATAATTTTTATTTAGTTGAACTGATTTATTTAATTCAGTTTGATGAATCTAATGGAACGTAAATTGTCAAATGCCTATACTCCTGTCAGTGTAGTCAGCCTTTAACAACTTCTTGAGGAGCAAATGCCTCAAGACTGGAATTAGCATACGGCCTCCCAGAGTCACAAAACAGCAGGTACATTTGCGAAGAAAGGTTTTTTTGCATTTTAAAAATATAGTATTACCTCTAATAGGTGTGCTCACACACATGCACGCACCCAGGCACACCACTGGAAGTAGAATGAAAGACTCCCAAAGAAAGTACTAAAGATGTGTAAGAAAAGTTATCAGTGCTTGCAGGATCCTTATGCCTCTTTCACAGTAGTTGAACAACGAAACCTAGTCTGTGGTCTGTCTAACCGTCAACCCTTTCTTTGGGATAGGAGGAGATGGATCAGTAAGAAAACTGTAGGAATAGATCAGCCCTCCAGAAAAGAAAGAAAAGGAAATAACAAAAGAAGGAATTCTAAAATCTCTAAAGATAAAGAGGGAAATTCCTTTCTAATCCAGTAAAACTTCAATGTCTTTGGATAGAAAAAAATTCTTTTGGAGCTGATGTAAATACTGGTCTGCTTTCTATGTTGACACCTTATTAAGATGAATTCCAACTTTAAAAGTGCTTGAGAGTTCCCCCAAAAGGTGGAATTTGTCTCCCATTAATTTTTATGCTCTCTAGAAGTTACAGGGAGCTTATTTAAAGAGACAGAGAATGAGAGAGAGAGCGAACACAACAGCTTTTTCCCCCCAATATCCACCTACATTTAAGGTCAGGCCCTGTCTAGGAATTTCCAGTACATCAGTGGAACACCTGGGAAGATGAGACTTTCAAATATCCCACATAGTTTCATTTTTCCTCCTAGGTTTTCTGTTCAAATGGCAAATCTACTAAGAATCTGTTAAGTGTTAATATTGATCCAATATTTCTAGTATGGTACTTTTATTTCCACATTTGTGCTATTAAAGGAATCTTGCCCTATTTTCAGGACCCCTCCCAGTCTATTGCAAGCAGTCATTTGATGTCCAAGGATCTGGAGGCTGGTATTCTCGAGACTGACCGTCTGCACGGCTCCCCTCCACACCACGCAGGAGCTACACCGCTCCTACCCCATCTCCTCCCTCACCTACAGGCTGTGTGTTTGCTGGTTGCAAAGGACCTCAGAAGTAACCGTACTAAAGCACAGGAGTGGAGAGTGACCAACATTTGACTTAAAGCAGAAGCTACCAGAGTGAAGGAGCTACATGTGACATGGTGACAAAATGGAATGAGCTGGAACACGCAGAATTGTGAAGTTTTATATTTGGAAGAAACCTTAGAAGTCATCTAGTCTAGTGGTTTCTGAGGCTGGTCATAAGCATCAGCTGAGAAATATCACACACACACACACACACATGCACACACTGGCAGGAATGAATTTACACCACATCATGCAGGTGCAAGAAATGTCACATCATTTATCTAAATCAGATGAAGGCAGTTGTGACCAAGGAAGGGGGACTCCCTTTCTCTTTGGGTTGTATAAATGTTCGTGGGGACTTTTGTGTGATTATAATAGTCGGCTATTGCCGCAATGATGTATCACAAGCTCAGTGGCTCATAACAGTACATTTATTTCTTACACTCACAGGGCTGTGAGTTAGAGGGGACAGATCTGCTTAGGCTACAGGCTGGGTTCAGGCGTGCGCCACGAGGCTTTCATTTGCCTTCAACCAGCGGCAACTCAGAACATGTTCTTCTCATGGAAAATACCAGGAATGCAAGAGATCAGACAAACCATGCATGTCCACTTCAAGCCCCTGCTGTAGTCACACCCCCCAAAGTTATTCATGTGCCCAAGCCCAGTGGAAGTGAGACAGTAACCCCACCACAGTGTGGGGGGGTGCTCCAGAGTTACATGCAAATGGTTTGGATGTATACTCCTATTAGAGGCAAGTGAAGAATTGGACCAACGATTCCTATCTTCATCTGGCTTCCCAGACATGGTACTCATGGTTTTTTGCCTGCTCCTCTGGATAGTCCTGCTAAGTTTCTTTTGTGGCTCCTTCTCTTCCCAAGCATGCAACACTGGAGATTCCTAGGGCGCATTCTTCTGCATTCTTTTCTCTTTATTTGTATCCCCTTGTTCATCACTATGTAGACTCATGGCTATAAATACTGAGGACATCCACAGTTCCATCTACACCAGTTCTGAGGCCCAGAATATATCCTTTTGGATGCCTAACACACATCTCAAACTCACTATGTATGTCCCATTGCTCTACCTCCAGCCTTCTCTCTCAGTGATTGGACAATCCATCTCCCAGTCACCCAACCCAACAACCTTGGACCCATCATTGAGTCTGATCTTTCTCTCACACTGTTATCTGATCTCTAGGCATATGCAATTGCTTCTAACTTCAAAACGAAACCAGAATCTTATTTCTTACTGCCCTCACTGACCATCCTATCCTGTCTGAACCAGTCATTTCTCATGTGGACAACTAAGATAGCCTCCCGACCCATCTCCCTGCTTCTACTTTTGCCACCTATAATTTATTCAGAATAATCCTTTCCAAATGTAATGCACATCAAGTCAGTCTTCTGCTCAAAACCGCATTTCAGAAAATGGCAGAGGAGTAGGAGACCTGGATTTCGTCAGGTCTCAGGAATTCAGCTGAATGGGGATCAAACCATTCTGAACACCTACGAACTCAACAGATCAAAGAAGAGAGTAGCAACCACTCTCTGAACAGAGAAGCGACCACTTTCTGGAAGGTAGGACGTGCGGAGAAGTGCATCTGAGGCGATATTCGGGAGGATAGACGGCGGGGGAGGGGGCCTCCGTCGGCCGCTTCTGGCAAGTGCTAGAGCCGCGGAGCACAAAATCGGACCTTTTAGAAGTTGGCTCCGCTGAGGGCCGTCGCTCCAGTGGCTAAGCGGGGGGTGGAACCCTCCTGGGACAGTGTGGTCCCAGGACCCTCGGGGTCACAGGAAGACCGGGGGTGCCTGAGTGCGGCAGAGCTCCCAGGTATCGGAGCGGGGAAGCCGGTTGCAGAGACGGAGCCGAGGCGCGGGCTCTCAGCTCGGGGTGGCCATAAACTGTGATCCGCGGCCCAGTCGGGCCACTGCTCCTGCAGCAGGGACCCAACGAGCAGCAGAGCCGGGGAGACTCCCCTTCCTCCCCCTGGAGGAGCGGCGCGGGAGCGCACCGCAGGGATCTGCTGGGTTTGGAGACTCCACACGGGGTCGGGTGCCAGAGATAGAAATGCTCGGTCACAGGCCGGGTGAGCACGGAGTGCGGCCGGAGACCGGAGAGACGGGAGTGACTGCTTTTCTCTGGGGGCGCGCTGAGGAGCGGGGCCCCAAGTTCTTGGCTCCTCCGGGTGGAGATTGGGAGGCCACCATTTTCATTCTGGTCCTCCAAAGCTGTACCGAGAGCTTGCAGGGAACAAAAGCTCCTGAGAGCAAACCCGAGCAGCTTGCTTAGCCCGGACTGACAAGGGTGGCGCAATTCCGCCTCTGGCAAAGACATTTGGGAACCACGGCAACAGGCCCCGCCCCCAGAAGATCAGCACGAACAGCCAGCAAGCCAAGACCAAGTTTACTGATCAAGGAGAACGGGAGAACTCCAGCGCTAGGGGAATACTGCACATAGAATTCATGGCTTTTTTTTTACAATGATTCATTAGTTTTTCAAAGTTAATTTTTTTAACTGTTTTTTTTTTAATTTTTCTTTTTCCCCTTTTCAACCAACATCTTATCAATCCCTTTTTTAAAAAAACATTTTTTATTTTTCATTTTTAGAGTCATATTTTATCCCTTCATAGTAGTTACCCTTATTTTTGGCATTATATATATATATATATATATAAATTGTTCTCTCTTTAAAATTTTAAGATACAGTTTCTTCTAACAGATCAAAATATACCCTAAATCACTAGTGTATGGCTTTGTTTTAGTCTCCTGCCTGATCACATTCTCTCCCTTTTTTTATTCTTTTTTTTTTAAATCTTCTTCTTTCTTTTTTCAAACAACTTCTTCTTATCAATTCCTTTTATAAAATCTTTTATAATTTTCATCTTTACAGTCATCTTCCATTCTTTCATTGTATCAACCCTTATTTTGTACATAGATAAGTCTTCCTTTAAAATTTTAGGAGGCACTTTTTTCTAACAGACCAAAATACGCCCAAAATCTAGTGTGTGGCACTGATCTATGCACTAGCCTGATCATATTTGATCATATTCTGTTTTTTTTGTATTGTTCTGTTTTTGTTTTTATCTTTTTCTTTTTGTTTTTTTTTTCTTTCTCTTTCTTTTTTCTTTCTTTCCCTTTCTTTTCCCCTGGTTTCAGGTCTTTTCTGATTTGTATAGAGTATATTTGCTGGGGATGTTGTTAACCTGTTAGCATTTTGTTCTCTCATTCATTTATTCTCCTCTGGACAAAATGACAAGATGAAAAAAATCACCTCAGCAAAAAGAACAAGAGGTAGTACCGTCAGCCAGGGACCCACTCAATACAGACATTAGTACGATGTCAGACCTAGAGTTCAGAATCATGACTTTAAAGATACTAGCCGGGCTTGAAAAAAGTGTGGAAGTTATTAGAGAAACGCTTTCTGGAGAAATAAAAGAACTAGAATCTAACCAAGTCGAAATCAAAAAGGCTATTAATGAGGTGCAATCAAAAATGGGGGCCCTAACTGCTAGGATAAATAAGGCAGAAGAGAGAATCAGCGATATAGAAGACCAAATGATGGAAAATAAAGAGGCTGAGAAAAAGAGAGAGAAACAACTACAGGATCACGAGGGCAGAATTTGAGAGATAAGCGATACGATAAGATGAAACAACATTAGAATAATTGGGATCCCAGAAGAAGAAGAAAGAGAGAGAGACGGGCAGAAGGTATATTGGAGCAAATAAGCAGAGAACTTCCCTAATGTGAGGAAGGAAACAGGCATCAAAATCCAGGAGGCACAGAGAACCCCTCTCAAAATCAATAAAAATAGGTCAACACCCCGACATCTAATAGTAAAACTTACGAGTCTCAGAGACAAAGAGAAAATCCTGAAAGCAGCTCGGGAGAAGAGATATGTAACCTACAATGGTAGAAACATTAGATTGGCAATAGACCTATCCACAGAGACCGGGCAGGCCAGAAAGGACTGGGATGAGATCTTCAGAGCACTAAACGAGAAAAATATGCAGCCAAGAATACTATATCCAGCTAGGTGGTCATTGAAAATAGAAGGAGAGATAGAAAGCTTCCAGGACCAACAAAAACTAAAGGAATTTGCAAACACGAAACCAGCCCTAAAAGAAATATTGAAAGGCGTCCTCTAAGCAAAGAGAGAGCCTAAAAGCAGCATAGATCAGAAAGGAGCACAGACAATATACAGTAACAGTCACCTACAGGCAATACAATGGCAATAAATTCATACCTTTCAATAGTTACCCGGAATGTAAATGGGCTCAATGCCCCAATCAAAAAACACAGGCTATCAGATTGGATTAAAAAACAAGACCCATCAATATGCTGTCTGCAGGAGACTCATTTTAGACCCAAAGACACCCCCAGATTGAAAGTGAGGGGGTGGAAAACAATTTACCATGCTAATGGACACCAAAAAAAGTTGGGGTGGCAATCCTTATATCAGACAAATTAGATTTTAAAACAAAGACTGTAGTAAGAGATGAAGAAGGACACTATATCCTACTTAAAGGGTCTATCCAACAAGAAGATCTAACAATTGTAAATATCTATGCCCCTAACATGGGAGCAGTCAATTTTATAAGGCAATTAATAACAAAAGCAAAGAAACACATTGACAACAATACAATAATAGTGGGGGACTTTAACACCCCCCTGACTGAAATGGACAGATCATCTAAGCAAAAGATCAACAAGGAAATAAAGACTTTAAATGACACACTGGACCAAATGGACTTCACAGACATATTCAGAACATTCCATCCCAAAGCAACGGAATACACATTCTTCTCTAGTGCCCATGGAACATTCTCCAGAATTGATCACATCCTAGGTCACAAATCAGGTCTCAACCGGTACCAAAAGATTGGGATTATTCCCTGCATATTTTCAGACCACAATGCTTTGAAACTAGAACTCAATCACAAGAGGAAAGTCGGAAAGAACTCAAATACATGGAGGCTAAAGAGCATCCTACTAAAGAAGGAATGGGTCAACCAGGAAATTAAAGAAGAATTAAAAAAATTCATGGAAACCAATGAAAATGAAAACACAACTGTTCAAAATCTTTGGGATACAGCAAAGGCAGTCCTGAGAGGAAAGTATATAGCAATACAAGTCTTTCTCAAGAAACAAGAAAGGTCTCAAATACACAACCTAACCCTACACCTAAAGGAGCTGGAGAAAGAACAGCAAATAAAGCCTAAACCCAGCAGGGGAAGAGAAATAATAAAGATCAGAGCAGAAATCAATGAAATAGAAACCAAAAGAACAGTAGAACAGATCAAGAAAACTAGGAGCTGGTTCTTTGAAAGAATTAACAAGATTGATAAACCCCTGGCCAGGCTTATCAAAAAGAAAAGAGAAATGACCCAAATCAACAAAATCATGAATGAAAGAGGAGAAATCACAACCAACACCAAAGAAATACAAACAATTATAAGAACATATTGTGAGCAACTCTGTGCCAGCAAATTAGATAACCTGGAAGAAATGGGTGCATTCCTAGAGATGTATCAACTACCAAAATTGAACCAGGAAGAAATAGAAAACCTGAACAGACCTATAACCACTAAGGAAATTGAATCGGTCATCAAAATTCTCCCAACAAACAAAAGCCCAGGGCCAGATGGCTTCCCAGGGGAATTCTATCAGACATTTAAAGAAGAATTAATACCTATTCTCCTGAAACTGTTCCAAAAATTAGAAATGGAAGGAAAACTTCCAAACTCGTTTTATGAGGCCACCATTACCTTGATCCCAAAGCCAGACAAAGACCCCATCAAAAAGGAGAATTACAGACCAATATCCTTGATGAACATGGATGCAAAAATTCTCACCAAAATACTAGCCAATAGGATCCAACAGTACATTAAAAGGATTATTTACCATGACCAAGTGGGATTTATCCCTGGGCTGCAAGGTTGGTTCAACATCCACAAATCAATCAACGTGATACAATACATTAACAAAAGAAAGAACAAGAATCATATGAGACTCTCAATAGATGCAGAAAAAGCATTTGACAAAGTACAGCATTCTTTCTTGATCAAAACTCTTCAGAGTATAGGGATAGAGGGTACATACCTCAATATCATAAAAGCCATCTATGAAAAACCTACAGCAAATATCATTCTCAATGGGGAAAAGCTGAGAGCTTTTCCCCTAAGGTCAGGAACGTGGCAGGGATGTCCACTCTCACCACTGCTATTCAACATAGTATTAGAAGTCCTAGCCACAGCAATCAGACAACAAAAAGAAATCAAAGGCATCCAAATCGGCAAAGAGGAAGTCAAACTCTCACTCTTTGCAGATGATATGATACTGTATGTGGAAAACCCAAAAGACTCCACCCCAAAACTGCTAGAAGTCATACAGGAATTCAGTAAAGTAGCAGGATATAAAATCAATGCACAGAAATCAGTGGCATTCCTATACACCAAAAACAAGACAGAAGAGAGACAAATCAAGGAGTCGATCCCATTTACAATTGCACCCAAAACCATAAGATAGCTAGGAATAAATTTAATCAAAGAGGCCAAGGATCTGTACTCAGAAAACTATAAAATATTCATGAAAGAAATTGAAGAAGACACAAAGAAATGGAAAAACGTTCCATGCTCATGGATTGGAAGAACAGACATTGTGAAGATGTCAATGCTACCTAGAGCAATCTACACATTCAGTGCAATCCCCATCAAAATACCATCCACTTTTTTCAAAGAAATGGAACAAATAATCCTAAAATTTGTATGGAACCAGAAGAGACCCCGAATAGCCAGAGGAATCTTGAAAAAGAAAAACAAAGCTGGCAGCATCACCATTCCAGACTTCCAGCTCTATTACAAAGCTGTCATTATCAAGACAGTATGGTGCTGGCACAAAAACAGACACATAGATCAATGGAACAGAATCGAGAGCCCAGAAATGGACCCTCAAGTCTATGGTTAACTAATCTTCGACAAAGCAGGAAAGAATGTCCAATGGAAAAAAGACAGTCTCTTCAACAAATGGTGTTAGGAAAATTGGACAGCCACATGCAGAAGAATGAAACTGGACCATTTCCTTACACCACACACAAAAATAGACTCCAAATGGTTGAAAGACCTAAACGTGAGACAGGAGTCCATCAAAATCCTAAAGGAGAACACAGGCAGCAACCTCTTCGACCTCAGCCGCAGCAACGTCTTCCTAGAAACATCGCCAAAGGCAAGGGAAGCAAGGACAAAAATGAACTATTGGGATTTCATCAAGATAAAAAGATTTGCACAGCAAAAGAAACAGTCCACAAAACCAAAAGACAACCAACAGAATGGTAGAAAATATTTGCAAATGACATATCAGATAAAGGGCTAGTATCCAAAATCTATAAAGAACTCATCAAACTGAACACCCAAAGAACAAATAATCCAATCAAGAAATGGGCAGAAGACATGAACAGACATTTTTCCAAAGAAGACATCCAAATGGCCAACAGACACATGAAAAAGTGCTCAACATCGCTCAGCATCAGGGAAATCCAAATCAAAACCTCAATGAGATACCACCTCACACCAGTCAGAATGGCTAAAATCAACAAGTCAGGAAACGACAGATGTTGGTGGGGATGTGGAGAAAGGGGAACCCTCCTACACTGTTGGTGGGAATGCAAGCTGGTGCAACCACTCTGGAAAACAGTATGGAGGTTCCTCAAACAGTTGAAAGTAGGGCTACCATACAATCCAGCAATTGCACTACTGGGTATTTACCCCAAAGATACAAATGTAGGGATCTGAAGGGGTATGTGCACCCCAATGTTTATAGCAGCAATGTCCACAATAGCCAAACTGTGGAAAGAGCCAAGACGTCCATCAACAGATGAATGGATAAAGAAGATGTGGTATACACACACACACACACACACACACACACACACACACACACACACACACACACACACACACACAATGGAATATTATGCAGCCATCAAAAGGAATGAGATCTTGCCATTTGCAACGATGTGGCTGGAACTGGAGGGTGTTATGCTGAGTGAAATAAGTCAATCAAAGAAAGACATGTATCATATGACCTCACTGATATGAGGAATTCTTAATCTCAGGAAACAAACTGAGGGTTGCTGGAGTGGTGGGGGGTGGGAGGGATGGGGTGGCTGGGTGATAGACATTGGGTAGGGTATGTGCTATGGTGAGCGCTGTGAATTGTGCAAGACTGTTGAATCACAGATCTGTACTTCTGAAAGAAATAATGCAACATATGTTAAGAAAAAAGAAAAAGAAGAAGATAGCAGGAGGGGAAGAATGAAAGGGAGTAAGTCAGAGGGGGAGATGAACCATGACAGACGATGGACTCTGAAAAACAAACTGAGGGTTCTAGAGGGGAGGGGGTTGGGGGGATGGGTTAGCCTGGTGATGGGTATTAAAGAGGGCACATTCTGTGTGGAGCACTGGGTGTTATGCACAAACAATGAATCATGGAACACTACATCAAAAACTAATGATGTAATGTATGGTGATTAAGATAATAAAAAAATTAAAAAAATAAAAAAACCCCGCATTTCACCCAAACTAAAAACCCAAATCCTTGCAATGCCCTGCAATACCTAATACATCATCGGTTCCCTACCCTTATTTCATATGCTACCATTTCCTTCCTCACTTACTCTGCTCCAGCCATTCTGACCTCCTTATTGTTCCTTGAATGCACCAGGCATACTCCTGCCTTACTGACTTGGCTTTCTCTTTCTCAAATACTCTTCCTCCAGATATCTGCTTTTCTCAGATGTCTGCCTCAGACATCTCCCTTACCTCCTTTTAGTCTTTGCTTAAATGTTACCTTTCCATTGAACCAACTCTGGTCAATATATTTAATATTGAACCTGATGCCTCTCCCCAATCCTGATTCAGTACTCCTGATTACCCTTAACTTGCTCTACTTTTTCTTTTTCCAAAACACTTATCACCTTCTAACAGTATATCATTTATTAATTTGTTATGCTTATTATTTATAGTAGGATCATTTGTCTGACAGATGGAGGTAAGGTGTCTTGAGGACAGGACATCTTTTTTGTAGTAACACAAGGGTTCTGTATTCACTAGCAGTAACCTTCTCTTGGTGCAAATTCATAAATTACTTGTAGGATCCACTTCTTTTTCTCATTAGCCCATGATAATGAAAGTATGACTATTTGGTTTCTAAGCAATTATAAACACCCTTGTAAATTTGGGCTCTGATATTGCAAAAACAATTGCAAATTTGGACACTAAAGTCACTCAATAAAATATGATTATGCTGATAAGATTATACTAATTTTTATTTTAGTTTAAATGAAAACACACAAAACTTGCTTCAGAAAACTCTCTGGACCTCCCAGAATAGATCTATGGACCCCAATTTTGGAATCACAGCCCTATGGAATGATAATTTCTTAGTAGGTGTTAAGGTCACTCAAAGGAAAGCAGTGAGCTTGGAGCCCATGAAATGTTTCTTATGATGTTACACAGTCACCTTGTGAAGCAAAGCATAAATCATGTTGTTCCTTCCAACCCCCTCTCCCCACCTATAGTCAAGTTCAAAGTATTAGTAAGCAGGTTGAACAGGAAAAGGAGCCAGTATTTACTGAACCCCTAATAAACGCTAAGTGTTTTTGTATGTACCATCTCATTTATCGTCCCATCAAAACTACTCAATTATTTCCCCACTGTTACAGAACAAAAAACAAACTCAGGGAAATTTGATGACTTGCCCAAGGTCACATAGAAAGTGGCTGAATTCTTTCAAAAATATTCTTTATTTGACAAATTTCAGACTTAAGGAAAAGTTGCAAGAATTGCACAATCTATATTCTTCACCCAGACACCCCATTTAAAACTGGCTAATTCTCCCAGTTATGTCCTTTACAGCAAAAATCTAATCTAAGGACACACGGTGCACTCAGTTGAGTTTCTAGTCTCTTTGTCCTGGAATAGATCCTCAGTCTTTTCATGACCTTGACATTTGTGAAGATTATACACCTGTGATTTATAGAATGTCCCTCAGTTTGTGGTTTTTTTCTAATGCTTTTTCGTGATGTTTTTTTGTTGCATCTTATTGAGAGATGTGTCTGTCTTGTTACTGGTAGTGTTAACTAACTTTGACCTCTTGATTAGGATTGTGGTGTCTGCTTTTGTCTCTCTACTGTAAAGTTATTTTCTCCCTTGTTATTAACAAATATTTTGTGGGGAGATACTTTGAGACTATAAACTTTCATTCCCCATTCCACACTCACCCACTACTTTTGGCATCCATTGATGTTTCTTGCAAGAGTTAATTATTACTATGGTAATTGCCACTATAGTGATCTTCCAATTCCATCATTCTTTCTGTATTTACTGTCTCGCTTTCTGCTTTAAGGAAGAGCTTTCTCCTCATTTCCTTCTTCCTTTCTTCCCTTTCTTCCTCCCTTCCTTCCTTCTTTCATACATTCACTGATGTCAGTGTGGGTGCATGAATTACTGCTTACCAAGTGGATTAAAATCCATTACTGTCATTATTTATTTTGATGCTCAAATTGTCCCAGATTTGGACAGTGGGAGTCCCTTCAAATTGGTTTCAAATCCATGTCTTCTAGATCTGGAGTTTCTTTCATTATACACTTTATGTCACATCAAATAGATAGAGGAAAAAATAACTGCAAAATTAGAAAAGAAATGAAGTAGGAATGGTGCATGGCATGGGTTAAAGAGTCAGGCTTGAAATCACCAAAATCTTGGTTAAAATCCTGGCCTAGTCTCATCTTAGTGGAATGATATCAGGCAAGTTCTTGGCCTTGCCATGCCCTCATTTACTTATTTGTAAAGTGGAGATGATAAGATTTGTGTTACTAGGTTACTAGGTTGTAAGAATTACAAAAGATAATGTGTTGTATTAAGGGGTGTGACACAGTGTTTAGTGCACAATTGGTATGCAGTACATGGTAGTAATTATACATAATTATGAGCCACACTCTTCACTCCTTTAGAAACTGGAATGGGATAAAAATCTATCTCACAGAATTATTAAAAAGATATGAAGCAACATATGTAAAGCCATCTAGCACACGTAAGTATTAAAAAATGTAACTATGAGGATTGATATTATTATTTTCTGAGCTTCCATTTCCTCATCTTTAAGAGGGCAATGCTATCCACATCCCAGATTTGTTGTGAAAATGAAGTGAAGCTACCTACGGAAAACTCCCAGCCCAGTGCTAGGTACTTAGAATGCACACCATAAATAAGAAGGGTGGTTATTGCAAAGCAGATTTAAGAACATCTGGAGAAGTTTTAGAGAAGGAAAATACCAGGTCACCTGAGGAAAATCGTGCATGCTCTCGTGTGTGTGTGTGTGTGTGTGTGTGTGTGTGTGTGTGTGTGTGTGTCTGTGAGCGAAAGAGAGACAGAGAGAAGCCAAGCCAGTCACTACCACTTAACCACTCTCCGAATCTGAGTCTCTCTTTTCCTGGATCACTGCTCACTCCTCTGGATTGAAGGAGAAGGCATACTTACATGTAATTGGTTTGGTCAAGTGCAGTGATTTAGAGATGCACTCACATTCCCTAATCTCATTTTTATCCACTTGCCTCTAGCAGGGATTCTAATCAGCCTCCCCACTGATTTACTTCACTTCCTGTAATGAGAGAGCATCAGAAGTGACAAGAAAGCAGCCACGGTGGTCACTGAGGGCTCAGCACCTTGGCCGAGATGGATTCAAGGAAGGCTCTTTGAATAGGAAAAGCCACAGATCAGCATTAATGCTTGCACGTTCATAAGACCTGCCTTAGTTTAAATTTTCTGTTTTCATTCAAAACAAATAGCATTCAGTAGGTCTGCAGGCAATCAAGTCAAATGCCAAATGAAGTTTATCCTTCATAACCAAGGCTGGTGACAGAGGAAATTTAGGTCTTTGGAAATAGGTCAGGAGTGCTTGGAACACCTCACCAAGTGGTTGCCTCCGAGAGATAGCCTAGTACTCTCCTTCCTCCTTCATTCATAATAAATGCCAAAGGCATTTCAGAATCAAGTATTTTATCCAAAAGAAAGGCAGTCGGTTCAATGCTTTAAACACAGCTGTGGGGCGCTGACGCTCGAAGGGCTCAACAAGGAATCCAAACACCATTTGTGTTCCTCGGGTGTGCGGGGTATTGCAGTCCACACAGGACACGGATTATTTTATTTCATTCGCACCACAGTATTGGGCTGTAAATACTGTTCTTATCTCAAGTTACGGACTAGATGACCGAGGTAAAGAAAATGCTTTTGCAAGGTCACGGGGCAGTGGCTCGGTGAGGATTCACACGGAGGCAGCCTGACCCTGGAGTTCAAGCTCGCATCCTCCTCTAAATACCAGAGGGATTAGAGTTTTGTTAGTACTGCTCTTTTGTTTTTGATACTTCTCTTTGGCTGTGGAGCTGTCACTTGCCCTGGGAATTCACCTCGAGCTGAGTAATGACATCAGCCGACACCGAATCCTCTCTGGACGCGCCTGCGCCGCTGCCCTGGGCCCCGTCCCATTTCTCAGACCAGCCCACCCGCCACCTGCCCAAGGCGCCGGGCGGTGCGCATGCAGTTCGTTGCAGAAGCGCCCAGCGTTCCTTTGTCCTGTTTCTGTGACTTATTTTCAACAGTGGTATCTAGCTCTGTGACTTCTGTCCAGTTATTTAACTTGCTGGCTTCTATTTCCGAATCTGTACTCTGGATGGTTGGAGGAGATGTTCCAGAATAGTCCCTCCAGCTCAGCCTTAATGAGTTTCTACATGGCTGGGTGACTACTTCTTGCCTCTCTTGCTCAGCCTCTCCAGGAATCCAACCCCTTCAGGGCCCTTCTTTGGCTTTTTAATCCCCCTTGTAGTTTTGTCTCCCTTTTTCTCTCTTCTTCCAAACGTTCTCTTCTGTTTTTCCCCCCTTTCTCAGCTTTCTTGTGCCCGCCTGCCCACCCCCCCTTCTTTCCTTCCCCTCTCCTTTGATTTCCTTTCTCTGCCCCTTTCACTCTCTTGCTATGTCCCTGCTCATCCCCTCTTGTCTCTTGGTCTCTCCTCCCTCTCTCTTTTTCGTATCTCTCTTTTCTCTGAATATTCTCTTCTCTCCTGCTCTTCCTCACACTTTTCTTTTTCTTTCTTTCAACCCACTTTATTTTCCCTTTGCAGCGCTGTTTAGATACAAGTGGAAAATACCAGAAGGATTGACCAAAGGAAATACAGAATGGGTGGTAAATTTCTTTCAAAAAAGGGGAATGTACACTTAGGATAGTTAGAAGTTTGAGCACTAAAAATATGTTATCTTCGGGCACCTGGGTGGCTCAGTCGGTTAAGTGTCTGCCTTTGGCTCAGGTCTTGATCCCAGAGTCCCGGGGATCAATCCCACATCGGGCTCCCTGCTGAGCAGGGATTCTGCTTCTCCCTCTGCCCCTCAGCTCGCTCGCTCTCTCTCAAATAAATAAATAAAATCTTTAAAAAAACATGTTATCTTAGTTTCTCTGTGCTGATAATCTCATCATTGTCATTGCAAATATGTTTGAGGTTTTAATTCAACAGGAGCATTTTTTCCTTGGGAGTTGTGCATTTTTGGTGCCTTTCTGGAATAATCTGGGTTGCTTCCTACAGTAAAAATGGTACTTACAAATTGGTAGTTCTCTTTAGAAAACTTGAAACAAAAGAATGATCCTCAAAAGACCCAGACTGAAACTTACACCTCTTTTAGCATATCAGATTGAAAATTCACAAATTAGGGGCGCCTGGGTGGCTCAGTCGGTTGAGTGACTGCCTTCAGCTCTGGTCGTGATTCCAGGGTCCTGAGATCGAGCCCTGCATCAGGCTCCCTGCTCAGTGGGGAGCCCGCTTCTCCGTCTCCCTCTGCTGCTCCCCCTGCTCGTGCTCTCTCTCTCTCAAATAAATAAATAAAATCTTAAAAAAAAGAAAGAAAATTCATAAATTATATCGGCTGAGTGGATGCAGTCAGTGATGTCAGTATTTTATCTTGTATTCTTTCTCTGTGCTTCACAAATCTATTTTGTATCCCTTCATTTTGAAATTATTAAGGACTTATCCTTTTCTAAAAGGCTTCTTATATAGCCCAGATATGTTATGTAGAAAAACTGCTTTGTTTCTTGTAATGAATCCTCCGTTAACCTCATTGACAGACAGACATCGGTTGCATTTTAGCAATGTCTTTACAGTTGCATGATCTTTTAGCAAACAACAATTTTTTTTCTAGGCCTCTTTTCTGTGCCAACTGAATCGAGACAGGCTTTTTAAAAATAAAACAATGTTTAGGAACAACCTTTATTTTAAAAATCACTCATGCTTATAAAACCTGTTGTTTAAAATATGTGTTTTGGTCTGGGACTTTATACTGTTTGCTCTTGTAAACACTCAGATCCTTTCAAGGTTTCCAACTCTTATTTCTCAGGAGGAGAGGATAATTGCTAAAATCATCAATATGCCTCCAATATTGTTGTATAAGTCATACCAGTATTTTTAAAGACATGGAGATAGACCTGTGTTTGCTATGAAGGGATGAAGGAATTGTCTTTGATTCCTAATTTCTATGAATTTTTTTGCCTAATCTTTTCTTAGAGACCTCAGATAATCATAGCATTTTGAAGGGGCTAGGTTGATATTTGGTTCAGGAGGGACTCTACCCTCCTCTCAGAATCTTGGATTCTAGCCCCAAAATATACATCAGGTTTGGAATTTAATTTAATTCTTGGAAAATAGTTTCTTCGTAGATTTTTTAATAAAAAGGAGATTTCAGAAGTCTGATCAGGTGGTCTCCACACAGAGACCTACAGACCACTTCCTGACTTGTGCATGACCTCTTGTGTAAGAGGACCATGGCTGTTCAGTCAACCGGCTTAACCAACAGCTGGGGTGGCTCTGAAGGCCTCCTGCTGTGGCTGATGTGGGCTTACATTTGAAAGCGTCCAGGCCCATGGGAGCTCCAAACTTAGAGTATCTCCCCAGGAGTTCGCGCTGGAGAATAAATGAGCTCATTAGTGATGTGTAGACTATCCATAAAGGCCTCTTGCCCTGAGACCCAGAAAATATTAAAGAGGAGAACAAGCTTAGCTTCTGAAAGGCAAATGGAAGTTGAAAGATACCACAGAAAGAGCATGCATTCAATGGGGAGGTAACGAGGGAAGAAGACAGTGGATCTGCTCTCCAGGAATGGACCTTCAAGAGAAAACCTGCTCAGGAAGTCGCTGGTGAAGGTGAGACATCTCCTGCAGCCTGCCATAATCTCATGACTTCCGAGGGGAGTTGGGGGGTGGCAAGGTCTGTCAACTCCTGTCTTTACAGAGGAATGGGATCGCTTTAGCACCAAGATCCAATACCTCCCTTCTTTCCCAGCTTCACCCTCCTGGGAACATTCTATGCTCCTAAGATGGTATTTCCATAGAGACACAGTTGGCCAGGTGTGCTCCGTCCTCATTCTGATGCTTAGACAGAGCAAGACATCACCCTGCAGTTCGATGGCCATCTGTGTTTCCTACTGCGCAAGGTAGCTTAGGCTTTTTATTATCAGACACATTGCTGTTCAAAATGAGATGCCTTATAATTCTGACAACACTCAACAATTTGGATATCCTTTTATAAAAAAGAAAATCAACACAGCTGACATTATCTTAAAATTGGGCAACCATTGGAGCTGTGGCTCTATGGTAACATGGAGTTTGCTTTGTGCTGAAAACTTCCCCCGAATCCCAGTCTCTCAATCAAGAGTCATGTAACCAACAGCCAGTAGATGGCACCATGAGCATCTGATATCAGATCCAAGGCTGAGAGCATTTATCTTCTCAAAGCTCTTCTCAAAATATTAAGCAAAACTTTGACTGAAACGCAACCGTATTTGGACAAGCAGGTTTATTTTACTTTAGTGCTTTGTTATTAGAAACATACATATGTGTGTGTATATATTTTACTATCAAACCCTAAAGTTATGGAAAGTATCCTTGATGGTTAGGATAGACTGTAAACTTTTACAGTATTATTTGCAGGCAGATCTTTCAATTTCTTATTTAAGCTAACTTTTTCCTAATATGAGGTTTAGTGGTTATGTGTCATACCATTGCCCAGTAAAACTCAGGAGAATATTTTTAATGATCTAAGTACCCCTGTAAAAGAAACTCATTCCTATCGGAAGAAGCAGAAATGCAGTGTAATACATTGTGAGTGTGTGTGTTTTTAAAGAAGAACATAAAAAAATGTCTCTATTCCAATGAATGCGTCTATTTGGAGATATGTACACAAACGCGTAACACAAAAAATAGCTCCTCATCAAGATTAACAAATAAATGATATGGTTTGTAGAGGATGACATCCCTATTTCAGACTCCACTCCACTTCCAAACTTGAAGATTTCAGAGTAGGAAATGACTCTTAAGAATTTAGTGGTAGATACAGCATGTGGAAGAGAAGCTATCTCTTAACTAAACAAGCCATTGCCTTGGGTGGAAGTCTGAACAAAACCTTCAACTATCTCTTTGCCAACATTCTCCCTGCTGAGTGAACAGTCAAAAAAGACCTGGTAGAGATGAAGCAAAAAGTATAAGGCAGAGTGGAGGGTGAAAGACTTAAGTCTTACACCACAAGTGTATTTGGAATAGAAACAAAGTCGGGGACACTTATCAGAAAGGTGTTAATGAAAGACACCAAAGTCCCAGAGGTGCATATAAAAGGAGAAACTGTGGGAACATTCAAGACTCCAGATGAAGAACGTACACCCATGTTGATGGCACTTGTAAGCAGGAGTACAAAGTTAGCTTCCTGGAATGAACATTGTTTGGTTATAATTTTATTCCATTTGAAGATGAAAGATCTGCCTTCAAGGATGCCTCTTTGCCCTTCTCAACGGCACTCCTTTTTTTTTTTTTTTTTTGGTATGCAGAATTTGAAAGACTTACTGATCTCTTTTTAATCCCAAATATTGACCTCTATCATTAATTCCTAGTTTATTTATTTTATTTTCTAGCTTTGACACAGAATTATATCTTGTAGAAAATAAAACAATTATTATTGAGGTAACTTGGTAGCAGAGGGGAGTTAGAATCTTGGGGATGTCCAGAGAGCATGAGCTGGTGTTGGGTTTCTGTGGGCATTTCAGTCATTTAGATTGCAAGCCGGTTTGAGGAAATCCCTCAGGAAGCTGAGTGGGAGAAGAGGGCGCAGGAACCGCTGGAAGAGAGAAATCCTGTTCAACGGCACCCATGACCAAGGCCTGATGTTAGCGGTCATAAAGTCTTAAGTGTCCCCAGGAGTGCTGCTCTATTGGGGAAAAATGCTTGTGGTGTTTGGAAGCAGATTCAAATGCAATTGGCTTTAAGGGTCTTCATATCACCCTTCCCCTAGGCAAGTATATTTATGAGCTCATTGACCTTGATGCACAAGGATGAAAATAGTGAAAGGGAGGCCAAGAGCAAAGCCATGTTGACTTCAGTTGAATCCGAAACATGCGGAGAGAGGAATCATTAGAGTTTACCAAATGGAAACAGAGATTTTCTGTGGGGAAAGCAGTTTTACTTTCGGTCTTCCAAGTAGATATTTCAAATGGCAAACCATAAAAAGTAAATATGAAGACTATTAAGGAATTGTCTGAAACACACAAAAAGGGACTGGGCCATTGTTCCAGCAAACAGGTAATCACAAGAGCAGTATTGCTTTAGTGTCCCCAGGAATGTTTCAGACTTTCAAGGGGAGAGAGCACAGAGAGCAAATATACCTAATTGCTTCTAAATGGCTAAAACAAGCTAAGTCTGATGCTTTCTACTTCACAGCGGAGCTAGTGATGTTGGCAAGTCTGGGAGTTTATTCAGTTCATTCAACAAAGGAGCATTATTGTGAGGTTTGTACAGTTCTAGTCTTCATATCAGATCTGGTTTTGAGCCGATGCTCCGACACATACTAATGTGTGATGGTCAGCAAGTTTCTTAACTTCTCTGAGTTAAGACAATTTTATCTACTTCAAAGACTAAATGAAAACACGTTACAACGAATATAGAAATATTATCATTCACATTAATAAGTATTTACTGACTGCCTACTATATTCTTAACACAGATGCTCAAAAAATTTTTTTCATAATTATTTATGCCCCCGATGCTGGTTAGGGACTTTGTGTCATGGGGGAGGGGGAAGACTGAGAAAGCCAATGAGCAAGAGCTTTTTTGCAAGGCCCTCTGAAGAGAGAGCTTATTCTTCCCCTCACAAAAACGTGGGAAAGGAAAGGATTATTACTGTCATTTTAAAGAGAAAGAAACAAAGACATATTACTGGATTTCCCTGGTGTTATTCTTTCTGAGTTTTCTTCTGAACCTATTTCTGCTACATTCTGAAATAAAATGTCTTATAGATACAAATAATTAGTGGGGACTCTGGCCCAACAGCTTACAATAGACCTGCTTCTTAAAATGACTATGTATTTGGAGGTTCTACATTTGCCAGCCACTACCTCAAATCATAGGTTAGATCAATGTTGCGGGCTTGGCTTTCTACCCTAGTCAACAGAAATAATTCAGTCTTTAAATGAGAGAGAGAGGGAGAAAGAGGTGGGGGAGAGAAATGCAAACTAAAGTAAGCTAAAGTGTTCCTACTCAACAGAATACACCCCATAGTTGCACGTAGGCCATTCTTCTCTCATGGACTTGGCTGTGCACCAGCTATTAGTGACAGCTAGAAGAATTAGATGAATTCTCTTAACTGCAAGAATTATTGCTGCAGAAGTTTGTTAATCTGGAGCAAGAGAAGTACCATAAGCTGTCCTGCATCTGATACACATAGTTCCTTAGGTTTGTCTAATATCTTGATTTTGTCTACTTTTACTATTGTATTCCTAATTTGTAGAATTTTTTTTGTTTCATTTTCAGTCTGCTCTGTCACTTTTTCTAGTTTCCAGTCCTCCAATGAAATTTTCAGGTTTCACTTTTCTTGGTAAAATGTAAACATATTTGTTCTGTAGTCTTCATCTGATAATTTCATTTCAATTCCTCAAATGTTTACATGTCCGCCATCTGTTATTTCTTCCAGTTGTCACTTGAAGTGTCTTGCTTTCTTGTGTGCCTGATTATTTTCGTTTGTGTGTTGGACACTGTATTTAGGACTAATCTGAGGCCTAAAAACCTGTCTTCTTCTAAAGCATATTATTTGGCTTCAACCAGGAGCCTGGGAACGCTACCAATCTGGGACTACCTTAATCTCCTTTTAAGGCTTAAAGTTTCCTGAACAAGCCAGATGATGCTAGATGTAAATCCATGTGAAGACTGGGTTATTTTCAGTTCATCCTTCTACTGATCTTAAGAAGGAGTTTACCAGAGTATTTGCCTTTGGCAAACTCTAGGCTTTTACCTTCAACCTTTTGATCCTTTGAAGCCCACTCAAAGTACAGCTAAGTTTCAAAATTGTTTCTTACACCTCAACAAATGCCCTAAAGGCAGAGCAGCTTTGAATCCTGGGTTTACCTCTCTGGGGGTCTTGTCTTCACCTGGATTTTGGCCCAGTGATTCTTCTTACTTTGTTAGTTCTTTGATGCTTTTAAGAAGATACGTCTGCTCTTTTAGTTTTCTTCAGTGGGAAGCCATTTAGACTTAGTCCTGTTATGTTTGGAAGACTGTTAATGCTCTGGTTTATAAGTAATGGGGTTCTGAAATGGGTATGAACATGTGCTCAATTCAGGAAATGATTATCTGTAAAATGAAAGCTAAAAAGAAATGAAAAGTGATCTGCAGTAGCAGAAGGGAGTGTGAAGCCTTATTCTTCTCCTGTATATAGCTTCTCAACAGTGTAGAATTTTAGGTTTGTTTTTTCTTAATAGAATTGAGAAGCACTGTATTTAAAAAATCTGTAAGTCTATCATTCTACTGTGCAATAACCAGCTACAGTACATTAGCAGTTGACAGTGATAAGCATGTAACTCTTGCATGGGTCTATGTGCTGTCTAGGGTGTAGGTGGAATTCATGTCTTTTTCTAGCACCCAAGCAGGAGGAATAGCAGCTAACTGGGGCATGTTCTTCCCATGGCAGAAGTCAGAAGGTCCCAGAGGGATCAGGGGATGCAAGCGATAACTTTTAAGGCCTCTGCTAGGCATTGTTGCCCTGTCACTTCAGCCCACATTCCTCTGACTGAGGAAAATCATATATTCGAGGCCAACATCAGTGAGATGAAGAGGGAATCTGAAAAATAATCTAATCTGCCATTGGTAGGTGTTCCAATTAACTGCCAGATGCTATGAAGTAGTGGTGTTTACAAATTAGCAAGTATTTGGTACAGATTTGGTGATGTGAAGTCATGCTTCCACGTACTAAAATTCAATAAACTTTTAAGTTTTCTTAAAGCCCTCCATACTGATGGTAATTTGACATTTAGAGCTTTTCCATTCACTCCTACTTGCTAACAAGTATCTAAAAATGACTAATCAATTAATAAATATTTTCAAAGTATTTCATATTCTAACGGACATGGCAAATAGTTAATATGATCTTAATGTTGAAACAGTTTTTAAAATACAATTTGATTCTTTCAATTTAGTTTTTATTTCTGCTATTATATATTTTAATACGCAAAATCTCTTTTTTAGTCTCTGAATATTCTATGTACTTCTTTTTAAAAAAGTAAATTCCTATTCTTGTGTCATGAATGCTTTATCTTTCTTAGGATATCATAACTATCTTTGACTTCTTTTTTTTTTCCTGCAGCATAATCATTTACTCTATTGTTTTTTGCTCTTTGTTGGATTGGACCCCTTTCTTTTACATAAGATTTCTTCAGTTGCTTGTTAATCCTTATTGTCTGCTCATATTTAATATTTGAGCTGGAAGAAGATGACTGGGACTTTGTGCCTGTGGGAGGGGCTTGGAGTTAGCTGGTCAGGTGGGTTTGATTGAGGATTTTGATTGAGGATCTTCCTCTTAGGCTAATCACATGACCTAGAGAAGACTCTTCCAATCATGATTCTGGAAGCTCCATGGGGAAGAAGGTTCAGTGGTCTCAACATAAAGAATGTCACTTCTCACTTCATCATTATGTTTTCAGCATGATACCTTTTTCTTCAACTGAGCCTGGTATCCCCCAGTCTGAACACCTTTCATCTCCCTGTCTGTAGAGACTGAGCCCCCTGTCTTCTGCAGGGGTGCAAGACAGGCAGTTGACCAACTGCATGGAGTCAGACAGAGAGATCTGGTGAGGAGTTAATGATTTCACGTGCCGACTTCCAACAGATCCTTCTGTTTTGAGTCCATCTTCATCCCTACAACCAGAGATATGGTACCATGAATATTTGAACCTTTGTGAGTCCCCAGGGTAATTCAGATTGCTTGTCAGTATTCTTAGTTGTTGGCTTAGGATTTAGCTCTTAAGTCTGCTAAATGCTTTTCCATTTGTCCATTAGCTTTTTAGCTTTCAAAGTGTTGTTGTGTTCTCTCTCTTTCTCTTTATCGTTGTGGGTATACAGTTTAAAATTTTTTTCTTTATTGTTGCTTTAGTTGGGTTTTGGGAGAGAGCAGAGGCTATGGCCATCTTTAACCACTAGCCTGCTTAACTTTTCTAGATAAAGTTTATTCTGCTTCAAACCCATTACCTGCTTGAGTGGCCATGGATTTGTTCTCATTTAGAAAGCTCCTTTCATCCTATGTTGTCAGGCAGGAATCCTCGTTTTTAAGTAAAAGCAAAAGGCGGGACTTGGCAGCAGTCTGGGAGCACTCTGTCTTTCCCGTCACCCCCTGTGCTGCCCACTGCAGTTGCCTTGTGCTAGTCTCTGCCCTCTGTCTCTTCAGCCCAGTGCGCTGGCCATGCTTAGTGATGCTTCTCCCAGGAATCCTCCCCTGGCCACAGAATCACCATCTCAGAGCTATCCCTCTCTATAAAGGGATGCTTCCTCTGCTATTTTGTCCTCCATCTGTTCCCCAGGCCCAGAGAAACTCAAACTCCCCTAAAGGTTCGACTCCATCACTTTTACCTCAAAGGCTACTCAGATTAATCTTCAGTGTGCATAATCTACACAAACTACTACTTATTCCCCATCCTGAGTGAGGGCTGCTGGTAGTAATGATGGGGGATTTGTGTCAGTGTTCTCTAAGGCTTATTGATTAGCTTAGAGACTCAATCTAGATTTCTCTTTCTGGGATGATGATGGGCAAAGATGCTAAGGCTACTTATTTTTTTTCTTAATAATTTGCACTGTTATGCTTTGTTTAGAAACCCTCTGTCCCCCTCTTCCCATGGGTTTCTCTCTCCCACTTCTTGCTTATTCCACTGGGTTTTTCATTTACAAATTCCTGTCCTCTGTCTTATCTGGGCTTGAAACACTGACTCTATGTGAAGAGAGACCCTCTGAGATTGGGACCCTCCATGGTCCTGTGTGGTTGTAGTCCATTTCTGTCACTGGGTCAGGGAAGAAATGGGAAAATCAATCAATCTGTCACCAAGTGTTAATGAGCTTTCAGTCTCCCACTGCACCACATCACGACATCCTCTCCATCACTCTGGTACCTAATCACTTGCTGGCTTTCACGGCAGCTGTGGGGGTCGGGTGTAGGATTAAGCCTCTATACCGATGAGAATTAGAGCAAGTATGTTGTTGAGGTCCTATTCGAGGGGAATCTACTCTGCTCAGACCCCCATCTCATAGCCTGTTTCTCAGTCCTCCAACCTTATAGATGGTGCAATCTCATATTTATTGGTAGAAAAACAAGGCTGATGACAGTTGTGGGTATTGGCATATTGAACCTTTAATACAATTAAATGTATATGTTTATTTACATTGGAGATTCTTAATTGAATGAGATAAATCACCTGAGAGACTTATTCAAACCATCTCTTTTCTAATTCTAGTATAATGTCCAAGGGGTATTTTCCAGATGGAAAAGCTCTGCCATAAAATGTCACTGTTATTGATGAAGTACATTATATCCCTCAGGTATTTTAGGCTGGAAAAATCTCGAGAACCACTAATTGTAAGTGGCTCACTTATTGAGATTTGGGGTGATAGTGTCCTTTTAGTTGAGAACAACTTGGTTCTAAAATACATGGAGAGGGGCACCTGGGTGGCTCAGTCGTTAGGCATCTGCCTTCGGCTCAAGTCATGGTCCCAGAGTCCTGAGATCGAGCCCCACATCGGGCTCCCTGCTCGGCGGGAAGCCTGCTTCTCCCTCTCCCACTCCCCCTGCTTGTGTTCCCTCTCTCGCTGTGTCTCTCTCTGTTAAATAAATAAATAAAATCTTAAAAAAAAACAGAAAATAAAATACATGGAGAAAGTTTATTTATTTAAGCTTTCGTAAAATTTCCAATTAAAATAGCCCTGTAGTACCAATTTAAATCGGCAAACTATAGGATTTACAAATTTGTTTTGCAAATGTATTAAAGCTGGGTAAATTTCTGTGCAGATTAGTAAATTTTTTTAGGAAACAATATGACACTGTATCATCAAGAAATTTAGGACAATAATTCCAATATTAACTATAATTTTGGAGGTGTTTACTGTGTGCCATACATTGTGCTAAACACTTTACATAAATTATTCCATATGATCCTCTCAACAACCCTACAATAATAGTTATCTCCATCCCTACTTAACAGGTAGGAAGGGGAAATTCACGAAGTCTCAGTGGTTGTCTTGGTCACATCCTAGGTAAGAGAGCTGGTATTTGAACTCAACGATATCTGATTTCAAATCCCATGTTTTTGTTTGTTTGTTTGTTTTTAAAGATTTTATTTATTTGACAGAGAGAGACACAGCGAGAGAGGGAACACAAGCCGGGGGAGTGGGAGAGGGAGAAACAGACTTCCCGCCGAGCAGGGAGCCTGATGCAGGGTTCGATCCCGGGACTCTGGGATCATGACCTGAGCCGAAGGCAGATGCTTAACGACTGAGCCACCCAGGTGCCCCTTAAATCCCATGTTTTTAAACCTCTTTGCATACTTAAACTTTTTGTCATGGTAATGTTACTCTAGGATATGTAACTTAAGGAAGCAATTCTTAAAAAAAAAAACAAAACAGAAAACAACAAAGAAACCCCACTGCATATACACAGATGTTTGTTGCAGTTGATTATATAACAAATTTTGAAAACCACCTATGTCTCTCACAGTAGGAGAATAGCTAAGGAAACCGGAAGAGATTTGCTCCATGTAATATTATGCAATCGCTGAATCAGATCATTAGGTTATTTGGTAAAAACACAGAAACATATTTATAATTATACAACTTTAAAAATGAATACAAAACTTTGCTTACCACCAAGATTTCAACTATGAAAATATATGCATAAAAACAACCTAAAGTTACAAAAAAGAAAACAGCTTTCAGGCATGAGATTATGTGTACCCCCCCCAATAAAACAATTTCTTATTATTGAATTGGAGACAAACCAGTTTCAGTTTTTCTGCCTCAAATAGCAGCAATTCATAAAAATGGCAGTGAAGTAAAATAAACTCTTATCATTATTGCACAGATGTATTTCTTTGGGAAATATTAAGAACTGCAAAATTTCACAAGATCGGTCATCATCTATTCCTATATATAGCTCCCTCACAAGATTTTGGCTTTTGGAACAAGGAAAGTCGATCTTTGCAGCGGACATCTGTTTCTGTTTCACACCCTCGACATATATTCCCTCTTTTCTTGATAACAGCAGCGCCATTCTTTTTTTTTTTTTTTTTAAAGATTTTATTATTTATTTGACAGAGAGGGGGAGAGAGAGAGCACAAGCAGGGGGGAAGAACAGAGGGAGAGGGAGAAGCAGACTCCCCACTGAGCAGGGAGCCCCACGCAAGGCTTGATCCCAGGGACCTGGCATCATGACCTGAGTTGAAGGCAGACACTTAACCGACTGACACTTAACCCAGGTGCCCCAACCGCATCTCCATTCTTACTCCATGTCGACTGTGCGAAGCTGACTTCACTCCTGGCCTCAGGGAAGGGCCAGTGGTGCACGCCTAACCAATCAGAACATTGTATTCCTTGGGTCAGAGTGAATACTGTGAATGGGGGCATGGAACCCAAGCAGATCAGTAAATCTCAGTTTCAGAATTTTTACCAAAGCCGCTAAAGAGAAAAATCTCCTAAAGCTGAGAAAAGATGGAGCTGTAAGCCTGGAACATGGACAGCCATCCTGCCACCGTAGGGCAGAGTTTGTATAAGAATCAAGATAACTTAGTGAGGGGGTCCCCTGGGGGGCTCAGTCACACTCTTCTTCGCTTTCAGCTCAGGTCATGATCTTTAGGTTAGGACTGAGCCTGGGTCGATTGGGGGCTCCCTGCTCAGAGAGGAGTCTGCTTCCCCTGTGGGTCCTCCCCCCATGCTCTCTCTCAAATAAATAAATAAATAAATAAATCTTAAAAGAAATAGAGAGAAGTCTGAGGAAAACAGAGTCAAAAGATAGAACAAGTCCTAATGATATTATCAGAGTTCCTCGACTCAAGTGTGTCTGTGTGGTAATAGAACACTTCAGCTATGTGAGCCGATTGAATGTCTTGTCTTTTTCTTAAGCTAATTTGAATGAGTTTCTGCCTTTTGCACCTCAGAGATTGTACAATATTATTCATCACATTTTCTTGCAAGGAAAAAGGGGAAAGTGCAAGATGAGGAAAGGGTGGAGCAGAGGTTTGAGGTTAGGATGTAATCACGAGGTTGGAAAGGTATATTGGGGCCATACCCTGGAGTGGTTCGAAGTCAAGCTGTGGCTAATGTATCTAGCATCAAAGGGCCAACAAAGTGATGTCTCAAAGGCTTAGCCTTTCCATCAGGTTCACTGCAAACTAACCCAGGGGAAACCAAGGACCTGGAGCTATTTGTAGCAAAGCTCTTAACCTCTTTTTGAACTTGCCCTACATTTGAATTAAATGGCTGATCAATTAACCACTAACACGATGCATTCAAAGTCATCCCTATAAAAATCTTAGCTTCATAGGTTTTGTGCAGATAGTTCGAGAACTTCAGCCCATTACAACCCAACCTTATCAGAAGCAAAGCAAGGGCCATCCAATGGTGCCAAGGCAGGAGTGGAAGAGAATTTCTCCAGGCAGGGAAGTTGAAGGTGAAAACTTGTCCCATCTGGGGTACATTCCGTTACACCATTTCCTCAACATTTAGAGAAATTCAGTTTCGTTTTCTCGAAGGCAAATCGGTTTTATCCTTCTACTCTACAAATTTTGTCTTTTTTGGGATACCATGACCTGGGTACTACTGGCAATCTACATACTTATGCAGCAATGCTCAGATATTTTGGAAGGAATTTGAACGCATTCAGCATTTTAATTTTAAACCCAAGATTTATTAAATATTTGCCTCAAACTCATCTGTAAGGCATTTTCCTCCCTCTGCTCTCACCCCCAAATCATATTTCACACGGGTGAGCATATCTACAGAGTAAAAATCCTGGAAATGAAATTGCTGTGTCCGAAAATAGGTGTAGCAATTCCAACAGCAGTGTTTTATTTTTATTTCAGTCCTTTAGAAACCATCTGTATGAGTGGACAAATTAATTAAATCATCTGAATTTCACTTTCTCTGTCAGAAACCTACTGGCTTTTTCTAAGAAAGATGTTATTTATGTCCAAGGCAGTAATAATAATAGTGTGGGTACAAACTTTGAAATCCATTTTCTTTCTAGAGGACCCAATTGGAAACATTATGAAAATGTCTTTTGATATTGAAAAAATATTTATCATTTAAGGACAGTTGATTGAGGTTTCAATAAAATAAATTAGCAAAAATTCTGTTACCATATGTTAGCTCGGAAACCAAGAGGTCATGAGGTGAGACCTTCCTGCTTTATGCCTCCCCTCTGCAATGCCAGGACTATGTGGGAGGATCATGTTTGTATTAGTGGCCGGATATATGCCTGTGTGGAAGCAAGAAATGCTTGGAGCATTTATTATCAATTCAGAAGTTTTGTGTTGTTCTTCCTTGCAACTAGCATCAATACATGGTAGATTCCATAATAAAATCTGTCTCTTTTTTCCCCCCTCTTTTTTAGGAAAAGGGCTAACTAATGATTTGCATTCCTAGATGGAAACTTACCTTAATGCTAGGATCGTCTTTCCAGTTAGGGAGGGCAAGGGTTCCTAAATCTTTGTTTATTTCAGATCTCAATTATGAGACTAAATTGCAAGTTCGATAGTGTCTAAGCCATAATTAGTACTCAAGAAGTATTTGTTAAAAGAATGAATGGGTGTATTAATTACAGAGCACAGTGCGACGTATCTTTTCATTAGAAACAATTTGTATCACTTTGAAGAAAATATTCCTTGTCATTGCCTTTGTGTTTGCAATTAAAAAGAAAAATCGCCTCCATGAACAAGTGTAGGAAAACACAGAATTTCTGGGTTCAACTTCTTTTCTAAAAATAGCAGAAACTACCTCAGCTGTTTTTTTGAATGAAATGTTGCTGCATCTCCATTTTCAAGCCCAACGAAGTATCTTTGGCATGGCCTCATGAGTGAAGGGAAGAGCTTTGATCCAGCAAGGGGAAAATGGGATTGAATGGACTTCCTTCTGTCTATCTTTCGCTCATCCCTGGATCTGATTTGTGGGTCATTTTGTTTGGAGAAGGGTTTCTTTTTTTCTTTACTTTACTTTTTTTTTTTTTTTTTTGAGCCATTTCTAAAATGGAATTTTAACATGGAAACTCAGAAATCAATGCAGGAAAAAAAATGTGCCGTGACTGAACACCAGAACAACAGACAACAGGGCTTGGAAGCCAGGTATATTTGAGCTTCACATTTTACAAGTTGTGTGACTTTCAGGCAAATAGGTTTGCTCATCTTAACAACAAGGTGGTAAGGCCAGCCTCACAGGGATGCTAAGAGACTGAAATGAGATAACAGTTTGCAATAGATAAACCCTAACATCTTCTCTTTTCATGATCATTGAATACTTTTGCCTGTTCAAGGATCTAGGAAAAGAATGGATTTTTAGGTAGTGGTGCCTCTTGCGTTAGAATTTGTAGTTAGTAGATCAACAAAATATAGGTTCAATGAACTAAATCTTAGGACTCTAGAGGTTGCCGTGCATCTAGTCTGTTCCTACACGTTTATTTCTTTTTCTTTTCTTTTTTTTAAAGATTTTATTTATTTATTTGAGAGAGAGAGAATGAAAGATTTATTTGAGAGAGAGAGAATGAAAGAGAGGGAAGAGGGTCAGAGGGAGAAGCAGGCTCCCTGCTGAGCAGGGAGCCCGACGTGGGACTCGATCCCAGGACTCCAGGATCACGACCTGAGCCGAAGGCAGTCGCTCAGCCAGCTGAGCCACCCAGGCACCACTACACGTTTATTTCTTAAAATGGGACCTAGGAAAATTTCTCTTTCAGTTTTCATGTTTCTCACCTGTAAAGTGGAGGTGTTGGCATGAGGGGCACCATCCAGGTTGCCAGTGACTCTCTAAGAGGGAGCTGGCAGCTGGCCAAGTTTGAACACCAGTCCAAGACAGATCAAGACTTTGGGTTTCCTTCTGGTCTTTTTTTTTTTTTTTAAAGATTTTATTTATTTATTTGAGAGAGAGAGAGAATGAGAGATAGAAAGCACGAGAGAGAAGAGGGTCAGAGGGAGAAGCAGACTCCCCGCCGAGCAGGAAGCCCGATGTGGGACTCGATCCTGGGACTCCAGGATCATGACCTGCGCCGAAGGCAGTCGCTTAACCAACTGAGCCACCCAGGCGCCCTCCTTCTGGTCTTGAACCCTCTTTGAAAGACCCTTATTCTATGTCCCCACCCTCTCTTCTCTTGATAAGACATTCAGTCCATTGTATCTTTGGACTATCCATAATCTGAAAACAGGGGAGCTGCAGAAACACAGTCCCAGAATTTAGACATAGTAATTTGCCAAATCACTGGGGAAAGTCACAATTTAGGTCAAAAAAAAAGAAAAGAAAAGAAAAGAAAACTTGTTGATTTCATTCAATTTTTAAAAATATTTTATTCATCTGTTTTTTTCTCTTACCTTGGGTGTTGGAAATGAAATATAAAGACTGTGAGGCTGGTAAAATGTTGGGACTTATTTTTAAGGCAAAATATACCGTGGTCTCCTCAAAGTGCAGCAAAGAGCTAAATTCTTACCCACCGGATTTGTAGACGGCACTGTTGACAAAGACAAAGTCTCTGGGTCCAAGAGAAGCAGAGAGAGCAGGAACTGGGACCCCCCACTGTGCACTGATTCCTTCTTTCTTCTCCATTCCTAGGCTGTAGCTGTCTCTAACCAGCTGGCTACTTACATTCTTTCTTCACCAAGTTCCCTGAGGAAATGATCCTGGGAAATGACTCGTAGCTAAGGTGTTCCCCTGAGGAAAGAGAAATCTTGGAGACAGGCCCAGCAACTAAAGAGTAAATCCATTTTGCTCAGTATACACCCCATCCCTATTTGGGTATAGTCCCTCAACTATTAATCTGAGCTGCTGTGGGTTATAGAGACAGAGAGATAAAGTGCTGGAAAATTCACCAGGACTTGGTAGGGTTGACACTCATGATCCTTAACTATTCCCCTGGGGGTAACAACACAGTTGGCCTGTGGAGGAGAAAGTAATCAGGGCAAGCTGCTCACAGAAGGTCAGGATGGTGACACCACAGGAAAGGGTACATTAGAAGGCTACAGATCGGAATAGGTTAAAGGGAACATGGCAACATGGGGAAATCCATTTATTAGGTGCTTACCTTGAGCCAAGGGCATTTTCTTTAATTCTCATAACAACCCTGTGAGGTAGGTTGCCACTCCCATTTTATAGAACAGGAAACTGAGGCTTAGAGGTTAAGGATAACCTAGCTAGTAAATGGTGGAGTCTGGGATTGGACATAATACCCTAGCATCATCATCGACATGAATGTTCCCACTTTGAACACTCCCTCAGAGGTACACGCACCTTCATCTCCATGCCCCTAGCACTTCCCATGGTACTGGGCTGGTGTCGGTGAGTGTGTCTACCACTTCTTCCTTCTTATGTTTACATAACTTGACCACGTGGCCAGGTTCACCACCAGCCTCATTAGATTCCATCTGAGAGAGTCAATTTCATGTTGCACCTGCCATCGATCTGTATTCCCTAGCTCCCTCACAATCAAATCCCCATCCAGATCAGCCCTCACTTACTGTCTTCTCAGTACATCTGCCAAGAAAAACCATAAGCTAGTGTGTATTGCTTGTGTTTTGTTTTGTTTTGTTTTGGTGTGTACGATATTTTTTGGTCACTCAGTTCAACACTAACACATCTATCTCTTGTTGATTCTATTATTTTTTTTTAAAGATTTTACTTATTTATTTGACAGAGAGAGACACAGTGAGAGAGGGAACAGAAGCAGGGGGAGTGGGAGAGGGAGAAGCAGGCTTTCTGTGGAGCAGGGAGCCCGATGCGGGGCTCAATCCCAGGACCCTGGGATCAGGACCTGAGCCGAAGGCAGATGCTTAACAACTGAGCCACCCAGACGCCCTTGTTGATTCCATTTTTTATCATATACTTTATGGAAGCTTTTCTAAATCTCCTAGAACTCAAATATTTGTTATATTCATTGCCATTCCTACTTCCCTCTGAGATGTTGCACTTTCAAATTTTCTACTGAACTCTTGAAGCTCACCAGTGATAATCTTAAGTCCTGTGTCATTTTGTGTCTGGCCTCTGCAGCAGACGGTCTGGCAGATCACTTCTCTTTTTTGAGAATTTTACCTCTGTGAACACTCTATGCCTTGTCGATGGAGGCAACAGATTCCCCACTGTGTATTTTATTCCTGGGAATGAGTATTGCATTTCCAACAGCATGCTAGGACTCTTCACCTGGATTCGGCACAAGTCCCTGAACGTAACATGTGAAAAAAAAAAAAAACAACAAATCATTTTCCCTTGGAAACAAAGTCCAAATCCTGATTTCTTTATTTCTGTTTTTTTTTTTTTTTTTCAATCCGGTTTCCTTTCATATCCCCACAGCAAACTTGCTGAAGTTTTGTGCAATGAGTCTTCTCCATTTCCTCCAACCCCACCTCCCAGCACCTCTTCGGCACCCTGGTTAGACCTGCAATTACCTTAACCTGGACTCCAGCCGTCAGCCATATCCTATCAACATCCTCATGCATATGTCTCATCTTAGTATCTTCCCCCCTGGACGCAAAGATACAATCTTTCAGTACCAGCTGATAATTGCTGGATTAAGTACCATTTTCTCAGGGCCCTCCAAAATAGATTTCTGACTAGACTTTTCTTTTGTTTCCTGCTCTTCCTTAACTTATTCCTCTACTTCAAGAAACATCTTTACGTAATTCCAAGAAATTACTCTGTTTTCCCACTTTTGAGCCTTTGCTTCTAAGGTTCCTTCCCTGTAAAATGTCTCCCACTGACACTTTGACTTATTAGAAAGGTATTCTTTCTTCGAGGACCACCACAGATACCACTTCTTCATGAAAATCTTTCCTGAACCTTCCAATTTGATGGGTTTTTTCCCCTCTTATTTATTTACTTTAAAAATAATATATGGCTACAGTGGGAGTCCACCCTTGAGGGTAGGTTTGTCTTATTCATCTTTGTATACCCAGCACATATGTCACCGTCCATTAATAAATAGCTCCTGTGAAGAACTGAGTTGAATGTACTTTGCTTACCACTACTGCAGATATGGAGAGGTATAATGCTGTGATAAATCTTAGAGACATATCGATGAGAAAAGATAGGCAGAATTAATGAGTTCTATCCATTGAGCGCCTGTGACAAGGGCCACATTAGGGCTACACACAGTAAGCACGGAGTGAGTTTGGTATAAGGTAAGTTTCCGGTGGCATGAGTTTCATCTGGTGATAGACTGGAATTTAGTCTTCGGGAATGAGTTAGAGTTGAATTGATGCGCAGGGGTGGTGAGTAAAGATAGTCTAGGCTGGAACTGAGAGGAAGGGCTTTCCTCTGCCTCTCTGGAACTTCCACCCACTGGTCCTGGTTCTTTTCCGTGAGGCTGCTAAGTATGTTCGCTCTTCAAATTTCAGTTCTTCCTTTCCCTCCCTCCCTCCCTTCCTTCCTCCCTCCCTCTTTCCCTTTTCTTCTTCCCTCCCTCCCTTCCTTCTTTTCTTTCTTTTTAGTTAAACATCCTGAGTTCCTAGAGGCCTGTCCCTCATATGCCAGCATTTCAAGATCCCTCATCATTTCAGTATGTCTCTGAAGACATACTATATTTAGAGGAGGTGCCTCTTGTAAACGCATTGCCGGACTGGGATGCATTACACCCGATATGATATTTCCAGCTCAGAGAGCCGTGGGACGTGAGTCCTGCCTCTCCTGTCCTCAGTCTGGGCTTCCCTTAGAGCAGCCTAATAGCACATGGCCCCCTGGCTCTGAGGGACAAATGAACATGTGAACATTCCTGCCCCTCTGGTTCCATGAGCGCTTTTTAAAACTGAGGTTCTCCACACGTTTTTAGGAGCACCAATCAATGGAGCATCGCCCCACTTGGGGGTACGGGGGACCCGCTTCTGGCAGCGCCGACCTGCAGGCTGGGCCTACCTGGCCTGCTAACTGTTAGCCGGGGGCCCCGCCATGCTGGGAGCCAGAGGCTTGAGACCATCGGATTCAGTGGAAACTGCAGGGGGAGTTTTAGGGAGGCAGAATGTAATTACTTTAGTTGGCCTTGCGCCAGGATTCCGGAGTTAACACAACTGCTCTTAGAAAGTCTGCCATAAGATCTCTGGTGACCACAAATGGTTAGGTCTGTGGTTTTAGGTTTCATCCAAAAGGTAAACAGCTCAGTGCAGCGCAGTGCCCCCAACACCACGCAGGGCATGGATTCACATGGACCCGGAGAGGAGAGGCCACCTACTGAATGAGAAACACCATTTCCTGAAGTACCTTCTTATTCCTGGGAGGTCTCTCATCCTCGTACCAGAGCGGGCCAGCCCTCACTTAGCTAGTAAGAACGGACAGGCTCACAGCACAGAGCCGTGTGGCTGTCAGACTAAATTATGTGCTTGTCACTTTTCCCTGTGTTGTCCAAGATTCCAGCAACAAAACAGTAGGGAACTCCCCATACACATTTTTGCGCAAAACATATTCGTTTCTCCTCTCTGTAAAGTTCCTGGATCCCACAGTCCAAGTTAAACACAACTGGAATTTCCCTATAAGTCAAAAACAATATTAATTCTGAGCCCACATATTTTTCTTCTTGTAGGGTATGTACACATTTAAACACAGCACATGTTGCAGACAATCTGCAAATGGTAAAAAGCTCTGGAGGAGAAAACAAAAAGGAAGAAAGGCGGGGGAACATATTTTTAACAAGAGAGCAGAGGAGAGATTTGGTGGGGTGTCTGACCCGGCAATGAGAATTTTCCTCTGTGGTCTATTGAAAGAAGAGCAGAGCCTGGCATTGTGCCGTGGGCAGACGGTTGGAGGTTTCTCCACCACACAAATCTTCAATGAGGGCTGCTTCTCGGTGGGAAGCAAAGAGATTCTTGCAGAATCTGAGTGCGCACACAGCTGAACCCCCGTGTCCCTGACTCGGGCTGACCAGGAGACACCCAGGTCCCTGTTTGTCTGAAGTCTCAAGATTATCCCCCTGTCATCTTTTTCAAATTAAAAAGGCAATGTAAAGTTTTGTAAATGTTAGTTCTTCTAATTGACAGTGGCTTGTATAATTAAAATCAAGTCGCTAATATTTTTCTCTTGTTTTCTTTTTTATCACTGCAAGTTCATTTTTCACGAACTCAGACAAGGTCTTCATTTTTATGAAGACCCATGCTGACCCCTAAAAATCGGAATTTTTTTTCAGTTAATGTTTGTGCCCATCTGGTTTGAATTTAGCATTCTTATGAGTCATTTCACTGTGATAGGAACACTCTGCTATAGAAAACTTCTGTTAATATTTTAACATTTAAATCAAACACCACAGAGAGCATTACCTAAGCCTCCTTGCAATTATGGAAAACCATGCCCTCTATTTGTTCACGGTTCCTGCCTTCACGTTTATTTTCTTTAAAATGAACATAGTACCCGGTAAATAAGTGCATACCCCATATGTGTGTTCAAATACTTTACCATCTTGGGCCAACATATCCTTTTGCAGCTTAAGAGCCTTTTGGAGGCAGCGTTGGCCTGAGGAAGGATGAATAATTCCATAGGAAGTCCAATGATCTTTCCTTCTCATGGCTGACGCTTAACCCATTTAAAAGAGCTTGGTTTATTTTCCGATCGACATTGACTCTATAACTTACATTTTTACTGCTCAAATTTCCTGATTTTGAAGCTTGAACTCATTTTCCTTTTACTGCTGGGCAACATTTCTCAAGGTAGTCTTTAAGGCGAAACGAAGGAGGAAAAAAAATGCCAGGAATCTCTTTAAGAAAATACAGCAATGTCTCCTCTACCTTCTTAGGCAAATGGATGGCTCCCAGGGAAGCTAGATTTGGTTGTGTACTTAGTCAGTAAATTGAATCTGCACATGGGGTGGACATAATTTAACTTAAAAAAATAAGAAGAGGATTTTGAAGTATTATTTGTCTATATTAAAAGTGAAGTAAGCATGCCTTAACAAGCCAAGCCATTTTGTCCTTTATTTGTTATATTTAAAATATTTCATCTCAATTCTGGAAGAAAAAAACACCAGTGGTTTAAATCAAGTGCTTCAGTAAGGAGCAGGCGGTCTTTAAGGTAGTATGGGTTCCACACTTCAACAAAGATACAAATGAACTCCAGCTCTGAATGAAGAATAGGGTTTCACTCCCCTGTTCCCCCATTAAAGTTTCTCCAGTTTACTTCCTAATCTGCAGGACTAAAGCTTAACAAAACAAAGCGCCTTACCTGGGCTCTGAGCACCAATTCCTTAAGATAACTTCATTCTAATTCTTGTTACATTTTAGCTCACTGAGGGCGCTTGGTGAGGTTTAAATCAAAATAGGAAAAATAATAACCGTTGACTCACGGAGGTGGGGCCCAGTTACTTTGTCTTTGTTCAGGCAAAACATGTGTTGGAGGCTATGAAAGCTTTGCAAAATCCAAATCTGGGGATTTTAGCAGCCACATGCCATAACTGCAGATCCTGGGCTAGGCATGACGAATACGTTTGTACTTCCCATTAGCCATATTGTTGTGACTGAATAAAAAATGTAGTCTTTTTCACACAATTTAATTAGAAGTACCAGATGTGGTGTTGTATGACTGATGTCAAAATACGACACTTTTATGTAAACACTTTAACTTAATCAATCAAGTAAATAGCTTTCACTATTTTAAAGCATTTCAAATCTGCTTGGTACAAATACATTATTTTTGGTGTGATGCTAAATAGATCATGACCAGCTGCAGCATCATTAAGAGATTAGGGGAATAAAGTTAGATTTTACTATATTATTTTTCAAGGGTCGGCCTTTACAATTTCCTCCTCTGGGAAAGACGAAAAGAAAACAGGGTTAGAAAATCCTTTTAATTTTGTGGTGCCAAAGAAAGTTCTCCTTGAAAAAAAAAAAGGCTCTTTCTCCACCCCCATCAAATCTTATTATTAAATGTATCTTTGTGTTCCCAAAGCTTCCGGGGGCAGAGGGTTTCTCTCTGGTTCCCTACACAGTAAGCAGCCCATTGCTGAGGCACTGTACCTTCACCAGCCTGTTAAGCGTCTTGGAAGCTTGGTACTCCCAGGAGTACAGCCTGGGAACTGAGCAGTTAAAAGCCAAGCCATTAGCTTCCAAGCACCTTCCCTTATCCTGCCTGGTTTGAGTCCTTTGTTAAATTCGAATTGCCCTGGATCGCTAAGGTCGATTTCGCCTTATCAGTAAAAGCTGTGCTGCCGCCCAGAGACGTCCCTCTTGGAAGAGCAAAAGCTTCGGCGAAATCGGAAACTAAGTGAGAAGCTCAGAGTCTCAGCTGCGGAGTGAACCATAGTTACAGGCTCTAAGAGTTGTGTGAATCTTTGTGTAATGTTCCCAAAGCAGGGAGGGGGTGACTGACATGGCACTCAGTGGAAAGTACTTCATTTTAAGAAGATGCAGAAAAGAAATGAATTTCAGGCTTCTTCGGTGCAAGAGTGGCTCCGCAGGATGACCGAATGTGCGTTTCTTAATAAACTCCGTTCTCACTGGGCCCTGCTTCCCCAGTTCTCTTTCTCCGCCCTTGCACAGGACATTTGTGACAAAAAGAAGCATCATTTTGGGACGCCTGTGTGGCTTAGTCAGTTAAGCGTCTGCCTCTGGCTCAGGTCATGATCCTGGGGTCCTGGGATCGAGTCCCACATCAGGCTCCCTGTTCAGCGGGGAGTCCGCTTCTCCCTCTCCCTACTGCTCCCCCTGCTCATGCTCTCTCTCTCTCTCTCTCTGACAAATAAATAAAATCTTTTTTTTTTTTTTGAGAAGCATCATTTCGGAGAGTGGTTGGGAGAAGCCATGTGTAAATGAAGAAGCTGATGGGCATCTCATCAGTGTTCTAGAATATTCTGCAAACAGAATATTCTGTGGAACAGCTCTTCCACCTTGTGCCATTCACACTCTGGTTTACAAAAATTTGGTGCTCCCTGCGGTTGGGCAACATGGTAGCTTGGCTTTATCTCTTGTGGAAACTGAGGGGAACCAAATGAAAACCAGACCATTACCCTGCAGGCTCTAACTTTTCCTGCTTTGAGAACTACTGACAGAGGGGAACTCCTCTGAAAAAGAGAGAACTTGATCTATATTTATAATTTATATATATTTATATATTTTTAAATTTTATTTATATATACTATACATATATATTTTAAATATTTTATTTATTTATTTATTTGAGAGAGAGAGAGACAGTGCACAAGCAATGGAGGAGGGAGAAGCAGGCTGCCCGTCGAACAGGGAGCCCGATGCGGGGCTCGATCCCAGGACACTGGGATCATGATCTGAGCCTAAGGCAGACGCTTAACTGACTAAGCCACCCAGGTGCCCCTATACTGTATATATTTTTTTCCTTTCAGGTAACATTTATTTATTCTGCTCAAGTCAAAACTCATTTTGTTTGGTTAGAACAATGAGACTATTTTAAAACTCAAAACAGAACTAAAAAGAGGCTAAACCAGTACCTGGGTTGTCGAATTCACTTTTAAGAAAGTCAGTCATGAACTGTGAATGTCTGTGTAGAGAGGTGGGCAAGTTTAAATCCCTGCCTGGCCTCCTGAAAAAGTTTTGAGATTTTTGAAAAGCCCAGGTGTGCTGGGAGGCACTTACGCCATTTCCATGCCAAATTGGAACTGTTTTAGTCCGAGGGGTCTCCTGGGATTCAAAATTAGGAAAATGCTGAGTAACCTGCGACTGAGCTTTATACTAATTTGTAAGTAAACATGTAGTAACTTTTAGCTCTCTGCTACGTTCTCCATAACTTGAGAGTACACTGAAGCCTCCGAAGCCTCGGATCCCACTTTTCCTTGGCTCCCAGGATAATCGACGCTCTCCTGCTCCCCCTCTGCCCTCCGTCTACCCTCTCCCTCCTGCCCGTGTTTCCTGCACTTTATCAAGGGCTCCTTACTTTACTGATCCTACTTAGGTTGCAAGCATTACCTGGAGAAAACAGTAAGTGAGGAAACCGAATGAACTTGCAAAGAAGAGGTGTGGGCTTTGTCCTCCTACCGGATTGATTTTCTGGACCACACACCATGAATGCAATTAGTTGGTGGGTCTGCTTTTTATGCCACTTAAGCTGGGTGACCGGATTGTTGTGTACTTTGAAAAGCTAAGGAGTCAGGTTGGCATTCAGATAGTTTTGCTGTATGAATCCCAAAGTGCAAGAAGTCCTGAAGGGATTTGTTTTCTTCATTCTCCTCTTTTTCCTCTTCATAGTCTTTTCTTTTCCCTTTCTTTCTTCCTTCCTTTCTTTCTTTTTCTTTCTTTTCTTTTCTTTCTCTTTTCTTTCTTTCTTTCTTTCTTTCTTCTTTCTTCTTTCTTCTTTCTTCTTTCTTTCTTTCTTCTTTCTTCTTTCTTTCTTTCTTTCTTTCTTCTTTCTTTCTTCTTTCTTTCTTTCTTTCTTCTTTCTTTTTCTTTCTTTCTTCTTTCTTTCTTTCTTTCTTCTTTCTTTCTTTCTTTCTTTCTTCTTTCTTTCTTTCTTTCTTTCTTTTCTTCTTCCTTTCTTCCTTTCTTTGAAGGCATCCTTGTTTACTTTGGCAGATGCATCAGTCTAAGTTAAAGGTGGATGGAGGCATTCAGGGAAGGAAGTGTGTGGGGGAAGAGAATGGAAATTCGGTAGGGCCAGCTGCCACCTTGTTTTGCTTTGCTTGAAGACCTGAATAAGCATCAGATGAATGTTTTGGAATAGGTTCTTCTGTAGGAATCTCTCTCTCTCTCTCTCATGCTGATTTTGTATGGTGGGAGATGGGACTGGCAGAGCCTGAGAGAGGCAATAGGATCTTCTGGTAGGCTGATGAACACTTCAGAGGTTGCTCTCAGAGGAAACAGTTCCCAAGAATTTCCTACACCAAGGCCAGTGGTGTGATGGGTTAGGGTTTGGATACTTTCCTTGGTCTGTCTTAGAGTATCCCATTTTCTAGTATTCAGTTTACATAGCAGTTTCTAGAAAATACTGCTCTGTTGCCAACCAATGACGTGTTAATTATTTAATAATGAAAATGAACAGCCATACTGCATCCAGCTCTTTCCTGCTTCAAGGTCTTTATACATGCTGTCACATGCTGTCACAGGCTGTTCTCTCTGCCACAGACATTTTTACCTATTATTCAACCCCAGCAAACTTCCATTCATTTTCCATATTTTGTATTTGGGTCTCAGCCTCAATGTCACGTCAGTGCCAATCTTCATCATCTCCTTCAGGCTGGCCAAGCACCACCCCTACATCCCTCATGTATGAGGTATCTGTCCCCGATAGCGTGTAATCTGGCTGTAATTTGCTAACTCTCTGGGCAATTATTTGTTTAACATTAGGCTTCCCGGCTGGACTGTAAGCTCCTGGTAGCAGGACTGGGTCTGGTTCACCACCATATCCCCAGAGTCTGACATAGGATAGATGCTCCGTGCATATTTGTAGAATGAACGAATGAACAAGAGAATGATGCTGCTCACCGCTGCTACAGGAGGAGGGTGGGAGTGGCTACCGTTTATTGGAGACCAATAAACTGTTAGCTCCAAACAAAACGGCAATAATAATCACAGTTATTGAGAACAGTTAAAAGCCAGGTGAAGCATATTCATAAGAAATTGGATTTTTAAAAAAGATAACGAGGAGGAGGCTGTATCATGATCACTGTATCTCTCTGCAGTAGGCAATGATGCGTCTTCACAATTGTGTTCAGCAATCCTAGTAATTTTCAAAGTTTCTCACCCATTTTTTGGTGTCCTTTCCCTTCAGTTCTAGTAATATGTGCACATTTAGAGTTTGTGTGTTGGGAAACTAGACTCCTACTTGGAAATGCTTCACTTCACTTATTCATTCAAAGACATGTTGGGTATTGATTACATAAGTCACAATTGCCTGTGGGTGACACTGAACTTAACCTCTGTGCCTCAGGTTGCTGAAGTGTGAAATAGGGTTCTTAGGATTAAATGAGGTAATACTTGTAGTAAAACTTTGAGCACAGTGCCTGGCATACAGTAAGTTTTTGATCGATGTTAGTGATTATCATTATTTTGCTATGGCAGGAACTCTGTTAAACTGGCCATCCAAGCCTGAAAAGAGGTGATTTTCACTCTCATGAGTTCATGGTTTAGGAATAATTGGCACCGAAATGCTGGAGGGTATCTTTCCCTTTCTTTCTATGACCGGGACCCACCGAGTTGACAAAATGACCATTAATAAGAGTTTCTCATCGCACTCACTGCTCGTGATGGCTCACAGTTCTTCAAATGTTTCGGCAGAGCTTCCAGATATTATGGTGCCCCACTCCCAGGAGCATTCCCACACCCTGCCCCCCACCCCTGAGGGCAAGTGTCCTTTCTTCCATATCCTGGGGCTTTGGAGGGGCAGGGCAGGGCACGTGGTGTGTTGGCCCTTTGCTGTCGTGCTTGGATTATATTGAGCCTGGGTGCTGCTGGATACATGGTTCAAGGTTTAGAGAAAATTATTCACAATCTGTGAAGCATGTGAATTATATTCCTGTGACATTTAAAGAATTCTTGGCAGAGGGAGACGTGTTGAGTGAAAGGTAATAATCCGCTGTTACCTTCCCCTTCATTCGACTGCTGTAATAGCTGTTGGAAAGGCCTTTGAGAAATCTGTTGCATTAGACTCGTCGTTGGGTTCCCATGCGTTAGATAGCCTCCTTATTCTTCCGTTCTATTTCCCACTGGTGGTGTGCAATTAAAAATACTTCTTACATCAACATGCAACTGATGTTCAGTCCCCAAGAGGTGCACTTCTTAACACAATGGGTTCTAAGTGAAATTGAGAACAAGCTTTGGCCATTACTTTTACAGGTGAAAATGCTTCACAAGTGACGGCAGTTCCTTTAAAAATGCTCTCGCAGCCTTGTGGGAAATTGGCGTTCGTTTATGGTGAAGTTTGGATGATAATATAGATGTTCCCAGTCATATTTCCTGGAGACTTTCACCTGGATGGAAGAGAAAAGAAAAGAAAATTCCCAAATGGCATAGCTTAGAATCGTGAATGCATTTGCATATAATTTCTATTTTTTCTCAGACAATGTTCACAGTTCTCTTCGGCAATTGTTCTTCCTTCTTGATCGCTCTCTCATTTGTAGCCTCACACTGACTCTATTTATGAATATAGTTGATACTTATAATTTACTCTGTGCTAGGTATTGGTCGAAGAACTTTACATGGATTAACTTTATTGACACCTTACGACAACCTGATGATAGAGTAGTAATATTGTCCTCATCTACAAGCAAGGAAACGGAGGTAGAAGGAACTAAAATAAGTCACCCAAGGTCAAGCTAGTAAGTAAAGGAGCTGGGATTTGAACCCAAGCAGTCTGGCCCCAGAGTAAGGCCAGCTCTTGACTACTACGCTCCAGTACCATATAAGCCCTGGTCTATGCAAAGTGACCCACTGAGAGGGTCTATATAGCTCAAACCCAATGACTGTGGAAGTTATGGAAGAAACTTGCAAGGCAACCAGTAGGCTCTGGGTCTCAATGTTGGAGAGCAATCAGCTCATGTGCCCTTTGCTAGAGGCCATTCATCGCTTTGCTGCTTACAGTATGAAGCCTCGAAGGATCAGTTCAATCGTTAGGACGAAGGTTGTTTACAGGATACGATAATAAGAAAACTTCCTTTTCAGTGATGGTTCCATTGAAGAAAATTATCCTTGGTGGTATTTAAAACATCTAATCTTTTTTCAGGCTTGCAACTATGGACACTGTAAATTAAACCAGACAGATGTGCACTTCTTTCTCTTTTTTTTTTTCTGGCTTGGTATTGTTTTAAAATATTATATGTCTTAAATTTTATTTTCAATATGAAATATTGCCTCTAAGAGGAAACATAAGAATACAAATGATTTCTGTGATGAGTCCACTCAGGCTGAGCCTAGAATTAGGCAGTTCTATCATTTGTCTCTTCCTGTTTGTTTGCCTTCTTGTGTTTGTTTTAATGAATTCAATTTCTTATACTCCTATTTGGTCCCGTGGGATCAAGTGTTAGACATAGACTGAGTTTATTGACTTCAACATCTGTTTTCAGAAATCTCAGCACTTCTCACCTTAAGTTGGAAGCTGCTAAGTTCTAACCCAAGAACGAGGTACACTTTGAGCAGTTAGGGTGAAGAGTTTACCAGGCCCTCTTAAACGTTCATACCTTTTATGCCTTCCTGAACAGAGCTCTGGGGATAGAGCAATGTGGTCTCGGCTGTTAAAGATAGTGGCCAGGAACACCTGGTCACAATAAATATAGGCTCCTTCTTTCAGCCTTCTCTGTGGTCTTAAAATGAATCTACAAATTTTAAAATTTGTCATTTCCAGGATTATGATAATCCTAGGTAATGAGACATTTTCACAAGTCCCACATTGTAAATCTGATGCTTGCTTATTTAAAAGGCCATATCCAAAGGAGATTGAATTTTGTTAATTGTACAGTTTCCTGGATTCAACTCATACCAATACCAGATAGACTTAAAAATCAAGAATATTTACAAGATATCTAATTATAAAATCATTAAAGCAAATGAATTCATTGAGTGCTATTTTAAGAAATTGTCCACCACACTGGAAGTAGTTGGTCAAATTCCTATAGTGTAGAAATAAATTTGGGCACAGCCTAAATATCTTGTGGGCCTCAGGGAGCCTTAAATCTTTTTTCAAATAATAGCATTTATTGGTATGTTTCTAATTATAAAAGTTATTCATGCTTATTTTAGAAAACTTAAAGGGAAAAAAGAAGAAAACAAAACCATCCTCGATCTTACTCATGCCTGAAATCTTGACGTCCAAGAAAAAAGCAATTGTGTATTCTATTGAGGGTCCTTTTTCAAAGCAATGACATTTTGAACTAATTGGCACTTGAATTTAAAATACCAATGAGAGTATATCTGGTAATAGCACCGATTACAATGGCTCTGTACCCTATTTTCTAATGGCAGGACACCCCAACTTAAGATACACTTTTCCTCATTCTTTTTCTAAGTTACTTTATCCAATTGTGAAAGTAAGACATTAATTACGGAAAATTTGGAGGACGTTAAAAAAAATCATTCTTTATTATCCCTGCTTCTTCTCAAGATAAGCACTGCTATTGATATATTTTCACCCAGTCCCAAAGCTTTTCTTTCTCAGGTCAGCAGGTGGTTTCCTAGGGTGGATTGGCATAGGTTGTCTTAGAAAGGCAGGCAAATTTGACAATGACAGGCCATGAACTAGGGTTGGGCAGCCAAGAACTATGTGAGGGAGGAGTTTCCAACAACTGTGTGCTCTGGGCAGGAATTTGTGGGTGGGGTGTCTAGGAAGGGAAATGAAAAAGCTCTGTTCCATGAAAGCAAATTCAAATGTATTGGGTACCGAATGATCTGTCTATCCACAGCTCAGATTTGCTAACAGTGCTTCTTTGGTAGAGAGAAGTGATGCCAGGTCCTTATTCCAACGTGTGCTCCACCACGATGTGGTTTTTATCTCCCTGTCAACTTGTGAGAACAACCAACCCAGCAAATAGAATTGAGCACGTAATAGGTCCTCCATAAATGCTTATGGAGCACAACTGAAGACATTGAAACTTATCATCTGGACTGCAACCTCACTTAAGCAAACCCAATTGTTTTTGTCAATGACCTGTAACTGAAGGATATTTAAAGGATATACCTTTTAAGCCAATGTGGACATAATTCAATATGCACTGAACAAGGTGATGATGATGATGCTAGTGGAAACAGAGGAAATGTGAAGGCCAAGAAGAATTATCCAGTCAACAAAGCATTATTTTTTATCTCAATGAATATCTACAAATACATATCTCTAAGTGCGTATGTACAAATAAAATTTTCTACAAAAATGTCTTGGGCTGTGGTGCCGATGATCTTATTTTTAGAAAAAAAGTAAGAGGAACTGAAAATGTGGAAAAAAAAATAAAGAATGTCAGCTACCAAGAAATATGCCCAAGAAATAGAAAACTATAACGAGAAAAATGCTACCTTTATACATTAGCAGGAATCTTAGTTTTGCTTTCATGAATTTTAAAGTTGCGTGGATTTGACTCACCTGATTTCATTAGCATCTCACTTCTCCTTAGGACTTTAAATGATACGCAAATAATCTACTTGAAATAAAGACCAGTGACCCACATGTTTGGAGATTTTATTTTTTATTCCTTGGAAAATTCCTTTAATGTTTGGGAAGTGTCAATTGTGGCTACTGTCTACTCAGCATAGAAAATAGAATCGGTGAGTGTTTGTGTGCTTTAACAGATGTTCTTTATAATCTCTGAGATCCTGAGACTCAGAGGATCTGTGTTTCTGAAAGGATAGCCCAGACACCACCTATGTCGGAATCACCTAGGCACTGATCAGCATGCAGATTCCTGGGGCCCGCTCCAGATCTGGTGAAAGAGAATATTTAGCTGCGGAGTCCCAGAAATCCAAGTGACGCTTATGCACACCAGAGTTTGAAAACCTGGGGTAGGGTAAATGGTAAGATGTATTTGTTAAAGATTTAGGTAAGTCCAGAAGAGAAGGGATGGAGTACACGAGGTTCTTTCACCAATAGGGGTCACTCACTCTTTGGTCTTGAATTTGGTTCTAAAAGCTAAGAGATCGATGACAAAGTCCGCATGAGGAGGATGAGCTGGTATTCAACAGAGGAGAAAACTGGAGGTCTCTTCTCCAATGGAGGAATCGCTTTTTTGGGCACTGTACTAATGATAATAATGATGAATGCCATCTTTTGATACTTCTTTGTGTTCTGCATTTCCGCATGCAACCGCACGGGCTCCCATTGTATCCTCTTGGTAACTCAGTGAGACTGGCACATCTTTATTTTATTGATGAGGTCCCTGAGGCTCAGAGAGATTACATTTCTTGGACTGGGTCTTCTTTCTGGTATGTTGTGGGGATGGTACCTCTGATTCCAGAAATGCGGGGGCTTAGCCTCCCAAACCACAGTGTTTCCACAACTTTTATAAGCCTCAGCTTTGAGGGCACCTCCCAGGGAAAAAAGCTTTAATGGAAGCGTTCTCCCCCTCTGTTATGCCTTCCTTGGATCCAGATTGAGCAGCTGGTGTCACAAATGCCACGTTGGGACCCAGTAGCCCTATCAAAAACTATAAGCGGAGAAAACCCAACACTATTGTCATTCCCTATTGCTCTCCAGGTTCAGGGGTTTACTATTCTTTTAAATCACGATATAGAGTGAGATCTAAATGCCCACTCTGGGTGAAGATATGTTTCTAAGTTAAAACAAATCTATAAGAGTGCTGAGAATGTTCTATTTCTTGATCTGGGTACTTGTTATAGGGATAAATCCAATTTGTGGAAATTCAGCAAACTGAACACTCATGTACTATGCGCCTTCTTATTTGTACATTACACATCGTTAAAAAAAGAAAATAAAGCTGTAGTCTTATATTGAATTCAGCAACTTAGCTGCTGAAACTCGCCTCCTCTCTGCCATCTTCCATTGGCCCCCACTCCACCCCCCTTCATTTCCAAATCAACACACAATTTCTGGTGAGAAAATGGTAAGGTAATTGTTCCAACAACTGCATAGAGAATTATTTGTTAAACCAAAGAATCAGAATAGGAGTTAACCCTGGTGAAGGAAATAGTCTGTTTCCTTGTTGAATCCTTTTCATCTCTTGGTTTCAGTAATCTTAAAAGTTTAGCACATTTTCCTATTATGTTAACACATTGTGTACTGAATAGGCAGGCCCAAAGCATCTTGAATGTGCTTTAAAATTTTTGCTAAGTAACCTCACAAGACTCCCACATTCTTTAGTTCTGCCTGTATTGAGAATCAGCAGTTACTTTTAAGTTTTAATAAGTTTCACATGTCTTGTCGTGAAACTGTTTGGTTAATTCCAACCTTAATTAGTAGCCTCTGGATTGGTGTATACCAGACACGGAGATGTTATTAGTGTGAACTGAAAGCTATGTATGTTACTCTATAACAGATCAAAACAAACCTTGTGTGCTCTGACAGCATTAAACCCCACTGAGGCCTGACCAGGATATGGTTTTCAGTTGTAAAAGAAAATTGTAATTCACAAGTCCTTGCCAGATGTTGTACCCCAATACCTCAGCTTCATTACATCTACCCAGAGTAGGTGGTCATAGGAGGTTCGGCCAAAGGGACTTGGTCTGTTTTTTTTTAATCATTTAAAAGTTAGATTTATTCAAAATATTTAAATGGACATACTGGTGCATCTTGGGGTTTTTGTGTTTTTTTTTGAGCGTTTTCAGTTTTTAAAATAGGGTATAAATATAAAAAAATTTATATTTTTATATAAATATAAAAAAGGATATAAATAATACTTTCCAATTTAGGAGGCAGCTTCGAAATCCTCACATGTAACAGAAGTCCTAGCTCTTGACAATGTTAAATCAAGAGGAAAACTTTCATCTGCAATGTGTAAAAAGATGCTAAGATAAAATAACTGGAAATGAGCACACTTGAATGAAAACACAGATTTAGGAGCTGATATCTGTTTTAAGAAATAAACAAAAGAATTTTGAGATTTTCCTTATCACAGATCCATACAACACTGTGATGCCACCAAGTGCAAAATCACAGAAACGTCACAAGGTTGACCAAGAGAAGAAGAGCCAGTGTATTTTTAAAAACTAGTTTGATTGGCAGTGGCCTCGGATGTGTCGAAAGGTATTAGATAAAGTTCAAACACTAATGCACATGGCGTGTTTACAAGTGACTCACATGGTTAGTGCGAGGATAGAGACTCTTCTCATCTCAGAGCTCAGTGCAGGACTCTGAACTCCTGGCCTTCTGGGCAGTTTGCACACTCTTTCCCAGATCATTGTATTATAGGACTTTAGCAAAATACACATTTTGTAACTTACATTTCTCATATCCTTTTTTTAACTGTTAGATTTGTGAATGTTTTCTTTGGTTAGACAATTGGTCTTATTCTAATGCTTGGTTCAATATAACTTCAATATAATTTCACAGTAATATATAATGCAGATGGTAGGATATAGTACTAGCTTTCACCTTACAAGCAAATCATATTTTATCTGGCTATAACTGTAAAAAGTTATTCTTGAGGGAATGTTGTAGCAAGATTTTTCTTTCAATGAGATTTTACTGTAGTAAAGGTCACTGTGAAGTTCCAATGATTTAAAATGTAAATTATAATATGTATGTGTATATGTGTACATATATATATATATATATATATTCCCCATTAAAAAATAACTACAGAAAGCAACTCCAAGGTATTCTGGTTGTATACATAATTTTGACACTAAGTTCCCTGTTGACTAATTTGAAAGATACCATTATGTTTCTTTGCTTTTAGAAGCCCCTGATTGCCTATCATTGATGAAAGAGCAACATTTTAAAAAATGTGGTAGTAGGAAGTTCTTTTAAAGAAATTCCCCTCTCTCTTTTCACACATCTTGAACTTGTGAGGAACCAAATAATCACATTTTTGAGAAAGTGTTTTCTTTCATCAACACCAGGAGCAAAAGATTTTTTTTTAAGCTGGCTTTTAGGATCTCCAGTGCTAATTTGTGTGTGTGAACTAAGCAATAAAACCACACAGGCAAACCTGAACTAGGTTCTGAGGTTGGAGAATAAATTTGAACCTTCTTTGGAATTTTTCTTTTTGGCTTGTTTGCCTCTCCAGATACAAACCACAGAAGTGGAATTTGTTGCTCTTCATGCTGTGTATAAATTGTTGTTGGCACCGACTTTTTGAATGATATTATCCTCTAAGCATCCTTCAGAGGGCTAAAGTTCTATTCTTTTCTCTCCATTTTAAATGTTAAAATTTCAACTCCAAGAACTAACAAGATCCAAAGGTCTCATGGATCATCATCTTTTCAGAGTTTTCATTAACAATTCATTTTGGAAAAATTTCCCCTTTTTCATGTTAAAATGGGTAGATAGTGAGTTATTCCTTTTTTTTTTTTTTTTTTTTTTGGCCTACCATGAAAAAGATTTAATCATTGTTTATAACTTTAATAGGACTCCATCTTTGAAAGGTTAAGTAAATGAACTAAGGAAATTTTATCTTATAATTAGTAAAATCTTATTTCATGAAGACTGATAAATATCTGGTTCTCTTGACCTTTATTATTAGGATTGTTAGAAGTTTTAATTGCCACTAAGTTTTTGTAAAAAAATAAAAATTGACGTGTTGTAATTTGAATTATCATTTTATTCATACAAAAACATATAGGAATGCCTCCTTACCTGTTGAATGTACATGCATATATATTTGTATAGAACAAACTTTCTATTCTCTTTCTACCTATTTGGAATAAAAATGGCAATCATAATTACAGCAGAGGATTTAAGATGGAAAGACCTGGCTTTCAGTCTTCATTCTGCCTCATACTAGTAGTAAGACTTTAGGTAAGTTCCTTAATTAATGTATTTATTTAAGAGAAAGTGAGGGAGAGGGGGAGAGAGAGCGCGCTCATGAGCAGGGGAGGGACAGAGGGAGAGGGAGATGGAGAAAAAGAATCTCAAGCAGACTCCCCCCACTGAGCGCAGAGCGCGACTTGGGGCTCGATCCCACAACCCTGAAATCGTGACCCTGAGATTACCACCTGAGCCAAAATCGAGAGTCAGATGCTCAACCGACTGAGCCACCCAGGCGCCCCAGATTCCTTCATTTCTTTGAGCCTCAATGTACTCAGCTCTAAACAGGAGGAATTAATAATACCTACATCAAAGACTGTTGTTAGAGAATGTTACCATATTACCAACCAGGGATAAGTGTCTACTATAAGTAGCTCTCCTATTAGGAAGTAAATTGCCTAAGACAATGAAGAGATAGTGCTTAAGAGACAGTCTTTGGAATTAGACAATTCCAGAGTTCAAAACCTAGCTCTGTGTGTTATTAGCTTTGGCAAGGTTTGACCAATTTCTTTATCTTTCTGGCTCTCAGATTCCTCACCTATAAAAAAAGGGATAATAAACTTACCTCAAGGGGTTACCAACAGGGGGATTAAATGAGGTAATATGTACATTGAGTGATTAGCATAGTGCCTGGTACTTTGTAGTTGCTCAATACATAGTAATAGAATATTATTACATTTTTGTCTTTGCCAATGGTAATTACTGTAAGTTCTCCTTGGGTAATTATAATTATTACTCCTTTTTTTTTTTAAAGATTAATTTATTTATTTTAGAGAGCGAGAGAGACAGAGGATGAGTGGGAGGGTCAGAGGAAGAGGGAGAGAGATCCCAAGCCGACTCCCCGCTGAGTGGAGCCTGGGCTTGATTTCATGACCCTGAGGTCATGACCTGAGCGGAAACCAAGAGTCCGTGGCTTAACCGACTGTGCCACCCAGGCGCCCCTAATTATTACTTCTTTTAAGGATGACTTGTCAAGCTTTTATATCTGAGTGTATCTATACAAATGAAGTAACTCGGTAAAGATTTGCTGAGTGAATATACATAACCTTTGCCAATATGGAATTTTTAAAACGTACTTTATATTACCTAGCAAATGCTCAGCCTTTTAAAAATATTTTCGTGGGATGGTTATCAATCAAGGCATATCTACATAAGCTTCCAATTATTATTTCACACAAAGCTTCAGACACAGATACCTATAACGGTTCTTTGTTCAAGGACTTTAGCTTAAGATAGGTCTTTAGCCACAACATAATTATCTTTATACAGTGTTTCCCCTTGCTATTAATGTCAAAGCCCTATGCACCCTATGGGGACTTCTCTTAAGACTCAAGAAATTCAGCAGCAGTCTAGCTGTCCAACAACTTTAGAGACCAGCTAATAATGTTTTTCACTGAAAAACACTGTAAAAGAACATTTTGACAGTCATGTTAATTTTCCACAAAACAAAGCAAAAAATCTCGATTTTCTGTGGTATAGATCAAACTGAAAACAGTCCACAAATCGTTCCCAAATCTTATCCCCCCTCCTCTGTGTTAACTTCTGTCGCCCTGAGAAGTCACAGTAGCTGAAGAGTGGAATGGCGCAACCTGTTGTGTGCATAAGCTGTCAACAGACAGCGAGATAGCCCAAGGGTAAACAGCAGAAGGAAGAGGTCTTGGAGGCATGGCTAATACACACATTAAACGATTACGCCTTGGAATTTTCACTCTAGGTTCCTGTTGGAGGAAGCTCTTTCCTGAAACTGACAAGGACGCCACCACCGCCCGGACCCATGGCAGCTTCTCCGGGATTCTCCCTGGTGGAGCTCAAGGTCTTTTTTCACATGCCTGGGAAGTTAGAAGCTTTGACAGAGCAAGGAGGGGAGACGCGAGAGAACGTAGGAGTGTCTCCGAGACCCGCGGGTGCGGGGAAGCAGGTGCGGGCAGCCGATTTCATTAGCCGAAGAAGTCTGATGTCTGACTCAGCTCGCCGTGCAAAGCCCCCTGCAGACACTGCCTCACTTCTCAACCTTCTCAAGAGGTTTTCTTTTGATCGGCAGACCCCCCCCCCCCCCGGAGACTCCCAAATCATGCCATTTTGCCTCTGCACATGCTTCTCCTTCTGCCTGTAAAAGTCCTCATTCTCCTCTTGGGGGACCTGCTGTCGTTTCAGGATGGCTCAAACATCACCTCCTCCATACAGAAAGCCTGCCTCCCCTCGGCACACCCCCACGCACCCCACGTGGTGGTGGGGCTGCTCCTCGTATGTTGTAGGGATGTTAACCGCCGGCCCCCTTACTGTACTGCAGTCAGCGCTTTATGTCTCTCTCCCGCTGTCCCCCTGAGTTGGGCTCACGTGTGATTCCTTTATGCTTAACACACGGCATAGCACCTGGCAGAAGGAAGTCCCCGATTTCACCTAAAGAAGGGAATATAAATGTGACTTAAGCAGCCTTGGTTTGCATTTTAATTATGTAATCGTTTTATAAGGGAGCTTAAGTGCAATGGCCTTTTAGGAAGTTTTAATTTTGAATATTGATTGGGAGATGAAAAAATTAATTTTTACATGTAAAGAACTAATTGTAGTGATATTATTAGGTACATTTTTTAAAAGATTTTATTTATTTATTTGACAGAGAGAGAGACAGAGAGAGAGGGAACACAAGCAGGGGGAGTGGGAGAGGGAGAAGCAGCTTCCTGCGGAGCAGGGAGGCTGATGAGGGACTCGATCCCAGGACCTGGGATCATGACCTGAGCCAAAGGCAGATGCTTAACGACTGAGCCACCCAGGAGCCCCTATTAGGTGCATTTTGAAAAAAAAAAAAAAAAGTTTTTCAGAATTTGACAAGGTAAAGGAATGTGGGATTCAGCAAAATTTAAAACAACGTATATTTAAACTTCAGGTTTTATCAGAACCTAGGATATTGTGTTTTGTTTCCTTACCTAACTTTTAAATTCCTTAGGGGAAGAGAGAATACTTGTGTTTCTATTTCCCACAAGTAGGCACAGAGCTCGATAGGTAGTTAATGCTCAGGAAATGACACCACACACACACACACACACACACACACACACACACACACACACACAGTCACTCCACATCTTGAAAACCAATGGAAAGTCTGGCACACATGTACAAAAGACATCAGCTTTTCATTGAATGCCATCAAATCTGCAGTTAATTCCTGAGGACTACAGTAAGTGTCTTAGTCTGTGATTGCTTTAGGGCTCTCCCGAATTCCTGGTGGCCCAGTGACTACCATTAGAGAAACATGACCTCAAGTGTGTTTTTCCACTATGGAGCTTTACATTTGTTTTTATTTTGTCTTTTAGAAATCCTATAGCTGCTACCGTACCCCAAAGCTGGCGTGAGGTGCCTGTGCCTCTAGTTGCAGGAAAGATTTCAGCTGTGAGAACTTCTCCAGGCAACCTGTTTTCTCTATCTGGGTGAGGGAGAGAGAGAGCAAATACAAGAATTTCTCCCGTGCAGTCCTGACTTCCTCTGAGGCCCCAGAGAAGCCATTTGAACACTCTTCCTTAGTTCCTCCAGCTGTAAAATGGAACTAATAATGACTAATAATGTATTTCACAAGGTAACTGTGAGGATTAAGTAGTCAGTGTTTCATGGTGGTAGACCCTGAGTAGGAAATGTTTCTATAACGTGAAGCTCTGGTGAACCTATTTTTTTTTTTCACATTAATGTTTTCTATTAGATCGGTTTTTCAAACCCCCTAAGTTCATCTAAATACCCAAATCAAGTGACTTGCAAGCAAGAGGGTTTAATTCTATATTCAGAATTCCATTCTGTGGTAAAGGTATTTCTAGAGAACAAGGGCATTTACCATTAAGATGAACAATGGGAATTCCTATCCCAGCTATATTGCAACTCTGGGCAGTGCCCTAAATTTCTTTGCTCCTCTGCTTCCTTTCGGGTCCTAAAGCAAAGTATCTGTGCCTGACTGACAGGATTGTGAGAAGATGAGGTAACATGCGGTGAAATGTTTTAAGCTCTGGGGTAAAGGTGCCAGAGACCACTATTTTACATGTGAAAACTAAGTCCCAGAGAAGCAAATCAGCTTGCCTTAAATGCTGTGCCAAGTGAGCATCAGGAACAATAATATTCCATGCCCTGGATTACAAACAGGTATATTGGCCTCATTGCTTTCTGAGGAATCACGCGCCTACAGAGGGAGAGTTTTCTCTCAGAGGAACCACCCTTCCCACTTGGATGATAGTCGGCTTTCTTTTACTTGTTGAACAAGCTTTAGCCTGGTTTTAAAAATGGAGCACTTTTTCTTTCTTTTTTTTTTTTTTTTTTTGCCTACTTGTGTCTCTTGGCCTGCAGGAGAGAAGAGGAGGCTGCTAGGGCTTGTTGCTAAGGAAGAGAGCCTCGTTAGAACATCCAACTGAAGGCTTATTATTGGCTGCAGAGAACAGCGTTATACGGCTTGTAGAAATCAAATAGTCTTGAGAGGAGGCCAGAAAGTCAGAGAAGTGTTGTTAAATCTCTAGTCCTGTATGATGCAGAATAAGTAAAGGGGAAATGTAAGGTGTAAATTGAGTTGTAATTCCAACCAAGTCAATGCAGTCAGTTGTGATGGCCAAACAACAGATGCATAAAGGCTTAAGGACCCCAAATGTTACAGACTCTGGCTGCTTCCCAAACACCCTTGCAGCTGAAATAAAAGAATCCTGTATTCTTGCAGACACAAAGCTTTAAAGACAAAGCAGCAGACCCTCTTGACTAAAGGGGTTTGCAATGGATATATTGCTAGTAATCTTAAAGCCGCTCCGCAGAGACTGGGCAGGCTTGGGAAGCAAACAGGTTTTGTAGAAAGACCGGTTCTGTGTAATGCCTACCATGTTCTTGGCACCCAGTGGCCTCATTGTTATTCCTGTGTGTATTAGTCGTGGAGCACAATAGTACATGGACCCAGGACTCCCTGGGTGGGGAAGAAGAGAAACTAGCATGACTTCCTCAAGTCCTGCCTTCGAGTTCTGCTGCTTTGGGTCTGGGATGGAAGGAGAAAGAAAGAAAGGTCAGAAATCATAGCTGGCATTTTTGATTGCCCCTTATACCCCAGGTCCTGTCTACGTATATGCACCTTATCTCATTTAACGGATACAACAAATCTATGAGGTTTATAACCTTCGTTTGTTAAGAAGAGAAGACAGGCTCATACAGGTGAAAGGTAGTGTAGTCGTTAGGAGCTTGTGCTCTGGAGTCAGAGCATCTGGATCTGAATCCCGGGTCCCTCCACTTCTGAGCTGCATGACATTGGGCATTGCTGTCTCCTCTATAGAGTGGCATGAAAACGGTACCTACTACCATTGTGAGGATAACCTAAACGAATAGACACAGTACTCCATAAATACTACTTATTTTTATGACTGCCCAAGGTAGTGAGCACAACTATAAACAGGGGGGTGGTAGAGCCAAGCCTAGAACGCAGGTCTTTCTGAATCTTAGGGTGACTTTTCCCTTAAACCATGTCACTCTACCGCCAATATAAGAGGAGAGGGTGTGGCCAGAAAAGGCCGAAGCAATGTTCTGAAGCAGTTTCTAGCTGCCTAGCAATAGGAAAGCACCAGAAAATATTCCTTCCCCACTCTGCCCGCAGCCACGCTCACCACCACCAAGTGTATTTATTTTATTTTTATGATTTCCAATTGCTACCACTGACAGTTCAAAAATAAGAGGAGTGCAGCAGCTTGCATTTGCTTTTTTGGTGTCTCACTAAGGTTGTCTACTAGTAATGTGCCCCCCGCCCCCTGATTCTTGTCTGCCGTTGCATCCAGTGTTTCTTGGAAACAAGAGGAAAGAGAGATGGTTTTCCTGGTGTTGTTATGAACTTAGAGCAAATGGCTCCGGGGGGAAAAATCATCAATTCTATTCAGTGTCTTAAAGGCACGGGTGTTTAGATGTTGAAAGGGCACTGTCTAACGTGATTTCCTTGACATAACCCTTTGGGCTTGGCTTCAGTTTTGATGAAACGCACAGGAAAGCTCTCATCATCCGCTCGGACACTTACTTCCCTGCTCACAGCCCTGCAAACATTGTCCGCACAGGGAAGGGAGGAGGAATTGCATTCTCTTAGGCTTGCAGCTGCCCTCCCAGTACCTCCAGTGGCCGCCACGTCTGAGGCTCTGTGCGGGTCTCTGTTGGATTTCAAGTCGGGTTTGGACATCAGGATTGTGACGCGGTGAGTTGTATAACCCACCAGCGGTTCCGAAGAAAAAAGCCGTTATTCGTTTTTTTCCTTTTAATTGTGATTTTCATTTTTTAAAACGTAGAACTAGAAGAAAATGTCCACATGACTGCATTCAGAGGGTTTTCAGGTTTTAATCTGGAAACCTGGAATGGTGCTGGTTCCGCCGGCAGGCCCTTCTGATCCACCCGCTGGTCCCGGGGCAGGCAGGCGGGGAGGGGTTCCGCAGCCACTGGGACCTCCTGTCTGCGGCAGGGAGCCTCACTGGGTTCTGCTGTAGGCGGGCCCTGCTTGGCCTCGGACTCCGTACGGTAGAGTTCCAGCAAAGATCTCCCCCTCCTTGGGTGGAACCAGGATCTAAGGGGTTGAGTTACTGAAGGCTTTGATGCCTCGGTGGAATTCAGGACGTTGATCCTTGCCAGCGGACCGCAGAGAGCACCAAGAGAAGCGGCCACCTAGTCTCTGGGGGTGTGGAGACCCCTTTACCCACCCGCCCCCCACCTAGCGAATGTCCACGAGCACACACCCTGGGCTGCGTGGGGTTTTCACTTCAGAAGGAACTAGTCCATCTCCAGCTGACGCACTGCAGGGGCTCTAGGTCAGGTGTGGGCAGTCCTCTCCTCTTGGATGGATGTGTTCATCCGCCAACTGGGCGCGTGCTATCTAACACCCGGAATCCTTCAGTCCAGACTCCCGCCCGTCGGGGACCTCCCTTCCGCAGGACTGACACCGAATATGCCCCGGGGCAGAGCACTCACTCCGGTCAGGGTGCCACACAAAAGAGAAGCTTTAGGCTGGGTCAAAAGCTTCTTGAATGAAAAAGGATAGACCCGTAAGGTTGACCAGCTGTTATTCTGGCCGAATATCCGATTTACTATCATGTTGGATCTGGCTTCTCTTTCTGCTGTTATTTGTTAGCTGGGAGTATGTGTGGAATGATACGTTAAGGTTAATGTTACTACGTTTTGTAGTAAGCTTGATTAAAGAGTTTTGCTTGTTTGTTCGAGGGAACTAATACCTAAATGAAACTATGCATCGTTCTTAGTATACTGTTTTCACTTCCACTCTTGCTGGGGAGGGGATGGAGGTCTAGGGTTGGAGGCTACCTCTTCCCCTATTTTTTTTTTTTTTTCTCCTGGAAGTGTGAAAAGTCACTTCACATGGGGGGCGGGGGGAATGCTTGTTTGTCCCCTGGAGAAGTTACCTGCTGGATAATCAAGACTTGTCTCAGGTACAGTTGCTTTCTGTAAAACATGTTGCTTCCTATCAGAGACCTGCATACAGAGACACACTTGTGCTTGCTGCCTCCTTACCTCCCTAGACCTTTTCAGTACTCATCTTTGAGTTAGATGTTGCTGATTCCCATACTGCAAGAAAATGTTTTGAAATTGTTTTTCTTATCAAGGGGTGATATACATCACGCAGCCCATTTAGCCGTGGAAACAATGCTGCTAGTCAGAGTTGCTCTTCGTTCCAGGTTTTTCATGTTAACGTGGTCTGAGTAGTAAAATCCTTGCCAGTGAAGGGAGATCCAGATTTGTGGCACGGCCCATAACACACATACATTACTGAGACCACACACAGATTAAAAAGATAAAGGCACACATTGCTTTTGAGCAATGACCCGTGTGCCAAAAATGAGGTTTCACCCACAATAGACCAGAAGAATGTAAGAGTTTGGTCTCAGGGTATCAAGAGTTTCCTTTTCTGTTGTAGTCTGCTTTTTAAAAGGGTGGTAGGACAACATTTTAAAATTCTTTTGATTATTCTAGTTTTGCTATTTATAGCTGAAAGAGAAATAAAGAGCATCTCCTTTCCACCAGCAGCCACGGCAAGGTAAGGAGCAGCACGCTGTAGGGCTCAGACCTTTGGCTCTGGAGCCAGACTGCCTGGCCTCATTTCTGGATGACCCACTGTGTAACTTTGGGCCTCAGTTTCCTGTAAAACAGAAATAATTACCATAGTGTTGTATGAATCAGCTGAGATAATACAGGTAGGGTGCTCAGCTAGACCCTAGGAAGGTTTCAGTTTTTGCCGTGAGAACAGTAAAATCTTGTCCTAAAGCCATCAGTGTGCTCCAAAAATCAAGTTGCATAAAATACGGGTCAATTGACTCCAACATTATTAAATAATATATTTTCAGTCAATCGATACTGTTGCAAAAAGCATGGAGAGGGCAAGCTGGGAAAATGACCGCTCACTGAGCCAAGAAGGTCCTTGAAGAGGACCCCTCTTGAATGCATCCTCTTCCAGGAAATTAAAGCTTTTCCTATCCACCTGCCTCTCGGTCCCTTACAGAATTGGGGTATAGAACAGGTGTAATCACAGTTTGTCTGAATTGGTATAATGGGGGAGAGGAAACATTATTGAAGGTGTTAGCTGTTATTATTAGGTAGAGGTCTCGGACTGGCTTTAAGCCTTTTTGATGGTTGGCTGCTGGCCCTGGAAGCACATTAGAATCACCCAAAGAGCTTTAGGACATACAGCTGCCTGGTCGCAGGACAGAAGCAGCCAAATGCAGTCAGCCAGACTTCAGATCCTGTCTCCATCATTTTTAGCCTCTATGACCTTTGACAAGCTGTTAACTTCTTTTTCCTAATCTGTGAGATGGGGTTGTTGTAAGAATTAAAGATAATGTATTTAAAACTGAGCATAAATCTTGGCGTGTAGTAGGTGAGAAATAAATACTGTTTGTTAATAACCTATTTTCTCTAAGAAATCCCAGACTGAAATGTCCTCTACCTCCACTGAGCTCAATTAGAGAAATTTTGCCTTGAAATAGAGTCTTGGGTTAGAACTGGTGAAAGGCTCTTGTTTTACAAATGAGAAAACTAAAGCACAAAAAATTCCTCAAGGTTACACAGCTAATAATAGGCTAGAACTCACACCCAAGTCTCCTCTTTGTCCATTGCTTTTCTTCCTATTCCACAGTTCTGAATCATGTGATCTCTGAGGTCCCAAATTCTGGCCCTAGACACCAACTCCAGACTCACATTTGCCTAGTCCCTGCCTGCCTTTACCGTATGGTGCAGCAACGCCAAACTGTTACTTCCTGATACTCAGGCTTGTTGTCTCTCACCTTTTTCCTTTGACCTATGTGGTCACTCTTGCCTGAAATCCTTGCCTCTTCTTGTCTTCGTTTTCTCCTCACTACATTAGCTCCTGCCTCTGCTCCTGAATGATTAACTACTGCAGCAATTGCCATCTCACTGTAAACAATTAGAAATCAGACAAAAGGTCAGATATTAGACAAAAGGTTTATCCCCGTGAGTAGGAAAGCACATGAGGTAAGCCCTATGATTGCCATAGCGTACTGCTCGGAGAGAGTTTTCAGGCCACTTCTCAGGGTGGGGCACCAGAACAGGGTCTGGTGGTCTCACAGAGCTGAAGAGGCAGAGATCAAAGTGTGGGAAGAACAAGGAGGCTAGCCTTGGCAAGGCATAGTACCAGAAAGGAGGGAGCTAAATGGAAAGGGAACGGTGGAGATCTGCAGAGTTCACCCCAAATGTTTGGCTGAATATTATCATCTGCACATGCATGTGAAGAAACTACCAAGACTGGGCAGAACTACCCAGAATGCACTGGGCTGAATAATACCTGGAGCTCACACAAGACTGGGGCAAGAGTTTGCATTTCCACCAGCCTGAGTGGAGAAACTTCAAAATACTTCAGGCACTGGATACAGTCCTCATCCTAGAATAAAAGCCACTGTGAACCCACCATAAAAAGCTTAAAAGTAAGGCTCTCATGGATCAAACTGAACTGCCATAAAATCCAATGTTCTTTTTTTTGGTTTTGTTTTGTTTTGTTTTTTGTTTTAATGTTCTTGATAGGTTTTTTTTTTATTATTATGTGATGTTACTAGACATGCCAAGAAGTGTGAAAATATGATTCATAACAAGAGAAAAATTAATCAATAGAAACAGATTCAGAAATGACAGAGATAATTAGTAGACAAGGACCTTAACAGTACCATTTCAAAGCTTATTCTTATGCTTGAGGATGTAAACAAAAACATAAACATAATGAGAGGAGAATGAAAGATATAAAAAAAAAGACCCAAATATAACTTGCAGGGATGAAAATATATGGAATAAAAAAATAGAATAGTTAAGATTACCAGCATATTAAATGATGCAGAAAAAAAAGATCACCATGCCTTAAGACACAGTACCAGAAACTATCCAAAATGAAGTGTAGATTAAAAAAAAAAAAAACGACTAAGGGCACCTGGGTGGCTCAGTGGGTTAAGTGTCTGCCTTCAGCTCAGGTCATGATCCCAGGGTCCTGGGATCGAGCCCCACATCAGGCTCCCTGCTTGGCGGGGAGTCTGCTTCTCCTTCTCCCTCCGCTGCTCCCCCTGCTTGTGCTCTCTCGCTGTCTGTCAAATACATAAATAAAAAATCTTAAAAAAAAAAAGAAGACTAAAAACAAAACCCAAAACAAACACACACCAACAGAGCCTCAGTGAACTCTGGGATTATATTAAGCCATATGTATGGTTGGAGTCCTAGAAATGTGTTTCAGGGAAATGAAAACCCTATTTGAAGACACAGTGGCTAAAAAGTACCCACATTTTATGAAAATATAAACCCACAGAGCCAAGAAGCTCATCAAACTACAAACAAAAGTAACATAAAGAAAACCACACCAAGACACATCATAATTAAATTTCAAAACCAATGCCGAACAGAAAATTTAAATAACAGCTGGAGGGAAAAAGATACATTTTGTACAGAGGAATGAAGATAATTTCAGCACACTTCTCATCATAAACCATGCAGGTCTAAAGACAATAGAATGTTATCTTTTAAGAGCTGAAAGAAAAAAAACAACCTAGAATTCTATACCCAGCAAAGATATTTTTCAAAACTGTAGGCAATATAAAAACCTTTCACGTCACTGTAAGAAATGTTAAAAGAAGTTCTTTCAGCAGAAGGAAAATGAATTGGAAGAAAGAGATGGAGAGCAATCCAAATGGTGAATATATGGGCAAATATTTTTAAAAATGAGGGTTTTTTGGGGTCATGTTTTCATCTCTTCACATGTATTTATTTCATTCGTTCATTCATTCATTCATTCATTCTTTTTTTTTTTTTTTAGGGAAAGAGAGTAAGTGAGAGAGTGAGCAGGGGGAGGGGCAGAGGGAGAGAGAATCTTAAGCAGGCTCCACATCCAGCATGGAGGCTGACTGACACAGGGCTGAGATCATGACCTGAGCCAAAATCAAGAGTCAGATGCTTAACCGACTGAGCCACCCAGGCACTCTGGCACATGTATCCATTTCTCTAGGAAGAAATTCTATACTTCTTCACCATCCTTCATTGGGCCAAACTCAACACCCCATACCGTCCAGATTGATAAGGTAAATGAGTGAAGCCTGTGTATGATTAGGTCAATAGTGAGGACAGTGGTAAACTAGACCATGAATATCTCATCCAAAAGGAACATCCATTACTCAGGTTCAGTTGATTGTTTCTGGAAAAAAATTGAGCATTTTTCTTATTTTATTGTTGTCCTTTATTTTAACGTTGTTGAGTAATTAGACTAAATCCAAACCAAAAGCCCGTATATATATTTTATACCCATGGGCTATATTTAGCCTTTGGGTCATCAGGATACAACTATTGTTTTAGAAATTCCTCACTTGTGCTCTTAAAATACTCATTGGGTATCTCTGTTATACTTAATGAAAGTATATTCTAATTTTTTTGTGGATATATATGTCTTCCCAATTAGATTAAAACTGGTCATGGGAAAGAACCATGTCTTATTTGTTTTTATATCCCAAGTGATTAGTACATAGCCTGGCATAAGAAGTGTTTAACATGTGCTTGTTAAATTGGAGGTCATTGTAATATATTATTTATACCAATGCACTCATCTTACGTGCAGCTCAGAGAACTGGGGGAAGGTTTAGGAGTTAAGAACGTGACTAAAATTTTGGTAGAGTACCCTGGAAATGCATCACCATGATTTAATTTACTTTCTTTTATTCAGTTGATAAGTCTATGTTATCCCTATGGTGGAAATGCTTGTGAGAATCACAGGTGTGAGGGTTAAAGCGATGTGATATTTTGGTAGCTGCAGTCTTATCTTAATGCCTTTGCTTTGGGGGAAAAACAAGAGGCCACAAAGCTTGTCCTTTATCTTCTCCTAATAACTGCTCATACTTCTCCTAATATAATTTCAGAGAGATGCATTTCTTACTAGGCTAGTTTCTATCTAAGCATGAATGAAAGTAGAGGCGGGATGTCTCCTTTTATTCATCCCCAGGTTTTCTTTTTAGCTGCCTTCTCTACCTACCGAGCACACCCTTCTACACACATAGATTTCACCTTATTGCGCACACCTTGGTCTCACTATTAAAAAAACCAAGTTGACAATGGGCAGCATTTTTTTTTTTTTTTGGAAGCTACTCCAATGTCAGAGCAGTAAAAATACAATATTGATGGTAGTCAGTGCGTTGAGTTCTTATTACATGTTGGGTGGATGAAATCATGTTATTTAATGCTCACCATAATCCTACATGATAGTACTTGATGTCTATTTCACAGGTAAGAAAACTGAAGCCCAAGGTTTCACAGCTCACATATTCAGAAATTAGATTTTGTGTTCTTACTTTCTATGCCCTGGTACCTCAAAGCATCATCACATCAATATCTGTTAGAAAGGTAGTCCCTGCTGTCCCACTCCAGACCTACTGAGTCAGAACTTGCATTTTAGCATGATCCCAGGGGATTCATATGCATATTAACATTTGAGAAACATTGGTCTACATGATACCCCTTTCTGTTGGGGACACACTTCCTGATAGTGCCCAAACTCTGTGGCTGGAAGCCCCAGTACTCTTCCTAGTGTGTGCAACTGTCTCTTCAGGAGTGATTTAAACAGCACAAGTTTCGTTGGTGGAATTCCATTGTGGTGACACGAATACTCACCCCAAGATCTCTCCCTTCCTCTCATCCGTCATCGTATTTCACTTTGCAATTTTGGACACAGCTCAAAGATGTGAACAAGAAGAGCTGGGAGGTTTGCAGAGAAATGTATGAACCATGGGGCTTGCTTGTGACACTGGGACCCTAAACAATGTATGGTCTTAATTTCTGACTGACGCTGGAGGGCCACCTGAATACTAATTTCTCCCTGTGGCTGCTTCTGTTGCTATACAGTCCATTGGGAAGTCCTCTGGATTGGGAGGGCAGGGGAATCTTCCCAGGAAGCACCCTTGAAGCAAGTATCTTAGCAGAACTAGAGACACGGAAGTGGTTATGGCTGCAGAGGTACATGGATGGTAATAACTTTATTAAAGCTTATTTTTACATTGCTACTATCCACAAGCAAATGTCTAACCACTATGTACATATTTTATGGGGCCCAAGAGACTGGAGGACTGATTTATGGTAAAAATGGGCTCTCAAAATACTGCATGAGGTCAAAGTTGTTGGATTGTCAATGAAAAATAATTTTTCCAGTTAAAGGATCTCATACACATTCGGTTTGATACGGCAGTGGTGACAAAGATGCTTTTTATGACATTCTTCTAAGGACCATTGTGATGTTAATATATAAATTATTTATTTCCTTCTTCTCAAGAGCTAGGGCATCTCCAAGCTTTTTGTCCGCCAGTTCTGTCTTTGGAAATCTTTTGTCTTCATCACCACACATCTGTGGGGGTCTGAATTGAGCAGAATGGGCTGCTGTGGAGTGATGGGAGGAATTCTTTCCCCCTGAGATGTGGTTGGGGCACAAAGTGGGATGCAGGCCAACTTTTCTGCCAACAGTGTATTGCACGGAACTGTAGCTTACTCACTCATGTTGTGGTAACTTTGTTTTCCACATTAAATGAACAGAAACACTTCATAGAAACAATGTTGTTCTGCAGAGGTAGCATGGTAGAGCTGATCAGAGACCTATCGCTGGGCACTCATCCACGTGGGTGGCAAAGGGACATTTTTCACAGGGTTCCTGCATTCACAAGATTAGAAAGGTTTGGGAATAACTTTATCATAGAACCAAATTGCTAAAAGGGGGTATTATCAGATCATCTCATATATTTTCTTCTTCCAAGATAGGCGGACATCCAAATTTTTAGAGATGAGAGGCAGTGAGGTACAGTGAAAAGAATGAGGGTAGGCTGATGCAAATGTTGGAATGAACCTTCATTCTATTATTTATTAACATGACTTTGAGGGAATTGTTCAGCCTCTCTGATTTTTAATTTTCCCGTATTCAAAAAATGAGGAAATAGCCACTTTTGTACTTTTGATCCTTAAGACGTGACTGCAAGTTGATTGTAAGATAATGAAACAATGGATTCAATGGGGAGAGATCCTGTTTCCATGTAAATTTTGCTTTTTAGACACAACATTTGAATGATTTAAATTCTAGCATCTCACTGATGTTCTTTAATTTTATTTTGTTTTGCAATTGAACATAGAGTCAGCTTGGTTAAGTGAGAATCCCACTGAAGTTAAAGACTTATGCACAAATATTGAACTTTGTTTGCATTGCTTTATCTATAGAAGTTATTTATTGAGGTAGTTACTATTAGCTGTTGCTGCAGAGAATCTCCAAAATTCAGGGGTTTAGTTTATTTCTTTGCTCACACAGAGTCCAAAGGGGCTGATCTTGCCTGGACAGCTCTTTTCCAAGATGGGGGCACAGGGGTCCTGGCACCTTTCCTGGTATCTTTGCCATCCATTAGGGCCTCCCTGGGAGGCTTCTGGTGTATCCACTATATTCAGCTAGCTGATGAGCAAAGAGAAAGGATGAAGAGAATCTCCTGGGTCTTTTCAAGGGCCAGGCCTGTAAGTACATACATCACATCTGCTCATATTCCACTGGGCATAAACTGGTACAAGATCCCATCTAGATGCAAGAAAACTGAGAGATGTGGTTTGCTCAGGTTTGAAACAAAATGGTTTGGTGAACCTATCACCTTGCATTTGCCTGTCAGCTTTGCTGCCCAAACTGAATCATAGCTGTCAGAGAGCGACCAGGGGGTCTCTCAGGAAGTTTGCTCATCAACTGATGTACAAAAGCATGGTTTGGATGTAGAGAAAGCAGTTTATAGCTGTCCACACATGATGTATGAAATGTATGAAAATTGTGGCGTATCTGTATGTCTCTCAGAATTACGTCTACTTCTGGGTTGTTACAGAGAGTCAGTGAGATAGTTATGTGACAATGCCTATCACAGAGTTAATACTGACTACTGGTTCTCAGAGTGTGGCCACCAGACCAACATCACTCACATCACCTTGGAACTTGTCAGAAATACAAATTCTTGGGTTGCACCCCTGATGGACTGAGTTAGAAACTCTCGGGGTGGGGCCAACAATCTGTGTTTTAACAAATCCTGCTAGGTGATTCTGATGTAATGAAGGTTGAGAATATCAGCATAGACCTTGATTTTCTTCTTTTCTTTCAAGGAAGGGGAACATTCTTTTCAAAGAAAATCGATTCTTCTACAGTTTCCTTTAGTAAGCTTTCATAATGATGAATGGGTTCCAGCTAGTCTGAAATTTCTTATATGTTGCCAAACTTGATTCTTCTACAGTTTAATCATATTCATTCTGAGTTGTCCTCATTGAAATAGTAAAACATCTGATCATCACTCTTCCTATGTTTCTCCATCAATGTCAAGATCATTCGGCCATCTGTAGGTCTTTTTTCTTTTGGCTTACTTAAAAACTTTTTTTTTAAAAACATTTTATTTATTTATTTATTTGAGAGAGAGAGAGAGTGAGAGAGAGCACAAGTGGGGAGGAAAGGGAGAAGCAGGATCCCTGTGAGCATGGAGCCCGATGCGGGGCTCGATCCCAGGACCCTGGGATCATGACCTGAGCCGAAGGCAGATGCTTAACCGACTGAGCCACGCAGGCACCCCTAAAACTTTTTTGATATGTCTACCAGTTTCTACACATGACTGAAAACAGATCAACTGCTATTTTCTTTTATCTTTTTAAAAAAGATTTTATTTATTTGTTTATTTTGAGAGAGAGAGAGAGAGAGAGAGAGAGTGGGAGAGCAGGGGGAGGGCAAAGGGGGAGGGAGAATAAGGGGGAAAGAATCCCAAGCAGACTCCAAGCTGAGCATGGAGCCTGACGTGAAGCTCGATCTCATGACCCTGAGATCATGACCTGAGCCGAAACCACGAGTCAGAAGCTTAACTGACTGAGTCACCCGGGTGCCCCTCAACTGTTACTTTCTTGTGGCATTTTTGTATGTGATAGATGGAGCATTATAATCACTTCATACCTGAGAGAGTTCCCATTGACTTTTATTTCCCATTCAAAATGAATATTCATTTCTCCAGTGCTTTTTGTCAAATAAGCATTGTATATTATATGTGAATACCTCAAGAAAACAAGGATTGTTTTTTACAAAATTCAGACTATTAATTGATCCCAATAGCCTACTACTACCTGAAAACTATCAGTCATGCCATCACGACCATTATTTTTTATAAGAACATAGAAGTAATACTTGCTATTATGATCATTATTTATATCAGTAAATTTTTTTCTAAAAGTGAATCCTAATGGGTTTAATAACTTGAAAGGTATTGGACTCAAGTGACAAATAGTAAGTCATAAAATGGACCACAGTTATTTAACCAGTTTGTAGATTAGTAGCTTTTCTTCTGGACTGAAGGTGAGATCTTCTTCCCTTTCTGCATCTGGTGGAGAGAAAAGAAAGAAACCATGATTTCATGGGTGCATTTGTAGAAGGCATTTTTAAAAAAGGGTAGAGTGGAAATATAACCACAAAAGAAGATGGCTTGGAACACTGGTTTGTTTGGGTATAGGGCAGCCTCTCTGGGAAGATCTTGCCAAGATGTTCATCTTATCCTTTCCTTTAATTTTGTCTGCATCTCCTAAGCAGAACTTTCCAAAACCTGAGAACAAGTCAGAATTTGTCCTGGGCCTGCCTTCCTGAAATGCCTGTAGGATTCAGATCCTTACGAATGTACAGCCAGCGCATAATGTGGACACTCAGGTTCCCCCAGTCTGATTTGAATTTAGGACTGACTTGCCCAGTTTTAGAAGTGTGGTGACCCAGAGACCTGGAGCCATGTTTCCCTGCCTCCTTACCAATCCACTTATCAGTTCGCTGCCAGACTGTCTTCTTTTGCTCAGTGGGTTACTGGTTTCTTTTCATTTATTAATGTTAAGAATTCCTTTCAGATGAATTACTCCTTTACACATTCAAATTAGGATTTTCATTTGCCAGTTTTATCACAGTTGGCATAATTAAGGATGTCAAGTTTTTTAAACTATATTGTGACAACATTTAAACTTGTTATGCTTTTGCCTGTGGATATAATTAAGACAACGTGTTTGGTATCAGTTTATTCTTAAAAAGCAAAGTAAAAGCAGATGAGCTGTATTTATAGATGCATCAGCCAATGAATGGATGAAAGAGAAAAAGAAATTAATGGGGAAACGTCAGCCAGAATGGAGGAGGGACCCACTGCGAAGTTCATTTCCAGACCAACTATTTAGAATTTATTCCAACGACAGCTGTCTCTTGAATTATAGTAGGGAGAAAAAAAATGACGTTGTAAGACTAACGGGCCTCAAGTTAAGAAGCAGGCAAAGAATAACATACTTCAAATAAAACTCTTCAGTTGGGGTGGGGGCTCAGGCACAATAGTTATGGTCAGAGCCCCACCTTGAGTCATGCCCTCCTACAAAGATTGGGACACAGGAAAATCTGGGAAAGAAGGAAAATCTTTAGGAGACGTAGGAGCTTTGGAACTTGGTCTTGGCCACTTGAAAGCTGTTTTGATTTGGAGCCAAAGACCCCCATGGGGGAGGGGTGGAGTAGAGGAAAGGGCAGAAGACAAAACTGTAGGATAAAACGCCAACCCAGGGAGTTCAGTTTTCAGAAGAGACAGAGAAGAAAAATGAATTGCAAAGCTTAAGGGATATAGATTAATTTCTCTGTCTTCTTGTGAGCCTGCGCCGTACGTTTCCTTGATTGTGAAATGACACACCAAAGTTGTCAGAGATTCTCTGGCATGTGTCTAACATTAGACACAGGTGAGGCAGAACAAATGTGCGTTGTCTTGAGTACATAGCAAGAGGCAGCATCGTGGGAGGAAATACGGTTGCTTGGGCGCCCTATTTTTAACCATCCATATTTCAGAAAGGAGAATGACCTGGACCTAATGAAAGTCCTGTGGTCTGCAGTGTGGGGCTGGGGGGAGGGGGCAAGCAGCAGGGGCAAATGGCTTCACCAGTTCTCTTCTCAAAAGAGTCCAAAGGAATGTTCATTAATGACTTAGAAGAAATTTCTTTGGCCGTTCACGGGTAAACAACCAAGCAGAGCTCTTCAAAAATTCAGATGAAAAAAATCACTTTTCTAGACAATTAAAATACATGAATAAAAAATGACTTAATTCAGGAAAAAAGTCCTTGAGGGATTCATGAAGAAATGCTTCTTTTGTTGTGGACGTTTCTCTCTAGATCCTAGTGTGACTGCATTTCCCGTCCATAGTTTTGTTTCTCCATATATCCCTATGCTTTTTTTCCTCCTTCTCCACCTCAGTGAATTTTATGGATGCATTTTACTGACATGTGTGATAGGGGCTCTTGGTTTCAGGTTTTAAAGAGAGAGAAGAAGATGATACTATCTCTGAATAGAAAAGAAGGGAAGGAGGGAAGGAAGAAGGAACGAAGGAAGGAAAGAAAGGAAGGAAAAAGATCAAGGCCTAGCAAATCCAGTTGTTTCAGTCATTTAATCAAACCACTTCTACTTCTGAATAATCTCTTCAGCTGCAACACGCCTGGAGAGATTGAGGGAATGTTCACAGACTTTCAACCTTTGTTTTTGCCAAGTTAATCGTTCTGTTACATAGATAAGGCCGGGATCTATGTTTCTAAAAATTATGAATGTATATGTGCACACAGAAATATATATATATTTGATGTCGTACATTTAATTCCAAAGACTATCCCGATCACTTTGTAGTTTATACCAATGCCTTTCGAACGGTGGTGGCAAGGGCCCGGTTTTAAAATTTCCAATCAGTCATGATTGATATTTTTGTAAAATATAACCACAGTGAATTACAAGAAAAATTAATTAAAAAACACCCCAAATCGTGCAGAAGGTAAGCCTCTAATATTTAATATTAGATTTAACGGGCAGAAATTACCCGTCAAATTGCCGTAAAAAGTTTCTAAGTGTTTATTCTCAGTTCCTGTACTTGACTCACTGGAGTGTGTGACCGCCAGCTGAGAGGTCAGCACTGTTCTTCAAATAGCATTCGAGTGGTGCCAGTGTAGACAGTCTCAGTGCTGATGATCAAAAGGCAAAGGATAATAGATTAAGTTCAGAGCCGTTAAAGCACTATTGAGATATAGACAGTGAGATAAATTCTGTTATTTTTCAAATAACTTGATTTGATGATGTTATTATGTATTATTTTCCTTTGAAAGAAAATATATAACTGCCTGGGCACTGTTGGTTTATAAAAATCACTGAAGTGTTGGCTTAAGTAAAATAAACTACATACATGGAGTATCTCTGGTATCGCATGGGCCCTGCTTGTACTCAAAGACTGGAAGAATGAATCTATTTTAACACTGAAATCGTCTTTAGAATAAAACAACTTCGAAAATGTAAATAAGGGTATGGTATTCTGAAATATACATACAGCTAACTGACATGATATACACATTCATGTATGCCACGTTGTTTTTTTCAATTGATCTTTCTTTACCCCAGTATAACGAATGACTGTAGACCGTTGCCTAATCCACTGTTGACTGAAGTAGTATTAATTCACAGGCTGGGTTGAAATGGCCAGGAAGATGGTGGAGAGCTACAAAGATTCTAAAGTGAATTGTATGTTTTCCTTTTCAACTAGGAGGCATTTACCAATTCCCACTGGTCCCAGGTTGCCCTCACAAACTTTCCACACGTAGGCTAATAGAATTTATGTCCAGAAAAGCAGTAAGTTAAAGAAATGGAGGCTTGAGTCACAAAGACATTCTCTTGCTATAAATTTATTATTTGCAAGGAAGAATTTCTTACTGAACAAAAAATGCAGAGCAGAACCATTGCTTATCATCCCCACATGGACCAAGTGCTGAAAGGGCTGTGGTGTTGTGGAAGTCATATTTATTGTTAGCGTATGTTTTCTGTAGCTGTGGCTATCAGAGAGAACCTTCTGGGGAGGCGATCATTTACAGTACCCTATTGTTTGACATCCAACTTTATGATTCTGTTTCAATAGTTTTTATTACCATCACATCTTTTTTTTTCTTTGTAGATTTAACTTGAGATAAATGTCTCACTCTAGTAATGAGATTTTAAGAATTGCTCAGTATTCAAACCACGTGAATTCAATGGTTTATAAGCTTGGGATCTTAAAAAATCACTGACTAAGTAAATTTTGGGTGTGAGCATGAGATGAGTTCATATAAATATGTAATTTAAAAGTGGAACTAAAATCCAGTGAGTGGCAACAAGCGGACATGAATTGGCTCTGTTGTGGCTGAGAGGAGGCAGCTCTTTTAAGGTTGAATTAGAAGCAGGACAGAATGGCAGAGCTGGGCTGAGAGCTTTTGTGGGTCTGGGTGCACTAAGGTGTAGATGTGACATCTGACTGCACTTTGGATGCCTCAGGCTGCTAAAACATCTCCTCCCCCCACCCCCCATTTAAATTGTTTGCCTCCCATAGGGGATGCTTCCAGTATTCCTGGGTGGCAGGACCCATCTAGAAATCTGAGGCATTCTGTGTTCTGAAAGGGATGCTTCCTGGACAAATTCTCTCTGTCCCTCATTTGGATCCATTTTTGACCCCAGTGTGTAATTTGCCATCTTTGTGCCCCTTCTGGTCTCTGTCTTCTGTTTCTGCTCCCACCCGTGTGCTTGTGAAGATACAGCCCTGGTTGGTTGCTCTCTTAGTGCCAGTCATGACCCCCATTTCCACGGTGATGATGTTGGCTGCTTTGGTTTTAGGAACTGTCAGAAATGGCCATTAACCAAGAGAAAGAGAGGAAGGACCAGCCCTGAGTAATTGGTAAGTGATGCTGGTTTTGTTGGCTTCATTTGTCTTTGGCCCCTGGAAAATACAGATCTATGAAGTGAATACTGTGAGTGGGTTGGTGCTCCAGCAGAGAGGAAACTGGAAGGACGATTGTGAATTCTGTCTCTTTGCCTTCTGTCTCTTCAGATCCAATATTAGCATGTTTTCGGAGGCTTGGAATCAGATTATGTACTCTGACTCTGGTCTGTTCTTCAAATGGATCAACAAGGGGAGAACGGGGCCCGTTATATGCCTTCATTACTTTCTTATAAGGTGCTATTTTGAACAAGATGGGAAAATTCATTTTCCAAGGCCAGCAGGGATGGTTGCCATTAGAGGCCTCTGTCAGCACCAAAGACCTTGCTCTGCCTCTCCTGTGAAGTTTCCAAAGGAAAACTTTTCCATAATCAGAGGATAGTTGCTGAGGCAAGAAGGGTCACTAGATTAAGGAACGGATGGTGACGGCAACAATGACCCATCTGTTCATAAAGTATTTCTAGAACCTCTCCTTTATGATAGGCCCTCTGCCAGGGGCTGCACAGTAGTACCTCTTTGTTGCGTTCTGACCTTTTTAAGCTGTTTTTTGTTATTTTATTTTATTACCATTTGTAAGTCGACATTTAGGGAACTTGCTTAAAGAACTCAATAAATCTTGATCTAATGATTCACTACCTGTGTCCATCCCTCTGTCTGTCTGTCTGTCTGTCTCTGTTTTCTCTCTCACACACTACCCACACACTCCTCATTCTAAATATTTATTGAGGTTGCAGCGAGGGGGACACTGTTATGGCTATCTTATTACTTGAGTGAATTTTAAATGGTTATTTGCAAGGCCTCTTCCATTCATGTCCAGATAAGCAGAAATGTTTTCATCTAGACCCGGCTGAAGTAATGTTTCAAGGTGGGAAATAGTGGTTATTCATTTCAGAAGGGGTAATAAGTAACACCTTGTGTTTTATTGTTGAGGTATATAAGATATAAAATTATAGAAATCCAAAGAAGGAAATATCTTTATGGCAAGCTCTCCATGGAAACCTATCAAGCTATGAATTTGAAGAATACTAAGTGGCTTCTGGTAAAGCCACATCATTGGAAAGGTTTATCACTTAACAATGTTAGCATGTGGAATGCTATAATTCCATGGTAACTGCAGCCAACCACTCCTAGCTCTTCTAGACAACTATACAAATGTTTTCTTTTAGTGAGATATTTAATGTATTCTGTCTTAATTCTGAAGGTTTTTCTCATGCCTCCACATCTGAAACAATTCAGTGCTGTCTCTATTTGAAGTCCCTTCTGGTTAGTTGAGCTGGCTATTGGTGATGTATCATAGCATGTACAGTGGTTTCTGTGATGTGGTTTGCTGAGCATGGCAAGATGAATGAAGATTACAGTCACATTAAGTTGAGGACTATGGTCAGACTTAAGCCATTATCCTCGAGGTGTATGGCTGTTGATTTATCAATGTCCTCATTTTTAAGAATGAAATCTTCTCGAGGTTGCCATACATTCTGTGGATATATGTCAAATGAAGTAGAATGTTATATTCTCTCATAACTTCATAAATAAGAATGTCTTGCTTTGAGGATGGAATAAAACGACAAGATTTAATTGGCATCTATATAGTAAAAAGGTCATGAAGAGATTAATGGCTGTTGGCAGCTGGTCAAATTTCTTTGATGTCCACTATTTTTTTTTTTTTTACTAGAATACTACATTTGTCACTCGCTGAGCAAGTTGCCCACACATTTATGTACATAAATTATGGTGCCTTTATTACATCACTTCCAACCTATCTGGATAAAAGCATGATGGAATTTTTTTCCCTGTGTGCAATTTCCATTTTGGTGCCATTTCTGTTTCCTAATAAATTCCAGACAAAATATATACCCAAAGCCTGTTTTTTATGTATTTCAGCTTTCTGTGTTCAGCCACATTTTGTTTGGGAGATGTCCTGCAGGGATTTACTTAGATTTATGAATATTTGGAGAGTAATTTGCAGAAATGAGGGTCTGGAGATTCATATAATCCCATTGTGTATCGTATCTTTTTTTTTTTTAACCCTATACTTCAATTTTTGGTAATTTGGATGTGATACTTAATGTAGTGACTTAATTCAATTGTTCTTCTAGTTTCAACTTTGATCTCTTTCTAAACTATTATCAAGAAGATGTAAAAAATTCCAAAGTGAACTCTGACACTGATATAGAAGGAATCTCCTCTACTGTTATGGTTTTCTGTCTCCAAAGATAGGTCAACTTTTTAACTTCTACGACTTCACTAGCATGAGATGTAAATGTGCCCAAATGCCCTCAAGTGGTCTCAGCCTACACTCACATTCCTGCTGCTTCTCTTCCTCATTTCTCCACCCTCTAGCTGTGGAAGTTGGCTTTTTCTGCTACCTAACTAATGTTTAAAGGACAAGTGTTTACATATATTTATTTTGGTTTTCTAATGTTTTAATATCGGCACCACTGAATAAATGTTTACTGGGGAAAAAAATCCAAACAAATAACAAATTGATAAAATCAGTTCATTGATTTTTCTTAAACAACAAACAGAGAAATAAACACATTAAAATCTAAACCTGCAATCTGTTAAGGTAAAAAACATAAACTTGTTATGTTCTTCCTATTGAGGAGATAGTAATACAACACCTATTAGATCTACTGAGAAATCACTCTACCCTTTGCAAAGATGTACGAAACCATATGGCTCAGTTATCTAGCTCAGTGGGTTAGGGACCCAGGTTCATGGGAATCTACAGAGAAATATGAGGGCACAATATTCCTGACAGTACTTTGGACTGCCAACCCCATGTACTCTTTACTTGCCTGGAACTGAGTTGACTGTTGCATTGTTTTCTGGTGGAGTTGCTCAGGAGCTTAGTCAGAGGCTGGCAGTGGTTGGGGTTTGGAGATGGGAAAGAGTACAAAAGTCCTTCAATGAACAGGAAATTATCTGAAAACTGACTATGATGTATGCAACAATGTCAATTCCAATATTAAACTTTCTACTTTAAGAAAAATCACTTGACATATTATCTCACACCTGTTAAAAAGGCTAGTATCAAAAAGGCAAGAGATAGCAAGTGTTGGCAAGGATGTGGAGAACAGAGAACCTTTGTGCACTGTGGGTGGGAATGTAAATTGGTGCAGCCCCTGTAGAAAACAGTATGGAAGGTCCTCAAAAAAACTCAAAATAAAACTACCATAAGATCCAGCAATTCCACTTCTGGGTATTTGCCTGAAGGAAATGAAATCACTAACTCACCCCCACGTTCATTGCAACATTTTTACAAAAACCAACATGTGGAAACAGCATAAGTGTCCACCAATGGATGAATGGATAAACAAAATGTGGTATATATATTCCATGGTATATTATTCAGCCATAAAAAATAAGGAAATCCTGCCATTTGTGACAACATGGGTGGATCTTGAGGGCATTATGCTTATGCTTAGTGAAATAAGTCAGACAGGAAAAGATAGATACTGTGTGGGATTTTTCAAAATGTGGAATCTAAAAAATCCCTCAAGCTCATATACAGAGAACAGATTGGTGGTTGCCAGAGGGGGGAAATGGAAGGTGGGCAAAGTGGGTGAGATGGTCAAAGGATACAAACTTCCACTTATAAGATAAATAACTCCTGGGATGTAATATGCAGCAAGATGACTGTAATTAACAATATTGTATTTTATATTTGAAAGTTGCTAAGAGAGTAGATTTTAAAATTTTTCATCACACACACACACACACACACACACACTCATAACTATGGCGTGGTGATGGCTATTAACTAAACATACTGGAGTGATCATTTTGTGATAAATACAGATATCAAACCATTATGTTGTACAGCTAAAACTAGTATGTTGTATATCAATTTTATCTCAATTAAAAGAAAAAGAAAAGCACTTAATAAAACAACAGCAACAACAAAATAAGCCAACAACAATAACAAAAAGAAATCTTTTCCCAATCCTCAGGATTAAGTAAGGGATGATTATTTGCAGATAGGTATTTTTATGCAAAGCTCCTTCTCAGTCTTTTTGTTATTAATTAACTCAACAATCTCTATTGCATTAAAAAATAGTTTACTCTCCAAAATATATAAAGAACTTATACAACTCAACACCAAAAAAACAAAGAACCAAGTAAAAAATGGGCAGAAGAGATGAACAGACATTTCTCCAAAGAAGACATACAGATGGCCAACAGACACATGAAAAGATGCTCAACATCGCTCATCACCGGGGAATGCAAATCAAAACCATACTGAGATATTGCCTCCCACCTGTCAGAATGGCTGAAACCCAAAACACAAGAAACATCAAGTATTGGAGAGGATGTGGAGAAAGGGGAACCCTCTTGCACCGTTATGAATGCAGATAGGTGAAGCCACTCTGGAAAACAGTATGGAAGTTCCTCAAAAAGTTAAAAATAGAATTACTGTATGATCCAGTAATTCCATTATTGGGTATTTACCCAAAGAATATGAAAACACTAATATGAAAAAATATATGCACCCTTATGTTTATTGCAGATTTCTTACAATAGCCAAATTATGGAAGCAGCCCAAGTGTCCATCAATAAATGAATGGATAAAGAAGATGTGGTGTGTATATATAATGGAAAATTACTCAGCCATAAAAAGGAATGAAATCTTGCCATTTGCAACAACACAGATGAAGCTAGAGAATATTATGCTAAGTGAAATTAGTTAGAGAAAGACAAATACCATAGAATTTCATAAATATGTGGAATTTAAGAAACAAAACAAATGTACAAAGAAAAAAAGAGACAAACCAAAAAAACAGGCTCTTAACTAGAAAGAAGAAAGTGACTGTTACTAGAGGGGAGGCAGGAGGGGGGGAATGGCTGAAAATAGGTAAAGCAGATCAAGAGTACACTTATCATGATGAGGCCTGAGTAATGTATAGAATTGCTGAATCACTATATTATACACCAGAAACGAATATAACACTGTATGTTAACTGAATTAAAAATTTAAAAAAATGGTTCACTCAGTAAAGCTGGGGAGAAAAAGAAAAGCCAAAAAATAAAATTAAATTAAAAATTAAAAATCTCAAAAAAGTAGTTCACTTAAGAAGTTAAATTTTAGAACAGAGTTTTGGTAGACAAACTTGGTGTGTCTTGCACAACTTGTGAAACGTATACTGTGAAATGCATTTTGTAGCAATGTTTTCCCATCCTACCACGGAAGAAACCCTGAGTTTTCTCAGTCCCAAAGGTAAAAACATAGTGTCTTGGGCATGTGTACTGATTTGAACACTATGCTTGGAGCCAAGCAGAATAAGGAAAGCTCAGTTACCAAAAGGAATTGTAAGACACTAGATAATGGGCTACACAGAAGAGTTTCAGATTTTCTACTGTGTTAAAATTCATTCAACTAATGCCACAAATATTTGCTGAGTGACCACTACAAGTCAGGCATTGTTCTAGCCACCGTAAGCTCATGTTTTCAGATGGTGAAAACCTTCTTCTCCGTCATCAGACAAGAGTCATTGGGGATCACTAGATTATAGAGATGATGGTCATGGTAACAATGACTATTTGGTTAAAACGTAATCACTGAAGATCTATTTTGTAGCAGGCTTTTTGCCAGGTGCTGTGCAGTAAGTAGTACTTCCATTGCATTTTGAACTCTTTAAATTATTTTTTGTTATTTTATTTTATTAACATTTACAAGTCAGTATCTAGGGAACTTGGTCAAAGAACTCAATAGAGGGGCGCCTGGGTGGCTCAGTCAGTTAAACAACTGACTCTTGATTTCGCTTAGGTCATGATCTCAGGGTGGTGAGATTGAGCCCCAAGTTGGGCTCCATGCATGGAGCCTGCTTAAGATTCTCTCTCTCCCCCCTAAAAAATAAAAAAAGAACTCAATAGAACTTCCCCAATGGGCACAATCTTGATCTGACTGATGATCTTGTCTCTCTCTCTCTCTCTCTCTGCCCCTTTTCTCTCTCTCTCTCTCCCCTTCTGTCTCTCTGTCTCTTTCTGTCTCTCTCCTCTTTCTCATGCCCACATACTCCCCATTCTATCCCCATTTGGCAGAATACAAAACAGCTAACCATCCCTACCCTCATGGAGCTTACATAACAATGTGAAGATAGACAATACACCAACAGAAATATGTCAGTTATAAGTGATAAGTCTCTGAGGGAAAATAAAGCCAGGAAATGCAATGAACCATGGGGGAGGGGACATTTTTCTGACTTTAAATAGAGGTGGTCAGAAGGTCTCACTGTGAAGGGACATTTGAGCAAAACCCTGCAGAAGGAGGGGGTGAGAGCCAGGTGGATATTTGGAGAGGAGCATTTCAAGCACAAGGAACAAGGAGGATACCCACATGGCTGGGATGAAATGGGAGAAGGGAGGTTGGCAGGAGATGAGGGAGAGGGGAAAGTGAGGTGAGCAGATGGTGAATATCCACGCAGCAGTGTGCTCAGGCTGCCACAACACAACAGCAGAGGCTGGGGGCTGAAACAATAGAAAGCAATTTTCTCACAGTTCTGGAGGGTAGAAGTCCAAGATCAAGGTGCCATCAGGGTTGGTTTCTGGAGAGACCGCTCTTCCTGGTTTGAGGATGACGGCCTTCTCACTAACTTCACATACCCTTTCCTCTGTTCATGCTTGGGGGTGAGGAGGAGGGAGAGAGGAGGGAGGGAAGGAGGGAGAGGGAGAGATCTGGTGTCTCTCTGTCTCTTTTTATAAGGACAATAGTCCTATTGGATCAGGGCTCCCCCATCTTGACCTCATTTAACCGTAATTATCTCCTTAAAGACCCTATCTCCTAATATAGTCACCTTGGGGGTTAAAGCTTCAATATATGAGTTTGGGGTGGGGGCACAGTTCAGTCCATAACCATCTACAATTGCAGAAAGATGTAAGTCAAAGATAGTGAGCAGCGGAGAGACATGCTCAGACTTTCTTTCTGAAAAAAAATCACCTTGGTTGTTGAGAAGCTGGGAGACCAGTTAGGAGGCTGCTACAATGAAATGGGGAGAGGTGATGATAATGGTGAACCCCAGAGTGTGTAGGATGTGCTGCGTGAATGAATTTGAGAATAATCTAGATGTGACATTTGTCATGCCATTGAGCTCTTCTATGAACGTCTCAGTTCTTTGTATATCAGCCTCTCTGATATAAGACACTGCTGTGTCTTAATCTCTTGTGAAATGTGGAGGGAATTCTATATTAATACAAATTAATCTTAATAATAGTCAAAATATCAAAGCTTACTAACAAAAGTTTGAAATTCAGAATAAAATATTTTGCCTTTTTCCTAGTAGGATGACACTTTCACTTACTTGCAATTTTGTAAGTTGGGTAGAAAAGAAAACCAGGTAAAGGAAACATAACTGGAGAAGTCTATAGGAGGGTGTTTGGGCTGAAAAATCTGCTTTCCTCCAACCTTCACTTGGCTGACTTTTCTTGGCATACAGCTTTCACCTCAAAAGTCTTTTCCTCTAAGAGACCTTCCATGACGACTCAATCAAAGGTGTTCCCTGCAGTCGCTTTCCATCTTAGCATGCTGCTTTAGTTTCCACATGGCATTTTTACTCTTTGATACTTTCTTAGTTGGTTGCTCCTTGTTTACTGTCTGTCTATCCCTCCTAAAATCTGCGCTCCAGGAGAATAAGGTCTTTGTTTTGTTCGCCACTTATTCCCAGAGTCTAGAACAGTGCCTGATGCATAGTAAGCACCCAATAAATATTTGTCAAGTGAAGGAAAGTATAAAAAGAGAAAGGATGGAGACCCAGTTATGTAGCTCACCAAGACTTACATACTGTGTTAGGGGAAAGAAAGCCTTTCTGTGTAGTGCAATGTTGAGGTTGACAGGGGACCACACAGTAGACAAAGGGCTGGGCAGATTTCAGGGCTAGAAGCTTTGTACTTTTGAAGGTTTATGTGCAGATCTGGGAGTCAAGAGATTGGGGGTTCACATCTGCTCTATCTCCAACTCCCTGTGTGACTATGGTACAAATCATTAACTTCCGCAAGCATTAGTTTCTCCATCTGTGTGGTGTTACCAGCTAGTTTAAACATTTAGAAACCTTCATTGGCATAGATGACTCTATTTATGCTGTTGCTTTCAGGAGATTGAGTGTTTTGTGGAATGGAGCCCTGTTTTTCCTTTTGGCTTCTGAACTGCACTTCCTTGGCAGGCAAGGTGATTCATTGCCTTGAATTCCTCTTCTCCCTTTCCCAACTTCTCCCAGATAGTGTCCTCATTCTGTGAGGCTGCATGACTTTGATGGGAAGGACAAGGCCTTGATCACCTTAAGAGAAGCCTTGGGTTGTCATTCCCTGCCCTTATTCCTCTTTCTTTGGCTACTCTAGCTAGATGAATCCTCCAACTTCCCACCACCCAGAGATGCAGGCTTGGCTCAGCACCAGAGCGAGAACGTAGCTTTTACCCGTCTCCCACTAGATAGAGTACAGAAATTAAATCTTGTGCTCAGATCCAAAAGGCCATCCCTGCATCTCCCATTTATTCTCCCCAGCCAGCCAGACATATGGTGCCAGGAGGAGGCCTTGGTTCTATAAACAGCCATTGGGTGACTTCCTTCTTGACCTCACTGCATTCTCAGCTCTGAAGAATCAAACTTCTCTCTGGGTTTGGCTCTGGCTTCTATCCTCTGGCCATACCTAACCCTGAAGCAGGAGGTACTGCTTGGCAGAGATACTGGCATGGCAGTAAAGGGCATAGCTTTGGATTCAACCAGACTTGGGTTAAATGCAGCAGCACCACTAACTCTGTGAGCTTGGACAAGTTACTCCATCTCTCTGGGACACAATTTCTTCATCTGTAAAATGGAGCTGAGGAGGGGTGGTAAGAATTAAGTGATGTGATGTGAGCCAAAAATTGAGTGTAGTGCATGGCATGCATGCAAATCTGGTAGTTGTTATTCTCAATGACGGGTACCTTCTTCACCAAGTCTAGGGAACTCACCTGATCATGTTATGCTCACTCTTCTTTCTTAGTTACAAGGGTTGTTACTGAGGGTTTAAAATTTGGGGTTTAAAAAAGTTAATCTCCACCTTTTTGAGACGTCTAATTAGTACAATTCGATAAATGATTTTCTCCTTTGGTATGATCTACTCATCACTTTGTCTCTGCTGGCTAAGGTTGCTGGTGCTCAGAAATGCCTCACTTCATCTTTTAAATAATGATCCCGTAAAAAAGGAAGTGCTCTGTCCAATGCTATGTCTACACAGACAAAACCAGGCAAAAGTTCAGGTAATTTCCCGGAGAATAGGAACCTAGACATAGCTAATGTAGATGATTCCAACTAGATTGTAACATGTTAATACTTGATGGACTACTTAACTTCTCTTCAAATATTTGGTATTGGCAATATTTTTTAAAAATAGCTTTATTCTGAAACTAACCTGATCTCATTTTTTCCATGCAATGGATGGCATACTGGCTTCCTATACAGCCCAGATTGACAAAATATTTGCTTGGTGTCATGGATGGAATTTGTTTCCTCTAAAAAAGGAAATATCTCAGTAGGGCCATTTAGTATACAGTTGCCGACTTATCAAGTGGTATAGCAGGTTTTCTTGAGTGGCATGTAATGTTACTTTCTGGTTTGAATTCTAACTTATCCTAGAGGTTAGAGCAGTGAAATGGGGCAAAATCTGTTGGTGTTAAGAAGTCTCAGTAGTAGAAAAAAGAAAGAAAGAAAGAAAGAAAGAAAGAAAGAAAGAAAGAAAGAAAGAAAGAAAGAAAGAAAGAAAGAAAGAAAGAAAGAAAGAAAACAAAGAAAGAAAGAAAGAAAGAAAGGGAAAGAACAAAGGAAGCATTGTAAGAAATATTTATAAGTCAAATGTTACAGACAAAAACTCCAAACCAAAACCTATTTCAAAAAAATGTTGGAGGAAATGGTATATCTTTTTATGTGCTTAAGAAAACAGTTAAAAAGGACTTCACAGCATTGGGTCTATTAAGTACATTTATTCCAGTGATTTCCCAGATATTTCCAAGTTCCATTTAAAACAGAAGTCTCCTATCAAGCAATCCTTTGAAATTATTTACCCTTTTATGGTTGTAAAGTATGGAAACATAATACTTTTAATGGAAACTCTAATAAACGGCATATGCTACAAAGTGTCTACTGATGTGCTTTATAGGTTAGTAGTCTTACATCTCACGAACTTGCCAGTCTACACTGCTGATTTCAGTAAATGCCCCAGCAATGGGTAAGAGGACAGCGGGAAGGGCAAGGCCATGCAATAATGGCATGGCTCACTCATGCTCACCAGAAAAGTATGGCTGCCAGAGTCCTGACAGAAAGCAAATTCCACCAGCAGGCAGAAACAGAATTATTCGGATTAAGGACTTTCTTTGCTGGAGAATTGGTGACTTGGTGGTCACCATAAGTTGAAAAAGGTTTTTCCTTATATTTAATATAAAGGAATGTTTTGTATAGACTTGGTTGTGAATCCTCAGAATAAAATAGTATGTAATATTTTTAGCACATATTTAATTGGCAGCAGAAAAATTAAAACCACGTGACTTAAAATGTTAAAATGGTATTCTGGTTAAAATCAATTCCCAATCAAGAAAATTTAATGTGTTTCACCAAATGCATATTTTCATACTAGGTAAATATATTTTAAAGTTGTATATCCCTAATTTTATGCTGAAATAGTACCAGCAGCTCACAGATGGGTTCCTCTCCACCTCCCCCCACCAGCCACACACCCCAGCAAATTACTTTTCATTGAAGTGTTTTCAAAATATTCTCGTGTATGCTTCAAATTAACAATTCGGGCATTCTACATTAAATAGCAATTAATTTATTGACATTTGATGGATTCATACTTGCATTCCTTGGTTTCAAATCTTGTTAAAATGTTGTTAATAATCTGTGGATATACATTTTAAACAACTGTCATTAAATAAAGAGAATTAAATTTAATAGAGTAGTTGCTATATATTTAAATACGAGTGGATGATTAGAAGCAGATTTACTGAGGGTTTAATCATGGCTGGATAGATTCATGCCTTTCCAGCAAATGTACTCATTTTATTTCTTTTATTTTATTTTTCTTTTTTATGGTGAATGGTTTGTAGGCATGTAAATTGGTACCATATCAAAAGCTGAAGCATCAAATAATTAGTATTCACAATATAGAATACATTATACTGCTCAAGATAACTCAAGACTATTTATTAATCTTTGGTGAACCTGGAAAAGTCTTTGCTGAAGGACCCAGAGAAGCCCAGAGAAGAATGGCTGTTAGGAACAGAGAAGAAATTCACTTGATTTTGTTCATACTTGCCACTTGGTAAAACAGTTGTCTAACCTCTTTTAAAATGCTTTGATACTATGGATAAAATATCAAAGACTGATACTTTTAACAACATTGTTCAAAAATGTCAGTTTGATACACTTAGACTATCATGTTTTTAGTTTCCTTTTATTTTGAAAGAATAAGACATATCTTCCAAACTATCTGGAGAGGTTGGTTTCTTTTCACCAGGCTTCAGCCCATCCTATCCCGAGTTTGAAGCATTTTGTTAGATGTCTTTGATCTTCTGTTTGACTTCTGCTTCATGGAAAAGTGCTCATAAACCTTTAGAGAATGGCTTTCTGTACTTTTAGATTTATTCAGGAATTATAAACAGTGGACAGATCTATAGCAAAACGATTTTAAGAGCACTTAGGACTCACATGCTAATTTATTTGCTCACCACCAGAAAGGCTTGTTTGGTACAAAGAAGTTTAAAAAGTTCAACTTTGCTTAGTGAAAAAAAAAAAACTCCACTTTTAAGTGGCTAAAAGTATTGCATTTTGGGTTTTTCTTTTTTTTTTTTAAATATTAAGATCTCTAAAGCAACAATCTTTTTAAAGATGTTATGCACAAGGATTGGTATGACATTTGAAATGGCTTCAAGAGTCCTGTTACTCTTGACATGCTGGCAAACACTTCTCAGATGTGCTTTTCCACTGCAGCCATGTCAAGAGAGAATACACAATCTGTGACTACAAACAAGTCCCCGCATGTCTTACTGCGAAGGCAAGAGTAGGCTAGAAGACATCAGGGTGAGAGCATCCTATTTGCTCTAATCCATCATTACTCCAACCTAATTGTAGCTTTTCCACACATTAGGGGATCCGCCGGTTGAGCTCTACATCCTTAGATGTTGGATAACAATTGTGGTTTCATCTCAAACAAATGAATAAACAAAATTAGAAATCTTTGCCATTTGGCATTTTGCAATTCTAAAAACATCTCTCATATAAAATGAGAAAAAGGATTAAAGATAGTTTATGCTATTGCTTTTTAAAAATGGAGTTTTTGGGCGCCTGGGTGGCTCAGTTGGTTAAGCGACTGCCTTCGGCTCAGGTCATGATCCTGGAGTCCCGGGATCGAGTCCCACATCGGACTCCCCGCTCGGCAGGGAGTCTGCTTCTCCCTCTGACCCTCTTCCCTTTCGTGCTCTCTATCTCTCATTCTCTCTCTCTCTCAAATAAATAAATAAAATCTTAAAAAATAAATAAATAAAATAAAAATGGAGTTTTCTAGAGCTCTACAGGAGTTGTAAATTGATGTCTCCTATGCTGAATCAGTACTGATGAGGGACTTTATTTGGAAGATCACTTAATTTCATGTGAAAATTCAGATTTCAGCTTCTATTGAAAAATCAGTCTGGCAATGTTAGCATTTTCTCCAGCAACACCAACTGGAAAAAGTAGTGGCTGCACATTTTTTTAGACACAGTTTAATTTTTTAAATAATATTTTCTACTCTTTAACCATAACACTGGGCTTCCAGATTCATTTAACTGTGGCCTGCAGTTGGCATTTGGGTCTGTGACTCCTGTAGTAAGATTACCCTGAAATACTAACAGTGTTACTGGTGTATCCACATGAGGGAGTTGACAAAATTTAAGTTCTGTTTTCAATAGATACCCATTGTGCAGTACTGAACCCTTTTCTTTAACAGGACATTATGTTGATGCAGAAGTTGTTTGGGAAATTTACAAACCATTCTCTCAATAGATCTATTTCAGTGGCCTTGGTCCTTGCCGCCCAGCTTCAATGGGGTAAGCAGTTCCATTCTGGGCTAGGTGTAAGAAGCATCTCTTGTTATGTGGGTGGCATGTAATATACAAATCCCCAATAGAATGCCAGTTCCTGTAGGACAGAGATTTTATTTTCCTTGTTGGCAAATTCTGTGTACCTAGAAGAGTGTTTGGCCTATGGTAGGTGCTCAGTAAATATTTCTTGAATGAAGTAGTTGGATTATTTGTGAAATGTGCAAGCTTCAATTTAAATAGGAAATATTTTTTAAAATGACAATTATTGTTATTACTGTTCACCGAATGCCTTCTATGTGTTAGGTACTTTACAAACTCCATTTTATTTCTTTCTCACAGGAAATCCATGGGATAGGTATTGTTTACCCATTATATATAGGGACACTGAGATTCAGAGATTTTTAATTGTCTGAAGTCATATACCTAGAAACAGCAATGATTTTTTTACTTAAGTCCTGCTTGACTCCAAAATATATGTTCTTTCTACTACTCTGTGTTTCCTTTTAAACATAAAACCGTATTCTGAAACATTAAGCAAAGTGATGATGAAAGGGTTCTGTCCAAAAGACAACAAAACATCTGACAAATTGCTGACATTGTCTATTTAGTCAACTGGCTTGGTTTTTAACTCCACAAAATCAGCCATTTGGCTGTTTTCTGGACCTTGCAGGGTTGAGGGGTGAACTGAGCATGCAAGAGTTAATCTGTGAACCTGGATCAGAAAGGTTACAAGACTGCCCACATTGAACTGGTTAGTCAACTTCAGACTCTCTCCTCTCACCTGGCAATTGGCCTCCCTGACCCCATCGTTTTTCAGCCAGAGAGTCTAAAGGGTTGACCTTTCGCAGGGTGTCCCCTTTACCTTTGGTTTGTCCCACTATAGCTTAAAAGGTTGTTCAAACTCCCAAAGCTTTTGGCCTTCCTTGCTTCCTATTGATTATGTCTATTTTGTCTCAGATCTCCATCTTTGGAGGTCTACCTCTGGCCTATAATCTTGCTCCAACTCCTGATTTCTTTTCTAGCTTGGTAGTTTTGGGTTATGTATTTTTGACCTTGAACAGTAGCTAGATCCAGTTAATCCAACCATAGGAGCATAGCACATAAGACTCAAGGCACTTGACTTTAGTTGGACTGATATGAACTGGTCAATGTAGCTTGAGTCTGAGAAAGTTGTTTCACGTCTGTGTCTCATGATTACATTTTCTTCTCTTCTTCATGGAGTTGTAGGAACAGTTTTAATAATGCTTATAAAGTTGTTCATTGAAAATGCTCATGAATTCAAGGTAATATATTAATAACATTTTAAGCCAAGTTTTGGTTAATTTATATCTAAAAATAATTATGTAGGTATAACACAGGAATAGTCTTTACATATAAAAATCAAATAAATGTGAAACCCAAAATGGAGAATCAAAATTGTCTCATTTGAAAAGAAAAGTGGAGGTACAGGTTTAAATCAAGTCAACAATTTGGTTAGGGTTCTGGGTTCTTTCTCTTTCCCACTCCACTATTCTCAGGACATTGTTGTGTCTTTTAGGGTATCTTCCTCCGGGGGTCCCAGGATGGCTACCAAAGTTCTGGACATCACACCACAGAGGTGAAAACAAACAAGCCACACATAAAAAATCTGAATAAAATTAATGGCTTTTTTGTGTCATTATTTTTTAAGAGAAAGAAAAAAATCTCAAAAGGCTTCCCATCAGACTTGCCACATGTCTTATTCAACAGGATTGGGTCACATGCCCATTGCTCAATTGTTTACTAGAATAGGAATGGAACTCCCCTATTTGATTTAACATCAAGATTCGCCTCTAGCCTGGAAAGGGGACAAATTCCTCTGAAGCACATGGCCACCTGACAGCTGAGAAAAATCAAGATTCTATTATTAGCAAAGAAGAATATGGGGAATGGCTCTTAAGTGCATGACTAGTGGTGCCTGGTAGAGTTCATGAGGCATAAAGAGGGCACGCTTTACAGTCTAGGTTCAAATTTGTATTTGTATCTAGGTTCAAATCCTGGCCCTTTGTACTTTGGAAGTACAAAGGGGATAATATTTTATAAATTCTAAATACTTTTTATTTATCTCTTTCCCTCATTAAGTCATGTTTTTTTTGCCATTCATTTTGATATCATAGCTCAGGAAGGGGCCATGGAGTATGCCACTTTCTGGAGGTAGATGGGATGATTTTGGATATGGTAAATGCTCAGAACATGGCAGCTATTGTTATCCCACAAATACATTGTTGTAATACATTTAGCTAATGGCTTTTTTCTAAGTAAAGGCCTTTTATTACAGCTGCACTTTCTGTTTTGAGAAAAGATAGGGAAATGTTTTCTAGCTCAAATACAGTGACAGGCCTTTTGCTGACCTCCTTTTCCGTGATCACAAGGGGGCAGGGTCATATGGCAAAAATGGCAATTTATAGCTTTTCCATTAAGGTGGAGGGCCCTATATTCATCTCTGATTCAGGTGCGCCGTAGTCGTGGAGTATGGAGGGCCAAAGAGGTACAATGAGAGTAAGAGAAAGCTTCAGGGGATGATGATTGTCTTCTTGTTCACAGCTATGGGATTCTGCAATGAATAAGAAAAGTAAGAGCACTGGGCAAATAATGGAATAGTTTAGATAAATTTAGAAAGACTCTGACTTATATTTTACCAGAACATAAAGGTCAGACACCACTCAGGTTAAAGTGTAGTGCATTTAGAAGACAACCAAAAAACAAATGAGGCTTTTTTTGTGTATCACTCACCAAGAGAATTTATTTTGCTTTAGTTTTTCTAAAATTTATGCCTAGTCTTCTTAATCTCTCAACATATTTATTTCCCCCAAGACTCTTGATCATATTAGTTCTTATGAATCCTAGAATCATCTTTCTGAATTGAAAGTGTTATAGCCATTCTGTGAAAAGAGGATGGACCCCTACCCATAATTTGGTTTCCATCTAAGAGACATACCAAGAGCATATGAAAATACAGAATTGGGTTCCCGTGAGCCTCTAGCCACAACTTTTTATCAACCTGTCAACACATAACCTTGTTTTATGTGTGTGCTATTTAGAGACATCTTATTTAATATATGTTGTTGATTCACTAACAGTGAACTCACAGCAACAGCGCTGTAACTCACGCTCCAACACATGTGTTGTCAGACTTCTTAAGTTTTGCCAAAAAACTTCACATAGAGTGCTATTTCACTTTTGTTTCATTTTCATTTTCTTAATTACCAGGGAAGGGGAAAATCTTTCTGCGTGGCTATTTGCCATTGGGTCTCTTTTTGTTGTGAATTGCCTGTTCAGATCATTTACCTACTTTTCTTTCTTGATGGCCCTTTTCCTATTAATTTACAGATTCTTAAAATGTACATTCTGTATACTAATATTCTCTTGAGATTATCTTCTACATGGTCTTCCCACTGTGTGTCTTTACATTTTGTGTACATGGCCTTTGTCATACAGAAAATCTTAATTGTTTTCATGAATTTTGTGTTTTATTTAAGAAATTCTTCTGAATCACAAGGTCATAAAGATATTTCTCTCTCTATTGATACTCTCCACATTGTCTTCTCATAATTTTAAAGCTTTAGATTTCACAGGCCTTTAATTAACACAGAATTCATTTTTATATTAAGATCTGTAGGGATTTTTTTTTATGATGAGGATAGTGAGTTTTTTCCACCTCACTTGTTAGATAGAACTTTCTTTCCCCACTATTTATTTTGCCACTGCTAGGCAACCACCTGCCCCCAGGTACCAGAAGTACATATACCAAGTTCTCTGTATGTGCACGTTTGTGTTGGGGTTTTCTACCTTGTTCCATTAGTCCATCTATTTATCCTCAAACTAATATCACACTGTTTAAGGACCAAAGCTTTATAATAAATCTTGATATTTGGGAGGGCAAGATGCTCCCCTCCTTATTCTTATTTTTTGAAATTGCTCTTGATCCTTTATTCTTCTATATGAATTTTAAGATTAGTTTGTCAAATGCAGTAAAAACCCTGTTAAAATTTGAATTAGAATGGCAATCAATTTATAATTTGGGAAAAATTCTCATTCTCACAACATTGAGTATTTTTATCTATTAACAGTCTATACTTTTCCATTTATTTGTTTTATGTCCTGAAATACATTTTTATGTTTTCTATTAAGATATTGTACATCTTTTGCTGTATTTATTACCTGCCTTATATCTTTTTGCTGAGATTGTGAATGAGATCTTTTCTTTAATTACATTTTCTAAATGGTTCTTTTTTAGGTATAGTGAAGCTCCTATTTTTATATATTGCTTGTCTATCCAGCAACTTCAATGAGCTCTCATTAATTTTATTAAATCACTTATGGATTATTTTCAATTTTACATGTAGATAATCATATCATTGGCTAATACTGACCATATTGCTTTGCTCATTTTTTGAGTTCTCTCTCTCTTTTTTTCTATTTCTGGGTTTCTGTCCTGAATAGAAACAGTACTAGTGAGCATCTTTGCCTTGTCCCCAACTTTAAACATAAAACTAATATGATGTTATACATCAATTATATCTCAATAAAAAAAGAGTAATGCTTCTAAGGCTTCATGTTTAGTTTACATTTGCTTTAGGTTGTTGAGAGGTACCTACATTGGTTTAAGAAAATTTCTTTTTGTTCCAAATATATTACATCTTTCTTTTTCTTTCTTTCTTTCTTTCTTTCTTTCTTTCTTTTCTTTCTTTCTTTCTTTCTTTCTTCTTTCTTTCTTTCTTCTTTTTTCTTTCTTTCTTTCTTCTTTCTTTTTTCTTTCTTTCTTTCTTTTCTTTCTTCTTTCTTTTCTTTCTTTCTTTCTTTCTTTCTTTCTTTCTTTCTTTCTTTCTTTCTTTCTTTCTTTCTTCCTTCCTTCCTTCCTTCCTTCCTTCCTTCCTTCCTTCCTTCCTTCCTTCCTTCCTTTTTTCTTCTTCCCTTCCTCTCTACTCTTTCTCTGCCTCACTTGCCTTTGTAAAAGATTAATAAATAAATGTTAAATTTTATCAAAAGTTTGTACATCTATGTTTATAACTATGTTTAGCATATAGTTTTTCTCATACTATACTGCCCTTGTGGAATTTTATTTTATTTTATTTTTGCCTTGTGGAATTTTAACATCAAGGTTTTGCTAGCTTCACAAAAGGAGTTGGGGAGCTACTCCTTTTTTTAATCTCTAGAACTCTTATATAATATAGGAGTTAAATGTTCTTTGAAGGTTGGGTGGTGTCTCATCCAATACCTTTTATATATGTTAAATCAAACATGTATTGAATAAATCTAATATTAATAGTTATTAAATTAATAATTGTAATTAGGATAGTAAGTTATATTTATAAAATAATGTTTAATATAATCACTAAATTAATACATTGATAATATAACAATATATAAGTTATTAAGTTAATATATTTCATGTTAAGTGAATATCATTTAATATTTCATTTTTCTTCTCATCTTGTAGTTGAGGCAGCAGCTGTATTCCAGCTACTCCAATAATTGCCCTAGTTTTCCATTTTTAGAACGTTTTGAGCTTATCTTCTTTCTATGGGAATTAAAAAACTCCCAGATGATCTCAGTGTATTGAGAAACACAGGCCTAGCTTTCTGACTGATTCTCAGAGGAACTTTCTCCTTGGCTTCTCCTGTCTCTCCAGGGCTCACTGAGGTGAACTGCAAACTGCCTTCCTATGGGGTTAGGGCCTTATTTCAAACATTGAGAGCAATGGGGGTCTATGTGAAAACAAGATTTTATACCTTTCCATTGGAATCCAACCCAATCTCAGTGGTCTCTGAATAAATCTTATCCATATCTAAAATTCAAGGGAAGTTAGTTCTGGTTTTAATAAAGCACTGTCAAGCAGTATCATGAGCCATTAATCCATGCTGAAATATGAAAGTAGAGGAAAGATCAGAGGGTCAGTCTTGTACTAGTTGAGGGCTTCTTGCAGATGTTTGTAGGCCACCATAGGCTTCCACAAGAAAAGGCTGCATGGATGAGACCAGTTCTTGCCTTCTCTTTGTGAGATCTGGAACTAACCATGACATCTCTGACTTTCTTAGGTGCCTTTTCCTCCAGCTAAGGACCTGAGAACTCCCTTTACCTTCTAGATATGAAGCCAGCATGGACAGCACAAGTTCATAATCCCAACACTGGATCTTCTCTCCATCAGTTGGGGAATAATAGGTTTAATCAGGGCATTGAAAAGGAAGGTCACTTGATCCTTTGTTTTCATTTCTGAGCTTTATTTTCCCTTTACTTTCACCTTTATTCCCTGAAATCAGTATTGCCTAGAAATTCTTTCTACCACAATTATGTTGCTTTCCCAGAAACTCTGGAGCCTTCCCAGCCCACACCCAGGCCCCTGCATGCCACCATTCTTACTCACAGGTCCTGCGGGTTTTTCCAAGACAGAGAAGATTCAAAACACACTCTTTGAAGCAAAATGGCCCCAGGAGGAGATTCAGGCTCACATAACAGAGTCTGACAAGGAGTATAGCTTATTCTGATCCCTCTCCCATATCAGGATACATATTTGAGAAGAATTGCCAAGTATTAAATAAAAAAAAGCACACAACTTCATTCTTGTGGTTTTTGTACCCCATTTCAGACAGGCTTGGACAAATTCTACTAATTCTATTGTAAGTGATGGCCCTGAAAGCATTTCCAGCAACTTGAGGGAGAAAGGAGACAGGCAAAAAGGGGGAGAGGAAGGCTGGGTAAGATAAGCCTGATTGGCTCCAGTGGGGCCACCCAATCTGCTTGGGAAGCTGCTGCCACTCACCCTTCAAACTTTTTGAAAGTCTGCTCCTGTGGAGGTAGAGGTTGACGGGGGTGAGGAGGCACACAAGTGAAGAAGAATGAAGGTGTACCCCTTATCTGCAAAATGAGGCTAACTTCATTCTGCAATCCTGTCTGTACAGAGATGAGAAGTTCCCCTCTGCTGGCTAAACCAAAGGACAGGACTCGGGCTTCGGTGGTTGTCCAGGTCCTGGGATTGATCAAAACAGACCTAAGATTGTAAGTTTTTGGTGTTCGAGGCAAAGTCTGGGACTGGAAACATGGATGGATCTAAAACATGAAGCCCAAAGCAGATCACAAAGAGTAAAACCAAGTGCTGGAAGAAGAGTGAGTGACTGGGCCCAGAACAGGTGTAGGAGGTGAGGCCTGGAAAAATCTTTCAGAGAATGCCTTTTAAGGAGGCATCACAACAACCGTGTGGTGCAGAGAAAGTTGTACAAGGCCCAGCCTGATCGGGGAACTGAATCACAACATTTCATCCACGAAGAATGGACGTATTGGAAGAGGAGACGGCCACCTACACCGATCAATGGACACTGTGTCGTAGCTGTAATCATGTCTGTAGTGCTAAGGTAAAAAATAGAGGAGCCTTAGGGGGTCTGTTGTGGGGTCAGTGCCACGGATAATTTGTAGAAGAGGCCATGATTAAGCAGGGTTCGGAGTGATGCTGGCAGATAAAGATGTGGAAAAAGCCAAGAGAACAGCATGTGCAAAGATATGGAGACATGACGCAACATGGTGTGGATGGAGCCATAGTGAGATCATTCTGGAGGGGAGGAGGCAGGGGTAAGGGAGACAGTCAAGATTGGAAAAGAGGATCTATGGGCTGGCATAATGATGGAGGGCCTCAAATTCCATGCTAAGGAGTTGGGTTTGTTTGGTTTACATTAGAGAGTGTGGAGCTGCTGATGTATTAAATTTTTTAAGATTTTATTTATTTATCTGACAGAGAGAGACACAGCGAGAGAGGGAACACAAGCAGGGGGAGTGGGAGAGGGAGAAGCAGGCTTCCCGCGGAGCAGGGAGCCCGATGCGGGGCTCGATCCCAGGACCCTGGGACCATGACCTGAGCCGAAGGCAGACGCTTAATGACTGAGCCACCCAGGCACCCCGCCACTGATGTGTTATAACCAGGGCTAGGCAATTCCAGAACTCCAAAAGATCACGGAGATTAATTGAGTAGATTTCTTAAAATAAATGATACTTGTTACGTATCTTTTATTCTGATCCACTTCCCCCCCACAACCCCTCCCAAAGACTTGGGCACATAGTTTAACTCTGATTTTAGCTAGAAAATTATAAAACTCAAAAAGTTGCATGATTCTCTGAGATTAGATCTGATCAGCAGATAGTGACCCATTGTTTTTTTTTTATTGTTGTTTTCTTTGTCAGTTGGATTTGAGTTATCAATTGTCAGTTTCTTTGTAGTGGAAAACTGCAGTTGTAGCATTCCAGGGACAAGCCTTAGTGGGAAAGTGAACCAAATGAATCACCAGGAGGCATGTGAGGTTGTGGTTGAGAAACAAATATTTGTGAAACACGCAACTGACTCAGGTTATGACTTGTTGGCCCCTGGATATCTGGTGTCGATCCCCCTGAAACATGGAATGAGTAGACAAAGCCTCAGTCAGAAGTTGAGCATTTATATTAACACATCTGTCCCAGCTTTCTAATTTGTGAATAAAAACATTGTAAATGTACCCACAAAGAAATACATCTGGACCAAGACATAAAGATCTTTGCAGCTTTTTCAAAAATGGAAATAATGAACATTCCCTCCTGTCTAAGAAAAAGCTGGGTACAGACATAGGGAGCATTACGGTTGCAGAAGAGTTGGATTTTTAGTCCCCTGAAAGCAGGAAAGAACAGAATATTTTTATGGTGCGATGACTAGTGCTGATGGAAACACATGACCTAGAAGTAGAGACCCTGGTGAAGGCAATAGATCTGCATCTTGACCTTGAGGACCTTGTTATCTGGGTGCCTGTGCTCAGTGTGGTGCAGACAGGTGGCACCAGACAATGCCAGCAAGAATGGTTCCTTGGTGCTAGCAAGCTTCTTGGACGCAAAGGCAGGATTTCTGAAAAGTGAAAATGATGCTCCAAGGCAAGGTCTTTTGCAAGGTCTCTTTCCCTGGCTGGAGGCTCTGGCTTGAGTCTGGCACGAAACTTCAGCCCATGTTTTGGAAGCTGAGAATACCCACCTGCTTCAGGAATGCTTAATCGTCAGAAATAACACTGTGAGGTTATAAGCTCATTTTTATTATTATTACTTGTAATTTGAGTATAGTTGACACACAATGTTAGATTAGTTTCAGGTGTACAACATAGTGATTCAATAAGTTTATACATTATGCTGGGCTTACCACAAGTGTAGCTGCCACCTGTGCCCATGAATTGCCATTTCATCTCAATGACTGTATACCCCATGCTGCACCTTTCATTCCTGTGACTTACTCATTCCATAACTGGAAACCTGTGTCTCCCACTCCCTTTCACCCATTTTGCCCATTTCCCTACCCTTTCCCCTCTGGCAACCATCAGTTTGTTCTCTGTATTTCTGCTTTTTGTTTGATAAATTCATTTTTATATGAAAGAAGTAATTAAAGAACTTGCCCAAAGAAGCAGAACTGGTAAGTGGATAGGAGGGTATTTAAGTCTTCTCCGACAGACTCTACAATAGCTCTAACAGAAGTCTAATGCAGGCCACATATGTTATTTTATTATTGTATTTATTGGGGTAAAATTGGTATAAAACATTATATCAGTTCCAGGCCACAAAGTGGTTATCGTAATAAGTCTAGTTACCACCCTCACCATACAATTGACTCTCTTCACCCTTTTGGCCCACACCCCCAAAACTCTTCCGCTCTGACAACCACTAATCTGTTCTCATTATCTATGACTTTTATTTTGTTTGTTCATTTGTTTTGTTTTTTAGATTCTACATATAAGTGAAATCATATGGCACTTGTCTTTCTCTGGCTGATTTCATTTAGCCTAAGACCCTTAAGGTCCATAATACCCTTAAGGTCTGATTTCCTTCTTTTTGTCTGGATAAGTAGTATCCCATTCATTGTATATGTATATACACATCTGCAGATGTACATATATATACACCACATCTGTATCCAGTCATTGTTGACAGACACTTAGGTTGTGTCCATATCTTGACTATTGTAAATAAAGCTACAATGAACATAGAGGTGCATGTATCTTTTCTAATTAGTGTTTTTGTATTCTTCAGATAAAGTACCCAGTAGTAGAATTGCTGGATGATATGGTAGTTCTATTTTTAATTCTTTGAGAAATCTCCGTCCCATTTTCCCGTAGTGGTTGCCTCAGCTTTCATCCCCACCAACAATGTATGAAGGTTCTTTTCCTTTGCAAGCTTTCTAACACCTGTTATTTCTGATTTCTTTGATTTTAGCCATTCTGACAGGTGTGAGGTGCTATCTCATGGTGGTTTTGATTTGCATTTCCCTGATGATGAGTGATGTTGAGCAACTTTTCATGGGTCTGTTGGCCATCGGTATGTTTTCTTTGAAAAATGTCTATTCAGATCTTCTGCCCATTTGTAATCAAATTGTTCGCTTTCTTACTCTTTGTATATTTTGGGTATTAGCCCTTTACCAGATATATGATTTACAAATATCTTCTCCCATTTAGAACGTTGTATTTTTATTTTGTTGATAGTTACCTTCAGTGTGAGGAAGATTTTAGCTTGATGTAGTTCTACTTGTTTTCTTTTTGCTTTCACTTTGTAGTCAGATCCAAATATATATATATAAGAGTGATGTCAAGGAGCTTACCATCTTTGTTTTCTTCTAGAAGTTTTATAATTTCTGGTCTTACATTCAACTCTGTAAATTATTTCAACTTAGTTTTTGTGTATAGTGTAAGATAGTGGTTCAGTGTCATTCTTTTGCACTAGCTATGTATGTTCAGTTTTCCCAGCACCATTTATTGAAGGGGCTGTCTTTTTCCCATTGTATATTCTTGCCTCCTTTGCCATACATTAATTGGCCATATATGTATGGGTTTATTTCTGGTTCTTTACTGTGTTCCATTAATCTATGTGTCTGTTCTTATGCCAGTACCATACTGTTTTGATTACCATAGCTTTGTAGTTCAGTTTGAAATCAGAGAGTGTGATACCTTCAGCTTTTTTTTTCTTTCTTAAGATTGCTTTGGTTATTAGGGAACTTTTGTGGTTGTACACAAATTTTAAAATTCTTTTTTCTAGTTTTGTAAAAAATGCTGTTGGAATTTTGATAGGGATTGCATTGAATTTGTAAATTGCTTTGGGTACTATGGACATTTTAACAATATTAATTCTTCCAATCCATTAGCACAGAATATCTTTCTATTTACTTGTGTTTTCTTTGGTTTCTTTCATCAATGTCAAATAGTTTTCAGGGTATAGGTCTTTCACCTCTTTGGTTAAATTTATTCCCAGGTGGCATAGAAAAAAAATTACTTGCAGGTATTTTATTCTTTTTGGTGTCATTGTAAATGAGATTGTTTTATTTTTTTAAGATTTTATTTATTTATTTGACAGAGAGAGGAGAATAAGCACGAGTAGGGGGAGCAGCCGGGGAAGAGGGAAAAGCAGGCTCCTTGATGAGCAGGGAGTCCGATGCAGGACTCGATCCCAGGACCCTGAGATCATGACCTGAGCTGAAGGCAGAGGTTTAACCGACTGAGCCACCCAGGCACCCCAAGATTGTTTTCTTAATTTCTCTTTTTCTTAATGGAAACATCACAGATTTCTGTGTATTGAGTTTGTATCCTGTAACTCTACTGAATTCATTTATTGGTTCTAAGTGGTTTTGATGGAGCCTTTAGGGTTTTCTGTATGTTGAATTTTTATCATCTGCAAATAGTGACAGTTTTACTTCTTCCTTTCCTGTTTGGATGCCTTTTATTTCTTTTTCTTGCCTAATTGCTTCAGCTACTACTTCCAGTGTTATGACAAATAAAAGTGGAAAGAGTGGGCATCCTTTCCTTGTTCCTGATCTTAGAGGAAAAGCTTTTAGCTTTTCATAGTTGAGTATGAGGTCAACAGTGGGCTTGTCATATATGGCCTTTATTATGTTGAAGTATGTTCCCTCTCTCCCCACTTTGTTAAGAGATTTTTATCATAAATGGATGTTGAATTTTGTCAAATGCTTTTCCTGTGTCCGTTGAGATAATCATATAATTTTTATCCTTCATTTTGTTATGTGGTATATCATGTTGATTGATTTGTGGATGTTGAACATCCCTGAATTAAGTTCCCCTTTATCATGGTGTATGATTGTTTTAATATATTGCTGATTTCAGTTTGTTCATATTTTGTTGAGGATTTTTGCATCTATGTTGATCATATATAATTTTCTTTTTTTTTGGTAGTGTCTTTGTCTGGTTTTGGTTTCAGGGTAATGCTGGTCTTGTCAAATGAATTTGGAAAGGTCCTTCCTGTCCAATTTTCTGAAAGGATTTTTTTTTTTTTTAATGTTTGGTAGAATTTACCATTGCAGCCATCTGGTCCTGGACTTTGGTTTTTTGGGAAGTTTTTGATTCTGATCGAATCTTCCTACTAGAAATTGGTCTTTTCAGATTTTCTACTTCTTCATAATTCAGTTTTAAAAGATAGTATGTTTCAAGGAATTTATCAATTTCTTCTATGCTGTCTAGTTTGTTGGCATATAATTGTTCATAGTAGTCTCTTATGATCTTTTATATAAATTTCTGTGGTGTCAGTTGTAACTTCTCTTTCATTTCTGATTTTATTTATTTGAATCTTCTCTCTCTTTTTCTTGGTGAGTCTAGGTAAAGGTTTGTCAATTTTGTTTATTCTCTCAAAGAATGAGCTCTTAATTTCATTGATCTTTTCTTTCTTTCTTTTTTCTTTCTTTCTTTCTTTCTTTCTTTCTTTCTTTCTTTCTTTCTTTCTTTCTTTCTTTCTTTCTTTCTTTCTTTCTTTCTTTCTTTGTTTCTTTCTTTCTTTGTTTCTTTCTTTCTTTCTTTCTTTCTTTCTTTCTTTCTTTCTTTCTTTCTTTCTTTCTTTCTTTCTTTCTTCTTTCTTTCTTTCTTTCTTTCTTTCTTTCTTTCTTCTTTCTTTTTCTTTTTCTTCCTTCCTTCCTTCCTTCCTTCCTTCTTCCTTCCTTCCTTCCTTCTTCTTTCCTTCTTTCTTCTTCTTTAGTTTCTATTTAATTTATTCCTCTCTGATCTTTAGTATTTCCTTCCTTCTAGTAACTTTAGACTTCATTTGTTTTTTTTTTCTTTTTCTAATTCTTTTTTTGTAAAATTAAATTATTTACTTGAGATTTTTCTCGTTTCTCGAAGTAAGCCCGTCTTGCCATGAACTTCCCCCTTAGAACTGCTTTTACTGCATCCCATAGAGTTTGGGTTATTGTATTTTCGTTTTCATTCATCTCAAAGTATTTTTTTAATTTCCTCTTTGATTTCTCCATTGACCCATTGTTGCCTAGTAGCATGTTGTTTAATCTCCATGTATTTATGATTTTTCTGCTTTTCTTTTTTAATTGATTTCAGTTTTATGCCATTGTGGTCAGAAAAGATGCTTGATACGATTTCAAGCTTCTTAAATTTATTGAGATTTGTTTTGTGACCTAATATTTGATCTATTTTGGAGAACAGTCCATGTGCACTTGAGAAGAAGGTATGTTCTGCTGCTTTTGGATGGAATGTTCTGTATATAGCTACTAACTTCATCTGGTCTAATGTGTCATTTAAGGCAGATGTTTCCTTATTGATTTTCTTTCTGGATGATCTACCCACTGATGTAAGTGAGATATTAAAGTTCCTTACTATTATTGTATTGCTGTCAATTTCTCCCTCTAAGTCTATTAATATTTGCTTTATATATTTAGGTGTTTTTATGTTGGGTGTGTAAATATTTACAAATGCTATATCGTCTGTTAGATTGACTCTTTTATCATTATGTAATGTCCTTCTTTTTCTTTTATGACAGTCTTTATTTTAAAGTATATTTTTCCACATTGTGAAAACAATGTGGTAGCAATGGTACAGTAAAGCTTTAAAAAAATTAAAAAAATAAAGTATATTTTTTCTGCTATAAGTATAGCTACCCCAGCTTTCTTTTTGTTTCCGTTTGCAAGGATAATCTTTTTCTAACCCTTTACATCAGTCTGTGTCTGTCTTAGATATGAAGTAAGTCTCTTGTAGGCAACATACAGTTGAGTCTTGTTTTATAATCCATTCTGCCACTGTATGTCTCTTAATTGGAGAATTTAGTCCATTTACATTTAAAGTAATTTTCCAAAGGTATGTACTTATTTCCATTTTGTTCACTGTTTTCTGGCTGTTTCATAGTTCCTCTCCATTTCTTTCTTGTTCTCTTGCTCTCTTCCCTTGTGGTTTGATGAATTTTTTTAGTGCTATGTTTTGATTTCTTTCTTATTATCTTTTGTGTATCTATTGTAGGTTCTTTTGTGGTTACCATAAGTTTCATATATAACACCCTATGTATATACCAGTCTATTTTAAGTTGGTAGCAACTTATATTTGAACTTATTCTGAAAACTCTACATATTTACTCCCCCAACCCACATTTTATGGTTTTGATGTCACATTTTTCATCTTTTATATTGGGTATCCCTTAACTGATTATTGTAATTATAGTTAATTTTATTACTTTAACCTTCATACTAGTCTTATATGTAGTTATTCCACTACTTTTACTACATATTCATCTTTGCCAGCAAGATTTTCGCTTTCATATGTTTTCTTGTTATTAGTTAGTGCTTTCTCTTCTCAGCATAAAGAAGTCCCTTTAACATTTCTTAGAAGGCTGGTTTAGTGGTGATAAACTCCATTCGCTTTTGCTCGCCTGGAAAACTTTTATTTCTCCTGCAATTCCGAATTTTAGCCTTGCTGGGTAGAGCATTCATGGTTGGCAGTTTTTCCTTTTCAGCACTTGGACTACATCATCCGCCTGCCTTTTGGCCTGCAAAGTTTCTGCTGAAAAATCATCTCATAGCCTTAACAAGTTATTTTTCTTGCTGCTTTTAAGATTCTTTATCTTCACATTTTGACATTTTAATTATAATGTATTTTGGTGTGAATCTCTTTGGGTTCATATTATTTGGAACTCTCTGTGTTTCCTGGACCTGGGTGTCTGTTCCTTCCCCAGATTAGGGAAGTTTTCAGCTATAATTCCCTTAAATAATTTTTCTGCCACTTTCCCTCTCTCTTCTCCTCCAGAGACTCTTATAATGTGAATGTTACTTTCCTTGATGGTGTCCCATATGTCTCTTCAGCTGTCTTTATTTTTTTTAATTCATTTTTCCTTTTTTTCCTTTTGCTATTCTGAGTGGGTGAGACCTACTGCCTTTTTTTCAAGTCACTGATCCATTCGTCTGTTTCATTTAATCTGCTATTGATTCCCTCCAGTGTATTTTTGAGCACAGTTATTGTATTTTTCAGTGCTGAGATTTTCTGGTATTTTCTATCTTTTTGAAGTTCCTATTGTGTTCATTTATTTTTTTCCCAAGTTTGGTGAGCATCTTCATGACCATTACTTTGAACTCTTTATTAGGTAGATTATTTATCTCTGTTTCATTAAGGTCTTTCTCTTAGGGTTTTCTTATTCTTGCTTTTGGAACATATTCCTTTGTTTTCTCATTTTGCCTGATTCTCTGTGTTTGTTTGACTCTCTCTGTGTGAGGTGAAGCATCTACTTCTCCCAGTCTTGAAGAAGTGGACATGGGTAGGTGATGATCCTTCTTGTTCAAACTTCCTAGCTCTTAGTCTTCTCTTAAATGTTTGTGATTGTTTAAATAGCCTGATTTATTCTTTTTTTAAAATTTTAAATCCAGTATAGTTAAAATACATTGTTATATTAGTCTCAGGTGTACAATACAGTGATTCAACAATTCTATACATTACTCAGTGCTCATCAAGATAAATGTACTCTTGGGTGCCTGGGTGGTTGTCATTAAGCATCTGCCTTTGGCTCAGGTCATGGTCCCAGGGTCCTGGGATTGAGCCCCGCATCGGGCTCCCTGCTTAAGCAGGGAGCGTACTTCTCCCTCTCCCCTCCCCCTGCTTGTGTTTCCTCTTTCACTATGTCCCTCTCTGTCAAATTAAAAATAATAATAATAATAATTATAAAAAGATAAATGTACTCTTAATCTTCTTCACCTATGTCACCCATCCCCCTACCCACCTCCCCTCTGGTAATCATTTACCATAATCTACAATTAAGATTCCGTTTTTTTTGGTTTGTCTCTCTCTTTTTTCTCCTTTTCTTTTGTTTTGTTTCTTAAATTCCACTATGAGTGAAATCATGTGGTATTTCTTTCTCTGACTTATTTTGCTTAGTATCCAACCATGTTGGATCTTTCTAGATCCAACCATGTTGCTGCAGTTGGCAAGATTTTATTCTCTTTTATGGCTGAGTAATATTCCATTATATATATACCACAACTTCTTTACCCATTCGTTTGTGCTGCTTCCATATTTTTAGCTTGATTTATTCTTGATAGGTCCCAGTGGTTGAGGGTCTGCCAGGACTAGTCAGTGTTCCAAAGGGAGAGAACTCAGTCAGCACCTATATTCAGGCTGCCAGCCAGATCCTCAGGCAGCAGCTTCTAAAGTATCCAAATATATACAGTCCTGTGGGACTGCAATTGTAGATCCTGCTGATCTTCAGACTAAGAGAGCTGGAAGCAACCCTTGGGTGACAGTTGCAAGAATTGGGGCATCTTCTGGGAAGTAGCAGCAAGCTATAGTAAGGAGAGCACATAGATGGTATTTCCTTGCCTATGTTCCCTGAGAGCCCCACTGTAGCCTTTATATGTTTGGCAAACTTGAAGCTTATCCCTCAAGTTGAAGCTCCAGGACAATTAAATGGGCCTTTTTCACCTGCAGACTGGAGGTGTGTGTTAGCCTGCCATCTGTGCAGTGCTTTGGGTATGGTATCCTGCCCAGAACTGTCTTTCTGATTGTTACAGTTCTGTAGGGCCAGGAACACAAGACTCTTTGGCCACCAGAGCCAGGCAATCTGGAGGTGTTCCCTGTGTGGACTGAAGTTGTCCCCTGGCTTCAGCTGCTGGAGAGTGTTGGGGTGTGACTGCGGTTTTAGCAAGGCCAGGAAACAGTACCGGGGTCTGGGCAGGCCCATGCTTTAATGATGCTGGAGAAGAGCACTGGGAGTGGGGCATGCCTTTGGCTCTAGTGAGGTTGTGTCCATATGTGCCTGCCTGTGCTAGCAAGGTTGTGAGGGAATGCAAAATTAGCACTCACCAGAACCTCCATTCCCGAGGAAAATCCCAACTAATTTCTGCCCCTCCAGCAAACACTTTAAGATCAGCAAATGAATCACCCTCACATAGGATCCCCTTATCTCTCAAACTGCTGCCTTTGTGCTGGTTCCCAGGATGAACCAGTCCACAGGCAAGCCTCTCAAAAAGAGTGTCTCAGATTCCCACAGTTCCTGGGTCCTCTGGATGGAAGCTCTGTTAGTTTCCAAAGACAGATGTTTTGGGGTCCTTGTCTGTCTGGTACAGGTTCTAAGGGTTAGGGTGACTGATGTGGTACAAAAACCCTTTACTTCTCAGGGAGATGCTCTGGGCCTGTGAGATCCCTCCCTATTGTGGCTTGCTGTACCGGGGTTGGGGTTTTTGGTAAGACCACATATTTGCCTCTCCTGTCCATCTCAGTATGGCCCTTTTATCCCTTGTGGGGGCAGCTGTTCAGCTAGTTTTCTGTTCTTTTTCAATGGGAATTATTCCATATGTAGTTATAGGTTTGATGCGTCCACGGGAGGAGGTGAGGTCCTACACCACCATCGGGCACCAACCCCTCACTCCAAACATGTAATTTTTAAAATTCCTTATAGCCACCTTTAAGAAGTAAAAAGAAACAAGTGAAATTATTTCTAACTTAATATTTTAAATTATTGTGATTTTTAACACTTAATCAGTATAAAAATTATTAATGAATATTTTACATTCTTTTCATTACTAAGTCTTCAAAATGTGGGGTGTATTTTACCTTCCGGAACATGTCAATTTGTTGTTGTTCTTTTTAAGATTTTATTTATTTATTTGACAGAGAGAAAGAGAGAGAGTACAAGCAGGTAGAGGGCCAGAGAGAGATGGAGAAGCAGGTGCCCTGCTGAGCAGGGAGCCTGATATAGGGCTCGATCCCAGTACCCCGAGATCACGACCCAAGCTGAAGGCAGATGCCTTGGCTACCCAGGCACCCCTGGAACATATCAATTTGTATCAATCACATTCCAAGTGCTCAAGAGCCTCATGTGGCTAATGGCTACTGAACTGGGTAGGTAGCCCAGAGCTAGAGTCTACTAAACCATATGGTTTCTCAAATGCTTCAAATTGTGGGAGGGGTTTGGAAGAGTGATGAACACCTGGTGTCACTGCTAATACCCTTAAAATGGAAGGAAGCTAAGGCAGGGCTGCCACTAGGACATTTGGTAAATTTACACAGATTTGAACAAAGTTCTCCTTCTCCTAGGTAGACACAGCCTGCACCAGTGTGCTTGATTTGGCAAGCAGAGTGCTTGTTAAATTTTAGTCTCACCACCTCTGGCAGGAACCCTTATGCAGTGAACAACCCGCGCAGCCACCCATGGTGGCCCGGTTCCTTACCTTTCTTCAGTAAACTCTATCATCTTTTGGCTCTTAGTGACTAAGATTCATCTGTAGAACTTCATCAAGCTTTTGTATCCTGAGAAGTAATTCTTTCCCCTCTCTTAATATTTACATTTTTCTAAACATTTTTGATAGAAGCAAATGCTTCTAATTAAAACAAAACAAAACAAAACAAAACCCAAAAAACCTGTGTCTCTCAACTGGTTCCTTGATGAGGCAATAGATTCTCATTAACAGGACTTCGGAACCCTGCAAATGAAACCGTTGTCTCCTAGCTCTATCAGTTGAGTGACTGTGTTTCCATATTAGCTAGAGAATCCTTTCACTCACCACAGAAAGCCCAGGACCAATCCACTGAGATGAGCATGTTTTAGAGATGGGCCAGATGGAAAGAGTCCACACTCCATCTGTTTATCATATAGATGTGGCCATTGTCCAAATCTTATAAAATCACCAAGAGAGAAAAAAAACACAAGGCAGTGCATTCTGAGGGTGATCACAGCTCTTTGGACTATTTTAAAAGCACTGTCTGTTCCATGTATACACACGTGTGTGTGTGTGTGTGTGTGTGTGTGTGTGTGTTAAGGGACACTTTCCAAGTCTCTCCAGATCCAGGCGGACCTGGGTTCAAACATCTAGTCTGTTGCTAATTAGTTGTATCAGGGCAGGTTAATTCATTTTGCTGCCCATCAGGTACCTCCATCTATGTCATAGGGTTGGTGTAGAATGAAGAAGTCATAGAGAGCATTCATGCAGAGCACTTAACACAGAGATCAGCATATACTAAGTGATTGATAGATGGCAGCTGTTATTATTGGTAATAATAATTTGTTATTATTTTAACATTTATAATATTCTATTGTTTGTAAATCTTTGACTCTCTTACAGCATTTCTCGTTAGCTAATGGATTCCAAACATCCTCAGACTTGAGACCTTGGGAAATAGTTCACAAATGTGCTTCTGCAATGTAGCTTTAAGAATAATATCAAATATTCCAGCATAATTTTTTTCACATTCAATTCACAAATATTCATAGAGTATTTATTTGGATTCAGATCCTTAAGTAGACTTGCAAAGATATGTGTACCAGGATCCCTCACTCAAGGTGCTTCCTAAGACACAGAAGTCTCCTACCTGCACCGTGACTTATATAACACCTTGCCCCACTAGACTCCCAGTACCTAAACTCCCAGAGAGGAAAAATGGTGCCTGGTTTGTAGTTGTGCCTGCAGCATCTAGCCTGGTGCCTGACGCATAATAAGTGCACAGAAAGATATTTCTGAAAGAAAAAAAGCAGTAGATGAGGGGCGCCTGGGTGGCTCAGTCGGTTAAGCGTCTGCCTTTGGCTCAGGTCATGATCTTGGGCTCTTGGGATCGAGTCCTGCATCAGGCTCCCTGCTCAGTGGGGAGTCTGCTTCTCCCTCTCCCTCTGCCGCTCCCCCTGCTTGTGTTCCCTCTCTCGCTGTGTCTCTGTCAAATAAATAAATAAAATCTTTAAAATACATATATATATATATAAAAAACAAAAAATAAGGGGCGCCTGGGTGGCTCAGTCGGTTAAGCGTCTGCCTTTGGCTCAGGTCATGATCTTGGGCTCTTGGGATCGAGTCCTGCATCAGGCTCCCTGCTCAGTGGGGAGTCTGCTTCTCCCTCTCCCTCCACTCCTCTCCCCTGCTTGTGCTCTCTCTCTCTCTCTCAAATAAATAAATAAATAAATAAATAAATAAATAAAATCTAAATAATAATAATAAAAAAATAAAAGTAGTAGATGATGAGTATCAGTCCTAGATGTCTTTCTCTGGGTACTATTCTAGCTCTATGCCCAGGCATTCCCTTTCCCTCACACAGCTTTATGTCCAACCATGTCAAGCTAACTGCCTTTCACAGTACATGATTACTCAGCTTTGCACATGCTGTTCCCACTCTCTGGATGCCCTTTTTACTTTGCTTGATGAGCTCCTAACTATCTCTGCTGTGTGTCTCCCCAGCGGAAACTTCTCTGGCCTCTGGGAGTTAATCACACTCTTCTTGGTGTTCTCAGTGTTTTGAACAAGGCTGCCCCTGACATTTATAGGACCCACGCCAAGAGCATGAATGGAGGCCTGCATACCAAATGACCAAATGTTTAAGAAGTTATAAATCAAGCTAATCAATAAAATAAAATGTGTTCTCTCTTCCTCCCTTGTCAAATATATCATCATAATAACAGAATAACAAATAATAGAAAATATTATTTTTATAAGACTGAAACCTGAGGGGCGCCTGGGTGGCTCAGTCGGTTAAGCATCTGCCTTCGGCTCAGGTCATGATCCCAGGGTCCTGGGATCGAGTCCCACAGCGGGCTCCCTGCTCCATGGGGAACCTGTTTCTCCCTCTCCAGTCTGCTGCTCCCTCTGCTTGTGCTCTCTCTGTCAAGTAAATAAATAAAAAAATCTTAAAGAAAAAAGACTGAAAGTTGGCAAAATATTGAAGATGACTGAATTTAATTTATCAATCATTATTAAACATTCTTTAATTTATAGGCTGGAAATATTTGGATGAGTAATAAGAAAGATATACAGAATTCACACATTATGATATATTATTATGTGTATTTTTATATAGTTATTCTACAAAATAGATTTTTTTGACTTCAGCAAAATCATTTATTATCTTATAATAAGGATTTTCATTTCATTTGGCAGTTATGATCTAAAAGATTAAACAATAAAATGTAGTATTAGTGGATACAAAATTAAATATATCTCTTAAGTGTCTATATTACATTAACAATTAAAATTATTTTTGTTTTCAAGAAAGTCATTTCTTCCAAATATTTTAAATTGTCTACAGAATTAGAAGGCAAAATACACATGAAAATTAATGCATATCAAAAGTTTAAATCAAAATTATTAGCATAAAACTATTCCAGCTCCCAAAAATGTTCATACCAATGTATTGGTGTTGAGATACCCATGATGCCTTGACCATGGACAAAGATATGAAGCTGATGACTGTAAAGTTCAAGGCTTGCCTTTGCAGGGCTCTGCCTTCTTCTCCTAACTTTCATATATTTAAATTTGTTATTTTGAAAAGTTAATTAAGGGGCACCTGGGTGGCTCAGTTGGTTAAGCATCTGCCTTTGGTTCAGGTCATGATCCCAGGGTCCTGGTATCTGAGTCCCGCATCAGGATCCATGCTCAGCGGGGAGCCTGCTTCTCCCTCTCCCTCTGCCTGCCTGTCTGCCTACTTGTGATCTCTCTCTGTGTCAAATAAATAAATAAAATCTTTTAAAAAAAAGTTAATTAAATCTTATTAAATGTTTTTATAAAAGCAAAAGTACTGAAATATCTAGTGCTCAATAGGCATTGAATTACCAGTGTAAATAATCAATATTCTATTTCATGCATTAACTAGATCTAGATATAAATTTAAGAGTGATTAGAATTTTTAAAATGTTGCAAATTGTTTTTCTTCAGAAGCCATGTATGACAGTGTTGAATAATGAGCAATTGAAGACTATCTCCCAGGCCACAAATCAGAATATCAAGAGAAGCAGGAAAATTGATCCTCAGGACTGCTGGGAAATGATGCTCTTCATGAAAGAGGAAAGACGTGACTTCACTTGTCTCTCTCTCTTACCTGAGTACTTGCACTGCTCGGGTCCCTTTCTCAGGGTCTCCGAGATGAAAGCAGCGCTTCCTGTCCAGCCTTGGCAATGACACAATCTGCATACCTTCAGGACACTCATATGCTTACAGTTCAAGGATATGGGGCAAGAGATGGAGAGAAGTGTTTCCCTGGGGGCCTGAAGGATGTTAGTCTTGAGAGCGATGTTTAAGATTACCAGACATGTACAGGCACTGGGAGTGGCAGATCCTAAGTAACAGAGTCCATGAGCTCTTTAATAAAATGTGTGTGGATGTGTGAATGTGTGTTGTGACATGCTCCATTATTTGTTTAAAGATTTATTTATTTATTTGAGAGAGAGAGGGAGAGAGATCATGAGCAGGGGGAGGGGCAGATGGAGAGAGAGAGAGAGAGAGAGAGAGAGAGAATCTCAAGCAGATTCCCCACTGAGCACGGGGCTGAATGTGGGGCTCAATCTCACAGCCCTGAGCTCACCACCTGAGCTGAAACCAAGAGTCTGACACTCAACGGACTGAGCCACCCAGGTACCTGGTGCTGCCATTATTTTTTACATATTGTTACTTAGATGGAACCCTTAGTTCCTCTAGCATGAAGGCTTGAAATCACCCTGGGCTTCTTTCTTTTCTTTCTTTCCTCCTTTCTTCCTTCCTTCCTTCCTTCTTCTCTCTTTCACATCCTCTACGAAATCCATCTCCTAATCCTATTGCCATGAACTTCAAAGCTCATTCTTGAATCTGCCCATGTATCCAGCTTCCACCACCACCACAGCCCAAACCACTGTTACCTTTCATCTCTTGTTGGCGCACTGTGCCTCCTAACTCTTCTGTTTCCTCTCTTGCCCTCCACTGACGCCCCCTAAAGTCTATAACAGCAAGCAGTCATCCTCCTAGAACATAAAAAACATCATGTCAATCCTGTGCTCAAATTACTTCAATACTTTCCTGTTACATTTAGAATAAACCCTCCCTTCTCCATGGTCTACAAGGCTGTTCCTAATTTACATCCTGTCTCCCTCTTCTTCTTCATCTCCTACCATTTCCTCCTTGCTTTGTGTACTCCAGCCACATGGGCCTTATACTGTCTGTCAGATACTCTCAGCACCAGCCACCCTCAGAGACTTCGCATTTGTTTTTCCCCATATCCGGAACTCTCCTACACCTCATTCCCTGCTGGCCTTTTCTAAAAAGCAAACCTTGTTCTCCTCTATTCTTTTACTCTGCTATATTTTTATTTAGAAGATTTATCAATACTTGATATAATTTTACATATTTATTTTTTTAATGCTCTGGATCTGTCATCCAGATTTGTCATTTCAGACTTGGTCTATGTGTTTCAAAGAACTGACTACCTTTCTGGATCTGGAGGCGGACATTTTACCCAGGTTTGGACATGCCTGGCCACAATGATTGCTTTGGGGTTGGACCAGTGAAGCAAATAAGTATCTGCCTAGTACTGTTACTGAAATATTTTGCAAACAGAAGTTCTGACTTTTTTGGAGTTGCTAAATTGGAGCCATGAGTGGCCATTCCACCAATCTATGGGAGAGACTGTTTAAAAATAAAGACAACCTGGAGAAAAACAGCACTAGAAGGAGAAAAGAGAGATTCTTGAATACATAGTTTGAACACTTGGATTTTCAGTTCAAGGATCCAGTGAATTCATTATTTTCACTTAGGCCAATTTGATTTTCAGCAAACAAAAGATTCTGACAAATATTTTTATACAGCATTACTTCTATATTTGTCTCCACATTTCACAGGGATGTACAGACAAGTGAGATTTTACTGAAGGTTGGGTGCATTTAAAGAGAATTGCCAAATGGGGGATTATAGTAATAACATGATACCACATATTAATGTTTTTATTATTATGTTAATAATATAACATAATAATTATATAATAAAATGATAAATAGCTACAATGATACATTATGGCATTTCCCATAGTCTATGAGAAACTAATCCCAGAAGTTGAACAATTTAGAGGGTGTTCCCTTGTGGATATTCCACACCCAACTTCACACCCCTGTCCTCAGATGTGTGCGTCTCTAAAAAAAGTGTCTCTTCTTCCTAAACTCTCATAGGGGAAACTCCACCTAGCCTTTGGGAAATCCTACTATGGGTGAACGTGATGTGAGGAAGAGTGGTGGGGAGAGGCAGCTCCAGCAGGCCAATCTGAGGTAGCCTCTGGCATTCCAAGTGCCTTGTAGCCCAAGGTAAGTATGCATATTCTAAATCCAGACTGTTTTTTTCAGGTCTTCCTACTAGGGTGAGTTGCAGACACCCTGTCCAACAAGTGGTTCCCCTTGTCCAGCAATCAATTGTAGGATCACACACATATAAGCACTAATGATTCTCAAAGACAGTGTCTTCTAAGCTTAGGTTTCCGAAACATACTCCTGGAGCCTTGCAGAGTACCATTAGTCCTTTTCTTTGATCCTACCCCTAACTTTTATCATAAAATATACTCTCTTAGACATGATCAAATATGACAGGATCTTAGTGGTATGCCATAATGTAGTTGCTGATTAAATTTATAGCCCCAGGATCATCCTCCTTCTCAGTGATTTAGACAAGGGAAATTGAGATTGGAAGTTGTCTACAGAGGCGAGAGTTTCATTCTTTTACTTACCATGTCTTTCTCCCCTACTGGGTCTGGAGCTTCTTGAAAAATCTTAGGTCTCAACCAAAGTAGTCAATAAATAGGTGTTGAATTAACAAATGAAGACTGTCATGGTTATATTTATGGGTTCATCATTCAAGAGTTTGGTAGTTGACTTGACTTATATACATTCCTAAATAGAAATAGATTTGGAGTCTTTATTTTGGAGCAAGCTCTTTGTCCAGAAGTTGCTGATTAAGATAAAAATTCTGAGAGGGGAAGGTAAATTAGTCCTTAAGGATCCATCAAAAGAGAATTGGTTCCCATATTGGCCAGAAGAGGGCAGGATCCCTGTGAGAATGTGACAGGATGGAAGTATTTTGATTGCAGAAAGGTTTCAGAGCATACGGAACTGCCTAGGGAAGGTAAGAGTCAGAGGTCAAGATAGTCTAAAGGGGGTAGGATAAGAAATCTTAAAAATTCTGTTTACTTTATTGAAACTCATCATTAATTTATTAATTTGTTCCTTCATCAAACACTACTGAGTACCTACTATGTGTCAGGCACTGTGCATGGGACTAGTGATACACAGATGAACATTAGGAGCTTACAGGGAACTTACAGACTAGTAAGGTTTAAAGAAATTAACAAATAAGTACCTGTATAATTAGAGATTTGGGTAAGAACGATGGAAGAAAGTAACAGGATGTTAAGAGAAACACTTTAAGTTGGGGAGATTTCTCTGATAAGGTAGAACCTGAAGGATGAAGAGTCATGTGAAAAGTTAGGAGAAACATGTTCTGGGCAGAAGGAATGGTCTGTATGAGGACCCCGAGGTCAGAAGGAGGTTGGAATGCTCAAGGAATTGTAAGAAGGTCGATGTGGCCACAGAGTATTCCAGAAGCAGTGAGGGGAAGGAGTATTTGGTATGAGTAGCTTTGAAGAAATGCAGGAGGACCAGGCAGGGCTTTTTAAGCCATGCTCAAGGGTTTTGATTTTCTTGTGCAAACAAGGGGATGCGACTAAAGGGTTTTAAGCAGAGGAGCGCTACTGTCCTGTTCATGTTTTAAAAGGTCACTCTGGCAGCAGTGTGGAGAATGAATTGGAGGAGGCCTGGGGGAAGCAGGATAGGAGGAAGCTGTTCCAGTAGCCTGGAGAAGGGATGATGTTAACGTGGACTAGGTGGTGCCGAAAGATGGAGAGAATTGGGTAAATTTGAGTTGAATATGAAGAGACACTTGAGGAAACTTGGTGATTGGAGGTTGAGGAAAGGAGTCATGTTTTTTGACTAGTTTCTGTCATGAGCAGTTGGGGAAGTCTAGGGAAAGGCAGGCTGGTGATGTGAGCATGGAGGGTGGGGAGTAGAAAATCAAGAGTTCAGTGCTGGACACATTAAGTTTGAGATATCTAAATGGAACGATTCTGGAGTGGGGCTCTGAAGGGAGGGTCAGCGAGAGATACAAACTTGTGAATCATCCATGTGTGTAAATAGTTTCCAAAGCCATGAGTGTGGATGACAATACAGGGGCAAGGAAGAGCAAGGGATGAGAAGATGGCCCAGGACTGAATCCTAAGGAGCAATAACAAAGGCAGGAATCACAATCATTTAATATTGAGGCTGTTGTGGGTTGATGGAAAGAAAGACTTCCAGAAATTATTTTTTTAAGATATCATTTATTTATTTGACACAGAGAGACACAGTAAGAGAGGAAACACAAGCAGGGGGAGTGGGAGAGGGAGAAGCAGCCCGATGCAGGGCTCGATCCCAGGACCCTGGGATCATGACCTGAGCCGAAGGCAGATGCTTAACGACTTTCTTAAATTAATCTAGTTAATGGCCATGCCGTCTTTCCTCTTGTAAGGTACTCTTAGGTATCATTTTCCTATTGGCACTGTAACACATTGCCATAAACTCAGTGCCTTAAAAAAACACAAGTTTATTTTCTTCAGTTTCTGGAGGTCAGAAGTCCAAAATGGGTCCCAGTGGGCTAACATCAAGACGTTGACATTCGTTCCTCCTGAGGGCTGAAGGAAGAACCTGTTCCCTGGCACTTTTATGGCTTCTAGAGCCTGCCTACGTTCCTTGGCTTGGCTCTGTTTCCATCTTCAAAGCCAGCAAACGACAGGTCAAGTGTTTCTCATGCTGCATTACTCTAACACTGACTCTCCTCTCTTCATCTTTTCTTTTTAAAGACCCCTCGTGATTACCTTGGGCCCACCTGCATAATTGAGAATACTCCCCCTATCTCAAGAGCTACTGAGTAGCAACCTTAATCCCATCTGCAACATTAATTCTCCCTTGCCATGGAATAGAACATAGTCACAAATTTAGTAGATTATGATGTGAACATCTTTTGGGGGGGGGGGTCATTATTCCATCTACTGAACCTTTCAAATCTTGCTTATTCCCCTTTGGAAAAGTGTAGAAGAGTGCACACCACACCTCAAGTCCTACGAAGAAGTCCTCTCTGATGGCCCAAAAGGGTGGCACTTGACAAAAGTAGTGAGACTTACTTATGTGTCTGTTTGTGCACTCACACCCGGTTGGACAAGAAAGAAAAGCCACTAGCAAAAGTTATTAGTTAGGGACTTGTTTACACTTCCCTTGTCAACTCGAATGGCTGTTTATCCGAACAGGGATCCTTAGGTCGCTATCATAACTGATGTCTCTGCGTTGGTCCATTTGTTCTGCTATAACACAATACCATAGACTGGGTTGCTTATAAACAACGGACATTTATTTCTTACAATTACGGAAGCTGGGATGTGCAAGATCAAGGTGCTGGCAGATTTCATGGTGTCTGATGAGAGCTCACTTTTGGGTTTATGGATGGCCTTCTTGTCATGAACTCACCTGGTGCAAGGGGTGAAGGATCTCTTTGAGGTCTCTTTTATAAGAGCACTCATCCATTCATGAGGGCACCACCTTCATGACCTATTTATCCCCAAAGGCCCCAACTCCAAATATCATCACATTGGGGGTTAGTATTTCAACATATGAATTTGGGGGGACATAAGCATTCAATCTATAGCAGTCTATTAATAAAAAATAATGTCACTTAACACCTATCATAATGAGGAAAAAATTCAAAATCCACCATACAATCCCCCATCCCAACAATACCAAGTGCTTGCAAGATTTAGAGCAACTCGAACTCTCATGCATTGCTGGTAGGGATGCAAATGGTGCAGCCACTCTGGAAAACAGTCTGACAGCTCCTCAGAAGGTTAAACAGAGCAATCCTACTTCTAGACATTTACTCAAGACAGATGAGGACTTACATTCACATAAAAACCTGCATGTGAATGTTACTTTCTTTTCTTTTTTTTAAGATTTTATTTATTTATTTGAAAGAGAGAGACAGAGATAGTGAGAGAGAGAGAGAGAGAGAGAGAGAGAGAGCATAGGCGGGGAGGAGAGGGAGAAGCAGTCTTCCCGCGGAGCAGGGAGCCCGATGCGGGGCTCAATCCCAGGACCCTGGGCTCATGACCTGAGCCGAAGGCAGATGCTTAGCCAACTGAGCCACCCAGGCGCCCCCAAATGGTGGTACTTTCATACGGTGGAATACTACTCAGGAATAAAAAAGGAAGGGAGAACAGATACATGCAACAGCATGGATAAATTTCTAATCCACTATACTAAGAGAAGGAAGCCAAACTCCAAAAGCTACATGCTGTATACCATTTTGTGATATTCTGAAAAAGGTGCAGGTATAGGGAGAGAAAACAGATCAGCATTTACCAGGGACTGAGAGCGGGAGAAGGAGTTGATGGCAAAGTGACCCAGGGGTATTTTTTGGGCAGTGGAACTGTTCTAGATCTTGTTTGCAGTGATGGTTACATGACAATAGGTGTTTGTCAAGACTCACAAAGCTACACTAGAAAGGGTACATTTTTACTCTGTAAATTATATTTTAATTTTTTAAAAAGGATATGTACAAATTTTTGTTCCCCCCAAAAAAGCCTTATCCTAGGTCTATATTTTTATAAAGTATTAGTTCTACTATCTTAAGAGATAGTTAAGTGAACCTGTGTCTCACTTAAGCTGATAAAATAAAGGTTCTTTTGGAAGAGATCTCCAAATAGCATCCCTATTGAAACACATCCTGGGAAAAACAGCCAACAAGGAGGTCAGGAAATCAAGGTTCCAAGAAGACCACAGAGCCTCAAATTGGGTTTTGTGATTTTAGACAAAACACTTAAGTTCTCTAGGGCTTGGCTTCCCTCTCTGTAAAATGGGAATAAGGTCTGATCAAAAATTCATGGAGCATTATAAATATCAAAAGACAAATGACCTTCATTTTATTAGCTTAAGGAGGACACAGGTTCACTTTATGTATACTGAAGTGTTTATCAAGATCATTCCCATCCGCTCTAAAGTATAATTATTCTCTTTTCTAATTCTAAGAATCTATTTATAATGACTAGCTCTGCTGGGCAACAAGGTAAGCACTAGGTAGGGAGTAACTTGTAATCATCCCAAGAATCATCTGTGGCTGGGACCAGGGTTACAGCAACTGTGATTTAGAGTGGAGAACTTAAGATACTCAGAGGTTGCACACCTGTGCTGAAGTCCCCCAGCTAATACAAGGTTAAGTGGAGACAGAATTCAGGGCTGCCTGACCTCAGGCCCATGGTCTTTTTCATCGCTTTATCTTGCTTTTCTCAGAGCTGTTTTCTGTTTAGCAGCAAAATGTCCAAGTTAGACTATGATATATACACACAGAGAATCATGTTGCATATACACGTAGATATTGTATATAGATAATATAGATGAGAAAGCCAAATATCTATGAACTCACTGAAGTTTCTGACCAACAGGGACATAAAAAAGACAAAGAGGGCAGAGTGAATAAAACCAGCATTTTTATTACTTGGTTGATAAAAATTTTACTTGAAGCAAATAGGTGTTTATTTATTTACCTAACGATCCCAGTTTTCTTTATTGTGGTAAAATATACCCAGTGATGTTTTGTGTATGAAAAAAAAGATGAGACCTTATTTTGAACGACTTAATGTATATTCTTAAAGTAAATGCTTATTCACTTCAATACTCTTCTAAGGAAATATTTGAGGCATAAATTTATATCTAAGAATCATTTTAATTGTACCCCATAATTCTGATAGGTGGTACTTTTATGGTTGTTCAAGTTAAAACATTTTATAATTTCCATTGTCATTTCCTCTTTAGTTCATGAATTGTTTGGAGATGCATTTAATCAAAACCTGCTGTGCCTCCCTTTCTATGTTGTCGATGATACCTCGTTTGGTGATAATGTGGTTAAAGTAATGTAATCTCTATGACATCCAATTTTTGAAAAATTTCAAGTTATCCTTTGCAACCACGTATGTCAATTGTGACAATCAATGTTTTGCGTGTGCTTGAATAGGATGCGTACCTTCAATTTGGGGAATACAGAGTTTCATAGAGCTGTAATTAGCATATTGAATCCATGATGCATGTCCTGCAACAAAAATGCAATTTTAAATTTACTCAGCGGGAGTAAACTTCCCCTGCCCCTGGATGTAAATTCTGGGAAATGTGATGTCTTTTCTGTGAGCTCTCAAATAATAGTCCTGTTCTCACTTTGGTCCCCAAATCCCCGTCTCTGGGCAGGGTCCTGCAGGAGATGCCAACCAATGCTTCAGTCTGTGTTCAGATGAGTTTGCTCCTCCTTCCATGCTAAGGTCTGTAGCTGGTTGTGCCCTGCCTTGGTGGGTATCGCTGGCTTCTGGGTCCTCGTTTCTTCTCTCCCCTTTCATCAGCTTCTTCTTTACCTACTGTTCCTTCTTTGTACCAGCATGCACCTGCCCAGGTCAGAACTGGAAATTATCCTGGACTCCTCTTCCTACGTCCACCCCTATTTCTGACAAGCACCAAGACTCATCAACTCTACTTCCCGACTACCTCTCACCTTGGTCCACCTCTGTTCAGGCCATTGTTATCTCTTGCTTACATCACTGCAATCGTCTGTGGACTGGTCCTTATCTGTTTTACCCCCTTCTAACTTCTTTCCGCTGGAGTCAGTGATTTTTCTGAAATATAAGTCTGATGACATCATTCTCTGTTCAACTCATTCAGTGGTTCTCCATAGATTATAGAACAAACTTCAAACCTCCTAACTTTTCTTACATGACCCTTCAGGATCTAAACCGTTCTTTTGAAATTTCTCTCCAGTGTCTTCTGTGATCATTTCTCTCTTCCCAAAATGAATCTGCACTGTAGCCGTTCTTGCAGGATCTAAAATAGGCTATGCCCTGTCACCTTGAAACATAATGTGTAGAGCTTTATGTCTTTGAGATTGATGATATTTCTCGAGTTTACATATCTTAACTCCCAAAGAGTGGAATGATGGAAAAAAAGATTATACACATGTGCTCATACATACACACACATATATTTATACAAATACATATATGCATATATGTATTTTTGTATACACACATATTTACATACTTACATATATGTATGTATAATAAGTGTTTGTGATAAATACATGGAAAAAAGCATGCAAATGTGTGTATATATATGATGGAAAGTATAACAATCAATGAATGCTTTTAAAAATTATACATGGATGTCTAATTATAGATGGTAGATTAACCAACACATTAACTTCCTCTTCTCCTCGAGACCCCATTAGAATCTTAGTAAAGCCATTAAAAATTATGGATCCATGAGGATAAAAAGAATGGAATTGGAGTCAATGGCAGATAAGAGATTTCTACACAATCCTGGAATACAGATTTAGCAAATTTAGCAAAGCAGGGGAGGCTGCCTTTTTGACTACGTGCAGAGGGAGACAGAGATAAAAGAAATCAGATTTTCCCAGGGGAATCCTAGAAGCACCAAGTTTTCTGGACCGCCAGGCAGAGTAGCAGGTGATATTTAGGCCTAGGGCTGACACAGGGAGGTAATCTGAGTCAGTTGACTGCCATCCATTTCTTTGGACATAAGATATCAATAGCCTCATTTCTGTACTGAGCTGAGAAGTCAGCGGTAACCTTCCCAGGAGACCTGAAGAATCTCAGAAAAAAATAATCTCCACATACCTGCTGTCTGAAGAGTTAAAAAGATAAAATCAAGAAAATCTCTCAGAAAACACAACAAAATGATAAAGACAGAAAAATATGTAAAAGAAAATCCTAGCAGTGTAAAGGCTAAAACCAGCAGGATCAACATCTGACCAAGGGGGTATCCAAAAAGATGGAAAAGAGAAAATGAAGGTGAAGAAAGTATCAAAGGAAAAGAAAAGGAAATCTCCCAGGGTTAGAATCTGTTCAAATAATCAACTTCTCTGTGAGACAATCCCTGACCCACCTCTTTAAACTGCAGCCCCTCCACTCAGGGCTGTGTTCTCCTGCCCTGTTCAATTCTTCTCCGTTGAACTTGTAACCACCTGACCTACTACATACTGTACTTGTTTATCTAAACTCTCTCTTCCCCACTGGAATGTCAGACCCCCAAGGCAAGGAGCTCTCTGTCAGCTTTATTCACGGTGGCATCCTCAGTGCCTGGCTGGTGCTTGGTATGGTAGTTCTGTAATTATTTGAGTGAATACATAAGTCAAAGATGTCTGAGATCTAGAGCCTCATCTGCCATGGAAAGAAGTCAATGGATAATTCTTCAAATTGGTTCATCAATAACAAGATGTAGAGCCTATAATTTAGAAATATGAGGCAACCACCTGCGGGCACAACTAATGGAGTTAAAGGCCCTGAACGGCATCTCAGGGATGGGATGGACGAGCAGGCAGTCACTGTTGGTGTTCATAAAGTTTTTGTGAACTATTTGCTTTTTTCACCATGTGCCTGAACTGTTTCCTTTATTTAGGAAAAAAAAAAAGAGTGTAGGTCTTAAAAAGCATTTTTGGTATTTATTTACCATAAATATGTCATATCAATGATAAAAATAGCTAAAATTTATTGAGCACTTATTACATGGCAGGCATTGTGCTAAGCTTTACGATGGATTATTGGAGAATGTATTATATATCTGTTGTCATTTTGTATGAATTGAAAACATCTGGATTTAACCTAAAAATAGGAAAAAACCTACCCTCAGTCCAAAAATATAAATATTTAGTAACTTAAACTCAGTTGAATAAATTCTGCTTATCAATCCTCATAACAAAGATATAACTTTGATATGCCTCCACACGTCCTTAAAATGCAAGAAAAAAGCATCGCACAGACATTTTTTTAATAAAGTTTTTATTCTCTAGGAAATCCTTGTAGATCTGCAAACGTGCCTGCCAACGGGATTTGTTGCAACTGGAACCGTAGGAAGTGAAGGGAAAGTTGTGGGGAAGCTCTTCTGGAAACATCTGTTGGTGTCATCTGCTTCCTTTCCTGCCACTCTTCCCTCCACTCCACGTTTCTCTTGCAGTCTGTTCATCTGGGGGGTAAGTGATCCTTGTTTCAGGAAACTTATGAGATTTCCACAACATGAAATGACTTCTGACAGAGTCAATACTGGGCCTCAGCCGATCTGCTTCCTCCTGGCTGGGCCCGGATTTTCGGCTGCGCCATCACCCACCGGGTGTTGAGGAACACGTGAAGCCAGTCCCCACTGCAAATCATTCTTCAGTCATTCCAGAGGTGAAATTTAACATTGCTAGTTGTTAAAAACTTTTTTAGCATGATTCTTTCTTGTAGATGTTTCTGGGTGTTTAGACTGTGCCATGGATCTCTTGGGAGGGACCTCCCTCTGCTTCCCTTTTCCCTTTTGCTAAACTCCTTCCCACCTTTCAGGCTTCGGTTTAGATGTGTCCTCCCTGCAGGAACCTTTCTCGGCAATGACACAACCTAAATGGGACTCCTGTTCCTCCCGAAGCTTCTGGAGCATCCCTCTGACATTTTGCATCCTATACTGCATTACCACCACCATTTATTTTTTGTCTCTGCTGGATCTGCTGCTCCCTGCGTGCAGAGACTGAACTATTTTGTCTTGCTCATTCTGGGACATGGCGGAGTGCCCTGGTACAAAGGAGGGGTTCAGTAAACATTTGTTGGATGAATGAATGGTAGAGGGAATGAATGAACCGAATGACTGAATGAAAGCAAGTGTCACTGTATACAGTTCCACCGTAGTCTGTGTAGACTGAGTATGTGTCAAAACTCACAATGAAAACAACTGCACAGCTGAGCTTAACAGTTACTAAGTCAAAGGCTAATGAGTTAAAAACATTGGCTTTAATCCCAAAGCTAAAGGAAAAAGAGATAGAAGGCTGTGCATAGTTTCCGTGCTTCGTAGGAAATGAGTATTTCTTAAGCTCTTTTTCTCCAGCGCTTTCCTAAGTCAATCGAAAATGCACCACGTAATTTTATAGTCCCGTGAAAGAAGAAAGTAGAATATTTTCAAAATGGTTTGTTCCTCATGCTATCACCTAGCCTCTTCTTTACGGTTGGACAAATAGGTGAGGGAAAGTTGTTAACTTCTTCAGAGCCTCTGAATAATAGTTAACGAAGACCACGTGGAAAACTGAATTCGCCTCATCACTCATGAGATAGGGTTCTGGGTTATGTGAAGCGAAATGTTTTCAGTGCAGCCCCCTCCCCACCCCACCCCCGCTCCCCACCCCTCAAACCAGGGCATGAAGCGTCATGCTTAGTTCATGCTTTTTCTATTGCTCTTCATCAGACCAAAGCTAATACTCACTGAATGCCCTCACAAATGATATGAAAAAGTTGAAAGGGAACTTTAAAGGTGGTTTTAAAATTTGAATCTAAGGCTAGTGGGAAGACGATTGTTTCAGGGGGTGTGGTCATTCTGTGATTACTGCGAAGCTGGGCAAGATTTCATTTTTTAGTGCAAGTTATGGGACAGGCTGAGGAATAACAAACCAAAGGAAAACATTTTTTGGAACTGCCTTCTGGACATGCAAATGAGCAGTAAGAAGAAAGAGAATTATTCTACTTGGCTTGTGTGATGGCTTATGTGTTTTATGTGGGATGCTGGATTTTCAGTTTATGTAACTCTAAAAGACAATAGATAAATCAGGATGCTATTAACAATAATTGTAAGAAAATTTTTCATTGATATGTAAGACTAGACTCTGCCTCAATGCCTATTTTTATATGGCAGTTGTTTCTTCTGTAAGAAAAGTACTTCTTCCAAACAGAATGTATCTTTGATTCAAATAGTGTTCCAGAGACGCATATGGTTAAAAGTTGAAACAGTGTTGGTCACCAATCTTTGTTTTTGTTTTTGTTTTTTTTAAGATTTTATTTATTTATTTGTCAGAGAGAGAGAAAGAGAGAGAGCATGATCAGGGGGAGCAGCAGGGAGAGGGAGAAGCAGGCTCCCCACTAAGCAAGGAGCCCTATGTGGGGCTCGATCCCAGGACCCTGGGATCATGACCTGAGCCGAAGGCAGATGCTTAACGACTGAGCCCCCCAGGCACCCCATTGGTCACAAATCTTTATCATGTTATCCATTAGGACCAGAAGAGCAGCCACACTATCTTTCATTTATCCAAGTGTGATGATACGTTATGTTTCATTCATTTTCGTTTTTTTTTTTAAGTTTATTTATTTTTTAGTAATCTCTACACCCAGTGTGGGGCTCAAACCCACAACCCCAAGATCAAGAGTCACATGCTCTTCCAACCCAGCCAGCCAGGCGCCCCTCATTCACTTACTTTACTAACTCTACTTTACATACTAGTCTCTGGCTCGAATTATAATTGTTATTATAATAAATGATTATTATTTATGCTTAATTATGACTGATTGTATTTTTATATTATTTTAAATTTAAGAAAAGCCATATCTGCCAGGTATCGTTAACTTCAAGTAATCTATATGCAGGTATACATTATGTCTGGCAGCTGTGAAGTAGAGAGTCTCTCATGAAACTACTGCCAACTCTGAGGTTGCTATTTTGGTGTTTGTTGGCTTCAAACTCCAGTAAGTTCTATTATCTGGCCAGGAAGTGCTTGTTTCTCTAACCTGGAACTATAATAAGAAGCTGTGCACACATGAGACATGGGAGAGCCAGGAAGCCTTCCCCCCAACTAGTACTAGCTCCTGTATAGGCCCTTCTTCCAGATTCGCTCCACTTAGAACTCATTCCTTTGTGTTAGGCTTCGTGGACATCTTAGTATCACAGAACCCTAGGCTTTTAAACCTGGAAGGAATATTCAAGACGGATTGAACCACTATCCTCGGTCTGTAGGTAAGGAAACGGAAACTCAGAGCTTCGTCCAAGGTCTCACTCTGAGAGCTGTCGAACCCAGACTAGAAGGAAAGTCTTCTGAAGGGCAGTTCCTACTTTCCCTATGTTCATTCATCTACTCGTTCTCTAACTTATGGCATAGTCAGCATTCTTCTGGGTGCAAGTGAGAAAAACCCAAGTCCAACACACTTCAATAAAAGAAGAAACTCTGTGAGGCTTTAAGCACAGTAGAATCCAGTGGGTCAAGTAATGTCTTCAACACTTGGTCTGTCTCCCGATCTTGTGTCCACTTTCGTCCGCGCTGGCTTCATGGATGGATGGCAACATGCCTCCCCCCTTACCATTCTTCCCTCAGAAGTTAGAGGCGTGCATCCTGCTAGCTTTAGTTCTACCAGAGTGAGAAAGGCTCACTTTCTTAGTTGGCCCCAGAAAAGTGCTGACATTAAGTCTCATGGGTTTACAACGGGTTATGCTCCTGTCTCTGAACCAAACAGAAGGGCGGGTGCGCTGTGAGCAAAGGAAAATAAAACCGGTGCTAAGTACTTTGACACAATCACGGCTTGCTTCAGGTACCTGCTATATCTGAGACCCTGTGCTGGGTGTCTGTGTAGCATCTGTTGTTAATCCATTCTTGAAAAAAATCAGTTGGCTTTTCAAAATGAGCATGTGGGCAGAAAGTTGGACCAACAGAAATGCAACAGAGGAAAGATTATGTTGGATGTCTTGAGGGAGTGATAGGGAGGCGACAGGGAGAGGCTTGCGGTGCAGAGCCCTGTGTAGGGGAGGAAAAGTGAGGCTTGAATGAAGGTCAGTGGATTGTCAGAGGACTGGAGAGATCTGGAAAAAGGCCATGTGATGAACCGCCAGGGAGAATCTATCTGGTCAGCCCTGGAGGTGATCGAGCATGGTTCATTCATTCAAGTATTTTCAGAGGGGCGACTGTGGCCAGCCACTGTGCTAGGTGGTAGGGACACAGAGGGGGCAAGGCAAGCCTCATGTTGTACTGGCAGCGCATTACACAAAGATCAATGCAGTACTTGCCAGAAGGGAGAAGTCTAGAATGTTCCAAGAGAATACACACTGGAGGAGATGGCTGCGTGGAAGTGAGCGTCCAGGCAGTGAGGCGGGCAGAGAAGGTACCCTGGAGAAACATTTAAACTGAGACTGGAAGGATGAGGCGGAGGTTTGCTAGGGTGTGCGAGGGGCCAGGACAAGGGGAGTTGCTCCAGGCAGAGGGTATCCAGAGCCCCTGAGAAAGTGTTCAAGGTTACAGAGAAGAGACGGGTGCATTCCAAGCTCTCCTAGGAAGGTCAGCCAGTGAGGGAGGTTGCTAAGAGCTCAGGCTGGAGGAGAATGCGGGAGCCAGAGCAGGCTGCACGCTTCAGGGCCGTAGGAGAGATTTTGAATTTTACCTGACGGCCTTAGATTTGTGTTCTCAAGAAAGCCCTCACTTGCTGTGGGTAGAGAAAGAATTAAATGGGCCGCGACTACACAGAGCGCCCAAGATTGGTGGTGGCATGGCTTACAATAGTGACAGTGGAAATAAAGAGAGAACAGCCACATTCGAGAGGTATTTGGAAATCTTGGCTTTGCAAAGATGACGTCTGCAATCATTGGACAGGCAGTACAATATAACTGCAGATTTGTGAAAGTTTCACATTTTCATTAGCTGGTTGAATTGTGGCTTTTATTTTCCATGACAGTATTAAATCAGCGGGGGATTAGGCTGAACATAATTGTTTTACGGCTAAATGTATCCCATTGTAATAAATAATGGCCATATATCAGCCTGCCGCGTGCCTGATTTAAGAGTACAAGACCACAGGGAACTTGGTTGAGCCTACAGATTGGGTGACTAAACTAAAGATAAAGGAATGGGACTTTAAACTCTGGTGGCCCCAAAGAATGTTCTGGGTTCTACAGCCAGCTTGCTTGCTGCAGTTTAGGTAATCCCTTAAGTCTGTTGGAGCTCTCATTCTCCCGAAGCATATTCTTGGATTGATAAATGGGACAAGTAGTTGGGTCCAGATAGATGCTCTGTGGTGGGACGAAAGAACTCTGGTGGATGGGGGTGAAGACTCGGAGACCGAGTGTGCTGTAATTACGGCGATCCCCTGGAAAGCCGACTTTGCTAAATCACACTGGAGTCTGGGGAGCTAGAATTTGTACGTTCGGGATGCGCACCCAAGAGAAGGTTTATACCGAGCGGCGATTGCCAAGGTTATTCTAGGGATATGCATTAGTCCAGAGGAGGAGAGAGCGTGGGACTAGCCAGGGGGCCTCAGGTTACGTAATGGCTCGGCCATTTGCTAGGTCTGTCTTCCTAGGCTGGTCATTCATGTTCTCTGAGCCTCAGTTAGCCGCCCCTGTCAGGGAAATCTACTACTACTTCTACTACTACTACCTGCTATGTCATTCATGGTGATGAGGATGAAAAGAAACGGAATTTGTAGAGGTGCTTTGTTAAGTGAAAAACGAGAGTGCAAAAAGCTTGTCATTCTTTGTTTCCATCAAGATGGGCTTTGTTGTGCCCTGGTAAAAAGCAGCAACATCTTGGCTCCTTAAAACCGGTTTGCTTTCTTGCCTCTGTGACGTCCACTGCCGGGTGGGCAACTGCGGGGGTCCCAGGCTTCTCTCCACGTTGATGATAAAGCCTGAAACTCTGTGGGGCCGTGTTCACACTGATCTCACCTCCGTCTCTACGCCTTCAGGGAGCCTTGCTGCGGGCATCACCGGAGCAGAGAACTGCTCTTTTCTTCCTTCCCCTTTACCCTTTTGGAAGTGCACGTGGATTTTTCTTTTGGGGCATCGCCCATTTCATGTTTTGCACAGGGTGGGCCCACCTCTCCCTGCCAACCCCTCCTGGACTGGCTCGGGGGGCAGATATGTGACCCACATCTGCCCAACATGTGTTTTCCTTCCCCTGGCCAGAATGATGGGTACAATGAGCCTATGATCCAGGTCACCCCCAAAATATTCAACCCCAAGATCTTGCTGGAAATCCTGGAAAACAAAACACACCTGTCCTTCTGTAGAGGTTGCTAGGCCAACAGGATGTGGACCTGCGACTCCCAGCAGCTACCCTGACAGGCCTAGAGGAGAGCCTGGTTGACAAGGCACCAGAGAAAGAGAAAAGCCCAACTGAGGCCTCTTCAAAATCGGCCTCCTGGCCAAATCCTTTGGGTCCCTGGATCAAATCATGCTAATGATCCGGTAGCCCAGACTTCTCGGCTATGTCAACTAATATTTTCTTTTTGGCTTAAGCCATCTTGAACTGGGTTCATATTCCTTGCAGTTGAAGGAGCCTTGGCTAATCCAGCCACTCATCTCTGATGCAGGAACCACCAGGCTATGGCAGTGCAGGCGGACATGGGCCTGAGCCCCCTCAACCCATCCCGGTTCTGATTAGTCATCAGAAAAAATAAAAAAACAGGAGCAATCTGTCTCCTTGTTCACTCTCCTTTTCTCTTCCCGTATTCCAGGAAGTAGGCAGTTACTCCTGGTCCAAGGAGGCCAGTACCTTTAGATTTAGCTGAGAGAAATCTAAGGGTCTGCAGAATCCGGGGGAAGAGAACAGGGCAGAAGACAATGAGGCAGCCTAAAGAATCCTGGCCGGAAGAACATGCAAAGCCTGGCTGCCCAAGTGCATTGACTTTAGGTCTTTTAGGTGGGCGGTTACGGCTCGCGGCTCGAATCCGAAGGAATTAATAGGAGCTGGGTGCTATGCACCCTGAAGAGGGGGACCACCAAGATCAGTAGCCCAACACTGTGATATTTTCAACCAAGGCCAAAGACAAGAGCCTGGAGTGACCAGGGCTGATGGCTGGACTGAAATGACAGAAAGTGAACATCCCCTTAAGTGAACGAAGCTGTGGGGCATCAGGGATCCCTAAGACTCACGCTGTAATGGAGGCAATTTGCATTTTGCTGATTTTTCAGGGGTGATTCTTTAGTGAGCAAATCCACCGAGATCAAATACAGTGCAAACCACAGTGGGGAGAAAGGAGTCTGTATGTGTATTAATGATTTCCGTGCATGGAATGTACAGCCAAAATGGGGTTTGAAAACCCCAATATCCTTTTGCCCACGATGTCTAGATATCCCTTGTGTGCCAAAGATCAAATAATGATAGAAACCAGAGGAAAAACATGTTAGCCTCAAGCCCACGCTGCAGCCAGAAGCAGGACAAAAGAAATAATTGTATTCCGGGGAAAGTTGTGGCCGAGCTTTTATAGGGTTCCTCTTTCCCCCCGTCTCTCTAGGGCAGCAGAGGACAGGGCTCGATCTGCGGCTACCATTCCTCTGCCCCCGCACCCCACCCCAGCGAGTTTCTTCCAAAGCCAGCACCCCACCATCTAGGTTCTGGCAAAGAAGCATACTCAGATGTCATTATCCCACATTTCCGAGAATGTATGCTTCAATTAGGATTAGGGCAGCCACAAAACAGGTGAAATCCAAAAGTGAGAAAATAGGTGATCAGATGAGAGGAGAAGGGGACATGGGACTAGCCGGTCACAGGGGGTCAGCCCCGGTGTTGACAGAAGTACAGGGAAGGGATTAGGGCCCCGGGAAGGCTAGGTGGGAACACCGGACCAATGGGGTGGCAGCGAGTTATCAGGGTTGTGAATCCGGCTCAGGGGCAGAAGGTGAGAACCCAATTATTGTGAACTGGATACACAGTGGGGCATTGCTCACTGACCTGTCCCTGGGCCTTGGTCTGAGAGTAGGGCAGAGGTGTGGCTGGCTGAGCATGAGTGGAGTCCTGACTGAGGAGGATGAAGCTAGAGGAGCAGCGAGCCAGGCAGAGGGGCCTATCCACAGCCATTTCCCATACTTCAGGCAGAGCGCAGACCGCCCGGTTTCACAGATGGCTAACTCAGACTGCGGGTGTAGACCTCTGTTGTTGCCTTTTGACGGTCTGGACACTACCCGTCTGCATTCCACATTTGACAAGTGATTTTGATTCTTTTCAACTTCTCTTCCCTCGTTAGGCCACATTTCCTAGATCTGAAGAGTGATGGCTCAAGGGTGACCCTACCCAACTCTGAGAATTCACCAAAGAGTCGAGGACTCCTGGCCCTGTGAAAAAGCACCCCCTCTCCCCACCCCCCACATATGAAAGGCTACACCGGCTGAGACTCACTGTTCCTACAGCGCAGGATCCCTCTCTGTTGGTAAGGCAAAACCCCTTTTTCGAGAGGGCCTGCAATTCGTCTCTGGTATTGGCAGAGAGTTCAGGATGACTCAAACCACCTTCAGGGTAACTCAGTAAGGTTCTATTCACATAGCTCCCCTCCCCCTTGGGTCCAGCTCCCTGGTGAGGAGTTCTGGCTCTTGATGGGCAGAGATGAAATTTCATTTACCTTTATTACCCCAAACAATATCTGGCACATACTAGGGGCTCCACTGTGATTTGAATGCATTGGCTGATTTTTTGGGACACCCTCCTTAAACTTGGGTTTGAGCTTAAAATGCTTCTTCACATAAATAACTTTCATCAGTGTACTACTTTTTGCGCGGAAGAAACAGTTTAATTTTTCTCAAATGAAAAAGAAAACCCAATTCAGAGATCATTTAGTGAGTCTCAACTCTACACTATGGTAAAAATTTTACCCTCTTCATCTACTTATTCTATTCTGGGCGCGGCACGTCCTTTCTTATTCTTTCTTTTTTCAAGGCAATGATTCTCTGTTGGTGTATTTTCATTTTCCAGAAGTAATTTCTTCTTATGTGCTTTTCTATATTAATAAAAATGAAGAGACTAAATATGGTTTCTATTAACTACATTTGGTCTGTCTATTAATAGGCTGAATTAATGATCCACTCCCGCAGGAGATGGCTTTCTCTCCCCTGAATTCTTGCAATTTGTTGCCTAAGCAATATGTTTGGTTCTTTGTGCATGCTGCCTGGATTTCTGCACCTGAGTGATTTTCTCCAAGGAGATGATCTTTTGAAGGGCCTCTTGGTGTGGGGCTTAGCACAAAGTAGGAACTCACAGAATATTGGCTGCGAAAATAAATGAATGAAGGAGTGAAGTAATAAATTCGACAATAAATTCCCCGACAGGAGACGTTTTCATATAGGGAAGTCCTACTGAAGAAACTAAATGAAGAGTTTTAGTGACAGTGGTGGTGGCAGCCCAAAGCAGAAGATTTTCGCCTGGGAAGAGTCCTGGATTTATTCACTGTCAGCAGTTGAGATGTAAAGGTGATCTGGAGCTTGGTGGAATCGTTCTGACCCTGCTTATGGTTCTTATAAAATAAGAGAGACTCTTATCCCAAGAAACTCTGTGTCATTTCTTATACTCCTCACCAAACTTTCGGCTCTCCGGCAAATGTTACTTGAAAGATAACTAGTATATCATCAGCTACTTCCCCTTACCAACATTGTAGATGTCAGCCTTCAGTAGAAATTCTCTAGTTTTGAGCCACAAGCGTATTCTTCCTTTACATTTATTCTAAGGTCATTTGTAGGATTAAATGCCAGACCGTGAAAGGTGAATCTAGGGCAGTTGATTTAAGAAGTATGATACTTGAAAACCTTACATCAGTGTATGTAGAGGTGTGGGTGCACAATATGCGGGGGTGGGGGGGTAGTGGCGACAAAATGACTTGTGAATGTCTCTCTCCATGACCTGTTTTGACCAAACTTTATTACGCATTTAATGGAGTTATGACAAAGAGTAGGAATCAAAACACATGGGGATCACAGAGGCTGTTATGTTTATTGTGTAGAACAGACAGTGATAATCCACTAAAGAAGTATTTTCAACAAGCAAGCGATTCAAAGTACAATCATAAACAGCAACTCTACAGGAAGAACAAAGAATAAAGTTAGAAGACACTCAGAGGAACAGGGAGAAAGTCAACTGCAGTTAAACGTCTTGATACTTTTCTCCTGCAAACATACCTAAACTTGCAGAAATGGTAGAAAAGTTAAATGTCCAGTCTTACTTAGCTGAGACCAACAACAGCAAAGAACAGTCCTATAAAATTTATCTCCCACAAAAATAAACTATATATATAAAATTTTATGATGTTCTTACTGTTCCATTGGCCACAAGCTTTTTTTTTTTTCAGTATGAAAAATGAGGTATACTGGGGCTTAAGAGGTAGTAGTGTGTTTTGATTGTACAACGTATAGGAAATAAAAGAGTAACTTCATCGGAGATGGAAATCGCTCAGTGCTCCGAGTTTGGCCAACATGAGCAACTTGCTTCAGTTTTATGAGCTGGCCAATGAGGTTTTGAAAAGGCCCAACCGAGGATACGGAATGGGACTTTTATTTTATGAGCCACTGTTTATTTGCTTATTTAATGCACAGTTAACAGTAAGGTTGAGTTTTAATTCTCTCCGTAGCTCCTTTGGTGATTCACAACAGTGAGCCATCTGCCAGTCTCAGAGAGGTATGTGGCCTCTGAAATGACCTCCCTGAAGCGGCTGGAAGAGAGATGGTTTTGAGTTTCATTTGGCTTCAGTACTGGAAGCCATACCGACACAAGCCGTCATGAGAAGCTACCTCCTGGCCCAGTTGATAATACCATGTTAAAAAGTCAGCACACTCACGAGGAGAGAAAGCAATAAAAACTCTACATAAGAAGCGTTTAAAATAAATCTGGTTGAGACATATTACAAAAATCACATTTGTGTAAAATACATGAAAATATCTGTCAAGCATTTTCTCATATTCGACGAATCTTAAAAACACATATTTTTTGATTGCATCATGCAAAAGCTGAGCTGGTTGCATCACACCTACAAAGCTTCAAGTTTCTTTGAAGGTTGGCTTTTATTTTATCTAGTTCTTTGCAGGAAGTATGTAAAAATGCGTTCCTTTCTATCAAACGTCTCTTACAAAAATAGTCTGGACTAGGGATAGCGGCGGTCTGAACACTTTCAGACACTGACAAAAATGAATGCTGCAAGTCACGAGTTCATTCCTTTTGAAGTCTGGAGGTAGGTCTTTGCAAGTCAATTAGTCCATTTCCTTAAACAACTCATTTTGAGGTACAAACTTGGAGGGTAAGATTTAAACATTACAGTCAAATTTTGTGTGCTGTGTAGTGTGACTGAGGAAAATTATCCTTAAGAACCTAGGAGCGACTTGGTTAAAAACCACCACCAACAACAATATTCAAGTTAATGTAGAAATCTAGCAGAGAAGCTGAAACAAGTATTTGTAAAATTTTAATTAAAAAAAATAGAAAAATACATAGCCATGCTGAAACACAGTAAGGAGACTGCTTCTTTAACTGTAATGAAGTGTACAAAAAGAACCGTAGATGATTAGCATCACCTACCCATTACGTTTTTTTCTTGCATTGCTTGTGTATAGCAGCATGTAATAAGTACTAGACTGTAAATTAATTGTAACATTCAGAGGTAGTATTGAGTAGTGGGGATATATTATTGCATCTCTGGCTAAAAGTGCAGTTTGAATGAAGAGACGGTGAACTGAAGCCAAAGTCAAGCACCTCAGGTCCACCATCCTATGTCAAAACGTATTACTTGAAGTAATACATACGCTTGATTTGAGGTAAGTGGTATTTAGGTCTTTCACGGAAACTGATACATAGTGAGGGGGGGGAGAAAGTGGGGGGGGGAGAGAGAGAGAGAGAGAGAGAGAGAGAGAGAGAGACTGCTTTTTTTGTTTTTTAAATTGTAGTATCACCATAGCAAAAGAAATTTAGATTGCGCTCCTCCCACCTCATCATTCAGGTGAGTTCATCATGCATTATTCTGTTGCACCTTCTTGTTAAATTACCAAGAGGATAATTTTGCTTGTTTAGGTTCCTTAAAGGCTTTGAAGGTAACAAGTGTGATTTATTGCTAAATGGCATTTGGCTCTGTAGGAAGTAGGTTCTACCCGGATGAGTGTTTTCCTGAAAACGAGTGCCACGAGTAAATTTATTACTCCTGCTGATATGTGTGATATCCATAAATATAGGAGTTGGCAACATTTGCTTGCTTACTTCCCTTTTTGAAAAGTGAACGTAACCTTTTCTGGTTTGTTAGCTGAATGAAAGGATACATCAGCATTTCGTCTTATTTAGAAATAAAAGTTAAAAAATCATCAAGTAAGTGTCTACAAGATTATACGAAAAAGAGAGAAGTAGTATCTAGTCCTATCTTTGGTGTTCTAAACAGAAGCTTCACTAGGGCGAGCGGGTTGGGTGGTGGCTGAGGTGCACACAGGGTTGAACACCGCGCCTTTCCTATGGGAATGCCCGATGTCACGAGCGTGACACTTTTCTCGTCTGTGTGCAGTGCAGTGATTGACTAAACCCGATTCAGAGTTTTTTCCTCACCCACCCGCTCTTGCTTATCAGTTCAACAAACTATTAGTAGGTTAAGAAAAAGGAAAACAGTAATTAAAAGTTGCATTGTTAAACTGTGTCCCCTGTGTTTACAGCAGTTTTTCACTAAACCTGGGACTGTGAAGGGATTACAAAGAAGGTGATTAATATAGTCCTTTTTAAGGTTATGTGATTTCTCCCCCCCACCCAGCCCCCGCCCCACCCCCGCCCCCCCTTCCCCACCCCAGATGAAAGTAGAAAGACCATGGCAATAAAGAGTAAGTGGTCACTGCAGTGTCTTCTCCCTTCAAAAGATCCAACTGCTGCTGAGGTAGAAATCGAATGTCGGCGCCCCCTAATCCTCTTCTGCAGACTCTTGTGAGGATGTCTCTTCAGTCTCCTCCTGAAACACACAGAGGGCACAACCATTACACCGTGTGGGCCGTTCTTACCGACAGTTCAGAGGTGACCTGTTCCCACAGCCCATTATGCTGGCTTCAAAAAAAGGATGCGGATGATTGGCAAGCCCTCATTCCCAGGGCTTCTTAAACTGTAATTGAGGAATCAAGGTGTTTTTTTTTCCCAGAGCAGTCATTAGCCGCTGTTGACTTAAGGCTTGACATCATGGCGGCTGGTCAGCAAATTCAATTGTTTGCAGTTCAGAGAATGTCAGGCTAATGTAAGCTTACTCGCCAATTAGAGTAAAAAAGAAATGGATAGATTTTTCCCGACAGCATGCCGGCCATCAGTTTTAAAAACCAGTGCACAAGTAAGCAAAAAATAAAGGGAAATCCTTTCTTTGAGACACAAAGGAACCTGTCCAGCAGATACTGGTAGAGTCATGGCGGATAGTTTTATGACGCTTGCTAGATGCTTTTAGGCATGGTTTGTTATTGTTCCCATTTGATAGACAAGAAAGTCAAGGCACGGCAGGGAATGCACCCAAAGTTACAGAGGGAGTAGGGCCAGGAATTGGGCCGAGCCAGACGGGCGTCAGAACCCATGTGAGACCAAGATGCCAGCACTTCCATGTGAGCTGACTACTAGCTTCCTTTCCAAATCGAGTTCCTCGTTCTTGTATTTATTAAAGCACATTTTAAGACAATGAGCAAAGTTTGGCCTACCGGCTGGATGTCAATGCTAAATCCACATCTACCAAACATTTAATGGTGGGCTGGCCAAGCAGAGAAAATCTAATATATATGTTTTTGCAGGGCCTCCTCTTCAAATAAATCTAATTCTTCCTTCTCTTTTTCTTTCTTTCTTTTTTTTTTTTTTTTTTCCTGATTCCTTATGGCTCTGGAATTTGTTGTAGTTTCTGCAAGCTGGCTTGAGCTGCACGGTTCTCTTTCCCTTTGCTTATTTAACAAATGTGCAGTACCTTTCAGGACATGGGTGGTAAAGCGGAGACAATAAACATTTCTGATAAAAGTGTCGTTAGTGAGAGGATGATTTTTATCAAATGCTGCACATTGTCTCATAAGACGGCATGTGAAAAAGATCTGGGAGAAGAGGTAAACATTTACTCCTGCCGCAAACTGAGCCTTTTTAAGAATGGCCAGCTTAAAACAGCTTATAACAGTCTTCATACTTTAATAGATTTGATTTTCCACATGGCTTCATTTTGTCTGGGTGGCTAACTGACACAATTTATACCTCTCTTCCTTTCCCAGGTCACTACAGTACACCATTCAGTAAAGCATGCCTTAAAGCTTGTCTGCATTATATGACCAAACTTCCATTCATTAGTGTTTGAAACACTTCAGCTGTGAAGGAGTTCCTAAATGCTACCATGTGTGACGCTTTTGCGTAAGAGCAGCAAACGGGAGGAAAAAACCCCACAAAAATGGGCACTCACACACTCACAAGAATGCACGCGCACGCACACACAACACTCACTCTCCCTTACACACTCTACCCCAGGCTTTAATCACAGACCACTGCTTACTGCAAACCCCTCGCAAAAGGTTTCAAACTTTCTCTTCCCCCAAAGACTGAGAAAGCTGTAAATCCTGGGAATAAACACACATGCAAATGAATGGATTACAGTTAAAAAACATAACCACAGCAGCATCAAGTCATGAGATTTCACACCAGTTTTGTTTAGTCTGCTTCGGGTTATGTGGGAAATGTGGAACGTATGAAGCTACCTCCCCTCCGCTCCCAACCCCCACACGGAGGGCTCCACATATTTAAGCAGCAGGTTTATACCTCTTGATAGGCAACAGGCCATGACCCTGAGATTCTCTCTGGAGTCCCGGCCACAAAGGAGGATGTAGCATGATCAAAGCCACAGACAGACGAAAGAGAGGCAAGCCAAGGTTCAGCTGCCCTATGACCTTGTCTTTTCACTCAATATTTAAAATCCATAAAGTCACTAAGCCGTTCGGCAGATCCACTCTTCATCCATCCCCCCAAGACTCACTTCTCATTATGACACAAGGTGTGAACTTAGGGTACTGCTCTGAAACAGTTTACAGCATGAAGGCTGGCAGGTATATTGTATTCCTTCTTCTTATGGTTAACAAATTAATAGAACTCGGTCAAGCTGGAAAACCTTCTGGATTTAGCTGTAATTACTCCCGTTTCTAACTGCCCGATTTTTCTATACTATCTGGAAACCAAATTACTTCCAAATCCGGAAGGAAATAGAATTTTCAGGCCATGAACTTACAAAGACCTTGTAGTAGATGGAATGCGATCAGCTTTTAAAACATTCCCAGAAACTTTGCTTGATTTGAGATCTTGAAGCTCCCGATATGTAAGTGGTTTATTTAAATGCCTTAGACACAACTCAGCTGAAAATGATGGTCCCTCATGTTTCCTTTACTTAAAACAGCTCTTAACACAACAGGGATAGTTGTTTGACTAATGTATCTTTCCGCTGACCTTGAAATTCTTCTACTAGTAGCTGTCAGTTAGTAACAGGCATGTAAGTAGGATGTCAGAGGGTGGGAGCCTCACTCTGTTAACTTTGGGAAATAATGTTGGCTCTCACATGCTCCGAATGATGGTTTTCTCAAATGTCTAGTTAGTGCTCGTCTTGGCATGGCCCCGACTGGCCACCCTCCAAGGGACAGCATGGCTGCCAAGCGGCTGACGATGGGGTGTGTGGCACTTCTCACCTCTGCAAACCTCTGTTCTCACCTTTTCAGTGACTTAACTTTTGCTGTATGTGTGGTTGCTGTGACCAATTATGGGTATAATTAAGAGAAGAAAAATCTTCCCTGTGAGGAAAAAAGATGAACTTGGAAAACCCGCCCTCGGCTACCTTAAGTGTCACAGCTGACCAGACCTCACACGGGGCCCCTTCTATGGTGCAAAGTGTGGACGGAAACCGGTGATGTAAGGGCATCAGCAGCTGGCTCTGGTGTCCCCAAGGAATCTTATTTCCATAGTAGAGTAGGTGGTTGGGACCCCTGAGATTCAATCCTCTTCAGTGACTTAGAAGACACTGCCACTCATTCTAGACAATAGGTTGCGCCTTGAGGTATCTACCTAAATGACTTCACATTTGCAGCATAGGGCCAAAGGACCTTTGAGCTTGTGTAGCCCCCCAAGAGCAGCTCTGAGGCAATAAGGAGATGGAAACTTGATAGCCAAGAGTTACACACATCTCATTAGAAACTAGTCCGCAAGGTGGGAAGGCAAACAGCAACAGCCTGGTCAAGGAGGCTAACTGTTGGAATGGGGCTTCAGGAACGCAGGATAAAAGGACTTTTCCAAGTGGAAGTGCACAGTGACATTTTTATGAGCACTGGCCACCGAGACCTCTAAACACTGAACAGCTCCCGGCCGTTCACGCGGCTACTTTACAAAGACAACTGAGGCTGCACCACATCGGGGTGAAACATGCGAGTGTTTTGGGCAGAAAACTGATGAGAAGGAAAGGAAAGTGGGCAGAGCTGGAGAGCTATATTTTTATAACGACTCCTGGAAAATTACACTCATTTTGCCTTGGTTTTTCTTTCGTTCATGAAAAAAAGGAATTTAATAAATGTAACTCTTTCATTGCTTTGGTTAAGCTTGAACAAACACCCCACTAAAACCTAGAAATAGAGTTCGCACTTATCTCCATCCTGCATGTGGCATTTACCTTTGGGTGTACTTCCGCTCATGGACTCAAAAGGAGGAAGAAGACAGCCCAATATCCAACCTTATCCTCTAATGCCTGATGGAATTTTAAAATGTCTTAAGAGTCTAATCATAGATCTTAGCACACAGACACAAGTGAGGGTGTGTGCTGGAGGAAAGTTTAGTACTTAATGTGAGAGCTGAAGCTCTGGGTTTAATTTTCAGATGCAGACTAAACAGCAGGTCTGCAGTGGAAGGGAGGCCAGTGAATTCTAAATGGAACCGGGAAACGGAAATACTCTCCTTGCAAATTTTAGGACTCAGGTCCCCACGATCCCCCTCTTTGTGTGTAGTAAGGAGTGCAAAATCACAGAAGTCCATGTCAGCTTTAATAAATCCCTATTTTTTTCTTCTTGATTGCAAAGAATTCTGCAACTCTTTTATTATGAAATGCTTCAGGCTAAAAAATACATTTGTAATTTCAGCTATCTTGCCAATAAACCTACAAATACCTGGTTGTCTAGAAAGAGTCATTATAGTTTCATGACAAATTCTTTTTGTCATCTTAATATGTTCAACTCCTTAAGGACTCGGAATGACACATGTAAGAGTTTTTCACGTTCCTGAATATCTCCAGCCAGTCCCATCAGAACAGAAATAATGGACTCTCTGCCTCAGCAGCAGTGACCAGAAACGGATTTTTCAAGTTCCATCTGTAGCTAAGTGACCCACAAGACCACAGAGCTGAGTTTTTCTCTTTCTCTGTCAGATATTTTAATTTAAAATGGATTGAGGCTGTTTAACTTAATGGAAAGTGATTATTTCTTCCAACTAGGAAAACTTTACATCAGATTTTTAAAAAAATATGTTAAATGGAACATATATAAACCAGATATTCTGGCAAGTGGAAGGTATGCTGGTGGAATTGCTAGGAGGGAAAAATTTGGTTTTTAACAGGAGACTTAAGAAGTTGGGATATTTAAGGCATTTGTACTCCATACTTTATTTTAGCTTTATGTGTCTAGAAAACACAAGCGTCAGGACTACCTTGCATGTGTTACCATCAACTTAATAAAGTTAGTGTTAAGGTCTTTACTGAGGGACGTTTAAGGAAAGAAGGTTGATCCTGGAGGTTGCTGACCACCGACATCAACCCTGACATTAATGGCTTGTGTGACTCATGCCATATTCTCACTGTGTCAGGCCAGTAATGACAATACCCATCTACTTGCCCAGCAGGGTGTGAGAAAAAAATGTGACAACTGAACGGGAAAATTTTGAAAAAAACAAAACAGAACAAAACAGTATAAGATCCTGTAAGATATAGTGTAGAATAATTATTGTTAATTACAGTTACTCTTTCTATCTTTATTTCTTTACCTGTGATTCAATGAGAGGCTGCTGAGAAAGAAAATTTTAAATAATGCCCCCAAAAGAAAACAAACGAGATGTCTTTGATTTCTAAAATGCACTCCTGTTTGTCTCATCTGCACCCTCGATCAAGGTTCTGTCACTTGAAAGTATCGTAAACAGAGGTAACATTCAACTATGATACTACGGATTTCTTTCCAGGGGTGAAGGGATATTTATCAATATCTTGAGAAGAGAGTCACACTTCACAGATAGGGAAATCATTTCATGTATAAACTAACTGCAAGTTTCAGGATCCTGTAAGTCACCACTTCTGAGGGCCACGAGCTCTATCGATTTTCCATGCCAGTTCTAATGCTTACTGAAGGAGCCTCATGTTTGAAAAATAGCTAAAGATGTAGCAAAAGGATTTTTGCATGAAGGAAGCATTCAGAAGAAGGACATTTATTTCAACATCTCTGAAACTGTTGAGGAATGTTCTTGTTTTTACAGTTTTTATTTTTATTTATTTTATTCTTATTCTTATTATTTTTAGTGAGGGAGAGAGAGGGGCAGAAGAAGAGGGAGAGAGAGAATCTTAAGCAGGCTCCATGCTTAGCGTGGAGCCCAACTCGGGGCTTGATCTCATGATCCTGAGATCATGACCTGAGCCAAAATCAAGAGTCGGGTGTTTAACCAACTGCACCACCCAGGCACCCCCGCAAAACTTTTAAATTGATTACGTCAAAGGGTGTTTAGTGGTTATATTCCAGACGTGTTTATTGGTTGGTGGCAAAGACCAGCCGAAAACTTTTCTCTCTTGCTTTTCTTTGTGTGTAAAGTTTTGCATATCTGTTGTGTTTGTTGCCAGGGAAGAGAATATTCCTGGATTTTAATCAAACGTTTTTCACCGAACATTTTTTGTTGTCCTGAGCTGGGACTTTTGAATAAAATAGGAAAATATCAGTAATAATAGTAAGTCAACAAACAATTTCTCAATATACACTCGAGTGTTCTGCAAACACTTCCTGAATGTAAAGGAAGTGTCCTGGACCAAGCAAGATATTGCTATTCAAACATTAAGGATTTTTTTTTTTTTAAGAAAGATCAGGTTTTAAAACCAGTTACTACTTATTCATATTAATTTGGGTCAGCATGTTTGGATAATGAGGAGAAAGTTTGCATATTGAGTCAACGATTGGTTTTTATTCAACTCACCTCAAAATGCAGAGGAAAACAGGCAGACACTGTCATTTTCCTTTTTAGCCTAATCCATGGACTTTACCACATGGTTAAAAACAATCATACTTAAAAAAACTCCTATAGGAAATCTGGCAAGCCTAGAAACACTAAATTTTGCCCTGTGGAGGTTTATGTATTGCCCCAAATTGAGTGATGTTCTTTCACTCCTTTTAGAAGTTTATGTCATCTCTCTGAGACATTCCCTGACAAGACACAGCTGAGTTCACCTTGCCCATATTTCTTTATGACAAGGGTTAGCCAAACTAGTTACTTTGTGTGCTTATGGTTAGTAATCATTTTGCTATGTTTCCTTGCCCTACCCCTGTGCTGTTACATCCTTGAGCGACTTTACTGTAAGGGTTAAATGCTGGTTTCTCCTGTGCTAGACTCTCCTTTTCCCTTGACCTCTGCAATGTCAGAGGTCAGAGGTTAAATCAAAAAGTATTTCGTATACAACAAAACAGTGCCACTAGGCCGGGCTTTGATAGAATTCTTCATGTTTTGCCAGTTGGTACCAAACATTTACTGGCCCACAAAATGTTTTACCAGCTTGAAAGAGCATAAGTAGGAAAATAAATAAATCAGTACTCTTTATGACTTAGGCAGCATAAATCACTGTGTTCCCTGAGTGAGTAGAAGAGTGACTATTTGCAAGTCTGATTTATTAGGAACTATTTGCTGCATTGGCCAAGGTACCATTTAGAAGACGAGTGTTAGATTGAGAATGCTCTCCCCTCTGTCTCCTCTCCCCTTTGTGTGTCTAGACCAAGAGCCCCCAGTAAAATGCCTTCTTTAAGAACAAGACGCTGATTGCCATTCATCAACTTGCTTGTCCCAAAATGAAATCTCTCATTTTGCTCCAAACAATGTTTAGGTTGTTTGAAATATAAACATCCTTAAAACGGCCCTTGAAGTCCCTGTAAAAACATTCAACCTTTTTTTTTCAAGAGGGGAAAAAAATCCCATGATAACCAGGCTTATTGAGAATTCTTCGCCCAGGTACACACCACCCACAGAAGATGTTACTTGCAGGTAAAAATTCTCCTTGGAAACAGAAAGCTTTGTTTCTACTCTTTTAGAAACAGAGCACTTTCCAAGCCTCTCATTGGGAATTGGGAAACTGAAAAGGAGCAGGTTTACACTTGTCTTAATTGGTAGAGGTGGAGCTTGCCAGGACAACAACAACGAGGAAATTGGGTTGAAAGTTAAGGAGAACTGTTAGGATTTTTAAAACCTGTGTTCCCTTTGGGTAGGACTCAGGTGAGAAAAAAAAAAAGTGTCTGAATTAAAGAGCAGGAGTCCCTTCTGATCTCCGCGTAAAGCCTTAAAAGAAGGAAATCAAGAAACAGTAAGATAGCCGACGAACCAGCAAAACCTTTTTAGAAGTTTGCCATGGTATGAGATTTATTCATATCAAAATAAAAACTCAAGGAACAACGCTCTATCAATAATAATAACCTGACACTCTTACGGTGTTATCTTATAAAAGCAACAATGACAACAAATCCTACCACCATTTCCTACTAAAGTTAAGGACGTGATCCATGTGGTTGAGAAGTCAACCGCTTCAAATTGCTAAAAAATGAACATATTAGCTAATTTCTATTTATTGCTTAATTTGTCATTTTAAATAAAAATTTGGCAGAGTTCCCCAGGAAGCTGTGTTTTCACAGTTTTTGTAATTTAAAAAATTAATGTGACTATTGCAGATTTTTCTCTTTAAGATTGTTAAGAGGCCATTAACTTTCCCGTGAGGATGTGGGACCCACTTGAGGTCTCTCGCTCATGGCGCCTGGTGGGCTTTATAAACACAAACCCCTGCAGTAGGGCTTCCCTTAAATTTTTATTCTTCTCTGGACACATGTATTTATATACATAACCATATATTGAGATTTTGAAACTTAAAATTCTGGACTTGTCTCCTCAGAATGAATTTTGCTGCTTTGTATTCCAGTTTCAAGAAGTGGCATTCTTGAGGCTCTGGGGAACTTGCAGAGTTTGATGGCATTAGGATATTTTACAATAGAGTCTTTGTAATTCCATATAAATGTGACATACATACAAGAAAACTGATTCTGACTGCTTTAGTCTTAATGAGAGGATGTGGCAGTTACTGTAACATTTCCCCCTTAGTTAAAACAATCTTCATTTTTAAAACAGTGCTGTGAAAAAGATAGCAGTTTTGAACTAATGCGAGTTCTAGGATTTTTGAGGGTATAAATCTCTGGAAAGGAAAAACCCAGCAGCCAAAAATAAGTCAGAACATAGCAATACGCTCTGGAATTTATATAATTTCGAATCTCTCCAAATTTTCTTGGGAGCAAGGGGTTATGTTATTATCCCAGTCCATAGATGGGTAAATAGGGAACAGAGAGATTAATTCACCCAGTGACGGGGCCAAAAAGCAAAACCTAGGTATTCTTTACACAGCGCTGAGCCCTTTTCTTTAGATGTAAAATATTTAATTGTATTAAAATATTCACCACCTCAAAACAGGATCTGAATGGAGCCCCTCAAAGTACTGTTGATGAAGAGAGGATATGAGCCTGAGTTAATCCAGACTGCCACATGGAAAAGCCATCTGGGAGGGTATTTTGAAATAAACAGATGGAAAAGGAAGAGATCCTTTTGTATGTAGTGTTAAATTTACATTATCCTCCATGAACTTCCACGTAGCCCCCATGTTTATATAATTCATCACTGTATCCTTAGACAACAAAGATTAGGAAGCCCAATGAGCTCACTTTTTTTTTTTTTTAAACTCTGAACTCTTCCTTTGGAGGGCAAATCTGGAGCAGGTTTGTAAGACAGCCAGATGGATCAGTGAAGACCAACCCAATCCATCTGTGCCTTCTTCCATAGTCCTGATTCTCTCGAGAAAGAATTTGTGATTTCTTGGTATATTACTGACCAATTTGCCATCAGTTTTGGCTACACTGATAATCTCCACCTATGATTTATTTGTTTCTGCCTCTCTACTTGGGAATATGCCACTCACTTCACTGATAACATCTTCCTTTCTTTCCCTAATTTAGGTCTCCATTTTCCCCTCTGCAACTAAACAACAAAAACAAATCAAAAGTCTTCCAGGGGTGCCCAGGTGGCTCATCAGTTAAGTGGCCCACTCTTGATTTCAGCTCAAGTCATGATCTCAGGTCCTGGGATCGAGCCTGTGTTGGGCTCCCTGCTCAACAGGGAGTCGGCGTGGGATTCTCTCTCCCTTTCCCTCTGCCCTTCCCCCTGCTCACTCACACGCACTCTCTTTCTCCCTCAAATAAATAAATAAATCTTAAAAAAAAAAAGTCTTCCAGGAATTATCCCCTTAAGTAACGCCTGGCATTCCACTCATCCATCTGTATCCCCTATGTGCCTCATATACATTGGCATTCTGTGGTCATTTGTTCAACAAATGTTTAAATGTCTTCTCATGTGTGTTCACCGAGTATTTTCTTCACCCCTGGCTGGCTACACGTTAGAATCATTCAGGGAGTTCATAAAAAATAATGATGCTTGAGTCTTCAGATCAAATAACCAGAATCACTGAAGGGTGGGGTCAGTGTGTAGGTAAACTTGCTTGCCAGGAAAAAAAGGTCCTGATTTGTAGTAGCTGTCAATTTCCATGGGGTAAATACTCACACCATAGTGGATTTTAAGCTACCTACCTGACATCACCAAACATACAATTTGAAAGAGATGCTTACAACTGGCTCACTAGGGCTGGCTCCGCACACACTACTGGGCAGGGTTCAGGCATATATATATATGTGTGATACTGAGATATATATAACAGCCACATAAACACACACACGTGCACACACACACACACACAATCTCTAGGTTATTCTAATATGAAGCCAATGTTAAGAACTTTTTAACTAGATTACACATTTCTCAGATGCAGTAACTGTTTTTGTTTGCCTCATCTTCCCTACAACACCAAGAATAGAGAATGAATCAATGTCGTTAACAGACCACATAAGGTTATTAACCTATTGTTCACAGCCAGTGATGCAACAGTGAACACTGCAGTGTTCCCAATGCACTGACCCAAATGCACTGACTTTTAAATTTACTTTCTCTTGAAGTTCTTACTGATGAAAGTTGAGAGGCTAAATATATTTGGAATCTCCTACTTAAAATGTTTTTGTTTATATTTTGTTTATTTAAATATTGTTTACAAACAAACACTGGGTATTTACTTTTAGTACTCCTTACCACTCTTGGCTTTTAAGGGGGCAGCCCTGAGAATTTTTTTTCATGTTAACTCTGCTTTTATTTTACTTAAAACACACATGTAATTATTGACACACTTTCCCTATATGCTTACATGTGTTTAGAAGCTTCAATTTTCTTTCAAGCAGCATTTGTATAGAATAGTAGACACATATGATTGCTCAGATGGTCTTTCTCAGGCAAGACACCAGGGTGCAAAGTACATTTTTAGACACCTCTAAGGAAAAGATCCCATGGATATTTTAAAGTATATGAAAGAGCTCTACAAAGAACAGAAGTTGGTAACCCATGGCACGGGGTAACGACGTACTTCAGCAGGTTCTGTATGATCTATTCAGATCTCCTGGGCATCTTTTTTTTAAGATTTATTTATTTATTTTAGTTGGGGAGGGGCAGAGGGAGAGGGAGAGAGAATCTCAAGCAGACTCTGAGCTGAGTGTGGAGCCCAACACAGGACTCGATCCCACAACCCCCAGGCCGTGACCCCAAGACCATGACCCTGAGATCATGACCCAAGTGGAAACCAAGAGTCAGAGGCTCAACTGACTGCGCCACCCAGGTGCCCCTTCCTGGGCATCTCTCCCCTAAACCCAGAGGTGGAGAATAGTAGGACATTCTTAAATTTTAATAACAGCTCACATACTTGGCAATCATGGTTAATTTATTCTTCAGGTTTTTTTTTTCCCTTCCAGATATACTTCCTCAATAAATATGATTCTTCTGTTTCTACGTATAGATTATATTCAGGACAAGGAACACCAGGCATAAAGAATAAAAGAAGTAAAACTGGTTCCTAATTTTGATGTTGCTAAAACTACAGAAAATCTGATTCAGCCAATGAGGAAGGACCTGAGGGTTCATCAATCTGCAAAGCTGGGATAACTTAATTTCCCAGTTCCCCAGCCTTCTTTGGGGGTGTTTTGGGATTATCAAAGGTTATGGAATAAAGCAATAAACAGATTATGTTCCTGTCATAAGTCACAATATATTTTTCAGCTAATAAGTTCTGTATCAAGTCAATGGAATATGGATAGATAGAAGGAAAGGACAAAATTTGATGTTTAAGAGTTGGCAAAACACGTGATAAGATTATTAAATATTTGTTTTATATGAGGCACAGAAATAAAGATTTTACTTTTTAAAGTATATTTGCTTTGTATACTTCCGGCCTTGATTGTCTAGGGTTTTTTTTTTTTTAAGATTTTATTTTTAAGTAATCTCTATACCAAACGTGAGGCTTGAACTGAAAACCTGGAGATCAAGAATTGCATGCACTATGGACGGAGCTAGCCAGGCACACCCTAGGGTTTTTAATGACATAATCTCAGACTATGTATTCCTGGCTTTGTCTGAAGGACACAACAAATTTGCAAGAATACTGTGATGCTGACATAATCAAAACTAGAAAAATTCTAATTAAAGATTTAATTTGGGGTTGGGACGCCTGAGTGGCTCAGTCGTTAAGCGTCTGCCTTCGGCTCAGGTCATGGTCCCAGGGTCCTGGGATTGAGGCCCACGTTGGGCTCCCTGCTGAGCAAGGAGCCTGCTTCTCCCTCTCCCACTCCCCCTGCTTGCGTTCCCTCTCTCGCTGTCTCTCTGTCAAATAAATGAATAAAATCTTAAAAATCTTAAAAAAAAAAAGATTTAATTTGGGGTCATATCTTTTTCACTCTATATTAATTATAGAATAATAGGATAATTAACTATATTAATTTCACTTTTTATATTAATTGGGAGGAAAAAATCATAATAACTATCTCTTACCTGAGCAGGCTTCTTCTGAACGACTTGTTGTGGCTAGGGAAGAAACAAACAAAAAGAACTGTTATATTTTAAAAGGAAACATACATAATGAAAATAATTAAGTATACACGTTTTAAATATAGACACTTGCCTGCAAAGTAAAGACAAAAAATTGGTTCTAAAATTAGATTCACTTGAGGAGTCAAAGGGGCTAATTTGTTAATATTTTGTTTAAAAACACTCAGCTTTCTTGAGATACAATTTACATACCATAAAATTCACCCATAAGGTATATAATTCAAAGTTTCTTTCGTATATTCAGAGAGTTCTAAAATCACCATCACGACGTAGTTTTAGAACATTTTCACCTCCTTTCAAAGAAACCCCATACCCATTATCGACTGCTCCCCACTCCCTCCTGCCTTACCAGTCACCCTCCCATTCCCTAACCAACCACTCAACTTTCTGTCCCTATAAATTTTCCTATTCTGGACATTTCATGTAAATGGAATCATCCAGTATATGGTCTTTTGTGTCTGGCTTCTTTGACTTAGCACCATGTTTTCCGGGGTCATCTGTGTCGTAGGCACCCATCAGTACTTCATTACTCTTTATGACTGAATAACATTCCACTATATGGATATACTACATTTTGTTTATCCACCCATCAGATGATGGACATTTGGGTGGTTTCCACCATTTGGCTATCATGAATAATGCCATGAACATTCATATATAAGTTTTAGTGGAGACATGTTTTCATTTCGTTTGGGAATAGATAGCTTGGAGTGGAATTCTGGGTCATACAGGTAACCCTATGTTAAACATTTTGAGGAGCCGCCAGACAGTTTTTCAAAACAGCTGCACCATTTTACATTTCCACCTACAGCATATGAGGGTCCCAATTTCTCCATATACTTGTCAACACTTGGTAATGCCTGTCTTTTTAATTATAAACATCTACTGGGTGTGAAGTTCAATGTCACTGTGGTTTCGATTTGATTTTCCCTAATGACAAATGATGTTGAACATCTTTTCATGTGTTTATTGGCAATTTGTATATCTTCTTTAGAGAAATGTCTATTCAGATCTCTCGCTCATATTAAAGTTTGTTTTTTCATTATTGCGTTGTAGGAGTTCTTTATATGTTCTGGATGTGAGTGTCACTGGAATATGATTTGCAAATGTCTTCTCCCATTCTGTGGTTTGTTCACTTTCTTGATGGTTTCATTTGCAGCCTATTTTGTTTTATTTACATCTGTAGCTCTTAAATTATATATGTAGAGCAGAATTCTCTTTTTTGAGTGAAACATCTGAGGGAAGTTTTTTCTACCCAGCCTAAATTAATTTTCCAACAATTGGAATATTCGAAAGATATTTAAGTTATTCTTGGTTAATGTAAGAGTAGGATCTGAAGCCCAAGCTTTTTGATGGATTACTTCCAGTACTCACTCTCAAGTCCAACTAGAAGCCTTACTTCTTCTATCTACACATCACTAGGATTTGCAAACACGACGGAGCCACTCTGATGTGGGTCGTGACATGCTTTTGTGGCACAAATGAAAAAAATAAAATCACTACCGTTCTCCCAAATAACAGAAGTTGGGGCCAAGTCACCATATCACGGGGCATAGAGCTCCTATTCATTTTCATCCCTCTTGGAATTTCTATGATGGTGTGATGGTCCTACTGCTGATGTAGTAAACATGTTAGATAAAAATCATCAGAGCTTTTTTTTAGATGAACAAGATAAAAAAAACTTTTTAAAATGACAAAATACTTCTGTTCACTGAAAAGAAAAGTGCTCTTCCCTTTGCCTATAAGTCACAGGGGAGATGACATCCTAAAAGCCCAGACTGTGAGATGATCTTTTCTGCAGGTGGTACTGAACCAAGGATGATGAAGACTTCTTGCCTCTTAGGATTCCGAAGGGTGTGCTGAGAGAGTATTCATTTCACAAGAGTCATTTGTAAGGACAGACCACTTTCTTCCTTCTCTTTCTTCCTGCCGATGACACCTGTACACATGTTTACTCCCAAACCGTTTCAAATCCCCACACATTCTTGCAGGCTGACTGGTTTCTATGGACCAGAAGTTCCCCTCCTCTTTTGGCTGAGGATCCCGCATTCATGGGACTCCTGCACACCGCGGGGCTCAATGAAAATCCTCTGTAAGGGCTGCCAACTCACCCGATTTTCCATGAATGAGGTCCTGACACTTCAATGAGGGGAAAGACAATGTCTGAACCTCAGCCAGCCCTGGCTCCCGGCCTAGTCGGTGTCACAGAACTCCTACCAGCTGCCCCTCCACACAGCACTTCATACTTCTCAGACCACCAAACAAACAGACCCTTGAATGCTCTCACTGCTGGTTGGGGTGATGGCTGCCAGGATGTTTTCCCAGCCTCTGGCACCCAATGGCTCCAGACGGTGCCGAGAAAGTTTTCTGTGGTTGTTATTTTGTTTTGTTTTTATTTTTATGAATGGCTTTGGTAGAAAATGCAGACGGAAGCATAATACTACAGCCATTCATAAAAAGGAAAAGGCAACAAACGATAATCTGGAAATCTTCTGGGACACCAAACAAACCGCAAGTTTTCTTATCTTCCTCAGGGCGTCTCCTAGCTTAGGACTAAGTGTTGATACCTAAAAACCAGTTGCCTCTTAGGATTCTTGTCATCAAAAACATGGTTGGCCCCTACATCCCTAGAAGAAGAACTGAATAATATCAACTTGCATATGAATCGGTAGTGTGGTTGGCGGTATATTTCCCTGCACCTTCATACATGAGTCGTATTTTACACGTGCATTTCCCATATAGAGGCTAAAATCCTTTGTATTTTTAACAGCTGCTGCCCCTTTGTGACCAGGAGGGCCCAGGCCTTATTATTTCCATTTTTTTTTTTTTACAGGGAAACTAAGGCATAGGGAATCAAAATGACCTCCCCTAAGATCATTTTCTAAAGCTAAAACAACTTGAGTCTTCTGCTTCTTTTAATCCCCTGTATAGTACTCTGAAGAAACCCATTTTCTTCCTTAAACTTCCCCCTCTAAAGTCAAATTCAAATCCAGATCCAATTCAGGAGGAGAGTGGCCTTGACTTCTACTTCCAGATTCCCCTTCTTTGGGATCTCAGGATTCCGCACTGCCGCCATGGGCAGAGGAAGCCCCCAGCTTCCTGGGCAGGGCCCAGCTCTGCTTTACAAGGCTGCAGGTGACAGGTGAATGCCAGAGGACACGAGTTAGGCCCCACAGGGCCAGCTGATCCCCTGGCTCCCACTTGGAGATTCTTCCTTCATTACCAACTGTGGAGGGTCTGAAGAAGTCCCTTTTAAAGGCATGGATTTCATGATGACGATTGTATTGAACAAGTAACAAAGTCCTCTAACTTGCTTATTTAGGTGTTTCTGATGACTCTGTTTCTAACTGTCTGTGCACATGGTGAGAGTTCATACACTTTAGGCACCTTGTTGGCTTGGCATACAAACTCTTAGTGCACTGAAATTTTGAGTTCCTTGTGTTAAGAGAGAGTTAAACCTTTCAAGAAGATTCTCATGCAAATCTCCCACTCAACTGTTGCATTTAAACATCTCAAACACAGTAGGTGAAAGAGAGCTTTCCAGCCAGAACGAAATAACATCATCAACAACAACAACAAAGGACTCTGAAGATCAAGTGCTTTGGGTTAATACAATGTTAAAATAAGACCGTGAGAACTAAAAAGAACCCATGGCTAGAACATATCACAGAAAGATTCAGAAAAGCCCTTTCTAACCACCCGGACTTCAAAGTGTGGTTCTCTGTGGGCCCATCTTTATACTGGACAAGTCAGCCAAATTCAAAGTACAAACTTTATGCAAATAAATATTGTTAAAGTTTGTACAGAGCATAGGATACAGCATGCTAAGAAAGTGCAAGGGATACAAAAAAGGAAAGCACATACTTTTAGATTTCTGACATCATACAGTGAACCAGTATTTCTCCAAAAGAAAAGAAAATAGTTATTGAATTTTTAATGTTCACAGAGTATTTTAGAATGGCACTTGTGTAGGAAATGGCCCGCTATACCATCTATTTCAGAATAATTAAGGGGTTCCCCGGCCCTCTTGAGAATCCAACCTATGGTTCCACGGAGTCTAGGTATTTAAAACTGATACTTAGACAGCTAAGCCACCCTTCTGGTAGGCATTGAAAGAAAATCCTTCATAACAAAGAGCCTAGACATTAGTAGCTCATTTTTAGTACTAATCTAGACAGTAAATGAAATGAGGCTGGAATTGGGCTTACCAACTTCATTTTGAAAAAAATGAGGTACAATGTGCAGTAAGGTAAGGAAGATAATTATGTAAAGTGTCTTAAGTTGACCTTTGAAAGAAAATAGCCCTTCATTCGGATCTCTGTACAGGTGGGTCTTTTGGTTTAATATAAGCAGCAGATTTTTAATCTAATTATATCTTTTGTTTTTGCCAGCCACTGGGAGGTGGTTTTGTCCACTTGCTTTAAAATCATAAGACTGTTGTTCAATCAAGAGGTACCTCTGCTCCTTAGCACAATCTTTTCTTCATGTAGATTGTTTTTCACTCTCACAGCAGTATAGAGTAAGACAGATTCCCCTAGCTATTTACTAAAAAAAAGAATTTTAAAACTCTCATTTCCTCTGCAAGACATGAAAGTCCCCTTCAGTGTCACTCTCTTGAAATGAGAGTTAACATTGAAGGGGACTTTAACATCTCCCAAAATAACATCTCACAGATAAGCTCAGCTATTTAAAATTTTAAATTAAATATGGGATAATATTAAAAACATTTCTAAACAGCTATTTGTTTTTAGACTTCCAGAGAGCCCTTTATGCCTAAGTCAGCTCGTTGAAAAAGTGGGTCTTATGATTGCAATTGTAACCGCATGAGTGCAACCACCTTCATGTTTTGCCTGAACTGACTGATGAATGTATCCCTACCATTTGGAGAAAATTTCATTAAATAAATCGACCTATTGCTCAGTTACCTCAACTGCTTTCTGGACTAAATTAATTGGTTATTTGTAGTAAAAAGTATCAACCAAATTCAATAAGTAGACACAGCCCAGATTCTACACAAGTAATTGTCCAGTTTCTACATAAACACTTCAAACATGGCCATGAACCATGAAGGCCCACAGCAGCTTCAGGTCATGTGGTGTACATACTTACGGGAGTTTTTTTTTTGACTTGTGTTTTGAACAATACCCCTTTTCAACCTTTGTCTCAAAGAGCTTAAAGGCAAAAAAAAAAAAAAAAAAAGACCTTTCTTTCTGTATATAACCATTCACCAAGATTCATTTTCCATTTATGTGCTGAGAAATATGCCTTTCACCCTTTGAAATTTCACAGTGCTATTTTGAATGCATTTTCTCTGAATATGACATGAACCGAACTGGAGGGAGATTACCATCATCGAGAATGAAAATTCTTTCCTGCCTTTCATGAAATGATGTAATCAACATACTTGTTCATGATGCTCTGGATTTACAGCTCTAAAACTTCAATATTCTGGAAGTCAAGATTTATATTGGGGTTCCTTTAACAAAATGAACATGCTTTACAGGTTTTGAACCATTTTTTAAAAAGTGTAAGAACATCTCCCTCTCCTTTTACAAATCAGATCTTCAATGGAATCCCACAACAGAAAGCAGACAAAATGGTACGTCTGACAGGAATGCCAGCGCCTCCTTCACCTGACTTCTACTCCAAGCCATTCCCTGCCCTCCAAGGATGCCCTGGGGCCCCTCGATGGAACACCGGAGCTCCAGGGAAGGTCACATAAAGGTCTCTGATCTTTAGATGCAAATCCTCCATCAGACCTGTGTCACCAGGATAGGTGGAGGCAGAACATTCCCTTTCACTCAGCAGGACTTAACACTGTTAGGTTGAACCGTATGAACTTGCACACGTGTTTGTCAAACCCAGTAAGATAGCAACAAGTTCATATAGGTTAGCCTAATAGAATCAGGGTAAGGTGACCATTCTCCTTATAATTTTTGTGATTTGTCGTGAGGCTTTGGTAGCCTATACAGATTTTTATACTTCCTGTGCACCTAGATCCTGCACTCAATTTCCCATGCCACCCCACCCTGGCTCCTAACCCTGACACATATTTTGCCAAAGTCCTCCAGACTCTGGGGTGAAAGAAGGGATTTGCTTATACCAGGTGTGATGTTCCAGTTTTCTCGTTTATTCTGTAGCTTTTCTTCCAGTACACCATGGCTGGCTTTGTGATCATCTCGCTAACTTCTTCTCATACACACACAAGTCCTTCTGAATTCTACCTCTTTACTGAAACGGAATGGCTAGGATAATTTGTATGTAACAATACTTGGCGGTTACCCAGGAGAGCTCTAAAAGGAAAAATGTAACTTCTAATTTAATTTAAAATGGTCAACTCTCCGTTACTGACACTAGTGTAGGGCAGTGGAGTTCAGGGTACTCTCTAATGCCAAATGACCCAAAATTATTTTATTTACCTAAGAATTTTTTTCTTTTTTTTGGTAATTAGATAAGAATATGGTATGTCTAAAGTTTGAAGAATTTATTTCAGATCAAATGTTGGTGCGACAGTGTGAGGAGGAGACTCAGCTACAGCTATACACATCCCGTCTTTGTTGCATATACCACTTTTCTTGGGTTGGAAGTCTTGTTTTCATGGCCTCCTCAGTTGAGAATGATCCTGCCCCCTAGTGGTGGGAGGTCTTGGTAAAGAGAAACCATCTACGGCAACTAGCCGGTGGCAATCTTCCTCCAGCTTAGAAAAAGCTTGAGTTAAGTCATGACTCCTATTTCTTGTGCCTTCTGTGTGCAGTTAGAGATGACTGTGCAGTGTGTGTACACATGTAGCCCAGAGGGTTACAATTTCACAGTAACATCTGGCTCTTATAGTGCAAAGGAGATTTTGTAGTTCTCTGTACAAAGTCTCCTAAGAAGTGATATATCTATAGGGAGTTTTGGCAAAATCTCCAGAATTTCTGCTTGGTACTGGTGGTGGAAGGGAAGGTATTCTTTATTTTTTACTTTACTTGGCTTTACTCTTAGACTTTAATGCAAAAGAAAAAAGTAAGCACCATTTCAAAAGTATTTATTGGATTATTACAGCAAAGTGTCCTCACTGTGGCTGGGCTCATTTCATCTGTTCAAGGATGAGAATAGTCACAATCTGCTCTAGGTAGTGTTTATTAACATCAGCCTGTGTGTGTAGGGCAACATGCCACAATAGTTCTCATGAAAACTGATTTGGGGGCCAATCCTTTGGAGTCTTAGCCTTCACTCTGGGGCCTTTCAGACACCTTCAGAATGGAGGGCAAAGATCAACAGGGGACCCTTTAAAAATTTCAGTGTCTTGATTAGTTTTGAAAGCCAATCTTCCATAATCTGACGGAGTTATTCATTAGTTCACCAGATTCTAATTGATATTTGATAAACTATAAAGCAGAGGGGGACTGGGTGTACAAAATAAATAAGAAATGTTTCCTGGCCTCAAGAAGTCTAGAGTCTATGGGGGAGGGGGACAAACAAGGAAATATATTCAAATACAGTGTGCAATTTTAGACTATTTTTTTCTACGTGCAATGTAATCTCTTATGTTCAATGCAATTTTAAGTGTAAAAGCCATAGTCATGATTATTTTCCCTCTAATAGGGAAAGACAACATGATTTTTTTCCCTCTAAAAGGGAAAATAAGAAAGTAGAGACAGAAGAAAAAGAGATGTAAGAAGAAATTTGAAGACTTGTTATAAGAGGAAAAGTATCACTTCTTTTCTATCACACACACAAAAAATATAGATAGGAAAGAAATTTCCTATAATTAGCTTAAAAAACAAAACAAAACAGAAGATGCAGTGTGGGGGTAATGTTGTCAAAACTATGGTTAGTTTTAAAATGATACTATGGTGTGCTCTTGAGTTACAGCAGTTAAGAGACTTTTTTTTTTTTTTAAAAATAGAAGATGGCCGTGCTTTGGGAATATAAGGCATTCTGAAGTGAACAGTCACACATAGGTGGGGTAAGGGAAGACATGGTCTCATGAATTGACTTTTCATCTCAATTTTTATGATTCTCCAAGATTTAAGGACAAAATTCACCTGCAGGCAAACATTTCACCTGAGTGAAAATGGTGGAATTAATGTTCCTTCATAGAAAAATAATTAATCTGTCTCAGTCCTATTTCCTTATTCTACAAATTTTTAAACAGAAACACTATGTATTTTTTAAAGGCTCAAATTATTTAGTTATTCTCTTTACATATTTCTTTTTCTCTGCATATAACCATTCACATAGCTATAGTTCACTCTGCATATACACACATGGTTAACAGCACCGAAGTAAAATGAATAAATGTTTGAAACACCATGCTGCTGGATTTCAGCAAATCAAACACATATGCACTGATGTTGTGGGCTAAGTTCATACTTTAGCTAATGTCAGCTTTAGCTAGATAGAAAGACTAATTAATATTCAATACTAGATGAAGATAGACATCTGTGTGATCATGGAAATTAAATTATATATTATTGAAAATGAGCAATAATTTATACTCCAAGTTTGTTGGTGACATACCTGAAAGTCCATTTAAGACATATGTCTTCTTAACATTTGACTGATTCTTCAGGTAGTCGTTATATGAAATTGGATTTGAACTTAAACTAATTATTCCCGATTTCTCACATAACATTTATATCTTTTCTTGTATGTTTGGCCAATTGCTCATGATAGAAACAATATGATTTTTAAAAAAGATTTTATTTATTTATTTCAGAGAGAGAGGGTGAGAGCGCACAAGCAGAGGGAAGTGGCAGGAAAGGGAGAAGCAAGCTTCCCGCTGAGCAGAGAGCCCCCCTCAACCAACGCAGGGCTCCATCCCAGGATCCTGGGATCATGACCTGAGCCGAAGGCAGACACTTAACTGACCAAGCCACCCAGGCGCCCCAGAAATAATGTGATTTTTAAAGTAGTTCTAGGGCCCCTGGGTGGCTCAGTTGGTTAAGCGACTGCCTTCGGCTCGGGTCATGATCCTGGAGTCCCGGGATTGAGTCCCGCATCGGGCTCCCTGCTCGGCAGGGAGTCTGCTTCTCCCTCTGACCCTCTTCCCTCTCGTGCTCTCTATCTCTCATTCTCTCTCTCTCAAATAAATAAATAAAATCTTAAAAAAAAATAAAGTAGTTCTAATTACTTTTATTTTGATGAAAGAGATTTAGAATCAGTACTTAGAAAATTTCTTTGGGACATCAACATCATGATGGCACGAGTCACTCCTTTATTCTCTCCTCTCTGATTTACAACTACTCAGACACCCATAACAGGAAAAAAAAAAAAGTGCCCCTGCACAGCACATCAGGACACTGAGAGATCCACTGGACCACAGAGGAGGTGGCAGATTCAAGGAAATGACAGTGGAGCCCCCAGGCAGCAGAGACAGTGGTGGCAGAGAGAGTGGGGTGGCTGGCCAGCAGTGAGCCAGCACAACCTTTTTGACAAAGGAGGTGTAGGGTGAAGGCAGTGAGTGAGGGTCTGCCTGGTCATGCCCTGCAGCCCGAGGGAACCCTTGCTCTCTCTGAGAAGAGATGGCAGTGACTGGGGCTGGGTGGGGGGGAAGGAAAGGAAAGGGAATTAGGCAAAGAGCGCTGAAGGAAAGCTCTCTTGCTGTCTCCCCCAGGAGTCAAGAGGACTGCTCATGGACCACTAGGAAGGATCCTTCCCCCTTGAGAATACCCCTACCAAGCAGCAGGCATACCCAAAGCCCAAGTGCTAAATACACCACATGTCTCTTTCTCTGCGGCCACCCTTCACTTTTTTTTTTTTCCCCCTTTTATGTGTTTGCTGCCAACATTAGTGGGGAGTCAGCTCTGGGTAAGAAAGACCAAAAACATATGCTATAACGCCACCTTCTGGAAAACAAAAGGAAGGCTCTAAACTACCAGCCTCCTGAACTGTTAACAATCAAAGTAAACAAAACTGCCTAAACAAGACAGATGTTCCCTACTTCAAATACAGAGGCAGAGGCACTTCTCATCAAACACCATGGAAAACCATGGTAATACAGTATCACAAAAAGTGACAATTTTCCAGCAACTGAGCCCAAAGACATGGAATATTGCAGCCTAACTGATAAAGAATTTAAAAGAGCTGTTATAAAGAAATTCAACAAGCTATAAGAAAATTCAGAAAGTTAACACAACGATCTCAGGAATAAAGAGAAGGAGTACTTTACCAAAAAGATTCGGATCCTAAAAGAGTGCCAAAAATAAATTCTAGAGCTGAAGACCTCAATAAGTGAAATGAAGAATGCATTAGAATGGATTGGATATAAAGCAGATCATATGAAAGGGAGAATTAGTGAGCTCGAGGATAGAAATGTAGAAATTATTTAAGTGGGAGAGGAGAGAGAACGAGATTTTAAAAAGTAAAGAAACCCTTTGAGAACTATCCGACTCCACTGGGAGAGCCAACATAAGAATAATGGGTATCCCAGAAGGAGAAAAGAGGAAGGAAGCAGAGAACATGTTTAAAGAAATAATAGCTGAGAAGATCCTTAACCTGGGGAAGGAACTGGATATACAAGTCCATGAAGCTAATAAAACGCCTTGCTCTCTCAATGCAAAACAAAACAAAACAAAAACCCACCTCCAAGACACATTATATTAAACGTGTCAAAAGTCAACAATAAAGAAATCATTTTAAAGGCAGCCAGGAGAAAAAAAGATAGTAACTTATAAAGGTACTCCCATTAGGCTACTGCAGATTTCTCAGCAGAAACTTTTTGGGCCACAGGAGCGTGGAATGACCTTTTCAAAATATTAAAAGATAAAAACTGCCAGCCAAGAATACTTTATCTGGTAAAGTTATTGACCTGATATGAAGGAGAAATAAAAGCTTTCCCAGACAGACAAAAGCTGAAGGAGTTCAACATTCCTAGATCTGCCTTATAAGAAATGTTGAAAGGAGCTGTTCAAGCTGAAAAGGCAAAAGTATACAAAACTCTGATAAGGTGATCAATAGTCAGAATTAGAACTGTAACTCTTTTTTAGAATGGTATGTGAAACTCTTAACCATAGCATAAAGGTTAAAGGAAAAGAGGATTAAAAAAACTGACTACTACTACTTGGTAACAAAATCACAGCTAAAAAGAGATAATTTGTAGCATCAAAAATATAAAAGGAGAAGAGTAAAAGGATGGAAACTTTATAGGCAGAAGAAGATAAATTGCTATTAGCTGAAAACGGACTATTTTATCTGTGAGATGTTTTATGCAAACCTCTTGGTAATCACAAAGGAAAAATCTAGAGTAGCGACATGAAACATAAAAAATGGGGGGGGACTGAGCAAATCACCCTGGAAAGCCACAAAGTTACAAAGGTAGACAAAAGCAGAAGGAAAAAGAAATAATGGAGAGACAAAATAACCAGAAGGCAAAAGGTAAAATGGCAGTAGTAAATCCTTACGTATCAATAATCACCCTAAGTGTAAGTGGATTGAACTCACCAATCAAAAGGCACAGAGTGGCTGGATGGATAAAAAAACAAGATCCAACTATATGTTGCCTAAAGGAGACTCATTTTAGCTCCAAAGAAAAACACAGGCTCAAAATTAAAGGAATGGAGGATGATATTCCAAGCAAATGGAAATAAAAAGAAGGTGAGCATAAGCCATAGTTATATCTGGCAAAACAGACTTCAAGCCAAGAAGAGTAACAAGAGGCAAAGAAGGTCAATATACAATGATAAAGGGGTCAATGTCAAGAAGATATAGCAATCTCAGTTTTTATGCTCCCAATACCTGAGCACTGAAAGATACTGAGCGGTTAATAACAGATCTTAAGGGAGAAATAGACAATTCACTACAGTAATTGTAGGGGACTTCGGTACCCCATTATCAGCAATGGATAGATTTTCCAGAGAGAAAACCAACCAGGAAATTGGGATTGTTGGGATTGAACCACACTTTAGAACAAATGAACTTAATAGACATATACAAAACATACTATCCAACAGCAGCAAAGTACACATTCTTCTCAAGTGCACATGGAACACTGTCCAGGATAGAAATGTGATAGGCCACAAAACAAATCTTAGCAAATTTAAGAAGACTGAAATCATACCAACTATATTTTCTGACCACAATAGTATGAAACTAGAAATCAACAAGAGGAAAGTGAGATGATCTACAAATATGTGGAAACTAAACAACAAACTTCTGAACAACATTTGGGTCAAAAAAGAACTCAAAAGGAATTAAAGGTTATCTTGAAACAAATAAAAATGAAAACACAACATATTGAATATTATAGGACGCAGCAAAAGTGGTTTTCAGGGGAAAGTTTCTAGCAATAAATGCATATATTGAGAAATTAGGAGGCTTTCAAATACACAACCTACTTTACACCTTAAAGAACTGGAAAAAGAACAAATTAAGCAGAGAATTAGCAAAGGAAGGAAATAATAAAGATCAAAGTGGAAGAAAATGAAATAGAAATAAGAACAAACTAGAAAAAAATCAAGCTGGTTCTTTGAAAAAGTAAACAAAATGGACAAACCTTTAGCTAGACTAAGAGCAAAAGAGAGAAAACTCAAATGACTAAAATTAGAAATGAAATAGGAGGCATTATAACTGATATACATGAGACTACTACGAACAATTATGTGCCAAGAAATTACATAACCTAGAAGAAATGGATATATTTCTAGAAAGGAAGAAGTAAAACTTGTTATTTGCTGATAACAGGATCCTAAATATAGGAGATCCCAAAGAATCAGTCAAAAACCTGTCAAAATTTGTCAACAATTTCAGTAAAGTGGCAGGACAGAAAATCAGCATACAGAAATCAGTTGTATTCCTTTACATTAATAATGAAGCAGCTGAAAAAGAAATAAAGAAAATAAAGAAAACCATCCCGTTCACCATAGAATAAAAAAAAAATACTTAGGAATAAATTTAACCAAGGAAATGAAAGATCCGTATAATAAAAAGTACAAAACTTTGCTGAAAGAAATTGAAAGACAAACAAATGGAAACTCATTACATGTTCATGGATCAGAAGAATTAATATCATTAAACTGGCCACGCTATAGAGTCAATGCAATCCCCGTCAAAATACCAAAGACATTCCTTGTAAAAATAGAAGAAACAAACCTAAAATTTGTGAGGAACCACAAAAGAATCCCAATAGCCAGAGTATTCCTGAGAAAAAAAGAACAAAGCTAGAGATATCATGCTTCTGAATTCTGAACTAACTACAAAGCCATAGCAATAAATACAGTACGGTACTGGCACAAAAAAAATAGACCCATTAACCAGTGGAACAGAATAGAGAGTCCGTGATTAAACCCCAGTATCTAGGGTCAATTAATATTCAAAAATACCCAATGGGGAAAAGGTAGTCTCTTCAACAAGTGGTGCTGGGAAAACAGGAGAAACAGGGAGAACAATGAAACTGGATCCCTATCTCACACCAGTCACAAAAATGAACTCGAATGGATCAAAGACTTAAACAGAAGACCTGATGCCATAAAACTCCTGGAAGAAAATATAGGGAAGAAGCTCATCAATACTGGCATTGGCAATAATTTTGGGGGTATGATGTCAAAGCACAAACAATAAAAGAAGTAAATCAATAAATGGGACTACATCAGATCCAAAAACTTCTGCACAGCAAAAGAAATAATTAAGTGAAAAGACAACCTACAGAATGGGAGAAACTTTTTTGCAAGCTATATATTAGGTAAAGGGTTAATATCTAAAATATATAAAGAACTCAGCCAACTCAACAACAACAACAACAACAAACAATCTGATTAAAAATATGGGCAGAAGAACTAAATAGACATTTCTCCAAAAAGGACATCAATATGGCCAACAGACACATGAAAGGACACTCAACATCACTAACCATCAAGGAAATGCAAATTGAAACCACAGTTAAGATACCACCTCACGCCTGTTAGAGGCTGTCATCAGGCAGACAAGAGAAAAGAGGTGCTGGCAAGGATGTGGTGAAAAGGCAACCCTTATATACTGTTGGTGGGAATGTAAATTGGTCCAATCACTATGGAAAACAATACAAAGGTTTCTCAAAAAGTTAAAAAGAGATCTACCATATGATCCAGCAAGTCCACTCCTGGGTATATGCCCAAAGAAAATAAAAGCAGGAATTTGATAAGATATATGCACTCTTGTGTTTATGACAGTGTTATTCACGATAGTCAAAATATGGAAACGATCCAAATGCCCATCAACAAATGAATATATACATGGATACATATACACAATGGAGTATTATTCAGCCACGAGAAAGAAAACTCTCCTTCCATTTATGACAACAAGGATGGACCTTGAGCATATTATGCTAAGTGAGATAAGTCAGACAGAGGAAAATAAGTACTGTATCATATCACTTATATATCAACCTAAAAAAGTGAAGCCTTTAAAAAAAAAAAAAAACCAGAGTAAAATGGCGGCTACCAGGAAATGGGGTGGCAGAGGGCTAAGAGAAATGGTGTTTAAGGGTACAAACTTGTAATGAGTAGTAAATAAGCCATCGAGATCAATGTACAGTATACTGAATAGAGATACTAATACTGCACTACACTTTTGTAATAAGTATATAATGTGATAAATGTTGCTATATCAGCAATCACCTTACAACATATAAATGTATCAAAGTAACACACCCTATAACTTAAACTTACACAATGTTACACATCAAACTTACTCAATTTGAAAAAAAATTTCTTTGATTCCAAGAACATTTGGTTCTTAGACTAAAACATTTAAAAATAGTTTTACAAAATGATTTGAGTATTGAGTATTTCCCAGCAGCTATAATAGTTACACATGAAAATTGAATTTAAAAAGCTGAATCATGATTTTAGACATTTCCTTTCCTTAAGGAAAGAGTCAGTAAATTTATTTGTAATCTCTTAGGTTCTCAAGGACTACAAAGGGATAGTTTATGGGTTGTGAGCTCTATGATACTTAACTGAGTCATATCTCTCCTAGAACCCTAATTTAGCCGTATTTTCTTGGCACCAGCTTAGGGCTGACTTTAGCAGCTGAGTTGTTTTCCTTGGAGGAAGTTTAATATTCAATCCGAGAAATGTTAACTATTCCCGAACATTAGCTTATACCCTTTAATTTTTTAAACAGTTGTAGAAGGGAGTTCTCTTTCTTCCACATCCTCACACTTCCAGAGGGCACGCAGCACCCTCGTGTTTCCAGAAAATACCTTCTTCCTGGACCCACCCTCAAGGTTTTCTCTGGATTAATGTCCTCTTCTTCAGAATCCATAAATTAAAATGTCTCATTCCTTCTTCAGAAAACCAAACGCATCATTCATCTTGTCTCCAAAATCTCTATTTCAAACTCAAGTAGAGCTAGCTTCAGGCAAACCCTGAACTACCTAACTCAGGTCAACTGTTCTAAGATGGATAATTCTGGAATCGATATACTGCCAGTTTAAAAACTATGTGTCTTTGTTTATACTACTCCCGAAATGTCTCTCTGAACTGCACTTCCTGATCACATTCATCGAATTAAACATTTTAAATTTTTTAAAAATATTTTATTTATTTATTTGAGAGAGAGTGTGGGGGGGCGGGGGGAGGGGCAGAGGGAGAGGGGACAAGCAGATTCCACACTGAGTGAGGAGCCAACGTGGGGCTCGATCTCATCACCCTGAGATCATGACCTGAGCTGTAATTAAGAGATGGACTCTTAACTGACGGAGCCACTTAGGCGCCCCCCAAATATTTTTAAATTACAATTTAGGATTAGATCATATGACTTCATTTTATATCAGTCATATGATAATGCAGCAATATATACTTTACAAAGTGATTTAGTGTGTACTGTCTGGTTGACCTCACAATGGCCATCTGAAGCAAGTAACGCTGTTCAGATTTACACAGAAGAAGAAAGATCCTAAAGCAGCGAATGACTTGCAAAAGATGACAAGGCCAATATATAATGAAGCGCCCATGTCAACCCACGTTGTACAGCTCCACATCTTTTGTTCTATACCACACCGCTCCAGCAATGGGCTTATTCTGTGCTTGTTTTCTTAGGAAAAATCCGTGCCATCTTCTCTCATCCACAAAAAATAGCACTTTAAAAAAAAAAAATCTAGCTTTCTAGGAGGATGATTTCACTACGAAAAAAAATTACCACTAATAAGAAAAACTGCATTTTGATGAAATAATTTTAAAGATCTTAGTTCAAAAGAATGTTTCTAATATACTTAAAGGACACATGAGTATTAGAACACTGTTTTCATAATAACGGTTTTACTCCGAAAAAAGTTTTCTCATCAAAAAGTTCAAGATGTCTCAGAAATATAAATAGCATCTTGTTTCTCACTAGATTTCTATAAAAGTAGGAATCCCATTCTGCTATTCTTATCTTTATATGTATACTTTCCTTTTCTTTTATTCCCTTCAAAAAGTCTGTGGGGGAAAAAAAATTAGTCAAGATGGTGAAGGCTAAAATTTCTGAGATAACTGCTAATGAATTTTTTGGTTGGTTCCCTTCCCTCTTGTTTATCACCTGTTCTAATACGTGATCATGCTTAAAATATTAGCCATAAATTCCACGGTGCCTAAGACACAGGCTATACATGGCCACAGTTCCTGTATCTGTGGTGTTTATAATCTTATGTATTACATATTATTGTCTGTGACGAACATGTGAGGAAGAATAAAGATGCCTGCTTCCCACACAGATGTCCTTCCCACATAGGCCCCTCAACTACATCACCAGATATTTCCCCTCTTCTCTCCCTGTGGCTTTCTTCTCAAGAAATCTGTACGTCTCCTGCCTTTGATTCCTTGTTCTGTATGGTCTCTCCATTCACTGGCTGGTGCTTCTGTGCATGTGTTCATTTCTTTGGAATGTGACCACCCATGACACGTATTTTTTACCCATGATATATATAAATACACATTGCCATACAGAGGGAGGCATTTAAAACACTCCATTTAAAGCCAGCATATATGTGTATAATATTTATATATATTTACATTAAGGCACAATTACTAGTCCGAGCTATGGATGCTGACCACTTCATGCTCCAACCTCAGAGAAGCTGTGCAGACCACACCAACAATGGAAAATTCCCAGATATTCTTCACAAACAGGGAAATTGCCCACCCACCTGGCTCAGCCGCTAACACACTTTCTGTCTTCTGCCTGGAGTAAATATTCCACAAAGGTTTTTGACTGAGTTCTAAACCCTAAATTGCCTGGAGGAAGTCCTCTTCCTGAAGTGGTAGAGATACCTTTCATCCATCTCATAAAAGGTGCTGGTTAGAAATGATGATTCCTGACTACACTCCTAGATTCAGGAGGAACTCGGGAACTCGAAAATAAGCAACCGGTCCTCTGGGTGGTGCTCTGAGAAGCACTGCCATGGAAACGACAATTCTTCCTTCCGGTAAGGCTGTCACTGACACGAGAGGGCTACCTTTATGCAGATCTAAAGGTGGGACAGGAAAATGGGTATATTTTTAAGACATGAGAAGACATATTAAATACGACTTTATCTCCCTCAATTTTTTGTAGATCAGTGTATGTGGGGAAGAGTAATGGAAATTAAACTAATTTATAAACATGTAGATAATAAATTCTGATTAATCTCTCAAGTACCCCACCAAGGAAATTTCCTCTTGTATGCTTTTGGGTACAATAGGGAACCCAAATGCAAACGGACCTGATAAGGACATTATATATCTAACATGACACAAAGCTTGGACAAAAATGCACCGCCAGAATTCGTTAATTCAGCAGTTGGTTAAATCTCGGGGGCTTCAGATTCTTTGTCCTTCTGCTCTGCCATCTTGGATTTATTCTCGGTCTGTCTCCCTCAGAGTCCCCAAATGGGCATGGCCATTCCTGGTGGCACTTCCAGGAATGTCCACGTCCAGTGGGAGAGATGGTCTCTTCCTATGGCCCCAAGCAGCCTGCCCTGCAGGGGGAATGGGGCCACATAATTGGCTCTGACCAACCAGATTTACCTCTGGGCTAGGAAAAAGGGTCACTTTCTGTGAACAAAGCAAGATGGGGAGTGGCTACAGCATAGCAACTAACTTGTCTTTGTGCATTTTACTATATTCCCTGTCTTTGAGGGCTAAGAAGCGCCCTCTTGACTCTGAACTCGGCTGCACAAGGGTTTTCTTTGCATTGTTCGTCCCGTGTCAGGGCATAAAAGTTTGGTCTTTGTCAAGCGTTTCTTTGTAGAACGCACACATTTCAGTTTTCCAGTTATTATGGAGAGGGTGTCTGTGATTTTTGCTTTCCTGGTCTGTTTGGAATTTTCCTCTGGTAAATCCAGATTTGCATTCATTTCGTTGTGGACCGAAGGGTGTAGCTGTTCCTGACAGCTAGTTAATGAGTGTGCCACGCTGCCTAAAAGCCAGCTGTAACTCATTGGTCATGTCCAAAAGGAATGCCAGAGATGGGCAGTAAATAACTAACATGAGCTCCTGCCCACATTCTGCATGTCGACTAAATGTCTACTGACTTTTAATGGGAGTCGACTGGAGTTCTGCTTGGTTAAAATGAAGAAGAGCAGAACCTGCGGGTGTGTGGGGGGCCATTGGCTGGCTGGTAATAACTACTCTCTTTGTTTTACTCTCCTCTTCCTACTCCCTGTCACTTCCCGGGGAGTGTCCTTACTCTGTGAATGAGTTGTCTATTGAAAAGAGATGCTTGTCTCTCTGTGGATGCCGTGGGCTTCAAGTCCAGGCTCTAGATAATACGTGTTTTGGTGTGTCTGGGCTTACTGCCAGATACGGGTAGGTTATCTCCGATCTTAGGAGGGACTCTTGGTGGTGGTAAGTTTTGTTTGTTTGTTTTGCCCTTCTTTCTCTTTTTCTTTCTTTCTTTTCTTTCTTTCTTTTTCTTTCTTTCTTTCTTTCTTTCTTTCTTTCTTTCTTTCTTTCTTTCTTTCTTTCTTTCTTTCTTTCTTTCTTTCTTTCTTTCTTTCTTTCTTTCTTTCTTCTTTCTTTCCTCTCTTTCCTTTCTTTCCTCTTTCTCTCTTTTCTTTTGTTGTCTTTTCTTTCTATTTTTTTAACAAAGGAGGGATGTTTATAGGGTGCTATCTTTGATTGTAGTTGCTGTTTCCAGGATACGGAAGCTGCTCTGGAGTACTACAGAAACAGCTTTTGGCCCTGGGGAAATTCTCCCCCAAGGATCTCAGTTTCGTTTGTAAGGGTTTGGAGGTCACATCTTGGTACCTGCAGAGATCCATTCCCTTCACACACAGGGAAAGGAAGTTTAAGACGGTGGCAAAGAACACAGCTCTGGAGCCAGAAAGGCCACTGAAATCAGGTCTGGGATCAACTAGGCACAGGCTATGTGACTCGGTAGCAACATAAACCTCAATTTGCTAACTTGTATAATGTGGATAGCTCATCGGTGTGTTGGGCTGATTAAAAATGATTAATGTCTCTTAAGTACATGACACAGCTGCTGGCTGTAAGAACTTAATAAATACTGTGTAATCTCACTAGGGGAAGTGGCGGTGGTGGTAGAGCAGTAATAGTAGTGATTGTCAGCACAATAGTAATCTTAGGAGTAACAGCAGCAACGTTCCTCATTGTTTCTGATTTCCATTGTTCAATATCAAAGAATTAGGTATCCCTCTGTTCAATACCCAAAGAATTAGGTATCCCGCCGCTCTGCATCATAAATTTCAAATCCACTCTCTCATTTGCCCATGTGTCACGTAAGCCATGCCATTTCTGTGGCCTTCGAGATTCCGGTTCCGGTTGCTCAGGAATACTGCATGGCAACCAGAACAGGATTTTTTATGTGCTTTGTTCACCTAACTTGCACAGGACAATGGCAATTTCCTTTGTACTGTGTGATGCAGAGTTCATAGGCGTACATTTTACAAAGATGTTATCTAGCCTGATTTCCTTCATTCAGCTCTAGCCCGGCTATTTAAAGCCCTTGATTTGTGGATAGGGATGTCCTCCCCCACATTCTTGTAAGGCCAAAAAGGGGGAAAAAAAGAATAGAACAAAAGATTTACAGAGAGAGCAAAGAACACACGCATTCATAATATTAACAAGGAACTGTTACTTAATGGTAGAAGTCAAACAACTTAATAATGGTGGCTTGCAAACCGCATCTGACCCACAGATCCCATTTGTTGAATGGATCCAGCCACGTGAACATTAAAGCTCTATATGTGTTAGGCATGTTTGAGAATTCCCTGTAGCTTTTTTTCATAATATTACTGTAATATGATGCTGCATCAAGAATGCAGTGTCCAAAGCACTTAACTGCAACCCTGCAAGACTTTACAACTTAAAGTACTTCCCTTGTTCTCCTATCTTCAAAACACCCTGAGCTGCTGGGAAAGAGAGTCTGGCTTTAAAATGTACTATTGTCAGGGATTTCTTTTGAAAGGAGCCTATATTTTATTAAATATAATTAATGATTACCAATTAGATTGCAAGATTAAAAACACACACACACACACAAATGAAACTCTTTATTTTCTTCAAAAATTACCTCTCTCCAAAACGAACTTTCAGCAAGTTACAAAATTAGAATTTCGATGAAAGCAAACTTAATTCTCCTTCTTCAAAGTTATGTGTGGCTTGCAAACTAGCTCTAGAATGCTTAGGCTGTTAAGAGTCAAGAGATGTACTTTTAAAAAGGATAACAGCAGTAAATACATCGTGTCTGCAAGTGTGTTACACAGACAGGAAAAAAAAAACAACAAAACGCCCCAATTCAAACAGATGCCTTTAGGCTATAAGGAGCATGTATAACACACTGCAATTATGCAGATATTTCTGTCTAAAACATTTCATGTATTCAACAAATTTTCAAGTAGCTACTCTGTGCTACAATGACTAACAGACTATTCTCCAACAACTGTTAAGCAGCCTCCAATAGATGACATTTCACTCTAAGTTTACTTACTTAGCAACACTTCTGATGTTTCTAATAATTGATAATGATCCCTGTATAAACATAACCTTAAAATTAAGCTTAATTTCCAACCTGTAGTAATCAAATAGAATGCAGAGCTAATGTGAAAGAGCTTGAATATTCCAACAATCTAATTTTCCTGATGTTTACCCCCAAAGACTCAACAAATATAGTATCAGGATGCTAAGCCACCCACACTCTGTAAGTTCCCTTCTACTGGGAGGATTAGAGCCAGTACTTTTGGTTGTGGCGACAGGGGTAGAAGAACCAAGGAAAGCAGAGAGAGTTTGGCTACCACTCAGTTCAGAAGCCATCTTTCTGTCACTGCTGGAACCTGTGACTGGTGCTTCTGCTTTTTCTGCTTCGACCACCACATGAAAATCCATTCCTTCCTTCTCTTCCTCTCAAGATCCCTCCAGGTTCTGCGGGATAATACCTGCTTGGCTGCCACAAAAGTGGCTAAGTCAGAGTCTCCTAATGTCCTTATGTTATGGATGCTACCACTCATTCAGGGTCTTCTGGGAGAAGACGAGGAAACTGAGGGACAACAGTTTGAAGGACGCTGGCCTCTGAGTTGAGTGCTTACCTTCCCAGCTCCTCAGCCTACTTGTAGACTACAATCAACTTGTGAGCCTTCTTCATTCATATCAACAAAGGTAAGCATCAGAACAAAAGTTCCTCAGTTCTGCTCATCACTAAGAGATGGCATGTGTGGGTGCTCCAAAAACTTGGGGTTCTTATATAGAAAATGGAGGCACAATGAACCTGATTTGGCATAGAGGCTGAGTCACTCGTGAAGGCAAATTCTGCATCCTTCAGAATAGCTTCGACACATTAGGTAGTAAAATCACAGGTGCGTAGATGAACAAGGGGCCTAGGGTTTACAAGGAACCATTCTACATCATGAATCCCAGTATTCTTTTCATGAAAAGCAAAAAAACTGAAGCATAAAAAGATGCTAATATTATTCAAGAACATGGCCATTGCTTACAACTGGAAAAAGTGAGCACAGGAAAATGCCACTGGATCCATGCAATACTGATTTATCTACCTGTATTTTACCAATGTTAGAAAGTACCCCTGGTGAAAATCTGTATAAATTTTCGATTACTCAAACTGTGTGGAGTATCTCACAGTGTGCCCATTAAATGTGACTTAGAGCCCTGACACCATATTTTCTTTAGGTGGCTCTTTTTTTTTTTAAGATTTTTTTTTTTTTTAATTTGTCAGAGAGAGAGAGGGAGAGAGCACAAGCAGGGGGAGTGGCAGGCAGAGGAGAGGGAGAAGCAGGCTCCCCGCTGAGCAAGGAGTCCAACATGGGGCTTGATCTCAGGGTCCTGGGATCATGACCTGAGCTGAAGGCAGACGCTTAACTGACTAAACCACCCAGGCGCCCCTAAAGATTTTTATTTATTTATTTGAGAGAGAGAGTGCATGCACAAGTAGGGTGAGGGGCAGAGGGAGAGGGAAAGAGAGAATCCTCAAGCAGACTCCTCACTGAACACAGAGCCTGTTGCAGGGCTTGATCCCAGGACCCTGACATCATGACCCAAGCCCAAACCAAGAGTCAGATGCTCAACCGACTGAGCCACCCAGGCACCCCTAGGTGGCTTTTTTAAAGCAGATATAAGAATTCCGTTATCTGTGAAGGCTACTGTCACGTGACTACACAAACAAATGTGAACATTTTCTCAGGAATTCAGACAGCGGACAGAGACTTACATATCTTCCAAAAAAGAGCCAATGCTATGGCAAAGCGAGGCAAAAAAGGAGATAAGGTATGGTTGACACAGGTGTTTACAAAGGATTTCTGCAGCTGCTTCTGAGAGCTCCTTTCAGCACAGGCGCTAGTCCCAGAACAGTTTTCTGCTGCTGATAAAGTGGGTCCACGCTGGTGCTGCTTTCCACACTCTATGCTGACGTTAGTGATTCGTGTCTCCTTGGGGTTAAGCAAATTAAGGACAGGCTGATTCTCCTTAGAGATGGTGAGTAAAAATTTAGTGATTAGAAAATATCTTCACTTTTGCTAATTGCTTACAGAAAGCAAGCTAATGTTAAAAAAAGATAAAGATGGGGATGCCTGGGTGGCTCAGTCAGTTAAGTGACTGCCTTCGGCTCAGGTTGTGATCCCGGGGCCCTGGGATCCAGCCCCGCATCGGGCTCCCTGCTCGGCCAGGAGCCTGCTTCTCCCTCTGCCTGCCGCTCCCCCTGCTTGTGCTCTCTGTCTCTCTCTGAAATAAATAAATAAAATCTTAAAAAAAAAAGATAAAGATATGTTTGGTGGATAGTTCCAACCATCTTTTATATTTATTCTTTCAGTGAAGAACCATTTCAGAATGATAGACTTACCTATGGAAGGCCACTTGAGGAAGCAGGGTACAATTTTGTGACTATTTCTGGTGATCTTTTTATCCCTTAGCATTAATTACCTTTGATTCACTGTACAGATCAGTCAATATATGAAATGGTTTTTTTTTTTAACATTTTATTTATTCATTTGAGAGAGAGAGAGAGACAGAGAGAACAAGCGGGGAGAGGCAGAGTGAGAAGGAGAAGCAGGCTGCCCGCCGAGCAGGGAGCCCGATGCGGGGCTCGATCCCAGGACCCCGGGATCATGACCTGAGCCGAAGGCAGTCGTTTAACCACTGAGCCACCCAGGCGTCCCTCTATGAAATGGTAATAAAAACTTGCTTTCATGAGAAATTCCGTCTATTTTCCTGACTCTATAGAGATTGTTTAGATGGGATAAGTAAAGGGGGAACTTGCAGCATTGCTTACACACAGAGGACATGTATTAAGGAAAGTTGAAAAAAACTTCCAGCTTGGTGTTATGTCTGGTCGGGCGCAGGCAATCTTCTGATAAAGGTAGCAGTAATACAAGTAACAAGCTTTTAGGGAGCTCTTGCAAAGGCCTTTTCTATATATCTCCATGTTTATGAAGACAGAGGAGTGGACGGAAGCTCTCCAAGGCTACTCACGCAGCTGCTAAGTAGCTCACGATGGATGAAGCAGACATTCGAACCTACGTTTGTCTATCTCCAAAGGCCACACTTTCCCTCCACATTATGCTGAACAGGAGCGTGATGAAGATAAAGCAATCCACCCCCCCAAGTATCCCAGTCCTAATTCTCAAAACGGTGAGCAATGCTGCTCTGTCGCAGCCCAAGAACAAACTTAGTGGATGTGGAACAGAGGCATGGTGAACAAAACTGGCAAGTTGGTGTCTGTGATATGTGCCAAGAATGCCAAAATGGCAGCAGCAAGGAAAAGTCCATTGACTGATGCTGTTTGGGTATTTGTATTTTTTTTTTTAAGATTTATTTATTTGAGAGAGAGAGAGAGAGAGAGAGAGTGAGAGAGAGTCCCGAGCAGACTCCATGCTGAGCATGGAGCCCCACGTGGGGGCCTAATCTCAGGACCCTGGGATCACAACCTGAGGTGAAACCAAGAGTCGGGTGCTTAACCGACTGCGCCACCCTTAGGATACTTGTTTTTTAGGAAGTAGGGAAACCCTTTGAAGAGGCTGTTGCTTTAGTGTTTGACTTGAACACACATTTGGCAGACAGTAGCCTTGTCGCAATGCCCAGAGAGTCCTGCAGCCGCAAAAGAAATTCTTCCAATTTCATGAGAAAGTGGTCAATGATAAGAAAGGTACTCTCATGTTCTGAGTCCTTTTCAAGGAGGGACAGGGTACCACTGGCCTGGGGAAGAACACATTCGTTCCTGTACTCCACATAATTTGTGACCCTATTGCTCTGTCTATAGTGCCTGGAACTACACCCCAAACCACTGAATTGCTGAACTCAATCTACCCTCATAACTGCCCATTGAACTTATTTAATTCCTCCTTTCTTCATTTCTTCAACATACACTCATGAGTGCCTTCTAGGTGCCAAGGATGGGGCGGGGGGACATCACAGTTCCTCTCATATAGTGAGCATTCAAGAAATGAGAAAGGAAGAAAGGATGAAAGAATATGATCTTTGCCACTTGACAAGTCTAGTGATGCTTATGCTAATGACCAAACACCATCAAGAAACACATAAAATTATATTCAGTGCATTGATAAATGTAGTCAGAGACACATGTACCATATACATTAGGCAGATTTTCATATACATTATCAACATTTAAAGTTAAAAATTAAAGATGTTAACATTCATTTATATGGAAAATTAATATTTTCAGCAAGTCCAAGATTAGCTGAAATTTTACAGTATCTAGGTTTGACTCCAACTCTTAACTTCCCCTTCCTCTTGGGAAGGAGGGGGCAATGACAATGAATGTAAGTGTCTTGCTTTATACTTCTCAGGATGAAAATGTAGACTTCTTGCACTTGAAAATCTGGATCTTAAAGCCAAATTGTGCCAAAAGACAATTAAAGAATAAAGATGACTATTTAAATTAGCCACATTTAATAGTTTAAACTTGACTGTTTCTTGGATTTGGTAAATATTTCAGTCCACCATTGGTTGTGGCAATTTGGTCCCTGGCAATTAATAGGGCCACGCACTCAGAATTTTTAGAGAAAAAAGAATAGATGCCTAATCAGCAATTCCTATGCTAAAAATAACTGTGTATATTTGGATACATAAAACTTTGGATATGTATCAATTCATATGCACGCGAGCATACACACACGTACACGTAGCCATAAACTTTGTTGGCTCCTGGGCTCCATTCTTATTGCCCTCGATAAACAGAGGAGTTATAGTCATATAGAGGATATTTATAGTCATGAGAATCTCTTACGTCTTTCAACATTGGGTCGCTTTACCTGGTTGTGAGATAATGGCTTTGGGAGGAGGAAAGAAAGAAATTCCAAAATGTGAATGGTATTTAAATCTCTTAAATTTTTTCTTCAAAGGAAGAGAAAAAGAATAAAATTATGTTTTCCTTATTCAACAAGATGGTACGCAGAAGGGCTGTTGGGCAGTAAAGTAACTAAAAAGAATATAAAGATCCAGTGACTTGAGTCCCTTTCATGAAATATGCGAGTTAAAAAAATCCAATAACCATAAAACAACCTTTTCTTTGATGCTGAACAAAAAACAAGCTTGAAATTTAGTGCTGCTGAGCAAATGAATGAAAAATACAGATGTTTTGACCTCCAGCTCTACTCAGATTGGCCACGAGAACAGTCCCATGCTTAACTCTTTGTACAGATGACATTGTTTCAATGTTGGCAGCAAAGGTTTAGAGTAAAACCTAAAAATACATAATTCCCCTTCTTTAAAAAAAAAAAATCTCTTAACGAATTGGGAAATTCAGCTGTGCCATATCCCTTTTCTTGTCCTCCATGAATTTAAACTTTAAAATAACTTTAAAATACACTTTAATAATAACACATTAAAAACAAAATATGCTATGTCTTTTCCTGGTACAGTACTCCAGCTTGATTTTTCAAATTAACTAAGATTTTGATTGTTTTATTGAAAATGTAGGACGTTGATGTTATTTTAATTTTCCAAATTATCAGCTCATAATAACCAATTTTCCTAAGGTTAAAAACAATATATTAAGGAAATACCACCTGCTACTTAGAGCTTCCACAGGAAGTTTGCCTTTCCACTTTGTAATGTATTATTTGGGGGAGGAAATGACAACCTACTTCATTATCCAAAGCACAGTATCCCAATAGCTGCAAAGCAGCAGACAAAAAGAAAGAAGGCCAGTGTCCACTTGCCCACTGACATTTCATAGAAATTAAAAATTCAGTAGGAGCAAGCAAAAAGCACATGTTGAATGATGCCAAGCTCACCCAAACTCTCTCTTCCATTCCCATTAAAGCTAGACTTTCCTGCCAGCCCGCCTGAGTGGGGCTAGTTCCACAGAGGGGCAGGCATGGGCCCTGGACACATTTTTCAACCCTTTGTAAACAACCGCTGAAAGAATAAGGTGGTGGTCATGGCCATGCCCTTTAACCCGCCTCCAAGAGTGAGAGAGAACACATGGAGACTGGCTTTCCAAAGCTCAAAGCCCTTTTCTACAGTGTTATTTACAAACCAAACAAGGTTGAAGATAGATTACTTCCTACTGTCCAGCTCACAGGAAAGAAGCATTTTCTTCAGGTACAGTATACACATCAGGAAACAGAGGAGTTGCTGAAAGCATCTCTTACAAGCATTCAGCTATATTGGGATTTACAATAGAGTCCCTGTTAATTCAGCTTTTCTCGAGTATATCATCGCCTTCTTTTTTCCTCTCATCCATTTCCAACTTTCATGGTTTCCCTCTCTCCACAGTTCTTATCACCATATAAGAGCAAGCTGCTGTATCCTGCCATACTCTACACTTGGTTTGTAGGATAATTAGAGCAATCTATATCTTGACACATTAGAAAAATTTGTGCAATAATCAATCAGCGATTTTATCTGGGTAAGGGCAAGCGACGAGTTTAATCAACTGTTGTTTCCTAGTGAGTTGACTGACTATCCTCTTTAAATCACAGATATTTTCAGTTGGATTTAGTTTAAAACGCAGTGGAAGTGGGTATTCACTGAAGGACTTAACATAAGGTACTTGAAGAACCGATGTAAGGCTTATTCTGTTATCTACCTTGTGAACTGGCTGCTTAAATATGCATGTCTTCAGGAAAGATCAAGTTGATAAGTTTTTTTTTAAATTTTAAAAACAAACGTGAGTTAAAACAGGTCTTCGGAGATGAAAATTATTTTAATTTTGTGGTTGTGATGCACAATAGCTAGCAAAACAAAACCCTGCTTAAAAAAAATCAAATGTGTTCAAGATATGACCCTGAAATACAAGAATGGAAAAACATGAGGTTGTTTTGCTCTTGAGAGAAATGGTTCAACAAACTGGCCAAAGAACACCCAGTCTTTCTCTGGGCAGCAGTTGTGAGAGCAGAGAAATGTAGGACTTGTCTACACAGTAGCCAAATACCTATACAAAAACGTGGCCAATTCCCTGAATAATTTGGTTCAGATTCTAAAAGTCTACTGTGCACAGGCCCCATCAAAATGGTGGGAAAATTAGAAAACGGAAATCTCAAAGTAAATGAAAAGGAATTGGATTGTTTCGTTTGAAGAAGGTGAGAATTGGAGTGTTTCTTTGAAGAAGGTGAAGCTCTTCAGAGCTGTCTTGAGGATAAATATATAAAACAGAGACGCATAACAAGCCTTTATCTTCTGTGAGGGCACTTCAGGAAGCATTCGTATTAACTTAGTGGAGGGGCATGGATGGCGAAAAGCACCATGAACTAAACGAGCTATGAGATCTCGGGCAGGTCTCCTGAACTCTCTAGGTTTCCATATCTCCAGCTCAAAGGAGCGGGGCGGGGGGGGGGGGGGGCACTGTCAAATTCTGCAATTTCACGACACAGAAAGAACTGCTTGTGTCCTTGCCTTCTTCAAAACTGAAACAGTGACCAATTTTGTCCAGAACCCAGTCACTCAAAGGGGAGGGACTGTCTTTTCCAGTGTGGTTTAAACATTTGGCAGCACAAATGAACACCCAACAGAGGTTAAATAAGAAATCAAAAAGGCAAACGGTCTGTGGTGAAGTAGCACTTTACCTCCAGAAAGTTGTGATCCTTTCCTAGAGCCTGGCGTAACGGTTTGTAGCTCACCGAATGAAATTTCAGAAAGCACTCTTGGTTTCCCTACCATGACGGGAATAAATTCAGTTCCCTACAAGCGGAGCAATTACTAGGCACCTGTGGCCATCCTGCTCAGAGGAAGAAAGGGGCCATTTTGTGAAAACCATCCAGGGCTCGAACTCAGGCTGGTTGGAAAATGGTGTTAAATTGTACTTTCAAAATGAGTGATAAAACTCTGACGGGTTGAAAGAAAGCCATAAAACACTGCCACTCCTCCTCCCTTTACAAAAAAGGGACCATCCGGGCCTTTTTTCCTAGGAGTTGGCTATGACATACCCTCCCAAGGATGGGCCGCTTGAGCAGCGGGAGACCCCTGCTTACTCCACAGCTCACAATGACCAACACGGCCACGAGGGAGATTAAATGCAAGGACATTTTTTTCCCCCTACCTTTCCTTGAAGGGAACACAGGGCTGCTTCTGGAATTAAAAGTTGCATTTTTCTCACCACATACCTCCCTCAGAGCCAGAGTGTGTGTTGCAAGACAGCTGAAGGAGCTTCTTGCTGACCATTGCATGTGACAATGGGGGCGTTTCAGGGCTTCCTGCTGCTGGTGGTGATCCTGCTAACCCTTCCTTTGTGGTCTTAGCAGTTAACGAGACTGTAAAGCAGCATCCAAGCTGATTGAATGCAGGTTTAAAGGGCAAAAGAAAAAACGGTGGTTGTTTAATGATTAAACAGCTTTTTTTTTTATTGCTAAACACTGAAGTAGTTTTATTTTAATGTGTAAATCAATGTACAGGCAGGATGCAAACTGCCTTCAGGTTGAAACAGAGCCTCACCGCACTGTGGCACATAGCGGGGGAAATCTGCTGCGATGACTTTAAAAAACTCCAATTTGTAAACCAGCCTTGAAAGCCTGGGCACCACCCCTCCTCTCGCCTCCCAGGAATTAATTCTATAGAGACAAAGTTAAACACATAATTTGTAAAACTACTGAGAAGTAAACTTCTTGTTCCACAGTAACCCGGGTAGTTGCCAAAAGCAGATAAATCTTCACCCTGAGTAGGGAAGCCCCACACTGTTTCAAAAAAAATTCCTAGGCTTTGCCACTGGGGAAACAGATTGAATGCGCAGACCAGGGGCACCACTCTTCTCGCCCGCACTTACTGCTTTTAAGGGCAAAGTTAACACTTTTCAAAAATCAGCAGCCTCCCTAATAAACACAATGATTTAGTGGAAGTTTGGATCATCTCGGGTCGGTGTCCCTGAGAATAGAGGTTTGATTTCTTTTGCTCTAAGCAGGTGTGTAATGAAAACAGCGGCTGTGTCGATAAGAGGTCCCTGGGAGTTGGTAGCATATTATCCTCTGTAATTTCTTCCCAAAATAGACTTCATGGAAAGAGGATGCATAATCTACCCCTCCTCAAAGGAAGCATGCCCCGATACAACAGAAGCAGTCATTCTGAAAACAGCTTTATGGCTCTGCAGTCAATAGCTCTATTTTCTCCCCTTTCCACTTCCTTCCTTCTACTGGGGAAGAACGTGTGTGGGGACACACATACACATTCACACATTCACATCTCAGCGCACACAACTGAAAATGCCCCCAAGATCTGCATCCTTTCCCCTCACTGAAACTCCAGTTATTACTTGATGGCATTTAACCTGAGTACTTTATAAACGCTTCTCATTTGAGGTTGTTTTTACTCCAAATCTGATGGCGAAGAACCATTAATTAGCCTTGGGTTAAACTCAGTTCAGGGAGCAATTACTAAGTGCCTCACTATGAAGCCTGTAGCAGACACAGAGACAAACAGAAGTGTTCACAAAATACAACCAGCAGCAAAGCAGAACACTTTGCTAAAGGCAGAGATGGCCTCTGGAGCAGAACTAGAATTCCAGCCTCCAGATGGCTGATTAGCAACAATCCTAAGCACACACCTAAACTGCAAGTCAAATTCCTTCCCAAGCTCTCAGAAATGAGACTTCTTCCTTGCTCTACCTATGGTGTTTTCCTTAGCTGTATTTCATAAGCTAGAACATTTCCTCCCGCTCAAGGCCAACCAAATCCTTATTTAGAATAGAAGCAGGCCGAAAGTTGAGTTGGGTGTCATTTTTTTTTTTTTTTTCAAATACGGTAAGTGTTTTCCCTTGAGTGATAAATGGTAAAAAATGGTGGTTAGATTCTCAGGCAGGGAGAAAAAAGCCTACCTAAAATGTAGCATGTTCACAGTAGAAATTTTAGGGAAAAAATACCTTTGAGCTATTTACAATTAATTAAAAGAGTTATACAAAAGTTTGTAAGAAGTATCTTTAAAATTCATCTTGGAATTTGACGTTTGAAGAATACCAGGGTTTAATAAAAGACAGTGAATGGAAACTCTTAAGAAGGGTCTGAATGGGAGCTTTTGGGCATTTTCAAGGGCGGGAGATTAATGGCATTCTTTCCTTATTGTATTAAATTTTACCTCAGAACATATGGTTTCTCTCTTCTCTGATACGTGTATTGCCAGGGCCACTCTAGCAATAGGACAAAACGGTGGAAGAGGCATGGGAGAAAACGGGAAGACATGTTCTGAAGAGCTAGAAAGAGTTGGGAGAGTGAAGGAAAGGGAAAGTAAATTGGATATTTGTATGAAAATATGTGTGAGACCACTCTCTTGAGAAGATATAAAGGTGGGAAGAATTTCTGAGCCACCCGGCACGCTAGCTAGTCCACAGCACAGTTACTGCTATCTAGAGGGACCTCCGACACGTGTGTTTTGGGGGTGGGGGTGGGGCTGGGGAGGGGAGGCTGAGGCAGGATAGAGGGCAAGTGGGACTTGTAACCCCATGTAATTTACAAAATTTGAGTGCCTGCCCTGTATCCAATTTATAGCTCAGAAATTAACATATTGGAGAAGCTGGAGATTATCCTCAGACACAGCAAAAAGAAGAATGGGATTAGATGCAAGTCAGATGAAGATCTATTCAAATAATTTTATACTTTAATTTGAAGTGGGTTCATTTAAAAAGAAGCTTTAATAACATGAAGGAGCGTAGGAAGTAGGGAAGGCTTCCACTGCCCAGAGTCAACCAGGGCAAAACAGACTCCATTCCAGCAAGAGGTATTTAAGTTAGTATTAAGTAGTATCTTTCCCAAGGCAGGCTGGGGTAGGAGTTGGGGAAAGCTTTCTCGGGGGTGTCAAAATTTGGCATCTCTCACCAGACAAACTCTATATAGCGTTCCCATTTGAAGCCATAAAATGGCACTTGAATGCACCGTCCTGGGTTCTCACTGGGTACTGGAACCTATAGGAGTTGTTTGATCCTCAGCATCACTAATACATTCTGTTTGACTGGTCCAGTGCCGAAGTAGGCAAGGGGAGCCCACTACCGTGCCAGCTGAATCCTTAAAAGCCTGAGAACGGACAGTGACTTGTGCGTAATACAGGTAAGCCCATAGCGGGTGACGAGTGTTCCTTCATCAAAGAATCCCCCTTCTTCCCCTTCCTTCCCCTCCACCCCTGACACAGTCTTCAGAACATCAACGTATATAAATGATAAAAACAGAGCTGCTCTGCTTTGGGAGTGGGAAAGGACCCCAAACTCTTGGTCCTTCAGGAGCCTTCTTATAAGTACAGCCATAGGGATTTTTTTTGCTTCTCTTTGACTTGGCTGATTTATCATATTCACCAATTAAATCAGACAGAGGAGCAAGCTACACTTTGGGGCACACCAATTAGTGGGGAGGAGCAGTTTCACCTCGTTTCCAATTTTGTGACACCAAAGAAATGGTCAGATCTTTCCCAAGGCCAGGTGGTTAGCAGTAGGAGAACTGGATCTAAAATACACATTTTAAACAAATCTTTTACATTTTCCTTGCCCTTTTCCTTTTCTCTGTAATTTCCTATTATATTTTAGTAGACTCTTGTTGTTTTTCAGGAATTGGCAAATTCCCTAAACTCACAGTCTCTAAATCTGGGAATCCAGGAAATATTTTGCTCAGGTTTAGAGATTTCTCTTGAAACTGTATTACTCTCTAGAGGAAGAGTTTCCTGTGCATATCCTCATACCAAAGGTTAGCTCCCTCTCCAACTTTTACCAAGGATTCATCTCTCACTTGGCTGTTTTCACAAACAACAACAACAACAACAACAACAAAACAAAAAAGACAACCAAAATTGTTTAGTCTATTAAAGGAAGTTGCCATGTCAACTCAAATTAGGAATAAACCAGGTCTCATTGGGATGTGACTATTGACTATGTGTTGGCTCACTTCAACCACAAAGTGAATGATTTTCTCCCAAATTTCAGCTTCTAGGAGTGAGAATTCAACTTCGTGCCTGAGAAAAGTGGCAAACCTCTCAATGTCATGGACCTCAGAGTCCATCTTTGGTCACTGAAAACTCAGGTTGCCTGAGGTCCATTGTGTCCTTTTTAAACAGCCTTGAATCCTCTATGGATTGAGGTAAAGTAGGATAATATTCAATAAAGCCACAGGGAAATAGAGAACAGGTCTGAATACTACCTGCTGAAATTTTTTGTTCTATTTTGTCACTTACATACATATTCTACCACCTATTTGATTCCAAAACATATTTTTCAGTGATGCGGATGGGTTCTCTGACATTTAAATTCTCATCATTTTCATGGCAAGTAATAAACATGCCATGCTTTTCCACATTCTCTATCTATTGTTCCAGAACTGGGAAAATAGAAGATTTACATAAATCTTTCAGAGTCGTTGCATTCGCCTTTGAAATAATGCTTAGTTTCTGTTTCTTAGATTCTATTTCATCTGCAAAGATCTGCATTGGAAACACCTGCCCTTACTGACTAAATAAAGCTTCACCTACGTTGCTAACTTACTCTTGCTTTGAACTCCTGGAATTAACAGATGATGGATATCTGCCTTCTGCAGTCATGCTGAAGGTTCTTCCACTGTCACCTCATTCTTATGAAAGTCAGACAAAAGGGGAAGGAGAAAAGTACCTTTTTTTTTTATTAGTACCACTACCATCTTTTTATGAGATATCTTGCCTAATTCACTTTAGCTTTCTTTTGAACCAGGAACTCATGGGCGACTGCTGTGTTTTCTTCAGTGAGACTGTTTTATGTATCATTTAACAAGCACACCCAAACGCCTAATGTATACATCAGTGTGAATAATGCAGACTTGATACTGTCCCTCCCAGGGCGCCAGTCTGTATTTTTAGAGTGCTTTCTCTCTTAAACGTTTGGGATCTAGCAAGTCTATGCTCCATAATGTTCCCAAAGAGATGTGACTGGGACATCTCTGAGGTCTGATAAATGTTCTTATCTGATAATTCGTCCATTTTCTGTGGGAAAGTTCTATCAGATGAAACAAGACTGTCTGGACCTCCCTTCTCTTTTTCATCCTGCTGCTTTATCAGGACGGTACCCCTTCCCTCCTGCAGAAGCATGTTTTCACATCTAGAAGCGCTTTGAAAGTCATGGTCAACCCACTGGTATCTCTTGCTTTACACTGTCGCTAACGTCACTTCTAAAAATAGGGATTGCTGCCGGGGAAACGGATGCAACAACTCTTATATATTTAATAAAAATAAATAACATTGTTGCCTCTTCAACAGTCTTTTCCTTGCCCTTCTTGGAGCAATGTTTGTGGTAGAACATTATAAAGTTACACACACTTGTCATTGACTTTTTTCAGCCTCCAGCCTCCGGATACTTGTCAACACGGCCATCTTGATCTTCCCCTAAAGGTGAATTTTATTTCTTTTCTTAAAAGCTCGGGAAAAATGTGCTCAGGTGTTTTTAAATTAGAAGAAGGCGAAAATTACACTTCTGATGCTTTCAAAGCCATTTTTCTTATTCAGATCATTACTGCATACAAATCGGGTTGAAAATAAAACAGTTGAGGTTTTCCAGGTGTCCTGCATTCTTTGAGGGAGATCTCGCAGACTAAGCGTTGAAGCATTTCCCAGGTTCAAAGTTAATTAACTGCCTCCACCCAATTTTCTCACCAGCCCTGCTTAGCCTTCCCACGTGTACATTCCACATTACTACACAAGTTTGACCTTTCTTTATAAGTCCTTCTGTCACAAACTTAAATGGATGTCTGATTTCCCTCCAGATCGGCACTGCGTTTAATTCATCTGCAAATAGTTACGAGTATTCTTATGAAAATGGAACAAAAATGGAGGCAGGGAAGGAAAAGAAGCGTATGTCAAATCTTTTAGGCACATTTCTTCACGTTGCTAAAATTCAGAAGGATGTTTGTATAGCTGTGTCCGGAGGATATTTCACAATCAATGTATTTAGCTAGACACTCTTTTGCAGGTAGGGCTTGGGGTAAATTATTTAGAAAATCAAAGTTAAAAGCCTCTTCTGAGTGGAAAAGGGGTTATTTTATTTTGATTTATCAGAACTGTATGTTTTCTGCAACTAAATTTCTAGATAATTATATACTTTTAGGAAGTATTGAAAACTTGCCTTTCTTTCCTTCAACCGTCAGTAAGTGTAGTGTAAACATTAGGTACTAAAGAGATCCACAAAAGTAATTCTTGTCTTTGCCCAAGAAGCTTAAAGTTTCTATCAGAGAGAAGAGATAAACATTTGAAAAACAGCTAGAGATACACAAATTAAAGTCCAAACCCATAAACTTAGGTTGTTTACCTCTCTGACTTCACACTCCAGGAAACCGCTGGCCTTCTTCACTCACTACTCTTGTTTCTCCCATCTACCCTGTCTGTGACTTCTTCCCTTCATTCCCTTCCTACCTTCCGCCTGTTTTATGTGTTAGGCGTGAAGCAGCGTTTATAGACACTGCTTTAGTACTGTTACTAAGTTATACTTACTAGTTACTTACCATACTATTGTCCTCTCATTTATGAGGGGAAAAAATTGTGATTACCCAGAACTGCTTATTTGACTGATCCATTCACTCATTCATGCACGCATTCATTCATTAAACGAATGCCATCTTATGAAGCTCTGTGTTGGAGCTAGCCCATCTCTCTGCAGTCCTGGTTTGTGTTTGTCACTTCTCTGAGAGCCATCAGATACCGGGCAAGAGCTGAACTTCTCGGCAGCTTCCCAGTTCCAGGGATCCGGCCACCATTCACACTGTGATGGGATTCCCAACATCATGGCATCAGGGGCATGTGACTTAGGCTATGGGGCTTCTCAACTATCTCTGCCTGCTTTTTCTTTGCCTTCTCCGTCTTCCCTTGATGTGTTGTCACTTAGTGTCCCCTGGCCTAAGCTTGGGGTCCCTTGCTCTTCTTTTCCTTCTTTACTCACTCCCTTGGTGCACCCACTTGGATTCAACTAGCACCTACATTCAGGTGAGCCGCAGATCCCCATCTCCAGCTGGACCTTTATACCCTCTCTTCTGTCCCATGCTTCTCAATGTCTACAAAATATGTCAAGTAGATATTTCGCTGCCATCTAAAACAAACAGGTCAAAACCAGATTTTATTATCTCTACTCCCAAAGCTGCTGATGCTGACTGCCTCCCCAGAAGCAGCAGAGGCGCGGGTGTCCCCAGTTCCCAGGTCCATCTTCTACCAGCCTCCTTTTCCCACCCACTGTCCCCTTGGCCTTGCACCCTCCCCTCCAGTCTTCCATAAGCCCTCCTCATGCTTTTGCTGTATGATTTCCTCAGACCCAGCCTTTCACCACTATTTCCCCAGCCCAAGAACTATTCCAGATACTAACTATCTCGAAGTAAAAATATACATCCATATTAATACACTCAAAGAAGTGATAAACAGGAAAGCTTTCTTGGGGCATCCTGCACATGCCCCAACAGATCAGGAACAGTTCCTGTCACATGTTTTCGAGTGATTTATAGAGCATAAAAGAAATGCTTCAAGCTGGAGTTATATGAATATTTATTAGGTTTTTCTATTTACTTAACTCAATAGTTGTTTAATTGTTATGCTCCCAGGGAGGCAATGGCCTAACAGGCACATTAGAAATGGATGGAACGAAATGGAGACCTGGCAGATTTAATAATGGCATTCCACGCATCTACATCAGAAGACGTACCCGAAGTCAGGACATCATGCTGTCAGAAATTCTGCCTCTCATTTATCTTCAAGTTTCTCATTTCTTCATTTGTATCCCTTTTTACTTTTTTTTTTTTTTTGCATCACATTATTCTTCTACCCCCTTGAGATGAATTTAAGAATGACTGAAGTTACTTGAGAGAACAAGCTGACTGAGACTTCTCACTTCCCCCGTCTCCAGCACTCACTTGGCTGAGCTTTGGAAAACTTAATTGTTCACTGTACTCCGTTATTTTTCTATGTGGGACTTGTCCACAGTTGTGAGCTTGGCATAAAAGGCTCTTCTTTCCTGTTAAGGAAGAGAGAGCATCATACTCCTCTTAGAACCGTGGGACTCTCACTTCCTGGGAAAGTTCTCAGTGGGTGGCTTATCTAAGGCTCTCAACAACTCCTCTCCCCTTCTCCCTCATTACCTCAGTGTAGGCCATTTAGATGCTCATTAAAATCGTCTCTAAAGTCGTCTCCAGAGGAAGAGTAGAGAAGAGGGAAAGCAACGCTGAAATAAATCAGCTATATGGATTTTGCCAATTTGCTTCTAATAAGAATCTGTTAATAGAATGTTGGAGTTTTCAGGAAACTCTGTCGGGCTTAATCCCAAATTGCACAGAGTTTAAACATAAGAAGTACCTCCCCCCCCAAAAAATGGAAGTCAAGGCAGATATTCAAAAGTGCATGTAAGGAAACTGTGAGGACCAGTAGAAGTAATGAGAATAAGTGGGATGCTATATGCTATATAATAAAATGGAGGAAACCGCTGAAAGAGTTCACTAGAGAGAAAGAAGCAAAGGAATAAAATGTCATTTACAAACTGTAGAGGGGTAACAGATAGAGGCAAAGGAGAAAGCCAGCGGAATAAGGGAAGGTTCCTATTAGATGATACCGAAGAGACAATGGCGGTGAAGTGCTTTTTGATCATCTGTTTTATGAAATTAAACCACACCAGAGCTAACACTGTGGCTTCTACGAAAAGGTTAATCCCGTGCAAGGGTGCCTGAAGTTTAGCCCACCCTCTTCTCCCCCAGCTGTCCTTCTAGGCGTGGCATTGTGCTTGCTGAGAGCAGGTGACTTTTTCTAATTTCCACAAGGTGCCACACGGAACCGCAGTGAAACTGCATCCTGCGGTTCATCTAGACCCGAGGTGGAAACCTACGAATGAGTAACTCAGTGTGTTGAAGTGATCTGAAGGACATCTGACATGCCCCCCTATTGGAGAGAGCCACAGGTGAGCCGCACAGAAGTAACCTGAGAAATTCCTCAAGTTGAAAATGAGGTCAAGAGCTATCCTGGACTCCTCCAATGTCAATTAAGTGACTCCTTTTGATATTGTTTCCCCGGGATGTTCTCTTCTGAGAGCTGGTTCTCGGAAGTAGCACATGGCAATGGCATGAATGCCTCAGAAGGGATCTGGTGATGGAACAGCGGAATGGGGGGAAGGGGGAAAGAATGTTCTTGAGGAATGGGTAAGCAGAATTATTTCAAATTCTTAACACTGTGTTCAGTCGTACGCTCCATAACTAGAAGGAAAAGACCTGATGTAGAAGAGAAGCACCAAGAGAGGGAGAGGGGGAGGGAGATAACGTTTGTCAGAGCACTGATTATACACCAGAAATGTTATATGCATCACCCATTCTGGCAAGGACCCTGTGAGATGGGTCCCATTAACCTCACCTGACAGATGAGGAAACTGCAGTTCACAGCAGTCAGGTGCTGGGGCTGAGGTCAGACAGCTAGTGAGTCACATGGCCCAGATGTCAACCCAGGTCTGACTACAAAGCCCATATTCTTTCAATTACACCATGCAGCTTATTAAAAGGCTGAACAGTACGCCTGAGGAGTAAAAGTTAAAGGAAGTTCTATAACTCATGCTTGACAAAAAAGACTGAAAAGTGATATAACATTTTGAAGTAACGTCTAGAAAGGACAGGCCTAAAGGATGGTAACCAGCTGTTTTCAAACTTGTTCTGAAGAAGTAAGCATAGGAAATGGACTTCAAGTGGGGGCAACATGAAGGAAAGCTTCCTTACCAGAAAGGTTGTGTGGAGTCGAGTTGAGGCGAAGCAACACTGTGGAATCTTCTTCCTGTGCAGAAGTTAAGACAACTAATGCCGGGGAGGAGATAAAAGGTGGAATTTTTTTCAAATGGAGGAAACCGCTGAAAGAGTTCACTAGAGAGAAAGAAGCAAAGGAAAACTGCCCCAGAATGGCATGGCACAAAACAGCACAAAATGGCAAAAGGAATGGGAAAATAGAAGGGGTGGGGAAATAAATAGAAAACAAGAGAATCATGATTATAAATAATGAGGATATTTTTGTTTTCACCATGTCTAGTGTGACTCTCCTTGTGGAGCAAAGCCCTACAGCATTTCTTTCTCTGAGGGTATTTTTCAAGCAATATCGGTTTTAATCTGAAAGGAAGAATTTAAGCGTGGGCTTGCCCCCAAAGTACTAAGTGACCACTTTAGGGGCTCTTGCAATCCTCAAATCAGCTTATTCTTTAACTTTATATTTCTATAGATTTTACAGTGATGTCAGTTTTAAAAATATCATGCCCCATTTCATTCTCATATTCCCCTATATATTAGGCATTATCATTCTGTGACAATTTACAGTTCATAGTTACAAAAACTGTGGCCCAGAGAGGCTAAAGGACTTCCCTAGTTAATAACTGACAGAGCTAAGACTTGACACTAAGTCCTTGAATGGATCCCAAATCCAGGATTCTTTCCAGAAACTTAACCTGTATTTCCAAACACATACAGAGGGTTGACTGTCAACCATACCACTTCGCGTTGTTCCCTTCACTTCATTTGTAAACTCTAGAGACTGCTTAAAAGGGCAGAAGAAGAACCGCAAAAGAAAACTGATACTCAGAGTAACAGAACAATAAAAAGGACTTACGTGGACTCCCATGGCCCTCTACAGACATGTTATGAGATTAGTTTCACAAGGGCTCTAGATGTGGGAAGCGATGTCTAAAAGCTTTTGGTCTTTATGTTGCTGAAGCCCACTATGAAGACTGTGCCCAGAAATCATGCTTTCCTTCATTTGTTTATTCTTTCATTTTTTTTTCAAATTTGAAACAGATGAGGTCACAATTTTTCATCTATTTTTACAGTACTGAAAAATTTTAAAGTACTGTATCTTATGGAGAAATAAACGACAAGGTATAAAAACACATCAAGCTCACTTTAACATTTTAAAAGGTTTTAATTGCTTTGCTTCCTAAAATAATATACAGAAATTTAAAACATTTATCGTTTACCTTAAGAATTGTTCTGGGAAATGTGGTAAGGTCTGCAAATATGGAGTGTTTGGGGCTTATACAAAGAACATAAACAGAAAAACTAATGGGAAGAAAGTATAGTTACAGATAATAAGTTTTAACGAACATACAGCGTCTAAATCAGGGAACACTCCATGTAACATATTATCTGTATGTATAGATATGGCCAGAACTGCAGAGTGCAGAATTTAGTATAGAAATGCCATCACAATAGTCTCATTCCTGGCGGGCCCTGCTTGTAAATCAATTTCAAGCACAGAATTATTGATAAACATATAACTGAATGTGGTGAATCCCAAATCTTGGATATTCAACAATATTGAACCTTCACCATGGTACAGTATTCTTTCCACACAGATGCCCTAATCTCTAAGGGATGGGGGAGGCTACAGTGTGAGGTAATCCATCATCACAATTATGACAAGGAAATGGAACTGAAATTGTTTGATAGGACGGAAATTCAAATGCCCAAGTGCTCATTAGGAGTCTTGGCTTTAGGGATAAGCCGTGTTAGTGGAATCGACCATGCTAAGGTAATAGGAGGAATAGACAACTTAGAGCACATGACCCAGCCCTGCTGCCTGCCTCCTAATCTCTCTGTCATCACACAGCTTTCCTTGGAGCTCTGCCAAGCAGTGTGCCAGCAGAGAAGCTGCTCTGTTGAGCAAAGGATGCAGACCCGAGCTACCTTGTCACCTGCTTCCGGCGAAGGCTGAAAGCATATTGTTTTCAGAGGGCTCATCCTTCCAACAACCAGCTCAGCTCCATTATTAAGCTATTCTTTTATCTATAACTAATATTATTATTATCACCATCATCATCATCACTATTATTATTTTAGAGAGGGAGAGAGAGAGAGCACAGAGGGAGAGGGAGAGAGAGAATCTTAAGCAGGCTCCATGCCCACATGGAGCCCAACTCGGGGCTTGATCTCACCACCCTGAGATCATGACCTGAGCCGAGATCAAGAGTTGGACGCTCAACCGACTGGGCCACCCAGGTGCCCTAAAACTAACTTTAAAGTCAAGTGATAAAGATAGGGTGTCTGCTATGCCAACCTTAGAATAATTGTTTTTCTCACAAAAAACCCACTTCTTTTGCAGACCCAACACTCGAGCACAGTGGCATCTTCTAAACTTGCTTGTGTCTTAAGCTTGCTAATAAGATATCAAAGTAGTCCAAATTATTTGGACATACAAAGTCTTGTTTTGAAATAAAGAGTTGAATTTCTACTAGATCCACATGATTTTTAGGATTAGAAAATGTCCATCCTTCTTCTCAAGCCTTATCACTTAATGTTGTTACTCACAAGGATCTTGATCACTGTTGCAGAGTCTGTGGGGGCTCCACAGCTGAAAGGAACAAACTTCCTGGGGGATGGGATCCTGCGAAGGTTAAAAACCAGGACTATTCCCTGACATTCGGTGACTTGGAATTGCTATCACTTAATCTATACAATTCAAAAACTTAAGAGTTAAATTTGGGTGTTTGAATTCAGTCCACCCTTGGACAAAAGGTACTTAGCCTTTTGTAAGAAAAAGGAAGCACATAAGAAACCAAAAGAAAACCATGAAGGTGTGCACTTCAGTTGAAGTTGGACAGTGCTCCAAGAACTAATAAGGAGCTATTTTAAAAAGGTTGGGGTGGGGGGAGGAAACTAGGAAAAGTGGCCAGGATCCCGTATCCAACGTTCCTATCCGAAGATACCCAGGATAAATCAGAGACCACAGAAGGGGCAGGGGCAGACAGAAACACACACAGCAGGGTCTTCTGTTGCATTACCAACTCTATGTGTTTATACTCGTGGCTAAAGCTATGTGACATCTTACTCAGTGATCTCTAAAACTGAAACAGTATTATCACTTTTATAGAAGTGAGCATTGAGCAAGATGTCAAGACTTTTAAGCAAGAGATCAAAGATTTAAGACCGAGCTTCAGTAAATGGTCACTACTGTTCACAGCTGCAATAGCTGTCTTCCAGAGACTATTTGGATTATTGGACAAAAAAAAGACTTGGAGAAAGTACTCATTCCTGGTGATGAGGACCTGTGTTATGAGAATGGTAAGACAATGACTGAATTAAGAGATCAAGTGGAGGCCCCTTTTTCCTTCTGGGAACAGAAAAGGAGCCTTTTGTCAGCTGTGGTGTGAGTGTTCAAGGCCAGGCTGTGGCCTGGGAAGGACTGGATGTAAGAATCATCTGGAGCCTGAAGAAGGGAGCTGGACAGAAGCAGACTTAGACTGCTTTGGTCTTAGCTCTTTAGTCCCCTTCCCTCTTTTCCTCCCTCTGTTTGTCTCTGTCTCTCTTCTTCCTTCCTCTGTAGTTCTTTTCAATATATCTTCCTTTGTACTATTAACTTTTGTCTACCTCCTTTTTTTTTTTTGGTCCTAGTGAAAGTGTTTCTTCTACACATTTGACACCCGAGATGATGCATATGCAGCCATCCCCTGTCTGAACACCACCTGGGCCACCAGGGCTGTCCACAGGGCGTTAGCGCATCGGTGACCCGAGTCACCGAGGGCGTGCCTGCATGCAGAAGGAGCTCTCCATCTCAATAGCTGGGTGGACATGGGTTTCTCCTTCATGATGAAAGTCTAATATCTTCCCCTGTTAAGCAGGGTATAAAACTGTGTTCGATGGATTTATGACCAGGAGGTTTATGTCTCCACGGTCCTGCCTGTGGATGCTCGACTTCTGCATTCATGTCTATATAGGCAAAACAGAGGCATGACATCAGGCTTGAAGCATGACTTGGGTAGATTAAGTTAAAGGCCCCTATCTACTTCATCATTCTGTTTGTTTGTTTGTATTTTGGTCTGTTTCTAAATAGACTTATTCAAATAACCTCTCTTTCCCCCTTCCCATAGTTAGGTGCAGCTTTAATACCACTAGCTTTAGATATTTTTCGTTGTCAAGTTAGAATAATAGGACTTTTGAACTTGTCTTCCATATGAATGCAAAATTCAAAATATGCCTGTAAAAAGATTAAACAGAAATTAGGGATGCTAAATATCCCACATTATAGGGACAAACCAGAGTTAAAAGTAAAAAAAAAAAAAAAAAAAAACGGCAATCCAGAGTTTAAATTTCCTGCCTGCAGGGCACACTACACCTTACATCCTCTTAAATTCCACAGGTAATATAATTTATATTAAATGGGACAGGTCCCAGCAGAAATCTGTACTGGCGCCAGGCAAAACAATTACTTTGATGTGCTCTTTTGAAAGTATTGTGGCTTCCAGGTACAGGGGTTACATGCAGACAATTGGTAGAAGATTTAGATGTACTATCTGCTATTAAAATTATTAAATTGCTAACCTGTAATCATTGAGTAAAATGCACAAACAAAGCTAATCTATTTACTCGGTTTGTTGTTTTTTTTTTTTTCCACTAATCAACGGCTTAAAAAAATTTAAAGTCAGACAGTCTAATAGTTTGCTAAGCTACAGTTTCCTAGAAAAGAAAGCAAAACACATCGTCTGCCAGCAGATGTGTTCGGAACAAAACCTTCTTAAGATGACAGCAGGGTATATGTTGCGAAGGCAATTACAGTGGAATTCAGGTGGGGCCAAAGTACATCAAGATTACAGTTCTGCAACGAAAAGCCTTTTGCTGTATTTTGACCACGTTTCAGGAAGTCCTCAACCTACCCTAGAGTTGAGTTCCTGAAAGTCTGTTTGTAAACTGACTATTTGGAAAGCAGAATGAATGTTCTTATTTGAATTATGACGGTCAGAAACAGGAACATTTATTCAATACCCATGAGATGCCAGGTAAGTCGCTAAAGATGAAGGCCCCTTCAAGGGCAGGGGCAAACGAATGTCCAATAATTACAAGCGGCCCCTGGAGTAGAAGGCAGATGCTGTGCATGAGCTGCAAGAGCACAGAACTCCTGAGTCCCCAGCAGCCCTGGCGCCAGAAGACGGAAAGAATACAGAGAAAGACAGAGGAAAGACAGGAAGAAATGATGAGGGGAAGGAAACTGCAGAGAAGACGAGTGAACGAGGCGTTACTGAGATGGGGCAAGAGTATAGAGAAGACGTCGGAATGGGTGAGGGAGCTGCACAGAATAAGACAACAGCTAAAGAAAAGAGCCGCAATGCGCGCGCGAGCTATCCCAGGCCGAGGAGAGCAGCTCACGGCTCATGCCATCAGCTCCCTGAAGGCGAAGAGGAAGCCCGGGCCCATATACCGGCTGCCACTTGTGCGTAACAGATGTTTCAGTCAGCCATGGGTAATCCCGTGGGTAATCCTGAGTCCCAGGCAAATTCTTGGTGCACTCAACCGTCTCGTTTGGCTTTTTTTCTTCCTCCACAAGGAAGGAATTTCGTTTCCTTCAGTGTTTAACTGGCGGACTCTATAGACACTGCTTTGGTCTGAATGTGTCTCCCCCAAAGTCATAGGTGAAATCCCAGCCCCCAGAGTGATGGTATGAGGAGATGGGGCCTCTGGGGTTGATTGGGTCATGAATGCGATCGGTGCCTTTCTAAAAGAGGCTCCAGGGAGCTTGCTTCCCCCTTCCACCAGGCAAAGACACAACAAGAAGTCTGCAACCCGGGAGAGGGACCTCACCAGACTGTGCCAGCCTCCCTGATCTTGGACCTCCCGGCCTCTAAAACTGTGAGAAACAACTTTCTGTTGTTTAGAAGCTTCCCAGTCTATAATATTGTTTCATAGCAGCACAAAGTGACAAAGGCAGGTACGGTATTAGTTTTATTTAAAGGAGTAGAAATTGAGTAATTTAGTGGAAAGAGGCAGTCAAGGTCCATCTGTACAGACTGGAAAGTGGCAGCAGAAGCTGACATGGGCTGCGAACATGGAACTTAGGTCACATGGAGTAGCTGATACCACCCAAGAGCAGTAGAAGGACTGGAAATTATGCTGGAAACCCAATTACATCATTACCATCCAGTGCAGCTGCTTACTCCCATGTCTACCACGTCCCAGAACCACTCAGCCGCAACAAGATTGTTACCGAGAAACATCCTTACTGGAAAAATTAAGCACTGGTCCAATAATTTCCCGTTAATGACCAATTTCCCTAAATGTTGGCTTGTGTGCCTCCTAAGTGGCCACTCCATCTTTCTGCTCCCTATCCCCGAATCACTGTCATTAATGAAGTGTTTCCCCAAAGAACAGACCTTCCAGATGCTTCCAAAGAGGGCATGGACTTCTTTTGAAATTTCTCTGTCGTTTCCCCCCTCATGCTCACTTTAATCATGAATGATCTCCTAACTTCAGACAAACGCTGCGAGGCCTTGGACTTTCTCAGCGCGGGACTCCACCAAAGTCCTTGTCCCTTTTTATTGAAGCTAATAGTTCACATGTTTGGTTTCCACTCGTCCTCCACTATAGGGTCTGCCCCATTCACCTTTGGAACAAGGCGCTGACCTTACTTACATGGGTCCTGGCACATGGCAGATGATCGGTAGTTGTGAATGAAACCCAGTTTAACAAGGCATTGATTTTTAATGTTTGTAGCAATTATGACCCTCCCTTTGATCCAGAGCTGCTGGAATGACTATTAAGCCTCTAACAGTCAGCATCTAAACTAGTAATACCTTACAAGCATGGTTTTCCGCCCTCAAAGAACTTACAATCTAAACAATGAATAAGAAAAGAGAACTCAAAATTCTTACGCTAATAAAACTTCATGTTCATCACGATTTGTTATTTTGAATCTCTTCCCTCTTGATCTTCTCCAACGTCCTTTTCTCTCTCCACCCCTCTACACGATGTCGTTGAAAAGCATCCTGTGAGCTGCACCGACTCACAGTCCGAATTCTAAGTGTTGGTGGTGGGCAAGACGATAGAGTCGCCTTCCTGTTCAAGTCTGGGTGCAAAAACCACACGCCATTGAGACTTCTGCTTAGCTTTTCCCTTCTAAAGCCACAGAGCCCGCTAATAAACACAAAGATGTATACAAACACTTATTAATGAATGTTGCTGGGCTACTGCAGACCACTCTGTAGGAATCAACCTTTGAGGGCTCATGTGAAATGACAACAAATGCGCAGGCCTGTAAGACGCTATCACCAGAGGCACTGACCACCCCCACCCCCACCCCCCCGAAGTGACCCCTCACAGTCCAGCTCACCTCTCTGACAAGACTTCCAGAGGAACGCCCCTCTGGCCATTGTTACATGTGACCTCATGGCAACTTCCCGACAGGAGTTTAGCTGCAGGCTCATGTCTAAAAGTTCAGGCGCTATAAAAACTGGTTTATTGGATGCAAAAGAGAATTAGGACTTCAAAGACTCTTACTCTGTCAAATTAAATTAACATATGGAACAGCAACTAAGCTATGATTGGTATTCATAGCATCAGCTCTTTGGTAAGGCTCTGGCTGGTTTTTAATGCAGCTTGTTCACTGTTTTAAGTGAGCTATTGCTGATGTACTCTGGTAACTTGGAAGAATATTTAATGATGTGGGAAATGCTCGCAATATATTGTAAAGTGTAAAAAGCCAAATACAAATTATATGTAAAGTATAATCCAGATTTTCTTAAATAAGATAGGTTCTATATTATACTTAGTTTTTTTTTTATTTTTTACTTTATATAAGAAAAGAATTACACCAAAATACTAATGCAAACTTCCTCTGGATAGCAGGATTAAGGGAACAATTTTATTTTGTTTCTTGTACTTGTATGAATTATTCAAGATGTTTAAAGAAGAGCGTATTACTTTAATAATCAGAAGAATATATGTTTTTAAAGAAAATATATTTTTAAAGAAAACTATGTCTTATGTAAGAAGAAACGTATTGCAACAAAGAGTACGCAAAACAGACAAGCATTTACAGGCACGCTCTAGGCCTTGTGTGGCTCCTTTCAGAACAAGTGTAGTCGAGGGCTTATATGCCCGTGTGATACAGGCAAACGTCCACACACAGGACAGGAGTCACCTTTTTGTTTATTCTCCTTTCTATTCCTCAACCTAGAAAACTGTAATAATGAACAAAGTAATAGAATAGTGGTAAGATTTTTCTCTTTTTTTTTTTTTCCTGGAAGAGCAGACAATTTTAAAATATAGTGGAATGTCACTGAAGAAGCTTAATAAAGATTTAAACAAAATCAGGTAGGTTGAAGCCTAAGAAAAAAACAATATTCAATAGTTTTGTCTTACAAAAACAGCAATTTCATTTGGTTTAACGGAATACATCAGTATCTCTAATTACATATAATAAATATCCCTTTTAGTATTTATCCTTATCACCCTATCATATATGTATATATGTATTTAAGTGTAAAGTCAATTTACTATGACCTACAGTCCCCTAAAATCAGAAAGCCAAACCTATAAGAGAAAGACATTAACACACGCATTTCAAAGGCTGATATAAAGGATTTTTTGATTTTTTTAAAATGCTGTTTCACTCCACAATTCACCTAAACAAAAGCTAATTTGGCTATAGAGTTATACATACATAAGAAGCTTAAAAGGTAGCTTCAAATTAGCAGGCAACTTAATCCCCAAAATATCAAAATAATTGTTTGAATCAATTAATGGCATCATTCAGAATCATCAGACCAACCGATTGGGCGTATCAGAACCATTCTGGGTGCACCTTGCTTTCTTTATCTGTAAAACAGCAATATTTTACCTGTTAAAATTGGCAACAAAAAATTGGTTCAAGAACAATCGCTACGGGATTGGAGGATAGGGGTGCCTTGTACTCTTATCTTGATTCTGGACACTTTCCACCGTAGAAAAACAGGATATGCCACAATCATATGCTGAAAGAGATTAACTGATAATTGTACAATGCTTGATATTAGAAGTAATAAAATGAACTGCTGTGCAACTTGCAATTGTTACGGGAGTTTATAATCTAGAAGCAGATATAGTGACTGCAATGCTTTGATCACTCAGCAGACCCCTTGAGCCAAAAGACAGCATTGGGTGGAAGCAGTAAATCCGGACTCTAGCCCCAGCCTCTCAACCGATGAGTTCTATGACCTTGGAAAAAAATTTCCCAAACCTCCCTAACTTGGGCTCCTCTGGAAGACAAAAGCTCATGATTTATCTGTCACATGAAGTGGTACTTTGCAAATTACTCTACAAATTAAATGAATTATAATTACCGTTCATGATAATCACTTTGTGATGCCTTTGGCTTTGTTATTTACTATTCCTGGCAAACATAACTCTACCTCCCCCAAATGAGACGTTTCCTTTGTGTTTCCACCAGGAAATCAAGCGGCTCTAGGCAGTTATCATGAATGCGAACTTGTCAGGGTTGAGTTTTGGTTCATTCCAGCGACAAAAATGATTATTAGCTAATCATCCACAGAAGCCCGTATCTCACCAACCAAGAAGCCAAAGACATGATGTAGCGAATGGGGCAGATATACTGTGATTTAATCCATATTCATTTTCAAGATGAAGGAACGCCGCCCTTGGAACGCAAACAGCCTCTCCAGGCCCACTGATGCCGTGTTTGACAGGGCTGTCAGAAACGTTTTGCTAACATTTGACCGAAATAAATATTCACTGTGACACCTCGAGCCTTTTACATTTGATCCTTTTTACGGTGGCTCCCTTTAGCCAGGGACCCTTGCTCTGCCTCCAGCCGGCAATGTCTCAGTCTGCTTGGCCGGCTCTCGTGACTGCGATCTTTCAGCTTTCCCCAGAAGGTGTTTTTCTCTCCTTAGATCATCTTACTGTGTGCTTCAGCATTTCCCCAAAATTTTCTTAATAAATTGCAATTTATATTGCTTCAAACTGTTGACTTAAAATTAAGCAATGAATAAAAAAAGAGAAAAAGAAAAAGAAAAACCTACTCTTCTCTCCATTCCCAGTGTAAGCTGACCCTGTATATATTTAACCTTGCAGGTTTTTTGGGCACTACTTTAGTGAAGTGTCCCGAGTTTCAGGCTTTATCACCAGCAAAGCCAAGAGTTCCAAATTGTGTGTTTTATGGAAAACATATAAATAATAAGTCCTAAATCAATATACAACAACATACAAAGCAACTAAAGGGAGGTGGTATTTCCCGTGATACTTCAGGTCTTGGTACTTGTTTGTTTTTTGTTGTTGTTGTTCTTTCAACAAGGATATATGTATATCCTTGGGCTAATATTTCCACTTATGAACAATGTATTCTCTCTTCCTTCTGGTATATCACACTTCGGCTTGCTTTATTTTCTCTCTAATCATTTACTACCTGGTTTATATGATCCTCTCACTCTTCACGATTGAGATATAAAATTTTGGATTAATACTGGTAAGAAGCACATTGCCATTTTCTGTGGGACAAGAGTGAGGAAGTCTGAATTCCATTAGGGCCGGACTGTGAGTTTAATAATTAAATCGTGTGGCTTGAGCAGGTCAAAAATTTGGCTGTACCCGAGATGCCCAATAAGATCAGAATATGGTTCTCTAACTTTCTTTTGAATAGAAAACATACCAGAACACCCCCAGTCCACCGTCCTCTCCCCCATTTCTGGGCAGCTATTTCCTCATATCATGCTACCTACTACTGAACACAGATCTGGGCATCCAGAAGTCACTGAGTTCTGTTCTCGCACTTGCTGAAAACATTTCCCCAGGCTCAGTGTGTGATCAGTCATGATATACAAAAGAATATAAATGTGGGGTTTTTTTTAGGGGCTCTTGGGGTGAAAAATCTTTTTGGGAAAGACAATTTCTGAATCAGAAAGAGCTGAACTCAAATTCTATCGCCATCGTTTATTGCCAGTATCATCTTTAATGTTGTGTAAAATGGAGATATTAGAAGCTAGCTCACAAGGTTCTTTAAAAGAGATGAGTTTTGAAGCATGTGCCCCGTACAGGAGGTAGCACCTAAGAGACGTTCAGTATTGTTGGTTTGGTTTTCATTCCACGGTAAACAGACTATCATCGGCCTTAGCAAATTCACACCGATTCTCCTTAAGAAACAGAGATTGGCCCTTTATTTTTACTATTTATTTGGAATGGAAAAAACATCTTTAAAGTGCGATGATCCGTATTGTGAACAAACATTTGAACCTTACTTGAAGAACAGGAACCAAATCTTATTTCTGTGTGGAGCCATAAACAAAGAAGACAAAGACTGGCCCATGGCTGGTTCTCAAAAAAATAAGTTAAGATGAAAAAAAAAGTTAATCAATGCCATCAATTTTTATTATACTCGAAGCACAATTCTGTGTGCCTAACATGAAAGACTTAGTTTTCTGATCTACTTCTGTGTATTTCAGGTGTAAGTACTTTGGTTAGATTTTCAAAGTAGGTTAGTAGTGGTGGCTTTTCTTTCTTAGGCATGCGTGTGTGTGTGTGTGTGTGTGTGTGTGTGTGTGTGTGTGTGTCTCGTGACTCTGTTTGAAAAGTTCTGCTGGTGTCCTTGGAATAACAAGTACCTAAAAATAGGACTCAACAGGAATTGGTAGAGAATTTATGAATTCGGTCATAAAGCTTCCATTGTCTCTGTTATCTGGTAAATGATTAACAACTGGCTCTCCGGGAGGAAAAAAAAAAAGTGTGCATGTATACACTTACATAAGTTTATTATAAATTTTGTGACATAAAGAATGTATATTGAACAATCTCAAATTATGACAAAATGTACAATACTCTATTTGTGCATTCCAAACACCTATAACTTCAGTTTGGAATGCTATTTCTTGCAAAATTCACTATCAGTTGTTATAATTCTATCATCAAATACAGTGTCATAAAATCAGACTATAAATCAATGTTTGATTACTTTTCCATTCAGCAAAGAAATGTCCATGTTATTAACAAATGAGTGCAATACCAACATAAACATAGGTTGATTTTTTTGTTTACATTAATAAGTAAAACCAAAGTGAAGCAAGTCAGAAATTCACTCATTCATCAATAATGTGACTGACTTCTTTGCTGAATTGGATAATAGTTCCTGAATACTCAAGGAATATTTCCTCAAATTTTTTTGTGTGTTATTCACAATGTAAAAGTTACAGACACAACACTCTTAAGTTTAACCTGCATTATTAAAATGTTCTCGGTAACTCTTTAAGCCTGGACAATTATCAAAACGATATGTCAAACCTTATTTTTAGCATTTGCCAAGTTCTGTGACATAAATGCTCCCAACCATGGTCGATTTCAGGCTACCCATGTGTCATCATTGAACACAGAGTAGGAAAGAGATGCACAGTGGCACAGATCATGTACTAATTTCTCCACACAGATCCAATAAGCATAAATGACCTCAAGAGCATCAATAATAGTAAAATTTAGTAAAATAATTTGGAAATTAGGAGTCTCGTGTATTACCTTTGTTTTTAACCTAATTTATTTAAGTTTATATACTAAAATTTTTAATGATTGCTACATTTAACAACCAGTTCACAAAATTCCTGAAAATTTAATAATCTGCTCCAAGTTGGCTCCTGCACACCCCAAGAATCTCCCTTAATACCTCTGGCTAGTTTGGGTCTAGCTAGCTTTATCTGTAAACAGGTGAATTTAGTGAGTCATTAGAAAGGACTAGAGCTTCTATTGCACAAACTGGGCTAATTTTGTTTAGTTGCCTTTTCGAGAACAGGAAACTATAAAATTGTTACTGTGGTCTCTGAGTACCCCACTCTGTGCATTTATTGCAGTTCACAGAGTTGGTCAGTGTCTTTTGACACAGTTGGTCCTTGACCAGTGGCCAATGTGAGCCTGCTGTGGGTACGAAGAGGAAAAATTAATGCTACTTGTCTGATTCCTACCTGAATCGTGCACAAGATTTCAGTCTGAAAAGCTCTGATCTCTGGCCCTCAGCTGTGCTCCGAACTAGGAACAGATTCTACATAGCTTGATAACACCCTGGAAAGGAATCCTGGGGAGAAGAGCCTGACCATACCCTGGGGAGTGAGAACAAAATGAGTTCTTGGAATAGTAGTGTGGGAAATGTTAAGCTATTTAGTAACATAAGATCTAGTACTTTCGTTAACAAAGTCTATCATACACAAATATAGAGTGCAGTAAGCCTCTAGCAGAGAATGTAGAAACTGATCATTACTGTCCTTTCTCTCTGAGAGAGAGCAATGACTGAAATACTCCAAGGGGAGGGATCTCAATTCAAACAAATCGTTTTCACTGTCAACACAGTAAACATGACCTTATTTGCTACTAGTAATTAGCAAAATAATCTAAACTGCATATACAAAAGAGTCTAAAATAATGAAGTAATTTTCCTATAAGTCAGGATTTCAGAAAACAAAATATTCAGATGACTGAGACAAAAGGTTTCCCCCTTTGTTGGGTTTTATTATTTATTTATTATTTTATTAAAGTCCCCACATAGCTGCCTCAACATCTGACTTTAGGAGAAGCAGACAAACCCTAGTTTCAAGAAACTAGTTGTCACGCATGGAGCACTGGGTGTTATGAACAAACAATGAATCATGGAACACTGCACCAAAAACTAATGATGTAATATATGGTGATTAACATAACAATAAAAAATTTAAAAAAAAAAAAAAGAAACTAGTTGTCACATAGGTGGCAAAAGTGTCAACAGGGAAAATACGATAGTGCAGTTGATCGTGGAACTAGAAATATCCATGTTCCTAAGATGTAGTGCGATATTCGTAAATTAAAATGAAAACTATCCAAAGATCAAACGTTTCCAAATCTCAGCATAAAAATAATGCAATCTGGAAAATAATCACTTTCTTCCTTGGCACATAAAAATTAAAGGGTATAGACCATGGTAAAATGTCTAGAATGTAGAGTATATTCTAGAGTAGTAGGCTTTTCTTCAATAAGCTTTCAGAAACTTGGCCAGAACATTTCCATTAAATTCCCTAGGACAGAATTCCTCTCACCCAAAGATAAATTTGACTCAAGCCCTCATCTTCCTCTACTCAAACCTTCTGCAGTTCAGAAAATATCTTGCGATTATCCCAAGGCAGATTTGAAAGTGTATATATCCTGTGATGATGAGGAAGAAAACCAGTGAAGTAGTGGAGTGAGTTCTGAAGCAGGAGAATGTAAGATCTGAAGCCACTATCGAGGTGTGGGGGGAGCTAAATATAGGTACTATAGAGAATAAATCGACACTGAAAAGGGCTTGCTCCCAAACAAGTAGTCATAAACTACAAGGTACGAAATAAAAGGATATTTGGAAACATTTGAATATTTGACTAAACCTTTACATTTTCATCTGTTTGGCAGCATTAGTTACAATTGGACAAGGGGCAGAATAGGAAGAACACAGCCATTGCAGTTACCTGCTATGCTTGGAATCTGGCTCCATTACCCTCTTATACCATAACCTCCCTCGGTCTCAGTTTCCTCACCTGTAAGATGGGAATAACCATAGCATGACCCTCTGAGGGTTGTCAGGAGGATTAAAGAAAATGGGAATCAAGTGCTCGACCTAGTTGGTGCTCAACCTGCATGGCCACCTTTGGGATCATAGTAGATATAAATGAAATTGAAGCCCTTAAAGGATGTCGAATACATTCAATAACTACGTATGCAACATCAGAATATTAAATAACACAGATACTTAAAAACTCATGAAGCTTTCTTGATGGAAAAAAAGTGACGCCTAGTTAGCAGGTTTTCGGGACTGATGGAACAAGGCTCTGCAGGAAACACCAGCCGCTGCAGGTTTCCGCTGGGACCGGGAAGCTCCACTTGGCAAGAGTTGCAAAAGGCATTGAAAAGATCTGAACACTGGTTCATGATTTACAATGGAGTATACTGAACTGATTACAACAAATAGCATTGATCAAAAAAAAACACCCCGAAACCTGAAAGAAAATGAATAAAATACTGTTGTACTGAAGAGAATGATTTTCTACCCTAGTTGTGCTAGCTGTCAAACTTTCTCCCCCCCGACCTACAATGCCTGTGCATTTAAAAATGTACTGATGTAGGGATCTTTGGGGGTTATTATGCACATCTTAGCTGGAAAAAAGCCTGGTATCAAGTTTGTTACCCAAAGGGACTGAAGCTCACATTGAAGCGCCCACACGGAACCACATCACACCAGAATTAAAATGAAGAATTGACATCAGTGCTTGTGGAAACAAAACTATTGTGTTATCCTTTCCTATGGGCCAATCATTTATCTTTCTTATTTCTCTAGGAGAAATGGTTAACATCCCTCCTCACCCGCCCCGTTGCTCTCCCTAACATCCCTTTTGAATTTAAAAACAGTGATCAAAAACCGATCCGTGTTTGTCCTTTTTCCTGCCCCGCCCTCTTACGAAGATGGACCATAAGAAAATGTCTTGAAAATAAGTAACATATCTCTATTAGCATGCCTAAAAGTCTACTTGTTCCCAAGGAAGATTTCCACTGAAGATAAGAATGTTTTCCTGAATCTTCTTGGACCCCTAAAATGAGGTAGGTAACACAATTGCATGTTTTCTAGTTCACCACGTCCGTTTCTCTCCCTCAAAAACTCGTGTTCTGTTGCCAAAGAGAACTCTAAGCCCGACTTTTTACTTCGAGCCCGACTTTCTACTTCTTTGCTATGGCAGGGATCAGGTCTTGCCTGATCAATTCTATGGAGACAATGCCCACGAGGACTGAAGCCTGTGAAGTCTGACGCTGACAACCCTGCTCGAGATGTTCCAGGCAGGGCCGTCCCACGAAGTAAGATTCTTAATGTTACGGGTTTGTTCCCACACACTCATTCATCACAACCACCGGAGAGTTTCAGTAATTAAATGGCAGCATGTAAGAGAGATCTCTAAATCAGATTCTTCATGCCGTGTTTCTCCGATGTTTAATCAATTAGAAAAACACAGACCTCCCCGCAGGCTGTGGGGCTACTGTGGATCCGTGTATAGAGTCATCTTGGGCCCAAAAAACGCCTGCAATTGGCCACTGACTTCTAAGCAGTAGCCAAGGTCAGAAGATCTGCTCTGAGAAGTGGCCACGCTGTGCACACACACACACACAGAAATGTACATTCACAAAAAGAAAGGAGAGGAAAAGACCAAGAGGAAGAAGGAAACAACAACAACAACAACAACAACAAACAACAACAGAAGAAGAGAGAGAAAGAGAGAAAGTACCACACCCCTGACAACAGCAGCTTTGTGACCCCTCTGGTAATGTTACTCAGTTTTGTTTATCATGAAAAGATCCCATTAATGCCTCAGCCCCATCAAACAGCACACCAAGTCCATGAATGGCACCTATCAGAGCCCAGGGTAAATCCAATGATTAGAGGGAATTCGCCAAAGGGCCTTTGTAGCTGAGAAAAATGCCTACTCCAGAGAGGAATGCAGAAAATTCCTGGGAGCACAGGCTCTCCTTTGTTGGCAGTCTGGCGGTATTTTGGAGCAAATAAAGGGACAAAAATGGGATCTTAGATGCAATGAACATTTGAAGAAAATGTTTTTCAAAGACTTCCTTGAAACATTTCTTTTGAAAAAACAAAACAAAACAAAACAAAAAAAAGATTACTCCGATAAAGATGAGCTACAGAATTTGGACCCCAACCACCATTTTATCCTACTGCACCACCCTGGAGATTCTCAACAGGAGTATAGTTTCAGTTAGCTCTCCTTTGTCCTGCTGAGTTTCCTGGTTAAACAGTAAGCCGACGTTAAAACTTTACAGATAAGAAAATACACACATACACACGCACGTTCACTCACTCCCCTCAAATTTACTGACAGAATAAACTGAGACTTGGCATTACACAAAGGCATCGGACAAGGAGAGGGGGATAGCATCTAGTACTGAATTGAGGGTATTAACCAAACTCAGACCAGAACAAAGCATAAAGAATATGCTGAGCTATCACCGTTATCAAAACATGCAGACAACCAACCAGAAAGAATATCTGCCAGGCTGACTCTGTGGGAGGAAGAAGGGAAGTTAAGGCATAAGGACCCTAGGCAGACATTAAGTTTTGCTCTCTTTGGTCTGTACACAAGCGTAGTATTTATTTACTAAAAGCCCCTAACTAAGGTATGGCAAGAAGAACATTCCTGATGTCGTTTTTACCATTCGGCAGCCTCGTCTACCAAAACACGCCAAAGGAATGTTAGGCCCACGATACTTCTTTTAGTGCAGTTTTCCTGGGGAAAACAGAATCTTTCAGTTGTGTTTGGGGAGAAGAAGCTGACATACTCAAAAAATGAATCAGAACTTTGAGGTACATGGGCATTTTAAAACCTTAAACCTCAGGTAGTCGTCAGGAAGGCATTTGGGACATCTGAATTTCTCATTTTTCTAAAAAGGTACCCCCCCCCTTCCTAAGGCCCAAACAATTTTAATGACTTTTCTGCACAATGTGCCCCTAAGTGTAATACCTTTCCTCATAAATCTTGTTATAGACTTATTTTATATTCCATTTTAATGTTTGCTGGGTTGAGGGAGGAGCAAAGTAATAACCATGTAATTCCACTTGAAGGTTTTCCTCCCCTTTCTTCTGGGCTGAAATCTAATAAAATATTATTTATTTGCATCTTTGGACAGCTATTCACTAACATTTTCAAAACTGTAGTAAAGTGGTTGCAAAGGTGGTGTCTTTATTGCTTTGCAAATGTTGTTCGTTTTATTATATGTTTTAAATGCTGTTTTACTGGTACCAGTGGATTTACATTATAAAACTGTAGTAGGATGTTATTTGGGGTCTACACAACAAATGCAAGCGTTTGGTGTGTGCTTCTCCGTACTCACTTCTGTTTGCCCATGTAACCATATAAAACCATGTAAGTCTCCCAGACTTCCCTTCCAAATAATTGAGCATACACAATTGTGCGATTACTGCATCACTGTTTATGACCAACCTTGCCCTTTCTAAGAGTTACTCCAATAAGTCTCTACCTTGGGGTGTACTCCCATAAAGTTTATGCATCTGTGCACCAAAAGGGAGAGGTCAATTTTACTTTTGCATCATTAAATATACAGTTTTGCAAGCACTAATGAATACAATACTTTCTCAACATACCCGATGGCTTGAAAAACAATTGGCATACTTTCCTGATGCATTTTGCAAATTTCCTCCTGTGTCTGGACTGAAAAAACTTTATTACTAGAGTTCTTATGAACAAAGTCCTTAGTTTTGACAATGTAAAAAGAGATCCATCCGAAAGAAATGTCCAGAGCAGAAATAAATTTAAGCACAGAACAAAATAAATGCTCTCAATGACCCTAATGCAGGAGTCCCTATAAATGGAGTGTACCTCTCTACCACTATAGAGTTCTCTGAAATCTTGCCAAATGCATAAATCCTGGAAATATCTCCTAAAAGATAAGAATGAGCTTGGAAAATAGATCATCAAAGAAATATGCAGTGCCTATAAAAATAAACCACACACACACACACACACACACACACACACACACACAAACACGCACACTTTTCATTTACCAGATCCTCTTTCACTAATCTAGCAGATGGTAGAAGTTTTAAAACTCAGTTTTTTAAACTGCAATCTGATTTTCTATTTAAAGCAGAATCCTCAGCATGGTAAGAAATACAGATACACAATGGATATAATACAATCACCAGGGTCACATAACCATCCTCATGTTACAAGTTGGCCATGGAAAAGAAGAACAATTAATAAGAATTGTGAATTCAAAAACATAACACTAATTGTTAGGAATACAAATTTTTACTCCTCTGTATCACTTCTTTATAGTACTATAATCTTAAAAAGACCATGAATTAAAAAATACCATACAAGCATTCTAATTCAGCTAATGACATTTTGGGGTCTTCAGAGCAAAAACAAACAATGCTAAGCAACAGCTATCCTGTGCAGGCTGGACTTCAAATAGAGTCCGAGAGTCAGACCCAAGTCTTGCTTTTTCCCCTCTTAGAAGACTCAAGCCATTCTAATCTCTTCCCCTTTTAGTTCCCATCCTCCAAAACTAAACCAATTAAACTTTTTGCCAGTTAGTTGCTTAACTCTTGAAACCACAGCTCTGATTTAGCTCTTTGTCATCAGGGCCTTTGAGGCCAGGTAGAAACCATGAAGGTGAAGGTCAAATAAAAGAAGGTTCTGACCAGCCATCGCTCTGGAACCCTACAAGGTTCACTACAGAGGAACATCTTGTACAAGGAGATGGTTTCCGAAACAAGTTCTGCTCTGTCTCAATTTACAAACGCTAATAAAACCTCTAGGTGGGACTCAACGCTACCTGCTCTCCCCCCAACCCCCATCTTTTAACATTTTCAACTCGAGCTCTCTGGAAGACAAAGACCTCCCTGTTGAAAATATAAAAACCATAACAAAAGAGGTTATTTGCCCTTTGGTTCTTTTCAAATGTATCTGGTGTGGAGGCATACAACGGTGGATTCTGGAGTGCCCTGTCTCCGCTGATCTTGTTGTGAGGCCAAGCGCCTTGCAGCTCAGCTGTAACCGCACCAACTGTGAAGAGCCAGGAGATGTTGCTCTGAGCAAAATAGGTTCTTGCTGCGGCCCTTGAAGGTCCTCCTGTACTAACAGCAATTAGAGAGCTGAGCTGTAATTTCACCCCTCCTTCACGCAGGACCTTGTCTCCCCTTCTACAGGAAACAGGGCTGAGTTAGTGGGGCATGACTATAATAGGAATCTGTGACTGTGGTGCAGGGTAGCCATCGGTATAAATCTGTCATAGACACACTCGCAGAGGAAGAGGGACTTCCATACACTGCAGCCTTTACACTTTTTGATGCAGACACAGATTTATGGCACACGGGAAGCAGAGCGCCTTTGAGCCAAAGGGGCCCTGTGAATCAAGGCCATTTTGTAGGTTTCCGCCGCTCGAAAGAGCTACACATTTATAATTGTGCTTGAAGTCAGCCCCCTTCCAGCCCCAGGAGGCAGCACCATTTGGTTGAAATAAAACTGAGGACTTTTCCCAACAGCTGGCCAGCTCTAGTTTAAGTTTTAACAACAGGATGAATGGATTGAGGACTGCTGAAGGGATCAAAAAGCATTATGCCAGACTTTTGGAGACCCTTTCCCCGGCTACACCGTTCCCATGTATCAGATTCATTCAGAGATGATGAACTCTGCTTTGAAGAGTTCCCTTGCATTGTTCACCCAACACAGATGCCTCTTTCACCAAGATCCTTAAAAATGATCCAACTGAGACCTTGAGGAAATGTCTAAAAAAAGTTCCAGATAAGAGAAGAAAAAAAAGGAGTCAGCTAGGAGTAAATTAAAAACCAGCCCAGAGTTGGTGTTAATTAATTAAAAACACAATTTCAAAGCATCCTTAATAGAAGACTTCCTCCACGCAGCCAGTATCTGATTCAGGGAGTGACTCAAGCAATAAAATCACAGTTGGGACGACTCTTGTGGGGCCGGCAGGCCAAGTTCAATATTTTCCCTATGAGGCATGCCTGTACTATAAAAAGAATGTGATGTTTGAAAATGAGTGTCTCTGCTCTCTCTGTGCTGGCATTAAAAGGCTTTCCTAGCCCTCCTGCCACATTTCGAGAGTACAGTATGAATCACAATCATGTGGCAAGCACCTCCTTGCCAAATTCTTTCACGCTGCTACCACGGTGCATTCCCTCTCAGGCTTCTGCCAGCAGCCTCGGTCCCCCGGCCAAGACCATCAGCGCTGAGCATCGAGCATCCGCCGAGAGGCAAGCACTCCGCCCCACGTTCACCAACGAGGAGACGAGGAGGTGCATTATTGTAAAAACCGTAATCGTTGAATTGACTGAGTGGGCAGGAGGGGCAGAAGTCAGCTGAGAGATGAAGCAAAGAAGCCCGAGAGAAAGGATGAGATATGCAAAAGAGGGACTGACCCCGTCAAGGGTGTCGTCTCTGTGTCCTGCACGGGATTAGGTTCTTTCTTTCTTTTTCTTTTGTTTAAATATATTTCCACTTTAGTTAGTGAACAGACAGTGCAACCTGGGTTTCTGGAGTAGAATTCAGTGCTTCAGGGAATTAGGTTCTTTAACCTCATGCTCTCACGTACTACTTCTGGAAAATGATCACCAATATTGAGGGAACGGAGACCCACAGGTAATGGGGAAGGGGCTTGCTGGAACCCGAGCTCCTGTGCCTGTTGTTTTTTTCTCTCTATCCTGCCTCCTCTGATTCTGAAGCCCAACCTCAGAAAAGCCACAGACTGCTCTTCTGCCATCTCGATCTTTTTAATACTTAAGCCACTCTCTCAATTACCACCGTCCCCTAAGTGCACATAATGCCACTGTCAACAATACATGTTTATTAAAATATTTGTCAGCCAGATTAACATCCGCAGACCCATCTTCCACAGCCATGACCACGGAGCCTGTCCAAATGCTGCTCTGGGGTCATAAAGGGAGCTGGGAGGGTGTATGGAGGGAAATATTATTGTAGTTCAACATCATGAATCACTACTGATGGAGCCACTCAAAGTTTATCCCCTACTTACATCTGCATTTCCTTTGTGTTCATTTATTGCTGTGGTTAACTACAGATTAATCGACTTGCCAGTTTTCTGGCTGAGTCTCCAGTAAGCCTAGCATTGTCTGGCCCCTATGAGGCACAAATGGATCATGAAACCAGGAAGCTCCCTGGGGTTACAATGCTTGTTTATCCCAGTCTTCTAAGTGGCCTGTTAGGTATAAGGGTTCCCAATCAAAAGCAGTGTGGGAGGGGCTAATTTTCCATGTTTCACACTGAAAAGGCAACTTGTTCCAACGGCTGAGGAGATATGGAAAGGGAGGTGAAGGAAGGAATGGAAGGGTCAGGTCACAGGCAAGAGCGTACAGAAGAAGCAGTAAAGTGGTCCTCTTAATCTCAGTCTAATCCAGGAAGGAGCTAGTCCTTCATGGAGTTCTGGTCTACCTGAAAGGCAGAGTGGAGATGGGGGTGGGGGATGTTGGTTTTCATGGCACATGTAGCTGGCTGAGTCAGTAGTACAATATGGCTGCAAAAAAATAAATAAATAAAAAATAAAAGAAAGAAAGATTTACATCTTAGACAGTATTCTAGAAATATATTATTTAGAATAATACTAGGTGCTGATCTCGCTTTTCTTTGCATTGATCAAATCCCAAGAATCTACTAATGAAAGATTAAGTGGGATTTTGAAAGGACTCAAAACAAAGACCTGTTACTATATTCAGTCCATCATTCACTTAGCAATTATACATTGTGCAGCTATTATTTCTCAGACACTGTGCTAACGGCTGGACATACAAAGATACATAAAACATGGTCTCTGTCCTATTGGAGTTGAATACGGTGAGATAATAGTTTTCAAAGTGCTATAGTTTAAAAGTGGCCTGTACTTAGTAACCACTAACTTTGTGGTGTAATAATTTTTGAGATTTGGGCAACTCTCACCTTGCTTACTGTTTTTGCTAATACAATTAGCCCAGAGGAATTTATCAGATTCTTTGCTAGTGAAGTACTCTGTGAGTTGGTGATGTTGTTGTACAGATCCATATTTGTGGCAATTATGGAAAAAATAAAGTGGGTAAGAATCAGTGGGAAGACGGTCTGGATAGTCTTTTGTGCAGAAGGCAGAAGAATGTTTCAAAATGATCCACCATATACGTGGGGTTAAGGTGTAGAAAGAAATAAGGAGTCAAATATGACCGCTCTGAAGCCAACCTGCCCTGCCTGGCTCTATCATTTACTCCTTAGCTGTTGAATTCTCTAGCAAATCCCTTTACCCATCTGTGCCTTGGTTTCTTCATCAGTAAAATGGAGGTGACACTAGTACTACTGCATTGAGTATTGTGAGAAAGAAATGAGATAATCCTTACAACCAACCTGATATGTGTATTGTCCTATGACCGAAACCACTTCAAAACTAAGATTTGTCAACAACTACCCACCTACTTCTTTAAAGTCATACCTGGATTCATTCACCGTTCTACAAAACTAGAATATTCGGCCCTGTACCTTGTTGGCCTCATGTACTGGGTTTTCAGTTAGCATTCCTGGAATGGAAACTCTCTACATTATTCACCTGTTTTTATCTGTGTGTATATATAGTCATTCACTATGTATGTATTTATTACGTATTTACTATGACAGGTCATCTGGACATCTACAGTGTATCTCTGAGCACCCTTGATCCAGTGCTAAGATCATTCTGTTGGGAAAGAGAAGGAACAAATATCAGATAACACTGGCAACTCACGGTGCGCTGCGGATACTGTTGGAATTATAGAAAAAAGCCTTTTTCTTTCCTGGGACATGAGAAAAAAATTGATGGTGTTACTGTAATTATTTACAACAATCAGTCTTACCAAATCCAAATGAAAGAAGTCTTAAGTATGTAGTTAGATACTAGAGTTTAAGTGACAAAGTAGTAAAGAAAAAGCCTAGGAGATTAAAATGGGCACAATTAATACTTCTTTTAAAAGATGTTTGATATTTTGGGTATTTTGGGATAGACTGGAGTAAGGTGAAGTTAAAATATAAAGTATAATAAGACAGGCTATCAAGCTTGTCGTCCTGCTCATTAGTACACACATGGAGGGCAGCTCACTGCTGGCAGAAAGAACACAGGGTCAGAAGCCAAAGGAGCTGAGTAGGAGCGCATCTCTAAAAAGGGATGCTTGGGGCGTCTGGTGACTCAGTCGTTAAGCGTCTGCCTTCGGCTCAGGTCATGATCCCAGGGTCCTGGGATCGAGCCCCGCATCAGGCTCCCTGCTCGGCGGGAAGCCTGCTTCTCCCTCTCCCTCTACTTGTGTTCCCTCTCTCGCTGTCTCTCTGTCAAATAAATAAATAAAAATCTTAAAAAATAAATAAATAAAAATAAAAAGGGATGCTAGTCCCTGGGCTCCTGAGTCATCTGTGTTATGAGTTACATAAGATAAACTGATCAAAATGCCTAGCACACTGGAGGCACGGTATACATATTGGTGAATGAATCAGTGAGTCAAAGGTGTAAATGAAGTTTTACTCAAAAGTTTCTTTTTAAGAAAATATCTGTGCCTCCCTAACTGGCAAACTACATCCTATACCCCTACTCCACTATGGAAAAGGGCATTAATAATCTCCTAGAAACAAACTGCTATTTCTTACAGTCTTTGTGAAGGTGTGTGTGTGTTTCTTTGTGAGACAGATCAAGGGGAAACTCTAAAACCTAAGGGGTGATCTAAAAGACACGTAATGCCTTGGGATCAAAGGCAAGGAAGGCAGGATTAGAATAATAGACCCAAAAGTTGTTTTGTTATTTTTTAAAGCTTATCTATAACAGACTATGTTGACTGCAGATCTATCAAGGACCTAGTGATCAAAATCCAAAGAGTCTTTACTGTTTAATTATTTTAACTATAAAAGTTATGATCTGACTCTGGTTCTTTAAGATTTTTAGAATTTCACAGATTCTAAGTATAAAATATTTTTCGTAATATTCTTCCATATGATGATTCGCTGGAATGTCAACTTGAAAAAGAATAGTCAGGATAAGATTTTCATTGCTGTCATTAAGTGGGCCTCACAGCAAGTCACGAAACTTCCGTCTTTGAAATTTCCCACTAAAATAACATTGACTGTATGGGGCCCAGTTGTGTAATGAGCTCTTTAAAGAAAAGGCATCACTTAAGTTGCCAAATAAACAGAGTGAGGTAATTGGCCTTCTACAATTCTGGGCCACGAAGAACACACATTACTTTCTAAATGAGCTCAAAGTCATTAAAAATCCCAAGAATTTCATAATCCAACCTATAGTTCAAGAGAGTCTTGCTTACTTATTAAGGGGCGCTGGAGGAAGGTAATGAATAAAGCAGGAAATGAGACATTCAACAGACTGTGCCTTCAAATAGCAAGAGTGTGTTCAAGATAAGGCAGAGAGCGAAAGTGACCACTGCCAGTGGGCTCTTGGCTGGGAAACTGAGAAGCTCTGTCTGGAATTTCTCTTGAATTCAACCGTACGCCCGGGGTGGCTTTTTGCCTCCCTCCCCAAACATCACTGTGTTGTCTTTTAGTCAAGGTCCCTCTCAGGAATCCCCTGCAGGAATGATGGATCAAAAGAAGCTCCTCACCAGGAAGAGGAAACAAGACTGTGGGTGCTAGAGCATCTTTAACCTCAGTGAACCCTCAGCTTGAAAGCAGTTTGAGAACGGCGCAGTTTACATTCCACTCAGCAGCCTAAACTCTTAAAACTGTGCACTCCTGATTTAGTCAATGAACGTTTTTAAAGAACGGTGACAAGAGAGGAAGAAAGATACATAAGCCAAGTTTCAGAAGACTAATCTTTTTAGATAGTAATTCACTTTTTTTTTAAAAAAAGAACATTTCTATGGCACAGATATTTGATATTATCAAATCAAATTTTATTTTTATTTATTTTTATTTTTTTAAAGATTTTATTTATTTACTTGAGAGAGAAAGAGAATGCATGCCTGTGGGGGAGGGGCAGGGGGGACCGTGAGGGACAAGTGGACCCAGCGCTGAGCCCAGATCCCCACGCAGGGCTCCATCTCACAACCCTGAGATCATGACCTGAGCCAAAACCAGGAGTCGGATGCTCAGCCGACTGAGCCACCCAGGTGCCTCTCAAATCAAATTTTAAAATAATTTTGGAACTGGGCCTCTCAAATTATAGTTATAAAATTTTTTTCAGGTCATTGTTGTGATTATTATCATTTGAACCAAGAAATACGGGCGAGGTGTCCTGCCTTGAAATTATTTTTATAAAAAAGGAAATTGGGTTTGAGATACCTAGAGTGTGCTGTAAGGTGCATGAATGATCCTGCTGCCTCAAAGCAAGCTATTTTCCAGCAAGTTATTTATTCCCAGGGATTGCACACATTCCAGATGACATCACCGGGGCTGCTAGTGCACAAGAAAATAAGCAAATGAGATACACATTGGCTCATGTGGCAAATCACTGGGTTTGCCAAATGGAAAAGAACAAAAACGGGGAGGGAAAACATTTTGTTTTCAATCTACAAGGATATTAATAAAACTCAAACCCAGCATTCTGTGGCTACATTTCCCAGGAAGAAGAGTCTCTTCTGGCCAAAAGAACATAACAACAAACTTTTGTATCTTGAAATATGTATCTCGTGATGTCATTTAAAAACCCACTATTTATCATAACTAGGGCTGGAAACATGTTTCTCTGAAGCTTGGACACCAAGAATAAAGTCGAGGACAAATTCTACCTAAAATAATCTGTAGTTCAAAGTAAATCAATTCAGTGAGGGTAATTTGATCCATTATTTGTCACGGCTTAAAATCAAAAGCTTCTCTAGATAAAATTCTAAAGAAAAAAGAAAGAGCAAGTCACCACTTATTATAGTGCCAAAGATAGGATGAAGTAAGAGAATATAAAAATTTCTTTAGGGCGCCTGAGTGGCTCAGTTGGTTAAGCGACTGCCTTCGGCTCAGGTCATGATCCCAGGGTCCTGGAATCGAGTCCCACATCGGGCTTCCTGCTCAGCAGGGAGTCTGCTTCTCCCTCTGACCCTCTCCCCTCTCATGCTGTTTCTCTCTCTCTCTCTCTCAAATAAATAAATAAATAAATAAATAAATAAAATCTTTAAAAAAATTTCTTTTATAAAAGGGAAGACTTCTATGCAAATGTAATTTATAGGCACCAGAGAGAAATGAAAAAAGCAAACTGCATGTTGCTGATTACCAGTTAAAAGTAGAATCAGTTGGAAGGTTTATTATGATTTAAAACTTGTTGGACACTATTCTAAGACAATTCCAGTTTGGAAGTCATCAGTGATAAATAACATGAGTTAACACTTACAAAGTACTTACTATGTGCCAAGCCCAGCCTTTTATATAATTAACTCATTTAATGCTCTCAACAACCCAGTATATCAATACAGTGATTCCCTTACCAGTCTCATTCTGGAGCTGAGGCAGCGAAGGCCCAGAGAGATTAAGACCTTGTATGAAATCATGCAGGTACTGATTATTAGCACCTATTGATTTAGTTGAGGCCAACTAACAAAAATTTAAAGATACTAATAAATATGGGGAATTTGGAAGCATAACTTCATGAGAACATGAAAAATTTTGAAAGAGAAATTTCTATTAGTAAAGTAATAATGCTGCACTTATTCAGACCTCTTACTTTGAGCATACAAATTACATGCACAAATGCACAACTTTCCTTAGAAATAAAGGCCAACGTAAATACAGTGCAAATTTCGCCCTTGACAGCAAAAGGAAGATATACTCGCATGCTGATATTGATCAGTCATTATCAGCCGAGCAGCTACAATTTGGTAAACATGTTAATTTTTCCCAAGGGCCACTGGGCCTGTATACATATGAAAACATCACATGAAATTATTTTGCCCAGTTGTTAACCCCCCTCCTGAATTCTCCAGTTTAAATGATACGTGCCTATGAGAAAAATCACTGGTGCCTTGATTTTCACAGAGTAGAATTTATTTGGAAAGTAAGACTGCTTATCGTAAACCGTGCCTCTTTCTGGAAACGCTTAGGATTTTGGAAGAAGTCGCCTCGGCAATAATGTGGTCCAGCCTTTCATTTCCAGGGGAGAAAGCTCCAAGCCAAGGAGATGAAAGGCAGGTTAGCTTTAGCCTTAAGAGGGAAGCAGGACATAGCTCAGTGACTAAGAGCATGGGAGCACTTCTGAGCTGAGGGGCCTAGCAAGGTATTTTTACCTTTTTAAGCCTCACTGTTCTCATCACAAAGGGGGGAAACAAGACATGGGGTTGTTGTGGAAAGTAAGTGAGATAACAAATATAGAGCACTTGGCACAACCCCTGACACCCAGGAAAGGCTCAACCAGTGGTCATTGCTGCTGTATCACTCTCTTGACCCGGTGATTCATTACCAGTTAGTGTCAGAACTGAATGTAAAGCACCTTTGGAACAAACGTTTATTGTAAGCTGCTTCCTTATCCCTTACATCAGAACCTGGGCCTATCGAGGGAAGACCCCGTATCATTGGTGTTTTCCCCAAACGTAGACTATCCACCACCTCACCACCTCGTCTCTCTTTTTACCCTAGAATAATCCTTCCGCCTTTTCGCAAGTGTTCTCCGTCGGAACAGAACTTCGAAGTTGACCATTTTAAACTCTCGGTCAGGAAGGCTCAGAACGCGCTTTCACAAAGGGGACAAACATAGATTCAGGAAGTCTGAACAGCAGAGATTCCATGGCTCACATTACCCGCTTCCTCATTATTCAAGCGCCGCTCTTCCTGGAAGGGGGAGGAGAGTCTGCCATTGATTAAACATTGCAGTAACATCAGCCCTGAACAAAATCACATAATCAACCTGATCTGAACTCCAGGGTGCTCGCCCCTTCTTGCGGCAAGCAGCCCTGTTTTTCAAAACCACTTGGACAGCACACCAACTATTTAGGGAGGCGAGAATTCTGCCACTGAACCACCAATGCTCACCAACTATTTAGGAACAACTCCCAGTCTTTGCTGCTCTTCTTGCTCAAGTCCTCCTTCAAGTAAGAGAAACCAACAGGGACCCAGGGCTTCCTAAGTGGCAGGCTTTGTGCCAAGGGCTTTGTTTACGTTTTCTCACTGAATTCTCCCAACCACCTTTAGAGGGAGAGAGGTATTCTTCTCATCCCCGTTTTACAGATGAGCTAGCTGAGGCTAAGCAGAGTAGGTACCTTGTCCAGGGTTACATCATTAGCATCAGAGCTGCTAAAAATAAAACAGCCATGGGAACGGGCCCTCGGGAGACCCGGCTTGGCCACTGCCCAGATAGGTCCCATCCTCCGCGGGCCTCAGTTTCCCGGCTTTGAGGGGATGCAGGCACTCTTGAAGTTCCCTTTCCTGCCTGATATTCCCCGGCCTGCTGCTGCTGCAGGCAGGCTTCTTTGTTTCCCCGCTCAGCTGCTCCGGCCGGGCTTCCCTGGGCTCTGCCCTGTTTTGTTTTGGCTGCTGGACCTACTACAGACGGGCTCCTGGCAGCGCAGCCCCAGAGCGCAGCCGAAGCTTCCTCTTTCGCTCGGTTCCTGGCCGCTTCAGTACGGACAGAAAAGGTGGGCAGGGGCCAACTGGCACAAGTCACTGAAATCGCAGCGCATGATTCTCAGACGAGCGGCAGGAAGGTCGGCACGCAAGACCCCGCCGTCTGCCGAGCTCTTTCATTGACTAAGGTTGCTTTTGGCACGCACAGGCACCAGGGGTTTCCGTGCTCCCATTTCCCTCCAGTCGGAGCCGACAGCTTTGGAGGTAATGCTCCGCAGCCCCACGCCAGCAACTGACCGTCCAGGGACAGGCGATGGAGACATTCAACGGCAAAAGCCACAGGGGACCCTGCACGCGGATTCTCTCACCGCCGCACTCGGCAGCACGCAGCCTCCTCCGGGACCTGCCGAGGGGAGGCTCCGGCCGCGTCTGAGCACAGGGGAGGTGTGCGGGTCAAGGGTGTGTAGGCGGCCGAGGGCCGGCCGGCCCGACACAGGCGTGGAAGGCGCCCCCCCGCTCCCCCCCACCAGAAGGCAGGCTTCGTTCCCCAGCATGCTGCTCTCATTAGCTGCGGAGGGAGGGAGGGAATGTGTGAGCGCTGTCTGCAGGGAGCCCAGCGAGCCAGTGAGCTCTGCCCTTCAGCCCAGTCCTCCTCTCCCTGGGCTTCTCTCTCTCTTTCTCTCTCTCTCTCTCTCTCTCTCTCTCTCTCTCTCTCTCTCTCTCTCTCTCTCTCTCTCTCTCTCTCTCTCTCTCTCCCCCCCCCTGGGTCTAGGACAATACTCAGGCCAGGCCAGTTCCAGTCATAACTGGATCTTTCCACTACTTAGTAGCACACAGGAGGATTTGTTGGAGTGGTTTTCTGTTTTGTTTTGTTTTTGCGACTATTAAGCCAGATTGCTTCATAATCCTTTAAGTGTTTTTTAGCCAACTTTTATTTACATATCCGGGCCAGCAAGCACGTGATTCGCCCAAGGATGTCACGGAGGGAAGGCAGATGCTACAGCTGGGAAAAAAAAATCTGATGCTGTTTCACTGAGGACACAAGAACAGCTGAGCTGTCATAAGGACAACTGTCTCTTGGGCCAACACTACACAAAACTCTCAGCCTCTGGACACCCTCACAGACAAGAAGAAGGAGCGGCTGAGGTAGGCACATGGATGCAGGTAGTTCTGCTTCTCTCTCTCTCTTTCACTCTATCCGCTCCGGGGGCAAAGCTTTAGGAGAGCCAGATGCCCGTGGCATCTCTACGTGTGAATCGTGGCAGACAGCTGGCTGTCCGTGCTCTGTACCAAACAATCCACTTAAAATGTGCTGCCTTCCTACCACTTAGACACCATCCAGAAAGCAAGCTGCACTGGCATCCACAGGAGGGAAATCTGAAGCATGTCCCTAAAGGCACTCTTTCCATCAATAGTTACTGAGTGGTTTTATGGGCTAGAATAAGGCTAGACCCATCAAGGAGCTCTTTGTGTCTTTCACCTTGTGACAAGGATAAATAGAGCCTGTTATGATTATTCTCCTTTCCTAAAAATATATCTGAAGATCCCCCAGAAGGTTAAAAGGGATCCTGATTTAGTAGAGATTTTTTTTTAAAGTAAAAGGAACCTACACCCCGAGACCTAGATTCCTAGAATAAGGATCTCTTCACCAATGAGAAAGCCTTAAACATTAAAATAAATATTTGCCAGGAGATATCAATGAGGTTCTGACTATATATAGTCTGATTCTCAGGCAAAACATACTGCAACACAGTGACCTATTTGTAAGTCTTAGCCCTCCACGCTGCCTAGTTATGCAAGTTTAAGCAAGTCACTTATCTCTGAGTATGTATTCTGTTATCTTTTTTAAAAGATTTTATTTATTTATTTGAGAGAGAGAGAGAGACAAAGCGCAAGTGGGGGGGAGGGAGACAAGCAGACTCTGGATGAGCGCGGAGCCCAATCTGGGGCTTGATCTCAGCACCCTGAGATCATGACCTGAGCTGAAATCAAGAGTCGGACACTTAACCGACTGAGCCACCCAGGTGCCCCTGTATTTTTTTATCTTAATATGAAAAGACTATGTTAAGGATTTCTAATTTCCCATCTAGCAGTAAAGTGAAATATTTGTTTAATGAAAGAATCTATTAATATTGTCAATGGCGGTTTTTTAGTTTAATCCTTAAACACAAAGGGCAATAATATATGCTGCATAACACAAAAATATCTCATTGCCACAACCTCGGAGAGAAATATTTTTAGGAAGCTTTTCTTACTCTTCTTGGAAGAAAATACCACATCATCAGGCTCTATGAGTGAGGAGATGCCACTGATACAGGACAGGGGATGAGGGTTTATTTATTCGCTTTGAACTGAAATGTTTTGAAAGTGTTAGGCTTTTCCTCATGGAAAATTTTTCTGCCTCTAACATTATCTCCAGCGATCGAGAGTTAGTGTCAAAGGTTTGTGAATGGATTTCAGAATGTGCAAGTGGCACCTCCCATCGTTAGCTGTCTACATTTTTTTCTAACCACTTGCATACTTTTGGTCAACCACTGTAAAATAAACAGCCCTTCCCAAATGTTTTTGTTTTCTTTGACAGCATAGCAATAATTCACTTGGAATGCTGTAGAATAGAATAGCACTTTAACGCTGTTGTAAGGCTAGCTTTCTATCATTTCTATTCGTCGAGCGGCTTTTAACTTAGAAGATGCCAGACTGAAAAGAACATAAAACACTTTGGAAGATGCGTTATGCTTAGCTCTTCTTTTCCTATCCCTTCAAAATAGATACGCATACGTGTATCACCACACTTGTGCATGTGCATCAACATATGTGTGTATTAAAAACAATACTCACCTAAAATGTTTGCTGTTTTTGTGCCTGTACTTTTGTTTTATACTTGAGAGGCATAGCATCTAAATTAAGGTACAGTTTAGTGTTCAGGCAAAAGATGGTGTAAATTAATATTTATTCCTGCCTAGAAAGTTTTAGAAACCAGGTCCTAATACACTCTCTGCTAACTTAGTTAAAATACTCTTTCTCGATCCCTTTTCTCCACTCATGCACCTACTAAAGAAGTTTAGAGAAAATATATAAAAGTTGGTCAAAAGAGCTTTATTTTCTTCCCTCTTGGGGGGTGGGGATTATTGTCTCAGCTGTATATAATGGAATAAAGCCTCTATCTATGTGTCAAATGTGGGAGGCCAGAAGTTGATTTGGGGAACAGGACAGACTCTGTGCTCCACGCCTAGGATAGCTTTCTAGAGGGCAACATCTGAAGTAAGAAACTGGGAGTTTGGACAGTGCTCCATTTTCATCTCAACCATCCTCCTCTCTGGGAAACCCGTCTCTAGTGCGCACCACGTGGCTCTTCCCCTGCAGTCTACGGCAAGCATGAATGCGTCCTGTCAACACAGAGTTTAAGTTCCGAGGCCGGGAGTCGATCTGCTGAGCCACCTCACCTGCATTCCTTACAAGTGCTTGGAGCCCGAAAAGCCTGGCTTAGCTTTGGGCTTCTCCAGCAGAGAGCAGTGAAACACTGTCAATAAACTTAATTCTGGAAACCAGAGTAGTTTCCAAGCTAAGAAAATGGCCAAGGCTGACCTGGCAGACTCATCAGAGTTGCAAATAAACTGGGGAAACTGGGCTTAGCGATTTGAAAAGCTGGCTATGTGCTGGAAACTTGATGTGGAGATTGACGGTACTGCGTATATTTAGACATTTAAATGTTAGTCACAATAGTGCTGTGGAGCAAGACAGATGACAGCAAAGAAAAAGCATATGCTTTCCAACACTAGTTTCTCATTTTGACCACACTATTATTGTATTCTTATACATGGAAGAGGCCACCTTCGCTTGCATTCAGCATTATCACAGTGTCAACTCTCGAATCCCAATCTCAGGCCACCTACCTCGGCAGTTCTGCAAGCATCCCTTGTTGGCAGCTGAGGAACTGCTGGGTAGATAAGTGCAAGAGGTGGTTTATGCCTATGTATTCTATAGGAGACGCGGTTGCCGAGAGCCATTTTGAGCAACTTGGAAACGGCGTTCAGGTCAAGAGGAGGTTCATGGTGGGGATGTGTGAATGGCGCTTCCAGGTAAACTGATTTACGAGATGACACAGGAACTTGTTAACAATAGGACACAAAAATGCAAAAATTCCCTGACACCGAGCCCTTGGCTGGGGTGTGAATGGGTTCTTCTCCTCCCAAGTCAACAAAAGCTGATGACAGAGAATACTAGGGAAGGGGCTGTGTTTGTGCTAAGCGGCTCTCAGAGCGAACACATATTTTCACAAAGAAAGTATGAGCATTTACAATCCCATGACGTGATATGTATGATCTGATCTGTTACTTTTCTTGCACTGAAAAGGAGTTTAATCCATTATTATTTTTTTTTTAAGCAGAGGTATCAGAGAGATTACTCTGAAGAGATCAAAACCGAACCCAACAAAAACAAGCCGAGTGTTCATTTGCCTAGTTGAAGTAGGAGGTAACGCCGTCTGTATCCCTCACACAAACTTTTTACTAGTGGCTCCATGAGCTCCCATTCAGAAACTGTTTTTACCGTCTTCAAGTGCAGGGCTCAGATGCCAGGCTCTCTGTGCAGGCTGCCAAAATGCTAAGCAAGGCAGGGGGCACTACACATCAAAGGGGAGAGGGCAGCGTGGCGCCATGCCCGAAAAGCACGCTGTACAAAGGATGAACTTGGAAGAGACCGGCTCACATCAAAAGCCACCGCGTGCTTTACACTGCCCCAGTGACCAGGCTCATTTTACCTTCCACTGGAACCTCCCTGCAGCCACTCTATCTCCCACTTCTCGTAGGAAAACTCCCTCCTTCTTTACTCCTCTCCAAACCCCTCTCCCCAGTACCATCTCAGCAAAAAGGAACACCTCACAACCAGAAAACTACTTCCAAGGGGCAAACAAAGCTGCCCACCGCACACCTCTAGGCGAGGCTTCCAGGCCCCAGAAGAATGTGCCTGGCACAGAGGCTGCGTTGCTTGGGAAAGTGCAGCCCCGCTGGTCCACATCAACATTCCACCCCTCGGCCTTTCCCAAGGTCTCAGTGAGAAAACTTTTTTACCCCCCTTTCTTTCTTTCTTTCTTTCTTTCTTTCTTTCTTTTTTTTTTGTTCTTATCAGTTCAAACAAGAACAATGAATTCCTCAAGCCCACAAGAATGTGACAAGGTGTCAACAAAGCCAACCAGGAAGGTGATATATGGCCTATAGGCTGCAGCTCCCATAAATCATTTCACAAACCAGAGTTGCAAAGAATGAGCCCTGCAACCTAGAGCCCGGAGTGCCAGCTCCTTGCACCCTCAAGGGTGCACCCTGCCACCCGCCCCACACACACAGCCACCCTCTTCCGGCACCCTTGCCCGAGCCCACCAGCTCAAGGGTTAAGTTCCTTTCTTTCTGTGGCAAATACTGCTTATATGTGGTGGAGCACTATATAATTTAATGCGCTTTAGGGAATGGTGCTGACATGGCTTTGTTGAAAGCTGTCTGGAAACATCTACCTAAAGCCCTAATTTCAAAGGTTTATAAAGGGCCAAAGTATTTATTCTTTGATCAAAATTTGATCTAGAAGGTTTAGGCTTCAGTGGTGAAATGATGTTATGATATTCAAAAATCAGATGCCAGAAATGGCTTTGCCCGCGTCACACATGATACGAAGAGAAACAGAACTACCAATCTAGAACTCCTTTCTGGGTTCCTAGTATGTGGCTTTCTTCAAAGAAACATTGGATGTATAGTCACGTACGTATGAAAATTAGGAGGCGACTGAGGGTATTCAACATTGCCTTAGGCAAAGTAATTTATAGACAAGTACAGGATTACCAAATAAGATATTCTCTGTCACTGTTTTAATGTATCTGATTTATACCTTACACCATGATTTGGGAGTAAGCATTCAGTGTAAGCTGCTAATGCAGATCTCCTGAAAACATACAAATGATTGACTAGTTTTGCAGAAACTTAGAATCTACTCTGTGACAAACATAATACAGAACTACTTTGTTTGAAAAAGGGTCTTAAATACATATTTCACTAACAGACCAGAACAGCTAAGCAAATCATCTGTAAATAGGTATTCATATGACAGACTGATCTACAGCCACTACAGTCTTATATTCTAAGTTTAAGAGAAAAAGGACTTACAAAGAAATGGTTTTGTTGAAAGCTAGAGGCGACAGCAAAGGAGAATAACCTCACCAGTGCCCATACTAAGGGAGACCAGGGTCAGCATTTCTTCCCTTTAACCACTTTTATTTTTTTTAAATCAAAGATTCTAAAAATAGCTGGAGCAGCAGAGTTGAACTTATTCTCTACTGACTAACCTTGCTCTCTAATGATAGTAATATTAATTCAAAGAAAGAGTAAATTATTAAAAAGAAAGTAACATCCACCAATCTGGTAGTTCAAACTCATAGGAAGTTGACTTACAATTGATAAGCCTTGGTCCTAAAGAACAACTAAATATATGAAAATCTGAATAAGGGATTCTTTGCAGTACAGTATGATCTTTGAAATAATATACTAAGGTCATTATAGATGACAAGTTCTTCTAGGGCATGTAAAAAGGTCAGCTTCGAATAATATCATTTACTCATTCAAGAACTCAGCTATTCAATTAAATGAAGTGCATCTGGAATTACTGCCAATTAGAGAACCAAGGAAAATATGTACTGAGCCACTGTCCGTGTAAGACAACCAAGGAAAGTATGTACTGAGCCATTGTCAGTATATCTTCTAAGATGAGAAGGGACGAATAAAAATTCAATTTGGGACTACTTTGGAAGAATTAACTGTTCCATTAACTTTCTCTAAACAAAAACATTTCTTTTTATTTTTACACATGTGTGATTTTGAAAAACAACAAAATAAAACTCACTATGGCCATCATATCAAGCTATATAGTAATTCTATAATAGTGTTACTAAGGGAATACAGACTTTCTGGTTGAATAAAGAAAGAAGAAAAGATAGAATAAGCATATGTAGATCTGTGAGAGTCCAATTTTCTTGCCTTGGAATAACTTGTAGAAAGTGCTATACTTGCTTCAAAATGTGATTTTCCTGAGATGGAACTCCAAATTGGAAAAGGCAGAGAAGAGGATATTGGGGATGACCATTTAAAATCTTATAAAATTTTAAAGCATACTCGTGAAACTATTAACCTTCATGTATAGACAGGGAATCAGATGAATTAGAGCCATGAACATCTATTCTCTTGTTAAAAAGAAAAACAGCTTGTTAAACCTTTAGGAATTTCCATGGGTAAAGCTGGGCAGCTTTCTGCAAGTTATGAATTGGCCCAAAGAACAAGTGTACACAGGTCACCTGTTCTCCACTCCAACAAAGCCTGCAAGGCACCTGGAATCACCCAATGTCTCCTGGAAAAAATTCTAAAACAACAGCTAGAGGGAACCGCATCTTCAGATGGTTTCTTTCCTATTGGAAACATGGGCTTTGTTGTATGAGAGCAAATTGTCCCCATTGAAAAGACAATGTTTAAAGTTCCCTGAGTAGGTTAAGTATCTGCCTTTGGTTCAGGTCATGATCCCAGGGTCCTGGGATTGAGTCCAGCGTCTGTCGGACTCCCTGCTCAACGTGGAGTCTGCTTCTCCCTCTGTCCCCCTACCCCTCTCCCTCTGCTCCCGGCCCTGCCCCTGCTCGTGCTCTCTCTCGCTCACTCCCTCTCTCAAAGAAAGAAATAAAATCTTCAAAAAAAAAAAAAATTCCCTGAGTATTTGCCCATGTCATTAAAGACTTTTATCTACATTTTTACCCAATGTATCTCAGCAAAACTGACAAAGCTGTCAACTAAGTAGCAGACTTTACATAGCTTTAAATTGTGTTCATTTTTACATATTTCTTATATATTTATGTGCATTTATTATTTAAATTACATATTTATTAATTTTGATTTTCAGTTTGCAAAATAAAAGTAAGCTTTATCTTCATAGGTAATAAATGAGATCTATGAAAATATCAAGGGTAAATTCTTACTTTTATTCACAACTAGTTTGTGTCAGTAAACACAGACCAAGACCAAATGCCTACAAGGAATGCATACAAGGAAGCAAGAACAATTTAAAAATTCTGCAAACTGGGCTCTGTTCCATTGTCACTTCATTCATATAGCAAATACTTATGTGTGTGCAGAGAGCTATAGTAGGGTATGGAGAGATACAAAATGGGATCTTGCTTGCCATTTGCCATTAACTGATCTATCTCAAATTGCCCTATCTTGTTACATACATTGTCTTCTTCATATGTGTCAGATTTTGAATTCCAGAAGGCAGGACATATATGTTAAAACCCACAGGTGTACTCTTCAGTCCTCTGTCTTTATTATTGGACTTACAATAATTTGATGAGGATAAATATAATAAAACATAACTCAGACTAATGTGATAATGGTTATATATATGTATATATGTAAATGCATACATATACATCTGTATGTGTATATATATATATATGCTTCATATTACACATATATGTATTCTTTATATGACTAATGAGACACTTTCTACCAAGTTAGCTTAGTATTATGGGAAATTAAACTTGATCTCTAATATATGTGACTCCCTAATGTGACATTGGAAGTCTCTTCTCGTCCATTCTGTTCTGTTAAAATAAATACTATTCCTCACTTTGTGACTGACTATATATAGCTACATATACTTAGCCTTGATTCAATATAAGTAAAATAGCGACAGAAGGAAATAAACCTCTGCTGATGGTTGCCCTGTTGGGTTTTCACAGCACCATTCATTTCTAACATTCCTGGTAACAGAATCTAGAGGGATTGTGGTATAGGTAGACACACAGCTTGGACACGTTCATTCCTTGGCTACGTTTTATAAGATAGACACTGTGCTGTGCACTGAAAATACAAAGAGGAAGGAGATGTAGTCTCCTGTGCATAAGACATGCAAGCAAACAAGCACAGTGCACTGTGAATGTGCTCTCTTCAAGGTGCTTTCAAACTCCCATGATGGCAAAGAAGAGAGGGTAATTAATTTCAGGAGGGGGATACTATATTTGAACTGGGGTTTGGCAGATGTGTTGATATTTGTCCAGATGGAGATAAAGATAAAGAATAGGACAGTCAGGGGCGTCTGGGGGCTCAGTCGGTTAAGTGTCTGCCTTCGGCTCAGGTCGTGATCCCAGTGTCCTGGGATAGAGCCCAGCATTAGGCCCCCTGCTCAGCGGGGAGCCTGCTTCTCCCTCTGCCTGCCACTCCCCCTGCTTGTGCTCTCTCTCTCAAATGAATAAATAAAATATTAAAGAAAAAAAATACGAAAATCAGAGGGGTGCCTGGGTGGCTCAGTCAGTTAAGCAACCGACTCTTGATTTTGGTTCAGGTCATGATCTCAGGGTCATGAGATCGAGCCCCACGTTGGGCTCTGTGCTAGGTGTGGCGTCTGCTTGAGAGTCTCTCTTTCTCCCTCTCCCTCTGCCCCTCCCCCTGCTCATGCTCAATAAATAAATAAATAAATAAAATCTTAAAAAGAATAGGACAATCAGAGCAGCGGTGGGAAATAACCAGTGCAGGTTTCAGAAAAAAAAAAAAAAAAACAAAAAACGGGCTTTCTGTACTAATGAAATGCAAACTACACTTGGCGGATGGTAGGAGGCAAAATGAGAAACTAGAGCTCATGCTATAATCACCATAAGAAGTTTGGACTTTGTCCCTTCAGTGAATGGTAGCCACTGAAGACTTTTGGCAGGAGAGTGATGAGCTCTCTGTCTTGAAAATAGCACTCTCAGTAATATAGGGGATGGGCTGGAGGTGGAGGAGACAAGAGACAGCAGGGAAACTAGCAGGAGACTAGTGTGCAGAGTTCAAGTGAGGGATGATGAGGGCCCGTTCAGAGAAAACAGCAGTGGGAACGGAGGAAAAGAAAACTCAAAACATATGGAGCAATAAATGACAGGACTTGGTGAGTGTTGAAAATGGAGAAAGAAGGGATGTTTAGGATGACTGGGTGAACGAGAGCACTCTCTAGTAAGCTGAGAGGATGGTCAGTGAGAGATAGGTCACCGCTGAAACACAGACGTCACCAAGCATGCTCAGAATGGGCACGTGGAATGAAAAATAAAGAGGGCCTCAGTTCTACCCCTGGAGACGAGCAACATGTGAAGGGCAGGTAGAAAGAGAAGAGCCTACCAGATATGAGGAGCTTTCAGAGAAGAGAAGCAACAGCAGGACAAAGCTTCATTCTGGGATCCAAAGAGGGAGAGTTTGAAATAGAGAAGCATGGCCAATGTGTCAAATAGTTCAGAACAGCCATGGGGATGAAGACTGAGAAGTGTCCCTTGGATTTAGCAGTTAAGAGGTGATCAGTGACCTTATTGAGAATATGGTCCATTGGGATGAAGGGGGTGGAAGCCAGATCACATTCTGCCCAGGTGGGAATAAAAGACGTGAGGAGGTGAGAGTCGCTTTTACTTCACATCCTGTTGCCTCCCCGCCATTTCCGAATAGCTTCAGTCTACAAAAGACAGGTCCTCTTGCTATGCCCAAGAAAGCTATATAATGCTGCAAAGCACAGACAAAGCTGCAGGCACAAAAGGCGATTGTAGGTGAGGGTGATGTGAACACATCAAATAGGGAAGCTAAATGTATTGTTCACAGTCAAGGTTATTCCACTATCCCTGACTTTTCTGAGGAAAACTACCTGGATGAGACATGGGCAGGGAACCAGACTGGAAGAGAATTTTAAGAGATCCTAAGACACTCATTTGGCATCGTTCTGTGGAGTTGACAGCCTGCGTGTAAACTTTTTAAAAAGGGAGTGTGCCGAGAAAAGGAATGTAGCTCTCTAACCTAAAGGGAAAACCATACTTTCGGGATCCCTGTAGGAAAGGGATATGGTCATGAAGAAAACAGATTCTACCTCACTATTCTTTAGCTTTCAGAATCGAGATATAGAACATTCAAGATTCTCAAGAGAAGGAAAAAATAACATCTGGAGGCAAAGCTAAAGCTTTCTTGCTTTCTTGAACTTAAATTCATTTTCCATTTGCACACTAAAGGAAAAAAAACTCATATAAATGGATTGAGGGCCAGAAAGACACACTCAAGCGGTGGTCAGCAAAGTTTTTGTGTAAAGAGCCAGGTAGTAAATATTTTAGGCTTTGCAGGCCAGGTGGTCTCTGTGGCAACTACTCATCTTGGCCACGGTAGTGCGGAAGCAGCTATGAACAATACATGGATCAATAAGCGTGGCTCTGTCCCAGAAAAATTTTATTTCTGGATGCTAAAATCTTCATCTCACATAATTTTCACATGTCACAAAATATTACTATTCTTTTTATTTTTTTTTCCAACCATTTACAAATCTGTAAGCCATTCTTAGATTAGAGGGTCATACAAAAGAAGGCGGTGGGCTGGATTTGGCCTGTGGTCCAATTGGCTGACTCCTACACTAGAAGAACCTCATCCAGTTCAACCTCTTCCAGGAGCCCAGATTTAGTGAATTAGAATTTCTGGGCGTGCAATGCACTGATCTGGAGAGACCACGGAATTGATATATTTGGTAATTTATAGAGAACTGGTTCGGGATGCCTGGGTGGCTCAGTCGGCTAAGCGTCTACCTTCAGCGCAGGTCATGACCCCAGGGTCCTGGGATCGAGCCCTGCGTCGGGCTCTCTGCTCAGCGGGAAGTCTGCTTCTCCCTCTGCCTGCAGCTCCCCCTGCTTGTGCTCTCTTTCTCTTTCTGACAAAGAAGCAAATAAAATCTTAGAAAAGAGAGAGAGAGAACTGGTTCTTTGGAAGTGTCACAGCCCTTCTCACTGTCACCCTGAGCTAGTCACTCACCCTGATGCTGAAAGAGGAAGTTACAGCTGACCTAGGGGCTATCCATCCAATTCTTCATTCATTCAACAAGCATTCACTGAGTGACAGTGGCTTCTCCAGTGCTATGAGAGATAGTAAAGAAAGCAAAAATGGGGTCTATCTCTTCCAAAAGTCTACATCTATTTGAGACAAGAGACTCATGCATTGGAATAACGGTACAGCAAGTTCATCAAATTAAAGGGAAAGTTCTTAGGCTGCTAATATTTAGACCAGATTGCTAGAAGAAAGTGAATCTTTTCACTTTCAAGTTAATCAAAGCATGTGCTGATTACCAGCTCCTGGCATTAGGAAAGTATAAAAATCATCTCATAAATTGCTGATCTCCTGTATTATAAATGCCTATTTTAAAACTGATGTTTTATCAGATTATTGTAACAAATGACTCTAATTAATTGGTCATGATAGACAGAGGCTTCTAAGGCTACATTTTTTTTCTAAATCAAATCACATCTGATCGGTCATTCTCTTACTCAGAAATCTTGAGTAGCTTCTCATTTCCTAGGATGCCCAATTTCCTCAGGCATGCCAGACATGGCCCACATGACCGGTTATCACTATTTAGACTCACTGTCTATAGCTACCCCTGACCCATGCCATGGCCTTAATTTGCATTATCCAACCCAAACTAGCTGCTCTCACTTGAACGCACCCTCCACCTTCTTGCCTCCATTAATGTGTTCCTACTTTTCATACAGCTGGAAGGGTCTCCCCAGGAACTTTTCTTCCAGCTCTTCTATTAAAATCCTATTCATTCTCTAGGGCTCTGCTGAAGTGCCATTCACCTTTTTCATAAAGCCTTCCTTCCTTTACCTCATTGGAACGAAGGCCTCATAGATCTTTCTTTATGATTTACATTTTGGCAAAAACATTTATACCTTATAAGGCTCTCTTAAGGATTAAATAATAAAGCAAGATAAAGTTTATAATGCATCTAGCATAACTCCTGACACATAACTGGAGTTCAAAATAAATAGAAGTTTCACATGTATACATATCTACCCTTAGATTATAAGTTCTTAAAGCAAAGAACCATATTTTATTGACTTACACACAAACCCATTATGCTAAGTGCTCAATATTTATTAAATATAATTGGAATATGGAACACTACATTTTTACAAAGCATAACCAATGCTTTTAATCCTAAAGCAAAGTGTGAGAAGGACTGAAAAACTGTATGGCTTCTATAATGTTTCTAATTGGATTGACCAGGTGGTGCAGAAAAATCATGGCTTTTGGAGTAGGGTCCAGACTCAGTTTTATTACTGTGTATCTGTGCAAGTTACTTAAATTTTCTTAGACTTGGTTTCTTCATATATAAAATTATGTCAATCAAATGTGCTTTGAAGGTTTATTTTGAGGTCTCTAGAACAATGCCTGGTATTTGATAGGTGTTTAGTAAGTATTGATTATGAATATTAAGCAGGGCTGTGATTAGATGCCTCCTTTATATTACCTACGATGTGAAGAAAAATGCTCAAAATTAGCAGGTACCAGAATAAAATGTGAATTGTATTTCTTGACCATTCTTTCTTAAATATGTAAATAGAGCAGTAATCTCTAGCCCTTTTTGTGTGGAAGAGGTGCAATGGAAGGTAGTTTACTAGCAGTTTGCTATGATCCCTGACAAGTTACCCTATTGGTAACACCCTCTTTGACTTCTCCCGATGTACTTGGCAGATAACAAGAGGGCAGTGTGGACCATGATGTCAGATCAGACATAAGGATCCATCAACCTATCAGGTGGAACTTTAGAAGCCATGATCATTTTACCATCTGCTGGGGAGAGTCCCAGAAATACAACCAGTGTTTCATTTCCTAGTCATTGCTGCCATCTTTCTGAGTTGCTCTTCGTCCACCATATATATCCCTTTTGGGGTATTGCTTTGCTTTATGTATGTACATGACGATGGCGGTAGTGGAAGCCTATTTCAAATGATGTATATCCAAACTAGATTGGCCTAGGGAACCCTGAACAAGAATGAATCAAAGTCTATCTGGTATTGAATCGAGTGAGTAGGATCCTTAGAAAATAGTTCCTAGACTCACTCTAGCTAACCATTGCATCAACTGAATGTTTTGCAAAGGTTTGTGCATCTTTGACCAAGAAGTGTAGCAACTTAGTGAAGCCAATCTCTTAAAATATATGATACAGGAAATCAGTGATAATCTATGAGACTCACTTGTACATGATGTGTTGGTGGTTGTATTTTCAGTATGACAGTGTCTATAATTGGGGATTTGGCACAAACTCCTAATTTACTTTTCAATTTCAAAATGCCAGGATTCCATTATTTTATCGAGTAACCAACAAAAACCACGAATCACCTAGTTGATAACTTGTTAAAATTGGTGCTAGCATTTCCACAGGTTCTAATGAGGATTTAGATAAAAGAATTAGCAGACAACAAGCAAGGCTGAGATTAGCTGGGTTTTCCGGTCATATCACCATTCCACGAACCATCATTTAAGATGTACTGAATTGGACAAGAACCATGAGAGAAAATAGTAAAAAAAACTCTTGCTTCAATTTCTCTCCATATTCAAGGTAAATGGTGACTTGGGCCCAAATGAGGTGACTCACTGCCTCAGTTCTCTCTTTCCTGTTTCATGTTCAAATGCAGCCAAGACTGGAAAGTAATCTGACTCCTCCCTATTCGTAGTGGACTGCTTCCAGGATGACATTTACTTTTCATTCTCCATGTGCTCTGTAAAACCACCTACAGCTCAGAGAAGCTCTTTGACATGTTCTGAACTCTGAGAACAAATAAAAATGGCATTTTGAAAAAAAAAATAAAGCCAGAACAAAGACGTCAGAAACACGATACTACAAGATCAGGCACTTATCTGCACTGTAAGTGAAAAAAGCTTCAGATGCAAAGAACTTAGCAATTTAACTACTAGTTTTCTCCTGCGACTTCACTGTCACAAGAGATCCTCACATTTCCAGTGGCATTCAACAGATTCTCCCCTTTCACTGAAGCCAGCTGCAGGACTTACTGGATATTTGTTCCTTCTCAGATGCAGAGATTGTTTTGTGAGCAATGTTGGAGGGAGAAGGAGCTCCAAAGGGAGAGGACATCAGAAGACAAAGGGACAGGTCGACAGGTGCCTGTGACATCTGTGTCCCTTCTGCACTGTGGCTGGTGGCAGAGCGGGAAGTCAACCTTTCATCGGTTTAACAACATGGCGCCCCAGGCCCGTCTTTCAGGCTCCTCGTAAATACTGCTGCGGAGTAACAGGGGTTTCAGGGAATATGTCCGAAAGAGAAGCTACATCCTTGCCCTCCAGCTGCTTTCCGTCTTGTTCAGGCACAAGCTTTATGTATATTAATTCAAATCTTTTCCTCACTTCCTTCAAGACTCTGCCCAAAACTCTTCTCCCACAGGCAGCTTTACAGTACTGACTAATGGCTCCCACTTCAAGTCTGTGTGCCCACCCAGACTCCTAACCTCCACTTTTACACAATTGGAACTTGGCAGAAATGCTCTTTCGTTGATTCCTGTGTGCTCAGTCCAACTGATTTGTCAGAATTGTGAGGAGAGGGTTTTGGTTTTCTCTTTCCTTTGTGTCCTTTTACAGTAATTAGTTCTGTAGCTTAAATATAATAAACACTCACCGAGGGAGGACTGGTCAGCCAATTCGGACGCCTCCTGCTCAGATACCATTCCAAATGTGTGGGTTCCTGGTTCTCCCCATAACAGATCAAGTTCCTGGAGGTTCCCCTTCTTGAGAAGGTCTCCAGATTTTCATGCTGCCTTTGTGCCCCAAAACAAAGATGTTCTCAACAGAGCAAAAGTTAGAAGAAAATTCAGACTTCTGCTCATCATAAAAACAGGACAAAGGGCTGCTTTCACTGTCTGTGACATTAACTACGTTCAGGAGCCCCAGTTAACAATGGCAGGTCCTCAACTCATAGCATCAACTTTTTTAGTTATTACATGAGACAGTAATTTAACCCACAACTAAGGAGTCTCGTGTGCCTACTTCTGCCTCTTTCTTCAGAAACTCTCTGCTTTCTCCTCTACTATATTTTTCTGCAGTGCTTAGAAGCCAGAAAACCAGAACTGATTTCTCCTCCTCCATCCCTCCCCTCCCCCCATTTCTACAGAGAAAGCAGCAATAGAAAGAGCAATTTGACTCAGATGGGTAAAGAAGGCACAATGCCAAGCAGTGTTGATACATGTTGGCTTTACATCTCAGCTAAGTGATTTTTTTCCTAAGTTAGCCCTGCTAAAAAGAAGAATGACTATTTTCATTAATGACTGCTTTAATGGCTTTCTTAAATCTGTGCTGAAGAATAAAAGGTGGGTAATATCCATTTCACCTTGAAGCTTACACATAGTCACACAGGTATCACCAGAATATAGATATAACAAATCCTCTCGCTTTTTACTTGCCTCTTCTGATACTTTCAACACATCCTTGGGTGTTCTGCCTTGTCAGGTTTTTCATAACCCAGGGGATAAAAATAAAGTTGAATGCTCCCTTAGCCTCTCCTAACTCCCTCCTCCCATCAGCTGTTAATGTTGGCCAACAGATCTACCAGCTGCAAGGCTGGATCCATCTTGTCATTCCGGACTCAAAATTCAGACAGCAACTCCTTCATGGTAGCTACCCAGACGGTCCAATCTAACACAGCCTCCCCTGCTCCAGTATTCTCCATTATGTTAACTTGGTTCACTTTTACTCATAACTCTTATCCCTTTTGGAAATGATCATCTTTATTTTTGAGAAACTAGACAATTGTTCATAATACCTCTCTAGAATGTCAGATCCGTGAGAGTGGAGGCTTTGAACTGCTCACCAGTGTATCTCAGTAACTAGCATGGTGCCTACCCAGCATTAGTACAGACACAGGAAACATGAGCGAGTGAGCGAAGATATAGGTTGCCTTACGGGCAAGTCTCAGTTTCCATTCTTTCTCCTACATTTGTATACTGTTTTCCTGTCCAATAATGAGGTCTATCCTCCGTGGACACAGAGGAATTACATATTTGGTGGGATCCCTAGAGTTTACAGGTTTTGATTCTCCATCATTTCAGCCAGTAACTAAAGCTTCAATATTAGTGACAAATAGATGAGGACACAGAGGCTTAGAATGAATGTCTTCCTACCTTGGCAAAAAAGAAATGGAAAAACGCCCCTCTAGTGCATGCCATATTCAATTCCATTCAAATTTGAAAACTCTAGAGAGTCTGAAGACTAACTTAGTTTTAAATTTAATATAATAATTGTTTTAAAACAACAGCTGTAATATTTTTAGGGCATATGGGTTTTAAATATTATAGAATGCTCTCAAATCTACCTGTAAACATGTAATATAAAAAGTTCACCCTTGTGAAATCAAACAAAAATACACTAATGTGCAAAAGAGCTGATGTGAATAAAAATGGATCATGATATTTCTAGTCGCAATTAAATAAACCACGGAATAGAGGCCACTGACAATTTTTATGCTGGTGTTCAAGTGACCATTGCATGTGCAAACTAAAGGAAAATCTGCTGTTTGTTTAATATAAACACTATAGAATCATCTGCAGTATATCCTAGGAAGAAAGAAGATATATTAATATTATAATATTAATGTTACTGTCATTAATTTAGACCATTTTGCTAGTATGCTAAATATTTCCCTGTATTAAAAAACACCATGAGGGGCGCCTGGGTGGCTCAGTCATTAAGCGTCTGCCTTCGGCTCAGGTCATGGTCCCAGGGTCCTGGGATCGAGCCCCACATCGGGCTCCCTGCTCCGCGGGAAGCCTGCTTCTCCTTCTCCCACTCCCCCTGCTTGTGTTCCCTCTCTCGCTGTGTCTCTCTCTGTCGAATAAATAAATAGAATATTAAAAAAAATAAAAAAATAAAAAACACCATGACCATTAATAGCAAATCTAGCAATCTCTGTCAAAGGCAAGGTAAATGTGTGCTACCTATAAAACAGCCAACAATGGAGCCAGCAACATAACAGAAGATTTCAAAGAGGTGCAAGAAAATGCTATTATTTGCCTAATAATCATAATTCTGTTTCTGAATATGTAATTTTGTCTTTACAACTACTCAATTAAATTAACAGGTGAGTCAAAAATTAACATCTTGGCTGCTATGTGGCGTTCTTCAAATCTCTTAAAATCCCTTGCTGGAGTTTGCTTTTCTGAAAAGCACTTACCCATCTCTCCGGGGTGTTATATGAATTAGGATTCCTGGAGCCCACAGAGTCTAAGCATGGCCAGCAGGTTGGAAGCTAATAAGCACAATGGAAATGAGCCCTACTTAGTTACTATGGATACCACAGATATAAAGGATTCCTATTTGTGGTACTCATCAGCAACTACTAACACAAAATCCCACATGCCGCTTGGACCTAAATATGGTCATAAATGTTTACTGCACATACATAATATCCATACAACTGTGCTAAGGCAACAGAGCCACAACGCAGGAAACAATATGTTTCTTTTCTTCAATGTATTTGCGTATCCCATTTTCCATCTGGAGAAGTTAAAGTTTTGTTTTGCAATTAGCTTTACAGAATAGAGTATTTTTTTGTCGTTGGATTATTAACACTGCTTGGCCAAAAGCGGGTGCAAGCACATATCCTGTGTGGAGTCATTGGCTTACCCAGAAACACTGCACCCTTCTAAAAGTTTGAAAACCTCACAATGCTTGATGTGGAGGTTGCAACTACCATAGCCTGAAAACTGGAGTCCCCTAGCAGGTCAGAGAGACGGAGCTGGGCACAGAGCCTGGCTGTTCCTGACTCTTACCATCCTATTCATGTGAAAACCTTCCAGACCTTTTCTTGTGAATGAATCCCAAATTACAACTCAATTCCTCTTCGTCTGATCCATGCAAAGGATATCATCTTGGGTCCTTTGTTTGTTTTTGTCTTTTTTTGGCTTTGAAATCTAATAATCCTTGAAGGCAAGGCTGTCTGTTAAAACACACTGGGGTCATTTCACTCTTGTTTACAGATGTGCACTTCACACCTCAGAAAGGAAGGTGCAAGTCTATTGCTGGGACCAGGACTTGCACTTGTGCCCGATTCGGCTGAACAGTTTCGGGAAATCCACAGAAATGCTCCGTTCTGTAAAGTTCACTGCGCAACAAAACCTTAACTTTCCAGATTGAAAAGGAGATGTCATAGATATGAGCTCACGATCTGGCCCCCTTCTCCTTGGTTTCATCCCCTTGCTTTCTCTGAGTTGCCTAAAGCATCGCCAGGATTTAGGGTTCACTGCTGTCCACAGTGTGCCTCCATGGCAACCTTAGCCCAAGGAGCTAACAGGGGAGCAACAAGCATGCCGTGAGGAGCATGGGTCCACATGCCACCACTGTTAGCTGACAACCTATTTATCTCCTTTGCGTGCAGGGGCCCCCAGATTCCCTTCCTTCTCCACTTTCTGCATCACTTTTCTTTTTCCACATTCTCTCGAGATCATTATCCACAGCCACGGCTTCAATTACTGCCACCAGTGGCCCCGTATCTGTATCTGCAGCTCAGCTCCCTCTCCCAAGCTTTCCACCTACACAACGAAGGATGTGAGTGCTTCATCTCCACTTGGAACTCTAAGCCCATTCTTCTCCTTCCTGGGTTTTTCTCTTAGGTGGGGACATGCTTGTAATCCTTGACACTTCCCACTTTTTCAATGCCTGGAGTACAAGAGACTTCTAGCACCTGGCTTCCACTTTGTACAACCAAGCGGATTAATTGTTCTAAAACAGTATTTTAAGTATACTTTCAGGGATATTGAGTTTTTCCTCAATTCCTGTGTCATATCAAAATGTAAAGGTACTTAAAATATTCAAGCCTGTTGGTAGTCGCAGTGGGATGCAGGGAGAGAAGTAGGTAGAGAATGAGCCATTTTTCTGTTGTTTGAGGTTGTGTGTGTGTGTGTGTGTGTGTGTGCATGTGTGTGTGTGCGTGTGTGTGTGTGTTTTGGTAAGTTTGTTGCAAGATTCTGAGAAAAAATAAACATATCCGTGGCTTCTTCTTTTGTTTTCAGCCTTTAAACGTTAAAGTCACACTGTGGAGTTAACTACATGTTCATGCATTCATCGATGTTTGCAAAAATGTATGTTGCTATATTAAATTTTAAAGTATAGTCTATTCAGAAAATAGTTGCAATATTCCTTTAGTGAATTTCTGCTAAGAGTTTATCATTTTGCTTACCACAGTCATACACAGTATGTAAATTAAACATATAAACTATGTAGGTTTTTACCAATTTAAGAAAAACTGACAGAACCTGAAAGAGATGAAACCACCAAGGCAATATTTAGAAAAAGAAAAATCTTTTCTGAACTCAAGTCTTCCATAGTGACCCACATATATTAAAAAATGATTAAGAAATAAAAAATACATTCGCATACAAGTTTTGCCACAAGGAACTCTGTTTTGTCCATCCCAATCAGTAAGTGCTGCTTCTCTAAATGATCTTTTTTTAAAAAAAAAAATCAATCACAGACACATTGTTTTTGGTTTTTTATTCAGAGGAAAATTCCCCAAAACAAACACAACTCTTTCCAATTGTGGAAAGAATATGCCGCCGTGTTGTCAATACCAGCTTGGCAGCTTCCTCTTAGACTGTGTCCCTAAAGTCATCCTTTTTTTTTTTTAATTTTTTAAATTTTTTATTTTTAAGTAATCTGTACACCCAACGTGGGGCTCGAACTTACAACCCCGAGATCAAGAGTTTGCATGCTTTACTGACTGAGCCAGCCAGGCACCCCTGTCCCTGAAGTAATCCTAGCAAGACTTTCTACCTTTGCTATCTTTGAAGGTATTTTTCCAGCAACTACTTCTAAGTGTACTTTCTATTTTGTAATCTCATCGAACGCAGTAGCAGTGCTAATGTCACTTATATTTATGTCTCTAAGTATTGGATCCAAGAGATTAGCAGTTGCAGTAACTCTTCAGGGTACAATAATTAATGACATAATACTGTGAAAATTCTTTTTTTTTTTTTAAAGCTTGCTATTACACAGTTTTAAGAAATCATCTTATGGGAATGACCTAAGTAGCCCAATCACATACTTTGTTTCTTCATCCAACAAATGTATATTAAGCAACTACTGATACCACTGTCCTCAGTTTTGAAGAAAATGCAAAGCAGGTAGGTATCTCATCTCAGGGAGCTTACAAAACTGGTAAACAAAGATAAAAAATGTTCAAAAATTATCAGGACAAGAGAAAATGGATAATGCTGTAAGCAAGGCATTAAGAATACGTGTTCATGTTCCAGGGATGAGACAGCCTGCATCCGACTAAGGGAGTCAGGAGCTACTTCATAAAAAGAGCTGGGGTCAAAACCGGGCTTTGAAGGTTAAAGAAAATTTTACGCAGTTTAAAGTGGGAGAAAGAAATTCTAGGGACATCGAAGGTGAGAAAATGTTCTGTTGATGGAATAGGTAGTTTACTTGCTTGGCTACATGTATATGAGGAAAATGATAAGCAGATAGCTAAATAGTCCTATCTCTGTGACCTGAAAAATTTATAATTTATTCAGTCCCTGGCAGTTTATAAACAGAGGAACGACCTGAGAGAGAAATGACCTGAAAGAATAATCTGGAAGTGGCCAAGAACACAGATGTAACAAGATTAGGGGAAGTACAGGTGTTTGTGAGAGCACCTAAGGCCGACTGTGGGTAAGGTAATCACAGAATTTGCACTCCCCCAATAAAGCACCCTGGGGAGTGATAGAGGGTGCCGATGTTAACCGCACTGGGACACAGGCACAAACTGGACTGTCTTGAAAAAAACATGACATATGATGATCTTAATCATGGGGCACTAGTATGGCATTTTAAGAGATCATAGATTTATACCATATGAAGCACCTTATTTAAAAATGGTTTGAAAGTGAACCCCTTTAGAAATAAAATTAGATTTTTTTTTTTTTTTTTTTGGTAACACTTCCCATCTCAAAGCCATAAACTTGGGAAAATCCACCCATGACTTACGCAGGGCTACTGCCGAACCGTGAACTGTCTGCTCACTGTCACAGAAAACCTGGGCTCTTTCTATTCTGTAAGCTCTTTGAGGACAAGGAATATGTTTTCTTTATCTCTGAACTTCGTCCGGGGCCAAGCACAGTGGCTTCTAAAAGCTATTTGATTTTTGTCATATTGAATTAGGCAAGAGACCAAAGGCAGAATATGGCAAAATTGGAGTTGAAGGGCATTAAGGTCTCCTCTAGCAGCCAGTGGCAATTAGAATGGAATCAATACAAGGTACTATAGAGGTAAAAAGGACAGATACGGAGGGAAGGCAGAGATGGCAGATCCAATGGTGACTGTGCTTTCCAACACAGTAGCCTTTAGCCACATTTAGCTATTTAAATTCAAATTCATTAAGGTGAAATAAAGCCAAATATTCAGTTCCTCAAAAGCACTAGCCACACTTCAAGTATTCAAGTAGCCACACGTGGCTAGTGGCTACCATACTGGATGGCACAAACACAGAACATCTCCATCATCACAGAAAGTTCTATTGGCCAGTTGCTCCAGAAGTGGGAGAATCCTAGCACCTTCAACAACAGGGAAAGAAAGCAGAGGTGGAGGTCTAAGAGGCAAAGCAACACCTAAGCTTTTCATGGATGTCAAAAGCCAGAGAGGGAAAGGAGAAGTAGGCTGGGGACACCTGAAGACCTTAGACAAAGCAGGCTCCAGAGAGTTTGAGTGCAAATGAGTTCACCACTGTGAACACCTACTTAAGGCTGTTAAGTGAATTTGATGAAGAAGGAGAGAAATGGGACAAGAATTTGGGGGCCAAAAAAGATAAGACTTCTTAGCTTCATTCCTATTTCTTTTAGTACCGATCTGTGGTCTATAATTTTTCAAATCCTCCACCAACCATGGCCTATTTTTGAACCTTGATAAACATGGAGTCACTAACTGGTATTATAGATAAAAAGGGTCCACAGGCATCATGCCTCAGTGATACAGTCCACATTTTTCCACAAGGTCAAGGATGGCAATACTGTAGGATTGTCAAGATTTCCCTTTTATGACTTTTAAGACTGTTTCTAGATTAGCTTTGTTAATAATTTAGATAAAAACAATGGGACAAGCCAGGTGATTAAGATCAGAAGGAGAAATGCAAAAGGGCTATCTTTTTAAAAGAATCAGAAAGGAGCATGAGGGGCAACATTTTGACACTTTGGCTTCAAGTCTGGGAGTTTATGTGCATTTGTGTTTTGTGTCAAAGGGTTCCCCACTAATTTTTTTTTAAGATTTTGTTTATTTGCGAGAGAGAGAGAGAGAGAGAGAGAGAGAGAGTGACAGTACAAGCAGGGGGAGTGGCAGGCAGAGGGAGAAGCAGGCTCCCCGCCGAGCAAGGAGCCCGATGTGGGACTCGATCCCAGGACCCTGGGATCATGATCTGAGCCGAAGGCAGGCGCTTAACCGACTGAGCCACCCAGGCGTCCCAAAGAGTTTCCCACTAGTGCAATATTTAATATACATAAACCCCCTGAAATGTTGAGTAACGTAGCTTTGTACTGCTCTTTTATGGATTCAGTGTGTAAAGGTGTAAATGTAAGGCTGCCTGTTATATAAGTGATAGAGAAAAATCAAAGAGGCACAGCAAAATTCTTACAGGGTTAAAAAAAATATTCTTGCAGCATTTCATTCTAACAAAAACTGGAAAATAAACTTCTTTCACTTCAGAACACACATGAAACCTGAATAATTATTTGAAGTTGATAACAGAAACCGGGGTTTTGAAATATGTCACTGAATACAACACTTTTAAGCCTTGAGCCAATGTAGGAATTACTAAATCAGATTTTCTTTCTTTTTTTTTTTCCAAGTGGTCAAGGTAGAGAACTGTAAAATCAGTCATAAAACATATCGAATACTGAGGGATGATTCAAACAACCTGACTTACTTTTGTATGTATACACATTCATTTTTTCGAATTAGTACATACCATTGGAAACTACATCAACCCATAAAAATAACTCATACGCCTATTATGTTTTTCCATTTTAAGCTTGTAATAGCAATAATGACCTTAGCAAAAGACATTTCCTTGAAATTAATGGCTGGCTGGGAGGCAGAGCCAAGGGCCACTGGTTCCTCCCAGCTGGTCATTAATCCTCAGGAAATGCCTGCACCTCCATCATTATTGCTAAAGCACCATTACAGAAAATTCTCACAGTTCCAATATATGGAAATCTGAGGCTATTTTGCAAGCCCACAGTATTCATGTTAGTTAATAGACCACCACTGAGCACAGAGGACGTAATTATCAAAACGACAGAAGGGAAAATATTGTTCTCCTAGGTCTGTAAGGTTATAGGAAATGGAGACTAGCCTTATGGGAAGAAGTATATTTGAAGCTAGAAAACATTAATTTAAAGGGATATTTGGAATCACATACATAAAAGTTAATAAAAGACATAGCATCCATTCCTGTTACTTGGTTAAAAAATGTTTTTTAAAAAAGGTACAAATTAAGGTTATATGGACCTTTATTTCCTCCCAAGCCGATCAAAAAGAATGAGGTCAGGAAGCCTGTTTATGAACGCAATATTATTATAGTTGACTAGTGAAGTTTAGGGAAATGCATACAATTGTGAATAGGATTTCTTTTTTTTAAGTTTTACCTAAAAGTTGTATACATACCATTAAATATTATGCAGCCAACATTTGTTCTAGACTTTATTACCCCAAGAGATTTTTTTTAAGTTGTTTTGTTTTTTGTTTTTTTTTATCTTGGCTAGAGGCTTAGCACATGCATACAAGCATCTAATAACAGCAGATCAAAATGATAAATACAGTGTTGGTGTTCTGTGATGCAGTTTTCAATTCTCAAAAACAAAACAAAACAAAAAACCCACAGATTTACTGGCTTCCAAGCTAAGATGAAAATGAAATGAAAATTAGGTGTTTTCAGGTCTATTTATTCCCTCCTTTAAATAAACAGGGCCCAACAAATGGTTTCAAAGTGGGGAATTAATCCAAAAATCACACCCAAAACAGTCTACAAATCTTTTCAATGTGTTATTGTAACAAACTACAAATGTTGGATATGATGCTTTACATGTAATGAAGTTCACTGCAGGTTCTCATTGTGTGTTACAAATAACCTCCTGGTTCTAAAAATGGTTTTGGAGCTAAAGAGACCTGCTATGGGGGTAAATTGTGCCCCCACCCAAAAATCTTGAAGTCTTAACCCCTGTGTATCTATGACCGTGGACTTATTTGGAAATAGGGTCTTTGCAGATGTAATTGAGTGAAGATGAGGTCATTGGGGTAGGCCCTAATCCAATATGACTGGAGTCCTTTCTAGAGAAGAGGAGATGTACAGACACACGATGGGAAGAATGTCATCTGACGACAGAGGGAGAGATTGGAATGATGCGCGCCAAGGAACATCCAGAACTATACCAGCAACCCCAGAAGCCAAGGAAAAGGCAATGGAACAGATTCTCCTCGAGGCTTCAGAGAGAGCATGTCCCTGCCAACCCCTGGATTTCAGACTTTTGGTTTCCAGAACTCTTAAAGAATAAATTTCTGTCGTGCTAAGCACCCAGTTTCATGGTACTTTGTGACAGTGGCCCCAGGAAGCCATGACAGGATCTGAAGGAAGAGGTTCATCAGAAGAACTGTCAACATTACAAATGGAAAACCAAGGAAGACTGGTAGGGTGACAGGATATTGCTCCCTGTAGTGGAAAAGCAGTGAACTAGAATCAGGAAACCTGGTTCTTGTCCTAGCTGATGAGGTTGTGTGACCTTGAGCTGGACACTTAATTGTTCTCAACTTGCATTTTGTCACCTGCAGAATATGAGAGAATTCAACTACAGAATCTCTCCACTAAGTCTAGCGTTACCAAACAGACCAACATTTTCATACCTACAAAAAAAAAATCACTACTTTGGCAGAGCTCAGATGAGGCCTCAGTGACAGACAACAGGACATAGGAAGCAGAAATGTAGGCTTTCCTTTGCCACGTCCATGGCCACACCAGAAGTTTGACTATATTTACTTGGATCAAGTAAGGCCCAAGGGTGTTTGCTATGGAAGTCATAGCAACCTGTCGTGATATTCTTTTATAAATTTTTTCTGAACTTTCAAGATTCTCAAAATGTCTCCGGCTGATTTAAAAGTAAGCTTTGGTTTAAATAATTGTTACCACCAAAAATAAAGAGTGTTACTTGTAAATCATGAAGTTTTAAAGTGCCAGTAGGAAAAGTATTAGTCCAAAGAGGAAAAGAAGTGCTTTATATGCCACAGCATAGTTGGGATTTAGGATTTGATAGAACAGCGGTAACAAATATGCTAAACTTGTTCTCCAAAAGGATCCATAGTGATGAGATTTACCGCCTGTTGCTCACTGGGTATTATGTCCAAACATCATCATCATCACCATCTTCATCATAAATGTGGTCATCTAATCAAACACTCAGATTCCAGGAGTGACTAGTAGAATGCGACAGACCTTTGTCATTATCAAATGTTAATATTCACAGTTTGAACTACTTGTAAATCCAATGTTTCTCAGATTGGAGTACAAGACTGAGATACTTAGCTGGTGAGGCAGCTTGGCCATCCGCCAGCGTTTGCACCTTAGCACGACTTTGCTGTGTGCGTGTGTGTGTTTGCATGCGTGTGTATGACAAACAGTTGCAATTTTTTTAAATTGGGGAACCTAAAAGTATTGCGGCATTCTCAAATGGGTATGTTCCTACAGGTCTCAAGATAACAGGATTCTACTACAGTTCATTCTAGACACTGGGCCAGATAACCAAAGTACAATTAACAGGACATTTCCCCAAAGAATATCTGTTCTCATGGACATTCAAAATCTGTGTGAAATGGATTTCTAGAGGGAGAAAAGTATTTATCCACAACTTCAGGACATGTTTCGATATCTCCCAAGAGGGCAAACAGGTACTCAAATCAGCCTGTTGTTCTCTGTGGCCTCAGGAAAAGCAGGTGGGTTACCCTACGAGGCCAACTCTTTGCTTCCTGGTCTCTGAAATTGGCAGAACTCTTAACAGAGTACAAAAGCATAAGTTACTCCAGGCAAATAGTTAGCTGTGTGCCAAGCCCACCTATGATTTTGGCTGGGCCAGCCAGCCCTTTCTAACGAGGGAATGTGAAAGAGTAACTACGCAGCCACAGACAGGAACCAGGGGCCAGATTTCCACTCTCCACCTTCCTACAGCCACAAAAAGTTTTTGCATGCTTACAGGAGAAGGCACTTAATGTCTGTCATCACAGGATGTGTCGAAAACACTCAAGCAACCTACGGGCTTAGAAGAGAATACCTCTGGAGGTCATACATGAGTCTACACAGGTGGTAAAACTGTATAGAACCTAATACCCCCCCCACATACACGTGAGTACAATAAACATAGGAATATGGGAATATGATGGGTGGACTCAACTAGGATGCAATATCCTAGTTGAGATTCTGTACTATAGCTTTACAAAATACCACCACTGAGGGGAAATTGGGCAAAGTGTACGGGGGATTGTTCCGTATATTTTCTTACTAATGCAAAGGAGTTTACAATTATAGGAGTTAAAAAGAAAGATAAGGTTATATTTGCTGGAATCTGGAGTAGAGGAGAAAGAGAGAAAGTAAGGGAGTCTAATTTTTCTCTCTACCAGAAAAGGGCAAGAAAGAAACTTTTTTATTTAAAAAAATACAAATGTGTAAGGTTATCAAAATATGCCTTTCTAGTTTGATGTTTTTCCTGTCTAGGAATTTGGAAACAATGGGGAGGGCCCTCCTTCTGATCTTCTTTTAGGGGAGAAGAAGAGAGGTCAATAAAATCCAAACCATGTTGGGAGAACACAAAGTATCTCTACATATGTACCCCCATCAGCCAGTTTTCATTCTAAATACTTTCAAATGTCACAATATTACACATAGTTTACCAATTTTGCATTAAGTTAAAAGTCATTAATCCCGTAAGAGATTTTATTATGATTCATGAGCATGGGAAGCCTCACTGTAAACCTATGTAATCATCTTTTGTAGATTAACTGGAGCCTGCAACTGCATTCCCTCACATCAGCCTCGGCTTTCACTATGGGTTTTAACTGGGGAACGACGGCTATGGTGGTGTTCTCAAATTTGGATATTCCTACTTGAGGTCCAGAGGGAGACAGGAAAAGCAACTAAATTTATTGAGCACTCACTATGTGCCAAGCACTGTGTATTGAGCTGCCTAGCCCAGGAAGGGTGGGACCCATGTGTGGTGAGGGTACAGGCTCATGCCCCAGACATGACATCACACTACCACTCTGCCCACTCCGAATCACTGACTTAGGAGGCCAAAAACGATTACATGATTCAGTGGCTAAGGTCACAGACAGCCATGGAGGAAAGGGCCCCAGGGAAGCAGCATCTACAGATCCCCAATGGACAGCTGGATCACTGTGGCTAGTTTGACTGCAATACAGAAACATGTAACATAATCAACAGGGAAGTTACACCAAAATCCACTCTCTGCTACCCAAACTTGAGTTCTTTCAGCCCCATAATTAAACATAAAATCACGATGAATTGAGGCAACAAAACAAAAAATTAATATGATACAAACAGGGCAGAAAGCTGCTTCTAGAAATGCTAACTGTATATTCAATAGATTTTTTTTTAAGAAGACAACACACGTAAATATTCATTTAAATATTACTATGTCCACTCTACTTTCTTTCCCTCCAATTTTAACACTCTTAGACGGCCCTCATAGATGAGGCGCTTGGCATTCCTACTGGTTTCCCCCAACACCATGTCCTCAGCAACCCACACATCAGTCTATCAGACCAACATCCCCCCCGAGAGTGTATCTCTGCAGAAATGGATTGTCCTCTACTGCCTGGGATCACTGCAACCTCCAAGGTCACTTCCGCTGTAAGTGATCCTCCATGTCCCAAAGTTCCCTTCTCATCCAGATAGGTTTTGAGCATGCCATTCTTCTGTTTGGAACTCGGCTGTGATTATCTCAGGAGACACGGATCTATCACCCTCTCCTTTAATGTCCATCACTTGAGACATCTTTCCTGCTCATCCACTTCTCCTGGGGGGCTTCACCCCTTTACTTACGTTTTGACCAGCTGGCACCCCTCTTAACTTCACCCTACACTTCTCATTGATTCACTGTCTCTGCACACAAGTGTAATCGTATGCTGTTGGAACTGTTTTAATATATGTCATTATACATCTAGAAGTTGTCCATTTTAGCCTTGCAACCCAAAGAGCAGATGAAAATGGGAAGAGAAAAAGAGCACTGGCTCCTGGTTGCAATGTAGGACAAGGGTGAGGCTGAAGACGGTGACCTAAATTTTAAAAGTTATATAAACAACAAACAATTTCATTCCCTCTCTTATAAAGTATTAAATTTCAATTGCCGATTATATTTACTGCTATCCCTTTATGACTGCATGGTGCAGCCCATAAATTACTCCTTACGTTATCCTAACTACAACCCGGAAAGGAAGCCTCAGGAGATACGATACTTGTCATCCCTGTCTTACATATGAGCACACAGGCTCAAGGGTGTTAAGTGACTTATCCAAGGTCATATAGTTACAAATTCATTAACTCAGAAAGCAAGGCAGATAGACCTTCCATTACAAACCTAGCGTTCCATCTGAAGCCTCGTTTAGAACCAAGATTCTTAGTTTAGAAAAGCAGGACAAAGTCAGAAATATCTGGGAATGTTACCATGGGGGGGGGGGGAAGCTGACTTCATAAATTCTCACAGGCTTTAACACTAATGATATAAGGTATTATATTTCGTGCATTTACTAGGAGCTGGACACTTTAGCTAAAACTGCAAGGTAGGGAGTATGAGCTGTGTTTACAAAAGAAGACACGGAGGCTCAGAAAGGCAATGATGGCTTAAGCCTGGTAAGGGCTAAGGCCCAGACTCAAACCCAGGTCTGCTAGGACCCGAAGTGTGTCCACTTTACACTGCACCATGTAAGAAGAATTATTTTGAAGAGGAACATACCAGATGTTTTCTATCACCACGAAGAACAGCACAAGAGGAAATGGGCTGAAAACCACACAAAGAGAAATTTAGGTTGAATACAAGACCCTCCTGTGACAGGCAGGGTGTTTAAATTTGCACACCATGACCAATGGTACTCATGACATCTTTCTAGACAGCTTTTTCTCACATGTAAAGAGATTTTCTACCAAAGATAGTTTTGAGATTGTAAGTAAATCAACAGAAACATTTTCTCAGGCTCAAAAATTTTATAGAAAGATAAAACCTCAAAATAAGACACTTAAATTTTCACTCAAAATCTTAAGGATATAAAATGTCAGCTTCTCAAATGGGGGGCACTACATTTTTATTGGAACATAATTACTTAAAAGAATAGGAAATAACAATGATGAACACATACCACATTATAAGAATCTTGGGCAGAAAAAAAAAATTCAGTCACAAGGGAATTCTTCTTCATACTGTGACCATGTATGGCCAAACCCTCTCAAACTATACAGTCTAGGTACATTGAACATCCTATTAATCCCATAATGTACATAATGAACATAAAAGCTCACTCACTTCATCATAGCAGGAAACAATGTGGTACTTACTTACTGTATGGCATGAATTAGTTCTCTGTGAATACTTAGGAACCCTTAAGAGGTTTCAACAATGCAAGTTAGATAATAGAGCAGTTTTGTTCCCATAGGTTTTAGCAATTGAAAAGAGCCCCAGTTGATATCCACTGAGATTAGTGATTTAATGGCAAAGCAGATTAAGACTATGTATCAGACTAAGTCACTGTTTTATTGTTTAGAAAATTACAGACTTTAAATGGTTTTTGTGTAACTCATCAATTGTCTGAACAGGATGTGTAAAGCAACACACAAAATCCTAAGCCTGACTGGTTCGTGGATAAACTTTAACATCCACAAAAGAGTAGGCTACCCTTGGAAAAAGAGCATGTACCTCTGAAACAAATAATACATTATATATTTTAAAAAAGAAGAAGATAGTAGGAAGGGAAAAATGAAAGGGGGGAAATGAGAGGGGGAGATGAACCATGAGAGACTATGGACTCTGAGAAACAAACTGAGGGTTCTAGAGGGGAGGGGGTTGGGGGGATGGGTTAGCCTGGTGATGGGTACTAAAGAGGGCACGTATTGAATGGAGCACTGGGTGTTATGCACAAACAATGAATCATGGAACACTACATCAAAAACTAATGATGTAATGTATGGCAATTAACATAACATAATAAAAAAATAAAAAATAAATAAAATGTATAACCTTAAAAAAAACACACACACACAAGATCTACTAGTGCCTTGGTTTGATAGCCTGGAAACGAGCGTGCTGTACACAGCAAATCCAAAGGGAACGTCATTAAACTCTATCCCATTGCTATGCAAGGAATTCAAAGGGGGTGAATTAGGGTTGGGAATGAGTTCACTTTCACCCAACACATATAGGAATTATATGGTCCAAAGACAGGGGAATAAGAAAGGGGAATAAAGGAGGTAAAATCAAACTTTACTTACTCTTAAACAAGAAATTTAAAATTTACTAAGAGCACAGGAGAATGAAAATGCTATAGGATGGACAGTATTATCACATATTGCCTTTCCATACTTTCCGATAAGCTCATAAGGTGCGCACCCAGCGTTGGGTACTACTCAGGGACTGTCAGCCTCAGGAGAACGGGGTGGGGGTGGGCACAGAGATGGTCATGTGCATACCATCCAACTCCATACCCTCCAACTCCATCAACTGAGAGCTATGCTTCATCCATTTCCATCAGGGAATTTAGAGAGCATTAAAGTTGGGTCACCTAAGAGGATAATGGTAGGAAAGAAAATGTAGGGACAGAGATCCTGTAATAAGGAAATGATACTCTAGGATCAGCTTCTGACACGCACTGGTATATGTCTTCTCTGACCTCAGATTCATTTGGAACAGTGAATGATAAAAGACTGCAAAACAAATGCTTCTTTATAGAACATTATCAGCTATCATCTTATGATTCCCTATTCCTAAACATAGGGTAATTCCTTCACCTCCCTGGGCTTTGGTGGTTCCTGGAATAGGGTGCTCCCTCAAGACTGAAAATATTTGGATTGTCTGGAAACTTGGCAGGCCTGCACGTCCTTTATTGGTAATGTTAATGCTTAAACTTCCAAGTTATGTGACATTGCTACCTTTGTTATTCCGACTGTGGAGTCCTTACCCCTTTGGTGGTATAAAACCTAGGATATTAGATCCCTCCCCCACCAATGAATCCTTAGTTGTAAACCTCCCTGCTTTAGGTGGGGTGCTTCCAAATGCCCCTTCCAAATGCCCCCGAAAGAAGTCAAAGAAACAAAGAGTTATTAACTGATTTTCCTCTTTTGCTTATTTTCATGTGAACACTCAAAATTAAGAGCAAAGGACATGAGAAACAGGCAATGAAAATAAGTTTTTGTAGAAAAAAAAATTAGAAACTACCTGAGAAAATTATTCTGTGAGGTTCTGCCAACAAAGCTTTCTTCTGTTTTTCTGATGATCCAAAGCTGTGACAAAAATTCTTTGAAGGTACAGCGCTAGAGTCTATTTTGGAAAGCAGAACGCTATTTCCAGGAGTGAGGGAATGGAAAGATTAATGTAGGGCAAGGCATTCAAAGTCTGTATCGGGCCTGGGTGATAGTGGCTCACAGCGTCCTTCTTCAGTGGAAAGGCATAAGCTGGAATTTGAAATTATGACAAACACTGCCTTGATGCCTACGGTTTGTACTTTTAACCCCTTTGTAGCCTCTTTGAAAATACAAATCATCAGATTAAAAAAAAAAAAAAGAAAGAAAAGACAAAGCATGCGATTCAAAACCACATTCATAGTGGAAAACAAACATCCAAAGACCATCATTTATACACAGTAAAGAAATACTGTCATTCTATTCAGCCAACATTTATTAAGTCCCGCTACGGGCCTGAAACTACACTAACATCACCAGTGATGATTTACTGACTGCCTGTGACCCGGTGAATACAGGTTTTTTGGTGGCTTCTCATTGAATTCTTACAAAATAATCCTAGGAAATGAGAACTATTAGGACTCTTTGTTTTACGTACGAGAAGGCCAGAGCTGGTGACTGAGCAGCTTGCTCAGTCTAAACCTGCTGACTGAACACAGGCAGTCTGAGCTCTTAATCATTTGCTGAATTTCCTTCTAGGTCTTAGGTGCTAAGGGTGAAAGGATAAATATGATATGCTTTCCCCTTTCAAGAGCTCATTTTTTAAATACAAAGGGTAGCAGTATCCAGAAATACTAAAGTATACGATTAGTTGCTTTGACACCAGGTTATTTTAAAGTTATCTGATAAATTAGCACAAACAGAGAGAAAAAAATGAGAACAACGTATGTTGAGGCAGTGGCCCAACAGGATTATCCTGGTCTTTCTAGTTCCGTTTCCCCTCCTTCTTGGAGCCAGTATCTGGCCATTAAATACCTACCTTTTTAAACTTGTACTGACCAGATAAAATTCGACTCCCTATTTTGATAGATCAAATATGTGTACATTTGATATTAGCCTGGATGTTTGCTGTGGTGATACTGAGAGCATGTAAGCTCAGGCCCACTCGTTCAGTTAATTCATAGATTACATGCAGAGCTATATTCAAATAATGACATAGAGGGGTCATTAGGATTTGGAAAGCAACACAATCATTTCTATGGAAGGACTGTTAAATTCTGAGGAGCTCAAAATACTTGAAAACTGGAATTAATTTAGCTTCACAGCATCCAAAGCACAGAGGGGGTAATCTAAGGGGCTGACATCAGGTTTTCCTTTTTGGTTCCCGAGACTGTAAGTGCCCCAAGGCAGCCCCCATCTATACTGTTGGCCTTGATAACCCCAGGACCTAGCACAGGACTTGATCCACAGTACTGTCAGAAGACTTGAGTAAAATGTTTAGATAAACGGAAAATTGCAAAATCAAAGGGTCTTGCCTTTGCAGCCTTAGGGTTTACGTGGTCCAGCCAAAAAAGAGAGAAGTAAATAAACAAGTAAGTAAGCAAAAACAGTGTCCAAAACAGTCAGGGTAAGCATCTGACTCTTGATTTTCACTCAGGTCATGATCTCAGGGTCGTGAGATGGAGCCCCGCATTGGGCTCCACGCTGGATGTGGAGCCTGCTTAAGATTCTCTCTCTCCCTCTCCTTTCTCCCCCCCACCTCTCAGAACAACAACAACAAAAAACAAAAAACAAAAAACAAAACCCAGTGTCTAAGCAGTTTCTTGCATGTCTGGGTTGTCCATCTCACATGTTTAGCCTTCTTCAGGATACTATGTTCAAACAGACACTCAAAGTGCATTTTCTGGGTGAATGCACTGAAATCACAGCACAAAGTAATGACAAGGCTTCCCTTGGTCCTCCAGCGAGGATTAGCTATATGATCTGTTCACACCCAAACAGGACTCTTTTGAGCATCACGAGGCAATCTCCCTCTACCTGAATTTAAAGAACTACCATTCCACAACCTGAGTCTAATGTAAGAGTAGATTTAATGCAATTCTTCTGAACCTGAACAGGGGGCAAAAGCCCCCTGTTGGGTTAGCAACCCAAGTTTGATTTGCAGCCACTCATCAATACTGAGGAAATATAATTAAAAAAAGAGACATAGCACCCTAAAAAAGACATCATACTTCTAAAATCACATTTATTATAAAAATGAATAAAGAATGAGTGAAAAACAAATTTCAGGGTCGTGGCTACGTTGGATTACCCCTGAGGACGGAGTTTGGGTAGCCTGGATCTATCAAGTCGACAGATAATCTGAAAACCTTATGTCTGCCATTACACCCCACCTCTTCCCCCCGGCCCGGCCTCCCCCCCCAAGTCTTTTACCAGAGTTGATCCCCTGTTTCTGGCCCTTCCCCCCATCTGGAGGAGGTGCTAATGAGTAGTGAAATCGCCAAAGGTCAGGCAGCAGGGGGAGCTGGGAAAACAAAGCAAAGAAGGAGGCAGGAGGCTGGATCATCTAAAAACTCAGTAATCAGTCCCTGGGTAACAGAGCTGGCTGTGGCAATAAAGGTTCTTGGGCTTTACAGCCCTCAATCCTTGAGAGCCATTAGCTACAGAAAGAATGTTCCCGTCAAGGACTTAACCAGGAGAAAAAGCATGGGTAAACTGAGCAACCTGCCTAAATGTCTTCAGCTCATCAAAACACAGAAGTCCTGCTTTTAGTCCAACGTAGAGACAGGAGGCTCGATTCAATCCCATCAAATTGAAATTTTGCCAAAAATGGTTAAATACTTGTGTCAAATACTGAAGAGTTAGAATAAGGAATTCCTGGATTAAAAAAAAACCTTAAAATAAATGCAGATACCACCCTTAAAAACAGAACAAAACTATTTTCTTGAAGTATGGGACAGTTTTACCTATGTTGCCTGGTAAAAATTACACACACACACACACACACACACACACACAGAAAGAGAGAGAGCATATTAACTGTATTTATCATGAGAATTTCTAATATTTTAGAAATACATATTGCCATCATAAATACTTTGGGTAAGCATAGGTAAATATGTGTATGGTGGTATGGGTAAAGTCTTAAATATCTTTAACTACCATATAATTTCATATTCTTTGAATTCCATAACACCTGACATTTAATAAGAGCAGAATTGAGATAACTGTCTTAGGATTTTACTGAGCTGATTATTCTGTGTAGAGAAATAGGACATTTATCGGAACAACCTCCTCCTATAATTTGCCACTCAATCAAGTGGAACAAAAACATGTTCTTCCTTGATTATAGTCTGAGAAGACCACATGGTTTTTGTGGAACTGTGGTGGTATCACCTGAGTGGCAGACCCCAAGGTCAATGGCTGTATAGTTGTGAATAGCCAGGATCTGGTAGAAGTTGGCTATGCCAAACTGAGCAGGATGACAAAACAGGGCAGGTTATCGACCTCTTTTTTAAAGACTTCGTTTAACAGAATAATTAAGAATAGCATTTCAATATTCAAACAAGTAATAAAGGAGATTAATCTTGAATCAAAATATGAATCATCAAATCCAATTCTTGCCTTTGGAGTATGATTTATTTCTTAGTATTTTTATATTTAATCTTGCATTTTTGAAGAGTTATTTTAGTAAATTTTGCAGTAAGTTATTAAAAGAGAAAATAAAGTTAAATCACTTTTCTCCCAGAGAGTTCTATTAGAGTTTGCAAAGTACTCCATTTTTATCAGAAAATATGGCAGAGGAGACGGTTTCAGAAAACACGGCTTACCAGGTTTAAACACATTATATGCATCGGAAGACTCATATTTAAGTTACTGAGCATATAGCAAAGAGCCATGTGCTTTTGGGGAAACATCTCCATTTTTTAATGCATGTTATTACTACAAGTTTTTAAGGGAAAATGGTTTTGCCTCCACACACTCCATTAGCAGTTCTTGATGTTTTATCAAAGTCATTTCTTCCTCTCCGACTCCCATAAGAAAGTTACAAGTATCTGCAATGTGCATTATTTGATACTTCTTTCTAAACATCAAAGTTATACTTCAGTTTAAACAAAGCAAGTGTTAAATTACAAATGGCTAAAAGTTAAAAAAAAAAAGAGGGAACAAACATCTGGAGGGGAAAAGTCATGGAAATGAAAACCTAATGTTTGAACTTCAACATCAGATTTCCAGGTTCCTCAATGCACTAATACTTGGGATCTTTAGAAGAAATCCAAAGAGTTTTAATCAGTCTAGAGAGTAATAGGTTTTATGCTGATTTAATTTCCTGTACTTGATCTTCACATCATCACTTAAGTTTCTAGATGTCTTCAAACTTGAAAAAACAAAAAGCCTTTGTTGCCTATCTAGAATCCTCCCATGTCTGACCAACAGCTGAAATTACATCACTTTCCTGTGCATCACAAGCTCTGAAAAGACAACTGCCTCTTCAAAAGAGATGGAATGGAAATGCATATTTTTACATCAGTGTACTGCACACACCCCATTACCAAATAAAGAGAATGAGCAACCCACCCCCAAAACAGCTGGGTTTCGTTAGTGACCAATCAAAGTTCAGCTTCAGCAACTGGTCCTTGGTTCAATTTCTAGGTCAATCTCAGTATCTCCAGAAGGTTTGTTGGTTGGTTGGTTGGTTTTTTTCTTTACATACTATTAATTCATATTGGGGCTATACTTTCCTTCTGTCCTGTTTCCTTTCTCATAAAGATATTCAGAAAACAAAACACCTACAAACATCTTTGTTCCCACTGCTTTATTCTTTATTATTCTGTCCTTGCTTCTTTTCCTCCAGAAGCACTTCCCTAAGCAACATCTGGATGGAGCCTTTCACCCTCCAGGTTCACATCTTCTTGAGCCTTCACTCCATTCTCTCAAACTTTTTCCAAATATTTTCCATCACTAACTCTGTTCTGTGACGAGCTCCCTTCCTAGGCAAAAACTGAGAAAGGCAAATATTAAATGCCTCGTCTCAACTGGCAGAAGGACTGACTAATGGAACTCTATAGAAGTTCCAAGAAACCAGCACATCTTTGGGTGCGCATATTGAGACACACAGGAGGAATCATACTTTTCAAATTGATGAACAACACATGACACCAAACCTTTACAATTAGAGGAGAGGCTTTTAAGCTGCTACGTGCAATTTTCCTCTTAACTGAAAATAGATTTAAAATGTACTTTAGGATTATTTATAAGCAGTTTTTAAGATTGATGATACTAAGCCTAGATACATTAAAGACATAATGATACCACCAAGGGTGCTTGCTTAGTTGAATGCATGACTATCACCTTGCTCCATGTGTGTGACTACTGGTAGCTAGCTATAAGTAAGTAGGGTTTAGGCTGTTGGTGGTAACTACATGAAAATGTACAGTGGAATTAATCATAGTATCTAACATTATTTGAGCACTTGCATGTGCTATGCCTTTTATTAAGCCCTTTGCATGGGTGATCTTATTTAATCCCCACAACAACTCTATGTATGAGAAATGTATCTAACAACTATGAAAAATATGCTGCTCTTACCACCTTTTTAGAGATAAGGAAACCGGATCTTTTAAAAGTCACGTAATTTGTTCCACAGTTAGTCAAGTGATGGGCCAGAATCGGAACTCAAGCCATCTGAATCCAGATCCTGAGCTCCGAACTGTAAGACCAGCAGGAAATTTAGGTCCCACTTCTCTCTCCTTCCTTTACCTCTCACCTCCTCCACACCAAAACATTTTTAAAAAGTAGAAGTCCAGACTAGCTCATTGAAGTAATAGATCCAGAATCTAATTCAAACTCGGGGGCTTGGGGAGGGCACAAAGGAGAATAAAGGAAAGACTAGAAGTGCTCTTAATCAAAGTCCAGTTAATATACTCATTGGATTTGCCACTGGTCCATTCCCTCGCCGAAGCAAGACTGATGCAAGTTTCTCCCCTACTTCTATGCATGTACTTTTGGTTAGTCAACTCCTGAGTAGCCTACCAACTGCCGATTCCAATCACGTCAGGTGAGAGGGTTACCCTGCAGATGTTTTTTTCCAGGCCTGTTACCTGACACGGTAAGATTTGTAGGACATCTTTTTTAAAAGTGAAAGAGCTTTAAAACAAAACAAAACAAAACAGCTCAGAAGAATACAAGGGTAGCAATTTGGCTTTTTGGCCATGTACCTAGTAACTCTAGTCAGTTAAAAAAATCTATCTCTAACACAAGGAAATCGGTGAACGACACCATTGGAAAGAATTGAATTTACTATGAGGTCCTAGCCCATTGCCTATGGAAAATACAATAATTAATTTATTTCTTTAGCAGGAGCTTTCCTGCAAAGAACGCCACTGAACTGAAAGCCTCGCGGCGGCTGGCTTCACATTCTACCCAACAGAATATATACAAGCAAAGAGGAAACACACCATCACGAAAAAATACACAATTTCCTTTTATTTCCTCTTCTGACTAGAACAACTCTTCTTTGGGGACCAAGTCAGGGAGCCGTAACAGTTCACTACACAATATTTTCCATTCTCACAGCCAGCAAAAATTAGAAATCACCCCTGTCAATGAGGATGACCCAGTTGTTCCCAGAAAGCAAGGGCCTCCACGGTGGATGCCTCTCATGGGCTTCTGATCCAGCATGAAGATCAAATGCCTGGAATCCATATCTCCCTCCAATAAGTAAGAATCCATTAAGAAAAAACAAAAACAGAAAAAAAGCACCTAGGTCCTTGGCTGGAACACTGGCTGTGTAAAGATGAGTGGTAGGAAATAAAGCCATAACGATAGGTGGGTGTAAACTGTGGGGGCCTTGAAAGCGCAAGGGCAGCTTGTAATTAATTCAGTGGCTGGCTGTGCAACCACAGGAAGTTTTGGAGAAAGAACGGTGACATGACTATAAACTACAGATGTTACTGGTGAACATTATAGGATACCCCAAGAGTAGAACAAGTACAAGGCAGAAAGACCAGCTAAGAGGCAAGCTATGGAAAGAATCTAAGTGTCCATCTACAGATGAATGTTTAAGGAGATGTGGGGGGGGTGTGTATGTGTGTATCACATATGGGATGGAATATTGTTCAACCATGAGAAAGCAGGAAATGCGGCCATTGGCATGGATGGAACGTGAGGGCATTATGCTTAGTGAAATAAGTTAGACAGAGGAAGACAAATACTGTATGATCTCACTTACGGGTGGAATCTAAAAAAACCTAATTTTATAGACAGAGAGAGTGGAATGGTGGTTGCCAGGGGTGGAGGGTGGGGAGAGTGAGGAAATGCTGGTCAAAGGACACAAACTTCCAGTTATCAAGTCTGGAGATCTAGCATGCGGATTGTAGTTAACAACACTGTATTATATGTTTGAAAGTTGTTAAGAGAGTAGATCTTAAATGGTCTCACCACAAAAAAAAAAAAAAGGAAGAAATGGTAATTATGTGAGGTGATGGAGGCGTTAACAAATGTTACTGCAGTAATCATTTTGCAGTACATTAAGTATCAAATCAACGCTTTGTATTCCTTCAGTCTACACAATGCTGGATGTCAACTGTCTCTCCATGAAGCTAGGGGACACAAGAGAGGTCACACTTGATGGAAGCTCTCGTGCCCGTTAACTTTCATTGTCTTTGCTTACAATTTCTTTCATTTGAGCAGCATTAATCTCATGACTTCAAAGAACTTACCATTTTCTATTATGCTGCATTTTAGAAAGTTTATACAGGTCTGCCCTCTCAAAGTTCTGATGCTTAGAAATTGGCAGACTTGTATTTACATGTATGCTAATCCCAACTTGGTCAACGACATGCTCGCTAGCATATAATGGAAGCAGCACTTTTTGACTTCTGAGACTAAGCAGCTTTATCCTCATCTGCCAGAACACTCTGGGAACCTTGAGTGTGTGTCAGAAGGCAGACCATCTACCCTGAGACTACCAAGCTGGAAAGGCCATGTGTGTGGGTGTTCCAGTGGACATTCCCAGATGCACCCAGACTTCAAGCCCATCTTGCAAAAGCTCCAGACCCGTGAGTGAAGAAGGCTCCAGAGAGCAGACTCCAAGTACTGGAGTCACCCCCAGCTGCTTGAGTCCTCTCACTGGGGCCCCAGACATCTGGAAGCAGAGACAAGGCTTTCTGCTGTGCCCTGTCCATATTCCTGACCCAAAGAATCCATGAGCATAATAAAATTGCTTTTTTTAAAAAACATTAAGTTTTGGAGCGGTTGATTAATCACTAATAGGTAACTGGAACCATATGTACAACAAGAAAGGTGATAAACCCACCGGTTGCGGAGCCCACACTTGAAACATGATACTTAGGTCTAGGTGACATATTTCAAAAGATTAAAAAACAAACATACTCAGAAAAGAATAACAAGACTGTTCCTTTGGGGGGAAAAATGAAAGGATTGAAGATATTCAGACTAAAAAAGACAACAAAGGGTATGTGTTAATTGTCTTCAAATATTTGAAGGGCTATCAGGAGTAAAAGTAAAAACAATTACTCTGTATCTTCCCAGGAAAGGAGGCCTGCTACAGGGAGGCAGACAGAAGAATTTTCTAATGTTCAGAGCTTTCCAAGAAGGAAGAGGCAGCCTTAAGAGGTAGTGAGTTCCCTAACACTAAGGGTCTCAAACAGTCCAGATGATTACCACCTGGTGGGTAGGTCTGGAGAGAATTCATTTATTGACCAGAAGGTTGAATGAAATGCTCTTACTTTAAGGTTACACTGCAACTCGGAGATGTTTTTAATCTAAAGATCATCCCCATTTCCTTGTGCTAAGAAATCTAATCCCAACACATGTTGAGCAGAGGAAAAAAAAATACAAGATGCATAAATTAAATGAAAGGCAATACCACAGTATAAATAGAAAGTGATGTAGAACTCTAGAGGAAAAGGAATGGCATACCAACAGGAAAATATAGTCCAGCATAGCAGCAAAGACGCTTAAAAAAAGATGAAGCATGCAGAATAAACCAGGGAAGAGAGAAAAGGACATCCAAAGATCCCTTTGCAAGAAGAGACCTTGTATAGAGGATGTCTTTATCTTTCTTGAGAAATGCCTTTAGTCATATTCAAGACTTTTCTCCTCTGTCAGTGGGAAAGACAGACCAAAAGAACACGGGTAGTGTAGCAGCAAAAGGAACAAGGTTGAAGTGGTAAAATGAGCGAAGCTCCTCAGTGATCACTGGGTTTCTGGCCTCGAGGAGCTACAGGACCTGTGCGCCTGTGGGATCAAAGGCATCTGCCTGGAAGCCACGGTAGCTAACGTCAGTCCGCGGGAATGACTACTAAGGGAAGCAAACAGATCTGAAACTAAAAACCTGGTTTCCTAAAAAGCCAACGTAAAAAGGAAAAACACAAGCCACCTCGAAAATGAGATGGGTCCAAAGCAAAGCCATGAGGGAAACAACAACAAAAAAAAAAAAAAAAAAAAAGAAGAAGGAGAAGAAAAGAAAAGAAAGAAAACGTTACAAAGTTATCTCATACACATTTCATCTGAATTTTATCTCCATTTGTAATCAACTTCCAAGGTTTCATAATACCCTTTAACCTTAGTTACTCAACCCATGGAACAAGTCATCTCATTGTTACCCCTGTTTGAAGGAAGAGTGGAGACTCTTTTCATGTTGATAAGAGATAGAAAGAGTCACTCCCAGGAAAGAAAAGCATTTTGGGAGTAAACTCTTAGAGCCTAATGGTAAAGGGTGGTGATAATTCGGCGCTTGCCTTAACCCTTTCCAAAGACTCATTGAACCAGAAGTCAGAAATACAAGTAATTGATAAAATAAAAGTAATTTTCACTTAAAAAACGAAAAACAGAAAATTTTCATTACCAAGAAGAAAAAAAAGAGCCCAGAAATTATATCTGATTACTCACCCATTTCCTAGGTCTGCCTCTTGGCCGTTTTTCTCCAGTGGCTTCTGCTTTCTGCAAAATGAAAAAGGAAGTCATATTGTTTCCTACCTGACATTATTTATAAGTGCTGCACCGAGGGACACATTCCAAGTAAGAATGTTCTGGTTTGCGATGAGGTATGGAGACTGCTTTAACAATCCCCTTCTCCATGAAGGCTCATCTTCTTCTCCATGTTGGAGTAGATCCTCCTTCCCGGGTGTTTCATTGCATGATGCGCAGAGATATCTACGCATCTCTCACCCTCAAACACTCCCCTGGAATGATCTCCTCTGAAATGCATGAAAATGCTTTTAATAAGCCATTTTGCTTTTATTTCTAACCACAATAAAAAAAATACTCCCACATAACCATAAATATATAAATCATATAAAATACTCCCACATATCCACAATATAAAAAAATACTCCCACTAGATCCATGATTTAGAAAAATCATGTCTCTTAAGTGATTTTGTTTCCATGTCACAGCTAAAGTTATAAAAATTAAAACTGATATATTGCTTTACAACTTAAAAAGCACTTCTACCTACATTGCTAATCAAAAGTAAGTCTAAAGTAAGAATACATAGGCTTTTAATGAAAAAAAAACCAAACATTTGCATAGGTCTACATAGTTAATTTCCTATTCCTTGCCAAAAACAATCACGTGTCAATCAATTCATTTAAAGCAGAGAGAGATTAAAAAAAAAAAGTTGGCAGAAATCGTCAATGTTTGTCCCTGTGATGGAAACTAGGGGTGCCAAAAATAGTAATTAATAAAAATGCATATTATTATCAATAAGTCCCCACTCAACACAGACATGACATGAATATATATCTAACTACCTTGAGAATTTATTGCTTCAAAGAAGATTTTTTCTGGTATCACACTTGTTTTTGCCTTTTGCATCAAATTTAACATCATCTATAAAGTAATTTCCTTATGTTTATGACCCCTACTCCAATCCCCAAATACACCAAAACACACATACACACACATGACATACATCTTCTATAAAAACATATGTTTATACTTTTCAGGATAAAGAAAAGTTAGTACACACTCTTCTATATATAAGAATCATCCCAAGGCTATAGAAACACAATAATACAGGTAACCTGAGCCAGCATAAGTTGTTCTGCATTGTGCTTTTGTTACCTAAGTTAGCAGCCAGTAGGTACTTGGTACAGTGATATTAAAATTACCTGTTATAACTGTCTACACTGCCAAGTGAGACTCTTCTTTCTCTCTTCAATCTGCCTTATAAAAAGAGATGGAGATAGATGATAGATAGATAGACACACACACACACACACACACACACACACACACACACACACACACACACAAAATAAGCCACAAGATTCCTCACAAATACTATCTCCCTGACCTGGCATTACTAACCAACAGGTCCTAGGAATTAACCCAAATTCTGTATGATGATAATACTGTTAGTTCACATTTATTGAGCACATGTGTTATCTTCATCTTTAATTTTTACAACAGCCTTATAAGGTAGGTATTATAACTTCTCTTATTTTGCTGATGAGCAACTAAGTCTTAGATAGTTGAGGAAGGTCACACACAAAGGCGGTACAAGGCATGCCTGGGAGCCTGGGATTTGAGCCCCAGGTTCTGTTGGCCTCTAAAAACTGGCTTCCTCCCCTCCTCACAATACTACTTCCTCTTAGCATATGCGCATTCGCTACCATATGGAGATATTTTAGTCAACTAAAATTGTCGCTGACTCAGCTAATTTCCCTGAACAGAAGGAAACCTGGTAGCCTTTAAGAGCTCAGTCTAACCGTTAGGTTTGGGCACCATGGGTCATTTACTACCTGTGCATGGACTCATTTATTGTCAGGGGTCAGCGGCACTGTCTTACCTTTAGTCAGAGGGCATGAATTAAATTAAATGAAAGCCCGGAGTACCCAGGGAATCACACCCTCTTTCTGAGTGCTGTCTTAGGGAGAGAGAGTTGTCTTAAGGGGAACACAGACTCTACTTTGGAAAGCTTGGATTCAAATCCCTGCTCTGCCAGTTTAGCTTTATGACTTTGGGCAGGTCCCTGAAAAACTTTAATTTGGTTTCATGTGTGACATGGAGAGAATGCCTCCTAGGAGGATCGAAGTGCCCACCATAACTGCGGTGCTCAATCAATGCTCTTTCACGCCTAACAAGATGGAGCTCTTCAAGGGAAAGTTTTCCTTCAAGTTAGTCCAATCTCAAAGAAGGTTCAGTCAATGCAAATATTCCATTACACCCATCTGTCACCTTTAGAATGAAGCTTTTAAGAAACCCTTTGGCTAGTACACAGTGAGTTACCGGAGCACAAAATTCCCTAATACAGAAGCAGTGTCTGATTTAATTTTTGGGATCAACTGTGAGATTGCACAGTTTACCCAGTAGTAAATTACACAAACATGGAAGATAGAAATCCTTTTTAATGGGCACAGGGATGGTAGGTGGCGTTAAGAGGAGGAGGTTATTGACCTTCAAGGCTAGACAGTGCCACACCAGGCTTTCTTGGTACAGTTGTTATGTTTCAGGGGCCATGATGGGATCCAGGAGTATCTAAAATCTGCTAAAGAGAACGTTGTTTTCTAAAAAGGGTTTCACTGCATTTCAAAGTCAGAGAAAGAAAATCTCTCCAAGAGAGAGAAAGCCCTGCAAATAAGAGGACTTTAAAATGAGCATCTCATTGACAAAAAGCCTATTCAAAAATAAAATTCGCACCATTAACTAAAGGGCAAAATATCACAATTATCACTTGGACTTGTTAAAAGCAAACTGGCTCCTTGGTCTTCAGGCCAGTGTTACATGTAAACTGAAACCCTCTTCGGAGTCTACATCTAGAAGAAACACATTAACTGTGCTGTGTGGCGTCGATCGGGGAGGTTTTCATTGTTCTTTAAAACCCACATTATTTAATCATTCTGATCAAACTTCACAAAGGCTGCAAAACAAGTTAGAATTTTAGTTTGTAAACCAGAAGAGATCCAGGGTTTTTATATAGAGGGAAACACTGGCTTTAACTTTTTTCCCGTGTTTAATGCTCCCCAGAATATTATTTTTCAATAGAAGATAAACAAAACATTTCAGGGGCTTGTTTTGTTTTTAATACATCAACACACACAATACTGTGAGAGTATATATTTGGTTTCCCTTCACCAGAGTGGAATTTGGTTCTATACTACAAACCCATGTATAATTGAGACAGTAACTTATTTTAAGTATTTACAGCTTATGGGTGTGGAGGGGTGGGTGTGGGGAAAGAGGCTGGGAATTCTGCATTTGTAAAAACGGAGATTTCAGACTATGGCCACACGATTTTACAAATACTTGCAATTACCACATCATGTCTTGTTAAAAGTGTTATTTATTCCTTGCTTATTTTCATATTTTGCCTTCCTAAAAAAATTTAGATTCAGAACAGTATGTTGCATTGTATAATATGCTTTAGAAGCAAGTTCATGAGGGTTGGGAAGAATGTTAAGTGGGAAATGTAATTTTTCCTCTTTCTAAGAAGTCTGGTACTCCAAGCTCTTACATGTTACTCCACACTAAAAAATAAATAAATAAATAAATAAATTGAAAAAGGAAATTCATCTAACAAGTATAACTCTTAAGCTTGGAAACAGCGTTTACATTAGTGCCTGGTACATAAGATGTGCTCACACACTTACTGATGAAGAAGGAAAGAGAGAGAGAAACACTGGTGTTTATATCACGTGTGTCTTATTTCCTTCTTGCCGTCAGAATTCTGCAGCATTTTGTCTAGACCCTTTATTGAACAAATAAGAAAACTGGATGTGTTCTGATCTCCAAAGACATAGCCCTGTGGGTTTTGGGGGCCAGAAGTCTGGGGGTGGGTATTAGCTGCAGTAGGCACCCATTTGGAATCCCTTTAAAAGCTTGTAGAGAACTACTCTCCAAAGGGTTTCTTGAAACCTAACTTCTAACCTGCCTTTCAGGTTACTGGACATAACATAACCAACGTTGTAGCAAATATTTTACAAAATATCCGACAGCACATAGTACTTGGAAAGATCATAAGCATTAGAGTCAGATTTAAATTCAAGCCCAGGTGCCATCATTTTCTAGAGCTGAACATTAGACATGTCACAGTTTACAACTTGGAATCAGTTTTCCCATTTGTGAGATGAAGACCATACTATATACATCAGAGGATTAGGGAGCTAATACATGTGTAAAATGCCTGACAAAAGCTCCAGCATGTGGTAGGTACTCAAATGTAATTTCTTCTCTCCCTCCATATTTTAAAATGCTACCCTTAAAAAGAATACCTCCCAATTCTGAATGATTTTTCTGAGCATTATCTTGCATTATCTTACTTAAATAGGACAGCTATTACTTGCTCAGTTTCACAAAATGTGAGATTAAGCCAACTGCCCACGTTCGTAAGTAGTGAAACTGAGACCCAATGTGATTTCAAGGCAATAAAGGGTCTGTTCTTCTGGGAGATAGTTCATATAAAATAAAAGAGCCATGGGCAGATTTAAAAAGAAAAGAAAGACTTCTAGGGTGAAAATCAAATGAGTCATTAAAAGTAAAACATTTCCAAGTTTCCTATAAAGACACAGACAATTGCTGAGATTGGAAACTAAGAGAATTATCCAATTCTGACTTCTCTCGGTCAAATTTAAATAGCTATTAATTTTTGTTACTTTAAATGCTCTCATCACATTTTATATGCACTGTGATAATGCATGAAAGCCCAAATTCCCTCATCCCAAATCAATCAGTGCCTCTGCACACAGAAAAAAAAAAAAAAAAAAAAAAAAAGCTAGAAAAATATTTGGGCATAGTACCTTGTTTTGTTTTCGTGTATCTTTATCTTTACAGACACAGGTCTTTTAAGACTAAGACCTGCAGACCGAAGAGCATATGGAGTGAACTATCCAACGTCTAGAAAGTCACATTTTATTCCTTTCAGTTGTTCTTTTAAACATATAAACAGTGCAAATCAATGTGCACTGGCATTAAAATCAACTGGAATCATTGAACAGGCTAAGCACTATTTCTCATTTTACTTTTTTGATAATCCAGCTCTGTGGGGCTCCAAATTTTAAGTGCAACCATCTTTAGTCTTCAAAAGATATTGCGAGTTTGCCATCACTCCATATTTTACAATAGGAAATATAAGTGAATTCTATCGTCCATTGTAGTTCATGCTTATCTTACCCAAGGAAGCCCTTATTTCAACTCCCATGTCATTATTTACAGACGCCTGTCTTCACCTGTACAAACACTAACTTAAAGCCAAGGCCAAAATGACAGGAAGAGCTACTTTCAAAGTTTAAGGTTCTCCTCCTTTAAACCATCGCTCTACCTTTTTTTGTAATCAGAAGAATCAATAACTATGATACAAGAGTTGACAGGGGTTACCTTCTGAGCAAACTGCCCCCTATAGCACCCTGGAGAAAAGACAGTGACTGTACCATTCCTCTCTAAGTCAATCAGAAGATGCCATTCAAAACTGTTCAGTGTCTAAAGACAACAGAGAACAACACAATAACCTAAAATAGAATCATTTTTCAACCTTTTTCTCCTGAGTAGAACAAAAATTCATAACTGGAAGTTTTAGAATCTAGGATAGTGAAACTCATTATTCTACTCTTGTGCCAAGCTAGGTGGTTCCAAGGTGAGCTCTGAAAACCACAGAGGGTGAGCTGACAAGACATGATAGGCTGGAATGCCTTAACGGACATAAAATGCTCTTCAGCCTCCATCTATTCTCAAGAAAGAACTGAAACACAATTGAATACCAGTCTAGGATGCTCTATCTCCTTAGCAGAATGATTGGTTGAGACTTTGAGATGAAAATGAGCCAGGTTGTGGGTCAAAGCAAGGAGGAGCTCTGGATGATAAGTTTAGAAGAATGACAGCTTCTAGAAAATTAGAACTATGGGTCCCTTGAAGTAGAGTTTTACTTCGTGAAAGAATCCAAACGTGTTTGAATTGCCCATATTTGGATCATAATCTGTGATGACTCAAAGGCATCATCAGATAGAATTTACTGATGCATTAAGGCTTGGTTCTCCCTGGCAAAGTGAAGTGGCAATAAAAGAAAAAAGAGTCAATTGCTTAGGTAAATCAGCATAAAATATCAAGATAATGGAGACAACACTTAAGTTTTACTCAGTTCCACCCATCTGGGTACAAATATTTGCTACAACGTTGGTTATGTTATGTCCAATAACCTGAAAGGCAGGTTAGAAGTTAGATTTCAAGAAACCCTTTGGAGAGTAGTTCTCTACAAGCTTTTAAAAGGATTCAAAATGGGTGCCTTTTGTTTGTTTTATATATTACACAAATCAATTTTATATTCTTCAGATAGGGCCTTGAATCCCAGTGGAAATTACCATTCAAACATACAGGAATCAAACAAAATCATTCTAGTCACACAGAAACCATAGCTGGAACTGTATGACGACTTCCAATGCCCATCCTTCCATGACTTACCTAATAATGATGCCTTTGGTTACTCTCTTCAGTTGGACCTATTATATTCTGAAAAAAATCTTGTCCTCACTCAGCATCTATGCTCTAACATTTATTTCTCTGAAATGATGAATAAAACCTACATCCTCTATCACAAAATACCTGTGCTTGGTGTTAGTAATCATTCATGAAAAGTCAACCACATTTCTAAGAACACAATTAGAAAAAAAGCACAAATCCGCCTTTATAGGGTCCAATCAATACCAGACCTTTTTTTGTACAAGCAAATGGAAGGTACAGATCAAATGTTTACCTGAACACCTTACTTGAAGTATACATACTTTACCTAGATGATATTTTCATTCTGCACCTTGCTCTCTAGCTCTGGCCATTCCACCTAGAGTCAAAAGGAAGTTCAAGCAAATCTATGACACTATGAAGTAGGGCTGTCTCACACCTGAGATCTTTTTATATGCCATTTCCTTCTATTAAAATTTAATTCAGTCTCAGAAAAAAGTTTTGCCCTGAAAATACCTGAATGAGAATTGGCTTGAGGCTTACAGATGAACTTGACTTTGACCTTAAACACTGGAGAATGAGTGACAACCCCTCTAGTATTCTCTCATGATTACAAAGCCACAGCAAAACCCCTAAACACACAGGAGATTATATCTTTCTCTTCTCTAAACAGGCAAAATGCAAAAATACAAAGTATTTCCATCCAGCACAAACATGAGAGGAAAACAAAACAAAAAAGAAATTGAGAGACAACTGGTCACAGGTATACCTCAAACTAAAACATAAATTACAAGGTCAACACACACACACACACACACACACACACACACACACACACACACACACACACACACACACCAATAAATTATTTATTCAGGAAAACATTAACTTCTGATTTCTTTTATTAAGATAGCAATATGAAGCTGGTTCAGGGAGAAATTTTGAGCACTCAGATTGGACTTCTCAGGAATGACTAGAATTGCTACATAATGGTCATCCATGGGAATCTGTCATGATGGAGCATAAGCAGATTGAAGAATTATTACCTTCTCTTTCAAAAGTTCCAAGCAGAACAAATTGTGCTTTTATAAATGTTTGTTTTATATATTACACAAATCAATTTTATATTGAATATGGCCTGAAATTAAAGTGCTAGCTAATTGAGTAGTTGTCCACTTGGTCTTGCAACATTCAGCGTGCATTGTCAAGTTTCACATTGCTAATTTTCCAACAAGCAGTTTTGTTTTCAAATGCCCCAAGGCCAGTGACTGAGTCCAAACACAAACTTTGTAAGTAAAGAAACTCCAAGCAGCAAGAAATTTTAAACACACAACATCATGAGGATTCCAGTGTATGTTGCATCTCTTCTAATTTTAGAGTTCTGTTCTCCTATATACTTACCAGTTTTGTTTTATATTTTTCATTGGGATGAATCTCAGTTTGCACAAGAATACCCAATTTATTAATCACAGGAGACTTCTCATATCTATACTGGTCAGTCTAGAAGGGTATATTTATCTTACATGTTATGAACAATATAACTTTTTCTGAAAAAGATTGCTTCTCAAAGTCCTAACAAACATGTTTTGTCAGAGTACAATATATGTTTGATAAACAAATTTATGTTTGATAATCATGTTTACATAGGGTAGTAACAAACTCAATAAATACTGATTTGAAAGTGAAAATACCTTAAGTTTACACATGCCATGAACAATTCATCAATGTCATTCATTATTTTGCAAAGTATTATCTTCTCTAAATGAAGCGTAATTTATAAAACTGAAGAAATATAACAGTCGTGTTATGGGCAAATATATTTACTCATTTTTATTAGAAGGGACTTTTATACCAGAATTGTGTGAAATAATTTTGTCTGGATGAATGAAAGCTATCAGGGAAAGATTTCTGTGGGAAAAAGAAAATCAATTTCTGTTTTAGAAGTTGTAATAATGTATACATATGCAGGAAGAATTATCAGAAAGATGAGTAGCCTAGCAGGATCGTTTGTAAATGCCTATTACTAAAACAACTAAAAATAAATCAAACCTTACTTGGGAGGAGACCAACTTTTTTGTTATTTTGCTTTAGGTAGTAAATTAGACACAAGTCTCAGCTTTCCTTGTGTCAATAAAGATTTTGTTAGTCAGTGGTAAGCTTTTCAAAATGAAGAGAAGCATCTCTTTACTCATTCAAAAAAATGTACTACAGTGCAATGTGAAAGATGAGATTCATTTTCCTATTTTTGCTTAAAATTTTAAATCAATTATTTATGATGAGATATACAGATTTCTTCCTGGGAGATGTTGTAATGATGCATTTTTCAGAGCAATTACATCAGAGTTTCAATGTTTGTTAGCTACCTACCAAGATATTCCTTTGCTATTTCATTAGAGTAAAATTAAGTTAGGTAAATCCCACATTTATGCAACATTTAAAAACTCCTTTGTTAAATTAGCTCTAAACTTTCAGCTAATTTCATAAACCAGGTAAAAATGTAACAAATAGGAAATATTCATATTAGAAATATCAGATTATTTACTGTCAGTTCTAAATGACAAGGTAATTTAGAGCTACTTCAAAGTTTATTGATTAAATGTGGGTCACAATGAAATCTTCACTCTGTGAAGCAGTTTTATTTAAATACATTAGAAATCTGCTCCTTCACTTCAGCTCTGTTCAAGATTATTAAAAAAAAAAACAGACAAAAACTCATAGTTACTCCCTAAACAACTTTTATATGTATCACTGGTTGCTATGGCAGTTTATAACACTGAAAACTATCACATCTAACGTGGTTAGTGCCCACAGTCACAGAGAAAACCACACAAAACATTAGTCCCCAAGGATGACCTTACAGTCCTTTTTAACAAATCCTGTACATGATGTACTCAAATCTACTAAAAGGTATACCATAATTTACTTCCGAATTTTGAGCCTTTGTTTTCAACTAATATACAGCCCTACAAATAAAATACAGAAACTTCTTTTGATTTCTTTATAAAGTTAAAAAAAAGTGAGTTTTATATTCACCTTCGCTTCTCTGTACATGCATTGACCCTGAGATACTTCCTCTTTGCTAGCTCAAATACAACCAACATGAAGATACTTTAAACTGCAATTTAAAATTTATAAATAAAAACACTGGAACTTATACCTGACTGGGTTCTATCCTGCTCCAAAATACACAATAAATGAATCAAATACTTGTTTAAAAAAACTTCTCATTGTCCCATTTAGAGCATTGCTCTATCACCTGATGGAAAACCATTTTGAGAGATTATGATATATTATATTGCAAGTTTATTGTAAGCAAGCAGCATACTTTATCATCACATTTAAATCTGTAAAATTCATGAAAATTTTTTTCCAGTATCCCATAACTGTATTTACTTCTAATTATCATTTGGCAAAGTACTTAACCTTATAGAAGGATTTGGTTTTGCAGTAATCATGTAAATAAGCACAAAGTAAATCAATCTTTATTATTTTTGAAGGAAATTGCAAATACCATCAAGCAAATCCTATAGTTCAGATTTATTTTTAACTCTTTCACAACCAGTGCAGATCTTAATTGCGTCTTTCTCCACTCCCCCTCCTCCCCTTCCCAGCCCCGGTTTTGAGTTTCATATTATTTGGTGATTGTTTATTTAAGAACAACACTGGAAGCATCTTCATAAACTTTTTATGCTAAGCAATTATGCTTAGAAATCTTACTTTGCTTGGAAATGGTAAAGGTAGGAAATGAGTCTTGGGTTACCCAGTTGGGACAAATCCTTAGGTTTGGATCTAGAATGGGAAAATAACAGGGAAGTTCCTGTGGTCATGGAGAAAGTTGGGGGGACTTAACTTGAGAAATCTCACCTTTTGAGCTGCTTTGGAGGGACTCTTGTTTTTGCTGCCTTTGGGTCTTCCCCTGGGTCTCTTAGGAGAGGGCTCACCGGTTGGCTCCTAAGTGTGGGGGGGGAAAAAATGCTGTTGTGGAAGAATGTCTGAAAGAAATTGACCCTGACTCTATAGTTACATTTTCTGCATGTGCTGCTCAAAAGAACTGTGGGAACACATTCAGTAGGAGCATAAATGGAATGATGATGGTACTGAGTTTACAGAAAGAGGAAATAACTATACTTTTATTCCCAGGGTTCAAGAAGGAAATTCTATTTTGCATATGAAAACTAGATTCTGTTTCAACTCTAAAAGGTAACAAAGGCTGACAAGGTTGCATGGTCTAGGAAGAAAGTTACACAGTTTTAAGGTGTAAAATTTGAATGGTTATGCATTTGGCAACTTATAAATCCTTTACAGGAATGCTACTACCCAATGTACTAGCATTTCAAACAACAGAAATATGAAGCTAACATCATAAATACTTCAACAATCTTCCCTATTGAAAAGATGGTTTTTAATAATCTCTGCATATCTGCATTGTAGGTCAATTATGACTCAACACATTGAGTGAAGTATTGGAGCAATTATCCAAGATCTTCAACTCAAAATAACTCCATTCCCCCTAAAATTTCCAAATAATTATGGTAAATCTGTTGTGGGAGGTTTTGCTTGAATTATCTAGGTAATTGCTTCAGTTCTTCACTTCCTTTTGGAGTTGTAGGCATGGACTCTAGCCTAAATTTAAATGTCTTTTGATAAAAATAAACATTTTCTCCAAAACTTGCTTTTGAGAAAACTCTTACGGTGGGGGAAGACTGGAGAAAACTAAAAGAGGGAAAAAATGGGGGAGAATGTAAGTTTCTGGGAAGGAGAAATTGAAACTATCAATAGGTTTAGCAAAACTTTGCCAAGTAGTAAATACTCAAGTGGTTAAGAGAATGCGATGATTAATATTCCAGATCCTAAAATATTTATCCATTGAATCATCAATTTACATTTCATTCAGATTTGGTGATTAAATGGGACTAATTAACTTAAAACGCATGAAAGTCTTCAATGAAAATTCGCATCCTATTTGGAGAATCTGGGGAAGGCTCCCTGCAAGCTTCTGTGGGACCGCTAGCGCCAGTGGGCACATCCGGAGCAAACACACCGGAGACACATTTTTCTTTCTTTGTGAACTGCCTTAACTCAAAGGTAAAACCTCCAATCACCTCCAGATCCCATTGCAATTTCTTTTGGATTCTTTTTTGGAGGTGGGGGACAATTCGAGTTAGAGAGAGCTGGGTGGCGGGTGGGAAACAAGGTGGGGTGGGGGAGGGAAGAGACTTCCTGGGAGGTGTAAAACAGGATCCTAACGCGGTTTAAAGTGTCGCTTGGGCAGAGCGGGAAAACTCAGGGGCCTCTAGATTGGCTTGTTTCCTTTGATGATTTCAAAAAGGTACAACCCTTTCAGTTTTTCTAAAACGCTCTGGCAAGCAAACATTGTTCGATTTTCCCCCACCTTGCTCTCGGGCAGCTTTGGGACTCCAGAATTATTTTCTAATCGGCCTATCTGCCGTGGAGGAAGCGCTTTAAGGCCAAGGAACGCAGGAGAAGTTTTAAAGCCCGCGGAAGCGGAGTTTAAATGTTCTCAATAGGCATGTCCCGCTCCAGCCCTGCCCGCCGAGGCTTGGAAATTGCAGCGAACAAAACCCCCCGCCCTGGGCGCTGCGCGCAGCTCTGCAAGCGCCTGCTGCACGCTTAATTGGTTGCATCCGCAGACAAAACCCTCCACTCCGCGGGGTCCCGGGCGCCCCTCGATCGTCCCCTCCCCAACCCCCAACCACTCGCCCCGGAGTAGTACTTTTAATGTCTACAGCTCGGAGGCGCGGGATCCAGGGGCAAAAGGGGGACCGGGCGCCTGGCGAGGAAGTGACCTAGCTACCGTGCACAGTCTCGGACACTACTTTCCGCCGCGCCCACGGCCAAACGAGTTAATCCCGTCCCGTGAGGACCCAGGCTCCCCTGAATCCCCTTTCCTCGGACACCTCTGCGGCAGCCAGCAGAACGGCCGCCGCGCCGCATTTAAAGAGCCCTAAGAGGACCGGGCGGGCCCACGAGCTCTTTGTCGGGAGCGAGCGACTCTCGGGCCACCGAGAACTTGGGGAGGGCGCCAAGGGGGCGGCCGCGGTGCGCCAGTCCCGGGCCCGCGAGCAGCCCCGGTTGGCGGGAGAAACAGCCTCCGGCCCCCAGGACTTCAGCCCCTCCAACCCTGAGCCTCCGGAGCACCCCTGCGCCCCCGCAACGCCCCCCCCCCACCTCCTTCCCCCCGGGCAACCGTAAAGCGGCTCGGAAAGTGCCCGGCGAGCCCTGGATTGTCTGACCCCGGCCGCTTCGTCACGAGGAGACATCGCGCCACTCTGGGCCGTGCACAATAGCGAAAGTCCGAGGACGCGCTGCGCCCGACCCCACCTCCCGCCGCCTGCCGCGGTGCCCCATCTCCCCGCCCCGAGGAGCGCGGGCGCCCGGGGGCTTAGCCGCGCACTCGCGCCGAGGACTCCGCAGCCCGCCCCCACGGCCGGCGGGCAGCGCGCCGCCGCAGCCGCCGCCGCTGGACTCCCGCGCTCGGGTCGCCGCGCGTCGCTGGGCCCTGGCGGAGAGAGCGGAGGTGGGCTGCTGCCCCCACCCCGCCTGCGTACTGACTTGCTGCTGCTTCCTGGGTCGGCCGCGTCCTCTCTTCTGAGGCGCCGGGGCGGCAGGTTGTCCCTGGGCTGAAGTGGACGGCTGCCCGGCGCCTTCACCGCGTGCGCTCATCCTGCCTGCCGCCGCCGCCGCCGCCGTCGCCGCTACCGCTGCCGCCGCTGCTACCGCCGCCGCAGCCGCTTCGCCTCCGCCGCCCCAAATGTGCCCAGCACCTTTCGGGAGATCGGGCGGTAGGGCTGGAGAATGAGGCAGGGTGGGCGAGAGCTGGCGTGCTGCTCAGGCTGCTGCTGCTCAGGCTGCCGCCGCTGCCACCATCAACACCGGACGTCCAGCGGCTGCCAAAAAGAGAGAAGAGGGGAGGAGGAGAAGGAGGCGCTGCTGGTGGCGGCGGCAGCGGTGGGTGGGTGCCGGAGGTGGAGGTGGAGGTGGAGGTAGCGAGAGGAGGAGGAAAGCGAAGGAAAGGGAAAAGAGGGTTTGAAGTGGGGAGGCTCCCCTCTCGGTTTGGGATCGGGAGTTGCGGTCACCGGTAGCACTTCGGAAGCGGCTTGGAAATGGAAGAGACTTGGAGTGGATTGTGTCCCTTGAAATGTTAGGCGGGGAAAGAATTCCTCCTCCTCTTCCCTCCCGCTCCGCGCTCGCAGAGCAAGAAAGAGAAAGAGAGAGAAAACAAATAGCGCCTTGGGCAGTCAGAAAGCAAAAGGAGGATGGGGAGATTCGGCCGGGATCGGGTCGGGCACTGAGCGCAGGCAAAGGACGGAGCAGTGGGTGGCACCGCGCCTCCTCGGGTGGCGGGGGCAGGCGGCAGCGGCACCGGAGAGTCGGAGGGGGACGGGCTGCTCGCCCCTGCGTCCTGCACCAAGCGCGCGCTGCCCGGGCTGGAAGTTTTCTGAGTTCCTGCCCCGGGATTCAAGTGGGAAGAGTGTGTGTGTGTGTGTGTGTGTGTGTGTGTGCGCGCGCGCGCGCGCGCGCGCGCTTGGGGAGGGGGCGGCGGGATGGGGGGGAGTGCCCACCTCTAATCGTGGGCGGATAAAGGGGAGGGGGCTGCGCAGGAGGAATAGTATGAGGAGGAGGGAGGCCAGGCGGACCGCCGAGCCAAGGCGCCTGGCCGCGGGCCAGAGGCAGCGTTCGAAATACAACTGCCTCGGCGGCGGCGGCGCCCGGGTGCCACCCGAAGCCCCGCTCACGTGCTCCCGCCCGGCGGCGGGGTTAAAGGGACAGGCCGGGGATCCCGGGACGGCTCGCCGCCGGCCTCGTCCCGCCTGCCGCCCGAGGTCGCCCCTGGGCGGTTGTCCTAGTAAGGCACGGGAATGTGACCGCCCCAGAGCCGCGTTTAGGGGCTTGGCCATTACCTGCACCTCCACGACGCGGAGCCAACACTCGGCAGGAAGCGTGTAGCTGCACGCGCGGCAGCGTTCTAGTTCCCTGTGAGTGGGAAGGAACTGAGGAGGAGTAGGAACGGGCCCCCGGCAGCCTTGCTCTGCCTGGGAATACCCTCATCACACATTGCACGACCCGAAGCGCGCGCACACAGAGACATGCACTCAGATCCACATATGCACACTCGCAGAGGCGCATACATACATAAGCACATACGCATGCATGCACATTCGCAGACACATGCACACGTGCAAACAATGTGCACACATGCACACGGAGCGCGCCAGCCTCTTCACTGAGCTTTTTTTCTCCGGGAAAGACCAGAGGCGAAGCAAGACTTCGGGCAAGACTTCACCCCCACCTCCCGGCTGGCGCTACGCACCCGTGTTCCAACGCAGGGCAGAAGGGTTGCCCCTCGCGGGAACCCCATAGCTTCCCTAACACCAAAATTGCGCCAACTGTCCAACTTTTCCTGTAATTTACCCTGATTTAACCTTTTCCCTAGGAACTCCCTTTCTGCCAAGTCCTAATTTTATTGCTTGGGCTGTTTTCTGAGTTACGTGAACACTGTAATGACCACAGTTCGTTTTAAAAAGGTGGAGTACATTTAAAAATGTACCTCTTTTCATCCTTGAATAACAAAAAAACTCCGAAAAAATTAGGTTCAGATTTTCACACATCACGCCCCAAATTATTTTGGACCAATTCCAAAATAAAAACTTTCACCCGAGCAACAAAAATTCTCTTCCCCAAAATACAGACCACCGTGGAATAAAGACGCCTGCTTTACAGCCCAAGCAGGGAGTTAGGCACAGCCAGGTTCCGCTGTGCCTGTGGAGGAGGCGCGTGTAAATATCTGCTTCGGCGCGGCGGCGCTGATTGGTCCGCGTTGCCATTTTAAATCCATTTCCAGCTGCCCTTTGCAGAGCTGGGACACTTAGCTGCACGTTGAGTGCCCTGCAGAAACCCGGGGTTTCTCCTGGGTCTGGGAACGTTTAGCTGTGATGGAGAGGGAGAGCCTCCTTCCCTCTGGATGGAGCCCAGCAATTGACTGTGGAGGGAGAGGTCTAACAGGAACCAAAGGTTTTCTGCCGGGGCTTGGCTGAAAGACGGTATCTTCATCAAAGGGATTGAAATTTCACGTACTAACGATTGCAGTGACATTTCCTAACTGCCAAGTTTGCACATTTTTTAATGTGTTCACATTCGCACTGTGGTGTGCGCATTTTACTTACACATACAAAACGGGCTTCTAGGTTTGTTTTTGTTTGCTTGCTTTTGCAAGGACCAGAGAGAAAATTCTGAGGATGAATGCAGGAGAAATCACCGAGGATTTCAGCCAGCCAGTTTTATACTGGGTACATTGTATCCTCGGATATTTCTTTCATATGCACAGTGGCTGGCAAGAAGGGGATTCCAAAATTTGATTTTTGCATTAGTCCTTGACTCTAAGAAAAGCACAAAAAAATTAGTGTGGGAGAATGTCCCGCCACTCGTTTTCAGCCCACCGTCACTTTGCTCTCAGATTATTTGACCCCTTTGGAATTTATAGCAAGGATATAAAACAAATATTGTATCCAATTATACCTAAATCAGTTTTATATATTTTAATTCCTGGAAGCTATATTTAATTTTTTTCAGGTTTTTGTTTATTTTCTGTCAGGAGAGACATTAAATTTTGTTTTCATCCTTGAAATTACTTGAGACTTTAAAAAATGGTGTCATATTCTTTTTATTAAGTTAAATGGTTATATTTTAAAGAATGGATTTTTTTTTACATCCACATTTGAGGGTGTTTTCCCCCACCCGTTTAAGTTGCTCAATTGTTATCTCACCATATTTTACCCATCCATTCAAGGTTAAACTCTTATTTCTAATTTGAAACCTTCCCAAGGTGGTCTCTGTCCCCATGAAACTATTTTCTTCTGCACCTACAATCAAACTGAACAATTAGCACTTTGGTTGTATACGTTAACTAGGTTTCTAATTATCTGTGATACATGATTTAATGTTTGGATCAGGTCAGCTCATTAGTGGGTAGTAAAATCAATTCAGTGGACCCACCATGTCATCTTAAAAAAGACTATACTAGATAATATCACAGGTAAAAGTTCTGCTTTAGTTATATAGTACATGCATGTAAAAGTTGTATTCAGAGGCTTTTTTCCCCCACCTCTTTAATATTTTGGAAATTGGTATTTTCTTACAGCTCAGGGTCTCTTGGCACTGTCTTATCACATCTTAGCCGGTATCCTTTCTATTTTAGTGATATACGCAATATGGATGGCACCATAGATCAGTAAAGATATGTAGTAAAGTCTCTTTCTTACTGTGGGTTGCAGTGTTACCTGTTTAAATGCCACCAACTTAGACAGTTATGAGAGCTGGGTTCCTTCACAACTCCACTAAGCCAGCTCTGCCATCTTTGGCAAATCATTTCTCCTCTTTGTAGCTCAGTGTCCTCATTTCTAAAATGAACGATCAATATAATCTCTGAGGGTTCTTCCAGTTTTAACAGACTTCAAAACATGTATGATATCTTGTTCTCTAATTGGGTTTTGTTTATATGTAACTGATATGTAGATTCTGTGGAGACAGGTATATTTCTAACACCTCTTTTTAGCACCAATTAGGTGTAGGTAGTGTTCAGGTCATAATAGACTTTTGGTACTTACTAATTTATTGCTATGACAAAGTTACTCTGAATAAGCTACTATTTTATAAATGTATCACAGGATGAGATAAGCATTACATGTATTAAAATATCTTAATAATTCTTTTGACTAAAGGGAAATGCATCTGTGATGAAGAGATTGAAATTCTCACATTGCACTTTATCACATTATATTTATTTATACTTTAATATGGCCATAAATTAAGGAATAATTTAAGGAATTTCTCAGATTGTAACATTGAATTAATCATGGATGTATTCTATATGTAATTAAACAGATTTATTATAACCAGATATTTTGAAAGTCAATCTATTTGGGGGGGGTCACAGAAAAAAATTATAACTAATATTTAGTGAACAGAATGCATAGTATACACACACATATACATATATATATGGTATATAGAAGTTCAGTATATAGTGTAAGGTAAACACATATTTCTGAAAAATATTTCCAATGTTTTGATATGGACTCTTTTGCACTGCTTAAACTCACAATTTTAGAGATTGTGTCTTTTGAAATATGCTTAGTGTTTAATGAAATGTAGCAAAAATAATCTCTAAGACTTTCCCTATATTATCACCAAGAAAGAATATATACTGCCAAGTTAACATTTTGTTGGTGGGGTGGGAGGTGGGGAGGTGGACAGGCTTTCTAGTCCCATAGACAGAGGATCACCAAACAAAATGAATTTGTCTACTTGTTCATTCATTCAGTCAACAAACACATATTGAGTTGGTTTTGCACTAATCTCACCCATTGTCCTCTCAGGACTCAGGAAGTTCATTCATGTGGAACTGGAGAAAATCTCTTTTGAAACAGCTAGGTGCTCACTTAAAATCTATTTACCTATTATGTTAAGCCTTTCACTAACCCTTACAAATATTTATTCTCCTTTATCCAAGCCATCGTTCACTCAACAAATATTTATTAAGTACCTCATATGTGCTAGGATTCACAGAACATTGTTTTTGACAAAAGTCATGGAAGCAGAACAGAAGTGGAATAGTTTTATTTCCATCTTGCATCTATTGACATTATACTGTCATCTCCAAACAATCTTGTCTAGATATACTATCAAGCAGGAAGGATATGGACTTTTAAATCAGATTTAGGAATAGAAGGTGTGGCCTGGAGAATGTTAAAAATGACCCCTAAGACTTCCTTCATTCCTGGTGTACATGCTGTCATAATCTATGATGGCTTTTACTCCTATGATAAGGTTAATGTTCAATGGTACAGTTCACCTTATGATAAAGAAATTATCCAGGTGAGCCTGACCTAATCATATGCATGCTTTTAAAGCAGAGTGTTATCTCTAGCTAGGAGAGGAAGTTAGAGATTTGGGGCTCAAGAAGGATTTGACCCTCCATTGTCAGTTTGAACATGGAGATGACACATGGCAAGGAATGTGGGTAGCCTCTAGGAGCTGAGGGCAGCCCCAGGTTACCAGCCAGCAAGGAAACAGGGACCTCTTTAGTAGAACCACAAGGAACTGAATTCTGCCAGAGAGAATGAGCTTGGAAGTAGGATCTTCCCCAGAGCCTCCTGGTGAGAACTCAGCTAAGCCAACACCTTGGTTTCAGCCTTGTGATACCCTCAGCAGAGAACCTAGTCATGTTATCCCTGACTTCTGACCTACAAAACTGTAACCTAATAAATGAGTATTTCCATGGTGTTTAAAGTCATTAAGTCTTTGCAACAATAGAGAACTTGATATAAGAGGATCTGGTCAGATAAACTTCCCCTCCTTTTTCTATCCCATGGACTACTTACAAAGCACAATTACTCGGTATAGTTTGTCTGGAGACGTCCACACCTACCAAGTCACCTGCTGTGTCTCTTTGGGCTTATAGTGAAGCAATGGCCAGCATGAAAACACATGATCTTGCATTGCATTCCATCCTTCTCTCTCTTTCTCTCTCTATCTCCCTCTCCTCCCTCTCCCTCTCTGCCTTCCTCTCTTCCTCTTTTTTTCTCCTCTTTCTCTATCTTAGTACCTTAGAATTCCTAAAGCCATCATACTGGAGGGACATGGGGAGAGGTTATGTATTTAGATAATTCCAGGTCCCCCCAACTCCTGCCTCAAAACCACCCCAAACTGAGGTAAATTAGATCAGAGAGGAGAGATCCCTGCTGAGCCCTGCTCCAGTTGCAGATTTATGAATAAAATAAATATTGTTTTTGTTCTTAAGCCATAATTTTTGAGTGGCTTGTTACATAGCAACAGAAACTGGCCCATCTTGTTTTCCCTAAAACTAGGCTCTTTTTATTCAATGAAGAGATTGAAGTTCTCACATTGCACTTTATCACATTATATTTATACTTTAATATGGTCATAAATTAAGGAATAATTTAAGGAATTTCTCAGATTATAACAGATTGAATTAATCGTGGATGCATTCTATATGTAATTAAACAGATTTATTATAACCAGATATTTTGAAAGTCAATCTATTTGGGGGAGTCACAGAAAAAAATTATAACTAATATTTAGTGAACAGAATGCATAGTATATACACACATATACATATATATGGTGTGTGTATATATATATATACCTTCTAAATATTTCTTTGACCTCCAGTGTCACTACCCTAGTTTGAGCTCTCTCCAGTTCTCATTTGGAGAACTCCAATGTCTTTCTCTCTGGTTTCTTAGCCTTCAGTCTTACATTTTAAAAAACCATTCTCTACAATGCTTCTAGAAGGATCTGTTTTTTATCAGTTATCTTTTTTTATCACAAATGTAATAGTCCTTCTAGACTTTATTTTTTAAAAGATGTATTTATTTGTTTATTTTTTGGGGGGGATGGAGTGGCAGAAGGAGAGAATCTTCAAGCAAACTCCCCACTGAGCGCAGAACCTGACATGGGGCTAGAATCCCAGGACCCATGAGATCATGACCTGAGCCAAAACCAAGAGTTGGATGGATGCTTAACCAGCTGAGCCCCCCCAGGCACCCCCGTCTAGACTTTAAATGAACTAATATAGGTTCATGCTGCACATTCTGTTCCATAGCCTATTTTTATGCAAATAACATATAATGAACATTTTATGTTGATGAATGTTCTTCTACAACACCAGTTCTGATGGCTTTATCTTATTCTATAGTAAATATATATATGTGTGTGTGTGTATGTATATGAATAAAATAGAACACCTGGAATTAAGCATTTGATAAAAATTTTTATGACTTCCTTGTGAAAAAATGAATATGGATTGTATGTTGTGCATTCTCTTGTGCTGACGTCAACTTCAAAAATAGCCTCTTTATCAGCATCCTGGCATAATTTTCAAATGTTCAGATATCCTAAAGGTAGAAAGAGAGCTAACTATTGATGCCCAAATTAAGATTCAAAAAGATCTCAACAAGCCGTAATACAATTTAAGAAGATGAATATGAAGTATGCAATTAGTTTCAAAAGGGGAAAAATATACCTACGCAGGGTAGAAAAAGTGACTTAAAAGCAATTCTTAGGATTGCATATAAGATTAAATAAACAGATATTGCTAGGTTCCACCTAATATCCATTCTGCCCTTCTAATTTGGTAAAAGAACACCTACAGTACTGAGTATAGCAATATACCCAACTGTAAAACTGCATTTCACAATCTCCCTTCTAGATTGGAGTAGTAAATGAAATATAAGCACAGATCTTTGGGATATACTTCTGGGAAAGCCCTTTAAGTGGAACTTACTCAGCTGAGAGGCTTCTCCATTTGCATGTGGATATCCAATTGCTCCAGTACCATTTATTGAAAAGACTGTTTCTGCTCCATTGTATTTCCTTTTCTCCTTTGTCAAAGATCAGTTGACTATATTTGTGTGGGTCTATTTCTGAGTTCTCTATTCTGTTTCATTAATCTATTTGTCTGTCCTTTTGTGAATAACACACTGTCTTGATTACTATAACATTATAGTAAAGCTTAAAGTTGAGTAGTGTCAGTTGTACTTCTTCAAAATTAAATTGGCTGTTCTCGTTCTTTTGCCTATCCATATAAACTTTAAAATCAACTTATTGGTATCCACAAGATATTTGCTGGGATTTTGATAAGGATTATGCTAAATCTATAGGTTAAAGTGGGAAGAACTGACATCTTGACTATATGGAGTCTTATTCATGAACATGGACTATCTCTCCATTTACTTAGCTCTTCTTTGATATCTTTCATCAGAATTTTGTAGTTTTCCTTATGTAGATCGTATATTTTGTTAGATTTATACCTAAGAATTTCATTTTGGGGGGTGCTAATGTGAACGCCAATGTGGGTTTAATTTCAAATTCCATTTGTTCATTACTAGTACATAGGAAAACAATTGACTTCTATATATTCACTTTCTATCTACAGCCTTGTTATAATCACTTATTACTTACAGGATTTTTTTTCCAAATGTTTGCAAATTTTTTTGTAAACAAAAATAGTTTTATTATTTCCTTCCCATACTTTTTATTTCCTTTTCTTGTCTTTTTGCAATTAGCAATTCATCAATTACATTTTGGGTTACCCTACCCCCAATATTGGTTCTGCAGTGGTTTCTGCTCTGGAAAGTTGTGATTCTCTGTATTCATCTGTCTCTCCAATTTTGAGGCAGTGATTTACCCTGTAATCCCACTTCTCTTCGTGCATCTAAGAATTGTTTTTTCAGTTTGTTTTGCTTTTTACTTGGTAGGACAGAGTAGTAATTTATAAGCTCCTTACATCCGAGATTGGAACCCAAAAGTCCCCACAACTGGTTCTTAAATACCCAGTGAAGGTAATATCACTATACTTTTCCCTTGTCAATGTACATCAGGAAAATTATTTTCAGTTCTAGGCATGATGTTTTTTTTAATTTTTTAAAATTAATATATAATATATTATTTGTTTCAGGGGTACAGGCCTGTGATTCATCAGTCTTACATAATTCACAGTGCTCACCATAGTACATACCCTCCCCAATGTCCATCACCCAGCCACCCCATCCTGCCCACCCCCCTCCACTCCAGCAACCTTCAGTTTGTTTCCTGAGATTAAGAGTCTCTTATGTTTTGTGTCCCTCTCTGGTTTCATCTTGTTTCATTTTTCCCTCCCTTCACCTATGATCCTCTGTCTTGGTTCTCAAATTCCTCATATCAGTGAGATCATATGATACTTATCTTTCTCTGATTGACTTATTTCACTTAGCATAATACCCTCTAGTTCCATCCACGTCATGGCAAATGGCAAGATTTCATTTTTTGATGGCTGCATAATATTCCATTGTGTATATATACCACATCTTCTTTATCCATTCATCTGTTGATGGACATCTAGGCTCTTTTCATAGTTTGGTTATTGTGGATGTTCCTGCTATAAACATTGGGGTGCATGTGTCCCTTCGGATCACTACATTTGTATCTTTGGGGTAAATACCCAGTAGTGCAATTGCTGGGTTGTAGGGTAGCTCTATTTTCAACTTTTTGAGGAAACTCCATACTGTTTTCCAGAGTGGCTGCACCAGCTTGCATTCCCACCAACAGTGTAGGAGGGTTCCCCTTTTTCCATATCCTCGCCAACATCTGTCATTTCCTGACTTGTTAATTTTAGCCATTCTGACTGGTGTGAGGTGGTATCTCATTGAGGTTTTGATTTGTACTTCCCTGAAGGCATCATGTTTTAAGAGGGATTTTGAGAAAAAAAGAATGTGATCGAAATGGGTTTTCCAAATATGTCACATGAAGATAATTTGAAGGAAATGTTTTTTAGTCCAAAGAGAGACATGTGGCAATATGATCTTCTTAAAGGACTGCCATTTTGATGAAGTAAATTTAGACATATTCTTTGTTGTTTCAGGCAGAAGAATGATGGGTAGTCATATTTCAGCTAGATATAAGATAAAACTTTCTAAGCTTAGGGCCATTTGAAAACATACTGTTTAATCTAATTGCATAGTAAGTGAATTCCCAGTTAGTAGAGTTGTTTAGGAAGAGACTTAGTGACTAAAAAGAGGGACACTGTGGTTAGAGTCTGCAGCAGGAGGACAGATTAGGCCAGAACCCTTTCTTCAAATGAAAGCCATACTGAAAGTGTCTCAGTCTATCCTCACTCCCAGAAAGAATCTCTAGAACTTCCCAGAATAGAGCTTTAAAAGACTGGATTACAAGATAGGTTGAGAATTCTGACTCCAACTCATAATGTTAGGTAGCCTCAGTTACAGATCAATATTTGCCCATACATAGTTGTTTTTTCTTTGATACCCAAGAAAAGTACTGGGAAAAGATCTGGTTTATCACCTGAAAACTTCCAAATAAAAATAAAGTCCCTTACCATGTATCATAGGTACATGACTATTGCATATTTTAATTGTAACAACTACATTATCACCAAAGGGAAATTTTAGTGTGTGCCTTCATTTTCTTAATTTTTGTAAAGTATACATTGTAATAAATTAGTAACTGGTACCTATTGTAATAGCAATAAGAAGCAGTAAAAAATCATAATAAGAATGAATGATAAAGCACCCATTTGGTACCAAGTCTTGTTTTGGGTATTTTTGGGGAAGGAGGCAAAGTTCAGGAAGAAACGTAAAGGAAAGAGAGAAAAACAAAAACAAATCAGACCTAGGTGTGGGGTCAGACTTCAAAGAATCTAAAAAATGGCCAGAGTTAAATGTACATAAGTCACTATAATTTAAAGCAGAAAAAGATAATCACTCTCAAGTGTGTGCTGAGTGAGTTCAAGGAAAGAAGAGATTTCCACGGTGTGGGGATTAAGGGGGCTACTTGGGAACACTGGTGCTTGAGAGGGCCTTAAAGGACAGCTAGACCCAGAGATGAGAGGAAAGGAATTTCAAGCAAAGAGAGGATTATGAGAAAAGTTGCTGAAATGCAAACCTGAAATACATATACTAAGAGAGGCTTTACTGCATTAGTTAAATGCAAGCTGGAAACAATTCACTGCAGATGATTTTGTGAAGACACTTAACTGTAGGACCACGTAGAGAGATTGGGCAGAGTTATAAGTACAAACAAGCAATGTTGAGGCACCTAGACACTAGCAATACTGGGGAACCTTTACCACCCTAGGGCTAAAGGGGTAAGCCAAGGGGTATTAAAGACCCTAGGGAGCGTTGGAGCCCTGGAGGGAGGGCTATCTACAAGGAGCTGAGGTCAAGAAGGCATGTTACTACTGCCAGAGAAGAGCACGAGTGGGTTTTAAGAAATACCCTGACCTCTTCCTCCTCCTGCCTGCTTCCTTATGCCAAACTCAACAAGAAGCCATTAAGCAAGATATCCTGGGTGACTTAGGCCACCTGTAGCGCCTCCAGCTAGGGCACAGAACAGCGCAGAGAGAGACAAAGACTAGATCAGGGTGGGGGGTAGTTGGTTGAGGAAACGAAGAATAATCATGAGATGGAAGATTAGAACTTTAGAGAAGATTCTGGGACATCTTAATTACCACTTTAAAAAAAGGTGGTACCAAACTACATTTGGTAGTTAATGTAGAAAACATTGATATCTTATCAGCAAGACAGTGATATAACAAAAATCCCAGAACTGCGTAGGCCAGGTAGGCAGAACTCCATGATGTAACCAGTGTCCCATGTTCCTTCTTTCATTCTGCACCCCAATTCTTAGCACATGGCTTTCATTTGTATGGTCACCTCTACCTCTTGTCTCACATCCATATCCTAGACAACAAAGAGAAGAAAATGACAAATGAACCAAACTTTTCCAGAAGCAGATTTTCATCACAGGGTTAACCTTGACTAAATGAGGGAAGCTGGGAAAAGGCACATTGCTACTCTGAATGAAGTCAGTTGTTTTTTGGTTTTGTTTTTTAAGGAAAAAGAGGGGAAAAAATACTGGGTAGAGGCTAAAAGCGTTTTATATAAAAGAAAAGAAAGCTTATTGGGATAAGGGCTTTCTAATTCTTAATTATTTGATCATCTAGTAATTCCAAATTTGGGTGTTGTTGCCCAGATGGAGAAGTTGGGAGAAGTTGTTTGGGAAATACACAGGGGGTCTGAGATTTGAGACATACTGAATTTTGAGTGACAGCAACATGTAACCCATAATGGGTAAACCATGTTAGAAGTCAGGAAAGAGGGTAGAACTGGAGACCGGGAATTGAACGGTAAAGTAGACTGGATTATTGTTCCCAACTCTCACCTTCCATACTTAATAAAATTATACACTCATGCCCTTTGCCACTGCAAGCCAAGTTTGCTTGCCTGCTCCACTGAAGTTGGGTTTGGCAACATAAATTTTTTTAACAATTGAGAGCAGAAATGAAGCATCATTTTTAGGCCACGGAATATTTCTGCTTGCTGCTTGAGATTCTAAGATCCTGTATGAGATGAGCATCCCTGATTCTAGGACAAATATTCATGAAGTATATCAGAATAAATGCCCAACCAAGCCCAGCAGAGCCACGGTCAACATGTAAACCCATGAGAGAGAAATAAATGCTTGTGGTTGAAGTCATCACAGAAGTGTGAGATTGTTTTTATTATGCAGCGCTGTTGTAGCAGAAGTCTAACACAAGTGGTCATTCTCAAAGACACAAGAACAGATGGAAAGGACTTCACCCCCATTAGGATGACTGTGATCAAAAAGACAGATAAAACCAGTTTGGGCAAGGCACTTCTAAATGGCTGGTGGGCATGCAACATGGAACAGCCTCCTTGGAAAATAGTCTGGCAAGTTCTTCAAAATATTAAAGGTATAATTATTGTAGGACCCAGCAATTCTACTCCTAGATGTCTTACCAAGAGAAATGAAAACATAGTCCACACCAAGCTTATGCATGAATGTGGATAGCAGCATTATTCACAATAGCCAGAATATGAAACAGCATAAATGCCCGTCAACTGATCAATGGATAAACAAAATGTGGAATATTACTCAGTGATAAAAAGAACCGATGCACTGACACATGCTACAAATTGGATGACCCTTGAACACATTGTGGTAACTGAAAGAAGCCAGACCAAAGATCACATATTGTATGATTCCGTTTAAATGAAATGTCCAGAATAGGTAAATCTATAAAAACAGAAAATAGATTTATGGTTTGTGTTAGATGGGGAGAGAGATGAATGATCACTACGGCATGAGAGATTCCTTTTGGAGGAGATGAAAACTTTCTAAAACTTGATTGTGGCGATGGTTTCACAACTTTGTGAATGTACTAAAACTAGTGAATTGTGTGACTGTAAATGAATGCATTGTATGGTATGGTTTCAAACAATGAACAAAAGACAAAGCCACAAACCTGCAAATAAGACATATGCTGTGAGCTGGGGGCAACAAACCCATCCCCCTCTTTCACCTGATCTGACTGTGACAAATGGCATATGTGGATGTGCAAACTGGCTGGTGTCAGTGGGTGCAGTCTTTGTCAGACACACAGAGATCTTCTGTATGTGGCACTAACTTGCCTATGTAGAAAAGACAGATATGCATGGCTTCATTAACACCATGAGCTAAACCCAGTGGTTTTCAAACTCTGTAAAAAATCTTTCCTTTAATAATGTACACAAGCTATACTTGAATAAAATCTAATTATAGAATATTCAAACAATTCAGAAATACTTGGAGTCAACCATGAATGCATGGAAGTCCTTCTTTACCAGCCTACCAACTCCACATATTCTCGTCCCAGAGGAACCACTGGAAACAGCTGACGCATAGCCTTTTAGTCCTTTATTCTAGTCATTTGCATAAATACATAGGCAAATGTACAGCATTGCTTTACAGAAATTAGACCAAGTACTGAACCTTGATCTTAAAAAATTTAACATGTCCTGAAGGTCTTTCCATGCGTTTTATCAACTGTATGGTATTTTTATAGTATGGTTATATCATAGTTTGATTTTTTATTCCTTTATTGAAGCATATTAAATTGTCTTCCATTTACCACTATTACAAAACAATGACAAAGGAGTTCTTGATATACACATCTTTAGGCATGTGTGCAAGTATATATATCTGCAGGACAGTTTCTACAAGTTACATTTCTGAGTTGCAGAGAATGCGCATCTTAAATTTGAAGTCACTTACTTATTTTTTTGGCCACACAAGATCAGCATCCTTTACCCATGCTTTGGGAATCCCCACCTAATACTTAATGGGGCGCATCTTGCTTCTCAATATAAAAGCTAAAATGCCAGATATTCTGAACTGGTCAAAACGCTTTTTAAAAAATCCACCTTTCTGCCAAAATTAGCCTAGGATGGTTTCTTCTGCTAGCAATTCAGTATAGATACATCTGTGTATACACATACATACATATATACACATATATATGAAAATGTAAATTTTAACAAAATCTGAATCATAAAAGTTTTCGATTCTGAATCTTTGCTTTTTTAATAGCCACTTATTTATTTTTATGTCCATTTTTACCATCGTTAGAGTCTACCATTATAAAGACTTCCTTCATTCCCCCTTTCTAATGGTTGCTTCAATTTCTCATCAATCTAGGGGTAATCTATAACTTAAAAAAATCAGCAAATTCACATTTCTCAGACTGGGATTGGTTCCTTGGCTGATCCCAAGACCAAATCTCACAAATCAGGGCAACAAAATCTGAGATTTTTTTTTTAAAGATTTTATTTATTTTGAGAGAGAGAGTGAGAGAGAGAGAACACAAGCAGGGGGGAGGGGCAGAAGGAGAAGCAGACTCCCTGCTGAGCAGGGAGCTCAACTCAGGGGCTTGATCCCAGGACCCCAGGATCATGACCTGAGCCAAAGACAGACGCTTAAGTGACTGAGCCACACAAGCACCCCAAATTCTGGGACTTTTGTCTACACTGAATTTCCTCTCACCTTCTCCTGCCCCCAACCCCAATTGAACAGGAAATACGTACTTAGCTCCAAGTTGTAGGCAGCCATTTTGAGACTAGGAAAGGGCACCCTCTAAGGCCCAGGGTCAATATAGTGGCAGTAGAGCAAAGAAATGGAGAGGAAAACATGTTTTTGAGGCCTGGATAAAACCTTGCCTGAAGAACTGTTCATTTGTATGACCCAATATGTTTTGTTTGAGACAGTTTAGGTCAGGCTTTCTGTGACCTTCATCCTATAGATTTGTCATGAGGTTAAATGATTTAATATATGTAAAATGCTTAGAATCACACTTACATGTGGCATTTACTAGATTATGGTAGCAGAAATAACAGGCATAATACAGCATATGTGATACAAAAATATTCCATTTGTCTTCTTTGTCTCTGGTGCTCAAGCAGCTCTTATTCTATTACCCATTCCTTTGTGATTTTAACCACCTCGGAGTACCCCCACTACTGCCTCACCCCACTTTCTTCCCATTTTCCTGTCCTCTCCCCATTCATTTCATCTTTCCCACCTTCACTCCCTTCCCAAAGCTTGAAGTGGCATGAGGACGCAGAGTTCAGAATCAGGGAGAGAAACCCTAGAAGGTGATGAAGATAATGCTTTCATGCCTATTAAAGCGAGATCTCTACTATTTCTCTCTCTTCCTTCCTGCTACTTACAATCATAATACTCCAAAGCTTCTGTTGTTAATAAACAAATGATAATCAAAAGTTAAAATTACGTCTTACCTCCCTATTTGTGAAAGCGTACAGTTGGTCACATCCCGCCCCCCCCCCCGATATACACCCAGTACAAAGGCAAATTGCTCTTCCTTTTGATTCAATCATTTGCCAGGCGTTCTATACTATTTTACACTTCTTTTCAGTATTTTCCTTTCCAGTGAAATCTTTCCATCAAATATTTATGTGTAAGTATCTTTTATGTTCAGATGAGCAATTGTGTAGCACAAGGAAAAAATCCCATTGAGGTGTTTGGATGGTTCACAGTATGGACAACTGAATTTTCAGTGGCTTGGCAGCATCACTTCGGGACAGAATTTCTTTTGTGGTGCAGCCCTAGCCTTAAAATGGACACTTCTCTAAACTGTCATTACTAGGAGACAGCATAAAAATTACACTAATATTGATATGATAAAATATTTTATGAATATAATACAGTCTTGATTACTAATCTGATTTCCCTTGGAACCTATAAAATACATAGACATTTACTATGGGAACATTCTAGTTTAAATTTTAATGCAGAGTAAAAAAAGAGAATGATTCAGAAGACAGTAGTTTTCTCATGAAGCACTAACTTACACGTGATTCAAATTTATTTTTCCCTATTTATGTCTTCCCAAACCATGACTTAAATTAGTCAATGTTGATCTTCTGTCTTTTAATCTACTCATTATTTATTTGCTCATACATGCAGTCAACAAAGAACTATAGAGTGCTTACCATGTGCAAAGCACTGTTCTAGGTATTGATAAGGGGGAGAGAAGGAAAGAAAAGTGAGTTAAGTTCCTCTTCCTAAGGAGCCCCCAGTTGATTAGGAGCAAGACCCAACACACAAATAACTCTAAAAAATAAACATGGAGCAGGCAGAGAGAAGTACAGTTCAAACAAGAAACGGTTAATCCAAGAGAGAAGTGGAAAAGCAGGGGGCATATGTGTGACTTAAATTATCCCATTTAGAAGGATGTATGAAAGGGAGCAGTAAGAAAGAAGGGCAGAGAGGTAGGCTGGGCTGGACCATGGAGGGTCTTGAATCCCAGTCCAAACACTTCATGGTTGACAAAAGCTGAAGGTTATCTGTAGGGACTTGAAAGATCAAATCTAGGTTTTAGGGATTTTGATCTGTGAGAATTATACAGAATGGAATGCAAATGGTTACAGACCGGAGGCACTGTACCTGATGATACTGTGCCCAATATTTAATTTTCCTTGGATATATATAGTTTCACCAACATTTGTGTCACGAAATGACATTTTTACTGACATAAATATTGGGGTTGACAGAGAATGAAGAGATGAAGCCTGAAGCCCAAGTCAGTTGCTGAAAATCTAGTTGTCGTGTCGAAACCAAGGATTCTGAAACCTTTGCTGAGAACGCTTCCGATGGCTCTACGAGGAGCGGGGTTTGCAGCACGCCGGGGACGTTCGCTGTGGATGGAGAGGGCAAGTTAGACCCACCATTCTTTTAATCCCATCACGCTGCACCATACGTTTGTAAATAGTGTTTTTGTCGTGAGCCTAACTGAGGGAGATTTAGTGCTATCACTGGCCTATTTCTGACTCACTATTGTCTAAGATCTTGCATTCTTTCGAAAAGTTGAAACAGAAACTAGAGTAAATTACACGTATCTGCTGCCTAAAGGATTTATGTTTTCCCTTTGTTTGTTCTTAAATACCATCATTCTACTCATCTGCTGGCTGTTCAGTTGCAGGACATAGGGCATGAGGCCAGATATCCCGCCCTGCTGTTGGCCTCCCCCACTTATGAAATTAAGAGGGAAGGGAGGGCTGTTGTGGAGGGAGAAGAAGAAAAAGACAGAGGAAGTTCTTCTGTTTTACTCAAGACCTCATCCAAAAGTAAAAGAAAAACGTTAGTGTAAATACCACTACAAAGAAAATTTCTGATTAGCCAGAAGCTTTCAGTGTTGTAGCTGGCACTGGTTCACTTACCCTACGCAATGAGAAATATAGACTGCATGAATTTCAACAGCACATTGAAGCGCTTTGTAATGGCACTAAATCTCAGCCTAATGTGCTGATGGAAGGGGCCCACCTGCCTTGTTACCCAGGGCTGGGTCTGAGTTAAAGTGTGTGATGACTTGCGGCTGGCCTCCCTCACCAGCGCTTGTCCCTGGGGCTCCTCTATCTTGCGTTTGGCAACTGCCCGTTCATCCTTCTTAGCCAACTTAAGAAGATAGACAAGGTCTGATTTAACCATAGATTCAAAGCAATCTGATTTTAATATTTAATGTGCTATATTTCACGTTCCATCAATCACTAGAGCTCTTCCTTCCTCCTTCCTTCCCTTTCTCTCAGTTTTCCTTCTCTTTCCTCCCTCACCTCATGCTTCACTCCCTCTCTCCCTCCCTCTTTTTACTCCCTTCCTTCCTTCTTCCTTCCTTCCTTTATTCCTCTTTTCAAGGGGCAGTAAGTCATTTTATATTATTCATGTTACGAGAAATTAAAAGAGGAATCATATTATGATCAGGAAACAATGCACTGCCCTCAGTTAATGGTACATGCTGTCATCTGACTTACATTGTCACGGACACATGGGTTCCTCTTAAGTCCAGTTTGTAACTGTAGGTAGTTGGTATTGGCATTCCTGATCAAGGAAATCTGTACTTTGAAGGCATAGGGGAAAGCACACTGTTTTTCTGCCACACTAATATTTGTAAACAAACCCTAAGCTTTTGTCCTGGCATGGTGTTCCCACCATTGATGCCAACAAATGGTTGTGTGGGGACCCACTTCTGTGACTAAAGCTGCTGGTGGTGAAGCATCAGCTATGGTGCCTTCTGTGCTGTGATTGTAACAGATTCTCACAGCCTCTAGGACAAAAGCACTATATCAAGAGCCATAGAGGAAACTCACACTGTGGATTAGTTTCTTAGGGCTGCTGTAACAAATTACCATAAACTCGAGGGCTTAACACAACAAAAATGTGTGACCTCACATTTCTGGAGGCCAGAAGGCTGAAATCAAGATGTCGGCAGAGTTGGTTTCTTCCAGAGGCTCTGAGAGAGAAGCTGTTCTATGTCTCCTAGCTTCTGGTGACTGCTGCAATCCGTGGCAATCCTCAGCCTGTAGACTCATCACTCCAAGCTTTGCCACCATCTTCACGTGGCCTTCCCTTCCATGTCTTGTTCTCTTCTCCTTTCTCATAAAGACAATGGTCACTGTATTTCAGGACCCCTCTCCCCATGAATCCAGGATGATCTTATCTCAAAATAGGATTGTCCTGGATTCACGGGGGGGCCCTAAATTAAGTGAAATTATATCTACAATGACCCCATCTCCAGGTCAAGTCACAGTTATAGGTACCAGCAGTTAGGACTTGGGACATATCTTTGTAGGGGACATAGTTCAACCCAATGAAACAAACAAACAAACAAATATCAAAGATTAAAATCTATAAAGCCACTACAAAACCAAATCAACATTAAGCCAGTGGGAATGGAACTTTGAGCGCCAGGATTAATCTGAGACTTGTCATGAAACCAAAGAAAACACACACACTCCTTTCATCCACAAACTTTTTGTCTAGAATGGTTTCTGTTGAGTTTTGTAAAGTGGGTTCTCCTTGAACACTGAGGTCTTGTTTATAATCATTCAGAAATCCAACAGAAGAAAACAATGTTGCTGAGTTGCTTCCAAATGTAGTACTTAACAAATTAAAAATGACTGCAAGGAGAAAAACCATGTGGATGGCTTCACTAAAGATTACCTTAGGGTTAAGTACCATGCTCTATTAGCTCAGGCTCCATCTCTCAGGAGACACAATTCAGAGAAAAGTCAAAAGTAGTATTGATTAAATCAATTTAGCAGTTTTAATACATAAAAGTCAAGTGGTCAGTTTGAAAAAAAGAAATGTCAACTTCACTCTTTTGATCTTGATAGCTTTCATTTAATCATCAGAAAGCCTTTGATAGACCATAAATTTCTCCTGCTTCTAATATTATGATCATGTTATACCCCTGCCTCAGAGTGGGGAAAAGTATAAGCCAGTGGCTCTAATAGTTTAGGCTTTTCTGTAAGCCGACCGGCCGGCACACTTTTATGATTGCTGACAACTCTGTCTTTGGGGACACCTCTGTTTTGTTAACGCTTCTGCATACTCGCTCAAGGGAATGCATTTGATACTTTCAAGTGAAAACCCACATCTACTTCCTGATATATTTTTTGATATCTCAAATATTGACTTTGTATGCAGAGAAGTCCTTTGAAAAGCAAATATGCCAGGACGATGGCTCTGTGAGCACATTTTTTCCGCAGTCTGAAGGATGGAGACATCGGGTAACTATCTGAAGACCCTGGGGCAAATAGGGTCTTGATAGGACCTTACCTTGAAATTGAATTCTTAGAATACACATTCAAATGGGATTACCACAATGCATGCCACTAAAGTGGTTTTCACACCATTTGCCATTTGGGATGACCCGTGTCTCTGAGTCCATCCAACAGTGTGGGTTAACAAGAGTTGACTTTACCTTTTCACTTATCTCCAGAAACAGCTCCACCTGCACCCGTGAGCCAGAAAATGGTTAAAACTTATCCTATAATGTTAATTCCCATGAAAAGGTGGCTTTTAAGATGAGGCAGTGCTCAGATTTTGTACTGGAAAAACTGGCAGCAATTTGACAGGAACATACAATAGTCTGGCATTATGTTGACATGACTTCAACAAGAAAAACTTGTCAACTGTAACTCCTGGCTATGTAGACATTTGGAGTTACATATATGCACTCTCGGAAACACAGAACGGGACCCTCTATACAGCCATGAGACTCTTGACTGTATTTGTGGATCAAGCCACTAACACCTGTAAAAATACATATGAAATATAAACCTTAATTGAAGTATGTTCATCATGCTTAATTGAAACATGCTCCCAGGAAAGCAGAGGAGGTTTTGCCTACGTAAAAAATTGCAGAATAGAACCCAAACGTAACACAATATTCTTCTATTGGTGGGGTTTTTTTTATTTAATGAAACTCTTTGTAAGACAAATATCTCATGTGCTTGGCTCATTAACAATACTTATTTTTTTTATCAGAATTAATATTCTTCCATATTTTCTTTGGAAATAGCAATATTGATGTTTATGTGAAATGCAAACAAATGATGCAACGTTTCACATTTTCCAGTTTTTTACTGTGATATATTCATTCTCTAAAATTTCATGTTAGCACAACCAAAAACAAAGTGCTTCTACAGTTCATTTCAAGATAATATATTGCTCCATAATAGCAAATGCAATGCAACTTGGGCTTCAGAACTGGAAGCTAAAGCAGTCTTTGTACATGAATTCATTATAGCTTGAACAAGGCTCTTTTGGTAGGTCTTAGACCACTGATAAGTTATTAAAAGACACAATTTCCATGCAAGTGGCAAAACTTTTCAAATACATAGATACAGATAAAGATGTAGACATAGATATATTTCAATACACTAACTTATAATATTTTGAAGAGAAAATCCTTGGCAACCAAGAGAAAATTACAAACATGCGATTCTAACAAAAAAATTGAGACAAAGTTTACAAGAAAAAGACAAGCTAACTCTTTAGAATTTAGTGGTTCAGTGAATGATAGACCTCACTCAACAAAATCACGTATCTCTAACCTCCACCTGTTTACTTTATCATTAACGTATATTAATACATGTTTTTATATGTAATTTTCCATATAATGTTTCATAAATATTAGAAATTTTTAAAAAGGTAAGCTCAGTTTGAAAACTCTAAATCAATCAACTTCTTTGAAACTTTTGGTAGAAAAAGCTGAACATAAGCATCAAATTATGAGTAGCTGAATTGAAACAGACAACATTGATCTGTACTATGTCCTTAAATTTTACTGACTTCTTGGTGTATACCAGTTAAATACATATAAGCTTATGAATCCTCGTGAAAATCCTTAGAAATAGGTATCTTGCAGATTTCAAACAACCCTGAAACTCGAGAGAAGTTGGATTTCTCAATATCACATCTTGAGTAAGTGGTAGAATCTGCACTCTTAACCACAGCCTTCTAAAGATGATTCAAATTACTCATCATGTATTTCCTAAAGGAATCACTTGCATATTATATACCATATTATCTATGTTAAATTAAGCAAAAATTATTTTCTCTCTTGTTTAAATAGAAAAATGCAGTGAAAAAATGGGATTTTTAGGTTATTAATATATTTGAGCAATGTACACTAAAGCCAAGTACCAAATAGCAAGGATGACATTATACATATTTTCACAGGAATACGATCTTTCTGGAAGATCATAAATATTTAAGCATAAACATACCATAGAGTGGCAACCAGGACAATTCTTGATTCAATGTGGAATGTTCTCTGTACAATCTGAATTTACTCATTAATTGCCAAATATCCACTTTGCTTTGGAATGTGCAGATCTTTAAGCTAGATCTTAGCTTTCAAGATATTTAACCTCCCAGACTCCGAGAAGACCTTGTGAAAATAATGTATAAAAGGAAATAGTCCACAATCATCAATTTTTATGTTCTTCCTTCATCCAATTCAAATATTTCAGTCTTTGCCAAGTTTCTCCTACTCATTTTCTTTTTTTTGCAATTGCTATAACTTTACTATTTTATTTTATTCATCAATCACATGTTTGGCTTAAAGGGTTAGCTTTACCTAAAATACCCATTTTCCCCTTCTTCATCAAAAAGAGAAGTCTTGAGTCGTAGCTGGATGTATGACTTTCCAGAATAAAGGAATTTCTTAAGTTTCTCAGCTTCCCTTGCAGCCAGGTAAGCCCTTGGGAGTTCTAGCCCATGAAATGTAAATGGAAGTAAGAAGTCTATGCCTACATACCCCATCTTTGTGTTTTCTTATAACGTCAGAAGCTTTGGCAGCCATCTTTGAACATGAAGTGATCTTGGAACAGAGGCTTCACAACAAGGCAATCACCTAAAAGGAGGTGGTCTGTACCACTGGGGAATGCTATTCCAACCAAGATCAATTGCCTTCAGACTTTTGAACATAAGAGAAATATTTCCAGCTTGCTAATTCATGTTTTTAAAAATAATTTGCAGCCAACCAATTTATCTAAAACAACATATAATTTATGATCACATTTGATCTGTGTTGCTTATAAAATGCCACAACAAAGAGTAGCACAGGTTAGTTTTAGAGTTCTGGTAGCAGGCATGAACAAACAGCTCGGGGGATCCGAACACTGCTAAGTTTCGATTGCCTATGAATTTGCTGGCTGGCTTACCTTTCTTATGTACATGGTACAAAGTGATTTTTCTTTGTCTGACTAATATCTGACAAGGTCCAGTTCAACAGATTTTGTGAGTGAAAGGCGCTTTGAAATAGTTAAGTACCTGCGTATGCTTACCTTACAAAGTTTTCAGAAATGAAGCTTGTGTGAACAACTGGGAATTCATTTGCATGCAAAAGTCTAGCATTCTGCATTCTCAGGTGAGGTAGGTGGAGTGGAGATGTTTACTTGGTCAATCTTAAAGACGCCTGGAGATCTTGGCATCTGAGGCTCCAAGCAACTGCTGAGCTTACCTCAAGGAAAACCTCTCTCAGTAGAGGCAAGTCACTAAAGGTGCAGAGACAAATACTAAAGAGACAGTTTAGCCAGTTTTGCCACAGCCATTAATGGCATTCGAACAGGGGAGCCTGTGATGCTTTATCTTGAGTCCATGACTGGTTATATAGATAAACCACTACAAGTCAGACTCTACTCAAATGTTTAGTCAAATTCAATCCAACTGTAGCTCTATAAAACCAGTCCTGTTTTTAGTCCAGATCTGACTAAACAGTTTATTAAACTTTGTAAAATTCCAGATGAATTTTGTATCTAATTTCTCATATGATATAGCAAAAAAGAATAATTGAGTGCTACCCAATTTTACATAAAATTTTAAGTACTTAAAAGTTTGAGTTTTGAGGTATTTATACTTAAAAGCCATTGAAAAAAGTGGTTGAATAACTATTTCCTCCTTGGATGGAGAAACAAATTTTCCTTTAACTTAAAAAAAAAAAAATCACATTTGGGAGGCAGCCACCAGGGACAGTTTCACTTGGAAAGAGACTTTTTGAGAAAGTTCCAAGTGACTGAGAAAAGAGAATTATAATGGAATTTGCTCCACAACTTTTATTCTGACAGAGGGACTATTCATCCTATGGAATTCTTGTAAAATCACTGACCTGAACAATATGCTTCTGAGAATGTTTTCCTGCTTAGCTTATAAAGATATTATTATGTATCTATGATATAATCACTAGAAAATGCTCCCTCTGGGGCATTTGTTGTTTTTCTAATTATCATAGTTAATTGTGGAATTGATATCCCTGATGTGTGTAAAGGTATAACAGGAAAGTAGATACAATCTTTTATGCAAACTACCACTTTCTGTCTTCATATTAGTGTTATATATAACAATTCTGTCAATGAAAGGACATCCTATAAACAGATTATTTTAACTTAAAGGGCCAAAAATGATCGTAACAAGGTTACAATGGTTCCTATAGTTATTTGGGATTTTGATGCCAAGACAAATCTATTTTGAACTATAAGCTCGGATACAAGTGACTTCTCTGAGCCTTAGTCTCCTTTCCTTGCAGCAGAGCTAGAAATACCTCTCATTTCACAGGACTGTTTTGGGGATAAAGACAGATGAAACGTGGAAAGGGTCTAACACGGACTCATTGCTATCTATTACGAGCGTTACCTTAGAATCTGTGCAATTCTAAAGCCCAAAGCCCCAAATGATAGAAATACATATTATTTTACATTGATTTTCATTGTGAAACTGAAGCAAAGTAACTCAGGAAAGTTAACCAACTATGAAGAAATTGTACTCTTTGACTGTCAGTTAGGTCTTCTCAATTATTCAAAGTATTTGGGAAGATCAGAGATTAGGTTAATGTAAAACAACTTTTGAAACTAAAAATTCTTTACAATTGGCTTTGGAATGTGTTTGGTTCTTACATTTGAAAACTGGCGTGTCTGGTAGTCTAGATATTCACTTCAGAGAAAATGATGAAGACATTCTGAGAAAACGTGGTTCAGGCAGAGAGAAAGATGCCCGACCTCCCCATACAGTTTCTTCATCCAGCTCTTCTCTTAATACAATGATAGAAAATGCCTGCTTTCTCTTAACTGACAAAAAAATCTTTGCTCTCTCCAAACCTCCTTAAAGTAGGGAGGTGGCTAAGTATTTGATCTTCAAAGGGCTTGTCTTCATGCAAACTAAGTAGAGGAAATTGAAATGTCTAAAAAGCTATAATTAAGCAGATTCCATACTAACTGCATTGAACTTGAAAGGAAGTTTATTATGGATAACCTAAAATTCTGATAAACCACCCAAGGACAATACTAATTAACCTCAGAGTGCTTTGAATATTATGAGGCATAGATTCAAATATGCCTTTAAAACAAAGCCTGCATCAATGATTTTATCATTTATTTAGAGGTATTAATTTATTAAGTGAGCATCTAAAAAACTGATATAGTAATAATATTAAACTGGAAATTTTTTTGAGAAAAATCACTTCTAGGAATCTCTCGAATTATTTTATTTTAGATAAAATATTTAATACATGATTTGAATCTGACAGGAAATGAATAAGGCCCACTAAAATGCACTTCAATACCAAAACTGCAAAGTATTTTTAAAACCACACATGAATCCACGGCTAATGAAAGTGAAGCAAGCTATTCTTAACAATGAAGAGAAGGTGGCATTTAGCAAGGCAAGGATATTAAATCTGGTCTCCAGAAAATCCAGAGATAATAGTATGACAGTGGGTTTGTTTGTTTCTTTTTAAGAATTAATTGTAGAGCATATGTGTAATTTAAGAAACAAAACAAACGAGCAACGGGGAAAAAAAGAGAGAGAGAGAGGCAAACCAAGAAACAGACTCTTAACTAACTACAGAGAACAAACTGATGGTTACCAAAAGGGAGGTAGGTGGTGGGATGGGGAAAATAGGGGATGGGGATTAAGGAGTGCACTTGTCGTGATGAACACCAAATAATGTATGCAGGTGTTGAATCACTTTCTTGTACACCTAAGGCTAATATGACACTGTATGTTAACTATACTGGAACTAAAATAAAAAAATTAAAAAAGGAATCAATTATAGAACAATTTAAGAAGAAAAAAATGTTTCTAAAAGATTTAAAACAGAGCTTTAGAGAAACTTGATAATATGTAATTGTACAGTGATTTTTAACATTCTAACAAGAGTGTGGGCTGCCGTGTTAATGAGTATTATGTGGATGAGTGTCCTGGGTCAGATACTGGATTACATAAAGTTAAACGTGCATTCGTTATCTATTGCTACATAATACATTTTTCCAAAATTCGGCAGCTTTGCTGGATGGTGCTGGCTCAAAGTCTCTCATAGGCTGCAGTCAAGATGCCATGTAGGACTGCAGTCATCTGAAGGCCTGACAGGGGCTGGAGGATCCACTCCCAAGAAGGCTGTTGGAGGGGAGGCCTTAGTTCTTTGCTACTTGGGCTTCTTTGACATACAGCAACTGGCTTTTCCCAGAGCGAGTGATCCGGGAGAGGGTAAGGAGGAGGCTGCATTTCCTTTTATGACTGAGTCTTCAGACTAGGAAGACGCATACTTCTACGCCTGCCATAATCTATTCATTAGAATCATTAGTCACTAAGTTCGGCCTGTATGCAACTGGAAGGGGGATAAACTCCAATACTTGAAGGGAGAAGTATCAAAGCATTTGTGACTATATTAATACCACTACATATCACTGTAGAACTTCTCAGAGCCTTTAATACTCTAAAGTGAATCCAATAGTGTATGTACCATTTCTCCAGCTTAGTTGACCACTGAACTCATTTTTGTGGATTATTTTGCAGAACTGGTGTTTCATGGAGACACTTCAGGAAACACTGGAGGTTTAACACTGCCATCACACACACACAAATATCTGTTTCTATAAGAAATATATAGTATTGTTAGCTTTTAGTGATGGCAATTTATTATTATCCTTGTGCTAAGTAACAGATTTCTAGGCCTTAGAGAGTCAACTTTAGTCACTGAGTGCTTATTTCTGTCTTCTGTGCCAGGCACTGGGCTAACCAACAGTTGGCTATTTAAGGGCAAATAAGAAAGGGTCCTTGTCCCTGATGAGCCAATACATGAGATGCAATATAGAACAACTACACTGAAATAATAGCAAAGACAGAACATAAATTGTGCTTGCACAATTCTAAGTGCTTGGTACACATTAACTCATTTCCTCTCCACAATAACCCTGTGAGGTGGATCCCTGTTTTACAGGTGAGAAAACTGAGACATCACCTACTCAAGGTTATACAGCTATAAAATGTGAGAGCTAGGATTTAAATCAAGGGGAGTCTGACTCCCAAGTTTAGCTCTTAGCATTATGAATGTGGCTTGCTAAGTATTATGCTACCAGATACTTACAAGAAAGAAGATCGCAGACGGCCCTGACCTAGGGGACTAGAGGAAAATGTCACAGCAGAGGTGACATCAGAGCCAGGCCTCAAAGGATCAGCCAGATGGAAAAGGGAGAAAGGCAATACCACCTCAGGACCCGGTGTCCCCAAAGACAATGTCCCGTTCCCGAATTGTGGGTTTAGAGAACGCCAGTGTGAGTTCTGGGAGATGCATGATCGAGGGTTCTGGGAGACGAAGCTTGGAAAGCTAATGGCAGTTACCTGGGAAGTAAAAATCAGAACTACAGGTGTTATCTAGCTCACATCTGAAAATGTTTAATATTAATATTCACCTTTGCAAAGAGAGATTCCCAGAGCCAAGAATATCTGTCTAAGATAGCCTGGAAGATGGGGTGTGGTAGACACTGTGATACACCACCCAGAACCCCTTCCAGGGATGAAAGACTCCCTCTCCCAGCTGCCGGGAGTGCTGCCAGCAGAGAGCCCTCAGCGGTCAGCCCCCTATGGGGATTGTATCCACTGAAGAGAGCTGCCTCACCGAAGGCCACGACCCTTCCCTGGGATGCTGGCGTCCAGTGACTAGGCAGTGTTGGGATATAAAGGCCGGTCTCTCTACCCAACTCAGGACAGCATGCAGGGCCACCCCAGCTTTGGAGGTCCCCACAGCAGTCTGTTGCAGGTCCGGTTGAGGCTGTGTCCCAGCCTGACTCTTCCCTTGGCCTAATCTTGCTGTCATCTCTCCTCTTCTGCAGGAAGTGATCCCAAGACACCCCATAATAAAACTCTTGAACTTTACCTCCATCTTCGAGTCTGCCTCCTGGAGAACCCAGCCAGTGCCCATCTGTATCAGGAGTGGTTGAGAAAGCAGATGCTGGGATGGAGCCATGGAGTTCGTGGCTGGTGATTTGAATTCCATCGCTGGGGTAGGCGGTGCCTAGGTAACCTCTGGTACAAGGTCGTAGTGCAGTCGTGTTCACCACCTTTGCCAGTGGTGAACTGGGATGGTGTAACAGTGACCAGGGGCATAGAGATCACTGATGGGTGTGGTGTAGTAAGAGTTTAAGAAGTGTGTAGGAAACAGTAACTATGAGGATGGTGGGATTGGTTGGCTATACCCACGCTCAATTGACACTCTGGAAAAAAACAATTATGACAAAGAACTAAGAGTGACTGACATTTAAAACCTAAGAGTGAAAGCCAGAGACAGCTTCCCTGGTAGCATAAAGAGCCTCTCATCTCCTAGAGGGAGGGCAGAGAAAGCCGAAGGACAGACCAGGAGTTAATAATAACAGTAGCAGAGCTCAAAATTTAAGCTCCCAAACAAGGCAGATCTGTTATGCCAATTTCAGGGCCCTTGGAAGGAGGGGTTTGGGGTGCGGTAGGGGGGGACTGACTCTGGCACATGGACAGGACATCTGGATTGATGTGCATGAGAATCATGAATTCCCAGATTCCCCTGAACCCACTGAGCCTGCACTCTCTTTCTGTTAAGGGCTAGCATTTTCCCTTGCTTGCTATGAGATTCAGTCATGGTATAAGCCAGCCAAGGACATACTGGGCCTGATAAGGGGAGAAGAGCTGACGAATGGGCAGGAGCCGATGAAGGTTCACTGGTCTGGATTAGGTGAATGCTTGATAAAGGGTGGTAGAATGCAAGGTGGGATAACCATTAGTCTATCCAGATATAGGATTTAACTACCTGAGCAAGGACCCTGGGAGATAGCACAAACACACTGCTAAGATGCCTCCTAGAAAAAGAATTGAGCACACTCAGTGAGGTAATCATGCTGGAGTTGCCATGACAGACAGTGAGAGGTTTTAAAGCTGAGAGAAATGGGCATGTGGCAGTGGATATGCTACGTAAGGCAAGAAAACCATCAGAGGTCCTCCTGCTGAAATCAGGGAGGAGCATTATTTGCCAAGCAACAGGCATATGTTGGTAAGAGGGGCACCAGCATCTTTATGTCCAGTGGTAACTGTCCTCTGTAAGCCATGGCTAGTGGTAGGAGAGGTCAGCCCTGGTAGCCATGACATCCCCCACCCAAGGGAGACATAATTATGGTAATGAGAGGCAAAGCATAAAGGCAGACAGAGGGGGTCTATGTTCAGAGTAATATGGACATTGTTAGTAGAACAGTGTCCCTAAGGGCAAAATAAAAAGGCAGCCAGGGAGGGTATTACTTAATCCATTAAATCAAAAGAGATTAAGGATGGATAACCAAGAGGCTGAAGCCACTCATCCCAATAAAATGTTTTTGAACTTGAGCCAATTTTTGGACCTGTAACCTAGTGGTTGAAGAAGAGGCTAGGTCCCCAGGAAGAAGGACCCTGCAATACCACAGCAAGTGAACACAATAATGATTTCTCTGTCCATCCCTAAAGAAACTTATGGCCTTTTACTAGGGATAAGGGACAATGCCACCCAGAGACTCAAAGCATTGCCTTGGCTCCCTATACTCATGTGATCACATGGGAGCTAAATAATAAATGGAATTATGGCTTGTGTCTGGCTCCCAGTGAGTCCACTGGGAGCCAGGACAACCCAGTGGTCATTTCCCTGGTCCCCAAATGTGTAACTGAAATAGATATACTTTGTAGCTGGCTGACCCCTCCATTGGTCTCCGGGCCTAAGGAGGTCAGAGTTATCCAAGAGGCCAGGAATAGCCAAGTAGAAATCTCTGAAACTGTCCCCTCCCCTCAGCCAAAATAGTAAGTCAAAAACAATATTGCATCCCCAAAAATGACAGAAGTTAAGGAGGGAAAGAATGTTTGGACACTCTGTATATTTCCTATTGAGATCAATATGCTTCCTAGCTAGGTCACTTTAGGAACTGAACATCAAGTTTATTTCATCTTCAAGGCCTCCAAACTGAAAAAATAATTTCTAGGATCATTTTCATTATCCAATTCTATTATGATGAAACTTTTTGAAAAATCCACAAAAACTTTTAAAAAATGGATTTTGCCTATATGTTATCTCCGGTACTCTTCAAAACACATGCAACTAAAGAGTGCTTATACCGTTTGCTAAGGGGAAAAAAAAAAGCTTGTCATTAAAAAAAAAAAAAAACTATTTTTGTCTGGGACAGAGGGCTGGCAAGATGGCGGCGCCCATGGAGCCGTTCCGCCAGTCGGGGGAGGGGCTACCTCAGTGGACCTGGACAGCCAGGCCGTGCTGACCTATGCCAGATTTACTGGTGGCCCACTCAAGGTGCACAAGATCACCAAGCCCTGGCCGAGCCCTTCAGTAACTCTGCCTGTCCTTTGGACCAGTCATGGAGAGACCATCTCGGTACAGCACAAGATCAGCACCCACCTTCGAAAAGAGAAGTACAACGCTGATTATGATCTGTCAGCCCAGCAAGGGGCAGACACCTTGGCCTTCATGTCTCTGTTGGAGGAAAAGCCGCTCCCAATACTGATACATACTTCTTCGTAGACACCAAGAACTAGGTGGACGTGACCTGGAAGTGGTATGCAGAGGCTGTGCGGTCTCCCCTCACCTTCTTCCTTCCTGCCCGCATGGCGCGGCAGGTCGCTGAGGAGCTGCATCTGCTTTGTCGGAAAAGCAGGTCTGAGAACGAGGATGAACTGGAGAAGGAGCTGTACCAAGAGGCTTGGGAATCCCAGACCCCGCCGTCTCAGCACCTAGGCTCTCAGAAATTCTCTTTTGGAGATGCCCCAGCCTCCCTGCACACCCTTGTCTCTGGCTACTTGGCCCTGCTGCTGCAGGCAAAGCTGCCCAGTGGAAAGCTGCAGGCCCACCTTCGAGGGCTGCACAACCTCTGGGCCTACCGCACACACATTCCCAGCCTCAGCTTCCCCTGAGATGGAGCCGAAGTGCCACCTCCACACCAGACACCAGTGGGCGCAGAGACAGAAGGAACCACACAGGCACAGGAACCCGATCCTGTCCATGCTGCTGGGACTGACAGCCATGGTGGACTAGCCTTGCTCAGTAGCGTCGTCTCTATCCAGCGGGTAACCCTGCTTGGGCCCCAGGCACATGGTCCCTGGGCATGGCTGAGGATGGCGAAGAGGAAAGATTTGTTCTCATGCTCCCAGGACTGATTTTTCTACTATCATACGTTCCAGAGGCCCCTATGTTTCCCCGTTGTTGGTGCGGCTGGAAATGGGGTGCCACTCCCAGAGTAAACCTGTCCACACTGAAAAACAAAACAAAACAAACACAATTTTCATTAAGTGTGTGTATGTGTATATGTATGTGTACGTGTGTATAGATGTTCTAGTGGCTCTGTTAATTTCTTGACCCATAATGATTTCAGTTCCTAAAATAGGAAATCTAAGGCTGACCTTACTGAAAATAATAAAATGTATACATTACCATTTTGTCCTTCCTTTTCTCTTTCTTATCTCTTCAACCCTTTCTTTTCTCAACCCAACTTGCCTCCAGGAATTTCATGTGAATGATTTAAGGACTATGGCAGAAAATCCAGAAAAATGAGACCAGATTATAGTGTTCGGCAATTGATATGTTATCCTTTTCAGAGAGACTTTACTTTTTGTTGTTGTTTAAAAAGAGAGTTGTAAATGGATAAAATTTAGGGAGAACATGGCCTAATCACCATTGGAGGAAGATTTTTTTGCTATTTCAGTGGAGCAGGCTTCATAGGTCTTTTCTAAAAGAGGGAACTTGGTTCCTTAGAGTTTTTGCTTCAGACGACAAGATGGTAATAGTGCATTGCAAGGATTCTCAGAAATTACAGATTGTATCTTTCTCATATCCCTGCATACTTCCCACAACTAATGCATTGTCTGGCAGGAGATGATGAAAAGCACAGGGCTCTGGCAGCTAATAAATAGTTCTGATTTCCAAAGTAGTTCCATAAATATTCATAAGTTCTCCATATTCACCTTATCAGGGTAGACAAGGCCCTGCCCCGTGTGACCTAGTCTCCATTCTGGGTACCTTCTCAAATGGTTAAGGATGTAATAGGAACAGAGAACACTTATTTAGAATTATTTACATGTCAACTATTTTTGCTCTTATAACACAAAAACAGAATGCCATGCAATTTACATTCAACCCTTTTTGTTGTTAATGTGGTGCTATTTATAAGTTTGAATTAAAACGGTTAATGTGTGTGGATCACTTAGTTCTGGGCACTAGGAGAGACCTCCAAAAGAATCTGAACAAGACTCAATCATTACTCTCATAGTTATTACTATTATCTAAAAGATATTTGGATCACATACTACAGATCATAGAGTGCCCATGTTTTATTTGGTGAACACAGTGTTTTTAATTATTTTCCCCCGGTGTTTGCCGCTTTTTAAAATTAGGTGGTAATGGGACACGTGGGTGACTCAGCTGGTTAAGTGTCTGACTCTTGATTTCCGCCCAAGTTATGATCTCAGGGTTGTGAGATCGAGCCCTGTATTGGGCTTTGCACTAGGCATGGAGCCTGCTTAAAATTCTCTCCCTCTCCCCCCTCTTTTCTCTCCCTCTCTAAAAAAAAAATAAATGATAAAAATAAAATAAAATTAGTTGGCAACATTTAGAAAAATCAGGGCATTACAAAGCTTGGATGTTTTAGCTGCTGGGTCCACTTTCTCATATGGCACAGTCATCAGGGACCAACTTGGGCTAGTCTCCCATTTGCCACACTCCTCCCTGTGCCCTATTGTCCCTCACACTGAAGCAGGCCGGGAGTAGCTCTTTACCGTAGCATTTGTGCTGTAGTCTGTTTTCAGAACTGCCTGCTTTTCTTTTCTTCTTTTTCTTCCTCAACATTTCTAGTCCCTGCGGACATTTCAGTTTGAATATCTATCAAAAAGTGCAATATTTGCAAATTGAAAGGGACCTCACGGTGTTGTTCTATCACTTTTCCGCCTTCCCCTTCTTGCCTCTGTCACTGGACGATTATTACTACCAACCCGTGTCCTTCTTTAGACAAGTGGTCTGAGTGAAGGCTTTACCTTGGCAACATCTCTCTCCTGGGAAGAGAGGGTGTGGCCTCTGTGTCCAGGAACCTGACAGAATTTTCTGGGCTTAGTCACTGTCGCAAATGTAATTTCTACTAGTGAGTGGAGCAGACACGAGGCTGTTTCATAGAACCTGGGAGCTTTTACACTTGTTCCCAGCCCATCCCCCAAAATAACCCCTCCACTCTATAATTACATTTACATTCATGAAATTGAGTAAGTAAAAGTTGAAATTCCTTTTAGCAAGAATTCTATGGCTGTGTATTCTGTACAGTTCCAAACAAAAAAATGACTTAAGCATTCCAGAAGGAATCGGTTGTCTAGTGTTCTGTAACTGAAAATAATTAGGTATTTTAATGTTCCCTTTTTAACTCCTTACTGTGTTAGCGTTTAGAGAGACTATGGTAAAGATTATATCCAGTCTAACTTTTATAAATCAGCTTGCCTTTTCCTACTCTCTTTTTGGGACTAAGATTTATCAATTAGAATTGAGAATGACAAGCTTGGCCCTCAGCTTTTGTGGAGTACTTCAATATTTCGTTCCCAAAGTTTCTCTTAATTTTTCTATCGTTGTTTGTCCTCAGAAAGGCCCATACCAACAAACGTGACTTCATTCTTCTAAGTAGCAATTAGTTTGAATATTGGAGATCTGAATGTATTCAGAAAATCTTCCAAAAATACGTTTGTAATTAGTTGACTGACTGATTACACATCTAAGGAGAAACCAAACTTCTAGCTTTGTTCTTCCACTGCTCTTCAAATATGGTTTCTGGAACACTTCCCTCCACATCCCTTCCCAAGATGAAATACTGTCTAGCTTTTCCACTGCTCTTGGATAATAAATGAACAGTCCTGCATTTTGGCATTTAAAATGACCCAGTCTCTTATCCTATGACTACTAGTCCAGTGCACTGTAAAAATCATTTGAGTCCAATTTAAAGCTTTCTATGTAGACTCTAGTTGGTCATGGGCACTGTTGTTTTTACCGCTTTCCCTCACTTAGCTTCTTCCCTCCAGCTGCTGCTTCTGACCCTTGTAAAGTTGGATCAAGCGATAGAGAAGCTGACAGGAAGAGCTTCGGCAAGACATTGATGGTCTAGGATGGCAGATGCTTCAAGCTGATTCTTCGTCTCAGTCAAGGCTATTGTTGGCTCCTCTTATCCTTCACCGGGGACCTCCGACTGCCACCACCTTGACATAGTCAGTTGTCCAATTAACACTGCTCCTTTGGAGGGCTTCTGTTAGGGCCACATCATCTCTCCAGATCATCACTTGCTTATTCAGTAAGATCCCCTCTAGGGCAACCCCAGGCTGGCTCCCTTTTACGTGGTCCACATCTGAGCTCCCAAACCACTCACCTTTGCCAATCATCAGAGGAAGTGCCGTTTGTTCTATCCCAGTCCTCTTTACTCTGTGATCAGACACAGGGGTGAGGCCAAGCCTTTACAAGTCCTATTCTTTGTGGGTGTCAGACCCCAGGCCCTACGTTTCCAAACTCCGGGCCGGGGCGCGGGGCTTGCCTGTAAGTCCCCCGAGATACCCCCTTGGAGTCCCTGTGGTGTGTGTTGGAGTACAGTCCAACAACCTTTTTTCAAAGAAATTCTCTCCCCACCTCTTCCAGACCAACTAGAAGATGATGCTGGCCGACTTGGTTTCACCCCCTTGGCAAGTCCCATATGGGTGCCCTAGTAACTCATATTTTAATATAGGGTGCTTGGAACCGATCGCCTTATTCTTGGACTTTGGTGCCTCCATCAAAACAGAAGCAGAATGACCCCAATGCTATCATCTAGTTACATAGTCAATCCTCTTGGCTTCGTCTCAGTGGTATGCTGGAGCTGGTCATGAACCATGGCCATGATTAAAATTTAAATGATATAAACCTACAATTAAATAAATTAGATATTTTTAAAAGGGTAACAAGGACTCAAAGTTCGTCATTTTCTAATTATTTCACTCCATCTTGTTATCTCTGCTTTTGAGATTATTTACCTATTGTTTCTATATGGTAAAAATAACACAGGAGGGCGTGACACTGCACATTTCTTCCCAACTCTGCATTCAGTGATGTCACTGTGGCAGCCAAAAATCAGCTATGGTGGGAGTATTTACACCAAGGAAATTGGCAAATGTAACAAATCCAGTGCCTCCCCCTTCCCCCATCTTGTCCTTAACATTTACCAACACACCACTGCTTAGAATACACTCTTCAAAGACGTTAAAAACTAAAAAAAAAAAAAAAAAAAAGATGTTAAAAACTGTCAAGATAGCAGGTGCAGTCCAAGCTAAGGCAGCTCATTTCAATACAAAAGGGCTACTTTGTAAGTGCTAACACTTCCGAGGGATCAATAGATTCAGCATGTTCAAACAAAGCGTGCCTCTCTCTCTCCGATGCTTGCAGTTCTTGGGAGATCAAATTGGTTCATCTTCACAGGTATCCACCCTTAATACATTTTCAAGTAAAAGTCTGAGATTAGACAAAGAAGCTCCTGCAGCTGCACATTCCTTGGCAGCCCACACCATAAATGCTTTTGCAAAAATGCCTCACCCAATTTTTTAAACTGTTCTGGGCTACATTTAATAGTTGATGAAAATAATGACTTTTAAATATGCCACTGCACAATTAGGCCACTAAAGCAACTGAGACACTTTGAGAAGCTTGAGCCTAGGAACTAAGACAGACATACCTGCGGGGGGGAAAAAAAGCAGAATATCTACAGGAAAAAGATAGAATGTGGAGGTCAAAATTTGCATCTACATAGTCAAATTGAATAAATGTGAATGACACCGTAAAAGAAACAACCTCTCATTTCTCATTCAATAGTATGCATTTGAGCATTAAATAATCTTTTCATCTCGTTTTGCTCCAGCATACTCCATTGTTTCTCAGAAGTTGGGAGAGGGTAGGGAATGCTCATCCTCTAAAAGTGGAGTCTTTTTCATAAATTTTAGAAGGAACTTGTTGACATGAGAGTTATTGACTTTAAAGAAAATAACGTGAAAGCAAAATTATGAGACATATAGAAGAGGATTGTTGCTGAGCGGAAGGACCTCCTTTATGAACTTGACCTCTTCCTGCCTGACACCGTCCTGAGATCCCATACGTTGATAGCCAAAGCTAGAAACACCTTTTCCATCTCCCCTATGAGGAAGATTTCCCAGCATGTACCCGTGTGACCATATTGCTTATGGCCACCCTCCCTTCAGATTGGTTCTCCCCCTCCACTGGACTGGGTGTTAAATATCACCTTTGAAAACCACCTTTCAAAAATCACCTTTGGATAATATCTTATACCCGACAAAGGACATTGATGTCCACCATTTCAGATAAACTTCACAATCATTCTGTGAAGTAGGAAAGACAAGTATTACTGGCACTTCTTTATTTTATTTTTACTTTGTTCATCATGATAAGTATACTCTTTAATCTCCATCCCCTATTTCTCCCATCCCCCTACCCATCTCCTCTCTGGTAACTATCAGTTTGTTCTCTATAGTTAAGAGTCTGTTTTTTGTTTTCTCTCTCTCTCTCTCTCTCTTTTTTTCTTTTGCTGGTTTGTTTTATTTATTAAATTCCACATATGAGTGAGATCATATGGTATTTGTCTTTCTCTGACTGACTTATTTTAGTTAGCATTATCGTCTCTAGCTCCATCTGTGTTGTTGCAAATGGCAAGACTTCATTCTTTTTTATGGCAGAATAATATTTCATATATATGTATGCCACATCTTTTTTATCTGTTGCTGCTTCCATAGTTTGGCTATCGTAAATAAGGCTGCAATAAACATACGGGTGGATGTATCTCTTTGAATTGTGTTTTATTGGCTCCTCTTTAAAAATGAATTGACCCAGCTCTCTGGGCTAATAGCTGATAGAACAGCACGTAGAATCGGATGCTCCTACCTCCTGACTCTGGGTCCAGCAAAGTCTAATAGAAAGAGTATGTATTAGTTTTCTATGCTGTGTAACAAATTCTGACAAACTTAACATTCATTTGTTGTCTCATAGTTTCTGTAGGTCGGAAGTCCTGACATGACAAATCTGGATTCTGTGTTTCCTGTCACAAGACTGAGGTCAAGATATGGGCCATGCTGTGGTTCTTACCTAGAGCTCAAGATCCTCTTCCAAGCTCACTCAGATTGTTGGCAGAATTCAGTCACTTGAGGTTGTAAGACTGAGGTCTCTGTTTCTTCCCAGATGTTGTCCACGGCTCACTCTCAGGCAACTAGAGACTGGCCTAGTGCTTCACTTGGTGGCCCACTCACAATGTGGTAGCTTCCTTCTTCCAAGTCAGCAGGTAAATCTTCCTGAATTCTGCCAAGAGTCTCCAACACCAGAATGTGATCACTGGAATGACTACACCATCCTAGTCACATGTTCCATCCACACTTGAAGAGGGGATGATACAGAATGTGGAACATCAGAGGAGTGGGAATCTTGGAGGCCATCTTGGAACTCTGCCTACCACCAGGCATGAATCCCTGATGCACAAAGAGAACACCAACTTTTAACTCTGTGCTTGCTGGCTTTGTGACTTACCTACCTTGAGCCTCGTGTTCCTCAAAATTAGGGCAATCCTGCTCAGAGAATTATTGTGAGAAAAAGAAGTGCTAGCATCTGGACAGTGTTTGACATACGAAACTTACTCACTGAATACTTTCTTCTGCTCTTGGCACTACATGCCAATGCATGTAGTATTGCATGCAGGTACGCCAGGTTAGCTCAGCATTTCTTATGTTATGATAGTTACAAAACAGCATGTTGATATTTGACTTTCTGCACGGGCAGTGGAACACAGAAAGTCAAAAAAGATGACTAGCTCATCTTCCTTACCCCATCCTAAGGAGGATCTCCTCTATTACATGCTTCTCATATTATCTCCTTAACCTTAAAAACACTGTGCAGTAGGTATCACTATCCCCATTTAACAGGCTAGGAAACTGAGGTCCCATGTACACCGTGAAATAGTGGCAGAGTTCATGACTGTGGATCTTAGCCTGTAACAGGGTATTCCACGAAAGAGCCACTAAGAAACCAAGACATGAGTGTGTGTGTGTGTGTGTATGTGTGTGTGTGTGTGTGTGTGTGTGTGATTCATCAGGAAGGAATGCAAAGAATTTCCCCTCCCCTCAGGGAGAAGGCTGGGCCCCTTTACCCTCAACAGAGAGTGCACAGATTTTCAAAATGTTGCAAAGGTCCATCAATTCCTATTGTGAGAGAAGAGGAACTGAAAGAATATTTTGTGAATAAGGACTCAAGAGAGAGGGACTGGAATTACTGATAGTGATCTGTTTCTCTCACTATTTAGTGCTATTTTTAAGGTTCAAAATAATCCTTTTGTTTTCATTGATGTAATGTCATTATTTCCATATCTTTTAAAATCTTCAAATATGAAACAAGATCAGTGACCCAATTATTTAACTCTCAACGAAAGAAAAACAAAATGAAAACAAAACAAAACCTTGCTGAACACATGTTCCTACCCAGAGGATGATTATTTCTAATTGAAAAGAAGATATACTAATTTAGAAAGATTACTCCAAAGCCCTCAAAAAGGAGAAGAGATTTAGTAACTGACAAGGCAGAATTAATGCTGCAAAAATAATTCTGACTTTAGTTTAAAGATTTTCTGAAAAAGGGGACTATGATCATAGCAGTATTAAAATGGATGCAGGTTAACACTCTGATGACATGGTCATTTATACTGAAAATGAAAGAAGGGGAACATGAACTAGATACATTTTCTTTGAAATAAAAGCTACATCTTTCCAGGAATGAGGTCTCTGTAAAAAGAAAAAGTGAAGCCTTCAAAAAGATGTCAGAGTATAGAATAAGAGATGGAAATCTTTGAAGTTGAAGGCCTCAGAGAAAACTATTTGGAGATAGATTATTACCATTTCTTCATCATTTCACCAACTGGTATAAAGTCAGAGAAAGAGCTTTTCAGCAACTGGCTCATTTAAATTTTATTTATAGAGGACTTAGCTCTGAAGAATAAGGAATATGTTGGATCTAACAAAATTTTCAAAAAAATAAAAAGATTTTCATAGGCTGAAATGAGCACTTTCTAATATAAAGGTTAGAGTCCTTTGCTTGGGTACAAATATATCTCACTCTGTAGGTATGAGACAGACGTCACACACATGAGTTAGCAATAAATGTTGTAGGCAGAGATTGTGTTGCCTACCCATTTCCATTTTCCCTTCTTTCTTTGATTAATTAAACAAATTTTATCAAAGTATAGTGGACACACAATATAATATTAGTTTCACTTCCCTTCTTCCTTAATAATAAAATCTGGATTTTATTTGGAACCGCAATGTGCCTAGCTAAGACTATATTTTTTAGCCTCCCATAAGGAAAGGTTTGGCCATTGAGATATAAATGGAATCTTTTGCAAATAGTTTTATGATATCTATTTAAAGGGTATTGATTCATGTAGGAGGAATATCTCTTTTGCATCTTGCCCTTCCCGTTCTCCTGCCTGGATCATAGAGGTAACGGCTGGAGCTCTAGCCACCACACTGTGTCATGGATGATTGATATGAGCTTACTCATATCATACCCTTAGGTAGCAGAGAAGAAAATTAAGGAAACACTGCATCCCTGATTACATCATGGAGCCTCTATACCATCCCTGAACTGTACTACTTCAGGACTTCCTTTGTGTAGAGAATAAACTCTTACCTAGTTGTCCCTCTAGTCAGGTATCTGTTACGAGCAGAGGAACTCAATTCCTGATACTGGTCAGCAATACCATGTGATTATGAAAATGGTCCAAATGGTCCAAGATAGCATTCATAACTATTTTGTACCTGGGTAAGAGTACACAAAACAACACAAACAGAACAACAGCAATGAAAACTGATGCCAGAATTCACCTCTACCGCGAGCTCCAAAAGAGAGGTGAAAGTTATTTTCCTCCAGCGTCCTGCAAGAGTATGATGTTGGATTCATGCAGAGTTCAGGAAAGCAGAAGATAAGGTGGAGGATAAAGGCAGATATGGCTGGCCCCGGGACGGGTAGGTTGTGAAGCCGGGAAGAGAGGGGAGAAGGCTTGCAGCACCCTGGGGACTTAGCAGTCCTAGGAGCAAATGTCCGCACAGTGCTCCGAGGAATGCTGGACACCAGACAATAAAGCTTTCATTCCAGTTATGTCAAAGACTCTAATGCCCACGCCTGATGTGCAAGGAAGAGAGCCTTAACATGGCTCTTTACATGGACGACAGCAGACTTGGATCATGAAACTCTCCTGGGGACCCATGATGCCCTGAAGATAAAAGACAGATTCCTCAGTCTCCGGGACCCACAGAATACCTTCTCCACCTCAATCTTCCCTTTATGTGACCCTACAGAGGCAGTAATGAATAAAGAGTGATAGCGAGTAGTGACTTTTTCATCGGTATGGTGAGGGAAGGCTCCAATTTGATTTAGAACAGCAAAAGTACTGTCTTGCATCTGTGTGTGATGAAATAAAGTCCATATTTTTACAGTGTGTTATTAAAAAAAAAAGGCAGTGAGAATTCTGCTCAGCTTTGGTCACAGCATTTGATGAGTGACCAAGAGAGCAATGGGACAACGTACTAAATATAGCTGGCTGTCCTCTGTATTCATTACTTTCTTCTAGTACCTCCAAGTTTTAGCGGGGCATATGGCTCCCTAGAATCATCACATTCCCCAATCTCTCTTCCTTACAGGAGCAGGCACGTAACTAGCTTTGAGTCGATGAGATAGAAGTAGAAGCGGCAGTTGCTGGGCACCCTTCCTAAGGGAGAGTGTGCATGCACACATAGGTCCTTCTGCCCCTACTCTAGCCTGCTGCTTCGCACTTGGTGCAGCCACTCAGATCTCAAAATGGAAGCTGTGTACGGAAGAAGAGCAAGCTAGCTGGAGCCTGGCTCTGTGGTATTGTGGAAGGCCATACTAGATCACTCACCAGAAGTTTTAGACAGAGACATATACTCACGCCCTGTTTAGACCATAACTGGTTAGATTTTCAGCTACTTTGTAGCAAAACCTAACTATCACAGAAGGCTTCAGGAATCACAATCTTGTCAGAGTGTTGAAGGGGCTGGGTCTACTGACCCTGAAAGAGGTCACTCAGAGGAAAACGGTAGCTGTTTTAAAAACCTGAAATTTATTGCAGGAGAGAGATAAGCTTTATTCCATGTGGCTCTAAGGAAGAAATTCTAGAAAGACAAATATGGATAAAATCTAAGACAAACTATGAGTATCACTTCGAATTGAAGTTAGTGTCTGACCTGGATACTGTCACTAGCTCTGTGATCTGGTGTGACTTCATAATTTAATCAAACCCTTCCTTGGACTAGAAGCTCAGTGAGGGCAGGGACACCCCTTCTCCTTCTCTGCTCCCCCCGCAAACAGACTTATCACAGTGCTGGCCTCTAGGAGGTACTGGATACAAGTTTGGTATGTGAGTAAAAGGACAAAGCAGAGCTAGAACGAGGAGTGAGCCGTCTTTGCAGGGCCAGAGGAGTGAGCTTTGAGGATAGTCCTGCCCCCAGTAGCAAGCAGAATTTCATTTCTTTTTAAATTCAGTCCCTTTTCTTGTTTGGTTAAGTCAAAGCAAAATCTCCTTTCAACAGTTAATGCTGGCAAAAGTGACCATTATCACATAACAGAAGAATGTATGGGACAGTAATGATTCTAAGGAAGAGACAGGGAAATTCTCCATTTGCTTTCTCCAGTGTGTGTGTACATATGTGGAAATATTTAAGGAGAAATACACCAGGAAATATGGTATCAGACCTTCCTCACTACTGCTCTCAGATATTAGACATTTACTGTATTTCTTTTATCCCCTTCAGCCACATCTCAAGCCATGCCATCTTGATCCCATTCAGAAAATTTGAACTTTGTAAGTAAAATTATATCAGATGTTTTGGTCACAATTTTCTTTGTATTCCTTTTATCCCCAAAACTAATTCAGGTGTGCCCTGCTTTAAAAAGTCAAATATAGTATACTAGAACCCGAACTTGCAACATATAAATTAGAGGGTGAGAATTTACAAGGAGGTTCTAAATGTATCTTCTTGGGAGAGAGACAAACATTGAAACTAAAGCCACTTTGTTAGAATAAAATCAAAATATCTCTGAAATTAAGAGGCAGACCAATAAGAAAATACTATTTTAAGGACGCAAAATCACTTGAGACATCCTTGTGATTAGGGCATTCATTGCAAATAGAAGTGATTAGATATCTCTGGAGTCTGGCAATCAACAAAAATCTATGACAGAACAATTGTTTTCTTTTTTTAAGGATTTTATTTATTTATTTGAGAGAGAGAGAGAACGAGCGGGGGGGGGGGGAGAGGTAGAAGCAGAGGGAGAAACAGACTCCCCGCTGAGCAGGGAGCCCGATATGGGGCTCCATCCCAGGACCCCAGGATCATGACCTGAGCCAAAGACAGATGCTTAACAGACTGAGCCACCCAGGCACTCCTAGATAGAACTATTGTACAAAGAAGAGTTCACCCTACATTATATTGGAGGGAAATTATTATTTTAAATAAAATGTTCTTACAGAAAATAATCACAGTAACAACACAGTGTTTTCCATGATGCTTTTTATAAAAGAGCCCTTTGAATCAGATATTTGGTACTAGATCACTCATTCATTCATTCATTCACTTAGTAAACATCACTTAAAGCCCTCTGCCGCCGCTCCCCCACACCCCAGGATAACTGCTGAGCATCCAAAGAATAAGTCACGGAGGTAAGACAATTTGTTCATTCATAGGCAAGGAAACATAATAGCTTATGGTGAGTGTAAAAAACTATTGCCAATCGGAAAATAAGCTTTCCAAAGAGGAGCTGTGGCTTAGGCCACCTCCTGTTCCTTGAGAATAGAGGGAATTGATACATGGTTCTCTGCACTACTTTCTACCAGCCTTCATCAGGGTTGGCAGATGGGGCTCGGAAGAACAATCACAGTCCCTAAGGGTTTTCATTGTATTCTACACCAGCCATGTTGACTGTTGACTTTGGGAGAGCTTTTGCCTCTGGATTATGCTTGGCTTCAGTAGAGGATCTGGAGAGGAATAAGAAGGAGCAGCTTGCTTTTTTTTTTTTTTTTTTGGTTTTTTTTTTTACTTAGGACGAATGATTTCCACAGGCAGAAGAGGAGGATCTTATCCAAAAGTTGGAAGGACCTAAAGACTGAAAATGGCTACCATTATATGGTTTCTCTGAGAGAAACTTTCCTTATACTGGATTGGAGAAAGCAACTGGAAGCCAATATTCCTTGATTACCTCCTATGTGGTGGGCATTGTACTGCGAAAGCTTACAAAAAATGTTCTACAAGGTAGCCAGGATATGAATAACACCACATTCTTACGGATAAAGAAAACAAATCTTAATTAAACCACGTGTCAAAGTCTCAGAGTAAGAAAATGTCAGAACCAGATTAGGAACTCTGTGTTTCCCTGAAACTGAAAATAAACTTTCTATTTCCAAAACTATAGAAAAAGACTGCTTTCTCCTCCATAATTCTGGGACTTGGAGCTGGCTGGAGGGACACCATATGCCTTTTCATATGTTCCTAATCCAAGGGGTATTTCTCTAGAGTAAGATCTTCAGACTGAGACCCAACTGATGCATAGGGTATATAGATGAATGGGTACAGCTGGGAAAGATTAAACTTTTGTCCAGGGAAGAGGGGGAAAGAGAGTTGGAGCATCTGCCACCCTAAGAGAATGCCACTCTGGAGTGAGCTTCCTGCAGAGAGCTTCCTGCAGTGAGCATGTGGGAGATATTGTCAGGCAATGCAGCAGGGTAAGCTGGGGAGACCGACCTTGGCCTAGGTGGGGTGTGGGTAGGAAGCAGAGTACCTCAGTCTGACTGATGAGTTTGGAAGGAGAAGCTGGACATGAGATGACCAGCTCTTCCTCTTCCTTTTATTTTTAGGTTCTACCAATCTGTGAGAAGACAGCTTATTCCTTCTTCACGTTACAAGATTTACGGGAGCAGGTCCCCTCCTGGGGGAGGAGTTATGGTCGTCAAATGTCAACCCTGACCGGGCTGGTAAATCTGTCTCATTCTGGAAGCAAACTTGCTGATAGAGAAAACATTCGCCATTATCTGCTTCATCAGTAAGAATGTATTTTGTATTCCTATCTGCCTTACCCTTTTGTCCAGATTTACATGAGAGAAAGCAGGTATATTACTGATTGGGCCCCCTCAAACTTCAACCAGGTAAATAGAAGGAGGAAGCCGGGTCCAGGGGATAGAATACATGTCATAGGTAGGAAGAATTTGGACCCACGCAACTGAGCTGTGGTGCTGGCAGGAGACATTTCAGTAGGGGGAGCAGAGAGGTATGCAGTCTGTATCAGCCGAAACCTCTTTTGGAGAGATTGATTCTGCATGAAGTGCCACCCCAACTTCAGCCAAGTAGCAATCAGGCTCAGCTTAAGCAAAAAGGAAGCGGGGGGCGGGGGGTTGGATTAGCCCAGTTTTGCTCCAAGCTTAAGGAGACATGTTCTTTTTTTTCAAATTCATTTTATTCTGCTCCCAGAAGACCAAGTAGAAGAAAATTCTGTTTGTTTCTAACCTAAATTTCTAGCCAGAGAATGCAGAATCTATCTGGATCACCCAGAGGCCAGTTCTCCAGAGCAAGCCATTACAAGGGGATTTAAAATCACAGCACTAGCTACTGACCAAATATTTGGCACTGTCTCTGTGTATAAAATGAGGTGACATAAAGGAGTGTGGCTGGCCCAGGAATTCAGGATATTGTTCTCTCTTCTTTGGGTCCGTGGACCAGGGAAGAAAAAAGAATTCCTGCCTCAGGTTTAGAATAAATGTTCTTCTCTTCAAGTATATATATATACACACATACATATACATATTACTTTTTCAAATTCTATAAATTGCATACACTCATTATAGAAAAATGGTAAGTTGAATGAAGAAAATAAAAATTTTTTAAACTCCCAAAGTATTGGCTGCAATAATGAGAAATCCAGACGAAGCAGTATGAAGATAGTACAACAGCTATATGATCCCTTCAGGAATCAGAATCTTTCTGATCAGGGATCTTCTATCTTTCCCTTTTACCACACTTACCATGAAAACCTTTGCCTCATATCTGGTGCCTCATGGCTGCAAGATGGCTGCTCTAGCGCTAGGCCTCATATCCTTCTAAGGCAGGGCAGTACCTCAGAAAAGTAAAAGGTTTGTTTTGTTTTGTTTTGTTTTGTTTTTAGAAACCCTCACTTTAGATTTCAGTGGTCAGCACTTCTCACATGGACTCCTAACTGCAAGGAAATTCAAGAAAGTGAGTATTTTTGGCTGGGCCCATGACCTCCCCCAAATGAAATCAGGGGGATTTTGTTGGTAAGGCAGAGGAAGAAATAGTTACTGAATAGGAAAGTTGGGGTTTCTTTCAGTCCTGGCTCAGCCCACGTCCTGCCTCCATTTCCTTTCCTATGTCTTGCAGCATCCGTAGCCCAGGCCATCCTCTTAGTAACCCCTGGGCTCTTCTGTCACCCAGGTTGGCACACCAAGGCTTCTTCCAATTTTACAGCTGGCTGACAAAATGAGAATCTCCATCTTTTCTAGTTATGGATCCAGCTGAGACCATTACACGTTTTCCAAGCATGTATATAAATGTTCCCTACCATTTCATAACCTGTTCTTTTCTCTTAATGATGCATTTATCATCAGTAGCTTGGCAGCAGATGCAATTAATTGCATCTCAGCTGCACAGCATGCTTCCTTGATTCATTCTATAAATATATACCAAGCAGTATTGAAGATGCTGGGGATAGACAGTGAACAAGACACACAGAGTCTCACCACTGGTAGTGCCGATAATCTGGTAAGGGAAGACAGTGAACAAATGCGTGAGTAAGTACACATTATATCAGATGGTGATAAACATGTAGGAGAAAAATAAAGCAGGGTGAATGACTTAGGAAGTGTCAGGAAGGAGAGGTGTCCTATGTTATACGCACAATGCTCAGGGAATGTTATACCAATAAGCAGATGACTGCTTATAAGAAAGAGAGCAAATCATGTGCATTTTTAGAAATTTTCCAAGCAGTGAGCACAGCACATGCAAAGGCCCTGACATGGGAGATGTGTGGTACATCTGAGAAACACTACCAGGACCTTTGTAACTGGACCAGGGTTAGCAAGGTGAGCAAATTCAGAGATGAGGCAGAGATAGTACTAGAAATTCTGATATAGTCAGGAGAGCATATTTTTATTAGTCACATGGTATTAAATCACTTTGTTAGGCACTCAAGTTATTTCCAATTTTTCATATTTATAATTGACTATTTTTACAGGTTCTGGGCCACAGACCAAAATTCAATGACCCCTACATTAAAATAATAATTGATTAGTTTTGTTTTTTGAGACAAAGTCTTAAGCACAGCTCACCTTTTCTAAAGTAATGAACAAGGGAGGGAAAATAATACTAAAATACCCTCCAGGGGCTCCTGGTGGCTCAGTCATTAGCTGTCTGCCTTTGGCTCAGGTCATGATCCCAGGGTCCTGGGATTGAGCCCTGCATTGGGCTCCCTGCTCTGCGGGAAGCCTGCTTCTCCCTCTCCCACTCCCCCTGCTTGTGTTCCCTCTATGGTTGTCTCTGTCTCTGTCAAATTAAAAAAAAAATAAAATCTTAAAATAAAATACCACTTCATTTACAAACAAAACAAACAAAAAATGTGCTTACTATCTTAGTGAGGTGGATATGGGAGAATAGTAAGGAATAGAGGGAGTAAAGGGGAAATAGGAAGAAGGAAATAGAGAAACATAGAAAGGAAAAAGGGTGAAGTCTCCCAAAGTAGAAGGGGAGCTACCAGTTCTTTCTCTTTTTGCATGACAAACTACCTTAAATTGGCAATGTGAAACAACCGCCATTTTATTAAGCTCAGGAGTCTGTGCGTCAGGAGCTTGGGCTTCCCCACAACATGGCACTCTTAGCATATTTGTTGCATGGCGGCTCGCTCTTGGGAGGCCAGGGGGGGAGTCCTTCTATAGGCTAGGCCTGGAACTTGTAGGGCATTGCTTCTACCACACGCTGCGGGCAGCACAGTTAGAGGCCAGCCCAGATCCAACGGGAAGGGAAATAGACCCCGCCTCTCAACGGAAGGAGTGTCAAAGAACTTGAAGCCATTTTTAATTTACCAAGAAGAAATAGCCAGATTCCTTAGCCTGTACCCATGTGAGATCCATGGCGGCAATCTCACAGCCACATGACAAATTAGGCCAAACTTGAGCTCACTGTGGCTTACATTCCTGAAGTGTCTCCTTGAACTCCTCAGCTACATCTCATAGATGGTTAATTCTTCCCTAGATCTTGAAAAACTGCCTTTAGTAAATAATAACTTACAGATTTCCTCTATAGTCTTTAGAAAAACACCATCCTGAAAAACTTTTTTGTTTGTGTTTTGCTCTTTCTTGCTGACAGCCTGAGTTTTTTGTGTGTGTATCATGGAGTAAGTTCATATGTATGGCCTCATAAGCAGTAAATTGTCCAAGGTAACAATTTATGCCAGGAGAGTCTAAGAGAATGTTGATTGTATATATTTTACTACCTGTGTACTTTCTTGAAGAGACGGTGGTTTGATAACATATTATTGTGAAGCTGCTCTGTTTGGGGTACTTATTTGCAAAGCTGCATTAGCTAATTCCTTCCAGACTTCAAGATTCAGGTCATCTGGATCCACTGATTTGTGTATGTTCAGATTTTTCAAGTCTTCCTTTACCTGCATTGACAGAGCATATATTTGACAGAATAATATTAAAAAAATATAAGATGACAAGCAGATGGTCAGAATCTTGACTAGAAAGAGATCTTGTTGAAAATGGTTTGTGAATGTAGACCGTGCTTTTGTTTATGGGTATGTCCTTTTAAATATTTAGTTTGATCACCAACGGAGTTCTTGAAAGAGCCCAGTGCCTGCAGAAATATGCTAGCTGATATCCTCTACTTGAAGTAATGTCTCCCTTAAAAAAAGGGGAAGAAACAAATGGAGAATTTTTCTAGAACTCCTTGCTGCCAGATGTCCGTATTGCTACCTAAATCATGGAGGTAAAAAAAACCTTTTCCTGATCCTCTATGCCTGATGCAGCCCCTTTCTCAGTTAAAAAAAAAAAAAAAAAAAGGAATTCAACCCAGTGAAAACAAGAGAAGGGGAGAGAAAAAAGAAATGGAAAGACAAAGACTCATACCAAGAAGAATTTCCAGGAATTTCAAGTTTGTTGCTTTGTGTTGGGAAGGCAGACTGGTGAGGAATCTAGGCTCCACACTGATACCTGAAATAAGAAAACTAACACTTTAATATTTGGAGAATGGAAAGCTCCATTTAAAACCCTGGACTCGTTGTACAAGACACACAGGGAAACTTGGTAGAGTGATATTTGAGCTTTTTCTACAGACTTTTCTTCATAGATGCTGGTGTTCCATTAACAGAAAAGAATGTAGATCAATATTTTGGCAGCAACATCTAGTACCTTTCATTATTCAGATAGTCAAATCTAGTGCCCAGTTGCCATCAACCTCTGGCTGTCATCACTGAAAACGCCGGTGAAGTAGAGGTGGCCCAGTCACTGGAATGTCAGAAACCACATTCTGCCTTACAGTCTTGGATCCCCATTTCAATTGCTAAGGTATATGGGCAGGGTGAGGGCAACAAAGCAAGCCTGGAAATTGCTTACATCTATTGCCAGCTATTCGCTGCTGAGTATTTTAGGATGGTTGAATGTTTTGGGGGGTGGACCTTCTATCTTTAACACACATAACCTTCTTTGTCTCATACCAGGATATAACCCCAGGTACAGCAGCACCATCAAACTCTAACAGCCATGTGCCATTTTACAACCTCAGGCCTATTTCCTCTATCTCTTGTGGCCTTCAGCAGTTTTGTTCATTTCCTTACATATACACTTATTCTCTCTCCCTTCTTGTTATACATAGCCAGGTTCTTTTTTATCTCCCCCTAGGAGTTATGAGCTATTTTAGTGATTCAGATGAAGCCTTGGGGTGCCTGGGTGGCTCAGTCGGATAAGCGGCCAACTCTTAATTTTGGCCCAGGTCATGATCTCAGGGTCCTGGGATCGAACCCCATGAATGATCTTGGGGTCCTGGGATGGAACCCCACATGGGGCTCTGCACTCAGCAGGGAGCCTGCTTCTCCCTCTCCTTCTGCCCCTCCCCTTACTCATGTGCTCTCTCTCTCTCTTTCTCTCAAATAAATAAACCTTTAAAAAAATAAAAAATAAATAAAATGAAGCCTTATTTTTAATGCCATCGCACTGAAATGTTTAATAACTAAAAGTATCCTTCACATTCTCTAAAAAGACACTTTAAGAGATTTTTCCCCTTTATATACAGAGTGCAACAATTCATTATTCTAAAACTATAGGGCAGGGCTGGACAATATGGCAGAAGCTTCATCCACCTGCTTCCAGATGAGACTGTTTTTGGCAATGCACACAAGCAGGTCTCTCTTGGAGAAAGAATATGATTTTACAAGAAGTAGAACAGTATGGAAAATCAGCCAAATAGTAAGTCATTGACTACCAGTTCGTTAAAGAACTAATTTGCCAAAAGACCAACTTTTCAATATTATTGTTTCACCAAAAACTTGCTGCTTTGCAGTTATTAACACAATTGCTTGAAAAAATTCCAAGATTGATACCATGGGACATCATCACACCTGCAACTTCATACTCTCATTATATCACATGCACACAAAGTCCTCCCACCATCTGTGTAAAAAAAATTCCCAGCAAATTGCTTATAATCCAATTCCTTCCTCTCCCTATCAAGAAAGAAAATCTGTAAATTATGAGAAGTAGGAAAAGCAGTAGGCTGGGTTGAAAACATATTGGAAGATAAAAGCCATACCCCTTTTAAAAATCATGGAGATTCGTGACATGCCTAATACCAGAATGTTTAAAAGCCCAAGAAATGATTTCTCCCCAAAGTAAGCTGTATTGAGCAGACTGACTGAAACACAAAGTCCCATTACTTTATTACTTGTCAAAAAAATTATGGATCATTAAGGGTGACCAAAGTGGTCATTGGGCCAGCTGATTTATTGACAAATTATTATGTGAAATAAACTTTAATGGATTCATCAAGAACCATTACATAAGTACTCTTTTAAACAATTCTAGAACTTATAAATTTTCTCCCCAGAATTTCCTTGCCTGCAAGTCTAAGTTCATGCAATTCCATTTTATTCTCAGTAGATATACTGATGAGCTAATTAAAACAGTAAAATCATTCATCAATAAATACTTTTTAAGTACCTACCAAAAATATTTTATTAGACACTGATAGGTAAAGAAAAGAAAGGAAATACTAAAGAAATAGGTGACAAAAATTCTGCTCCTTCCTGACTCAGAAGATAAAATATTCATATACTGGCTGACTTGAGAGCAATTACGAAACATCCTATCAGCGAATTCACAATAGCACTGTGTGAGCGTAATGGGCAGACAGCTCTGACCTCTGGGTGGGTCATGCCCACAATCCATCCCCAGTATCCACACTTGAAAACAAATCTTTTCACCTCTGGCAGCATGTCTTTTTTCCTGTCAAGGTAAGACCGCTTTCCAATTTTCAAATCATAAGATATTTATCTCTCCATGCAAATCATTCTCAACCCTACAGGTGTTTTTACACTTTCTATTGTTTTACTCATAGGAGTATATTTTGATTTTAAACTCAAGAAAAATTCAGAAAAAATTTCAGAAAAATTTGAATTCAGTCTATATATTTCCTAGCATAGATGCTTGAAAATATACTAAGATAATAGTTTTTAAATATTTGTACATGATGACTTTGAGTAATACAGGGATCAGATGCCTGTAAACATCTACTTTTGACATCCTTCGTGTATTCAGAGAAAGTTTGGCCCAAGTTAAAAGACCAGGTGACTAACCAGTGAGCCAAATGAAGATCTACAGGGAATATAAGAGGCTTAAAAATACTGTAATTTCAGTTAGCTAACTGGAATTAAAATAAAAACTTTAAAAAATACTCTAATTTCAAAGGATGGGTTTTCTAATTAAAATGCAACCAAAGTTCGCACAAATGCAAAAAGGAATCTAGCTGGCGTTAGATTCCAAGGATTTGGGACTCTGAAATTATACATAATTTTTTAGACATGCATCTTAATTACTTGGAAATAGCTTAAAAAATAACCAAAACATTATAACAGTTCCTGAGGCACGGGAAGAGTATCCAAGAACCAAGCGGCGCCATCTTCCGAGACAGAGACCACATTTCTTTTATTGTTATATGCAGCAGGGTGCATAAGGTTGGCGGTCAATAAATACATTAGTAAAACGTTCACATAATGACAAGCTTCCATGACTGGAGGGAGCTTTCATCGAAGATATGAATAATATTTTATAAACCCCGACAAGCAAAATGGTACAATTATGTAGATAGACTTCTCTCAAATACTTGTTGATGTCAATATAATCAGATATGGCTCACTTCCATGTATTCAGCCTTAACTGTCTTTAGAGACTATTCAAGATCTAACTAACATACTGGATACACAGTTTGCTATATCTGAGTGTCAGCATGATAAGAATTAACAAAACAGAAACGCCTGTTTTTAACATACCCTTTGTATTCCAAGTCTACATCTGCTATCTTGGCTTGTTCTATCTATCTATCTATCTATCTATCTATCTATCTATCTATCTATCTATCTATCTATCTACCTATCTTTCTAAAGCTGAATTTTTAAATCCTTGAAGTGCAGGGTTGCAAGTGTCTTTTAAAGACATTCTAGTCCAGCCATCCAAGTCCAAATTCCTCCACAATCTAGTCTAGACGCAGAGATTCATCGCTGGACTGAAACATCCATACCTTCTGTTTTGTTTGGTTTTGTTCTGCCTAAAGCAGGGATCAGCAAACTGTTTCTGTAAAGGGTCAGAAAGTAAATATTTTTAGGTTTTGTGGGCCATACAGGCTCTGTTGCAATTATTTCACTCTGCCTTTATAGTTCCCAAACAGCCACAGATGATAGATAAAGGAGCAAGCATGGTTGTGTGCCATTAAAACTCTATTTACAAAAATAGGCAGTGGGTCAGATTTGGTCGAGCCCTGAACTAAATAATTTGCTATGGGATATGGAGATAAATTTTTTAAGAAAGCCAAAATAATATGAATAAAATACTCATAATAGTAACAAAAGCTATCCCTGGCTTTTCAGTCCAGATGACTCAAAATTTTTAAAATAAATTGGTCTTCTTACTAAACACTTCTGTTGGGCACTATTAAGTAAGGATCACCTCCTCCCAACCTTGCCAACCCAAAGTAGAGGTAAAAAGGAGAAGCTAACAGATATCCATTGCAATCACCTTTCTATATCCCAGCTTTTCTTTTCTTTTTTTTTAAGATTTTATTTATTTATTTGATAGAGAGAGACAGAGTGAGAGAGGGGTCACAAGCAGGGGGAGTGGGAGAGGGAGAAGCAGGTTTCCCACTGAGCAGGGAGCCTGACTTGGGGCTCGATCCCAGGACTCTGGGATCATGACCTGAGCCAAAGGCAGACGCTTAACTGACTGAGCCACCCAGGTGCCCCTATATCCCAGCTTTTCTTAAAGGTGACATTACCTTTTTTTTTTAAGATTTTATTTATTTATTTATTTGACAGAGAGAGAGACAGCGAGAGAGGGAACACAAGCAGGGGGAGTGGGAGAGGGAGAAGCAGGCTTCCCGCCAAACAGGGATCCCGATGTAGGGCTTGATCCCAGGACCCTGGGATCATGACCTGAGCCGAAGGAAGATGCTTAATGACTAAGCCACCCAGGCACCCAGGGTGACATTATCTTAAAATGAAATGAGGTAAGATTGATACAGCAAGGATGCTATAACCTTGTCCTAAGACAATGTTACCCAGCCACAGGCAGATAAAAGAGGTGATGCAGGAACCCTGGATGAAGAAGTAAAGACAGAGCTCAACTCCAAATGGAAGATCGTGGAATGAAGCTGATTTTGAAAAGGAGGGACAGCATGGCCTGGTGTAACACACATGGGCTTTGGATTCAGAACCATACAGATTTGAATGGTTTCTGCAATTTAGGGATTCTGAAACATTTTTTTTTTTTGAGCCTCCATTGCCTCATCTATAAAATGGGGATAGTAATACTTATATTTTCAGGATAGTTATAAGGGTTACATTAGGTAAGATCTGTGAAGTTTGGTTTTTTTTTAAGATTTTATTTATTTATTTGACAGAGAGAGCACAAGCAGGGGGAGCGGCAAGCAGAGGGAGAAATGGGCTCCCCACCAAGCAAGGAGCCCAATGCAGGACTCGATCGCAAGAGTTTGGGATCGTGACCTGAGCCTAAGTCAGATGCTTAACCGACTGAGCCACCCAGGCGTCCTGATCTGTGAAGTTTCTAGCATAGTGTCTGGCACACAGAAGCACTGACATTCTATACCAAGGGAATAATGAATGCTCTATTATAAAATCTTACCAACTGACCAGCATTTAGGAAAATATGCAAACTCTGGGACAAAAGCCTAAACTTTCAGAAAGTGTTTTGCTTCCATATTTCCAGGGGAAAGTGTCAGTGGCTTGCACCTTACTAAATAACAGTATGATCAAGAATTTATAGGAAGACATCAAACTTAGCAGGGAAGTTACCAGTTTCTCATAGTTTTATTTTCCCGACAGGTTTTTGGTTATTCCATCAAGTATGGGGCCAGGTTTAGTCCCTCAGGTTTCTCCTTGAGTGTGAACTCAGGGACTCAAGAACTAGAGATTCCAGAATACAGTGTAGTTATATGCTAACCAGGTCCTCGAATGATTAGCAAGGACAGAAAAGTCCAACTTGTTTCCCTTTTAACACAGCCCTAAGACCACCCAAGAGCCTGAGATGCTCAAGAAAGCAACGACATGTTTATATAGGAATGTGAGCTGTATGGAACATGGAACACCTGTGCTCTGTGGTCTTCACAGCCCCAATTAGCTTCTGGAAAGAATTTGGGGTAGAAATCCTTAATGGGATGCCTCAGAAAGGGTGTCAATTCTGAGCACTGAAATTATTTCTTCAGTTCTACTGGCTAACTATATGTAAGACATATTCATTAACAACTGTTTAGCTACCCAAGTGAGTACCATAAAAGATTCCTTGACATTTAGAAAAAAAAATTATTTATTTATAACAAGAACTTATGGTGTTGGTATGGGAAACTGCCCAGGGGCTTAATATGACAAAAGACTTTCAAAATCTAGAACCGTTCAAACAAGGAATGGGCTGTCCTGAGGGACAGCACATCTCCGTGGTTAGAAGTGAGGATCTGTCAGTGATGTTGTGGGCAGCATTCCTCTAAGGAAAGGAAGGAAGATTTGACTCAATTGTTTTAATCTTATATGTTTACTTAACAAGCATTTTAGAGCACCTAATATGAACTGGCACTTTTTAAGTTCTGGAACACTGATAAAGGTTAAGAATATAAATATAAATATGAGGACGTTTTGCCATTAAAGGACTTAAAAAGGGGAAGACAGACAAGTAGTCAATGATTACAAGAGTACAAGTGCTACAACAGAGAAATGTACAAAAGTGGGGCACCTATCCTTGCAGGTAATGATGAGGGAGGTTTTCCTGGAGCAGGTGATACTGAGACTCAAAGGGTTAATTATTGTCTTTAGTGGTGGGTCACAGGGGCTCGGTCATCAACCTTATTCCATTCATTGTGGTACTAAATGTGTATGAAGGTCCTCTATGCACATTTGTGAATAAAGTGAGGCTGAGCTGATACCTAACACATTTGAGTAGCAAAACTAAGACCCCCACAGAGGACAAAGTAGGGATTCAATAAATAACTGTTGAATCAGTAATTTGACAGTGTGGTTATATGGGTGCACAAATACTATCCGTGTGAGACCTGGACAAATAAAAGCATATATAAAGAAGAGGTAAAGAAAGCAAGCTAACATGATGGTGGTCATGAGTTTGTGGGTATCTGCTTTTTATTTTCTACATGTTTAAACATTTCATAATTATAAAAGAGACTTAAGATTTTGGTAGCTATAATTCAACAGCGGTATCATGCCATGTATGTGTTTTTAATGGACACAAGTTCAATTACATGAGCTCTGTAAAAATAATCACATTTTTAAAGGAAATAATACAATCTAAATAGTGTGCTGGCTCCTGCAGCTATTCCACTTAATGGGCATACATGTGGCCCCCAAAGAGCAGAAGACAGAAAGTGTGAATCTCCCATCTCAGTACCATTTTGCCTCTCAGAGCATAAACATCTCCTCAGTCTGACAGTGACCCCAGCCTTGAAAAATACATGGATGTTTTAAATGCACATATCTCTTGTATGCAAGCCAACTACTTTCTTCGGTTCTCAACCAAAGAAACAGTGATCAGTTCCAACACTGGAGGGAATACTGGCCGAGAGATCATAGGCAAATGATTTTTGGGGTGCTTTCCAGAGGAACTTGCAAGACTGAGTTTGGCCCATATGCAGTTGTTGCCTCATGTTGACTTTAGAACCAAACCTCCTGCAAAAGATGCAACTTTACAGTAAAGCCAAAAAAATAAAAGTTGTAGGGAGATGCTTTTAGCTTAAGCTAAGGACGAAGTCTCTTGTAGCCACTTTTTTTGGAAGTTAAGGGGGCTTCCCTTGGCATCAAAGATGTTTAAACAGAAACTAGACAATAAATGTTCAAGTACCTTGCACATGGGGCTCCGGGATTCAACGAGAGTGGTGATTTAGACCAAATCTAATCGGCCTCATATAATCTCGAGATTCTGGAATTCTGTGATACAAAGACCAGATTCATTTCAAGTCCATGATTTAACTCTTGTCACCTTCTACTAGCCTGTCCATCCTTCTTTCTTGAAATTCCTTTTTGATTTTTTTTTTTTTTTTGAAACCAACATTCTCTGTCAAGAAGCATTTCTCAATTCATCTCTGCTCTGGGACAATGGATGGTGACTCAAGAATGGCAGTCATTGCTGTATTATTAATGTTAGCTGCATTTGTTCTTACACTTCTTTTCCTTAGTCCATGGTACTCATTTTACATGGGACTTCCACATCTTCCTGAGGCTAAATCTTAGGGACTCAAGATCTTGGCTTATGTGGTTTCACTGTATGTGGCTATTTATGTGTGTACTATATATAGGACCAACAGCAAACTCTCAGTGGGAGGGGAAATTTCAAGGTTGGAGTTATCTATTGGTACATAAGAAAACACCCCAAACATAGTGGCTTAGAACAACAATCTTCTTTTTTATTTGCTCACAAACCTGCAATTTGGGTGGGATTCAGTAAGGATGGACCGCTACACAAAGCATAAGCGGGGATAGCTCAAATGCTGAGCCTGACTCCCGTGAGCTGGCATCATCTGATGGCTCACTCATGTACATGACTGGTGAATGGTATCGTCTGACAGGTGGGACCACAGCTGGGTTGTCAGCGACAACACCTACATGGGGCTCTCTGTGGCTGCTTGGCTTCTTCAAAGTGCAGTGGCAGTTTCCAAGAGCAGTGTTTCAAGAGAACCAGGGACAAACTGGGTCCGCTTTTATGGCCTCGTCTTAGAAGTCACATAGTGTCACATCTACCATCGTCACAGGCTCCCTCATATTTGAAAGGGGTGGACACAAACTGTGCCCCTCTGTCGAAGAAGTGTCAACGAAGTGAAGCGAATGTGTGTTGGATGGTCTCACTGCAGCCATCTTGGAAAGTACAGCCTGCCATGAAGTGGATGATTCATTTGAAAACAAGAAGACTCAAAACCTGCTCAGTTTGATTTTCCCCATCATCTAGTGTGTTAGAAAAAATTTCATATGCTTCATCTCTTCCCTCTGACATTACCCTTGAATGTATAGTTTCAAAAAATCTATGGGTTTTTTTTTTTTTTTTTTGAGATGACAAGGCTACTGTGTTAAATAGATGCAAGGAAGGCAAAATAGGTACCTGAATTTAAGGTAAAGGTATGTGCAGACATACATTTGATGGACAGTTCACCACTGTGACTACATTAAATGACATTATTGTCAACACTAGTCTTGTAAAATACCTCTTCTCTCCCACGTGTGGAGATAGTTGGGCATATGCTGACGCTTTGTGCTCATTCTCAGTAGAAGAGATGTGCTACAATCTCTCCTGTCGATCAGCACAGGGGACTCCAGAAAGGAAGATTCTGACTAGTTTGTCCCCACCTCTTCTTGTCCCCTAAAGCCCCCTTTCTTAGCCTTCTGCCACTGGCACCAGCATTTCTAGTCATTGCTTTGCTTTCAATGCTGCATCCTAAGCTACCCAGCCAACAGAATGAGAGAACCAAACCAAACCAAGAACTTACCATCCATTTACAACACCTAAACATTGTGGTGAATTCCATAATAGTTTTGAACAATGACTGGGTTGGTTACGGTGACTGTAAGGAGGGGATGGGGGGAACAAGGGGAAATGGGAGGGTGCCCTAGGTATTTTGACATCGAATTGTCCCCATGTGGACATATTGCACCTGTTCATTTTTGATGTTTCTCTGAATAGAAGTCATGAGTTTGGTGAATGTCATGACATGAATATGATTCTGCAGCATCATAAATGTCAATAAAACAAACATATAATATATTCATATAACTTTTTCTCTGAAAACTATCCTGAATTCTTTAAAACTACAGTAGCCAACAGTAACTCTTTTTTTTTTTTTTTTATAAGCAAGAAGCATATAACTCGGACTGCTTCTTCAAACACTAGAGACATAAGCCCAATAAAACTATGAGAGCTAGAATAGCATCTCTAAAATAGGAGTTAGGCTGGTAGACAATTCTAGAACTGTTTCTCTTTCTCTCCTCCTTTCTTCAAGAGGATAAAATATTTCTTGATGCCTCTGGACCCGTAAGCCCATCTTTCAGCCACATTGCTGAACATCTGCCATGGCGAATCCTCGATGGTGAATTCAGTGGGTGTGACAATGAGGTGGAGGAGGCCAGTTCATCCCATCTATACCTGAGTTCAGTAAACCCACTGCATGTAACACCTAGGTCAAGAAATACTGACTTAAAATTCCCCAATAATGCAATGTAAATCATTCCAAATTTCTAAGAGGGTCTGTATTACCTTTCAGGGTTCAAAGGTTCAAGGGAGGTTTGTGGATGATAAGAGAGTGTTAAGTTTCGGCTTAGAAATGTTTGGGAAGCTAGATAGACTTCTTTTCAGGCTCAGACTGAGGATCAGGACTATGCATACGTTCAGGATAAAAAGAGGAGGAGTTTCCCTCAGGACAGGGTCGTAGCTCCAAATCCCAGTGGTCAGCGGGAGTCAGACCAAACACACATCTTGGGAAATAGGGACATTAATCTGTCTGGCTTGCGGGTGTGAGATGATTCTTTGGAGGCCAAGGGACAATGAGGTAACCAGGAATGAGGAGGAATGAAGGGGGATTTGTGAATAGAGGGAAAATCGATAAAATGAGTAAGAATTATGGGTTTCTGACTCTGGAGAATAAAAAGGGGTCTCTGGCAAGATGGATTCAGGCACAGAAGAACCTGAAAGATCAGGTGACATGTAGGGCCAGATAGGGAAGGCTGCGCTTACCTTTGTTATAATGTAAGGATTTGTTTTATAAGGTGCTAGGTCTGATACTGGGGAGCTGATGGAATTCTCAACAAGACATTCCAATGTGGGCTGTATCTGTCTAGCGGGACTTGCTATCAGTACCAGCAAGTATTCCCCAAATAAATATAACCCAGGGTGGTCTCTGGGCACCCGCCCCCTTCTCCCTCCGGAGAGTTGGGGGCTTCTGATAGCTGGCAGGCCTCCCAGCCAAGAGTCATGTGTCCCTGCCACCCTGGCAAATTTACAAGTGAGCTGTGGCAAATTTACAAATTTACAAGAGAGCTGCAGAGCCAGGAAAACACCGGCCTAGTGAGATGGCTGAAAGTTCTCCTGTTTCTTTACCAGAGAGAGTATGTCCTTTCTCCTTCAGAGTGTTCCCTTATTTTTTAGTTCTGCTCCAATACTCAAAACAGCCTGTCTTTCCCCGACTCTGGTCAACACTGGCCAGTTTCAGCAAAAACTCATTTTTCAAAATAAAATTGTAGTATAAATGCAGAAAAATGAGCTTCTTTGACAGTTGTTTCTCATTAAAATTCTTACCTTAAGGATTGAAAACATGATTTCACAGCACACAGCGCCCCCCACCCCCCAACCCGCCCGCACTGCCCAAGGATTGTGGAGTCTCAAAGTCCATTAAAGGCTCAGATGCCTGACATCATTTTGCATAAAGACAAATACCCTGTGTTTTCCACAATCCCTGAAAGTGAGAAGCTGGCCTGTGTAAGAAGGGAGAGATTAGGCTCTTTAATAAAGAAAGGACTGCACGTGCATTAGAGGAGAAGAGAGGACCTTGCTGAAGCTTGTCTCTGGGAATCTGGCTGCGCATAGGATTCCAGCAATGATGAAAAAGCACTAAGAGTTTAGAAGTAAATGAGACTTCCCTTACGTAACTCGCAGGGCTATGACACTGCTCCCAAAACTAGGCAGTTGAGATGTCAAGAAGGCATCAAGTTTTGCGGCAAAATAAAAGTTCCACGCCTACCAGCTTTCACGGGTGAGCCTGCTATTGACATCTCAGATGTTAGGTTGACTGCAGAAGGCTGTCGTGTTTCTCGTGGACTATGCCACTATATGTCCCTCTCACTCATGTTGGGTTCTACTGCCCTGACTCATGGAAGAGTGGAGACAGAATTCCTGGGACAATGCTGCTGAGAAGGGCTCCTGTGGGAACACTATAGCGAGGGTCCGATGGCCAGGTGTCCTAAGTGGTTGCAGGAAGAAGATGAAAGAAAGGAAGTGGGAAAGAGGTATGGTGCCGAGACCAGCCTGGCTCATCTCAGGTGTGTTCTCCACTGGAGGTGGTCAATGGCATCATTGAGGCTTTTGGTACCAACTAATCCCAGAGGATGCCTTAGTAATAGAGGACACTTTATGTTTGCCAAGGCATTAACAGACCTAAGTGCTCGGACCACACTTCAGAAAATTTCAGTCTATAATCCAAGAGGAAAATACATTCCACTCCGGATAATTTGGATTTTTTTTCTCCTAGTGTGTTTCACCAGAATCTTGTTGGATAGCTTTTACAATTTTTTTTCTAGCTCACATGGATGCTTTTGGGTCAAAATTGTTCAAACTATGTAGCTTGAGGCCTAACAAAGCAGTAGTCCCTACTGAGGTCATTGTGCCTATCCCAGGAGTCTGCCTGTCAGTCACTTTCCTTCTCCTGTACCTGATAAAAATTTCACATAGCTCACATACTTCTGGTGGAAGAAGCTTGAGAGACATTGTTTACAGATGGTCCTTAGACTGGACTGCAATGAGTGAGATATATTTATTTGTACCATACACCTTGTCTATCTTCAAAGTCTTGTGGAAATTGGTGATTTGATTTTGGTTTTGATTATTTATTCTTTTTATCTCCAAACATTTCCACAAATAAGTTGAAATTATGATTCAGTATAAAACTTATCACTCGTTTACCTAGGGTTTAGAAATAGGATCAGTTCTCAAAACCTTGCAATGACTTAAATGCCCATTCATAAGATGAGATGGAAGTAAGTTAAAACTTTAGACCCCAATTTTATATTTACTCCAGACTCTATGAAGTCCCAGAACCTCACTTTTTAATTTACTTTTCATCTTAAGTCAATTGTGGTATTTCCAGAAAGTACCACAAATTCTAGTATCTCCCAACCGGAAATTCCTACGTAGAATGACCTATATTTGAAAAGTAGGTGAAATCTCATAGCTAGATGGATCAGTTGGCTGGACGTATGAGAGCTCAAAAGTACAAGCTAATCCTTTGGTAAGATGATGGTAACCTGGGAAGTAAGTCCTCTACCCTGGTTTAAATTCTCATTTGGATGGAGGATGTCATGAGCTAGAGCTCTTTGCTAAAAACATCCACTAATAACCTTAAAGACACTTGCTTTGGAGACAGCACTATCAACAACTACCAACAACATGGAACTTGAATGTGAGTAGATGCTGTCACTGTGGGGGGTAGAAAAAGTCCTTTGAATTCTCTCATGCAGCCTCAGCTTAGAAAGTAGGCTTTCAAGGGGAATACTTGTTGTCTCCCACAAAAGGGTATGAAGTAACAAATGGCTAATTTTCTCTGTCTGTATTGGTCATGGCTTTAGGAAATAAAGGAACTTTTCATAGTAATTGGTGGATCCAATTATAGTAATTGGCCAATTTTCATTTTAAAGTCTTCATTTGCAAAGGAAAAAGAGTTTATTTTCTTGCTCAGAGGTGACTCTGTAAGCAATAAATCTAGGTTTATATAGTTGTTTTTCAAGTGATGTTTAAAAATTACATGACTTGAGTCAAATTTAAGGTCTCTCATATTTAAAGATTTTCTCTCTTGAGATCAACGGCTTCAACCTCTCTTCCAATGAGATGCTGTTGCTTTGCACATCTCATTCACACCATCTGAATGTAACTGGTGACGTCCAGGTGACAAGATCACTTCATATGTGGCTTCCGTTTTTGTGGGTTGACTGTTTATAGTGCTTATATCCCAGCTGCCTTAAATGTAATGTAGCCCTTGTTTGGGACAACCACTTTTGCTTGGGCAAATACCACCAATCCCTCTAATAGTAAGTCAACAAATATTTATTGAGAACTTGATTTAAGAATAATAGCAAACATGACTGAACATTTACTGTATTCCAGGCACTGCTCTAAGAGCGCTATACATATTTTTGCATTCAATCCTCACTATATCCCTGCGATACAGTTTTACCATCTGTTAACAAGTGAAGAAAGAGAAAACCCCCAGAGGTGAAGTAACTTGTCTTGGCAGTGGGCTAATAAGTATTGAAGAAAGGATTTGAATCCAGGCAGTCTGACTTCAGAGCCTCAACATGTAATCCCTATGCTATGCTACCTGCATCCTCATACAGGTCATCAGTTATGATATGGAGGAAAATAAGTCTTGATGATCCCTGGCCTTTGCACTCCTTCTCACTACCAACTTCCATCCACGTCAGATTCCTGAGGGTACCGTGCTCACTCCACCTTTGCTGGGGCTCTTCCTTGTGCTGAGTGCCTTTCTATCCCCATCTGACTGTATTCTCCAAGTATTGTTTACCCTCTCCCCAGCCTGCTCCTCCTAGCCTTCCTCAGCCACTCTAGCTCACCTCCCTCCATCTCTTCTTTCTTAGACTTATTTTTTTTTTACAGTTAATACAGTCACTTTATTAGCTCCTTGAGGGGAGGGCTTCATTCCTATCACTTCCTTTATATTCTCTAGATTAGGTAGAACAACCAAGCAGCTTCTACAGGGTACTCTCAAATCTACTGAGCACATCCAGAAGTTTGCTTTCTATTTGGCTAGCACACCATTCCTCTTTTCTCCCTCTTCCCCATTGTTTCCTCCCCGCTCAATATTATAAAAGTTAGATATACTCATTTATGTCTCTGTTGTCTCTGATGAGCGATAAGCTATCATTTGTATAATCATTCCCTGTATAATAATTTGATTTCTTCCTCTGGCTGCTTTTAAGATTTTTCTTTGTCTTTGCTTTTCAGCAATTGGACAATGATGTGCTGAAATGTGGTTTTCCTTGTATTTATCTCGTTTAGTGCTTGCAGAGCCTCCTGGATTTGTAGGTCAATTTTTTTGGTTGATTTTGATGGCTTTTTAAAGCCAAATTTGGAAAATTTTAGGCCATTATTTCTTCAAATACTTTCTCTACCCCATTCTTTCTCCCCTTTCTTTCTGAGACTCTAACACATATATTAGGCTGTTTGATATTTTGTTACCATGCACTGAAGCTCTGTTCATTTTTTAAAATTGTTTTTGTCTCTTACATGTCAACTATAATTCAATTTAAAATAAAAAATTAATAATGTTTAGATTTTTTTAAAATTTGCTTTTTTCTTTTTGTTCTGTGGATTTAAATAATTTCCACTGATCTGTATTCAGATTCGCTGGTCCTTTGTTCTCCAGATGCCAATGTGCTATTAAGCCCATTTCATGAATTTTTCATTACAGATATTATGATCTTCAGTTCTAGAATCTCCATTTTTTGTTTCCAGTTCTCTGCTGATAATTCTCATCCATTCACTCATGTCTGTCATTTCCTAAGTCTTTGAACACATTTTCAATGGTGCTTTAAAGTCCTTGCCACTTAATTCTATCATCTGAGTAATCTCACTATCTATTTCTACTGACTGCTTTTTTCTTTGACTATGAGTTACATTTTCCTACTTCTTTGCATACTTTGAGTACTTAGTAATTTTTAATTACAAGCTGGACAATTTTGATGATCAGTTGTAGGGAGACTAGAACAGGTTGTGTTCCTTTAAAAGGTGTCTATATACTTATTTTAAAGTACATTTGGAAATAAAGGGACGGGTGCCCGGGTGGCTCAGTTGATTAAGCATCTGACTCTTGATTTTGGCTTGGGTCATGATCTCAGGATTGTGGGATTGAGCCCCGAGTTGGGCTCAGCAGGGAGTCTGCTTGAGATTCTCTGCCTCTCCCTCTACCCCTCCCCCACTTGCACTCTTGCTCTCCCCTCTCTCTCTAAAATAAATAAATAAACCTTAAAAAAAAAGAAAGTAAAGGGAAAAAAGAGACTATCAATGTGTTTATATGAGGCAAATGTAGCCATTTTTTAAATCATTACTCATGTAGCACCGTGTCCTCAATCATTTTCCAAACTCACTCTCAAGAGCTGGTTTCCTTACCATGCTGGAAACTGACTAAAAATGGAACTTCCTCCAAGTTACTTGTTAAAAAGATGAATGAGCAAATGAGTTGTATAGTAAATTCCAGAGAGAGAGAGAGAGACTTAAAGAAGGGTTAGAATTTGGATGGTCGGAAAGGTGGGAAGTTCATGCTAGATATATGGGTCCTATATGCAACAATAAGGGTTCCATATCTCGTTGAAACTGTCAAGAAATAATGTTCTTATTTCATCTCTCTCCATTATCCTGTTGGCGATCTACAGAAAGATATAGTATAGTGTAGTGTAGTCTACCATGTCCATAGAATCCCTCTCATGGATTTCTTGCCACTTTATTTAGTGCACTAAACTGACATCGATTATTGTTTTATTCTGGGATCTGGCCCAAATCCTTTGTTTTCAGGGATCTGGGCACAACATTTGAAATAAAGATGGATAGGCGGTTAGCCCTGAGAGTTAATTCCTTCAGCATAATTCCTGTGTTCCTCCTCCCTGGCTTGGGTGGACTCTCTGATATCTTACAAGAGTAAATGTTGAATTTCCAGTTCTGTGACCAGTGCGTAAGCATAGGAATCTGAAACAGCAACCCTAGTTAACGGGTGGCTTCCTAACGGAGTCCAGCGTTATAATTCTCTTTTCCGCTATCCCAATTTTCAGCTCACCCCCCTCCGGCCCTACTCCTATTTTCCTTTCCATGAAGAGCAAACAGAGCCCCTGGGAAAATCCATTAAGTCCTATACAACTAGGAGCCTTCTAAGCCTTCAGGCCTCTATGCCTTCTGGCAGGTGGAATGGGAGTGTCTAGAACATGAGGTTAGACCAGACATTTGGTTTTCTGTTTAAATGCCGGGATCATGTTTTATGGAAGATGCTTAGTTAAGTATCCAGTACCCCTCTTTCTTCCTTGCTAATGGAATGCTACTTGCCAGGTGTTGGCAATGTATCCAGTCTCAGGCTTTGGCTCATCATTGTGAAGGTGATCCTCACCTCCTTTGCAGCTAGGAGTGATCATTTACCCAATTCTGGCAGAGGAGATTATAGGAGGTCTGCTGTGGTGAGGTGTTATGGGAAAAGTTTTGTGCTCCTTATAAAAGGACAGTCTCGATGGCATTGTCCCTTCCTTCTTCTTTCCTGCCTTGAGTGTGAATGTACCAGGAGCAGCAGCTACTTTGTGACACTGAGGAAAAGTCAGACATTAGCAGAGATGCCATAGAATCTGTGCCAGTACCCATCTCCCTTATGCTTCTTATAATCTGGAGAGAAAAAAAATATTTCTTTGAGCTACTGGTCATTAGGTTTTGGTTGAGAGAAGGCGGCTACAGTAGGTCTGTGTTCTCCTAAAATTCATATGTTGAGACTTAATGCTCAGCGTGATGGCATGAGACAGTGGACTTTGGGAGGTGATTAGTTGATGAGGGTGGATCCCTCATGAATTAGATTAGGGACCTTATAAAAAAGGCCCGAGACAGTTCCCTTGCCCTTCTACCATGTGAGGACACAGCAAATAGGCACCATCTATGAGGAAGTGAGTTTCACCAGACGCTGAATCTTCCCGGTGCCTTGGTATTGGACTTTCCAGTCCCCAGAACTGTGAGAAATAAACATTTGTTGTCTATAAGCCTGGCCAGTCTATGGTACTTTGCTATAGCATCCCCACAAGACTAGGACAGAGAATTTTTTTTTTTTTTTAAGTTATGACACTGTATTTTAGATTTTTCTACTTTGGGTCAATTTTTTTTTTCACCAGAACATTTTATGCATTCATGCGTGCATGCATGCATTCAAGAAACATGTATTGACCCCTAGCTGTTTGGCTTGTATTAGGATAGGTACTAAGAATACAACAATGACATGAACAAAAAACCTCTTTTGTTCTCATGAAGCTCAGGCTGGTGGGAGAGATACACAAGTAACGAGGCATGACTGGTGGGGAGGGAAGAAAAGGCATCACAATCCCAGAGAGCTACATGTACAGGCTCAGAGGAGAACTGGCATATGGTGTGTTTAGAGATGAGTGAAATGTTTAGTATAGACCTGCTAGGACTGAGGGGCTGGAAATAGAGTTGAAATCCAGAGCAGGGCTATGTGTAATACCCTTGCTTGGCAAGCTTTATAATCTGATGTGGGCCTACAGGCAATGAGTTGTAAGTAATCTAAACTTTTGTTGTATTTTAAAGTTGTTGGATTGACGTGAACATACTTCCTTTGTAGGCAAACTGATGTTATTTAGCGGACTAACGAAAATGGAGAGAGACCTATGAAAGGAAGAACACTTCCACCATTACAGAAAGTTCTATTGGACAATGTAGACAATGCTGTTTTAGATCATTTTGAAAGACTTGAATGAGTACTAAGGGAAATGTAAATTAAAAGACATTCCATTTCATACCCATGAGATTGCGGGGCGGGGGGGGTGGAATGGAAAAGTCTGACAATCCCAAGTCTTGTTGAAGATGTGCGAAAAGTAGGTGTCCGATACACTAATAAGAGAGCAGGCCGTTCTAATCACTTTGAAAAACAATTCAGCAATATCTAGTAAAGATGAAGATATGTAACCCTACAACCCAGCAATTTAGTTTCTAAGGACAAAAGAGAAACACTCTCATGGGCAAACAAGGAGACCACGAGTACAAGGGACATCTCTACAACATTATTTTTTAATAGAAAAAAAGGTCCTCTAAATGTCCATACGGGAAGATGAATAAATAAATTCTGAACTATCCATTTAGTGGAATGCTATACAGTAGTTAAAAGAAAGATTGCTATATCTCAAAATGGCTAGATCTCAAAAATTTATTGTTGAATGAAAAATTTTACTATCTTGTGAACAATAGCAGGAGGGTATATTATGTTCATTAAAGCCCCGGCAGAGGGTTCCTCTGTACTTCTGTGCAGGCTATCTCCACACTGCCACCAACTTTTGTAAAGAGCTAATCTGGTTATGTTACCCCCTTGCCCTTCCTTTAAATGGGATAAAAGCTCTGAAACTGGAAAAAAAAAAAAAAGAAGACGAAGTTGCCATTTTCTAGATTTGAACAATCTGTGTCTAGTTTAGCCTTGTGTTCACCGCTCAGCACTTACATGTAGAGTGTGAAGGTGGGTTAGAAAGGTAATAGAGACAATGCAAAGTCAGGGAATGTTACCTATTAAGGAAGGTTGGCATTGTTAGCTTGGAAAACAAAATGAACTGGAGGTACTTAATGAGGTTTTAGAGCTTCTGTGTTCTCACTTAGATGTGCAGGGTCTGTCCGATTTAGCTTTGAAGATCTAAATCTAACTGGTTTCTTTCAAAGGCTCTGAAATTACTCTGGGAGTCCGGGCCCTCATCCTTCCTTTCTTTCTCCCCTTCTTTTTTCTCCTCTTCCTGGAAAGCTTTCTGTAACATTTTAAGCGTATCTGATAGTGTTTGGAAAGCTCCATGCAAAAAGCTGGTTGAGTAGAATGCAGCATAAGTGAATGCACAGCTGTTTATCTGCCAGGCCCTGTGCGAGGATCTAGAGCCATGAACTGAGTAACACACCCCTGCTCTCAAAAATCTCATAAATAAATATAAACTAGTCATTATATCCCTGCAAGATCAATGCCAAAATAAATGACTTCAGCTTCCTTAACTATTCTATGCAAAATGGCCTTTATAAAGTTGGGGAGAATAATAGCTGTAAAGGAATCACGGTAGGCGACCACCCAGGTGGTGCCAGAAGTTGGAAGGAGCCCTCCTCCCCCCAGCCCCCGCCATCAATGCCGCTCAGAACGAATTGGCTTTTCAGGAACGCTGAGAGAAAGGGAAAAGCCGGCCAAATCTTCCAGGCAGAAGTAGTTCCGATCCGAGGATTAGAGTCTGTCAATGAGGGGTGTCGGACCTGGAGGAAGGAAAGAAGGAAGGAAATATGGCTTAAGCTCCAGGGGAGGCTCATTTGCTTTAGCAGAGAGGGTCAGGCACCAGGAACACGCGTTCGTCCGAAAGGTTTCACAGGCGGAGCTGAAGCCAGGCGCCTCCGCCGTCCTGCGCCTCGCTGCGCTGCCGCGGCCCCGGGCGCCCAGGACTCCAGCCTGCAGACCAGCCGGGGGCCCGGAGCCCGCCCGCCGCCCGGGCCTCCAAGTCTGCGTCGCGGCCGGGCGGGGCCTGAGGCGGACCTCCAGCAGCCAGGCCGCCTTTGAAGCCCGGGCGGGCCGCCCGGGAGGGAGATGGATGACCAGTGGGGGACAGGGACCGAGGGGCCCCGCCCGGTTCCCACGATCGCCGGCGCGAGGGGCCAGTGCAGGGCGCGGGCTGGTGCCTAGTGCAGAATGCGGAATGCGTGTGCACGTGTGGCGGGGAGAGATGCGGTGCGAGGGAGAGGAGCGGGCGTGAAGTGGTGAGGAGGAACTGGAGTGCACGTGTGACAGAGCAGGTAGTGTGAGCGGAGGTGTGTACGGAGGAGGCTGGCGAGAGTGTGAGGGAGGAGGCTGGGTAGAGTGTGTGCGGAGGTGGCAGGGGTCAGGGTGCGAGGGAGGGGGCGGGGGTGAGTGTGAGGGAGGAGACAGAGCTGAGTGTGCGAGGGAGGGGGCAGGGGTGAGTGTGCGAGGGAGGGGGCGGGGCGAGTGTGTGACGGAGGAGACGGGGGTGAATTGGCGGAAGGAGGCTGGAGTGTGGCGGTGTTCCAGCTAGGTGCGTGGATAAGTGGTCGCTGGCTGTGGGTGGGCGGGAGAACCCGTGGTGTCCGCGGACCGGTGGAGACGCACTCAAGCCCCCGCGCCCCGGGTGTGGAGAGGTCGGGGACTGTGGACACCAGCTTGGGGTCCGGGGGTCTGTCACCACGTGTGCGCGGGGGCCGACACTCACAGCGGGGCGGAGAGCCGCGAGCACTATGGTACTAGGCACCGTGGCCGGCGCCGTCTCTACCCTGGATAGGGGACTCGGGGTAGGAATGAGGTTCGGTTTAACCTAGGAGGGCAGCGAGGGCTATTAGCTTGTCACTGGCAACCGCTCATTAAAAAACTCCGCGAGCCGACGGACCCGCAAGAAGGGAGATTGAGGCGAGCTGCGGTGGCCACTCGGCTCTGCGGACTGAAGTTTCCGAGGCACGGGCCCCCGCCCCTGCGCCCGGCCCCGCCCCTCCAGACTGCGCGGCGTCGGCCCCCGAGCCAATGGGAAGCTCGCAACCTCCAGCCGGGACTGCAAATCACCGCAGGAAGTGTTAGGCGCGCCACAACCCCAGACAGAATCGATTACCTCTCTCCCGCGGTAACCCAGCTGGGGGACCGGAGAGAAACTCGGCCGGACTGTTCTGGCTCTGCCCTCGGGCGGCGAGAAAGCTTAGTCCTGATGGCTCCAGGGGCCCAGGAGGTTTGCTTCTTACCTCTCTTGCTCCAGCCTTGCAGACACGGATAATAACGCGCTCGGTTTGAGGCTCAAAGAGAGGCTCATTAACTAGAGAGTACACAATAAAGGCCGTCCTGAAGAGGAAGGCAGTCTTTTCGCCCAACCCCAAATTATTTCTGATAGGGTCATCGCATAAATCTACAGGTCACGTCTGTTCAAAGGGATTTATTAAAACATTTGTTGGCCTAGGAGTGGGAGTTACATCTGATAGGGTGTGTGTGTCTGTGTTTGCAGTGTTGGAGAGGGCACCCCCCCCCCCCCCCCACCCAGCAAAATACACAGAAGAGAGGATATGAAAGGGTCTTAACCCACAGCCAGTTCAATGTTATGTTTGAACGTTCTCTCTGTTCAAGGTAGAACGTTGGGCTGCAAGGTAGTTTGGCATTCCTAAGATTTAGTGGCTAAGACCAGTTTTGAAATAGAGGAAAAACTGCACAGAAAATTTGTGGGCCGCAAAAACAAAAAGATGGACACGTTGAAAGGAGGGAAGAAAACAAAATAGATAATAGAAGACACTTAGAAATTATCTTTAGTTTTCTTCAAACTCAATAGGCATTTCTAGGGTGCCTGAGTGGCTGAATCAGCTAAGCATCTGCCTTCTGCTCAGATCATGATCTCAGGGTCCTGGGATGGAGCCCGGCTGCGGCGTCAGGTCCCTGCTCAGTGGGGAGTCTGCTCCCTCTTCCTCTGCCCCCCTCATACTCTCTCTCTCAAATAAATGAATAAAATTCTTTTTTTAAAAATAGGCATTTCTAGAGACCTCTGGTCTCTGTTGCGGAGTCAGAGCTCAAATCTGTGTCCTTAGAGCTGCATGTAAAGGTGTTTGGTTTTTTGTATTACAGTGTATTACAGCCCCATAAGGTGCTATTGGCTGTAGTGGAGAGGCGCCTCCTTTCAGGTCTTTTTTTTTTTTTAAGATTTTATTTATTTATTTGACAGAGAGAGACACAGTGAGAGAGGGAACACAAGCAGGGGGAGTGGGAGAGGGAGAAGCAGGCTTCCTGCGGAACAGGGACCCCGACGGGGAACTCGATTCCAGGACCCGGGGATCATGACCTGAGCCGAAGGCAGACACTTAACAACTGAGCCACCTAGGTCTTTTTTAAAATTTCACATTTGAACCAAAGATGGTTCAAATTCCAAATCTGAACTAAATTCCCTCTTCCCTCTCATCCGTTTACCTCTAAATCCTGGGAGATGAGAATACTAACTATACAACAAAAATTGCTTTGTTCCTTTTGGTTGGGAGCAGCATGTACTTGTCACTCTCTTGTTTTACAGGGAACTTAAAGCTGATTTCCTTTCTCTGCTCCTGAAGGCAGTCAATCCTTTTGGTGTTTGTTTCAGAATGTCTTTATTTAATGAAAAATGGTTGATTAGCAACAGTAAGCCTACCTTAACAAAGTTGTCAAATTCATTGTACTATATAGCAAATGGGCATTATAATTAAAAAGGAAACACGTTAACAGTGTTTATGAAATGATAATTCTTGAATATTTGAAATTAAACTGCATACTCATTTCTTTAATTGGTCAGATGCCTTCCACTTTTTTTTTTAGATTATCTTTTATCATTTGGCAAATTTAGGGACAGATCACTTGGGGGAGGGGAGAGCTGTTACTTTCTTTTATTCAATAGACAATTGGATTAATAACAAATATCCCTACAGATGCCCTTATGGGGCATGTGACTTGAAATAAAACTTTTACCCATATTCTTTACCCTAACTAGCTGTCTTGAATTCATATTGTTAGTTAAATGCAACTAAGACTGATTAGTTAAATACAACCAGTGTTCTCATCCAAATAAATAATTCTGCCAAGCACCTAACTGATAAGGCAGAAACCTCAGTCATTTTAAAAATTCTGTCTTCTTTACTCCCCGTACCTCATCCATCACCAAATCCTAATCATTCTGCCTCCAAAATATATCTTAAAAATCCCAATTTTATCTTCTGTGTCCTACCCTAAGCCAAACTGTATTTTTCCCCACAATTGCTGCAATAGCCTTGTGTATGGTCTTCTCACCCTTACCTCTTTGTCATCTCTCCTTCCCTGCCTCCCCCCAGTCTCTCTCCCATGCCTGGAAATACACAAGATGAATTCTTTTAAAAAACCATGCATTGTATCCTGTCACTGCTGTTCTTATAAGTGTTCAGACTCTTGGGTCATGACCTACCGGACCTGGATGAGCTAGCCTTGACATACTTTTCCAAATTCATTGTGGGTACCTTCTTCCCCTTTACCTTCTGTAGCTTCCTTGTCAAGTCTTCAGGCAGGCTCTTCCTCACACTCTGCAGGGTTAGCTACACCTTAGCCTTAGGTGCCTGCTTGAATGTCACCTCAGAGAGCCCTTCTCCTAAGACATTCTGTGCTTGCTCCACATGCTGTTTGTTTCCTTTGTACCATGTTGCAAATTGTAACTATATGTTATTTTGTTGTTTATGTGCTTTTTGTCGGCCTACCTGTAGGCTTCATGTGGGCAGGGATTATGTCTGTTTTATATGCCCAAGGTCTAGCATAGGATTTGACTCTCAAAAAATATTAGTTGAATGGATGAATGAATGAGGGAATGACTAAACCCTGAACATGAATATCTCAGTAAAGTGTTAATGTCCTTTGTCTCTGGGCCACATCTCCCTCCTGTAAGATATATATATACACATATAGTGTGTGTGTATACACACACACACACACGCACACATGCAAAGGTCTAGAAGGCATCTCTACTGGGATTTCCATCAGCACACAGACTCAAAACGTCCCAAACCAACTTCATTGTGTGGTGCCCTTCCTGTATTCCCTCTTTCCATCACTGACACTGCGATGCATTTGCCCAATCCAGAAACCTGGCAATCACAAGATTCCTTCCCTCTCCTCACAGCCCATATCCAACTGGTCATAAAGCCCTGTAAAAATGGCAAGCTCCATCTCTTCCTCTCCTTCCCGCTTCCCGGTTTCCCATCAGCTTTACCACACTGGGCTCCTACCACTCTATTCTGGGCGAACTGATCTTCTCACTGCTCCTCAAACATGGGAAGCATGCCCCTCCCTTAAGATGATATATTTGTCCTTACACTTTCAGTTCTCCACTCCAGTGTCTCCTTTCTGAAATGCCCTTCTTTTTTTTTTTTCTGAGATGCCCTTCTTAATCAGCCTACACAAAAGAGCAATCAACCCCTTCACTTTCTACTCAATTTTTTCAGCATTTGCATTATAGATTTCTGTGCTCTTTTGTTTATTATCTGTTTTCCCAGTAAAATAAACTCCACAAAGGCAGAGATTTTCCTTTTGCTCATTGCTGAATCTTTAGTGTCTCAGTGTGTGGACATAATAGGCAATCAGTAAATGTTTCCTGTGTCCTAACTTGTCTCTCTGACCTCACTGGCACCCTCCTTCATCCATCCTCTGAGCTGCCATCAGAGTGATTCTCAAAAACCCACATCTGCTTTTCACCTTTCAGGGGCACCCTCAATCTCCATCATGAGGTCCAATCTCATGTTGAATAGCCATTGCCCAAGGCCACCCAGCTACCAAGTAGCAGAGCTGGGATTCAAATCTGGCTTGGACTGACTTCAAGGATCCAAACTTCAAAACTGTATTTTCCAGAAACACCTGACTATTCAGGCTTACAACACACTGGCCTATTTCACACCTCCATGCTTTGGCATATGCTATTTCATGTGCCAGGAATGTTCTTCCACTTCTTTCTTACTCACCTTATAAACCTCCTACTCATCTTTCAAGACCCAACCCAAATGTCACTCTGTCTTGAAACTTCACTATTCCTTCGGCCTGAATGAATCGCTCCATTAGCTGTCCAACCACAGTAATTTACACATATTTCTATTTTTGCATTATTGCTGTGTTGTAATTATTTATTTACTTGTCTTTCATCCACACAGTGAGTACTCAATGAATAACTATTGGATGATATTTTAGATACTTAAGAGTCCATTTTGCTGCTTGAAATGGATACATTTCACATTGCAAATGACCATTTCTTTACCATCCTAATCTTCAGCTTAGCTTCTCCCAAGTCTCTCTAGACTCCTAACTTAATTGGCTAGTTAGAGCATTTGGAAGGTGTAGCATTTAGGAATTGCTTTCAGCTCCCAGAGACCAGGAATAACTGGTAACACAAGACAGAACTTCTTTTTTTTTTTTCTCTTGCAAAGGCAGTCCAGGTCAGTTATGGTAGCTCCACAGCCATCAATGACCCATTCCACCATTCGTATTAGGTGGCTTTTCTATTCCTACGATTGCCTCATGGTCCATGATGGATGCTGGAGCTGCAACCATCACATTTTTTTTAAAGACAGAAAGGAGGAGAAAAGATCATTAAAGTCACAGAACAACTACATAAAATTTTGTAGATTCTTGATGCCTCTTGGGTTTAGTTCTATAAGATCCTCCTGCCACAGCACAACAGATTAATGCTGATTATAATTGTGTTAAACTATCTTGCCACATGTAGTGGTTCTTTTAAAAATGGCCACAAGTCCTTTGCTACTCTTCCCATTGAGAGGTGGAGTGTGTATCTGCTCCATGCAAATCTGGACAACTTTACTTTGATCAACAGAGTATGGCAGAAGTAATACTCTATTACTTCCAAAGCTAAATCATGAAAAATCATGAAGCTTCTCCCTGGCTCTCCCAGAATGTGTGCTCTAGGTTAAGCCAGTTGCTGTGCAAGAAGTCTGAGTACCCTGAGACTACGATGCTGGAGAGGCCATGTGCAGTCACTCTGTTGACAACCCTGGCTGAGCTCCCAACCAAAAGCCAGTATCATCTACCCATTCATGTTGGATGTCCCACCAGACATCTCAGTGCAACCACATGAGAAGCCCTAAAAGAACTGCCCAGCTGACCCATCCCCAAAGTCCAGACCCCCAAAATTGTGAGCAAGGTAAAATGTTTTTTTTAAGCTGTTGGGCATGGGAGGTATTTGTTCACAACAATAGATCATTGAAACACTATCGGAAGTGACTTATGGTCTGTCCTGATTGATGTGTGCCATCTTTACCAAATTAGTTCTTTCAAACAACCCCTCTGATAGGATCCTATGTGTTTCCACTCATACTGATCTATCAGCAAATCTCTGAATCTCACAAATTATAAAGCTAACAATATTTTTGCATAATTTCTCTAAAAGTTTTTCCAGTTTTCTGTATCTCTGAGGTTCTCAGCCTGACATTTTACCCAAGGAGCAAGTAGGTTACAGACATAGCTGCTCTCTCTTAGTGTTCAATGATACATTGCCTATCTCTTTGGGGAGAAATCTGCCTAGAACAATTAAGATGACTTGCAGGTTTTACCAACTTTTCATTTTGTGGATAGGAACTGGTTATGCATCACAATGCATGATTTCAACATAGATTATTAGTAATAATGTTCTCTTAAAAAATATTCTCTTTGAAGACATTATGCTAAATGAAAAAAGTCAGTCATGACAGGACAAATACTGTATGATTTCACTTGTATGAGCTACCTAGAATAGTCGGATTCATAGAGGTAAAGTAGAATGGTGGTTGCCAGAGGCTGAGGGAGAAAGAATGGGAAGTTAGTGTTTAATAAAACAGAATTTCAGTTGAGGAAGATGAAAAATTTCTGGAGACGGATGCAGATGGTTGTACAACAATGTGAAAGTACTTAATGCCACTGGGCTATACACTTAAACAGGGTTATATGGTAAATTTTATGTTCAGTACACTTTACCACAATAAAAAAAAATTCTCCGTTCCAATAGCCCTTATAAGAATCAAGACAAACAGAAACAGTCTCCTAACGGATCAGATAACAGTCCGTTGAGAGGTATAAAACAGGATGAGCTCCCTTCTTGTTTAAAAGCGCCCCTGCCATAGTAAATAGAAAGATAAATATCCTCCTCTGGTCTGATGACATTATTTTATTATCGTGAACCACAAGTGGCCTCAAAAAAACTAGTTGCAGTATCTAACAACTGTCAAAAACAATGGCTTCACTTTAATAAAATTAAAGCCATTGTGTTCAGGAGCTATTCTCAATTCACTCAGTTTCGTTTTGCAAGGAACTCATCCTGGAGTTCCATCAGAAAGCTTCATCCCTTGGTCAGAACGGTTGGGGCGGCAGTCCTACTGATGTTCTCCTCCAGCCACTGTGGGTGATTAGGAAACACCAGCTTTGAAATATTTTCCATGCCAAAACAGTGTGGAGCTCTAGGGACTCAATTAAACATTTGTTCAAGTGCTGGAGCACATTCAAAGCAACTTCCTAAGGAAAATTTTGGCTCACCCTTGAGATGCCCCGCAGCCTACTCTGAGGAAAACTCGGGTGGTCTTCATTGGTGTGAATACACTGATTTGCTTCTGCCTCTTTAGTAGAAGGATGACAAACTTAGCATTTGCGCAGTTGTTATCCAAACCCTGTAAATCTGTACTCTATGGTCCAAAGTAACACCAACACTCTGGGCTCCTGCCAAAGAGAATAATCTTAATTTTAAATTATTTGGCTCCAACCGAGAGGAGTGTTATATGGAGAAGAATTCCTAGTGGATATGTTACTTAGTGTTCAAGGCAAACCCCCAAACACTGAATTACATTAGCTTAGTCTGCAAAGACTCATCTTTACTCAAGTTTTCATTTTTATGGGAGGTTATTGCAGAAAACAGGGCTGTGATATCCCCCTTTTTTCTTCTATAAAAGTTCTCTTAGGACACTACCTGTTACATCACTCTCTGCCCTTTAGAATAGTCCACATGGTAAATTTCTTTCATAATTTAGTTTCATTTGAAAATGGGCATTCTTGGGATTCCTGGGTGGCTCAGTGGGTTAAGCATCTGCCTTAGCTCAGTCCTGATCCCAGGGTCCTGGGGTCGAGTCCTGCATCTAGCTCCCTGCTGCGCGGAGAACCTGTTTCTCCCTCTGCCTCTCTCTCTCATGAATAAATAAATGAAATCTTTTAAAAATTAAAAAAAAGAAAATAGGCATTCCTTGCATTTTTCAATAACAAGATTGATGTCAGTTAGGGTTTTTCTGTCTTTACCTTGGCTGGTAAGAAGCTCAGAGCCAAGTCTGAAGCTTGATCTCACTAAACATGTTAACTCTTAGGGTTGCCTTATTTCAAGTTTCCGCTTTTTTTCTTTTCTGGTTTTCTATTTTGATTTTACCAATTTATTTGAAATGGGTGTTTTTAGTCATGGACCACCCACATCCTTTTTGGAAAGAAGTAATAAGTAAAACATACTTAGCTCATAACTTTTAACTCCCTTTGATTGTGTCACCTCAGCTCAGCCTCAATTTATAGGAAATGACCCCAAAAATGAGTGCTTAAGCAACTTAAAAAGGAAGGGAGTAATGATTTAAAGCTTATGGAAGGAAACATACTGAAGGTTCTAGAAGAGGCAGTATGCTAAATCCATATCAAGGACCCTCTTATGGGGAAATGACCTGTAGTGAATTCCTTCACTTAACATGGAGCCCAAGACAGAGCTGAAGTTTGGCCAGAGTCAGCTTAATAAAAGACAATCTTTCAGCTGGGAGGGATCCCACCTCCACCAAATTCCCAGGACTTTATTTAGATCCTATCTTGAGGCAGTTACACTTTCTACCTGTTTCCTATCACTAGACTCGTTGATCTGTGAGGGTGGGAGCCCTGAATTTATTCATATCTTACTCCTTTTCCAATTCTTTCCTGCCCTTCCAACCAGAAGTTTGTTCAAATATTCATTGAATGAAAAATCACTCACTCATTCACTTACTCACTCACTAACTAAATGATGTTCTTTCAAAAGTTCCTTTGCATGTGTTATTTACTCTTGGGAATCTGTCCCTTTCTCTGTAGTGTCAAACTCTGGATATTTGCCCAGACAGGATACCAAGATCTAAGGAGCATGTGACATTCCTCGCATTGCTTTGTTCTCCAATTATGATCAGCCATAAAGTTTCTGATAAGTAAATGGATGTGTCTCAGTAGGTCCTTTCTGTTCCTTTCCAAAATTATCTCCATCTAACGTTAAGTTCACTTTCCAAAATACTAGGCTTATTTGGAATGATGGGAATTGGCAGATTTTGGAACACATTCCTAGAAGATCCGGTTTAAACACCAATTTGTATGAGTGTGCCATTTGCGATTTTTCTTACCAGGGATAATTAAAAAAAAAAACTAAATAGAAATCTGCTATAAAGATTTTTGTTTTTTGTTTTTGTTTGTTTTAAATCTACTGGCTGAATCCTTGTCATTGGGAATGGGGGTGGGAAGGGAAAAAACGGGGGACGGGGGAGTTTGAGGTGGGAGAGACAATTTATGAAGGAAAGTCTGACAGGCGAACCTGCAAGCACATATACATGTTATGTTTGTGGGTGGGTGGAGGCTGCAGTTCATTAATAGTCCTTAGGTGTCCTGAATGACCCACTGCTCGGCTCCTGCGCTTAAAACGGCTTTTGTGTTTCTTTCCCCCCCCCTGCAGAGTCGCAGTTAGCAGTCTGCCGCTGCCCCCCTCCCCACCCTACCCTGTCCCGGGCCGGGCTGAGGCTCGGGGAGAGCCCCGCACGCCCTCCCGGGGACTGGCCCCGCTGCGCGTCCCCGCCCCCGCGTACACGCCGCCGCCCGGGATCGGGACGCGCCCTCCCCCCCGGAACAGCCTTGCCCCCCCCCCCCAACTCCCGTCCGGGGCTCGGCCACCGCGGGCCTCCTGCAGCCAGGGGTCGGCCCACCGCCCGGGACCCCCGCCGGCTGGGGCGCGAAAATTGCTGCCGGGAGGAGCAAGCATTGGCGTCCCGAGGGCAGCGCAGGGAACGTGCGGACACCTCCTCGGTGCTCAAGACAGAGGTGGCTGCTCCCCGAAGTCGCCTCCCGGGAGCCCACGAAGCGTGTCCCCCAGATGGCGTGGGCTCCCGCGTCTGCGGCGCGCCAGGGCTGGCTCCTGGGGCGGAGCGAAGGGTTTTTAAATTTCTCCCTCCTCGCCGGCGTCCCCTCTCCCCGCCGGGCTGGTGTGCGGCTCTGCCACAGCTCAGCGCGGGGCGATTCGACTTCCACCAATTAGAGGCAAGTTTAGAGCTGACATTAGCTTTTTAAAATGAATATAGTTCTTCTTAAAAAAAAAAAAGTTTTGAAGAGGGAGGGGCTGGAGTGGAAGTAGAGAGGAGGAGAAAAGAAGTGTTAAAACCTCTCCCAAACCAGGAGCGATCTAACTTGTTACGAGTTTGTGACAGTTTATTGGCTTTCCTTAAATGTCCTCAGATTAGCCTGACAGCTCCTTTCCTAAAAATGCCGAGTCAAAGCCCCCGACTCGGGAGCAGTTAAACGGTGTCACCGAATCCAGTGTCAGAGCGATTACGGAGTTAATTCACATAATAAGCAAATCATAGAGTTGACAGATTAGTATATGAACACAGACAAATTGTACCATAAAATATTTTGATACTGATTGTTTTATTAGTAATGTTAAGCCTCTTCATGGTTGTTTCTGTTTCTCGGGACTGACGTGTTAAACAATGCTCACAGCTACATAAATAAACCGAAATGTTGTGAACTAATTGTCTCCGTCATTTAACTGTACAGTTTCATTAACATTATTAACACGATTATTGACCATTCTACTGGGTATATACACGGTCAAGATTTTTTCAGTAGCAAATGTTACCCACAGAGAAAAATCTGCTAACTCAAAGTGGACTTGAATCATACTTTTTGATGTTTAAAGATTTGTTAAGGGTTGTTGGATCCTTAGACCATCAGAGAATTTAAACTGCATGTGTCCCATCTATTAAAAGCAGTTTCACCTATTATTAATGATGTAACCAAAAAACAACAAGGGACATAATCTTACAAGTCAAAACTTGGGAAAACAGGTTGCACCTAACAAAGAAAAGGCTATTATAATTTATTTTCCATTTTATCAAAGAAAGCTCTGTGCAGTTTACTCGGTGCTGTATGTAATGATGTCGAGTTTTAATAGAGCCATGTGGATCTGAGATCAAAACGATTAATAAACATTTTGCTGATAAAAAAGAAACACAGCAACTCAATCCCTTACATTTCAAGTAAAATTTCATTGACAAGAGAACTATTTAAAAATGAAAGTCTTTAATAACTTAAGTGGGGTGTTATATATCCCAGAAGTAAGTGCAAAGTCAAATTTTAAATTTAGCTGGCATTATCACTTTCTCTCAGAAACTGGAAACTTACCTGCACAGTGAGCGGGACTTGAGGGAGGGGCGAAGAACTGGAAAAGAGGAAGGAACAAACTAAAGAAATTTTAGTTCATGAAGACAACATAAGTACGATAATAAAGTGTAGACCTATTTTTCTTATAACGAATAAAGTACAATAGTAAAACTTGTTAAAATTTCCTGCAACCAGAGGAAATGTTCAAGCAACACCATGTACACTGTCCTGGAATTCTTTTTCTGGGCACTAATTGAACTAAAAATATATTTCCTAGTAAGAGAAGTAAGAGAATTCAGAGACATCACTGAAACAGTGTTGTTTCAGAGAGGACGGCTTAGCACCTGTAGTATTAATAGCCTTGAAGATACTGTGGCATGAGGTTGTTAACCATTAGACCAAAAGTCAGATTTGCCTCTGTGTTTTAAAGAACAAAATGAGAATTTGAAGTATTTCAGAGGAGAGAGCCTCCAGAGTGAGAAATTTAAGTTACATTAATCAAAAATATTAAAGAAGTTAACTTTATGATCCTGGTAAGCGAAGTTCAGGATTGCTAACATTCAGTGATCTAAGTGGTACCTTTAGAGACCTGGAGTTGGGACATACTGAAAGGTGTAGGAGGAAGAAATGAGACTTCAGTGGCAATGGGAGGGATGGACATTAGTACCTGAAGACTTTCTTGAACACGATGTTATCGAATAGTAACAAGTCACTAAGCAACGCATTATTCCTTCCAGGTATTTCAAATACCTACTTAATGTTTAGAAATTTCTTGACTAGCTGAGGAACAAAGCCTGACTTGAGGGTCCTTCTGGTTGTTCACTGTGAAGTTCTACATAGAAATAAAACATGTCCAAGTGCGTTCCATTAAGATATTGTTTCCATGATGGATTCCTCCTTTGTCGTTTTTTCCTGCATTCCTATAATTTATTTGCATTTTCTTAAGACTAGTCACCTACTAGTTTGGACTGACTAGGTAAACTTTCTGAACCTCATTCTCTTCAACTGTTATAATAGTTCCTATCTCACAAGTTGTCATGATCAACTGATACCATGATGTACTTTCATCATGTTTCATCATGTTTTAGGAAGGTAATTATTAAGAGAAACTCAATACAAACTTGTATTATGGGTGATGACTTTCTACATTTTTTTATTGTCATATTTGATTGCCTTTTCCCAAAGTAGCTAAAAGATCAAGAACACACTTGCTTTTTCTTGCTAGGTTTTTAGATTGTAATTACTTTTTTTTTTCTTTTGAGAAATCAAATGAATACACTAGTGGAGACCTACCTCTATTGAGTATGCTTTAAGGCACAAACTCACTATTGAAGGTGAACATCAGAATGTCCAGTGGTGGGTCCCTGTGATTCAACATTGACCCACTGAGTCAGAACTCCAAGGGTGGGTTCCAATGATCCTTGTTTTGAAAAGTTCCACAAAATAAGATGCATGCCCCCCAGATCTGAGAACCTTGCCTCAAGAGTTAAACGTATTACCTTCCTTCTATAGCCAGATATGCTAGTTGTGTTTGTATGTTGAGACCACAGAAATAATCTAGCTTATGAACGGCATCTTCACTTCCCCACCTTCAGGGAAATTTCAGACAGCTGATGTCCTCTGTTACTTGTGGACTATTCTGGCTTGCATACCTTCAAACTCAGAAAGGCTGATAGATCATTTGGTCTCCTAGAGATGTCAGAGCCTAAACTTTAAGATGACTGGAATTTTTTTATCCACGTCTTTTGAGATTGATAGATGTGCTCTTACTAATGAAGCTGGGATAACAGGTGGAAATTGTGTCTGCCATGAGCAAACAACAATATATGATCAGCCTACTAAACTTAGACAAGGCTTTCTGGAATCACCCTGGACTCATCAGAAAGATCTCAGAAGAACCTCCATAACCAAGGGCCACTCATTCTCCTTGGGACCCTCAGATCCTGACTCATAGCTGAAAAAGAGACCTTAGGATGCTTTGGGAGTTCCAGAGTGGTCCTGCAATGCAGACCACTAGTCCTAGGAAAAGGAGGAATATCTTCCCTGAGGATTCCCATTTCACCATTCTGTTAAGCTCCAAGCTTTTATTTTTATTTTTAAAAAAATATTTGTTTATTTATTTTAGAGAGAGAGAGAGGGCTGAGTGGAGGGAGGGACAGAGGGAGAGGGAGAGAGAATCTCAAGCGGACTCTCCACTGAGTGCCCAGCCTGATGCGGAGTTCGATCTCAGGACCCTGAGATCACAACCTGAGCCGAAATCAAGAGTCACGTGCTTAACCCACCGAGCCACCCAGGTGCCCCAAGCTCTCAGCTTTTAGACAACCAAGAAATGTCCTGAGGTGAAGTGTGTCCTGGGGTTCCCGAACACATGAAATCCATGGCTGGTCCTTAGGCAGAACCCCCCCAAGTCACAGCAGAGTTTCTCCGGTCTCTGAGGGTGAACTGTCACTTCTCTCTTCATTTGCTGACCAGTTCCTCATTTCCCAGCCTTCTCTGAAAACTCAAATGTTTTACAGGCCCAATATAATTAACTTTCCCAGATTCTTCCTCTTTTTCTCTGCCTTTGTAGTACGGAATTGCCTTAATCTTTCGTTTCCATTCCTTCCTATCTGTTGACATTTTCATCTCTTTACTTTTCCTCTTTTCCATATTATTCTTTCTATCTGGATGCCATGACAGGAAGCCTGACTAGAGGAAGGCCAAAATTAACATATGAGGACCAGATTGAAAGGCTAAGAGACAAGAAGGAGATGGTTGGAAAACTTTATAGAGTTTAACAGATCTTTTGGGAATAGGTGTAATCCGCAGTTCGGGATAAAAAAAAAAAAAGCAGAGGAGGAACATTTGAATCTCAGTGTTACTTTGGAAAATATAAGGATTAGAGGGGTGTGTGTGTGTGTGTGTGTGTGTGTGTGTGTGTGTGTGTGTGTGTGACCACAGACTTTATCTTTCCTAAATTCCGAGAGCAGCCAAGAGATTATGACTAAGCAACCTGAATCCAAGTGCTTATTTTGGATCGCTCAGTGTCAGCCTCAGAGATGAGCATAAAATACGGAGTCTATGAGAACGGTGTTCTGTAATTTTATTTAAGGACCAAATAAAAAAAGGGAGAATGTTCAATGGGCTCTCACATTTAATCTTTATGAAATTTGTTGTTGAAGCTGTCTTCTTACAACTGTCTTAACATTTTCACATGTATATATTTTCTTTCAATCCCCTGCTGTGCTTCACTGTCTTATAAGGTAATCACATTATTGCTTCTTTCCTTCATAAACCATGAACTTCCTGTCTATTTCTACAGATGAAAAACCTGAACTGCTTTTATTTGTAATCCATTTCTGAACTCTCACTAAAGCATGAATCCCTGTACATTATCACAACCCCAACCTCCTTGCAAATTACTTCTCTTCTCTTGCCTGAAAAAATAAATGAAAAGAGTCTTAGAAAAATAAGATCAGTGTTTCCAGAAGAGTGGCATGAACATTTCATATCATAAAACTTGAAGGCAGGAAAGGTCATACCACTCTGGACATCACTGCATACACAAAACATTCACCATTTTAATCAAGCTTTTCCATAAATTTGTTTAGTTAGGCGCAAATTCTTGCCTATTTCTAGGTGAAAGGGAACTATCAAGTTAAAACCATAAAACAATTCCATATTTCAGCTTTCGTTTTTAGAATTATTGGAGTTTGAAATAATGAATCCTAAAATCAAGTGTGCAAATTCTTAGAAAACCAAAACCAAACTAAAAATGGAAACGAAGAGGTTCATCGAACATTACAGCAAGTCAATTCTCCAGTTTTGCAATTTACCCTCCCTTGGAACTTCCAGATTTTACATAATGACACATCTAGTAAAAGTGAAATCATTCATCTGAGAAAGAATTATATAACACTAAGGAACGTATAACAGGACAGTTGACTATCTTACTATATGTAAGTGTGAATGTTCAACGTTTGATCCGATCTGTTGCTACACGGATTATCTATGAAAGCTTTTCTAGGAAGACGTTCATATAGTAAAATATGTTTTAAAAAACAAACAAAACACAACTCTGATCTTGGGAATTACCATGAAAAAGAAATCCAGATATTGCTGTAAGGTGAGAAACATACCTGAAAAAAAATATTTTTTTTAATTATAGTTGACATATAATATTAGTTTCAGGTGTACAACATAGTGATTCAGGATTTAGGTACGTTACCAAGTGATCACCACAATACATCTAGTTACTATCTGTCACCATGCAAAGCTGTTACTGTATTATTAACTATACTCCCTATGCTGTCCATTGCATCTATACCTGGGAATTCCATAATGTTTTACTTCTTCGCTTATCAGCGCCACTTAAATTAACAACGAAAAAATACACCCTGCCTTTTTCCTCAATTAACTTTCCATTCATTCACAAATACAGTGGGCCTTGCCCTGGAATTAGATATTTCATTCTTGAAACAGCCCGCTTGACCTGTCAAAGTTTTCAACTGATCAAGGAAACAAAACAAAATGTGAAATAAGCTCCAAAGACTTAAGGTTATTCCCTTAGGATAAATATGGTCTCTCATCACGTACAAAGGGTTCTACAAACCCTTGGGATTGTCCAAGAAAGGGAAGATTTCTAAGTTTAATTCCCCTCTTAACTGACAGTTAACAAATCCCATAAAAAAGTTAACTGGTTACCATATGAGAAAGAGAGGGGGCGGAGAGGCGGAGAGAAGCATCTGATTTGGAAGGAGTTATAGACCTCTCTGCTCTGCATCCCTATCTATTTGTTCTGTTTATAAGGAAGGAACAGCTGTTAATGAATATCAGACCAAGTTAGAAACCAAAAATCTCTGTTCGTAGGGTCAAACAACTCATGGGCCTTTAAATATTTTTTAAAAAAACAAAGCAAGTTGCACAATCAATGTTATGCTTTAAATAATCCACTAAATAATCTCAGAGTTGTTTCAAATTTCATTCCTCGAAGTAAAATGAAATCCAGAAACCTAAGTTTTCATCAAAAAACTTGATATGTTTGTAACATATATATACAAACTTGTATTATGGGTAACAAACAATAAGCACATATACAGATGTCTGACTTCCAATGTTTTAATATTATATGCACCTGAATCATTAAATTAGAGGAAGTGTTACAGGTCTATTTTAATAGAACATGAAATAAAATCTTTATACATTTCAAGCGGTTGGGATTACTGGTATAGAAATTGATAAATAAAAGCTTAAATCTTCTCGAATCACACGATGTCATCATTTTAAGGGCTCTCCATGCTTTCCTTGGAGAGTGGGTAGAGCAGCTGATAAGCCCTCTAGGAACCGTGGGCGTCCCCGTATAATAAATATAGAGCAACCTGAGTGGGAACTGTGCTTGACTATTTTAACCACGCTATTTATCACAATAATGAAACTCTGTCAATAGCGGTGGTCAGGACCATGCATTACACAGCTGAATCATAAAGCATGGTTACCACCAGTACCCAAAGACCTCAGGACTTTGGCCACCTCACAGATAGGCTTGACATTTGTCCTGCTTTGTTATTAATGCCTCTGCACTCTCTCAACTATGTTTACAATATTGCAGTGCTCCCTTGGTGAGCCTGGGGGAAGCAGCTGGGCGGGATCCAAGTGGGCGGGATCCAAGTAGACGGTCCCAAGCAGAAGGAGAGTCAAACTAGGATGGACCAGAGCATGCCATTAAAAGTCCTAGAAAAGGCAAGACAAAAAGGAGACCAGGAGATCATGTGTGGGGCATCTTTTTCGGCCACCTGAGGCAGGGGGGTGGGCAGGCAACACAGGGAAGGAAGTCAGACTCAGAGGTGGGTTTGATCACAAACTGGAAAGAATCTCCAGGATTAAGTTAAATGAAGACATTCAGCATGTGGGAGAGACTAAACGGTTCTTTTAAACCCTGGCTAAGGCAGCTAGACAATATGAAACTGTAGTATTAGCCCCTAGTTCGATATGGTTTGCATTACCAAATTCTCTGGACACACAAAAGTCATACAAACTCATTGTAAAATATGTTTTACAAAGCTGTCCAGAATTATATAAACTCGGGATACAAACTATAATATAAAAGTCTAACTGACTCTTTCCCAATCCCATTACTTTTCCCAGAGGCAATCAGTGTTAATAGTTCTAATGAGCAACACACACACATGCACAGTTTTTTTTTCATACATACACGTGTATGTTCTGCAATTTACTAAACAGTATATCACAGTCTTCTCACCGTGTTAATTCATATAGATCCGCCTCATCCTACTAATGGATACAGATTATTTTGAAATATCAAATACTGTAACTGATGGAACCATGTCCCCTCCCCCATCCCATCTTCAGCAGCAATCTCTCACATGTCCTTTCATTCACTTATGTATTCATTCACTGGGTTCCAAACGTCCACAGTCAGCATGGCCCCATGTCAAACACACGGGTAGTACGAAGGTGCAAAATACATAATTTTTATGCTCAAGGCTCAACATCGAGTGGAGGAGCTAAGACCTAGTTGTTGTATTCATCTTGTTGTAAAATATAAAACAGTTTAAAGCCACCTTAAACCCTTTGGGCTTGAAAGCAGAGTATTCATAGGAAGGGAATAAATAAACAAATAAATAACCGGCTTGCAGCCCTGGCTATGAGCTGCATCCATCAGGAGGATAAACAAAGAGCCACAGGAGTTCAGAAGCGCGCGCTGCTTTCCAGCCCCCATCCCCTCCGTGCGGCACCACCAGATCAATCTTCCTGCAGCGGGGGCTTTGATCATGCCACTGCTCTTCTCAGAAGCCTCCCATGACCCTCGTGGCCTTGCCTCTTTTCCCATCTGCTACAGAAATCACTTCATCCACGTCACTGTCCCATTAGCATGGAGGTCATTGTGATCGGCTGGAGGAGCCCCTGGAGTTGTTGTTACAAGGTCCGAGTGTGAAACCTGCTTCTGTCACTTGCTAGCTGGGTGACATTGGGATAACCCATGCAGCTTCCCCAGATTTAGTGTCTTCATTTGTCGACCGTTGATACTGCCCATCCCATGAGTTTGGTGTAGGAATGAAATGAGATAAGGTTCTTCGTTAACTGTCGAGTGTTTTGTGAGTACAAGATGTATATGCATATGTAACACACACATAGAAAGGCACTCGATGATCATGTACTTATATTAAATATGGCCCGTGCTTCCCTGTGTGACATGCCTGGAAGGAAAGTTCAGTATTTATTTTTGACTCTGAAGGACTGATGGGATTTTGAGAGGAAAATGGGGGAACGGCATGAGAATATGTAAAGGGGTTGGAGGGCTGACAGTGTGGTCGGGAACAGCAAATCATCTGATGGGCTGAAGTGTGAGGTTCGGCAAGAGGGAGCAGGAACTCACATTGTGAAGAGCTGGGGGTGTCAGCTCTCGGGGAAGACAGCCAAAGGCTGGGCCAGGAGCTGTGCGTTAGGGACCACGGGGAGTTTGGGAGCAGAGGGCTGGTGGGATCAGAGATAGCTAAATCCCCTGTGCTCTGAGGGACGGATTGACAGAGGAGGGTGGTTAAGGTGAAAAGTCTCCCCGGGAGACCAAAAGATAAGTTCCTCAGCCAGCATTCTGCCAGAGGAAAACAGAGAAGGATGGAGGTAAGTTAGTGAGATGGTTGGGAAATCTTTGGCTGGATTCTTCTTGGTTGCTGATTGAACTCTGGGGAGGAGGAAAGAAAGACGGACGAGAAGGTTTTAAGTTGGATGGGGATCTGGGGTTGGGACAATGAGCCCACTGAGGCCCAGAGAACATGGCGGTTGAGGGAAAGTGAATTCACTTGTCTGGGATGTGAGGGCGATGGAAGAGAACACAGACAAGGTGGCCAACCGTGAGAGCTGAACCAGCCAGCAGGGCAGCAGCCTACAGGCTGGGTAGTGCCCCCAGTTTCTCACAAGCCTCACTGATTTGGAAGCTGGATTGGAGCATACTGTCTGCCATTCTCTGTGAGCACAAAGTGTACCCAGAAAACTAATAGTGAAAAGTGGACTCGAGGGGAATCTCAAATCTTAAAGGAACAAACAGTTTTCAGGAGCCCACTTATTAGAAACAATTGACTTGCTGATTATAATTTATTCTCAGCTGTCTCTTCTATTCATGAAAGAGATTCCTTCAAAGGATTTGGCTTAGAAACTTTATTAGCTATGTTTCAATGACCGTATATCCTTAAAAGGAATCCAGATGCATTTCTTTACAAATAATCTTCAATTCAGACATTTTACCAGTTCAAACTCACTTTGATTTCTGATATGTTTGAATAAATAAAGCTATGCTGCAAAACTAATCTGTTTCCTGAAGATTTGAGAAATAACTTGGAAATCAATCGTAAAGCACTATTCTCTGGAAAAACCCAATGCTTTGCAGCCAGATGCCTCCCCAAAGCACTATCACTGAGAAAAATCCTTCATTTGCATTATTCATTAAAGGAACCAGGAGTTTCTCCCCAGAGAATAGAGATTTCTCTATTTTATGTGGGTTTGCTCCATTTCATCTTATGATCTATTACCTATACTGAAAGCAGCAACAAAATATAGTTCACCATAAAAATGAGAGTCATTTCAGTATAACTGAGAACTTGTAACGGAAATGGATTCTCACATTGGGACAATAACCAGCCCAGGGAAAATCAACGGTGTAAGTCCCAGACTTTAAAATATACAACTTTATGTTGTCTCACTTGTTACAAATACCTACACCATTCAAGAAAAGTATTTTCAAGGACTCACTACAATTTTTTGTGACTTTTCTAACTGATATTACATAACGAACCTTCTTACAAAGTTACCGACATAACTGGAAATAATAGTTTAAGATCTTAATATGGTATACAGTTGGGGGTGGTTATTGCACACAAGAGCAGCAAACGTGTCTGTTGAGGGTAGTAAAAGCAAACCCTTTGGAAACAATCCTTCAACATATGTAATGGAGTGTCAAAGAATTGATAGTCTTTTTGACCAGTTCATTTCTAGCAGCCACTGAGACTAATATCTAACGTCTTCGTTTCCTTTTTTTTCTTCTCTTTCTTCTCTTTAAGAAAAAGAAAAAAAGTGTTCCCTGTAGAAATCTAGGGAGGTCTGCTGAGGATATGGGAACATTGGCATGAATGCGTGGCGAGTGAGTGAGAGCCATAGAGGTCTCTGTCTTTACTCCATATGGTCTGAAGTGAATCTGATGGGATTTCAGACTGTGGCCCGAGATAGCCAAGGATCTTGCGAAGCTCCTGAAGGAAAACTCCAAACTTTGCATCAAAACCTCAAATTCAGGCCAAGTTCACTGAGAGATTTGCTGGAGCTCACAAAACTTGGAGTGACCCTGCCTCAAGTCCTAAACTAGGTAGGGGCCCATTTCAAGTGAACTTGAGGTGAAATATGGTTTCAGATGGAAATCGAGCGAAACTGTTTCAGCTGTGTTTCGGCGTAAAGTAAGGCTGAGAATCAACATGAGCCAGTAATGTGTGCCCCCTCCCAACATCTCATGAACCTCATGCCAACAGAAAACATGAAACCTCCTGCCAGTCAAGTTCATGACTTTTTTGTAACAGGCATGCTTCTGCTTCAGACAGAAGTGTACACTCGCAGCCATGTTATTTCAATGGCAGGAGGGCTTCAGGATTTCTGAAACAAAGTTTGAAGGCATTAATGTTCTGAACATGTTTCATACGTACTGGCGAAATACCTCATTCTATCCTGACATAATACTTTGTGCTGGTAGCTCTGAACAGAAACTCAGCGGGCCGGGTAGACACTAGAAATTGTTTATAATCCTCTAGCTAGCAGGAGATATAGTCTTCCATTTCATAAATAGAGAAATCAAAAAGGCCAATATTCTGCTTTACTGATTTTCAGGCCCAGAATTCCATGCCCACCTGGGTCATCTGAGCATGGGAACTGAGGAGTTCCTTGGCCGTCATCACACTTGTCCTGCCTGGGCTGTCTCTTGAAAAGACGGAGATAATAAGATTTTATAGCTTCTAACACTGTTGTGAGTCCCCCAGAGAAGGAGGGACAGACCTGGGGGAGAGAATTGGGGAACTGGCTGTTGGAAACAGAATTGCTCCTGGGGAAGCAAGAGGAGTCTGTGTCCTGGCGCCAAAGGTGGGCAGGGGGCTGGGGCAGGGGACGTTTATGCACTTGAAGTTCAAAAACTTCATTAACAGCGCCCTGAATTCAGGCTCACAACGGCTCCTTGGCCACCAGCCCCTGTGTGTGTGTGTGCCTGTGCATGTGCACGCTTGTGCACGGGTGTCCTTGCGCACATGTATGCATGTCCATGTGTGCAGGAAAGTGGAAGAAAGGAAAGCAATCATGCCGCTGTGACACACGTAGGGAGAGAATAAACTCTAGCAGTTGCAATGATTTCCCTAAGGACAATTCAGGAATCATCCGAGATCTTGTTATGGCCAGAGAGCTGGTTGGCAGAAGCTGGGATTCCAACAGATACAAGGGCTGGTCCTTCCAATCAGTGAGAGACCTTTAGTTTGTTGCCATTATAACTCATATCCTTTGTTTTCCCCTCCCTGCTTGGCCTAAGTGGCCTGGCCAACTCCAGGAGCTCAGTTACAATATGCACCCCTCTCCCCTCCCCATCCCACCAGTGTCTTCTTCATTAAGATAGGGTTTGGGAGAACTTGAACAAGGCTAAGGATTAGTTTGTATCATTTAAGAATTATTGGATAATACGACTGTAGAGAAAATGCTGAAACATGAGGGATCTTTAAAATATTCTAGAAATATGGATAAATAGCCCCTAATTTCATTACATTCTTTTCTATGTGTAATTGTCTGAAGGGTCTTTTTGTGGGAAAAAAATGATTAACCAGAAAAATGACAGCTAGACTGGAAACTTCTACCAAGAATGAGATAATATGAAATGGTTCATAGTATCTTATGAAGAGATAATATGAAATATGAAACTATCATCTGGTGTTTGAAGCAGACAGGTTCTTAGAACTAAAGGACAGGGTGAAGAGAGACTGTTTCCTACTTGTCTATCTAGATGAAAAAAAGAAGAAACATCTCCATGGGTTTGGGATTTGAAATTTTGTTAAATGCCAAACTGAAACAATTTTGGCCACATTTTAAAATGTTCAGTTCTAATTAATGAGATATATGCGAAGTCAATACAAAGTGAAGCAGAGGTAAACGTGGCTACAATTAACATACCCTGTGACATGTTTGGACTACAATGATGCATTTCCACATATTTTAGCTGGAAACTTAACGACTTCACAAAACTATTTATAGATTACTTAAAGATATGTTCTGTACATAAGGAGTCTAACATTTCTGTTGTTGTCGTTCCTTACATGGAGCATGTCAAGTTTGTATTTTTGCTTCCTGGCTTTGGTCAGATTCTCAGCCTTGAACTTGGAAGTCTTACATAATACAATTAAACAACAGTTGACCCCAATAAGTTGTCATCGGCTTCTGGACCAAAATTCATTCTGATTTATGGAGCAGACCTGAGTGATACCGTTTTAACACAGTGTAGTAGCTTATTCCTGAAAATTAAGGGTCTTTTTAAAAAATTTTTTATTGTTATGTTAATCACCATACATTACATCATTAGTTTTTGATGTAGTGTTCCATGATTCATTGTTTGTGCATAACACCCAGTGCTCCACGCAGAACGTGCCCTCTTTAATACCCATCACCAGGCTAACCCATCCCCCCACCCCCCTCTCCTCTGAAACCCTCAGTTTGTTTTTCAGAGTCCATCGTCTCTCATGGTTCATCTCCCCCTCCGATTCACTCCCTTTCATTCTTCCCCTCCTGCTATCTTCTTCTTCTTTTTTTTTTTTTAACATATATTGCATTATTTGTTTCACAGGTACAGATCTGTGATTCAACAGTCTTGCACAATTCACAGCGCTCACCATAGCACATACCCTCCCCAATGTCTATCACCCAGCCACCCCATCCCTCCCACCCCCCCACCACTCCAGCAACCCTCAGTTTGTTTAAATTAAGGGTCTTTTAAAAATAAAACTGAGGTAAGCCAATTCCAAATATAATGTGTGCTTGAAATTGTTTATATGTGAAATATTGTTCCAATATCTTATCTCTTTGGAGAGAACTTTTCACTTGCTGGTCTCCTTCTCCTCCTTCCTCTTCTTAATATCTTTCCCTTACCTCCATCCTACACAAATCTATCCAATCTGGGGACTGTTCTTCCTTTAAACTTTAAAACACTTTGCCATAGTGCTACTTACTGACTTTTGGGTTTCATTTCATGCTCCTTTATGAATAACCAACTAAACAATGCCGCCAATGTAACCTCAATGAAGTCAGCGTAAGAATTGGCCTCACTTCAGTTTAAAGGTGGAGGCAGGTTCCAGCCTATCTGTTTTCAGGTAACTGGCTCAGATTCCCTGCCAGGGTTCACAGAAGACTAATAGTCTGATGTGTTCAAACTTTAGAGTGGAAAGAAAAACAAAGAAACTTGATTCCTTTTTTTTTTTTTTTAAGATTTTATTTATTTAACAAAGAGAGAGAGAGAGAGAGATTACAAGCAGGGGGAGTGGCAGAGGGAGAGGGAGAAGCAGGCTCCAGGCTGAGCAGGGAGCCAGATGTGGGGGCTCAATGTGGGGGCTAGATCCCAGGACCCGGAGATCATGACCTAAGCCGAAGGCAGGCGCTTAACCGCTTAACCGCTTAACCGCTTAACCGCTTAACCGCTTAACCGCTTAACCGCTTAACCGACTGAGCCACCCAGGTGCTCCGAAACTTGATTCCTTTTAAGGTGGATCTATATCTTTAAAAATTAATCACTATAAATTGGAAATGTTAAAAATAAAATGAAAACTGTCTGCTGATGTAAATTTAGGCTCTTATTACATGAGGCAGCTCCTGGAGACCATAAATGCTTTAGCAGTTCCCTTGAAGACATTGGGGTCAACCTGAAAACACTGTCCAAGTTCTTTGCAGGACACCGTGAGAGCATACGATGAGAGGACCCCCAAACTCAGACCTGGAGTAAATAATGATCAAAAGACAACTCCCCAAGCCTAACCCCTAACCTATACCCCGTGCTCTGTATGCAGTAGAAATTGCAAACAAACTTTATATCATCAATTCTAGGATACACTCCTCCCCACCCCGCTTTATCTACTTACATTTTCACATCTTTGAAATTGTACAATAATGGCATCGTATAGTCATTGTTGAGCTGGTGGAAGTCCTAACCTAATTGTTTTTGCTTTTGCTCCCATAACCTTGAACTTGGTTGACATTCTGGAAGCATGACTGGATAATTGCAACTCTTCAATATTTTAGTCAACAAACTGTTACAAGATAATCTAAGGAAGAAATATGAATTCTGGTTGTTGTCTGAAAACCTTCCTTTGATCTCGTGAGATCAAGCAATTACCAGTATTTGCAGAAATGGGTGTCTGTGACTTGAAAGAAAAATCTAGAGATAATAGTGGAGCACTCTCGTGCTGCAAAAACAACATTTTTGATAGCACAGAGAAAAAGATTGTGTGTGGAGAAAAATTCTGAACTGAAAAATTAGTAAGGAGAATTAACACTGAGTGAAGCTGCTTTAGGATTACCTTAACCTACTTATTTTGTGTGTATTTTCCTTTTTATGTATGCAAGACAGCAGTATATAATAAAGGAAAATCTAGGTCTAAATAAGCTTAAATGAACTCTTTCAATAAGAACAAAATGGAAATTCTGTTTTAAAAAAGTTGTGCATCATTTAATTGACAGTACTTTTTTTTTTCTTAATTATACCTGAAATGTTGGTTTGTCTTGTAAACAACGTTAACTTGGATTTAATGAAACACAACACAGTTCTGTTCCTTGTGGAAAGAAAGGAAAAGAGAGGAGTGGATAAAGAGAAAGGAGGCTGGGAAAGAGAGATTTCTCTGTGACTTTCTTATGGGGTCTTTTCTATGGCTTCCTTCCATTTAGAAGTCCAAAGCAGAAACTAGCCAATGGTTGTATCTAAAGATAGCAGAATAGCGTACTGCTCTGTAATAATAATGAAAACAAGTGTGCCAAATACCTTCAAAGTAAGAAAATATAAGTAGGAGGCAAACAGTGTTATTTATTTTATGACCTCTCTGTTGACCATCAACGCTTGGGGTTCCTGTAATGTGTTTCTTGGCAATTTGCGACGATGGGTGAATGGACCCTTGATCCTGTGAGGCTGGTGGTTTATTTTTACTTCCACTTTCCATTTTGACAAAAACTGAAGCCAACCGGTGCCTCTTTTTAGGACTGAGTCAAGCCACTGCCTGTTGAGAAATAACTGTAGTCCTCTACTTCTGCCACTAGACAGTGTACTCTCTCTATGTTCAATGCACTGACGGTCCTGCACTTCCTTAACTCGGAGAAACTGGCTCTCCATTAGAGAGGTAGCCCTTATAAATAACCATAAACACCAAACATAAAGGGACCAGTCAATATTTACTACGGATCTGATCTGGGAGGTCCTCAGTGTTTTAAGTGCTCATCTCTCCTGGATTGGCTCCAAGAGTAAAAGACAGAAGATTCTCAGGAGGAACATTGCATTCTATGGCTCAGTCTTTTTTCTTGGGAAATGAATGATCTAACCAGCAGATGAATTCATTGACTCTTCAGACTGTAGGCACTAGCCCTGCCCTCCCCGCTGACCCAGGAATCCAGAGGCAGAACTCTCGTTTTCTGGAAGTTTGAAAAAACCGAAAGAGATATGAAGCTACTTATAGATATTGTTTAAGCAAACAATTGATACATATTTATAAATAGAAGTAGTGAGATGTAATGGAAAGAACATGACTTTGACGTCAGATGTGGGTAAGTGCCAAAATTATATGATCTTGGGCAAGTTATCAAACCCCCCTGAGCCCCAGTTTCTTCATCTGTAGCATGGGAAGGTTACAAGATATAAATTGATCACTGGGTTGCAGTAGAAGCTCAGTAAATATTTACTTCTGGGGAAGAGAGTAACTATTGGTATCCTTGATTTTATAAATCACCTCTCCTTAGAATGTGTAATATTATAAATAATGCTGCAATGAACACTTTTGTACATAAATCTTTGTCTAATTTTTCAGTTTTTTCTTAAAATGTGTTCCTATCAGTGAAATCACAAGATCAAGGGTACAAATATTTTTAAAACAGGTGTTAAAACATAAAAGCCTTTCCAGAAAAGCTTTATCTTTCGCTAAGGAAGAGACTGCCTTTCTCACCTATACCTCATGGGCATTACATTGACTTTTCATATCTAACAGTGTATTTTATCTTATTTTTGTTTTAATTAGCCTTTTTGATTATTTGTGAAATTGAACTTTCTCTGTTGTTTATTAATCATTTTATTAATCACACTTTTTCATGAAAGATGTATGATGATTCATTTCTCATATAACAAGATTTTGTACGTACTAGAGTCTGATTCCAAATCAACTAGGTCTGCCATTGATATATCTTTCCAATCTTGTACCAATATCATCTGTTTTAATTATTATGGCTCTCCTCTGGGTTTGCATATGTTTTGAAAAGCCTTAAGATCACTGAGCTCAAATAGCAAGGCATCATAGGATGCTGGGGAAAAGCCACAAGAGAATAAAGAACTAGTGAGACAGAGACTAGGCAGAGACAGAATGCTGGGACACCTTGACACATTTCCCAATGGTCTCCATAAGCCTGGAGATAGGATTTGGAAAGCTCCTTAAATCCATTATGGATCATGATCGAGATAGACAGACAGGGAGATAGATAGCTTTTTTCTCTAATGCCCTGATGAGCTTCTGTGACCAGATGCCAGGTGATGAGTAGACCCCTTGTTCAGTTTTCCAAAGAGATTTTTTTATTTACCTGCAAATCTGACCACATCTTTTTTTGTTTGTTTGTTTGGAACTTTTCAATCACCATTATGTGAAGAGTGAAATTTAAACTCAATTTACAAGGCACTGAATGACCTGGTCCCTGCTCTTCTATCCAGCCCCAACTCCTTCCAAACCTTTCTCCTTTCTGTGATGGCAGGAGAGGATCTGGACTTCCCTAGGTCACCATACCTACTCCTGCTCCGTGCCTCTGACGATCTGGCTGCACCTGAGCACCCCCTCTCCCTCCAATCTCCTGATTTTTTTCATCTGACAAATCCCCATAGTCTTTTCAGTTTCACTTCAAACACAGTCTCTTTAATCAAGCCTCCCCAGCTTGTCCCACGTCCTCTCCTGGGTGCTTTATACCTCCTTGCATCAGAGCAATTACTTTATTTCAAGTGTATATGCTCCTTGGGGGCGAGGACCATGTTGTTTCATCTTTGAATCCCTGATGTCTAGCATGGTTCCTGGCATAGAATGAGTGATTAATAAAATGTTCTCAAATAAATAACGAAACAAGAATTGGATCTTGTATGCACTGTAACAGATACACCCACTTTTTTCCCTCCTGAGGGAATGTACCAGAGTTAGAAAGCAAGCACAACTCTGCAAAAAACTTCTCCATATAATCTTTTGAGTTTTTTGTTTGTCCTGAAGGGCATACTTAAAGATTTTTCTACATACATTTTATTAAAGGATGTGCAATGATCATAAAGTTCTTTTCATGGAAAGGAAGCATGTGGCTGGGATAGATGTGGTGAATCCAAAGAAGACCAGAGATATCCCTGCAAATCATCCAAAGAAGGGAACTCTACATATCCACCCACTCACTCATCAGAAACGCAAGCAGGACAAAAACTATCAGCACCTTCTAACCGCAAAACTAAATTATAAACTTCCAGCTGCCAGGCATCACTTCAGATAATGTTCTTATTTCTGGCTTTTCTGAATCTTTTATACACATCTCAATTTGGGGGCTAAAAGAAATAAGGAACATCTTAAGTCTATAGCTGCACCCCGCCCCCTGCCCCCCTCCCCCTTCCCCAGTCCAGCGCTTCTGGGGACAATCCCTGGGAAGTGGGCTAGACAGGAAGCAGAGCTACCTCTCACTTGCACAAGTTGTAATAGCCTTCCAGATCGTGTCTGTGGTCAATGACTGGCCAGAACTGGCCAGCCTCCAGCAGGCTTGTTTAGACTACTTGATGAGTTGACACAAGCAACGACTCTTTCCAGTGCTATTAGTGTCTGAACATTAACAAGCAACAGTGTTCAGTGAGACTATTAAAGAGAAAAGGCATTTTAATCTTTGTTTTGGAAGTGAGCCCTCCAAACAAACCCGTGGTGAGGGAACCCTTGTGAGCGGCTGGATGGCAACAGGGATCAGCAGGGGATGGACCGAGCCATCCCAGGGATCCTCAGCTCACAGTCAGACTAACTGGCCGGGGCAGAAGGGAGGGAACCCCACCCTTAGAGAAAAACAAAATGTTAAATCCACCATGGGATGAATTTTCAGCACTCTGTCAGGAATCCTATACGTTTAAATTCCAAGCAAATTGTTCACAAAGGAGTCCCTTACCTTTGCTCACTGCAAAATAAACAAACCTCCAGAAAAGAGGGTTTCTCACCTTACAAGGGAACCCCTGCAATTTGGAGAGTGGGAGGATGCTATTTAGAATTACGGTTCTGGGAACTGGTGTGGTTCCCAGGTGTGTCACCCTATCACTGACAATCTCAACTACAAGCGTGAAGATGGTGGCAAGAATGAGACCCATGAGGCTATGTCTGTCTCCAAGAGTGGGCATTCCAGGTCAAGACAAAGGCAAGTGGTTCACACGCAAAGGAGAAATGTGTGCTTATCTTTGCTTTTGTTTTTGTTTTTTTTTCTTGCTCTCTGGTCAACTAATATAAAAGCAGAGAATCATAAAATTTAGAGTTTGAAGGGAACTTAGAGGTCTTCCGCTGTAAGATCAGCCTGCTTTGCATATTACTGACCCAGAAAATTCAGATAACGAGAGCTCCTATCATACTCCTCATCACATGGTAATAACCATTTAATTTTTTCCCTGGGAGATTTATAAAATTAAAATGACAAAAGTGGAATCTCTGGGCACTCATGAGTACAAATCAAGAATGATTGGTAGGATCTATGACATTTATACTGAGTTTATAGAGTATGCATCTGTGTTTATTTTTAATCATTCTTAGGCAGAGTTTGCAAACAGCAAGAAATGATTGACTTTTCCACAGAATCTGTTTTCTTCCAAACATTCAGTTAACTGAGCCCATCATCAATTTGATTTACATAGCAGGGGCTGAAATGAAAAACTAAGAATTTTAAATGTAAATGATATTGAAATATAATATTATTTTATATTTTAAATAATAGAGACTATTATCCACACTTAAGACAAGCAGGGGGAGCAGCAGACGGAGGGAGAAGCAGACTTCCCGCGGAGCAGGGAGCCCGATGTGGGTCTTGATCCCAGGACCCCGAGATCATGACCTGAGCTGAAGGCAGTTGCTTAACCAACTGAGCCACCCAGGCGCCCCTATTATCCACAATTAATAAAAAATGTTTTACAATGGGAGTGAGTGAGAAATAAAATGAAACCATCATAGGATATTCAGGTTGAAGGTAAGGAGAAATCAGACCCACCTCTCCTCCCATCCTTTCCCTCCATCACTCGGAAAGACATAAACACTGCATTATGAAAGCCCACTCCAATGGTACTTTTATGGAGATTCCTGACCTTGGAGAACAGAAAGAGGAAGAAATGGTTGCATCCTCAGTGATATTCGTGCAAGCCCATCATAAATATTTCTGTTTCTACATTAGGAATGACGGGATAGATACCTGATGCCTACTTTCCTGTTTTCAAGATGAGAAAGTATATATGCTAATGGTAACCTAAGGTAACCTAAGTGATGACGGCTGTCTTTTGCTTCATCTGTTTTTTTATTTTTAATGCATACATATTTTAGAAAGTTGGTGGTCTCGATTATTAGTATAATAGCTCCTGTCTTATGCCAATTTGGAAGTGGGAGTTTGAACCACCAGCCTCCTATTCAAGTCACACGTTTATCACTGTAGTAGGCTGAATAATGGACCCCCAAAATACCGAGGTCTTGATTCTTAGAAACTGTGAAGATTACCTTGTGTGGAAAAGGGGCTTTGCAGATTTGACTGAGTTAAGGTTCTTGAGATGGAGAGGTAATCTTGGATTATCCTGGTGGGCTCTAAATGCAATCGTAACTATACGTAAAAGAGAGAGACCTGACTATAGAGACAGAAGAAAAAGGTAATGTGACCATTGAAACCAGAGGCGACGCTGTTGGTTATGAAGATGGAGGAAGGGGTCATGAGCCAAGGAAAGCAATGAGTGCAATTCTAGAAGCTGGAAAAAGCAAGGAAACAGATTCTTTGTGAAAGCCTCCAAAGGGAATGTAGCCTGGCTGACACCTTGGTTTCTACCCAGGAAAACCATTTTGGACTTCTGGCCTCTAGAACTGTAAGAGAATAAATTTCTGTTTTTTTTTTTTTTTTTTTTTTAAGTCTCCAAGGTTTTGGTAACAGCAGTCACAAGAAACCATAATACAATCACCTTTCCTTTAACTGGCTTTGTAAATCGCATGTAGAATTGCTATTTTTTTCTTAGAAATATAGCTGATATATATGGAAATTATACATGTGCTGCATGAGAAGTTGTGTCATAAAGCAGTGCACTAAATTGAGATACTCCATCCCTTTAAAATCAGTCCTATTTGGAAGAACACTTTTGCTCAACCCTTTTTCTGGCTTGCCATTTGTAGCCTATATAACACAAATCAAATAGTGTGTATTTCTAAAATTACTATATTTTTGACATGGTTTTTTATTTCACCCTTCATTTTGATTACCTGATATTTAAAATTTTCACGTTTAAAGTCATCGCTCTTTTTAAAAACAAGTTTTTCTCTCCAAAATAGAGTTTTCTTCTCTTCTGAGAAATTAAATAAAGCAATGGCAGTAGTCAGTGCTGAAATGTTGGTCCTTTAAACTATTTTAAAAAATCTTTGGGATGGCCACCTTCTAAACATCTGAAATCACATAGGACAATTAGGGGAAGTGATTCTAGAGAGAATTGTAGAAAGATAATACCAATGATCTATACACTTCATGACCAAGTCTGTTGTGGAGTATAGACCCTTTCCTTCTGGCACACTAATATCTCACTATGACACCCTTATGAAAATACTTTCTCCCTTTCCCACCCCTACTCACCTGCCACATTGTGAAACACAGAAGCAAAGATGTTGGAGGCCAAAGGGCACATCCTATCCACTCACTGACTTTAGGAAAAAGGAATCTGATTTTCCAAATGGGCAATATGCTGGTTGTCTGACCTTAGTAACAGAAGAGAGACCAAAAATTATGCCTTCTGTCTCCTGTTCCTTTCTCAACTGCTAATGGATACTTTTCCCCTTCCTAACCTTTGGCAGAACTTAGTTAACTTCAGATAGGTACTGAGGTTGCAATTACCTTTCAGAACCATGATCTTTAAAAAAAAGAAACGTAATAATCTACTGAAGTCTCCTAATTTCTGGATAAGAACAATGCACCAGGTGAATCATTCAACTTCACATGGGTAATCAGTGGTAGGAGTTAGCATGGATCTGAGGTCTGCCATTTTCCTCCATGTGATGATAACCTCTCAGGTTCCTTTCCTTTTTTCTTTAAATTTTTTTAAAAAAATCTTATTTTTAAGTAATATTTACACCCAATGTGGGGCTCAAACTCACAACCCTGAGATCAAGAGTTGCACGCTTTACTGACTGAATCAACAAGGCACCCCTCAGGTTCCTTTCTTTTACTCACTGCACTTCCTTCCTGCCATATAAGGCAGCCTTCAATGCCTACAATTAAGCTTCTTATGCTACAATCTTCTGTGCGGCTCTGCCTGCCTCCTGGCGGGAGATTCTGATCCTCCCAAACTGCATTCTGTCCAGAGAAGTCAATGTAGTAGACAACACATTATTCTAGAAGTATCTTCATTCCGAGTAGAAATAATATCTTGAGGTGATTGAAAGGTTCTCTACCAGGGATTCAGGGATGGAGATAAAATCTTCCTACCATTCTTGGGAACTGTTACCTGAATGAGTTATTCAGGGCTCTTAAAATTAAGTTCCCAAGAGCCCTCCAACTGCCTATGGGCCCTCTGCAGAGTGACTTGAGAAGACCATCACAGTAACCTCCTTCTCTCATGACTACTTCCTCTTAGCTATGGTTGACCCTTGGACAACATGGGTTTGAACCGCACAGGTTCACTTCTACACAGATTTTTAAAAAATAAATATGCTATAGTACTATAAATGTATTTTCTCTTTCTTATGATTTTCTTAATAACATTTTCTTTCCTCTGGCTTACTTTATTATAAAAATACAATATATAATACATATTACATACAAGATGTGTTGTTAATCCACTCTTTATGTTATTGGTAAGACTTTGGTCAACAGTAAGCTATTAGTAGTTAAGTTTTGGGAGAATCAAAAGTTATATGAAGATTTTCAACTGTGTGGGGGATTGGCACCCCTAACATCCATGTTGTTCAAGAGTCAGCAGTGCTTCTCTGTGGAGTCCACTCTTCAAGATTGAATATTTTTGAAGGTCCTGAAGTATACCATCACTACCTGTCAGACTTTCATCTTATATGATCTCATTAATTCATCCAATACATATTAGTAGCAGACGATGTGCTAGATAACAGGGAGATAGTGTTAAATGAAGTAGACACGGTCCCTGCCCTCATGGACCTTATATTCTTATCTCATTATCTTGAATCAAATTTAAATTCCTCATCATCAATCTTTAGCAAATCTCCAATGTTATAAATTTATTTTTTCTTTCTATCCAAGGACATACCAACTTCTAAACAAATTGGTAAAAGAAATAATGTTCTCCACATTTGAGGAGTTGCAGAATTTGTAGAGTTTGGAATCTCATATAGAGTACTGTATTTTTTCTTTCCTTATTGGACTTGCAATTATTCTCCTAGCCTCTTTAACCCCCCAACTGACTTGCTACTAATTCATTCTTACAGTTACTTCCCATATACTTCTTCAGCTGTGTGCACTTCAATGCCCACAAAGTCAATTCTTGGGAGTGTGAGTGAGTTCATGGGTACTCTCCTGATCCTCCCAATTTGGTCAGGAGTTTATGGAAGACAAGTCTATTATGCAATTTCAAGTCAAGGATTTTAAGGAAATGAGAGAACTGCATATCCTTTCTCAGATGGTTTGTTGCAGAATGCTTTTTCATCAGTTGATGATAAACACAGACTCTTATTGAAAGCTTACTTTGTAGTAGGTACTGTGCTTAGGACTGGGGTCAAGAAGACAAAGATTTCCTGTCTTCAAGAAGCTCACAGACCATGAATTTAATAGTATCGTTTCTTCTTAATTACCATAACCAGAGTAGATGATAAAGTAGGAGATTACATGAATGTGTGAAATTGTGAGCAACTGGCTTTTTATGCATGGAAGATTGCAGTAAGGTCCACATTGGCAGGGTCTAAATGGTATCAGATAGGTTTTTTTTTTCTTAGACAGTTATTAATCCCATTGTTATACCTTTTGTTGTTTCTTGGTGTTGTTTCTAGTGCTCAGAATCAAGCACTATCTGTGCTTTTCTGCTGTTCATTGTGTAGTAATTGTGTAAAAGAACTTGAAATGGAGTGTGTGAGTTGGGCTGAGGGAAGAGTATGGATTTTAGGAGTCAGAATATCTATGTTACAGTCCCAGCTCTGCAACTTGCTAGCTGTGTAACTTTATACCCATCTCTCTCTCTTTTTTTTAAAGCCTTTATTTGTTTATTTGAGAGAAAGAGCGAGAAACAGAGAAAGAGAAAGAGAGCACAAGCCAGGGGAGAGGCAGAGGGAGAAAGAGGAGCAGGGAGCCTGATGTGGGGCTTGATCCCAGAACCCTGGGACCATGACCCGCACCCAAGGCAGATGCTTAACCAACTGAGCCACCCAGGTGCCCCAAAATATCAAAGACAATTTTATCTCCTATCTTGAAAGACATGTATTCAGTCTCTAATATTTTAAAAGTCCTTGGAGGGTGTATGTTTTGATAGGCAATGAGGAATAGACGTAGGTTAAGAAAAAGAACTGTAATTCAAAGAGGTTGTAGAGACCTTATGCGGGACGTCTCTGGGGTCAGTATCAGAGTAAGACTGAAAAACAGCTAAAACCCCCAAATCAGCAACTACTTTCAAACATAATATTGACAACATAAATTTCTTAGTATTATGCCTCAAAATTTTTGAATATGAAATCTTATAAGCTAGCCTTTTTTAAATGAAACTCAGTCTGATCTTTGCTTTATGTGACTCCGCTAATATACGACTTGATGTTAAATTCACTGACAGACATCTCAGACCTTTTTTGTTATGACTTTTGGTCACAGCTACATGCAGACTGAAACAGGTTTGCTGTCTGGATGGCTAAAGACCATGAAGAGCATAGCAGTTGGATATGATTTCTCAAAATGGCAAACTACTCTTGCTAATGTTCTAAAACAAAGTACATTCTTTTTTTGATTTATGTGGTCAGTTGCTTTCCTGGAAATTCAGTGTATCATAAAACTGTTCAAAAATACTTTGTGTCTATATATAAAGTAGTATTAGATTTCAGGCTCAGGTAATTATGAACAAATTTCTCACTTATGTGACCTTTTGGTGGGATATGGAAAAACTATGAGACTCAGCTTCTTCCTTGGGCAGACTATCCCCTGTGCTGTAGGCCATCTAGCATGCCTGCTCTGTCAAAAGCTGGGAGTATTCCCCAATCATTTTGAAAACAAAAAATACCCCCTACAAATTTCCAAAATGCCCTCTAAAAGGAGGTACCACCTCTGCTGAGAATCAGTGATCCAGATTTGTGGACGTGAAAGTATTAGGATGGAGATTCTCATCTAACCTCTGAACACATACTTCCTCTTTTGTTTCTATGTTGCATTACACAGGCAATCCTATGTGGCACTTCCAATTTTAATGACAAAGGTACTATACAATAATTAAAATATTTCTTGAGGTAACACTCTGATAGAATTCCAATCCAGTAAGACTGTGTAGTTATTCTAGCTGCATAACACATAGGTTGTGTGGTCTAGTGAAAGAGAGGTTTCACAAGTTGTATCTTGGAACACTGGCATTACTAGAGAGGGATGAAGGCTGTAGATCTCTCGAGGTCTGAGACTTGCCTTTCTTTGCCTCTTCGTCAACTAGGACAATGCCCAGCACATAACTGCTATTAGCCCAAAGGTATGTGATGTGGGTAGGAAGAAAGAAGAACGAGGTAGCACAGTTCAAGATGAGGTTCTAAACACTGGGGGAGTGAAGTAACCCAGAGTCTTGGGGAAATACATAGGCAAGCAGGAAAATGCATCCCCCATAGCTAGGCTGAGACCCATGGGCGAGACTACAGGTCCTCCTGAGAGGACTTTGAACAATAGAGGACAGGGCAGTGGCTCTGATACCAGGTTGGAGGTAGGATCATGCCCCAGGTGTCAAGGAGATCTGAGGAAGTAAAGCAAAGCGATAGACTGGAAATTTTGGAGCAGAGTCAAAGGAAGTATCCCAGTGCAATGGCCTGAATGAGGGCTAGGGAGGGAATGAGTTGTGCTGGGGAACAATATGGACGACCAGGGCCATGGTCCCAGGTCTCAGACACACCTGAAAACAAATAGGAGTTTAGGAGGAATGTAGTGGGACAGAGTCTACCACTCAGCCCCCTCAGTGCAAGGAGGACCAGTTGGGGTCCAGTGAAGGAGAACCTGTTGAACCTACAGCTGTGACAGTAACTCTTGGGTCACCTAGACCATAAGGTCAGGCTGGCCTCACTTTGAAAGACTGGGTAAGGCAGAAGGAAGGGAAACTAGCCAGGTAGGTGGTAGAAGTGAGGTAGGCCGGGCAGCATCATTTTTAAGTAGAAAGTTGAACCGGGTGATGTATTTTGACCTATAATGTACTCTGAGGTGCTTGAATTATGGTTAGCTTTTGCTATAAAAGTAAATCACAGGAACGTACTAAGAAAGGCCTAATTCTTAGTGCCCCAACCAGAGGGCAAGCATAACCAAATTCCCAGGTTTATTTTCATTAACTAAAATGTTAGGGAAGGGTCTAAAGTATTCCAGATGGAATGTAACTTGAAGTGGGAAGCAGGAAGGAGGGAGAAGTGTGTGCCATTTCTCACCTTGACTTTACATCTGTTATTACTTTCTTATTTCCCTGAAATACTAGGCTCGGCTCCACAAAAAACAATCCCTTTTTCATACACACTAGCTCCTCCCGCCTTCCCTCCCAAAACAAAAAGAAGGCAGTAATGTAAATGTAAGGCTCTTTTGTTTCTCAACCTACCAATAGGATTGATTCTATTTGAGTGTTCGTTACCTTAAATTTCAGTATTGTCTTATCCTCAACAGAGTAATGACTGCCTGTGTAGAAACAAATACCACATCACCCAAAAGGGTGTGATGACAGGTATTTTGCTATAAACAAAAATCTCAGTATAACATTTTTAATGTTGAAGCCTCCCAATTTTTTAGCCACATGGCCTTGTATTAGGGATTCTTGGTCCACATCACTCCTGAGCAAGATGTAGGATACACGTTGTCTATAAAATTAGGCGGATGGTAGGGGGCGCCTGGGTGGCTCAGTCTGTTAAGCGTCTGCCTTCGGCTCAGGTCATGCTCCCAGGGATCGGGTCCTGCATCGGGCTCCTTGCTCTGCGGGGAGTCTGCTTCTCCCTCTCCTCCCTCCCAGCTCAGTGCTCTCTCAAATAAATAAATAAATAAATAAATAAATAAATAAATAAATAAAATATTTTTAAAAAATCAGGCAGATGGAATTATTTCAACCTTCTTGTGTAGACTAAGACAAAGGAATTAAAGAGAGCTGTTTAAAAAATAGGGAACAAATAAAGTAGAAGACATTGAAGCCAAAATACCTGTCCCAAGGGCTAGTAAGCCATGCTGGTTTAAGAACGATATCCTAACACCTTTGTCAGTCAGTCCATTTGTGCACTAGATTTAGAGGAGGGAAATTTAAATGCTGGCATGTTTCCAAAGCAAAGATGAGATCGCTTATATTCCTGCTTCAGGGCGATCAGAAAACTGGGGACGAGGGTCTTGGGCAAGCTTCTCTGAAACTAGCACAGTAGTTGCTGAGGCACCTGCCTGGTAACTGGTGAAACCCTGTTGCCACATGGAAAGTACCAGTTCCAACTGTATCACAAGACTTTTCTCCCATGCGTATAAAGTCAGATTAACCTACAGGAGCAAGAAAGCCTTCCACACTTAATGAGAACATGATTGGAAAGATGGTAAGAAGATCCTAACCAGGTTGGATAAATTAAGCCTATCTTGCTGTTTTGCAAACAAAATGCATTCTCTTCCGCTTCCCTGAACACCCTCTCCCCACCCAACCCTGATCTAAACACGAGGCCTCAAGGCCCAGCAAGAGTCGCTTATCATCCCACAGCTTGCCTGGAGCCCCCTACAGTCCTCAGAGTCTCAACTGCATAATTCAACTTGCATTTCTTTGGGGTTTGGTTTTTGTTTGTTTGTTTGATTGTTTGTTTTAATTGCTTGCTATTGTTTCTAGTGTTAATCTTGCCTTTGGCTGCCAAAGCAAATATTCCCTTGAGGCGAGTTTCCTGTGGTTAGCATCTTTTGCCTTCTCCTGGTACAGAAATGAGTTACTATTTTTGGCAAAATGAATTTACGATTTACAAAGCATGTGCTTGTATATCCTCCCTTAATCCTCATGATAATCCAGGGAAGGTGATACTATCATTGTCCTCATTTTATAGACCAGGAAACACCTCAGAGAGATTAAATCATTTGCCTGGGATTGAACCCTTAGGGAAGGGTGGGGCTGGCCCTGTGCTCCAAGCTCTTGATTCCAAATCCTTGGCAATTTCCACCTTGTGTTGGGCCTCTCCCTAATAGGTTGCTTGATTGACCTACAATTATTTTATAGATTAACTCTGTTATATAAGGGTGGAAAGGTTATGTTTATGATTGCTGTGGTTTACAGGATGAAATTTAATTTGTGAAAATTCAAATTTTAAAGTTTATGTTTGTAAGAGCTTTAAGTGCAAGGATATTGTGGGAAGAGAGTGATGCGATTACGTATACACACTCATATAATCACATATATATATAATCATATACAAACATAAAATGCTGAATGAAATATGAAATAAAATTGCAGTCTCTTTTGACTTGCTCATGTTTGGGAGAGAAAACTATTGAACACAGTTTCTCTTTCTCTTTTTTTAGATATTGCAATGTGTTTCTCCATGTTTGTTACTTTGTCAATTAGATGAACCCAAAAGGAAACATTAGTACTCTGGGAGACCTTAAACATAAGTACCAAAGATGAGTATAGTGTCAGCCAACGCTCTTTTGAGGGATGCCAACATCATTCATTCACTCTCTTTCCTTAACAACATTATCTAGTGAAATATTTTAGTAAAATAATATTATTTCAATAAAAATAATAAAACCACACCCTTGAACCCATCACCCAATTTACAAAAAAAGGAACGTTACTAATAAAGGTAAAGATCCCTGTGTACACGTCCACATCTTAATCCCCTTTCTATCAGATGATTTCTAGATTTTTTTTTTAAGATTTTACTTATTTATTTGAGAGAAACAGAGATAGAGAGAGAGAGCATGAGCGTGGAGGAGAGGGAGAAGTAGGGAGCCTGACTTGGGGCTCGATCCCAGGACTCCGGGATCATGACCTGAGCCGAAGGCAGACATCCTTGCTAACACTTGGTATTGTCAAACTTTAATTTTTTTCCAAAATGATAAGTATGAAATGGTATTTCCATGTAGTTTAAATTTGCAATTTTCTAATTACTCATAAGATTGAGCATCTTTTCAGATGTTTGTTGCCTGTTCTGATTTTATCTTCTCCGAATAATCTGTTTATATTTTTTGCTCATTTCTTTGTTAGTTTGAGGGTTTTTTTGTATCAGTTTGGGGCATTGACCATGTATTCTGTGTATTAGTTCTTTGTCAGTGATATTATGCATTGCCAATATCTTCTCTTGATCTGTACTATCCTTTTATTTCAATTATAGATTTGATCCCATAAGTATTAAAGTTTAACACAGTTAAAATTTAGTAAGAACACAGTTGTTCTTACTAATCTTTATTTTTTAGGATTTGAGTTTATACCTTAAGATCTTCTTCCAAAGTTAGGTTATAAGGATATTCTATATTTTTTTCCCTAAAGGGGAAAAATATAGTTTTTTTAATGTTTTATTCTTATTCCACCTCAAATTTCTTTTATAGGTATGATGTGAGGCAGAGATTCAATTTATTTTTTCCATTTGGAAAACCAGATGTCCCAGCACTTACTGAATAACCCATCACTTTCCATTGATCTTTAGTGCCATTTCTCCATTCATCAAGTTTCCATGTAGGCCTAGTTTTGTTTCTAGACTCCTTATTGTGTCCCGTTAGTTTATCTGTCCATCCCTGTGCTAAAAACTGTGTAGCCTTAATATTTTAGAGAAAGTTCCTTACTCTTCAAAATGATTGTGGCTCTCCTTGGCTCCTTGTTCTTCTAAATTAAATTTGGGATCAGTTTGATAAGTTTCACAAAAAAAAAAAATCCTTTTGGATGTTGATTATAATTGCATTACATCTATAAATGCACTATTACCATATTAAAGAAATTCAAAAACAGGAAGAAGAAAATGCTCACAATATTAACACCCTAACACAATCACTCCTACAGACATATCTGTGCATGTTGGGGGAGGTCACTGAGAAGATATAACTGCCTTTTGACCTGTGAGCTGGACCCCAACAATGGGAAGCTCCTCATTCCCACCCCTATCCTTGGAATGTGGGTTCCACTTGCCTTCCCCACTCCCAGAGTCTGCCCCAAGGACACAGCCATGAGACAGTGATAGGGTGCTGAGATCATATGTGACTCAACCCAGTTAAGGCCTCTATATAAACTCTGAAGATTTGGTGGGTGGGAGTGGAGATCTACTTGTCTTTCAGCCGCCCAAGAGAAGTCTGGTATGTAAGTTCTCTGCTTCTTAAACCTGCCACCTACCAATCGGGAGTGGCCTGCTTCTTTCTTCTGTCTGTCTATGCCCTCTGTAGGAGGGCTGGTTTCAGATTACATCTGTGAAGCTCCCAGGAGCTGTGCATGTGTGTGCTTTGTGTTTCCTTCCCACTAGAAGTAACCTCCCTGACAATAGGGACTTTGCACATTTTGCTCTCTGCTATAATGCAAATGCCTAGAAAAGTGCCTAGCACATAGCAGATACTCCATCGATAGTTGTAGAATAAACGAACAAATACATGTAAGTGCATTTTCTTATAATCTTTGGTTCATAACTATACTTTTAAATCATTTTTTTTAAAGATTTTATTTATTTATTTGACAGAACACAGTATATATCATATCCAGACAGCGAGAGAGGGAACACAAGCAGGAGAAGCGGGAGAGGGAGAAGCCGGCTTCCTGCGGAGCAGGGAGCCCGACATGGGGCTCGATCCCAGGACCCTGGGATCATGACCCAAGTCGAAGGCAGACGCTTAACAACTGAGCCACCCAGGTGCCCCTACTTTTAAATAGTTTTAAAACCATTAACAGAGGGGCTAGATATTTTTTCCATGTAGGTTTGTGAAGAATAAGACACTATGCTAAGGAGACATCTCTTACAGTATGTTAGACATTAGACCAGCAGGATGCTGTTGGGAAGGAGAGCTCAGTAGGCAAACATGTTTGAAAAATGTCTTGTGCAATCTTTGTCTCTTAGAGCCCCTGTGCTTATTAGCATAGTAAAGTTTCTGCAAAGTTCTGCGGTAAGGAGACTAGTTTGATTTTCTCCAAAAATTCTGTGGCCCTCCCCATTCTAAAAAATACCAACCCCCTTTTTTATACCAAACACAAATGCTGATCTGAAGAACAATTCTATTTCTGGGGAAGTATGGAACTGGAAAATGTTAGGAATGTAAAGTTGTTTAACTCTCTTCTCCCATGCAGTTGAACATGTCCTGGGGTAATGCTACATGCTGCAGAGAAAGATTAATTCATTCATGAACTTGAGAAGTTCATCTTTAATAGCTTCTTTTCCTGCTAGTAATAAATATGGTAGGAATAATTAGTTGCTCCAAATTTCCAAATTTCTACTAGCTCGTAAAAATAAAATTTAGCAAAAGAAATATATTTACAAATATCAGTGTCATTTTCTTTACTCCGAGAGAGGGTGAACTTGTAAAACCTGTCTTGCATTCGTGTGTCTATGCTATTGGTGCAGGCATGGCGTCTGAGGTACCTCTGTGCTCCAGCTCTTTTTTCTTACTCTGATTCTTTGGTTCCCAAAGGAAGAACATTATTTAAATAATCGAATATTATATACTGTGACAACCATATTTTCCAGATTTCAGTGACAGGTGGTATTTCCTGTTCCAGACGGAACACTAAATTTATAAAAATTTCTTCACTATAACCATTCTGCAATTGATTTTACATAGAATAACCATAGTTTACCAAGACTTTCTTGAGAGTCAGTGTGGGTACTGCTATTACACCAGAACAATAGACATAAACCAGAAGTGTCCCAGGAAAATCAGGCATAAGGTCCTCGTAATTATATAAGACTCATTTCAAATGGCCCCTTTAGTGTAGGATGATGGCTTGTAACTCTCTTGCTTTGGAAGGCCTTAACACATGTATTTTGTTACAATTGATGCAATTGCTTTAAAACTTATCCATCATTTTATGATTCCAATATAATATCAAGAATATGAGGGAGTTACGTGACAAATGTCGGTATTACCAGGCATCAGAAAATGTAGGATCTCTTTTTACAAAGCATCCTAACATGGTACTTTTAAAAAAAATGTGGGACCCTAAATATAGACAAAGCTAAGTGTATTTCTTTTTGTTTGCAACTCTCTTAAAATAGAATTTATATATCATAGCTTTCTGAAAAGGCTATGGATATGTCAGCTATCCTGGAGGTGACTGCATTGACATCAGTATCCCATCTTCAATTTCTGCCTGGGGAGGGGGGCAGGGTGGTCCTTTCCAAGAGGAAACCTTAATAATAAAGCAGTGATAATGCTTTTCCAAATAATAAAGTAAGATTTTGTATGCTATTTAGAATTAATAATTTATCTTTTGGGGAGTCTTTTTTGACATTTCTTTATAAAATAATAAGAAAAATAATCCCCTATGTGTGTTTTATGAGTAGAATCATTGTCTTGCTGAAGATGTTTGATCCAGTTGGTTTGCAAAGGTGTAACCTGGGAGTGCTTACACTAAAATCTATGTAGACATAATACAATTATAAGTATAGCCAGATACGGATATAAATACACATGTTATATATACAGAGTGATCTATTCTACTTCTGAAGAGTGTCCTAGGAGGAGAGTTTGCTTCTTTCAGAAATAAGTTAATCAGGTTTAGGCCCTGAGTAAGCAAAACAGTATGTCACATATGCAGCTCTATGTTGATAGACAGGTAGATAGATAGATTGATGTAGATATGGAAATATCCACAGTATTATCATATCCAGATGTAAATATAGATATAGATAATGCAAATATAAATATATGAAAAAATAGACATAGACCCAAATATAAATTCTATAACTGGTTCTTCCCTGTTTTAATGAATGTATTTAGGGCATCTTAATAATAGCAAATTATTACTTTCATCTTGGTTTACTTTTCCAAAATATATTTTGGCTGTTATATAAATGAAACCCAGGGAATGGCTAGGATTCACATTAAGACTATAGACTTCTTCCTTCCCACACTAATTTGCATTATGAGTTTAGAGAAAAGCTGACTTGGAAGATAACTCGAGGGCTTGAGTCCTAGCCTGGTGTGTGCTCTTCCCAGATCTGCGAGGCACAGTCCCAAAGGTCAAGAAGATCTCTGTGTTAATTTCACCTACTCAGAGAGGCCTTCCTGAAGGCTCCAGCCAAGAGCACCGCTCTCCCTCCTACCGTTTTGTTCCCTTATATTTGTCATTCCTGATTCTTTCCTTCCTACTTCTCTTCTCTTCTCTTCTCTTCTCTTCTCTTCTCTTTTCTCTTCTCTTCTCTTCTTCTCTTCTCTTTTCTCTTCTCTTCTTTCTCTTCACTTCCCTTCCCTTCCCTCCCCTCCCCTCCCCTCTTCTCTTTCTCTCCCTCCCTCCCTCTCTATCAGCTGTCTCTCTCTCCAAAAGGCTGAAACTCTAGTTACTTGTTATTATATTTTCAGGGCCCAGAATATTGCCTGGCACAGAGTAATTGTTCCAAATATCTTTGTTACATGAGTAAATGAATAAATAAATTAACATGCACCCAGTTTAACTCATCAGATAAAATTACATGAGAGTTTGGTGATCCTCCATAGCGAACAGGAAACCATGCTTTTTGAACTCCAACTATGTTCCAGGCACTATGCTAGGAATGCCTGGGAATATCATTCAACAGAGTCACATGTATGAAATGGAACTGTTGTCCTGTTTTTTTAACTGAATTTAATGTCTCTTGGAGCCCTTATTCTACTGGGCAATGAAAACTTCATCTTACTCTATTAGGGGTTCCATGTCCTGTTCTTGGGGGTTGTGTTTTCATTTCCAGGGTTGACGTGTCAGTGGGGAGGCAGGCTTCTGTGTTGCCAGTTCTCCATGCTGGCCTCTGACAAAGCATTCTTGTCCCTGCTTGACACTTGTCATTGGTCTACACAGGTCCCTTCAAGTGTGGTTCCCTCTGCTAATTCCTGACAACCTGGGCACACGGCCAGGTGGAGACATGGGAAAGGGCTCCCTTGTCTTCTTTAGATATACAAGACCATTTAGATATACGAGAAGAGAAGGGAGCTGCGGATGGCACTTAAGGAACAATTTAGGAAACAAGTAGAGGAAAAGGTGCTTCTCCTATACGGTAGAATAGAGTGTGGAAGTAAGGCAAGATGACAGAAACGCACCACAGGAATCAAAAAAAGAGAGGGTTTTATAAAAGGTCAACAGTGTCAAACCCCAAGAGATATTGATGCAACAATGAAATCAATGGAACAATGAAAAAGAGGTCTGAGGATCATGTCTGGGATGCCCCAAACAACAATGCTTTGAGGAAAAAAAAAAAAAAAGTAAAAAGAAAGGTTAGCGAATATATGGTAAAACATAGACAAAAAAATTTATTTGGACTTTTTTTTCTTATTGAAAAGTTTTGCAATTTTTCTGTAGAAACCCAGTGAAGGAATGTTGGTCAAATGTGATTTTTTTCACTTTTCACTTGCAAGATTGCTTACTGTGTCCACGGTCACTGGTTCTGTCTCCTGAGCCCTTAATTAACTACCTTGGCACACCTCAAAAAATTTAATATTTCATCCTTAGATTTGTGCTGTTTCTTAAATGGCAATGACCTTCTGTGATGGCTATTTTCTCTCTGCCCACCCCCCAGAGAAAAAGGTTTGTAGAGGTGTTACACAGAACAGCTGCTTGGAACATGCATAAGCCAGTTTACATTAGGCTGTTTTTTCTTGAGAAAGTCATAGTTTAAACAAATGGTTGTGTCTATTTTAATCATTTTTGCCCTCTTTTGAAGTGTTTTTTCAAACATAAGTTTTTTTTTTTAGAATAGAGTTTTGCATTATAAATTAGTCTGCTCTGTCATGTCCCTTTTAAACACAGCTGTTACGACAATGTAAACAGAGTTTTAAAAATGTAGATAAACAGTTATAAGAGGAAGAGTTTCAAGTGTTTTTAACACATGGTCAGTTTTTGCTTACTTGAATTTTGTGGTTTGAAAGTTAAATTCGAAATACACTCTTGATTTCACAGATGTCAGGCTATTCAATACAGCTGTTCGTGGATGCCCTAAAAGGCATTGCGAGTTCACAGTCAGCACAATTTTGACAATATCATATTTTTTAAGCCATATCTGGAGTAAACCTAAGCTGAATGTGAAAACTCTATCGTGGTACACTCTGCAAAACTCTATAGGGGCATAAAGGTGGAATGGAAAGAATATCTAGCAGGCCAAAGCTAACACATGAAAAGGTTTTGCGTGTCCAACCCAGCACCATGAAATAGATGGCAAAGTTTAGTATCTTGAAAGAAGCTGTGGTCTTAATCTCAGAAAGAGAAACAACAGAGTCCTAATTCTTCAGCGGAATCATCTTATACCTATATTCTAAGAACTTGCTCCTATTCCTACCCTGTTAAAAAGTGAAAACCTAGGCATTGTTTGAACATAAAGCTGTTGACTGATCTAAGTTTATTGTTTTAACAAAATTTAAACAAATGGACCTAGATACGGCCTGAGTGTCCTATTTCCTGAACACCGAACTAGGTATTCCGGGTACACAAGAAACACAAGCATTTGGAATTGAGAGAGTATTGGACCTAGAACATTTCAGTGATTTTGGGGGGGTAATATGACTATACATTGAGATCAATACTTCCATGAAATATCTGGAAATCTACTATCAAAATATTCTAGTGGATGTTTAAGGACATTGTTGTTTAAATTATTATCCAGAACTCCCCAATTCATTGTTTGTCTATAATAACATGACTTTTATTAGTTGAGTGATAAATTTTGAGGCCACGTAATTTTACATGATTCTTTGGAAAATGTTCCCCTAGGCAATGTCACGTAAGGTAAAAGCGAAAGTAAAATTAAATTCTACCTATAATACAGTCTTGTTAGAAAATGCCATTCATTTAAATGTCCAAGAAAAACATACACAATTTTTACCCATATTGTTCCCAAACCACCATGTCTGAGTTACGGATCTTAGGGAGGAAGCCATGTTACTAAACCTAATTACTCTATGTTTGGCTTGGAAAAATAGTTAACTGATTATTTAGCTATATCACGCAACCCAAGATGACCTCATTTTCAATAAAAACATATGATTTGATCCAAAGCCTTGTGCAGTACTCCATAATTAGACACCTTATCCATCAAGCTGCAAGGAAACTTTGGTAAAGGAGTAAAATAAGAATTTTCATGTGTTAAGTTATACAGCAGAGGGAGTCCCTTGAATATAATACAAACATACTGATATTGCCAAAGAAAAGTCAATTAAAAGTTATACGCACTCTAAGAGTTTCGAAGCTCAAAACGTGTTGTGTAATTCAGGTCAAATAGCCCTTGAGTAAAGGTATTCATGAAAATTAGGCTTTATTTATTAGAGTTTTCATCTCTATGATCTTCTAAGACTTTTCTTAAGTGATTTTTGGAACTGGTCTAAAAAATATAAACAACATTTTTGCTGCATCAGAATGTGCACAATATGTTTGTCTGTATGAATGCACATATTGTGTATTTATAAGTAATGCCATGTTGGGAATCTTAAATTTTCTCCTAAAACTCAATCGCATACCTGATCCTTTAATGTTTTTACCTCTAATGTACATAAATCTTGTTTCAAGATAAATTGAATGGACTCCCTTAAATGAAAGAGAATCTGGATTTCTTCCCAAAAGTCACCTCTTATTTTCATTCACTGGTTTGGCTGTCCCTCATACCTCCCTACGTCTTGTAAGTGAAGGCAAAGACCAAGATGATTTGCTTCTGCTGCTGCCAATTTTTTTCTCCCTTTACTTCTCTTTCTTGTTCAGCCTCACACACTGTACAACTGACATGGAGAATTTTGCCAAATATAAGTAACAGTGACTATAGAATTCCGTGATTATGGTCCTCAAAGAGCTCTGAATAATACTTGAAAATTTAAGATCAAGGAATACTGTTGATATTTTCAGAGGCTCTTCATTTACTTATTTATATTTTCAAAAACCAGTTCCACTGGGTTTCATTTTGCCTACTCTCTCAGCCCACTGATATAATTAGTATAAATGTTATCTTATGAACATACTACAGAAAAAAACCTCACCTAGCATTTAAACCATTTCATTACTAGTTAAGAAGAAAGAACTAGTGAGATGCTTGAAATATGCAGGCAAGATGTTGGATTGCTGCCGAAAAGGTAGAATCTCCCCGGCAGAGAGCTGCTATTCTAGTGGAGAAGCTATCTTGCTGGTGGACTTTTCCTGTTTTTTTTGTTTGTTTGTTTTTAAAGATTTTTTATTTATTTGCTAGAGAAAGACACAGCGAGAGAGGGAACACAAGCAGGGTGAGTGGGAGAGGGAGAAGCAGGCTTCCCACGGAACAGGGAGCCCGATGCGGGACCCAATCCCAGGACCCTGGGACCATGACCGAAAGGCAGGCGCTTAACGACTGAGCCACCCAGGTGCCCCTTCCTGGTTTTTTTTTGTTGTTGTTGTTGTTTTTTAAAAAAAAATTCTTGATTTCACACTGGAAAGGGGTCTCTTGAGGTCAGATATCAAAATGTAAAGTTGTGAGGAGCTGATTACAGTGGGACTGTTAGGAAACCTTCCCTCTTCCTCATTTTAGCATAACGTACCCTTACACGGATATAATCATTTCTACCAGATACTAAAGGCACTCATGGGAATGATGAAAAGAAAGTGAATTGTTTACTACCTCAATTACATTTGCTTTTTTGACTTCTGTAGTATTAATTTCCTTTATTCCAACAAAACGTATGTACCATACAAAGTAGCCAAGAGTAAATGGTGAACACTGTGCTAGCCATTGCTATTTTTGTAAAGCAAGCCCATAATGACTCAAGGAAAGAATGATTCCAGGGAATGCAATCAGGCGAGGAGTTTCTACCTACTTACTTCCCTACACCGCTGGCCAGCTTTCTCTTGCCCTAGTCCTTGCCCTGAATGTCCCAGTGGTCCTTCCCTTTTGCTTCCTCAAGTTAGCTACCTCCAGTAGCTTTGCCCAAGATCACTCATGACTTTTCTAGTCTTTTCCTCTAATTTCCTGTTGCCCCCCAATCAATGCATTTCTTATAGGTCTGTCAGATCTTCCTCTCTCCTCGAGGGGAAACACTGGGTTCCCATTGTGGGCCTTTTTGGCACTGAACCAATTCCATGACCATGGTGACATTCCTGGTCAAAAGATGAAATAATTCACACTCTCACCAAATAAACCACAAAAGTCCCTTGAATACAGCCTCAGTTTAAAATGTTTTCCTGCACCATGCACCACACCATTTCCATTGGGCAGCCAAATATTTAAAATTGTGTAGATATATATATAATTTATATACATGACATATATATAATTCTGTTATATATATAACTATCAGTTATGGTTTTAAGTAACAGAAAAAAATCTAATTCAATCTTGCTTAGGCAATAAGAGAAATTTATTGACTCGGGTAATTGAAAAGCCTAGGGGTAGGTCTGGCTTCAAGTGTGACTTGATTTAGGGACTTATATGATGTCTTTGGGATCTTTGAGTCTTAGTTTTGCCTTCCCTCTGTTAGCTTCAGGCTCTAGGGACATATATTCACTGATACAAGTTGAAAGGAAAACTGAGTGCTTTGCTTTGGTGTTTCCCACCAAAATTCCAGAATTCATTTTTATTGCATCAATTCGGGGCAAGTGCACATTTGTGAGCCATGCTGTCACTAGGGAGAAGCAGCTCCACTGATGGACCAGACCTGCCTCATAGCTGCCAATCCTGGAGCTGGGAATAGACACCATCTCATCGCGTGGTCTGAGAGTAGATGGAAGGAGGTTCCCCAAAGCAAGTTCTGGTAGTGTTTCCAAGAAAGGGAATGAATGCTGGGCAGTATTATCTTCTCAACTCCAGGTGAAGATACAAAGTACCCCATCCTGTCATCAAAGTGGGCTTTCATTTGGCTCCAGGAACATGAGGACATGTTCAAGGAATATAAAAATCAGATCTTATACCCAATTGCACGCAATAATGTCTAATACAATGGTAGGTGTGTTTTAAATATTTAAGCAATATTTGTGTTCCTTAGCAGTTCCTTCTGTTGCATTTCCCATTTCTGTAAGTAGAATCAGCATTCTCTCAATGTTCTAGGTGCAGATGATTCAGGGCCAAGACCAAGGTGAGGATAATCAGGGGAGGCACTTGGCTTGGACGGAAAATCTAAATAGATGTAAAAACAAAACAAAACAAAAGCAACCCCAGTGTGGCAGGCTAAAACACAGCCCCCTCTCCCCAACCCACTTTCTGATCCCTGGAACCTGTGCATGTTACCTTGTATGACAAAGACTTCCTAGATATGTTTAAGTTCGAGATCAGAAGATGCGAGTGTTATCTGGGATGATCAGAGGGTCCTCAGTGCAATCACAAATGCCCTTACAAGAGAGAGGCAGAGGGAGATTTTACACAGGCAGAAGAAGAGAATACAAGTGATGCAGCCACACAGCAAGGGCTGCTGACAGCCACCAGCAGCTGCAGAGACAAGGAAGGGATTCTCCCCTTGAGCCTCGGGAGGGAGGGTGGCCTGCAGACACCTCGACTTCAGACCTCTGTCACCCAGAACTACGGAAGAATAAATCTCCACTGTCTGAAGCAGCTAGGTGTGTAGTAATGTGTTACAGGATCAACAGGACGTGAATCCACTCAATAATCAAGGTAAATGTTTAAGTGTAAGGCTTACTTTTAATTAATTAATTAATTAATTAATTTATAAGATTTATTCATTTATCTGAGGCAGAAACAGAGAGACTACAAGCAGTGGGGAGAGGCAGAGGGAGAGGGAGAAGCAGACTCCCTGCTGAGCTGGGAGCCCAACGTGGGGCTCAATCCCAGGACCTGGAGATCATGACCAGAGCCGAAGGCAGATGCTTAGCCATCTGAGCCACACAGGTGCCCCTAAGATTTACTTTTAAAAATCAAAATTAATGCAGAAAAGTCTGTGATAAACTATCAAAGCCTTAAATAAAGACAGGCTATCTCAGAGTAGTCCTTAACTTCTTTTGTTCCCTTCATTTGATTGCTCCTGGGGTCTGGGCCACTATAATTTCATTTGCCTCTCTCTTCTGCTTTTCTTTCCAATGGGGCCATTTCTCTGGTTCAAATGCTTGTGATTTCTCACTGTCACGATTTCGACAAACAGTAATCTGCTTTGTCTGTTTCTACTCTCTCCTCCCTTCCAATCCATCCTCATTGCTGTCAGGTTTTTCCTTAACATGTATTGAGTCCTGTTCTTCCATTGTTCAAAACCCCCAGATGGGTTCTCAGGGCCCTTGGAAGTCTGGCTGCCAGCTTTCTAGTCTCATCTGACACTTTTCCTTCGCACATCGCCTTAGTACCCAAAATGCACCCTAGTCTTTCCCAACCAGGCCTCATTGTTCATGTACTTTCCTTATATGGCTCATCTGTGTTTTATGAGAGGCTATGGTGTAAGCCTTAAAACTAAGGTCCAATATTACGTGCTGTCTTGACACTGGGAAAATTAGAAGAGCCTTCTTTATCTGATTCCATGCATAAGGTCCCCTAGCCCAACAAGGCTCCTTATCAGGTGGGTCACAGTACTTCCTGCTCACCCCTGAGTAGCAGGTGTCAGATCCCCACCAGCCTGCAGAATTAGTCAAACAAGTCAATCATATCCTCCTGTGGGCACCCTCCCCTTTTGATACTACAAAGCCTGACTCTCATAGTCCCTTTTTGTTTACTCTGTTCCCAAATGCAAGCTCTATATGCCTCTGAATGTCACACAGTGGGTACACATGACTAACAAAACTACTGTTGGTTTCATCTGTCCAGTATTGGATGTCCATCTGCCCAGAACCCTAGGGCAGGAATTCCTCCCTTAATGAATGAGGTAAACAGAAAGTGATTAAAACAGATTCATGTATAGCTTCCAATAGACCACTCACTATCTTTGTGACTTCAGGAAAATAAAAAGGACAGAAGAATCATTTTAAAACTTAACAAACTATGAGCACTACCACTTCATTTGAGTTTTTAAAAAAATAAACCTACAAAGGACCTCTTCAGAGTTCAAATCCCTGGGACTCTATGGGGGTGACGTTATGGAATGGTCAACACTTCAGGCTCTGGGTTTGAATTGCGGCTCTACCACCTACTAGCTGTGTGATCTTGGTCTGGTTTCTTAGTCTCCCTAAGTTTTGGTTTCCTCAGGCCTTGAACAGTGATAATAGCGACTCATAGTGTTGTTGTATTAACAACATAAAATAGAAATGAGATGACCCATGTAAACGCATTTATACAGGTCCTAGCATGAGCATTCAGTAAATATTAACTTTTATTAGTATTCACATAATAGCCAGGAAAATAGATATAGTTGGCTCTGCTACTGAGATCATATTTAGTCTCAAACCAGGAAGCCTCCAAAGGCTCCTAGAGTCCTTGATCCTATGGTTTCATGCCTGACATTCTACATGTGTTGTCTTAATGGGAATAAAAGTAACTTTTCTAAGACTCCTATCATATAGACTGCAGGCTTCAGGCTGCTCAGTGTAGAGTAGCACCCTGTCTGTTGAGGCCTTACCTTTTATATTTTTTGATAACAGAGGAAAAGACAATCTTTAGGTCAATCCTAAGGATCCCTAGGTGACCATTCCAGCCCCTCACTGAGGATGTTGGGTGGCGGGTGGGGGGCGGTAAGGTGACATTAGGGGGAAGAAGGGCAGTTTACATTCATGCAGCATAGGTCTTTCTCCCACATGATTTTCTCCCATTTAGGGAGAAGAATGGAGACATCATTATATTTTAGTCATATTTCTTGTGTATTGTATTTTGTCAAGTGCCAGATACTCTAGCTAAATGAGATTATATTCTATGTTATATCATTTCAAATTAAACAACTTTAATTCTGAATTTTCAGAATGCATCTCACTGTCAAGTTATACATGTTTTTGTTTCTTTTTGGTCTCTGTGTGTAGTTGCATCAATCTTGATTTTCAATTAGTCTTTCTACAAGATTCTATTACTATCCCCAGAAGCACTTGGGTTTACAACAGCTTCAGTGTTAACCTCACCTTATAACCTAGGGTAAATAAAACTCAAAAGATAAGTAGAAAGATGGCTGGTATCTTTCATTTATAATGGGGGAGTTTAGATTGAGATTCCATTTCAGATCCTAGTGTTGCTAGTGATTTGTTCAGTGAAAGAAGAAGACACTTTGGGTTCTTTGAACTTTTTATTCCTACTTTGTAAAGCCCTTCATGGCATTTCTGTCTTCCTCTCTTTCCCTTTCCTCCATAAAAAAAAAATCCCAAGGAAGCAGACTCAGATGGGGGGTGACTCAGGTATTGTGTTGGTGGTTGTCAGCCATGGTGGATGTAGGACAGGGCAGGAAGGGAAGAATGGCGGTGTCAGGAAGAAGGACGATATAATGGGGGCAATGGTCCCATTGCTGTCTGTCTTCAATGTAATCTTAATCTCTGGCTAGGGATTAATATGAATCTGGTAAATTGATGCTTATCCTTCTTACAGTCTCTTTAAGTTAGCTGTGGAACATCACTAACAAGCGGAAAATGTGGATAATGTACATACCTCCTTCTCAACAACTGACAATATAGTTCTCAGGCCTACTTCATTCGAAGAGAGAGAGGGAGCAAAATTCCACACTCATAGCAACCCGACCCCTGGGCAAACAGGAACAAACACAACAAAAATATGCAGCAAGTCAGAGCTACAGGGCTGGCTGGCAGTGTTCACACCACAGAAGGCCCTATAGTCTGCCTGCTGGGCCTTGTGAGAGAATTCTCACACGGGAATATTTGCATAACCCACCAGAAAGAGAGCCATCACCAAATAATTTCAAGAAATACAGAATCCTAACCTGGGGACCAGGCTTGTCATGAAGCCAATGTTTTGGCGTCAAGTGCACTCCTACCAGCTGTGCATGATGATGTACCGAGGACATCTGGTGTTTTTGTCTGCCCAGTATCCAGCTCGCCGCCTTCTGCTAAAAGCACCTCCATTTCCATTTGGGAAACCACCCAGCCATCATCACATGCAGGACTGGTGGGACCAATACTTGATGAGCTAAGGAATGGGAACAAGACCCAAACTGGGACTCTCCTGTTTTTCCTCTTGGGAATGTGACCATCAAGTGGATTGACACAGTGAAGGGAAAGGGTCAGAGTTCATTCATCCCGACTTCGGCGTCCTGATAGATGGTCTATTAATGCCTGTTACCTAAATACTAACCACTCTAATGCCTATCCTTCCTAAAGCCTGGGATAGCGGATGTCTCCTTAATTCCAGAAATAAGTCCTTTATTCCTTAAATTAGCCAGAGTCAGTTTCCTTAGCTTACAACTGAAGAATCTTAACCTGAAACTAGTGTCATCACAGGACAAAAGGAGGATGAATGGACTGGGGGTCCAGAGCCTGGATTCTGGACTCGACTCTGTCCTAAAGTAGTCTATGAACTCCGAGAGGTCCTTTAATCTTTCTTTGCCTCAGTGTCTTCATCCATAGATTAAATAATTGGGTTAGAGAATTCTAAAGTCCATTTATTTATAATGTTCTGGAATTTTAGGTTATTTTATGTGTCTTCATAGGGTTGTATTCATTTGTAAACACAATTTCTTGAGCTTTCATTATGCTAGTCGGGGATATAGAAGTGAACTTGGGATACAGAGGTTACATTCTGATGCAGGAAATAAACTATAAATAAGCAAGCAAATAAAATAATTATGGACAGTGAGAAGTTCTTTGCAAACAACAACAAAGTTGATGAGCTGGGGCATTGGTGGGGAAGGCCAGCTGAGACAGCATAGTGGGGGAGGCTCTCTGAGGTGGTGAACTAGAATGGAAACTAAATGATAAGAGCAGGTCAGCTGTGTGAAGAGGCAGGGAAAGCACATTCTAGGCAGAGAGAACAAATGCTCAGGCCTGGGTTTAGAAAGGGAACCTGGTTTCTAAAGTACGGGGAGGAGTGGGCAGAATGGGAAGAAGGAAACTGCAGAGGGAGGGGAGACAAAGACCATACAGGACCTTGTAGGCTCAGGAAAGAATATGAATTTTATTCTAAAAGAGCCAGTGTATCAATTAAGATAATTGTTCTGTATGATCTGTGGGGTTTAGAGTGCCATGGGAGAGGGGGGAGAGGAATTAGGAAGTTACTGCTGTTGTTGAAGGGAGAGAGGATCGCGGCTTCAACTACAAAGGTACCATTGAAGATGGAGAGAAGTGGGTGGATTTGACATAATTTTGGAAGTAATACCCAAAGAACTTGGTGGTATGGGGGCTGAGGAAAAGAGAGGAGTCTAAAGTGACCCACAACTAGTTGGTCTGACAAAGTGAGTGAAGATGGAAACCTTTGTTTAAAAGAGGAGCCAGGGGAGGAAGAGGTATGGTGTACATAATGGTGGCAGAGGGTAATCAGAGATTCAATTGCACATATTAAGAGTTTGATATCCTTATGAGAAATTCAAGTGGAGTGGAGCTGTCTCATAGGAAACTGACTATAAATATCGGGAGCTCAAGGGAGGGGTCATGGTGGGAGGTAAATATTTGAAAATCAGCAGCAAAAAGTTGGTATTCAGAGCCACAGGCATAAATGTGATTTCTTAGGGGAGGAATATACATAGAAACAAGGGTTGAAGACCAAAACCTGAAGCTCTCCAGCATTAGAGGTCACATAACACATGAGATTCCAGTGGAGGAGACTGAGAAGTGACCAATGAGGGAGAAAAAAAAAAACAAGAGAGGGTGATGTGATCAAAGCCAGGAGCAGAGAGTGTTTCATGGAGGAGGACATGATCAACTGTGTTCAGAGCTCTGAAAATCCCTGGAGCGGGCACTTAGCAACATGGAAGCCATTGGTGACCATGAGTAGAGTAGCTGCAGGAGCGTGGTGGAAAGGCATTGAGGATGGGTGAGTGGAGGTGAGTAAAGGGCTGATGGATGGCATGTGTAGAGGTCCTTTGAGAAATTTTGCTCTGAAAGGAAGCAGGGAAATGGGGCAGTGGTTGACTAAATGACTGGCGGGTGATCAAAAGATGGTGCTAACATAGGCCTATGGAAATGATTCATTAGAGAGAAAGAGATTGGTCGGTGACTCACAGAAGCTGAGATAACTGGCAAACAAATGGCCCTGAGAAAGGGAGAAGGGATGGCATTGAGCAGCAATGAAGGGACTTCTTGCCCTGTTTAGGTGTAGAGACGATTCTTCTACTATAAAAGCAGGGAGTATGCTGACAGGGGCAAATAAATGTGTAAATATGTAGATGGGCCCCTGGAATACGAGGGAGTTCCCTTCCTCAGTCAGGTGAGACACGGACACCTGAGACAGGGTCGTGGAGACCAGGGGGAGGTTTGAGGCTATAGGAGAAAGTTTTAAATGGTAACTTAAAGATCACAAGTTAAGAGGGAATAGTTAGAACCATTGGACAGTGATTTGGGGATTGGGGGTCATGATTTCAAAGTCAGTCTCGTTGGTGGGATCTTATCCAGCAACATGGAGCACGGGTTCATGCACAGAGATGGAGGGGAGCTGGCTTTGTCAGGTTGGTTTTTTGTTGTAGTTGTTTTGCTTTGTTTTGCTTTATTTTAACCAGAAGAGTGTGGTGACGGAGAGAGAACAAAGGGAGTCGAGGGTGGTTGCAATGACCACAGTGGAATCTTAACTGAGTGAAAACGGGAAGTGAAGATATGAAGGGTTGTGAATAGAGCAACGGCTGTAGGATAAATGAGCAATGAAAAGGAGGTGGGATCCCTTGAGTGGGGAAGGGTGGCCGTGGGAGGCATCAGAGTAAGTGAGCTGGAAGGGTAGGAGGCAGGCTTCAGGGAAGAGCTATTAAAATCAAGAGTTTGGAGGAGGCATGTTGGGTCACTGGACTTGTGTTGGGGGTTGGACTGGAACACACAAGCAATAAAAAAGTACGGCAGAGAGACAGGGAAGCCGACCATTCCCTCTTTTCTTCATCGCACATCTAGCGCTGATTGACTCTTAGATCCAGTGAGATTCAGGCCCGCTTTCTAAAACTAAAGAGATCAGTCTAAATCTAACTGAGTTTAAGAACATGAGATTAAGATGAGGCAGGGTGTGTTCAGATAGGAATGTGTTTTGCTGCCAGTAGTTGAAAACTCAACCTCCAGTGGCTGAAACAGTAAGATGATTATCTTGCTAATACAATTAGAAGTTTGGGGAGAACTGACTACTGGCCTTGGCTTTGTGCCTCTACAATGTAAAGGCCAGGGTCTCTGATTCTTTTGACCTTTTCCTCCTGGTTACAAGGTGGCTGCTTTATCTTCCCATATCGTAACTCTGGAGTCGGTTCTCTCCTGAGACCAGGTGGAACCATTTCAGACTCTAGAAAGAGGATGGGAGAGTAGAGTGAAATTGGGCAATCGCCAGGGTCTACAACTATTATTGTTATTTGGAACTGTTGTATACGTACAAATGAGTATAAAACTAAAAATATTTTCAATCTGTCAACACTCCTCTGTCTCCCCAAAAGATTTGTATATAAGTATATACACTGGATTCATCAGAAACCTGTAACTTGGTTATGTTTGGGCAAAGAAACTGCTATGGGTTTGTTGTTGAGATTCTAGATATAAATGTAGAACTACAGACAGTCAAAGAAATATAGGTTTCCCCTACAAGGATTTTCCGGCCATTTCTGAAACCTGACTTTAGGCAACCCCCTCCCGCCACCCATAAATCCTAAAGAATATTAAGTTTCTTATTGAAAGCAGATGGGATGTTTACAGGAGTTGCCACCTCTATGTCAATGACTTAAAGTTTAAGTGCCTGGGCATCTGCGGAATTCTAAAATGGATGAATGGGGCTGATGAATGGAAACTAAGTAAAATATATATATATTTTACTTAGTAAATATATATATATACCATAATATAAAATAGTTAACTACCCACTTCAGAAAGATTATTTAGCCATTTTCAATTTTTCTAATCTTGCTTATCTAAATAAAAATCATATCTAGATATCCTTTCTCTATTTTAAGATGTTTGATCATAGAGATTTACTATTTTAGAAATATTTAACTTTATTAAATTATTTAGAAATACCTTGTCATATTTCTTAATTCTTTTCTGCTCTATGACTTCATTAAAGTCCATTATAAATATTTCTTATTGCTGAATTTAACACTCACATTAATAAGGTGTATGCCTTCAGCTGAAATGATGGCATCTCAATCTCAACAATAAACCCATAGCAGTTTCTTTGCCCAAACATAACCAAGTTACAGGTTTCTGATGAATCCAGTGTATATACTTATATACAAATCTTTTGGGGAGACAGAGGAGTGTTGACAGATTGAAAATATTTTTAGTTTTATACTCATTTGTACGTATACAACAGTTCCAAATAACAATAATAGTTGTAGACCCTGGTGATTGCCCAATTTCACTCTACTCTCCCATCCTCTTTCTAGAGTCTGAAATGGTTCCACCTGGTCTCAGGAGAGAACCGACTCCAGAGTTACGATATGGGAAGATAAAGCAGCCACCTTGTAATCAGGAGGAAAAGGTCAAAATGATGACATGTCTTCTGTTAGTAATTACTACATATAAAATCTATTTTGCACAGAATTAAAACACATACACACACAGATGAGTCAGAAAATCAAAACCTTGGGAGAGGTCAGGATATCAAGGTTTACTGGTACTGGGGTTTAAACAACTGTTAATTTCCAGTTTCACTGAAGTGAATTTCAATGGCTCTACTCTTTTGTGGTTGATGCTGTTCTGATCTGTCCATCTTGTTATTGTTACTCTAGAAAGTGCTGTTAATGTCAGTTGCCTTCCTGACTTAACTATGTCCCCACTTTCTATTCCAGAAAAAAAAAAAGGAAGAAGAAGAAGAAAGGAAAGAGAGCCATAAAAACAATGGACAAGTTAAATATACATTCACTTTTGGCCTTAATGTTGACCAGTGAAGACTCTAATTATTTTCTTATATCTAAAGGGGAAGGGGAGGCTTCTTTGATTTATAGTGTCCTTAACTGAGTAACACCGTTATCTCAAAGTACTGTAGATGAACGCACCATCAGTATTGTCATTGTCATAAATAATGACAAAATCTTCTGAAATTGCTGAAATATATGCCTGTAATTTCACTTTGATCTCTTTTTCTTTAAGACATGAATGACAGCGTATACTTTATGTGTCATCATTCAAAAGGAAAATAAGACTTCTAGGAGCTTATAATGGAATGACCCACCATGCGGGCAGGATTTATAAGCTAACATGGACATTTTCCATAAGCATCCAGAAAGATTCATGTTCCCATTCATTGGTGTATATCCGGTTTTATGATGTTGGAATAAATTTAAATTTCCCTTACATCCGTAGTTGCAATGGACAATTTCACACTGTGGACTTCTCCCTCTCTTGTCTTTACCTTTACTTCGAACTATGAGGACTGACTGAATGGCTCAGGACTTTGTTGAAAGATGGGAGATTGAGCTTTTGGGGTAGAGCAAAGATGTGAATGGTGGTTCAGAAATCAAGAAAGTGGATATTGCGTATAACACCCAGTGCTCATTACAACGGTGTTATATGCAAATAATGAATCATGGAACACTACATCAAAAACTAATGATGTACTGTATGGTGACTAACATAACAATAAAAAAAAAGAAAGTGGATATTGATATACAGCTGAATAAAATTTATTGGACATCTATTTTAGGCTAGGCACGGTCTGAACACTGGTGATACCACCCAAGACAAACTCTTCTTGAATTCTTACAGCTCATCGTCTATTGGAGACTCTCTCAAGGCTTGGAAAAATAAAGGGGCTGCAAGGAAGAGAGAAGAGTAGTACCTAATGAAGGAAAAAATTTCTAATGTTGCTTCTCTTATCTTTTGACTAAAGGAATTCAAAGTTACCACCCTAGTAGATCATCAGCAAAATGACACGTTTTAAGTACTAATTGCTCTATATAGGATACAGATGTCTTTAACTAAGTCTTTAGACTGCTAGAAACAGTTCTCACCCTAGAAGACTAACAGGTCCAGCTTTGTTGACAAACCGTTAGAACTATTACCAGGTGTTTAGTGCTGTCTTTTGAGTCGAGCAGTTCAAAACCTAGCAGACTCAGGAAAGTGTTAATAGCGTTCCCACGCTTGGTTAGCAAGCCAGATTGGGAGGTGAAAGACTCAGCTTTTCCATTCTTATTAATTCAGTTCAGTAATGTTCAATTCACTTCAAATGAATTTAGACATGACTTTGCTTTAGGTGTTTGGAAACTACTTCATAGCCAGTGTACCCACTAAATCTAGGTCTAGCTGACTTCCTACTGGGTTTTTCCACATGGCAATCTCACAAGCACCTAAAACTCAACATGTTCAAAGCTCGTTCCCAAACCTGCTCCTCTGTGTTTACTATTCTGTGTTCCCTATTTCAGGGAGTAGAGCACTGTCATCTCAGACAGCCAGACCTGAGAAACAGGAATCTCCCTCTCCTTCAACACTTCCTCCAATCTATGCATCCATCCAGTCAGTAAAGATGAATTGAGGAGGTACTATTCCAGCCACTGGGATGCAGCAGTGCATAAAACAAACAAAATTCCCATCCTCAAGGAGCTTGTATTCGAGTTGGAAACAGACAATAAACACGATAAATAATGTAAGAAAGTGGTAAGATTGATGGAGAAAATAAAGTATATAGTAGGGTGGATTGACTTAACAAAATGTTTACATATCTGGCCAGGTGGCTTTGAGAAAAGATTTGAAGATGGGGAGGAATAAAACCAAGTGAATATCTGAGGAAGAATATTCCACAGAGAGGCCCTGGTGGGGCTGAAGACCTGAGCATGTGGGGAATTTCGGAGGAATAGTCAAGAGATCAGACTGGAGCTGTGAGCAGGATGACATGAGACCAGAGAGGAACTGGGGACAAATAATGCAGGGTCTTGTAGCCCACCACAGAAACTTCGGCTCTCACTGTGAGTGAAGTGGGGAGTCATGGGTGAGGTTGGAGTAGAGGAATAGAACATGATCTGATGCACATTTTAAATATATCATTTTGTGTTAATTAATTATAACACACAAAATTAAAAAGAATCTAAGAGTCCACTGTGAAAATCAGAAGAAAAAAGAAGGAGGAGAAGGGGGGCTGCTGAGGAGACAAGAAGGAGGAAGAGAAAAAAGAGGAGAAGGGAGAAGAGAGAAGGGCAAAAAGGGGGTGGGGTGTGGGGATGGAGAGAGTGGTGCGGAGAAAGCAGGAGAAAAGAAAAAATAGGGAAGGCAATTATTTACTAAAATGCCTGCTAAAAAATAGAAGTGGGAGTATTTTTAAAATCACCATTTTGCAACTCCCCGTACATAATCCAGGAAGGGTTATAAATAGAGGCTAAAACCATAGGGTTAAAGGTGGTTGTGAATTAGGTATTTGGAAGGTACCAAAATATCATCCCATCATTTTTCACTAATTGCAAAGACGGAAATTCATCTTCACAAAGGACAACTCTGTGAGTCACCACATTAACCAAGTAATCAAACAGCATCACTAATATTAGGACAACCTGACATTATGTACCCCTTGATATGACACAATACATGACATCATCTGGAAGGAAACTGACAAATTCAGAACGTGTGGAACAATTTACATGAACAAGTGAATGTCGTTTTTTTGAAAAGCTGGGAAATCGGGTCGATTAAGAGAGACTAAAAATATATACAAATGAATGCGTCAAACTTGATTGGATCCTGGATCAGAAAAATAAAAAGCTGTAAAAGACATTTTATATTGTACTACTCTTTCAACTTTTCTGTACGCTTGGAAAAGTTTCAGAGAAAACATTGCCAGAGTGGAGTTCAATCACCCTGGCTGCCATGTAGAGAATAGACTGCAGGGAGCATGGGAAGAAGCAAGGAGATCAGTTAGGAAGCTCTTTTAAGAATCCAGGACTGGAATTATGATACCTTAGATCAGGGTGGTGGCAGAGGAGGTGCTGGGAGGCGGTCAGACTCTGCAAATTTTGAAGTTAAAGCCCGAGGGATGAGCTCATGGGCTGAATGTGGACTGTTTTAAAAAAAAAGAGGAGTCAACAATTACATCAAAGTTTTGGACCCGAGCAACTGGAAGTGAAATTGCTATATCAAAAATGGAGATGATAACAAGTAGAAGAGGTGTCAGGGGTGGCCTTCTGTCGAGATTGGAGCATGGGAAGCTTAATATCTCTATTACACATCCAAGTGGAGATGTTACATGGGCCATTGAATTTTCAAGTCTAGAGTTCAGGGTAGCGTGAGCTGGAGATACAAATTTGGGTATCCTCACAGATTGATTGAGATTGCCAAGGGAGTGAGTGTATCTAGAAAAAAAGAAGACTGAGAATTGTGCCCTGGGATTGGGACAGGGGGTTGGGCTCCAATATTAAGAGTCTGATCACCGGGACTCTAAATCAGAGCCCAGAGTCCATAACTTGGTCATGTGAACTCTGCTTCTTTCCCTTGTTGTCTGTTCCCACTGACCTTGCTTTCATTCAGACTCTGTACCACTTTCCCCTTGGATTATCATGATAGGCTTCTAGCTGGTCTGCCCACCTACATCTAGTCTTTCTTTAACACTTCTGCAAATCATCTCATTGAACACCTCTGCTGACACCTTTCGGGACTCCTTCGAGATCTTGGCAGAAAGGCATATGACTTTTGAACATCTAGCTCCTGGCATGCCTCTCCGGTCTGATCCCTCACCCTTTCCCTGATAATGTCCATAATCTGTGCTTCACCTCTACTGAACTGAGCTTTTATCAGCGGTCTTCTCTCCTGACTTCCTGTACTTGGACATGCCTTTTCTCAGGTCTAGCACTTACTCATTTCATGCACCAGGGAACACCTCCATCATGGTCCTTGCCACATTTAATTGCAAATTTCCCTCACCACACTCTAAGCTGCTTGAGTGCAGGGGACTCACCTTAATTCACCTCTACCTATCTCAAGTAGGGCACACTTATTCATCCAATGAATATTTGTTGAATAAATGAATAAAAAATATTTGCTTTCAGGAAGGCTGACATTGAGGTAACATGTCCTTAATCTGGAAAAAAAAACAATTTTTTTTTAAAGTTTTTATCTACCCATTTGAGAGAAAGAGAGAGAGAGAGAACATAATGGGAGAGTGAGAGGGAGAAGCAGACTCCCTGCCGAGCAGAGAGCCTAATGTGGGACCCGATCCCAGGACCCTGAGATCATGACCTGAGCCAAAGGCAGACGCCTAACCAACTGAGCCACCCAGGCACCCAAAACACAGATTTTTTTTGTGTACCTACTACTATAGTCTGTATGTTTTGTCTCCCCAAATTCGTATGTTGAAATCTGAATGAGAATGTGATGGTATTTGGAGGTGGGACCTTCAGGAGATGATTAGGTCATGAGGGTGGTGTCCTCATGAATGATATTAGTGCCTTTATAAGAAAAGTCCAAGAGAACTTCCTCACCCCTTCCACCATGTGAGGACGCAGGGAGAGGTTGGCTGTCTGTGAACAAGGAAGCCAGCCTTGGACTTACCAGCCTCCAGAACTGTTAGAAAGAAAATGTTGGTAAGCCACCCAGTCTGTGGTATTTTGCTCTAGCAGTTTGAACAGACTAAGACACCTACTTTACTTAGACCAAAAAGGGGGCATTGGAGGTCTTTTAAAATAAGAATTGCAAACCAGTCTAGACCAATTTGATTAAAATCCTGCCAAAGGCTGTGAAGAGGTGACCTTGGAAAAGTCTATTTCAAAGCAATGACTCCATGTTTCTGGTGTTTCTCCCTTATATTAAAACTGAGAGCAGCAGGGTGACACATTATTGAATTTTAAAAGCTACACTTTGGCCATCCATAGCAAGAGTCTGTGAGTCAGGTGATGATCCATTCATCAGTCATAGGAAACATGAGGCACTGAAAATTTGGTACAAAACCCCAAACCCACAAAAACTGGCCACAGTTTCCTATCACGGGGGATGTGACTCATATCTCAGCAGGGGTACACATACCTTATTACAGTCACAAAAGAAAATGTTCCTCAAACAAACTTTTTCCCCCCAACATCATTTGCACAGAGCAGTAATTTGGTGAAAATCTTTTGAAACTTACAAAGTAATTTATTTTTTTTTGTGGTTGGCCCATATTGCTATGCTCGGTTCTTACCACAATGACTCTTAATTTAGGGAACAAAATGATGGGCAATTAATCCTTTAACTATATTCAGCTGAATCCAGAGTCAAATTGAGGATGGATGGAAAGAAAAAGCCCTTGGCTGACCTAACCTCTGGACCTCCCAGAAATTGCTCCCACACTCTAGGGATGCCCCCACCAACACCCATGAGGAGCTCCTAAACTGGCCATTTCAATCCTGCATGGATTCCTATAAGGCACTACTTTTCTGGATTGTGGATAAGGTTAGAGGTGCAAAGGAGAGTGGTGTTGCTGAGAAAGAGAGAAATACCACAAAATACATGTTTAGTACTGATTTGAATACAATTCTTACAGCAAAGCACTTTTTCTTAAATACATCTTTAAAGCTGCAGTGCAGATTTGATGATTTTGTTCATAAATAAAGAATAAGTGATTCCACTTACTGAATGGGTAACATGGAGACCTCACTTGGACCTTCACTCAGTTATTCAACATTCATTCATTACCTGTCTCTTATGTGCCAGGGATTTAATAGCAAAAGGACTAAAACTTACGAGCCATGCCCAACAGGGATCCAGTAAGATAGCCGTGTAGACAAGAAATTATAGTGGTGTGATAGAATATTCATAAAATGTCCCTCAGAGAACATAAAGGGTAGAAGTATCTAATTCTACTTGGAGGTCAGGAAAGACCAGTCTGGAAATGAGGTTTGTAAGGTTAGCCTTGCAGGAGAAGTCTTGAGGTTCTCCTAGAATATGAAAACAGAGTAGAGACTTCCAGACAGAGAGAACAATATACACAAAAGCTGGGAGGTGAATAGCATTGCTCGACTTCCACATAACAAATTGAGGCATCACAGAATATGTCTGATTCTCATTGCTTTGATCCTGAGGAAGTTTTGAGGCTGAGATTATGAAAATAAGCCCTTTTAATGGAAATGGTAACAACGTTAATGTATTTTTGTAAAAAAGGCATTTTCTGCAGTAGTTTTCCTTTAAATCTTGATTAATTCCCTGATCAGCTAAATCATTTACAGTTTTTTTCTTCCACTTTAAACTTTATTTAAATTTTCATAGGGATCAATTCTTTCTTCTCTGGGCAGAAACTTACAAAATTTGATTCATCCATCAGCTTTTTGATCCTAACGATTCTGTGGTTTACAGTTTTTGCTAGTATGAGAGAGAGAGAGGGAGGGAGCGTGGCAATTACTTTAATAAATGCAGTATCTCTGGCACAAACTTTGTAAATCTAAATTTTACTGAGTATCATCTTACTTGTGTTTTTTATTTGTGTTGATTATTCCTCTTAACAATATTCATTAGAGGGGCACCTGGGTGGCTCAGTCTGGTAAGCATCTGCCCTCAGGTCAGGTCCTGATCTCAGGGTCCTGGGATCGAGCCCCCCAGGACTCCCTGCTCTGTGGGGAGTCTGCTTCACCCTCTTCCTCTGTCCCTCCGCACTGCTCGTGCTCTCTCTCAAATAAATAAACAAAATTTTTTAAAAAACTTTTAAAAAGCCAATATTCATTAGAAATTGAATAAAAGACTGATATCTGTTTCTTAGTCAATCAACCAGAAAAATTGAGACAAGTTCCTTTAAATAGTCTGGAATTGCTCTATTATACTGGTCTTCTGATTTTTTAATAAACCTATGTTCACATGAACACAAAAAGTCTGTGCTACTTTAGATCCAACAACAAAATGGTACACATGTTGAAGACAAAATTTCTGCTTCAGATAGAGCCCACTGAGGACATGTCATATCCCTGCTTCTTCTACCTCCCAGATTAACCCACAGACTAGCTATAGAATGCCTGATGCCTTCTGGGAATGTTGTAATCCTCTAGACCATAATCACTCAACTAAAGAGCACATACTACCGGCAAGAGAATTCTCTAAGACCATACCAGTCACAAGTCAGTCTTAAATTACGCATTCCATTCTTCTTTGGTTCTCTGAATTCTACCGGGAAGCTCCAGGTACCATTTAAATCAGGACTATCTTGTGTTAAACCTACCTGGGTCAAGTTCAACCGTCTTTATCATCTGCTCTGTTCAGGCTGTTTTAGTTCATTTATTTCTTGGGCTTCAACCTCTGTAGCTGTCGCTATCTTTTTTATAGAACTGACACTCCTCAGAAGTTACATGGAATTTATGATTCTTAAAAACTGGGATAGGTTTTTTTTTTTTACTTTCATCTTTTCAAAGATTATCACCTTCCTATATGATTTAACCTTCATAGGTAGGATGTCCTGACATTGACTTTTATTAGTTATTCAGTCATTAAGAAAGGCTTCCAGTAAAGTGACGTCCTTCCCTGAGGTGAATTAGAAGTTCCAAAGTGGTGGCTTGAGATGTCAGGAGTTCACAGATATATTTGTATTTGTTTTTACTACAGAATCAGATCTAATGTCTGAAGCCCTATTAATTATATTGTCACTTAGACTTCTTGATCTAAAGATATTCTCAGGCATTCATGTTGGTGCCATAGGAGGAGGAAAACACCATCAGAAGTCATTAGAATTTTTGTCCTTATTGCATTTAAATTGCAGGCATCTCTTGTTCTCTCAGATATTGCTGCTTTCCTACACAACCCACACAAAGCGCCAAATGTCTTAAGACTGGTGGCCCCCGGTGCAGAAAGGGTTCAGGGCTTACAGTTCACTGGTCTGATAAAAAATACCTCATATAACTTCCTTTTCCTAATAGTCTCCATTTAAACAACAACAACAACAAAATTCAAACTTTCATTGTCAAAGTGTTGTTAGACTTTATCTAAATGCTCTCGAAATCCTTAGAAAGAAAAAGGGAGAAAAGCAATGAGTTGATAATTCTCCAAATAACATGGCATGGTTATATCTACATTCTTTTTCAGGCATTTCTTAATTAAAGTGCTAGAGGATACCTTATATCTGTACATGAATTAGAAATTTATACTTTGGGATCATTCAAAATAACCTATCTTCCAGTTTGAACGGACACCAGAATTTTCAATGCTGTGTGTTCTCTTTGTGTTGCAGGGGCCGTTCTCACTGATGGTTCTCCTGGGAGCATAGATGGGAGGGTTTCCGCAATGGTGGTCTTAGCATTAGATAGGCATTTACACACACAGAGAGGGAGCGTAGGGTGGTGGTGAGGAATGGAGGATAGTTCTTACAGCCTCTCCTTTTCTGTTGGGACTGGTCCAGCCAGTAACATGGCTGTCTACAATTCATCTTTCATCAGTAAGTCTCTGTAGGGCAACAAGTAGAATATCTGCAGTTCGTGTGCATGTGAGTTGGGAAGGAACAGCATGCAGTCACCTCCTACAACTTTAGAAGTTACACTCTATAGGCGATTGTAGCATGCAGGATGAGCTAGCATTCTGATAACAACTCCATTTCATTGCTTGCTGCAAAGAATCATGAGTACGTGGCTCTGGAGAAATAGGAAAATACTTCAGTCTGAAATCAGTTTAGTCAACTTGTCTGCCCGAGCACAGGGTCCCCACATTTAACAGCAGAAACTTCTGAACAGGGATATTTTTCAAAAGGGAAAAGGAGCCAGTTCTGTCTATTGGGCTCAAGCAAATATCAATTTCAAAAAATGTTTAGGGGCGCCTGGGTGGTGCAGTCAGTGAAGCGTCCGACCCTTGATTTTGGCTCAGGTTATGATCCCAGGGTCGTGAGATCCAGCTCCGTGTCAGGTACAGCAGGGAGTCTGCTTGAGATTCTCTCTCCCTCTCCCTCTGCCCCTCGCCCCCGCTCATGTGCTCTCCCTCTAATATAAATAAATAAATCTTTAAAAAAATGTTTAGCTTTAGAATAATTTTAGATTTATAGAAAAATTGCAAAGGTAGTAGAGTTTATATATACCTCATGCCCAATTTCTTCTTACATTTGTCTTTATTAATTAACTAACATTTATTCCCTAGTATTAATTAAGGTCCACTTTTTAGTCAATATTCCTTAGTTTTTACCTAATGTCCTTTTTCTGTTTCGGGATCTCATCTAGTATACTACATTATATTTAGTTATCATGTCTCCTTAGGTTTCTCTCTGTTGTGAGAGTCTCTCAGACTTCCCTTATTTTTGATGACCCTAACAATTTTGAGGAATATTGGTCGTGTAATTTACAGAACGTCCTCAACTGGATTTGGCGAATGTTGTTTTGCTTATGATTAGCCTGGAGGTACAGGGTTTGGGGAGGAAAACCATAGAGACAGAGTGCCATTTTCATTATGCTCTATCAAAGGTGCATACTAATGACATGTATCTTTTCACTATTGATGTTAACCTTGATCACCTGGATAAGGTAGTGTTTGTCAGTTTCTCCACTGCAAAGTTTCTCTTTTCCCCCCCTTTCCCAACTGTACTATTTGGAAGGAGTTTACTGTGTGTCCACATTTCAGGAGTGGCGAGTTATTCTTCACAAAGGCCAGTTTTTACATGGGCAGATTGTAGAAGTTGATACTTATCTCCAAACCTTGTTCTACACAAATGTATACTTTGTAAATTCTGTAGGTTGGTATCCCATAGTTATTTACATCCTTTCTCTTGCTAATGGAACCCTGATTTGGTTCAGGTATTAGATGGCCAAGGACTGAGACTGCCACATGTTACCCTTTCCTCTTAGGCACATGGCTAAACTACACCTCCCAGGCTTCCCTATTTCTGACCAGTAGAATGTGGACAAAAGAGATGTGTGCCAGCAGAAACCTCACCTGCAGCCCACCTTCCCCTCGGGTTCTCCTCCAGGTGAGCAAATCATGATACCATATTGCAATCATTCTAAGCTGCACATATTTTTAAGAAATTCAACTTCTCTGACATCAATGGCACCTTAGATTTGTCAAAATGTAGCTGTTTAAGCCAAAGTGGCAATCCCATTTTCCCCACCCCTCTGGCCAGTGGGATGGCAAGGGAGGCTTTCTGTGGCCCTTGACAGATGTTTTCTCAGTCTTAAAAAGGAACACAATAAAGGAATTTTTTTCCCCTTCTGTCTTATAAACTTTTTGTGAAGTGCTGTTACTATCTTATGACATGATGGGGACCAAAGTTGACATGTTGAAAAATGGCAGAGTGGAAATATGGAAGGAATATGAGTTTTTATTGGTGCTGTTGATCTCTTCAGCCAACAGTGGAATCAGCCTTTCTCTGGACTTCTTGATATACGAACAATAAATCTCTTAATGAAAGTCTTCATTTGAGTTACCTGCAACCAAAACCATCCTAATAGACATAGTGTATAAAGATAATGATGAGACAAGCACACCTCCAGGGAGTCCATCAAGTGGGGTCATGGAAAGGGTGCTGGAACTGGAGTCAGGAAAAGCAGGTGTCAGCCTGCACAGCTGCGAACAGGCTACAAGAACTTGATCAAGTGAACACCCCCCCCCCCACCCGGGGCAATGTTTTTCTCATTTCTAAAATAAAGGATCTCCAAGGCCTCTAACCAGTTCTTTTTCCTTGAGTGGATCTAGATCAAGCTCTTCTGTTACATTTAAGTAAGGAGAAGCTCAGAGACTTAAATACCCAGCCTAAGTTTTCTTCACTAGGTAGTGCCAACATTTTATCTGAAGTCTTGACCAACGATCCAGTGCACTCTTTTATTTATGCCTCCCTGTGGAGGCATTTTATTTGAACACATGTGATTTACACAAAGTGTGAATTATTTAGAGATTGTACTAGTTAGGGTCCTTTGGTTGTAATAGACAGAAACTCAACTCAAAATAACTCAAGCCAAAAGGAAACTTATTAGTTTCTGCGACTGAGAAGTCCTGGGATTAATTTGGCTTCACACCTAGCTGGTTCCAGGAGCTCAAACACTACTTTCAGGTTTCTCTCTCTCTCTTTTTTTGGGGGACCAGTTTTATTCTTAGTCAGTATCTCTCTACATTGTGGAAAGATGGACACTCACAGCTGCAGGCTTACATTGTCTTCACAGGTCACAATCTCAGAGGAATCACTTCCTTGTAAGGCATATATGTTGTTTGCTCGACACACTCTGGAAGAAACATGCCTCTCCAAATTCATATTATGGGAACGGAGAGGAACTCCTCCTCCTCCGGGGGGGTGTGGGGTGGGGGTGGAGTTGGGGAGGGTGGAATGCATTATCAAGTCCGCCAATCAGACTGTTCCATCCCCCTGGCCACAGTGATTGGCCTGGGGGGACCTGTCACAAAGCTTCACAAGGAAGGTGGTGATTGGAAATGAAATGGCCTATTCATTACTTTGAAAAAGGGCCGATAGTAATAAAAGCACCAATTTACCTTTCTCTAGATAAACAATGTAATTCAATCCATTAGAAGGTACCATGAGAGAGGCTTTGACATCTTGTGTTGATAATTTTCAAAGTTATCAGAATAATTTTCCATTCAATTGAAGATTTTTTTCTCTATTTCAGAGCTCACAGCACAACTAATGATCATAGTGCTTCTGAATACCTCCTGAGGTGGTTTAAAAGCAAAAGCTCTCAAACTTGGGCCTACATCACAATTACCTGAAGGGCTTGTTAAAACACAGGCTGCTGGGCCCCTCCTCCAAGGTGCCTGAGTCAGTGGGTCTGAGGTGGAGCCTGGCACTCTGCATTCTAACAAGTTCCCAAGGACCCCGATGTGGTCCAGGGACCCACACTTGGAGAACCACTGCCCTAGAACATTCATGGAGGTTCTTAACATCTGTAACACTTACACATCATTATGATAGGAGAATACTCTTAGAAGATACCATATTTCTTATTACAAAGAAAAAATACTTTCTTCTTCTAGGCAAAGAATAAAAAAAAAAAGTAAATTAGGTGTCATATCTTGGGACCGGAGTTTCGAGAGAGACTTTCAATTTGAACTTCTCAAGGCACAAACCTGCTCGTCCTTCAGTGTGGGAGGCATCACCTGGGCATCTTAGGAAACTAGAGATGTTCGTTCAGGTTTCTGGGATGGGGCCTGGGATTTCGTTATTTCCAGCAAGTTGCTGGTAGCAAAGCTCGCCCGTATACATTCTCGGGAAACCAGAGGTTTTCTGCACCTCCAGTCCCAGCCTTTAAACACTGATGTCTGTTGGTGGAGAAATGGCTTTCTCAGAGAGCAGGAGCTGGTAGCTAGGAAGTGGCCGGCCACTCTCCCGCATGGTGCTCCCCGTAAAGTCTGGCCTTAGATTCCTATTTCATTCAGCCTTTCTTCTTGGCAGCTTAGTTCAGATTCCCCAGCGTTTAGTTTGGGGTCGACCTTGTGGTGACAAGTGCATAATTTCGGTTGAAGTTCCAACTTTCCGAATGCTTTGTGATCAAAGGATGACACACTCTGCTGTAGAGGCTAAATTCAAGTTCTCCAGTGGCTGCTTTTTACACAGATCCACACGACCTTAGTTGTTCACTGGCGGAGTGCAAGCATGCACGTGAAGCCCTCTTTGTCCTGCCGTGGCCATGTCCACAACAGCTCCCTGTAGATCCTGCTTCTCCCTGCTCCTCATTCCTGCCCTTATCATTCCATCCTTGTGGTCCAAGGGCCTCTGCGGCTGGTACTGTCTCCAGAGAATGAAGTAGCTGGATTTCTCAAGCAGCTGTGTTTCCGCAGTTTAGGAGTGCACTTGATTTTCTATCAAATTCTTACTTCCTCACTGAATGACTCGCTGTGGCTCCCTAGGGCCACCACCTCCAATCTTTACTCCTCTGTCTGCATTGAAAAGTGGTAATTTCTGGTGGCCTGACATCTAGCACAGTATGGATTTTTATAAGTGTCTTTTCTCATAGAGATCAGGGCCTGACATATCAAGCTAGTGATAAAGGAGCCAGTGGCCAGCAGAGCTCAGTGTTCTTCTTAAGCCAAGAGCTACATAACTTAAGAGAAGGGATCAATGGGTGTTCTCTATCATAGAACCATAGCTAGCTACGTTTTTCTGAAAAATCCTTGACTATTTTGTATTAATAAGGAACAGGCCAAGTTCTTTCATCAGTTTCCTTGAGTGGAAATGTTCTGCCTCAACCTAACAAGGATGCATCTCTGAACTTGTAACAAATGAGTTGGAGTCACACAAAGGCAAATGAAACTCTGGTACATCCGATCTTGTTATAGGTAACATCTATGGATATTCAGGTCAGCGTTGGTTTCCGTTTCATGCTGAATCACTTCAGGAAATCCAAAGCAGTCTCATTACACATGGGTGAGTGTGTTTCCTCTAGGAGGTACAGTACTTGGCATCTCCTCCATGAGTGTGAATCACCACTTCGTCTGGCTGCCATACAAGAACGTATTGTTTTATTGAATAAGAGGGTAAAAAGTCACATAAAACATTGCATGCTACACATGGCTGGGGAGTAATCTGACTTGCCTTGGTGCAACTTAATTTACACATTGGACTTCTGGAAAAAAATCAAGGCAACTGTTCCAAAAATACAGCTTAGCCTGAGCACATGAACCCTGAACGGCTCTGATTATTATTTTTTTATTGAATTCCTTTGCCACTTTTTTTTTTTTGGATTATATTTTAAGATAAAACTACTTGAAGGCAAGGAAAACAAATAGAATGAATTTAGGAAAACAATTAAATAGAATGAATTTAGGAGCAGAGGGGCTCGCAGGAGGTGAAACAGAAAAGGAAGATGAAGAGCGTAGATTTTTCTCAGATTTCTACAACACTGCCATTTATCCCCAACCCTACTGAATGAAATAGACTTCCTTCTTTGCAGGGCTGACATTTTTTCCCCCCAAACTTCTGATGTGTAACCATTTTTAATGTTTGACATTGTCTTCAGAAAGAAAATATAATGAACTTGTTTTTCAAGCTCAGACCACATCCAGGGGACATTGCTTTAAATAGAAGGATCACGCTGATTTCGCAAATCATGCCTGTTCTATACAATGTCAACATCTCTGGGGTTGTGTATACATGAGGTTGCTTAGATAAACACCATACGCAGAGATCCTGATTTAAGCATTTGTATTAGTAAAGGGAAAAATTAGACTATAACTAGAATATTCTCTGGATGTTTCCATAAATGAACATGATATGCATTTGTCCTGAAATATTCAGTTAAGTAATGCTAGAGTGTCTTCTGAGGGGGGAATTTGAGTTATTTGAAACATTTACAATAATGGATATGGATATACATAGACCTAGTCTGAATTTGTTTCTATACAGGATCAGAATTAAGGACAAGGACAGTCACAGAAATGTGTTCTGGAGCTCTTATTGACTGCCCACCCCCCTGAAGCTATAGAGTCTTGTCACAGAGTTCTGCTGTTGAGCAGAGTTGGAGTTATGAACTTCAGTCTTTGTCTTTATTTCTCATACATTTTAAACTTTGTTTTCAGTATTTTAATGCACTTTTTAATTTCTGTATATCAATTAATTGTAACCTCCAGGTCACAATTTCTGTCCTTTCTGGAAATTCATTTAATAGCAAACTGGAATTTTGTTGTGGTTTCATATAGTACCAAATTTTCTCTGGGTTGTAGATTACTCCAGCTCATATTGTCCCTTCAGGTTGGTTCTCCTGCACCAGGTTGAGGGTAGAGCAATCTTGGGTGAGCACCAGGCCTTGGATCCAGCCCCCCATGGGTCACCTCATGGCCATTTTCCTTCATCTCTAACCATGTCCTCCAGGAGATGCCAGGAGAGAAGGTAGACCCACTTTCCTTCCCCAAGTCTGAAAATGTCTTCTTAGTCTGGCCAAAATCTCTCCTTCCTGAAACTCTTTCCTCCTGCATGTGCATGACTTTTGGAAATAAAATCTGGGAAGTCCTGTCTCAGACAAAAAGCCTGGCCCGGAGTCTTCTACCTGCTTGAATGCAGGAAGAGAAAATGGTAAATATCTCAAGATATTATCCTGCAACAAATATTTTCTTGCTTTTGGATTCTTCAGTTCCTGGACTTGGGCCACAGTGTCTGACTTTTACAACACACCTTGGCTATGGAGGGCTTGTGGGAGTCTGAAGTCCAGCTTGCCATAATGTTGGTCAAGAAAGATGCATCTCAAGCACACGGGCTTAGAGTTATAGGCTGGGGTTTGAATCCTGCCCCTTTCAACTCAATAGTATGCCACATAACTTCCTTCACACCTTTGCCTTCCTCACCCCTTTTTCCCCCACCCTTACTACTTAAGTTCAGGCCTCCATGGCCTTTCATCTGGATCACCAGAATCATCTCCTAACTGGTCCCTCATCTCCACTCTCACCCTCTCCAGTCTATCAGCTGTCTTAACAATATATACAAATATGGGCCTCTGAAGTTCTGATCAAAACCTTTTAATGACTCCCCATTGGCTAGAGGACAAAGTTCAAACTTAATAGCGATAGTTCCAGACATCTCATGATTGGCTTCCTCGTGCCCCTCGGGGACAGATACTCCCAGTTGTCTTCCAAATTTCATTTTCTCTTTTTTTCTGTATTAATATCACCACACCACATTTTTTTTTAACCTGAGCACATAGGCCGTCATAACAGAACCTATTAGAAGTCTTCGGCAGTAGATGTGGCCATGTGGGCCCGGTTCTGACCAATGAGTTGTAAGCAGAAATGTCCCATGGCAGCTTCTACGAATCTCCCTTAAAAGACAGCTGGCTGTGCCTTCGTGCCTTTTTTCTTTCCCTTTACTCTTTTCTGCTTGCTCAGAATGTGGATGCCATGGCTGAATCTGGAGTAGCCATTTTGGACCACAGAGAGATTTTGGAAATGGAGGCCATGCGTGGTGAATTAAGATCAAATGAACCTGAGTTCCTGAAGACATTATTTCACTGGCCCACCATACCGACCCAGAACCTCTGTGTTCCTTCCTGGTAACACATTCCTAAAGAAATCATTCTCCAATCTCATTTCCCTTCCTCTGTACTCAGAACCATGTTGAACTGTTTGCTGTTCTCAAGTTCATCATACAGTTCCCGGTTTCTGTGCCCGCAAATTTCTTCTTATTAAGACCCCCTTTGAGAAGACTACTCATTCACAGTCAGGCAAATTTGGTAACTCTTTCCTTTTGCAATCATTGTGCATCTGCCCAACGTGCTACTTCTCATATATCACTGTTTTATTTACCGATTTGTTCCACACGATAGTGAACTCCTTCAGGTCACAACTACTTTTTTTTTTCGTCTTTGTATCTCCAGTGCCTACATATAATTGGATCCCAAAGAGTAATTATTGAATGAATGAACAATTGAATAAAATTCTCTGAGCTTTCATTTCCTCATGTGTAAAATGAGAGTAAAAACTGCCATCCTATAGATTTTTTTTGAGACTTACATGAGATGAGAAATGAGAAGTTTCTTTGTTAACTATAATGCATTATCAAGAAAATGAAGATATTGTGGGTTTATCCACATTTCTATTACCTGGTCAAATCACCTTGCACAAACATAATTTCTGTAGAACCCAAGGCTACTGATCTACTTTAACTCTACAGAAAGTGGGAACAAAGGATGAATAGGAAAGAGGGCACACTTCTGATCTTAGCAATGGAAAATTAGGAACGGAAGCAAGGTTAAAGGCAATTTAATTTTGATTGCTAGCTAGTTAAGTGTATTTGAGTCCAGTTATCTTGCAAGCTCTTAGTTCCAGGTAACCTCTTCACCATGGGACAAACATAGCTCAGTGCAAAAATAGTTGTACTTCAACTAAAACAAAAAAAAAACACATGTCAGACAGCCTTCTCTTGCTGAGTTCATCTCTAGAACATAGAGTAAGGCGAAAGAGCCAGGAGCTCAGGACATTCACTGTTCCCCAGGTCAGCTGCTTTAAGAGGAGATGGGATGGTCAGAGCTGGAGCCAGAGCAGAGGCAGGATACATTCTTGTTTCTGCCATGTGAACCTAAGCAGCCAGGGAACTCTGGACAACCTTTGGAGAAAATGGCCCCTATTGGATGATGGGTCTGTTCAGCTCATACTCCCTTCTTTCTTGAGACTTGTATACTAAGCTCCACATCATCAAGAGGTCATTCCCCAGAATCACTGTGTGATTCTGATTCTGTTGTGGTTCTTCAACTGTCTGCTGACCCCTGATCCTTGCTTTGGTTCCCTAAGACTTCCCAGCACGGAGATCTCATGTCTGGGAGTCAGAAAGCCCCTTTCTATGGCTATCAGTTTGCTCCCATCACTCCCATGGAATCCAGGCTTGTTTTGCCTATATTTTCCTGTCTGGGGGGTGGAGGGAGTAAGGAGGAGTAGGTTTAATGTCACCTCTTATATTATGAATCAATGACATAGGCTTTTAAAGCCAAAAGTATTTGTAAGATCTCCTTTTAAAAATATAGAAGATTTAACTACCTTCACTCTTGTATTTAATCTGATTTCAGGAGGAAATGTAGAGTTCAAAGTGAAGTTGGGGCTCTTCTCCTCTGTATATTTGCAAATGCACAAAGCTGGGTCTGTTATGTCCTGTCTGAAAGGCTATCTATTTGTACAGCTTTATGCATCTCTTCACAGAACACCCATGAAGTCACAGCTCATATTTCTGCTTTAAATATTCGATCTTTTGGCTTTAAACACCCATAAGGGTTATTTGTCAAAACGGATCTTAAACCTCCCCACAGCTCTGCAGCAGATCTTTAAAGTAATGCTGTAGGGGTGGGAAGGAAAGGGTGGGGGAGATGGGGAAAGTCAGCCATTCAGCAAGCATTTACTGCGTGCCAAGTACGTGCAGAGCATATGGTATCTAGTAATAGGTGCTGCGAGGGGGATAAAAAAGAAATGGAATATGTGTTCTTGCCTTTGAGATGAAGGAGACGGAAACATAAGTACTGTCCATTTGTTCGATCTTCGATCCAGACATTTTAACCTTGTTTTCCAGGGATGTTTGTATGAAGAGCAGAAGCCAGCAACCTGAGGCACGTATGAGCATTTTAGCAGCAGTGTGTATATGCATGTGTGTACGGATGAGCACGTATGTGTGGGTAAACATGTACGCGAGAGAGACAGAGAGGGAGAAGGAGAAAGGTATGTGGGTATAGGAATGGAACTGGGGTGAACAAAGAGTCATGTCTTTTGTGCAAGGTCCTTTCTGGATGCGCTTTCTCAATCATCTTCTGACCCAACCCACTTTTGTGTAGTTTTCTGAGACCCCAACAGCAATGCCCCAAGCTCTCTTTACAGCAGTGCTTTTGTTCCCATATGTTCCTAATCCTTGGCATCCAGGTTCTTTGGTTTTCTGGATTTGTGTTTGTTTTGGTCTTTTATGAAGACCAAGCTTCCTTGCTTCTCTTGATCATTCATTTCTAACTCAAGTCTCGGGTTCTGCTGTTGTGGCCTTGGAAGAACACCTGTTGTGCATGGGCTACATGGACCCTGAGGGGCTGCCTCCGTGTGCTCAAGCAGCTGTGGCCTCTCTTAACCTGCCCACGGGAGGCCTGACCGCCCTGGCCCTCGAGCTCTGGGTGGAGACTTAGATACCACTGCAAGGGACTGGTGAGGTCCTAGGGAGGTGTGCAGAGTAATGAAGAGGCAAGCAGGCTTTGGATTTGAATCCTATTTCCACTATTAACTACCTTATAAATAAATGAAACCACGTTGGGCCTCAGTTTCCCCATCTGTCAAATGGAAATTCTTCCCTAGCATTATTATGATGGTTAAAAGAAATTAGTACATGCAAAGTTGTTAGCACAGAGTGGGCACTCGGTAAAGTTTTAGCTAGTATTATAATATTAATATAGTTTTCATTAATATTCATGCATTTGCCTTGAGACTTTTCTTGGAGGACTAACATACATTTGTTCTGTCCTACAAAGTACAGCTAAGAAAAACAGGAAATGTGACTTACTCCATTCATTAAACAAGCTGTTTTAAAGTGCTGACTGCCTTGCCAAGTACCATATTGGATCCCTCCCTCCTACTTCCCTTCCTTCATCCTTCCACAAACATTTATTGTGTTTCTATGAGGTGCGAGGCATTGCATTAAATTTTAGGAAAATAGCAATGAGATAAACATGTGTTTCCGTCCATCACAGAGATTATGAGCCAGAGAGAAAGACATGTATTGCGCAAGTCCACCCGGGTGGAGAACCAGAGGTAAGTTCTAGGTGCTACAATAACGCTCATAGAATAAGGGGGATCTTATCAGATCTGCCAGGTCAGCAAGACCATCATGATATGCATTCCCATTTATGAAGCCAGTTCTCAAAAGAGTAAGTGACTTGACTGCCATTAGGTTAGTGGTGCAGTGGTGTTTTCATTATGTTTCCCTAGACAAGACTGGCATTTTCTAATGGGATCTCCATCAAATCCATGAATTTCCAACACCATCTTTTAAGTGACATAATGGCTCTTCATTGGAAGATTTGAACATAATCCTTATCGGAAAAGGGACATATAAAGCATCAAGATTTAAAATAATAAATTCATAAGTACAGCCTGGTGTGTGTTTTACTAAAACTTAATGTAATGTGTTTTTATTAATAGCCCTATTCTGAACTTAGTCATCCAGGCCAGAGTTTACTAGAATATGTCTTTGTTTATCATCTTCCATTGACTAAAACAAAAGCCAGATTGTGAATATGATTCTAAACCTTCTGAAATCATATCTGTAACTTTCTTCTGTAGTTAATAGCCTAAATGCCATTATAAGGAGGGCAAAGGGATTGGGAACGTAGGTTTATTGATTACCAATTATGTGTGAGTGCTAAATATTATCTCATTTAATTCTCACAAGAATCCTGGAAAATAGGTCTTATTTCTACCTCTTTTTACATATGAGGAAACTGAGATTCAGAGAAGTTAAGAAGTTTATCCAAATTTGCACACAGGGCCGGTATTCAAAGCCGAGACTGCCTGATTCCAAACGGTACTCTCAATCTAGATATGAGTGATCTAACCATTCGTGGAAAGTCACACAAAAGACATTATTTCCACCCATCCACAGTACATTTTAGTTTATATAACCATTGCAAGGCTGAACACACAATAATCACAGTTTAACTTACAAAATTTCAGTTTATAGTCCTTGTATCACAAATTGTATACAATTTATTCTTGGCTCAGGGACTCCCTTCACTTTTTTGCTCTAAATCTCTATTTCTTTGAAATTCTTTTCATACATTATAGTTTAAATTAAGAGGACAAGAAACTCCATTCAAGATGCTACAAACAAGAAAGTGATAATGTACGTATCACTCTCTTTAAGATTATAATGTCACTTTCCTATACTCATTAAAAGTTCTCTTTGCAGCATAGCAAACTTACAGGATTTGCCCTCACTTAATGGGCCTAAAGTGAAACCAGTCATCTTCCTTCGGGATTAGATTAATCTTCCCTCTTTCCTATTGCTTCCCACTGAGCCATGTGTTTCTCCAGCATCTGGGGTAAAATCCTTGTAGCCATCTTGGGCTCCCTAAGCTTCTCACTCCCCCACACCCACACAAGCATCATCCATAATGACAACAGCTTCTGTAGCAAGTGGCAACAAACAGGCACTCTTTCATTTGACCCAGTCTTTAGAGCAGCCCTCTACTGTAACTGTTACTGATTGCATCTTACCAATGAGGAAATGAGCTTCAGAGCAGTCAGCAGCTGATCATTAGTGAGGCAAAGATTTTAACCCAAGTCTCATGAACTACAAAATACCATCCATTCTTCATCATTGATCTTCTGCTCTTCGACGTCCTTTCATTTTCCGTGAACTCACTTTGAACCAGACCTGCATTTCTTTATGCTCAAATTCATGCTAAAGTTCCCTAACAGTTCTCTTTCCTCAACTTCAATCCAAATTCTGTGCCCCACACCAGATATATCTTCCCCCAAATTCATCTTTTTCCATTGTCATTATAATGCAGGAGTTCTGAATCTATCAAAGCTACTACAAATCAAATAGTAATAGTGTTTTACTCATTTACAGGAAAAGGAAATGTTCGTTTCTTCAAATAAACATTCACAATTTCATATTTAGAATATCCCTCCCTTAAGTTTTCTTCTTAAATTTTTATCTTGATCATCAGTAATAGAGTATATATAGTTATTTCATATTGCCTGCAAATGGTTTCTAGGGACTCTGTTATACATCCATTTGAGAATCACAGCCCTAGACAGTAAGTGCTAAAATGATGGTCAAGACCTTCTAAACTCTGTCTCCAGGTCACATTTCTACCACTCTTCAATTCAATATCCTTCCCTATATGTGGCAGGTTGAAGCTCACAGTGTCCAGGGGCACTGCGTGTATTAACGCATTTAGGCTTCCCAGTACCCTGCGTGGTAGGTATTAGCAAGACCTCTTTCTGGGCCTCAGCTTCTGAATTTGGAAAATAAAGATTAAAATAATATATACCTAATAGGATTGTTGTGAGGGTTGAATTAATACATGAAGCTCATAAGACATGGTAAGCACTTAATAAGTATTAGCCATCATCATCATCATCATCATCATTATTATTATTATGCCACCTTCTAATTGTGGAAATTTAAAATTCACATTGATTAATGACTCGCTAGTAGCCAGTACAGCCAAGATTTGGACTTGACCATGTCTGTGAAGTCTGAACTCTCAAACACTGGGCTCTACTACTTTCCTTGCTCTTTTTTCCTACTTAAATGTTCTACTCCCTCTGGAAAGCCTTGGTCACTCATTTGTGTTCCCAATATCTCCTTTGAATATATCATGATATATAGCACAAGGCTGCACTCATATGAGATCTTAAATATATGAAATGACTTCTGTCTTTGTTTCAATTGTATTAGCCTTTAGAGACAAACCTATACTAAGGACAGAATTTTACCATTTTTTACTCATGCTGGCAGTCCCCCAAACCTCCCCCAGTTTCACTGATTTGCTAGGAGGACTCACAGGACTCAGCAAACAGTCATAGGCACGACTATGATTTATTACAGCAAAAGGATACAAAGCAAAATCAACAAAGGGAAAAGGTGCATGGGGCAAAATCTGGAAGAAACCAGGCACAAGCTTCCAGGAGTCTTCTCTCAATGGATTCACACAGGATGTGCTTAATTCCTCCAGCAATGAGTTTTGACAACACATGTGAAGTATGGTCTACCAGGGAAGCTCATTAGAGACTTGGTGCCCAAGTTTATTACTGGAGACCAATCACCTAGGCACTCTCTGCCTAGCACATAGTAAAATTCCAGACTGGGAATTCCTTTCCTCATTCTTTATGAGAATAATGAAAGCAGCTGTTCAGCATGAACCACGTGGCTTGTACAAATAGTTTAGGCACAGTGAGTCACTCTTATCAGTTCTGGGAATGGTGGGAACCTTCCTATGATGGTTAATTTCATGTGTCAACTTGGAGGGTGTTTTTGGATGGGAATAACATTTAAATCAGCAAATTCTGAGTAAGCAAATTGCCTTCTATAATATGGGTGTGCCTCATCCAACCAGTTGAACACCTGAATAGAACAAAAACCTGGTGTCCCTAGAAAGAAGGAATTCTCAAGCAGACTGCCTTTGGACTTTGAATCAGTCCTCCTGGGTCACCAGTCGGCCGGCCTTGCAACTGAAACCACACCATCGGCCTTCCTGGGCCTCAAGCCTAACAGCCCACATGACAGATTTTAGACTCCCCACCTTCCCTAATCGTTTGAGCAAATTGCTTATAATAAATTTCTTTCTGCATATACACACGCATCCTTTTGGTTCTGATTCTCTGGAGAAACCCAATACCCCTCCCCAAATCCAAGTTCCTAGATGCCGGTCAAGGTCAACCTTGCAAGCAGGTACTCCTAAGGCTAGCAGGCTCAGACCTGCTGTGCTAACCTTTTCTGTACACTACTAACATTTATAGCAGCAGAAGCTACAAGGCAGTAACACCACGAAGCGGCAGAGCCCATGAATACTAAGAAACCAAGAGTGGAGAGACAGTGAGCAGAGAGAAGTTGGTTGCTAGTAGCAGAAAAGCAGAAGCAGCAGACATAAAGTCCCAGAGGAGAGACCTCACTGCCCAGTGGAGGCATTTGAATAGGAAACAGGAGGTGTCTGTAACTGAGAGAGCAAAATGAGCAGGTACCAGGATGCTCTGTATTCAACAAGACCTGACTACCTAACTGTGGTCTGTGGTGGATTCAAGATGGCCAAAAATTCTTTGCCACTCTTCACATGGAGATGTAGAATCTGTTTCTCCTCTCATTGACTCTGGGCTGGGCTGTGATTTGCTTTCACCAATAGAACACCGCAGAATGACGTGTGGCTTTTCTAGGCATAAGCCTTAAGAAGGTCTGGCGGCTTCTGCTTTTGTGCTCTTGGGAGCCATGAGTCACCCTGTCGTGGAGTTTGGCTCTTCTGCTGGAGAAACCACTTGAAGAGGAAAAGAGGGAGAGAAGAGAGAGAGAGAGAGAGAGAGATCAGGCCGGCCCCCAGGTTCCACCTACCCCAGCTGAGACCCATGAGTCTTCTGGATGTTCCAGCCCCTTTGAGACTCCTGTATGAGTGACCCCAGGCAAGACCAGTGAAAGAATATCCCTGCAGAGCCCCACTCAAATTACAGAATTATGAGCAAATAATAAAATGTTGTAACCTTAAACCACCCACTTGGAGAATGGCTCCTTTCAAAGCAATAGATAACCAATACGGCGGAATAGCGGAACCAGTCTGAGGCCGTGGCTTCACCGAAACTGTGGGGCACTAGGGGAGAAAGCAAGAGCCGTCTGTGGCCAGGGCAGCAGGATGACTCCCTGGGACTTGACATGAGGTCCTCTTTTCCAGTTCCCACTGTTTCACAACCCTGACGTGTCGCTTCACAAGGGAAACAGTCTGTACCCTTCCGAATGAAGCTGTACCCTAGAATCTTTTCCAGACCTTCCCAACCCTCAAACCGAAGTTTGTGAACACTTGATTGAGATCCCATGCACAATGAGTCATGTTTGTCTTCTGAATGCCTGCTGCCTGAGTGGAGATCTTAGATCATCACAAGTCCCATGACCTGAAGCTCGTGTCTTCACTTGGGGAGCCAAAATACAACATATAACCTCATCTCCAGCAAAGATTCTCAACATGTGCATGAGTGTGTGCGTGCAGGATGCCAAATCTGTGAGTCCAAAAGTATCACAGTTACCCCCCAAAACCAGTCTGATTGATTTTATTGACAAAGTGGATGGGTCATTTAGTTGTAGAGGAAACTGGACCTATGATTGACTGTTGCAAATATTTTCATCTCTCTTTTATGGATGATGATACCAAGAAGGAGAGAGAGAGAGGAGAGATCTTAGGAATTACCAGAGCTACTCAACAAGTCAAAATTGAAAGCAGGGACATAATCCAGGGCTCCCAAGCCTCTCTTCCAGGCTTTCTCCATTACCGGCAGCCTTACTTTTCATTCATATGTTTATGCATTTCTCTGCCGGAGAGGGCATAGGTACAGCCCAGCATTTTGTTATTACCTTACGCAAAACATACTTCCTCTTTGTGATATCACTGTTTTACCTTGCACACTTTATTAGTTTTTTTATGGGCAGTCTCAACCATCTCTTGGGGAAAAAAAAAGAAAGAAAGGTCTGATAAGAAATAAATTCCCAAAGGACCATGTGTTGAGAAAGAATGCATAAGCCCAGCCAACGGAGGGAGTATGGAGAGACTCTCCCTGCTGATAATTTTGGGAGAAATGATTGCCTGACTCAGAAATATGACATTTTTCTAGGCCACCTCATTTCATCTGACAAAAAATGACCACTTTCCAATATGTTTGTATTAAAGGAAATGAATGAAAATATAGCTGGGAGGTAATGTAGAATGGTAAATCGGAGTGAGTAAAATCTGCATGAGCATTTGCAGTCAGTAGACAGTCTGTTTTACTTATAGCATATGGAGAATTCATCCATCCATCCATCCGTCCATCTGTCCATCCATCCATCCACCCATCCACTCAAGAAACCTTAACTGAACACCTACCACATACAAAGCCATATTAGATAGAGGCCATACTTGCTGCTCTCCAGAGACTGCTTTTACAGTCTCATAAAGGAGATAAGACAAGATGTGAACACAAAGAACAATGATCAAGGTAGTAAGTGAGTAAATACCACAGGAGAGAAAAATAAGGTGAGATGAAGGTTCAGGAAAGGGAGACATCACTTCTGGCCAAAGGAAATAGAAAGTAGAATGATTTCTTAAAAGTATAATCTATCACCCTCAACTCCTGGTTTAAAGTCTCACACAGTTATTAGCTCTGTGACCTTGGGCAAATCATAAATTTCCTGTGTCTTACTTTTCTTATCTTTTAAAAGGAAGGGTTGGACTAAATGATCTTGAAGGTCCTTTCCGCTCTAAAAGTACCGGCATACATAATTTTTCATGAGAAGCCCCAGCTAAATATGTGACAATCTATTCTTAACACAACTAGAGTAACTCTTTAAACCTAAATAAGATCATGTTACCCGTGGCTTAAATCCCTTTCGTGGCTGCATTTAAAGAAAACGTATACTCCTGATGGGCACACCAGGTCCAGCAGCGACTGGCCAGCTCGCTCCAACCTCATCTCCCAGGCTTCTCCTCTCTCACCCACTCCACGCCAGTCACAGGGACCTCTTTTGCCATCCCAAGTGCACCAGTCAGCACCTTCACACGTGCTGTTCCCCCTCTCTGGAATGCCTTTTCTTCCTCTCTTAAAAAAAAAAAAAATGAACATGTGTATGTGTGTGTATCATTTTTATGAAAGTAATGAAAGCACACAATTTAAAAGAGTCAAATGATATTATGGTATTATAATATCCCAAATGACTTTATGGGATTATAACCCAAAACCAGAGGCCTGGGGAGGCTGGGAGGACTAGAAATCGGGTTCCAATATATAGACTTGTGCTTCCACCCTTATTTTCTCCCCGCACTGCCTCTGGGCCTGGCATCTATGGAGCCCCTCAACTTTTCCATGCAGTATAAGTCCCCTGGTGTCCTGGTGGACTGAGGGAAGAACAATTGCCTAGATTGGTGGGATGGAGGATGGAATCAGGGCATCTCAGTGAGCTTTATACTGACTTTCAAACCATTCTCTGGATTTCCTTCCCACACCTCCATCCCTGCCCACCACAAGTCAGGTGCCTTCAATTCCGGAGACTTTCCTGGGGAGCTCAGTGCTGTGACGTGGCACCCTGTTTGCAAGCATTTGGTATCCAGCATTCTTTTTGTTTTGCTCAGTCCTCCTTCTACTCTTTATTCTCCAAATATATTTTCACTCTTTGCAACCACAATTATCTCTCTCTTCACCCATGCTCTTTGTCTTCTGAGCTTCTTTCTCATTAATTATTTTTATACTCAGTATTGGTAGGACAGTGGAAGAGGTAAGGATGAAAAATGTCTTATATCTGCCATTTTAACTAGAGTGCATCTTCCCTTATCTCATTTTTGGACTTTTCATTCTTTAGATATCGGGTTCAGAGAGGTGGACTTCCCCTGACCATAGGTCCAAGTAGATCCTGCTGGGATTATCTATTACAGTACCCTATTTGCTTCCACTGTAACATTTAATATTATTTCAAGCCGTGTCCTTATTTATTAACCTTTGAACTTTAAATGCATCTATTTATTGCTTTGTTTGAGGTCTTTTTGATCCTACCGGAATGTAACTCAGGGAAGGCAGGGACATATCTATTTTCTTCAATCAATTTATACTGAGTGCTTAGCACAGGGCCTCACCTTAGCAGATGCTCAAGAATTCTTATTGATGAATGTTGACAAACATGAAGATCGAATCTCAGACTTCACTGACAGAGCACCACCAAGACAGGAACAGGCTAGGAAAAAAAGAAAAAGACAAAGACAAAGATGTAGCAAACTGCATAAGAACCAAACTGCCTGTGTTCGAATCCTAGCACAATCAATCATTTCGCTCTGCAAGCTTGTCGATAAATTGCATTAAAATGGAGATAATAGTAGCACTCCTACCTCATGAGACTATTGTAAAGATTAAAATAAGTCAACATATCTGGAGGTCCTAGAACAATGTCTAGTGCACAGTCAGCACTACATTGATGTTGGCTTGGGAAGGCCTTGGCTAGGTGAGGATTAACGTTGCGCTCTGAAAATTTAAGGTTAAGCTTCCATAGAATGTGAACAAGTTGGCATTGCATGTCTGGAATGCTCAGAATCCAATTTTGAATTCTGGGTTTTACTTCTTAAGTTTTCATTGTGTTCCCACTTATGTCCAGTACTTTGTAAAGCAGGGCCCCTTGGGGTATTCCCAAACACAAGACTCCTCCTTGGGACAAAGTATGACAGGAAGGATGGGGTGAAGGATTATAGGAAGGGAGTAACTTGACAGGCTTCAAAGAACAGATGGTTTGGAAGGAGTGGGGTGTGACGGTGAAGAGAGGGGTGTTAGGCAGCACACAGGATTTGGTTAGAAAGCCAGCTCTACCACTAAAGCTGTACCACCTTGAGCCATTTGCTATATTTCTTGGTGCCTTCATTTCTTCAGCTATGGCAAATGTAATAGGAGATGGTGTATGTAGAAAACTTAGGTCAGTACTGATGCAGAGGAAAATCCTTTTTGTATTTAAGTCATCATCATTATTATTAGGATTAATCAAGAGACCTGGGTTCTAACCCTACCTCTGAATCTGACTGGTAAGGTGGCCTTCGAGGATTCATTTCCTTTTCTATGCAAGAGGCTCATCTACAAAACCAAGTCACACTTTATATTCCTTTGCAACTTGTGAGCCAGATTTCTGCCCGTGGTTGCTGGAGACCCCCTACGCCCACCCCCTTTATACACCCATACGCACTCCTGAGATCTTAGGCCTTTTTTGACTTTTTTTAGGACAGTATTTCCAAGTTTTGCTCTGCTGCTCTACAAAATTAGCCTATATTAGAGGATGAAGGGTCAGGGAAGCCAGCTCCCGAGAAGGCCCTTGATCCCCACTTCCTGGTATTCACACTCTTATGTGGTGCTCTCCCCTAGTAAATACAGCTGACTGATAGCCTATTGGTATAACCAATAGAATTTTTCAGAAATGTCAGACTGTAAACTATTTTTTTAAATTTTAATTCCAGTGTAGATAACATACAGTGTTATATTAGTTTTAGGTATAAATACAGTGATTCAGCACTTCCATATATTACTCAGCTCTCATCAAGATGAGTGTACTCTTCAGCCCCTTCACGTTTCCTCCATCCCCCACCCACCCCCCGCTCTGGTGACCGTCAGTTTGTTCTCTACAGTTAAGAGTCTGTTTCATGGTTTGTCTCTCTTTTTTCCTCTCCTTTGTTCATTTGTTTTGTTTCTTAAATTCCACATGAGTGAAATCATATGGTATTCCTCTTTCTCTGACTGGCTCATTTCACTTAGCATTATGCCCTCTAGATCCATCCGTGTTGTTGCAAATGGCAAGATTTCATCCTTTTTATGGCTGAATAATATTCCAATTGTGTGTGTATGTATGTGTATATATATCTGTTCCCCAGATCTTAAACTTTGGATTATAGTTCCTTTTGTTTTTCTGAGTGTTTTTTGCATATCAGGGCACTACTCTGAGGTTTCTTGAATACCCAGGCTTACTCCAGGGTCTGACAACTTTCAAAGACCTTCTGTTGCACAGTTATCCCCATTAAGGTCCTGAGTGGGCCACCTGTTCCTACAGATAATAAAATCTGTGAAAGAACAAGAGTTGACTACAATTGATTAACACCACTGTCTCTTTCTACTTCAGCTTCCACTCTGTCATTCCTGCCCTCATGTTCAGTGGTGTTAGAGTGACCATAGGTATTTTTAGCATCTAGCTAAGGGAACACTGAGTGTAATTTGGATTTAGTATGACATGTTTTTGTGGTTCACAGACAATTCTGTGTAGAGGTACATAATTTCCTGTCTTCTCAGGCTTGGAATGTCTCCCAGCAATACTCCCAAAAGTACTGCTCTGCTGACACAACAGGGCATCACGGTAAGCAGATATCCTAGACCAGGACATATGGGTGCCAGAGGCATGTGAGACTCTGGAGGAGGAAAAAGGAATGAAACACACAGAGCCAGACACTAATCTGTGAATAGTTCTTCCAATCTTTAGATGGATAAAATTGTAAGCCAAAGGTTTATAAAGTACATCTAGTCAAAACGATCCTACTAAATTAATTAAACAATTAATCATTCACGCTAGAATAAAGACTGAATTATTTTCCTGTTCACTCTTTAGAAAATGATACCACAAAATAACTTTCATATAAATAAGTGAATAACCAAAAAGAGAAATGCAACCAAAAAATAAAAATTAGGAAAACAAGTATGAAAGTGTATTGGTTACCAGGTTCTCTTTGTAAACAAAAATTCACTTTCAAACCTTATTTTGTATTCACCGTTTTTTGTTCTTCTTAAGGGGAGCCCTCAAAATTGTATTTGCTTCAGTCTCCACAACACCACTCTTTGCTCCTGCGCCTTCCCACTCAGCTCCAGACCCCAGCAGAAAGAGTTGCTTCCTTTCTGGGTCCCCTCTTGGTTTTGGCTTTGATCTGCACTCCTCTCCACTCTACTCAGTTGTTCCCAGTGGCGCTCGTGAGGACCCACCAGCACCTCTTCCTCTTGGTTGAGAACCTTCCATTTTCTGAGTTCATGCTTGTATCTCTACTAGCGAGCATGGACTTCTCTCGCCCTGAAACCCAGTTTCTTGCTGAAGACCTCATGTTCTTTTTCATTGACAGGAGCCCATGACAGCCTCAACTCTCTCCCCTTCATACCACCTCAAAGAATATTCTTCCAGTTTTCTGGTATTTCCACCTGCTTCATGGCCACTGCTATTACCCTGTCAGATCCATGGTGCAGGGGGCGGGGGGCGGAATATATCTGAGTCACTTACTTGTGCTTAGGGCAAGTGCAGGCATGGTGAAGTTTGCTGAGGAAATAATACAAATAATTATATATCTATTGGCATAAAAGTGAATATTTATGTGGCCAACCTTTGTTTACAATTCAAAATCTCCTAGCTCCAACTAGGCAAAAATCCATGAACTTGTTGGGGGTGGGGAGAGTAAAATGTTTTCACTGTAGGGATATCCTCTTTGCTTTTCCATTGTTGAGACTTCCTCCTTAAGTTTTCTTCTATTTTTTTCTACCCTCTCCCCATCCTCTCATGTTCTCCTAACATATACACGTATACGTGCACACATGCGCACACACACATTTACACTTGTAGGAACACATTTACAACTGATAGGGAATTACCCAAGGCTTATGGTTAGAGTTATTTTATTTAATGCTGCAATTTGTTGTCCAAGTTGCTTTGAAATCTGGAGAAGGGGAGAAGAGAGGAAACCCCATAGTCAGGAAGGAGTGGTACCCTGATGGAGGTAGGAAAGGCTCTGTTCCAGCTAACAGTTTGCAGAAGGGATGAGAGACACTTTTCTTTAAATGGGCCTCAGGAGAGAAAAACATATGTCTAGGAATACATCTCTGTTCATTTCTCATAGGTCAACAGGAAGGATGCCTTATTTTCCAAGTAATAATACGTTTCCTTCATTGAGATAAGTGACCTCTAGTTTTATTTCCTTGCAAACTAGATTATAACCCTCTAAAATGAAACACCTCACCCTATGTATTTTCATGGAATGGAGCAGACAGCTGTTGCATTTGCCTGTCCAGGATCCATTACCTGTTATTCTGATAACAGTCCACTGGGTTTCTGATGGCGGGGCTCACTCCATGCCTGCATCCAGGAGTAGGCCTTGGACTCAAGCTGTGTCAGACACTCTTACCCCAGGAAGTAAAACCTGAATAAAGTGCCAAAAAATGAAAATTGTTGCTTTTATCTCAGCCTCGGTGTATTGAAGAAAGGCCCATTTATTCCTGGCCTTGGATCCTCGAAGCTGTTCTTGCACGAAGACCTGGTTTTGTTGTTTTCACTTCTAGCTTATGAGCTGCTCCTTAATCTTTCAATTCCTTCCTTCCTTCCTTCCCTCCTTTCTTTCTTTCTCTTTCTTTGTTTCTTTGTTTCTTTCTTTCTTTGTTTCTTTCTTTCTTTCTTCTTTCTCTTTCTTTCTTTCTCTCTTTCTTTCTTCCTTTCTTCCTTTCTTTTCTTTCTTCTTAAGTGTTCCAGTATGGGTTTTCCTAGCTTGCAGTCAAAGAACCTAGCAGGTACAGATAGAGGAAAGGAGGTCTGAAATGTCAAGAAGACCAAAATCTGGAGCCAGACCCAGTTATAATTGTACAGCAGGAAAAACTTGTTTTCCTAACTTCCCATTTCCTTTCCGTTTTCACCTTGCTGTGAAGCCACAAATCCCTATCTTCACACCACCACTTCCACAACACTCAGTGCTATGGTGCCTTCTCCAGTTTCTTCCTAGCAACACTCATCTCTGAAAAGGCATGAAATCAGTCATAGTTTATTTGGTCAATACTTTTTGAACACCTATTATATGTCAGACACTGCTCCAGGTGCTTGGGATATATCAGCCAAATCTCTGCTGCGGTGGGAGCTTTCAATCTAGTGGTGGAAAACAGACAATCAAGTAAACAAATTAACAATATAATTGGGCAGAGTGATAAGTATTATGAAGGCTGACATGATAGAGAATGACCGGGTGGTTTGGGAGGGCTTCTTTGAAGAGCAGACATTTGAGCTAGGATGAAGATCAATTGTGGGAACCAGTCACATGAAAATTTGGTGTGTGGGGAGGGGGCAAAGCTGTCTGAGCAACTAAAACAGCAGGCGCAAAGGCCCTGAGGTGGGGACCAGCATGTTGTGTTACAGTGGTATATATGGAAGAAAGAGGTACAAAAGATCAGGGACACATACAGAGGCCAGATCCTGCTGGGGTTTGTAGATGATGGCAAAAAGTTTGTGTTTTATTCACATTGTCATGTAAAGCATCAGAGGGGGATGGCATGATATGACTTACTGATTTTTAAAAGATAACCCGACTATAATATGGATAATCAATTGCAGAGCAGGGAAACCAGCTGGATGGCCATAACCGTAGTCATTGCAAGAGATAACGGGACTTGGACGACAGTGGAGATGGAGGGAGGTGGGAAGGTACAAGACTTATTTGGGCGTAGAGCTGCAGGTGTCAGAAAAGGACAAGTGATGGTGCATTTGCTGAGACAAGGATAACAAAGGAGGCAGAGGAGTGGCAGGGAGTGGGAAGCAGGGGTGCCGTTTTGGTAGTGCTCAGTTTGAGACCCTCCATCAGAGCTACCTGAGTGGAACTGTCTGGAACCTAGTAAAGGAGTCAGAGCCAATATAAAGTTGAGTCATTAGGATATGGACGGTATTTCAGGCCACAGGACTAGAGGAAATATCCAAGGGAAAAAGAGTGAGAGAAGAGAAGAGAAGAGGTAGTTGACTATCACAAAATTGAACTGTCATTCATATTTATGATTAATAAACTTCTCACGGTTCTTATTCAAGATCTTCTTCCAGATATTTGACCCTGATGAGCTTACCATCTAACACAGTGTTTTAAAACATTTGTTATTTTTTTAATGGCAAGATATTCCTCAAAAGAAATCTATGGCTAAATCTACATTTAGAATTGGGAGTGCTCTGGTTGTTGCTGGGTGGAGGTGGGGGGCTTATCCAAAGGCCCCACTCACACTGTCCCCCCAAGCACTGCCCCCAACACTCACACTCCAAATGGTCTCTGAGGACCCACTATGGAACTCTGGCTGCGGGGAAAACAAAGGGAGAAACCCCTTACCTCCTTCAAGTCTCTGGGCAAATGTCGCCTTTGCAGTAAGACTTACCCTTTACCACTCTGTAGAAAAATTACAGACCGTCCCCCACACCCTGAGTCATAATACCTTTAGCCTGTTCTTTGTTTAAAGTACATATCAAATGCTAACATGTTACAGGCTTTACTCATTTTTTGTGTCTTATTTTATATTGTTTGTCTCTCCTTGCTTGAACATGGGTTCCAAAAGGGCAAAAGGGCAGCGTTTGTTTTGTTTTGTATTTTTTCTCCCCTGTACTCTGATGTCTCCTACACACTTACAAAGAGTGCCCGGCACACAATAGCACTAAATAAGTATTCCTGGACCAAATGAATCCATGAATGAACTTAGGTGGACACGGTATATTTTTTAATTCCTCAAAAATTTATTGAATATCTAGATAAAGATCCTGTACTCAATAATACAGGAAAAATAAAGGCATTTCGAAAATGACATTTTAAAGAAGGCTGTCTGATCCTAGTCATCTGGGAAGACTCACTAGTATAATTTCTGATTCTGGAGAAAAAGTAGTATTTCCTTTCTCTTTTGAATTGTCACACTGCTAGATTGGATTGCTCATCTCAGTTACCCTCCCCCCCCAATCCTAGAATAGTATTCTGCATCCACACCTCTCACCATATTACTCAGCAGTGCCTCCTTGGAGAGCAGGTGGGGTTTGCATCTCTGACTTTGGGCTTTGCCATGTGACTTGCTTTGGCCCCTGCAACGTGAGCAGCTGTGTTTTGAGCAGAAGCTTTCATTGTGCTCACATGGTCTGGCCTGTCCTGGGCTTTCACCATCTGCATGAGACGAGCAGGTCCCCGTCAGCCTCCAGTCTCAGAATGAGAGAAACGTAGAGCAAACCTGAACCCAGCCCACAGCCTGAAACTGAGCCTCCTGCCAATCCACGGACCCGTGAGCAAAAAGTTCATGTCTGTTGCCATAAGCCACTGAGATTTGGGGATTGTTTGTTACCCAGAACTAGGGCATGGAAAACCAGGGTAATAGAGTCACAAATAAACATAATGAACTTACAAATAGGGACTCTCCTCGCTGGAATTTAAAAATGGAAGGAAAATTCCACTTTCCATTAAAATCAGAATTAGAAAGCATTTTGTGGTTTTTCTAAAACTTCTTTGAAGGTGAGCACCCTGAAAAATGAAAAGGGAGGCATATTTCCTAGGGGAAATATGATTTAAGGTGCTGCTCTAACAAACTCAAGAGGACCTTGCAGTAAAGAGCACAAGGGTGGAAACAGGTGAGTCCTAGCCAGGCTATGTCCTCTCCTTCCTTGAGTGAGCCTTGGGCCGTCTAGTAATCCCTGGGTATTCCTGCATCCAGAAAATGAGGACAACAAGAGGTGGAGGGTTGCTAAGGTAGCTTTCCCTTCTAACATTAGATGAACCACATTCTTATGTAGAAGCAGGAAAAAGTTATTATGCAGCAAGAGAAGTAAAGTACTAATGGATGGAAACAATTAAGCATTTTTTAAAGAAGCAAAAAAAATACTTCATGCAGTTGAATGATTCTGCCATTATTAATAGAATTTAAAAAGCAAACGGAGAGAAAAAGGGCAGTCTTAGACCAAATCACCTCAAAAGGACAAAACTCTTGCAGGTAAGGCTTGTGGATATTTTTCTCTGATAAGAAAATAAGTAGAGGGGCAGGTATCATTTTTGTTCATAAGCATAAGCTTTTTTTTTAAGTAACACGTGGCCGGCAAAGAAGACATCCAAATGGCCAAAGTACACATGACAAAGTGCTCAACATCACTCGGCATCAGGGAAATCCAAATCAAAACCTCAATGAGATACTACCTCACACCAGTCAGAATGGCTAAAATTAACAAGTCAGGAAACGACAGATGTTGGCGGGGATGCAGAGAAAGGAGAACCTTCCTACACTGTTGGTGGGAATGCAAGCTGGTGCAGCCACTCTGGAAAACAGTATGGAGGTTCCTCAAACAGTTGAAAATAGAGCGATCCTATGACCCAGCAATTGCACTACTTTGTATTTACCCCAAAAATACAAATGCAGTGATCTGAAGGGGCACATACACCCCAATGTTTATAGCAGCAATGTCCACAATAGCCAAATTATGGAAAGAACCTAGATGTCCATCAACAGATGAATGGATAAAGATGTGGTATACACACACACACACACACACACACACACACACACACACACACAATGGAATATTATGCAGCCGTCAAAAATGAAATCTTGCCATTTGCAATGATGTGGATGGAACTAGAGGGTAATATGCTAAGCAAAATAAGCCAATCAGAGAAAGATAAGTATCATATGATCTCCTTGATATGAGGAATTTGAGAAACAAGACCAGAGGATCATAGGGGAAGGGAGGGAAAAGTGAAACAAGACAAAACCAGAGAGGGAGACAAACCATAAGAGACTCTTAATCTCAGGAAACAAATTGAGGGTTGCTGGAGTGGAAGGGGGTGGGGGGGAAGGGGTGGCTGGGTGATGGACATTGGAGAGGGTAGGTACTATGGTGAGCGCTGTGAATTTTGTAAGACTGGTGAATCACAGACCTGTACCCCTGAAACAAATAATACATAATATGTTAATTAAAAAAATTTTTTTTAAAGTAACAAGGGACTAGAAAGTAAACATGTTGAATTTTGTTCTTGTCTGACTTTGAGATGGCAAATGCACAGGTCAAGTGTCGGGGTGCTTCTGAAGTAGGCTGCGCGATGTTCTTAGAACCACTTTCGTAGAACTGAACAACCAGCCTTGTCCAAAGCTTTCCCTCCAACTTCTGTCCAACACGCTGGGGGCAGAAGCAGAGCCGGAGAAGTGGTTACCCTTTGAAAGGCAAACTTGACGGGAGGAATTCCTTTTTAGCTGTCTTTTTCTCCCCCAACTCCTCTTCAAGAAGGATTATCTGTCTCAGTAAAATGTCTTGTCTTTTCCTGATCACTTTTTGCAGTCTGCCCTCACCCAGCAATCTGCTTTGTTCCATCGGGGAGCCCTGTCATCCCTCAAGGCAGGGGGAATCATCAATGGCATTTCACTTCAACAAATTAGCCACAGTGTTTATACTGCGAGTCCTGGGGGCTGCGCTTTCTTGCATCTCAAGAAATTCCCAGGATTCTAATGTTTTTGCAAGTGGGAGGATTTTGATTCAATGCATTTTACTTATTTAGCTTAGCATACATTATTGTATATGATCCTACTGAATGCTTTGAGCTGAACTCTTGGAAATATTCACACACACCACACACAGACACACACAGACACACACACACACACACACACACACACACACTCATCCATTGATGCAAATAAAGAAACCAGTCTGGTGCAGGGGGAAAAAACTGATCTGTAAGTTAGGACACCCAGAGACTTACATTCTGGGTCTGTTTCAGGTAAGCCAATCACTCACGGTGTGACTTTAGACAAATCACTTCTTCCCAAGATTCTCTTTCCTCCACTGTAGACTGAAGAATGAAGGGAATGGGCTAGATTATTCCTAATAGCTCCTCCAGATCTAACATGCCATCACTTTAGACTTCTAATTAGTAGCTAGGTAGAGATGAACTTTCTTAAGGCAAGATGGTAGGAAAACAGCATGAATCATTTCAAGAGTCAGCTTTCACCTTGCATGGGAGACATCATACAGGGGGGCAGACTGAAAAGACAGCCCTCACAGAGCCACAAACAGCTACAAAAGAGGAGGCTATTAGAAGGCCTTTCCTATCGATGCCACCACTGTATTTTATTGTACTGGTCCTCATGCAGAACCCGAAGGATGTGGTCTCAGCATCTGAAGAGCTCACATTATGGGGCCAAGGGTAAAGGAACCACATAGAAAAACATCACAGTCAAGGGCAACCTCAGTAACTTCCTGAGGTTCCTTTTAGGCCCATGAGTTGATGCATAAGAAGAACAAACTTATTAATCAAAAAAATGTGGACCTGCTCAATGTCTAATTATACCTGTCACTTCTGTAGCCCACACCCCAGCCTGACATGGTTTCTCTCTCTCTGAAGTCACAAAGCCGTATTCGCAGACCAGTTCTTAGTTGATCTGTGTATTTTCTGTGTCACACGTCTCTTCCACGTGACAGTTCAAAATTGTCCAGAGAAACACTGAAACCTCTCTGTAGAACAACCCAGCAACCCAGACCACACAAACCCTCTCTCTCCTCTTCTCCTTCTGAGCCTCTTGTTAAATTCTCAGCCATCTCTCAAGGCCAAGCTTAAATCCTTCCTCCTCCAAGAAGCCTTTCTTGATCCCCTCCCCATCAGACTTAATCCCCCCATCTCTTAGACTCCCCAAGCACTTTGTATCTTTATTATTTTAGCACTTACTTACCTGAGTCTGTCTTATATTAAAGTTATTTTAGGCATCTGTCTTTCTTATGATATTTTGAGTTTCTAGAGGGCAAAAATAAGTCCTATTTTTCTTTCTATTGTCTATAGCATCCAAGAAAATGCTTTGCACATTGTAGGCATTTAAAATTGTTCCATGAAGTGTGAAGGTAGAACATGAGTGTGAAGCAGGAAGCATGTCTTATCCATTCTTTTATTTTCAAGCACAAAATGTTTTTTTAGGTAGTGAATTCTTAAAATTGTTGGATCACTTGTAAATGCATAAAATAATGCAAAACCACTAAGGTAGAAAACCAATTAGCCTTGTAATTTGTTTGTATTGCACATTAAAATAAATTCAGTCTATTTAATCAATGTCAAGAATGAAATTTGCCAGTAATATTCATGTAGAAGTAAATGCTCCTTTCATTCACCCAATGAATTTATTTATAACGAGTCCCTACACACTTTAATTTGGAAGGAATGCATACTTTTAATGAAACACTCAGAGTATTTAATTAATCATTTACAACAAGCCATAAAAGACATGAAAAACCATCTTTCCACTTAAATGACTATTTCCTAGTATAACAAACTTTTCCACTCCTACTCAAGGCAACCTACGGTAATTTCTGTTACAGTATTTTATGTTTGTCAATTTCACCATCTCCTCATTCTTTTTCTCCCTTGTGTATGTATGTGCTCGATCAATTAAACTAAATCAAAGGCTGGTAAAGTGAGCTTGGTCTATCTCAGCCTCCCTCTGCTCCTCCCTCCACTTTACCTAATGTCATAACATCCTTCACATACACTTCTTAAACTTCTCCAAAGTATTCTCTTAAGTTTGAGCTTGGGAGACTTGTGGAAAATTTCAATATCTTGCTTAATTGCCATGTTTCACGCCTCTTTTCTATATTGGGTTCTGTGCAGTTCACTAAAATCCAACTCTCAGTGACCGGTGTTCCTTGAGCAAAGTTAATCAAGAAAATGTACTCAGTGTCTACGATAATTACGCTTTGTCCCTCCCCACAACCGGGCTATTATAAAATGGTAAAGGTAGTTTGATTTAACCTAATGCTTAAACTACTACACATATAGAACAGTTCCATGGGAGGAGGGTCCCTTTTTGTTTACAACAAAAGACAGAGAAATATACTTCACATTTCTGACAATGACCATTAAATCAACAAATAGTTGTTTACTTTTTATTGAGCATCTGTTTTGAGATATGTGCTATTATGAAAGGGCTTATAATCTTGTTGGGGAGAGAGACTATTATCAAATTTTTCAATACATTGCAGTCAATGCTATAATAAAAGTACATTCTAGAGTTTCCCACAGGGAAACAGGGACAAAAGTTAAAAAAATCTCTGGAATGTGAGCAAGAAACTGTGCAAGTTTTGTGGGCAATCCACGCAAAGATAAACCAGATCTCAAAGAGTTGAGAGCACAGTGGGAGAGTGAGGGCTCGAGCTCACAGAACAATGACTTAGTATAGAGCCGATTATGTATCAGAAGAAAGACACAGTCATGCTATAGACACTGCTTTCAGATGCAGAGATGAGAGCGGTCTTCAAGGATGAGACAGCCTTGGAGCTCCGCCTTGCAAGGAGAGTAGAATCAGGTGCATCTGGATGGGGAAGGAGAGAGAAAAATGGGAATGTGAGGGTTGAGTGAGATAGCACATGACCTTGTTCTGCTCTGCACCTTTCTGAGCAGACACTAGATACTGTAATGTTGCCTTTTGCTTCTTAAAATGTTGCTTTGCATGACCTAACCAGTCCCCAGTCTCTCCTTGCTGACCTTCTCATCTGCTACAAATTGTGAGAAATTTTCAGTGGAATTAGAGCTTTCTTGTAGTCGTCCTCGATAGCCAGGGAATAAATGGGGAATGGCACCATCTGAATGATTAGCTCATTTTCTCCCACAAATTCACATCTCACATTGTTTATCATAATTAGACAGCAAATGTACCAGGAAGGAACTCTGTTTTACAAAAGAATCCCCCTATGTTCTTGACCGTCTGTTTAAAAGAGAGAAAGAGGGGAAGGAACCATAGCACAATAGTACAGAGCATGGACTTTAGCTGCTGGGCCAATGACAGTAGCCACTAGGCAGACATATGTGCTTACTTAACTATTTTTTTTAAGATTAATTAATTTACTTGAGAGAGAGGGGTGGGGAGGGGCAGAGGGAGAGAGAGAGAGACTCTCCAGCAGGCTCCCTGTTGAGCGCCGAGCTCGATGCCCCATCTCAATCCCAGGACCCTGAGATCATGACCTGAGCCAAAACCAAGAGTCAGATGCTTAACTGACTGAGCCACACAGGCACCCCCATATGTGGCTACTTATATTTAAATGAATTACAATGAAAAAAATTAAAAATTAAAATAAAAAAGTTCAGTTCCTCAGTCACATAAGCCACATTTCAAGTGCTCAATAACCCCATGGGACCAGTGGTGATCCTGTTGGACAACGCAGATACAGAACACTTCTGACATGAGAGAAAATTCTGTTAGACGGTGTTATTCTGGACCCTTACTGCTTGGTGACCTTGGACAAATTACTCTATGCCTCAGTTCCCTTATCTGTAAATGGGATAATAAATAATGCCTATTTCAAAGGCGTCCTGAGCAGAATAAATGAGTTAGTATTTGTAAAGGGCTTGGAACAATGCATCGCATGTGGTAAGCCCTCCATAGGTACATATTAAACAATGAAAGCTCACATAATTTACATATCTGAAATATGGCAGTGAAGTCTAAGTGATATCCAAACGGAATACGAGGGGATGGGGTGGAGAATCCGTTCCTATTGTTTCCCACTAACTGAGGTTCTCTTCCCACCTCTTCTCCTGGCCTCTGTTCATGTTTATTTTGTTCATCTGGGAAGACCACCAAGCAGGAGCTGTTCTCTATTGCACAGTGAGTGCTTGATAAATATTTGTACTAGAAATAATAATGATGTATATGGAAAAGAATCGCTCCATCATCTTGGAATTGTAGTCACTGCCAAAACGTAGATGACTTCGAGCAACTCGGCTGTGCTCCACAGCAGATTAGGAGAGGAAGTGAAAAACTCAACTTGTTTGGGGATTTATGATGAGAAATAGTTCTGGTAACCAAAGTCTCTTGGATCCAACCCAGACTGGTAATCCCCACTTGGATATATATTTGGGTGTTTTATCATAAATACAAAAAGGGAAAAAAAATGAGTCCCTTTGCTTGAGATACTCAAACTGTGTGTTGTTGAATGGAATTCTCCCTCACTCTCCACCCCATGCAGATGATGGACAGACTATGAAGAGAGAAAGTGATGTCTTTAGGGTATGTACCCAAACTACAGACATAAGTCTCTCCTTCCTAGGAAATGTCTGTGCCTGTGCAAAATACAGTATGTGCCAATGACAGGTCTAACCCTCATGATCAAACAACAATCAGCCTTCTCTCATGCCATTCTCATACCAATTTGCCCTCTGTTCCACCTCTGACTATCCAAATTCTCTGCATTCCTCCAGGTCCTTGTAAAGTGTCCTTACCTCTAGAAGGCTTTTGCTGATCACCCCAGCTGGGCACACTCCTGTCCTCTTTTGAAATCTTCCTATCATTAACAAATTGCCGCCAGGGGCACCTGGGTGGCTCAGTTGTTAAGCGTCTGCCTTTGGCTCAGGTCATGATCCCAGGGTCCTGGAGTCGAGCCCCGCATCGGGCTCCCTGCTCGGCGGGAAGCCTGCTTCTCCCTCTCCCACTCCCCCTGCTTGTGTTCCCTCTCTCGCTATGTCTCTGTCAAATAAATAAATAAAATCTTTAAAAAACAAACAAAACAAACAAAAAAACCAAATTGCTGCCATATATAATGTCTGTGTGCTTACATGTTTATTTCCCCTATTGATCTAATGTCCTTGTAGACTTTGCGACTAGCACTGCATTTTGAACATAGCAACTGTTGCTAGCTGTCTACTCTAATAATCTTTCTTTCCTTTTTATGTAGAAAGAGAGCACTGATTTTTAGCCAACTCTCTCTCTTTCTATTTTTAAAAATTTAATATAAATTGACTAGCTAACAATTTGCCAGATTCCTGACAGGTAGGTGTGGCTATTTGTCTAAGTGCCTGACCAATGAGATAGGAGCAGAAGTATAATATGGAACGTCCAGTATGTCTCTATGGAGGAAGCATGCCATCATTCTCCCTTTCCTCAGTCTCTGCTTCTTGGAACACAGATGTAATGGCTGGAGCTCTGGCAATCATATCAGACCATGGGATAGTAGTTAAGTGCTAAAGTGAGAGCCTTAGGTCTACCAGTCTCTATGGTGTCAGCATTCTAGTCTAAGACTGCCAACTTGTATACCTATTTTACATGAGAAAAAAATATTATATCTTTCCCAAGTGACCGTTTTATTGTTGTTTTTCTTGTTATATAAGGCTAAACCTAATCCTAAAGCATTCATGCAACAATTATTTTTATTAATTTATATATGATTATGTGATTATACTTACTTTCTGCCTGGTAGTGACTTATTTTAAAATTTATTTTTAATTACTATGCTATATTTTTAAAACAATTTTAAGTTCACAGCAAAATCGAGTGGAAAGTACAGAGTTTCCACATAACTATTCCCCCTGCTCCACCCCACCCCACACACACTCAGACTGCCCTGTCATCAACATCCCATACTCGGTTTTGCTACAGTCAACGAAGTGACATTAACACATCGTTATCTACCAAAGTCCATAGTTATCATTATGGATTACTCTTTGGATGTCCATTGGTTACATTCTATGGGTTTTGACAAATGTATAATGACATGCATTGATCCTTATAGCATCATACATAATAGTTTCATTTCCTTAAAAATCCCCCGTGTTCCCCCAATTAATCTCTCCTTCCCCCCACCAAATCCCTGGCAACCACTGATCTTTTTACTCTGTCCATAACATTGCTTATTTCAGAATGTCATATAGTTGGAATCATATAATATGTACGCTTTTCGGATTGGCTTCTTTCACTTAGTATTTTGCCTTTAAGTTTCCTCCATGTCTTTTTACAGCTTGATAGCGCATTTCTTTTTCACGTTGAATAATATTCCATTATATGGATAATAATACAGTTTGTTTATCCATTCACCCACTGAAGGACATCTTGGTTAGATCCAAGTTTTGGCAATTATAAATTAAGCTGCTATAAACATCCATGTGCAGGTTTTGTGTGGACTTAAGTTTTCAACTGCTTTGGGTAAATGGCAAGGAGCATGATTACCGGATGGTATAGTAAGAGAATGTATAGTTTTGTACGAAACCATCAAACTGTCTTCCAAAGTGGTTGGATTGTTTCGTATTTCCCCCAACAATGAATGAGAGAGTTCCTGGTATCTCACTGTTGCTTTCATTGATGTTGAGCATCTTTTTATTATTACTTTCAATAATCATTCCTTCCTGCAGCATTGTGAGGAAGGGTTGCATTGTTACCACCACTACTTGGCCACAGAGGAAACAGAACAGAAAGGTTCCTGACTTGCAATCTTTCTAAGTAAGGTATGATAAGTTGTTGTTAAATTTCTCACCCATCCAGCTAATGGTGGCTCCACTGTTGAACTTCCAAGGATTGCTCCTTCTGTTTGATGGGAACCGAGAGGCTTTCTCAACACTTTGAGAGGTGGCTACGTCTGGCCATGTCTGTGTCATACAGAAGAAAGGTGACGTTTGGTAAATCCACACCTGAAATGAAAGAGCAATCACTGCACAACACACTGCCGGGAGCATGTCAGGCTGGGCAGAACCATGCTTGTTTATTTTCAGGCAAAACTTTCTTTTTTTTTTTATCTGAAAAAACAAAAGCACAAAAGCCTTTAGACAAAACAAAACAATCAACAGAGCTAAAACCACACAACACAAATCATACCAAGTCCCTCATATGTGAAGCACTTTTTAGAGTACCCAGCAGACCTTCATAGCATTGCAGATGTTTTCTGGCAGGCTTTTAATTCCCCTTACACAATTCAGATGTGACTGCTAAATTTTTGTCCTTTGGAAAACTGAATTTCCTGTGCATTACTTTCAGTACTGAACTTTGAATGCCTTGGTTGCTCCTCAGCTCTGATTTTGTCCTTCGAGCTCAGGATGGTATTACTATTAATCAAAAATCTGACAGATGGAAGAGAAAAATGTTGCATATCTTCAAATTAACTAAACTATAAAATATGGCACACATCATAATTCCCTGCTCATGTATAATGAAAATCAAACTCTTAAAGAAGAGAAATCAGGACAAGAATTTCTGAAATAAACAAATTTTTAAAATGGATATGTTCCCTAGAGCAGAATTTCTCCCAGGCCTTTGAGTTGTACTATCTTCAATAATAAGAGTTTTGGGTTTTTAGTTTAGGATATGAAGAGTGGAAGACAGGACAGTCTGGGAAATCACTTAGTAGGACTAGAGGGTGTGAAATTTGGGCAATGATGGTGTTGGGGACAGGGGAAGTTTGGATCCCTCTGAAGATTAGCTAAATTTCTGCTTATTCAATAGAGCATGTCCTAACATTCCATACATACATTTTTGGCATCGTTCTGAGTCAATCAGCCAACTTCTTTTTATTGTTTTATCATAAGTAACATCAGAATTGACAAAATACAAAAGTAAAAGAAGTTGTCTGAAGTCAAGGTAAGAAACAAAGAAAAGGTAAAGAAACATTGAGCGAAATGTGGAGTAGAATCTTCCTTTTCTTTCTCATGTTGAATTGTAGCATCCATGATCGCTGCTTTCTCAGCAATGATGAGGATGAGAGTGTTCCTGGCCTTGGGCTCTGCCAACATGAGCCAATGGATTCTCACACCACAGTCAAGCAAGTCCTGGTTGTCTACTTTTTCTAGGAGGAATATGCCAATGTACATCTATGAATATCAGAGAATCAAGATGGCCAGAGGCTACAGGCCACGTGTTCTTCAGTGTTCTATGCTCTATTGAAATACATGGCCACCTTTTCACTAATGATTTTGATTAGAAGGCTTTGGGCCACAATGGAATATCCACCTGAAAGTGGCTTCAACAGGAAACCAAGAGGTACGTGGTCCCATGGTTTTAACAGAGGCTCAAGGACAACATCACAGCATCAAGATGTTTCTGCCCTGTCATCTTGTCAATCCTACGGTGGTGCCTTTAATCCTCAGGCTTGTCATTTCATGGTCACAATTTTAAGCATCATATTCTTTCACGACTACATCAAAGAGAGGAAGTACAGGTAGCAGGGGGAAAAAAATCTCTCTGCCTGTATCTCTCTCTTTTTATCAAAAAGAAAAATATTTCCTAGAATCTCCCAAGCTAGAAATAGTTAGAACTGAGTCCTGTAGCCAATTGTAGGTGCAAGATAAGGCTGGCAAACTGGATACCTATCTAAAATTTCAAGTTTTTATTATGGGAAGTGGGCTCTGCCAGGAAAGAAGGGGTAGGAGGGTGGAGTTTTCTGCCAATGCCATACGTTCAGAAAGATTGCTGGGTATCAAGAGGAAAAATCCCTCCTGACACAAATGATATTTATGGTTTTTATTGGGATGCAGGATTGTCACACATCCAAATCATTCAGACCTCAGGAAAAAGTCAACGAAGTTTCTGTAATGAAAAAAGCCAATCATCCCTGACAGGATTGATTCTTCACCCTAGTCTTAATAGAGAAAACCATGATGCCAAGAAATTGACTCATTATAAGCTGAAAGACTAACCTTTTGTACCATGAGGCTGGTTTTGCTATTCCTTTTGTTGCCTGTCTCCCATAGCTTTGTGTCTTAATTCTTCTGGTCCCAGATAAGATTCACTCTATAAAACTTAGCTCTCATTGATTCCCTGGGGCCCAAATGTTTTTCACTGAACCACTGAAGTTGAATATTTTCACAAAATTTCCCAGAGAGAGATGGAGGGTGAGAACCCACCCAGCCCAATAAAATCTGCCATCTCCTCCTCCAGGGCCTTCAATCATCACCCAAGCTCGGAATACCGCAGCTCAAAAACACATCTTATTTTTCAGCTAAAGATGAAAGGAGTATTTTGAAACAGCCAGCACTTCAAGATTGGGCTCATCCTTGCTCAAGAGTCTCAGCTAATTAAGATGATCTTACCTTACCTTGCACAAACTCCCCAGTTCATTTCATTTGCTTGAACAAAGTGTTGGTTGGGAATTCTAAATTCTTTGCATGCTAGGAATAAAAATATTCTTAGTTCTCATAAAATGACCTTCCCTTAATAAAAGAACAAAAAGATCACCCACTAAACAAAATACGTAGTCTGGGTTCAACTTGAAGATTTGAAAATATTTGTGTTATCTCGGTTTTCAATAGGAGTTGCCCTGTGGGATCAAATCGCTATTTGTCAGGGCTAATATCCCCACCTCCTGTTTAGCCAGAATCAGATGTACCAGAGAAAAGGAAAAGGAAAATAAAGAGGGAAAGTCAAGCCTATTGCACCTGGCGCATTGTGTAATATCCCACGCTGGATTGCGAGGTGGGAATTCCTTCTTGCCCCTCCCTCCACATGTGATCAATTTACATCCTGGAACATGAGACTTCATTTCCTTGTATCTTTTTTTGTTCTAGCTCACACAGCTTTAAATGTTAGTCACGCTCATAAAATTATCTAATCCTTCCTCAATCCTACTCTCCCCTGCCTCAGCAGCCCCCCACCATAGTAAATGCCACAGGTGACTATGCTGGTTGTGTTAAATAGAAGTTGGTTGCTTTACATCTCTTTTTCTCCTGCTTACTTATATTTTCTTTTTTTCCAGTAGCAAAGATGTGCCCTGCTCTTATTTGGAATAAGCTAAAAAAAATAATAATAAATGCAAATTTTTAAATCCCCTGGAAGTCCCCTTTGATCTTGGTTAAATGGGCTTATTTGAGAATTTTGCTGTCCCCAACACTAGCTGAGAAATATACTCTGAAAGGAAGTGAACAAACTGAAGTAGAAGTGGGGGGCAATGGAGGACTGAGAAAGTTATCCAGAACAATCTTTCTCAAAGTATATTCCAGCACCCACTATTCCTGATGACTTACCGTGAGAGAGTTCCATAGTCAGATGTAAGGGACAAGTTCATGCCACATCCATAAGAGCTTCCAACTCGTAAGTTAAAGGTTCTGAGAACTTGGCAGTAAGTAGAAAACTGCTGGTCACATTTGTTTAATCCAGTGTTTCCCAAACTCAGTTGTCCTTGGAACTCTATTTTTGGGAGTCATATTTTAACTTCTTGTAGAACCATGCTTCAGAAATACCGCCTAAACAAGTTAGTCAAGACATTTTCTTTTGTATAAGTAATCCAATCACTAGTCTCTGTTCTGAACTTTGTAGTTCTAGAGGCAGAGGGTCGGCAGGCAATAGGAGAAGAGCACAGTATTAGGAGTCAGAAAATCTTGGTTTAAGCTTAGCTCAAAAGATAAAGTTCAGTTTCTTAAATCGTGATGCAATAATAGATATATTACTACTCATCAAGATTTATAGCAGATTGGGTAAAACAAGGAAGCAAATGGTCTTTGGGAAAAGTAAAGCATTATTATATATTACCTTTTGTTTGACACGTAGAATATGTTATCTTGAATTCCTTACTATTTACAAATTTTATGTTATTAGGGTAGTTATTGCAGGAACAAACAATCCTCAAATCTCAATGCCTTTATATAATAGAAGTCTTAGTTTTATAACACTGTTCATTTCAGAGGTTTCTGTTTAGGTAATTTTCTGGGGTGGATCTTCTCAGAGACCCAGGCCCTTTCCATCTTGTGACTCTTCCAGATTGTGGAAGCCACGTTGTGGCTTCAAGGTCACGCTGGCACCATGCAGCCAGCAGGGAGACAGGAGATCATGGAGGGACATGCCAGATGACTAAGGCCCTGGAAGTGGCATACACCACTTGTCCTTCCATTCTACTGGTCAGAACTAGTCACACAACCCTCCTCAATGCAAGGGGCCTTGGAAATGTGACATTTCTCTGCCCCGGGAGGAAATGACATAGCTGCATAAACACATAGCATTGTCTCAGGCCCAAGGCCTGCTTCCCAACTGGTCAGTAAGCCCCTCCATTTCTAACATTTGAGCCCTAGCTCCCAATAAATGTTAATGCAATTATGAACCAATTTAAGCAAGTTTGTTTTTCTCCCTGCATTATTTACAATGACCTCAATCAGTTTAGCATTTGGGACAAAGGTCTTCCAAGTTACTATGCACAATTATAGAGAGAACATAGGGGAAATACTCTGGTGGAAATCCCTCTGATGAGGGAGAGAGGACCTACATAAACATATCTAAACGCTGACTAGAGACCCTGTCAACTATTCAAAACCAACGACAGCTGTGCAGAGGAAATAGAAATCTCTAGAGTGAGAAAGGCAGTAAAGGAGGGGGATAAGCCGGATGTCTGAATTAATTAGAGCCAGAAGGAGATCATCAGAGAAGACTAAACTTTATACAGCATTTTTCAATAGCATATAATTTTCCTAACTATAAAAGGGACATGATTTAGAAATCATGAGAAAAGTACAAAATATTTTAAAAAATCATCTATAATCCCAATACCTATGCTCACTCCATACACATTATCTCTGTGGAAATGATTATAATTTACTTTTTGGTATAGGTTTTTCCCACATTTTTTCTTTTTCTAAGATTTATTTATTTATTTGAGAGAGAGAGAGAGAGAGAGAGCATGTGCACGCAAGCTGGGGGAGGGGCAGGGGGAGAGAGAATCTCAAGCAGACTCCCTGCTGAGCACGGAGCCCAATGCCACTGCGGGGCTCTATCCCATGACCCTGACATCATGACTTGAGACAAAATCAAGAGTTGGAGGCTTAACCAATTGAGCCACCCAGGTGCCCCTTCCCATGTTTTCTTTCTAAGTAACATACCTGCCTACTCCCCCCTCCCTCCCACCCCAGCCAACATCACACTCTACAGATTCTGTTGTTCATTTTTCAAAAACTCTGAACAGTTCCCAATATTCAGAGCATGGCTTTTAATTGGCTGCATACTCAACTACGGTTGGGCATAAATTTCTTCTCACTTTTCTTTCTTGTAGAGAATGGTGTGATGAACATCTCCTTGTACCCATATCTGATTCTTTTGTGCTCCAAAAGAATTGTAATAACGGGGACTAACATTTGTTGAAGTTTACAATTGTTTACCCTGAATTAAGTTCCTTAGATGCAAGATCTCATTCAGTCCTCAGAACAGCTGGGATGCTGGTACTATTAGTATCGTACTCGTTTTGCAGGTGAGGAAACAGTGACATAGGTTCAATAGCTCGTCCCACATGGCACAACCAGCACAGGGCAGAACTGGAATTTGAACATGGACTGGCTGACTTCTGAGTCTGAGCCCAATCCACGGTGAGAATACTCTGCCCCAGGAGTCCACTTGAATTCTCACCAGTAGATTAACCTCCGTGGAAAGTTGACAGGGTAATGGGTATGGCTTGAGAAGAGGTGCATATAATCAGGAGGAATAGTTTATGTGATGGCTTAGAGAAGAGAGAGGGTGAAGTTTTATGAGGGATAATAACTTTTGCCAGGTTGAAGTAAAAAAAATATGAGCTAGTATGTCCAGGGAGGAAAATTCGTTTCAAAGGAGGGTCTCCAAGCCAAAGTTCAGGAGTGTTTAAAAATTATTTAAAGAGACAATGGGAGTGCCTGTCCAGTCATACAAAGGGGAAGAATGTCAAAACAATACTTGATAAAGATGTACTCTGTTTCATTCTTTGATTTAGGAAACTGGCTTTGGCTTGTGGAACGAGATAAGATCCAAGTTTCAGAGGTCCTTTTGGAGACCTTTTGTCATAATTTTCTTCCAGTCTGACATGTTCTCTGTGGGAATGCAACTTTCTTCACAGTAGCTGTAGAATTCGAAGGAAGCCTGAAAGGCATGACCTTGGATGTCTCTTCCATTTCCAGTCTCCATATACAGCCACTTCTCTGAATGCATTCCAAATCCCAGATGGAATTGGGGCAGGAGCCATTGTTGACAAGAGACAAGAATGTTGACCAGAGAGATGTCAGGGCAGAGGATCGCATGATGGTTGTGAGCACAAGCTCTGTCCTCACACTACCTGGGGGCAAATATTGACACCCCCCCCATTTACTAGCCATATGATTTTATGTCTAATTATTTATCTTCTCTGTGCCTCAGTTTCCTCAACTGTGAAATGGAGTGATAATCTATTTCATAGAGTCATTGTGAAGATGAAATGAGTAAGAACAAGTAGTAAATGTTAGCTATTATTATCTCCACAAAGTAAAGCATGATCACATGATAATTTCTGTAGCTTGTCCTCTCTCCCCAGCTCTTGGAACACTAGGTCTCAGTAGATGTGTAAGGATTCAAACTGGGAGTCCAGTTCTTCCTAAGTCAGGTAGCTCTTGCTCCTGAGGAACAAACACCTCTTACTGAATACCCTAAACGTCAGTGCATACGATCACAAAGGACTACCTCTAACACTTTCCTTTTCCTTACTGAACTTTCTGGACAGTTACAGGGAGGCCCAAGGCCAGCCCTGGCTCTTTATGAACAACACAGACCAGTGTCCCTTCCCTTCCCTCCTTCCTCATCATTCACTGCTTAGGTACTCTCTGTTCACACACACATGCACAGAATTTAACTTCTCAGCCCATTTCCTTCTCTTTCATTTCTTGTCCTGTTACCATGGTGGTGGCAGAAGTTGAAGTGGGGCCCAGGGTCTTCTCTCTGTTTCCCCCTTTAATTATAAGTGATCAGATGGAATTAGACAACTAGAGACCGAGAATCATCTCTGTTTAGAATCTTAAAAGTACCCCCCCAAAGCCTTCTACAGAAATTACTCAAAAGTATCCATCTGCCATTGCAAAAACTTAGAATAGAAATTGGTCTTTCTAGAAGTTAGCATTTAAAATAATGTACAAATTGATCAATTACTTTTGAACCAATTAATAAAGAATATTAACCTTCAAATGATAATTTTAAAGTGCACAATAGTCTGCTACACTATGGGTTAAATAGAGCTTTAAGGGTAGTCTGGGAACCAAGTCCTATGGGTGACATTGTTTCTATGGGAAAATGCACTCTGAATTCCAGACAACCCATTTACCCACTAACTTTTGGGAAAGGACCCTTTAGTAAGTTGGAGACTGACTAAAAATACCAAATATTTTAATGTATTTTTTATCAATGTATTAAAAACACATTTTTAGGGTTTATCTTAATAGGTTGAAACAAATTCTAGACTCTTCCATGAGCTGCTTTCCTGACCTCTGAGGCACAATTAAAAGTAGGTTTGTGGATTTTCTGCAAAGAAAGGGCCTGGCTATTTTAATTAGCTTAATGTATGTAAAATCAATTATTTTGAGACAGTAGACAAACAAAATCATTCATATTGTTGGCAGGTTCGCACAAATGATTTCACAAGGGTAAATCATTTTCAGGTTACATAGGACAGATGCATGCAGTCTATGTGAGAATGTTTGGAAATATTTCGGACTCTTTTTCAAAGGCACACACTACATGTGCAATCAACTGGGATCTGTTTCTTTTTTTTTTTTTTAAAGATTTTATTTATTTGACAGAGAGAGAGACAGTGAGAGAGGGAACGCAAACAGGGGGAGTGGGAGAGGGAGAAGCAGGCTTCCCACTGAGCAGGGAGCCTGATGAGGGGCTCCATCCCAGGACCCTGGGATCATGACCTGAGCCGAAGGCAGATGCTTAATGACTGAGCCACCCAGCCTCCCCTGGGGTCTGTTTCTTTAGTTATTTCTTTATTACCCACAATAATGTTAGATTCCTCTTCATGGGGGTATGCAACATTTTTGTGCTATCAAGTTGTCTTTCTTTTGACCATTTTGTAAAGGATACAATATTTTTCCCTCACCATCAGAAGTTAGCTTCCCTGTGAGGTTTTACACAGGAGACTGAGTTGAGGAAATGCGTTTATAGTGCACGGTCTGTTTGAGACTTATTTTTAACAGAAACCAAAAACTGCAGCTCGTACCTAGAAAGAAAGGGCCCAGAACTGGCTGGAAGACCTGAGTTTTGGCCCTGACTCTTGAACTGAGTGGCTTTGAGCAAGTCACTCGCCTCAGAGCCTCAGAGCCTTTATCTGCACAACAAGGGCTTTGGCGTCTGTGACTTGAAGTTCCTTTCCAGATTTATGTTTTGTTTCTTGGGTAGGTAATAATATAAGGATTTGGGGGATGTATTCTTCCAAACTTTTGTCTTTCCACTCACATCACTTCGGTGGGGAGCAGACAGAGACTGCCAATAACTTTTTCTCAGCTCACATTAACTTTAAAATGTGTTTTAACAAATAAGCACGTTAGGTGTTCGTGAGTAACAATCAATATTCTCCAAACTTTGATTTCTTTCTTTCTTTCTTTTTCTTTTTCTTTCTTTCTTTCTTTCTTTTTCTTTCTTTCTTTTTCTTCCTTCTTTCCTACCCTTCCTTCCTCCCTCCCCCTTCTTTCCTTCCTTCCTTCTTCCTTCCTTCCTTCTTTTACTTCCTTCCTTCCCCGCTTCCCTCCTTCCTTCCTTTGCCTTTAAGAGGCAGACCAGTGGCTTTGGCTTGGGATCAGCTCTGCAGGTCAGGATCTAACAAAGGGAAATCCCCTATGTGCTGGAACCTTGCAACTCCAGAGATGGGCCGTTTATGAAAGCTGAAGTACCGCTGGGGTGAGCCAAGAAGCCACTTGTGATTCCTGCCAGTTGTCCCCAGTCCAGACCATTCAGAGGGAAGGGCTCTGCCGGTCTCCCGCCTCCAGCTGTCCAAACCCAGGAGGGCGGCACCTGCTGGGGAAAGCCAAGATACCCGTAGAAATGGCTGCCCGGGAGGTCACACTTTCTCTTTTGCATTGGCATAATTGCCCTTTTCTTAATTTTTACTACTCTTTCCCTAGACTTTGAAGATCTGGCTATTGAGAAGATTACTTTCAGACATTTAATTTCCCCCACGTTAATGTTTGTTAACTTTTAAAACCCAGGGTAAGGGGTGCCTAGGTGGCTCAGTTGGTTAAGCATGTGCCTTCTGCTCAGGTCATGATCCCCTGGGATAGAGCACTGAGTCAGGCTCCCTGCTCAGGGGGGAGTCTGCTTCTCCCTCTCCTTCTGCCCCTCCCCCCACCTCGTGTGCTCTCTCTCAATCTCTCTGTCTCTCAAATAAATAAATAAAATCTTAAAAAAAAAATAAAACCCAGGATAAATGGGAGGGAGATAGTGAGGGATGGGGAATGGGGTAGGGGGGGAGGTTTGGGAGGGGAACCTGGAGGGTGGTGGCGGGGGAAGACCAGGGTAGGCTGCAGTGGGAAGGGAAAGGGTGGCGATAAAGGATTGAGGAGATAAACGACCAAATGAAAGAACTGCGCAAGGCAGCAGGCAAATGAGCAACAAGACAAAACATTTCTTGAATGCCTACAACTTGCTAGGTGTTAGGTTAGGCACCAGGCATCCAGTAGGGACCAATGCAGTCACATCCCAGCCCCATGGAACTTACAGTCCACAGAGGGAAGATATTAAACAAATAATTAAATTTGTTAATAATTAGTAATTAAATTAAATGCTTTAAGAGTTACAATTGTGATACAACTGCAATGAAGAAAGACAGGGCACAGCAACCTAATCCAGGAGGCGAGGAGGGTGGTGTTCAAGGAAAGTTGAGTATTTTTATACCATTTTTCAAATAGAAATCTGAAAGTAAACTGCATTGCAATATGATGTATGTTTTTTTTCCAAATGAAACCCAAGCACACATCCTGCTCTGCCCCACCCTACACCCCCACACGGGAAGCTCCCACCCTCATCTCAGAATCAGCCTGGGTGTTCTGTGGTTTCACTACATTCTGAGAGCTCCCCTGCCATGCTCCTTCCCCCACCCCCACAGGTTCCTTGGGGGGCGCCACCTAGAGTTTGATGAACGCATAGCCAAAATCTAGGATATGTGCTATTTTTTTTAAATCGAAAGAATAAATAAGTAATCCATTAAAAAACAAATAAAAGAATTGAGTGAGCAAAGCGGCAAGCAAATACACAAACAAGACAAAAACTTCCATTCACTGTCCTTGGCATCCAGAGTGAATTAAAAAGACTCCAAGTTTTCTAGGAAGAGAATGGCTTTCTCTCCGTGCTTTCCAAGATTTGTTTTGCGAAGCTGCCAAGGAGAATTATAGACAATGAATTGGAAGTAACAAGTCTCATGGTGACATCCAAAGTGTTTTAAATCCAAACCTCAGAGCTAGAAAGTTCCAAGAAGATGCCTACAGTTAAGTCAAATTTGTCTTGTTTTTACTAATAACTGCCTGATAATTTATTGAACAGTCTGTGTTGCAGAAATACCTGTGGCATTAAAGGCAGATCCGAAGGGTGTGATTTATGGGGTGGGCTAATATTACAGCTCTTAAGGAAATGAAAAAAAAAAAGCACGAGATTTGTCATTTTTAAATCACCTTAAGGCAAGACATCTAGCTCTGTGTTACCACATTCCAAATAGCCTGATAAGAACAACCAAACATATTTCAAAAGTGTTATCACATACATAAAGATAAAGATGGAACTTATCTTCCCTCCTTGTGCTAGATGTATCCTTTCTCTCCGGAAAATTGCCCCAAAGAAAAAAATTCAGATAAGGAAAACTCACATTCATTCCCTCCATCCACTCATTTTATTTAAACATTTGCTGAGCACCTGCAGTGGTAATGTGGAGATGAAGGAAGATTCTGCCCCAGGGTGCTTATCGGCTAGTCCAATTAGGCTGACAGGTGATGCCAAGAAAGCAGATATGATAAGAGTGGGCTATTTCTAACTACTATCTAGAAATGAGAAGCATGGGGTGTTGAGGACTGCTGAGGGGCTCCTGTCCAGTTTGGAGAGGACAGAGAAGGCTTCTCCTAGGTTAGAGTGCTATGTCTTCACTTACCAACTTCTTGGAAGGCTAAGTTGAACACAAACATATTTACAAACCCAGAGAGATGAAGGTGCCACTTTCACTGAAAGGTTTTCCACCTGAGATAGAGAGTCAAGAGAGAAAAACATAATGGAAATGAATATGCCTAGGATGTAATTTCCAGGAGTATAAAGACCATTTTGATCTTCATTCTCATCTTTTCACTCCCATAGAGCTCTATCACTTTCATAATGCCTCGCGCATAATAGGCATTCAATAAGAATTTGTCAAAAGCTGGTTAGATGCAGAAAATCCTGTTACACATAGTAAAAAGTCAGTTAAGTGTCTGTTTCGGTGATCGACAGTTTAGTGCAAGTTGCTTTCTTAAAAACTTTCATTGGCTTTCCATTTTCTACTTCACCAAATTTCAATGCTCCTTCCTATTTTTTTTTTTTGCTCCTATTTTTAAAAATGATTTGCTCACTTCAATTAAATTTTTTCCTGTGTCTCCAAGTTTTTTCCTCCTACTCTTCAGGATGCACTGCCTTTGCCATTCACACTGGTTTGTTTACAGCCCCACCAACGTCTTGTGCATTCCCACTTGCAAACATTCACTGTTTTGGTTTCCCTCCTCTGGATTCACTCTTCTCTCCTCTTCCCCTCCAATCCACTTCTTCCTCAGATGTATGGAAATTCTTACCATTCCTCAAGAAGCATTTTGAATTTACCTTGCTTTGCTATTCTCTCTCTTTTACTGTGTGTGTTGATTTCAAACCTGTATAAACTCAATGTCTATGTCACATTAATGAATCTTAATTACATAGCCCCTTACATCTTCCACTTTTATGGGTGTTAGTCTTACCTTCCCCAATAGACTCTAAGCTCTTAACAGTTATGCTTTCTGCCTTCTTCTTCATTTATCGAAAACAGCCACATGGCTGGCACAGAGATTCTAAATAAAGCAGTGGTGGAAGAAAAGAATGCATTGAAAACTGGGTCCAAATCATGGAAAATCTTCAATTCCTGGTTAAAAGACTGACTTTAACCTTTAGGCAGAAATAAGAGCATGTTCTACCATGTCAACCAGTCAAAGAAAAGGCAAACTTTTCTGAAAAGCTTCCTCTTCTCCATAGACTTCACCATTATTTGCCAAGTAGTTACCAATTGTTCATTTTGAAGAAAAATCATGGGGAGGAAAAAATTTAGGAAATACCTTCTCTGGTTTTCAGCATCTTGATTTCCACGTTCCATAGAGTTTTCTGAAAACCATTATGTGTGTTAGGTGAGTGGTCAACTAAATATCCTGCACTTAATTCCTCCTGTTTCTGTTATTGGAGAAGATTGAGTCTGGTGGTCTCTATGAGGTTTCAAATGAGCTGTGTTCCAACCAAGGTTTGGACAGTACAGAAATGGCTGACGATAACTACTCTTGACTGAAATTGGGCAAAGCAACTATACAGAGGCATCTGGAAGAAATGATAAAAAGAATAAAAATTAAAATTGAGTATCGCGGGCGCCTGGGTGGCTCAGTTGGTTAAGCGACTGCCTTCGGCTCAGGTCATGATCCTAGAGTCCCGAGATCGAGTCCCGCATTGGGCTCCCTGCTCAGCGGGGAGTCTGCGTCTCCCTCTGACCCTCTTCCCTCTCGTGCTCTCTATCTCTCATTCTCTCTCTCTCTCAAATAAATAAATAAAATCTTTAAAAAAAAATTGAGTATCGCACTTACAGAATCTTTTGTTTAATGAACGTTCTCTCAAGAGGCAAAAAGTTCATTAAGAACTTAATTTAAGGGGCGCCCGGGTGGCTCAGTCGGTTAAGTGGCTGCCTTCAGCTCAGGTCATGATCCCAGGGTCCTGGGATCGAGCCCTGCATCGGGCTCCCTGCTCTCCCTCTCCCTTCTTGGGCTCTCTCTCTCTATCTGTCAAATAAATAAATAAATAAAATCTTTAAAAAAAAAAAGAACTTAATTTAAAAGAAATTTTAGAAACTTCAGAGGTAAGTGCTCTTATAAAACTCATCTTCTGTATGGAGCAATGCAATAAACCACGAGTTGCATCTTTAGACCCAGAGAATTTAAACAAGCAAAAACTAAAGGAATGTATTTAGCAATTATCTGGTTTTTGCATTCAAACATTTAGGCAATGTTTCATTTGCCTAATGAAACAGCAGTATTTCATTTTTCCTCTGAAATGTGGGATTTCTTTGCCTGAACTAGCTTAATAACTATGTCAGGAAGTAGTCGATCCACATTATTCATGGATTCTGTAATTACAAATTTGCCTACTCACTATAATTTACTTGTCACCCTACAACCAATACTCATAGCACTCTTGCAATCATTCACCAACATGGACAGAATGGTGAAAATTTTGAGATGCCCAATGCACCATTCCTAGCTAAGGCTGAATAAGATGATGCCCTGCCCTTTTGTTTCAGCTTCTATGCAGTAGAAAATGTCCTTTTTGTGGTCAATTTTTGCATTTTTTATGCTTTTTGTTGGCTTTTTGCTTTTTAAAATGGCCTTCCCCAAGTGTAGTGCTATCTAGTGTTCCTAAGTGCAAGAAGGCCATGAAGTGCCTTGCAAAGAAAATACAGGTAAGTTTAATTCAGGCAGAAGTTATAGTGCTTTTGGCCATGAGTTCAGTGTTAATGAACCAATAGCATATATTAATTAAGGCATCTTTAAACAGAAACACATATAAGACAAGATTATATATTGATTGGTTGACAAAAAATGTTGTGATCAGAGACTTGCAGGAACCTAACCATACATTTCTTCTAGGAGTAATGATTCAGTATTCACTAATTCAGTGTTTATGGTGACTTTATATAGCACATTACTATGGCAAATAACAAGAATTAACTGCATATGGATTAAAAATCTCCATAATTCTTGATTCCCCATCAAGACTAAACATTTGATGAACTATTAGACCACACAAAGTGTGTGTTTGAACCTCAGCTTTGATGTCAGATATCCATTGGGGTTAAAAGTCTGATTGTCTACCCATTAACTGAGTGACTTTACACAGATCACTTTACCTTTCTAAGGCTACATTTCAAGGTTGCTGCATGAATTTAATGGAACAATGTGCACAGAGCCTACCACAGTTTGCATATGATAATTTTTTTGATATATTGTCACTATCAATTTCTCCACTTTATCTCCCAAGTAGCATATGATAATTTTTCTTTGATATATTGTCACTATCAATTTCTCCACTTTATCTCCCAAGTAGCACAAACTCCATTTTAATGGCTCATGAAAGTATAAGGATGAAAATGACTGTTGACAATATGCTTCACTCAGCTGAGGGGCTCACAGAGTCCCATTTACATAGAATTGCTTGTTAAGAGCCAGACAGGAAGCTGGGAAACCAACTTACAAATGATCTGCTTTTAGTTTAAACCTATTCCCAGGCAATTTTCTGTAAAAAATGTGGCCCTATAGTTATCACTTATCACGTACCAGGCACCGGTCTAAGCTCTACAACCAACTTGCCCCTGCGCTCTCTTCTCAAGTGGGAAACGTTAGTCTTGGGCTCCAAGGAAAACTACCTGGCCATGCCCTTGAAGATCAGGAGGCACTCCTCTGTGACATCTTGTCTGTCAGATGGCCTCTGGCATGGCTACGGACAGTCATGCACAGATGTGTCCAAGTCCATTTCTGGGTGGAGGGCTGCAAAGGGACTCCAGATTCTGCTGAAGAAGAGGTGAACATCCTTACCGTGTTTTGGCCTGGAAGGGAAGCATCTAAAAATTAATCATACCTTTTTTTTATGTTTTTTTTAAATTTTATTTTATTATGTTATGTTAGTCACCATACAATACATCATTAGTTTTTGATGTAGTGATCCACGATTCATTGTTTTCGTATAGCACCCAGTGCTCCATGCAGTATGTGCCCTTCTTAATACCCATCACCGGGCTAACCCATCCCCCCACCCCCCTCCCCTCTAAAACCCTCAGTTTGTTTCTCAGAGTCCATCGTCTCTCATGGTTCATCTCCCCCTCCGATTCCCCCCCTTCATTTTCCCCTTCCTTCTCCTAATGTCCTCCATGCTGTTCCTCATGTTCCACAAATAAGGGAAACCATATGATAATTGACTTTCTCTGCTTGACTTATTTCACTTAGCGTAATCTCCTCCAGTCACATCCATGTTGATGTAAAAGTTGGGTATTCATCCTTTCTGACGGCTGAGTAATATTCCATTGTGTATATGGACCACACTTCTTTATCCATTCATCTGTTGAAGGGCATCTTGGCCCTTTCCACAGTTTGGCTATTGCAGACATTGCTGCTATGAACATTGGGGTGCATATGGCCCTTCTTTTCACTACATCTGTGTCTTTGGCTAAATACCCAGGAGTGCAATTCCTGAGTCATAGGATAGCTCTATTTTTAATTTTTTGAGGCACCTCCATGCTGTTTTCCAAAGTGGCTGTACCAACTTGCATTCCCACCAACAGTGTAAGAGGGTTCCCCTTTCTCCACAACCTCTCCAACATTTGGTGTTTCTTGCTTTGTCAATTTTTACCATTCTGACTGGTGTAAGGTGGTATCTCAATGTGGTTTTTGATTTGAATTTCCCTGATGGCTAATGATGATGTACATTTTTTCATGTATCTGTTAGCCATTTGTATGTCTTCTTTGGAGAAGCATCTGTTCATGTCTTCTGCCCATTTTTTGACTTGATTATTTGTTTTTTGGGTGTTGAGTTTGAGAAGTTCTTTATAGATCTTGGATACCAGCCCTTTATCTGTAGCGTCATTTGCAAATATCTTCTCCCATTCTGTGGGCTGCCTCTTTGTTTTGTTGACTGTTTCCTTTCCTGTGCAGAAGCTTTTTATCTTGATGAAGTCCCAAAAGTTCATTTTCGCTTTTGTTTTACCAGCCTTTGGAGATGTATCATATCTTTTTCACTGAGAAAATTAGCCTCCAATTAGCATTTCTCCTTTACCTCCTTATTCGAAAAGAATGGATGACTCCTTCCTGGCCTTGAGCTCTGTTTCCAAAGTGTCTCTTCTCTCATCTTACCTCCCTAGCCAGTCGTTGCCAGGAGCAGGAAGGAAAACTCATCCCACCTTACTTGCTTTTCAGGAAGTTGCCATATCCCCATTTTTAAAAACCTTGCTTTCTTCTCCTTTACCTGGTACAATGAAGTCTCATCTCTTATTTGAAGGGAAAATAGTGAGATTAAGTAGACCCTGAAAATAAGGAAAAATAGCACTTACAATCTCAGAAACTCTACTGACTGAGCACTGCTGGGGATATTAATCATGAGGGCTTTTTCCAAAGAACATCAGAGCACATCTGGAAATTAAATAAAAATTATAGGAGGGTTCAAATCAACTGACGTTTTCCAGAGCATTCCTCAAGACAATTAAGAAGATGTTGCCCATGGAAGGACAGAGAAACCTTGATCCTGTTCTGCCTAAACAAGCCTTAAAAAAAAAAAAAAAAAAAAAAGGATCAAAATTCACCTCAAATAGTTTGGTTTTTATTAACTGCCTTCTCTGGAGCGGATCCACATATATGACTGAAATCTGCCTTCCTTGTATTTGTTTCATTTGATTTGTTTTTATCCAAACTGAATGGATGGGTGCCTATTTCTGAGTGGAATAGACACTACATAATTCTGACAGCCCAAGTTACTGGGAGCCCTAAGAAAGGAGGCTCTTTGCTGGGGAAACAAGGATGTAGAGACCATATCTCTCTTGAGAAATACTCTGATTCGATGACTCTCACCAAAGAGCCAAGGTCAAAAATAACTCTGGATTAGGCTCTCCTAAGACAAGAGGGAGGCAGTCACTTGGAGAAGATCTTCTTTGTTAGCAAGATGGCTGTTAGAGGGTACAGAGGAAGAGAAAGGAAGTGACTTCAACATTTTCCTTATCTGTGAGAAGCAATGATTACTCCCTGTGGTTTGGTACAGCCGGCTTGTCAAGGAATCATGGAGTTGGGCCAAATGGAGGCAAGAGTAGAGTAAGAGCCAAGTTTGGTCTTTGCAGCCCCCTACCCTCTCTTCCCCTTCCTTGCTGTCTCTCCCCATTCTCTTGCCCCTCCAAGTACCCAGAAACCTCTAGCAAGTTGACAAAATGCTCCAGGTTCCCCAACTCTCTCTGGGTCATTTAACTTGAGTATGACAAGTTAAGTTGTTTAAAATTCATAAGATGACATCCTAACACCCAGTACCTCTTAACGTGACTGTCTTGGAGATGGAGACTTTATAGAGGTAATTAACTTAACGTGAGGTCTTTAGGGTAGTCCCTAGTACAATATGCTGTTGCCCTTACCAAAAACGGGGAAATTTGAAGACAGACATGTATACAGGGAAGAACATCATGTGAACACAGAGATAGCCATCAACAAGCCACGGAAAGAGACCTAGAACAGATCTTTCCCTCACGGCCCTCAGAGGGGATCAATCCTGCCAACACTCTGATTCAGATGGCCAGCCTCCAAAACTGTGAGACAACACATTTCTGTCTTGTAAGCCACTCAGTCTGTGGAACTTTGTTATGGCAGGTCTAGCAAACTAATGTACTGGGCTACAGCGGTCCACTTGTTATGCATTTGGTTCCTAAAGTGTGAACCTCCAATCTAAGGGAGACTTGCAATCTTTTTCAGAGTCTCAAGATTTACATAGCAATTTTGGTGTTGATTTAAAGGCAAGTAAATATGTTCTGTGAATAATACATGTAGATTGCTCAGTGATTGTCCTTTGCATTTCTTTCTAGATTTAATGCCCATCACTTTCTACCTTTCTTCACTTTATTCTAGCTTCACTGATCTACTCGTTTCCTGGAGGGGAATCTGTTTTCTTGCCACAGAACCTTTTTACATGCTGTTCTCCCCCTCCTTAAAATACCCCACAGATGCCGAATGCTGACCAACTGCCCCTGATACTTTAGTCTCGGCTGAGTTGCCACATCTTTGGGGAGGTCTTCCCTGAACTCTGCCAAAATTCAGTTAGCTGCCCTTCCTATGTGACCCCACAGCATGATACGCTCACTTCTCTTCTATCAGTAAACAGATTCTTTGGTGATCATCTCTTTACTTGGTCACCTCACTCGCTAGATTAGGGGAGAGTTCATTTTATGTTCAATCTCATATTCACAGCACCAGGCTCAGTGCATACCAGAAAACTCATTTTTGCACATGACAATAATGCCTCAAAACATTTTGTTTCTGTGACTTTTCTTAATCAATAAATATGAAACTACTATATTAGGAATCCTCACTTTTTTTACATTGAAAAGTGGTCCTCAGCCTCAGAAGTTTGGAAATCATTGATGGAATCCAGAGGTCCCACAAAGGTGGCCCAAAGGCCTGATCCAGCCAGCAGAGGCTTTGGTTTGGCCAGGCCAGTGCTCCGGACATTTCTGGATGTGGACGGCTTTCCCTGGGGGTATGCAGGCACCACAGGCTCCCCATTCCCACTGTGGGGGATTTACTTCTTTCCTCATTAGTGCCACCTATTTGGGCCCTAAGGCATTGGTTCCTTGAAAGCTCCCCCCACACCGCCAGATACTTCGTCAAACTTTACTTTCCTGATATTCCTCTCTTCAAATTATTTATTTAATTGAAAATAAAATTTAACAGGTTGTCTCTTTCAGAGAAAACCCCTATCTCACCCAGCACCTATGAGGGGAGTTATTTAGGGTCCATGTGCGCAGAGGATTTTTCCCATAATCACAGGAAACAAAGCACTCAAAGGAAAGTTAATGGTTATCCCCCTAGAATTTCACCTTGTCTTGTAAAAAGGATACAAGAACTGAAACTAAGTTAATTTTTTTTTAACCTCCAGTTTCCTTTTTGGATGCTGCCAGAGACACTAACAAGCAGAGGAACAGGCAAATGGGGAGAAAAGTATGGAGGTGGACAGGGTGTAAGATTCCACATGATCCCCAGTCAGAATGGTCAATCTCTAGGCCACACAATATCGAATCACTGAAAGCAGGGGATAAAATGCTGTTTTATGAACTCTTCTTCTTATCTCTTTAAACAACTTCAGAAAGGGAAAAAGCTAATTTCATCTTAGAGTATATCCAGATTGCTCTGGGTTCATGCTATGCTAGGGTTTAAATCAAATAGAATTGCTTACTGCATTTATTTTGGAGACTCTCGGGGGGAAAAAAAAAAGTGCTACGTAGCTGAGGCTGAGCACCAGGACGCGATGGATAATTCAGGGCCTTTCGACGTGGAGGTAAAGTCCCCACAAAAAAGAACGTCTGCCTTCAGTGCAATTCTCTCAGAATTCCCCCATCCCCCACTACAACCCTCTTCCATAGAAACGTCTCCGAGGACACCTTTGGTGACCCCAGAAAGTACCAGTTCATATGTCAGATGCAGCTTCTCTTCTGATCCCACTTCTGAGCTTGCTTTCAAGGCTGCCACATTGCTGTTCATAGTTACCCTTTCTTTCCTCCACTTTTGCCAGTTTTTAGTCCAATATGCCAATTGTCCTACACTTCCATGACTTCAGTCCTCAAACATTTTAACCAACAGTAGAGAATTCTGTAGAGCCCTTTCTGAAAAACTCTGCCTATAATCTCCTCCCTTCCCCCAGCCAGTTCACTCTTGCAGTGACTTCCTCAAAGAATTCCAACAAATTAGTTAGGCACGACTCCCCTTCCTGAAATGATGTTAGCTGTCTTTAATCAAGCTTGCTTTTCCAACTGTTCTCCATTTGATACCTTAAAGTAGTTACAGAGTCCTTCTCCCTAAATAAAGCTAGACTGACTGGCTTATCTTCTTATTCCCGGCATCTCCACAAATACTGATAATGTTTCAGGGAGGGGTATGGGTGATGAAGAGGGAAAGGACTCATTAAATCTTTTAACTTATCCTAGTCTTTCCATAGACAGAGACTTTTTCTTTAAGCCCAAAGATAAACATTTAAAATCAGAATCCCAGAGAGAGGCATCTCACAATCAGTCTTGGTGCTTTAAAAATGTTAGTATTTCCTCTACACATTTGAACAAATGTTCAAAGTAAGACCGCCTTAATTATTTGATGCCAATGGCATGAATTTCCTCCACGAATCATGGCTGGTATTTACTTGGTGCTGGCAGTGCCAAATCTCAACTTCTGAAGTCAAGAGGTTAAGTTATAAATACCTGCTATTAGAGAGCTGCAAAATATTTGCCTGAAGGCTTTGATAGTTTAAAGCTTTCCATTATTATGTATACAGATATGTATATTCTTGTAGCTATGTATACTTTAAGATACATATGTATCTCCACAACACCTCATGTGTGGTCATGATATCCATCACATAAACTTCTGCATTTTCCAAACCCTGGGATACAATTTCAAACTATACATAAACGGACTTTATACTGCACATATGCCCCGCGCTGGGCCCTACCACGTGGATGGCATCATTATTTCCACACGGTCTGATTCACAGTCCAAACCCAGGAGAGGGTCGCAAGGAAAAGACGTTTAGGACCAGGTTTCCAACTTGAAACTCTCCATGGGAATTTCTAGAAAAACTCTGATACTTCAAGGGGAAAAAAAGTGAAGAAGGACTACAAACCAGAACCAAAACCAAACAAAAGGAGAAGCATTAAAAAGTTATGTGATGAAGTGGGATACTATAAAGTTTTTATTATGACTTGTTTGGAAAGAGCTTGTTTAACAAATGCAGTCATCCTCTATTCAAACGCAAAGCAATAAAAAATTTTACAGTCCACTATCACATGCCATAATGCATATGGAATGGTTAAGCCCAATCAGATCTTGGAAAGAAACGTTTTGTTTGCTCTTCTAGGAAAGTTTGCCCTTTCAAAGAGGAAAAAAAAAGTGAAGGAAGAAAGAAACTTCTACAAAGTTTTGGGGATGAGGAATTGTCTGGAAATTATATCAACTAAGGAATGGGTGAAGAAAGGGGAGCCGTGTCTTTACCTGGAAAGAGAAAACTAGTGAGGGAAATGAGAATTGTCTCCACCTGTTTTGAGGGCAGTCTTGTAGAAGAGTTGCTCATTTTAGAGTTCTGATGCAAGTGATAAAGGACAGAATGAGATCCAATTGGTACATGTTAGGGTGAAGGAAGGGAGGTAAATGTGACTCAAGAAAGAACCTTTTGAATGATAGCTTCTCATAAAGGAATGATCTCCCTTGGGAATTATTGAGTTCCCCAAGCCTAGAAGATCAAGCAGAAGCTCAGTTAGCATCAAATATGAGTGTCATACATGTAAGGGGATTTTTGCAGCAGGTGGAGCCTACATGAGTTGACCCGGATGGTGCATTTCATATCTAGGTACCTGTGATTCTGAGATTTGCTTAAAATTCCAAGTGGGTAATTGGAGACATTTCATATCCCCTGTAAATCTGAGCATGCATCAGAATAGGATTTTCACTAGAAAAAAATGAAAAAGTATAAATTTGTTCTCATTGTTTAGTGGTTCCCCAATGGAAAAAAAGGGGGGGTTCTTTTTCTTTTTTTTTTTTTAAGATTTATTTATTTATTTGAGAGAGCGAGAGCATGAGCAGAAGGGGGGAGGGAGAAGCAGAGGGAGAAGCAGACTCCCCATTAAGCAGGGAACCTGACACGGGACTCGATTCTAGGACCCAGAGACCATGACCTGAGCTGAAGGCACACACTTAACTGACTGAGCCACCCAGGTGCCCCAAGGGGTTTCTTTTTTAAAGTGGGAAGTGTCAGGGCGCCTGGGTGGCTCAGTTGGTTAAGCGACTGCCTTCAGCTCAGGTCATGATCTCAGGGTCCTGGGATTAAGCCCTGCATCGGGCTCCCTGCTCCGTGGGAAGGCTGCTTCTCCCTCTGACCCTCCCCCTGCTTGTGTTCCCTCTCTCGCTGTCTCTCTCTCTCTCTGTCAATTAAATAAATAAATAAAATCTTTAAAAAAAATAAAGTGGGAAGTGTCAGAATAAAGTCTTTTTTGATCTCTGGTTTGGAGTAGTTTCTATTGTTTATTCATCACCCTTTTGTCAAATGTTTTCAAGTTGGAAATCACAATATGTTGAAAGGCTTTGGGGAAATTCCAAAAGGTTTAAGGAAATCTGAGCCCTCCAATTCTGAGCAGAAATTTGATGTAAAGTATATTAGTAGATTCTTTTCCTTCTACCTTATCACCCCCAAATCCCAGTTTCCCCAAATCACACATCCACCAAAGACACCTTCCTTTTGACACTCCTTCCTTCATTTTCACATCCTGTGTCCTTCTACATTCTGTTCTTGCCTCCTATAGCATCATTTCCTTCTGAGATGAAACAAAGGAAAGCTATTCTGTAGCTCTCTCCTTAATAGGAGAGACCAAACAAGCTCACTGAAGGGATAAAGGATAAGAAAGTTGGAGAATTGCTGAGCTAGTCTCATTATCTTACTCCTTGTTTATCCTCAAACTTGCCAAAAATTGCCCAGGAACAGACTTCCTCCTCCATCATTTAAAAATGATCTCTTTCTTCTACTTCGTTGCCAAACTTATTTCATGATACAAGAGACTCTGAGATGGAAGAAGGCAAAGTAATAAGCCCAGGATGAATTTTATCCTTATTAAGTAACTTTCATTCCTCAGAATGCCCAAAGGCCTGACAATCTATATTTCATGCCCTTCTACCTCACCACAGAACTCTGGTCTCCATGCTGTAAAGGGAATGCACAATAAAATCAGAGGTAAACTCTCTTCAAGACTGATCGTCACTTCCATTATGCATTAGCATTTCTATGACACACTATATTGGTCAATGTTATATGACTCAGTCTAGACAGGAGGGAAAGGGGGTCTTCCTGTAAATGGCATTTCCACACATTTTCCTCTCTTTACTCATCTTCTTTCTTGGGTTCCCTTTTGGGGTACTAAATTTTCCCTCTCACAGAAAATTTTTATTTTAAACCCATCAGAATCCATTTCAGGAAGAAGTTCTAGGAGGAGAGCGTCTACTTCACAAAGCACAAAGCAAGAGGCACAGAGCAAAAGTTTCCCTTTTTTCATTAAGCGGAAACATGATGTAAAATATGAAATGTAAATATCACATGACCCCACCTTAAAGGAAAAGCTATCTTACCCACCAAGCCAAGGAAAAAGAGACACATTAACTATGCCAGTCTACCACTATCCATGGAAAACAGTGGATACTGGAAACAGTAAAATAGCTGATACATAAAGTATGAGCTTAGCAGGTATCACCTGTTTTACATTTAATATCTCATCTATTTCCCATAACAATCTTACGAGGCAGCACTATATTAGTTTCATCATGAAGGAGAAAAATGAAACATAGTGAGATTAAGCAAGACATGTGTAAGGTCATGCCAATTCTTGGAGGAATCTGAACCCACATTATTCTGGCTCCAGAGTCTATTCTCGGAGCCACCATTTTCCATCCTAAATCAGGTATTTCTTCAAGGATGAACGTGAGGACAGACACCCTTCCATTTTGAGTGGATCCTTCTCACTGCTTCCGCCTCTCTTTGGGTTCATGCATCTTTCTCCCACCTCTGCGTGGGGTCGATGCAGCGGCTATGGGAGTGAGCCCCCGAGCACTTGGGCTTCTTCATGACTGGCTAACTCCTGGCCAGTGGAGTCTTCATTCAGGTTTCATTCTTTTTCCACTGCTCTTTCCAGTACATCCTTCTCTAAGGAGTCTGTGCTTGAACTTGGGTGGGGTGGGGGCTGGAGGGAGGCAGATTGCCGTGCAGGCATTCGCTTCTCACTGAAAGGGCAGCTGTCCACTGAGTTCACACAGTAACTTGAGTAGGTGTGTTACTTAATACACCACAAGAAAATGCCCACCCTGAGAGTCTAAAATTGTGGATTTCAGAGGCCTCCCGCGGCTGCTCGGCTGTCTTCCAGAGCCCTGCTGAATTGCTTCCTCTGCAAGCAGGACCTTCTGCCAGAGACTTTGGGGGACTGTGGTTGTTGATCCGTGGTGAGAGGTGACAGGTGGCTGCTCTTCAGTGATGGGATGTTAGAGTTGATACGAAAATATTTTTTTCCAAAGGGGAATAGAGACTAGGTAAAGAAAGAAAGCCCTAATGTTCCTGCGCCTCTAGAGAAGGTGTGCTGGCTCCCAACCAGCTTTCCACACCCAGAGACCTAAATCCTCTAAAGACTCATTCTGGGAAGATCTTGGCATGAGCTCTGCCCATGCTGGGGCTTCACAGAGGTTTGTTTACCCGGGACCCCCTCACCCCACCATACCTCCTCACCAGCATCAAGGACATAGCTCCCTGAAGAGTGTGCTGACTGCTTCTACAGAGGTTGTTGCCTTTTTTCTCTCTCTTCTCAAGAAGAGCAAGGAAGTACTACAAATGGTCTAAACCATAATTCATGGCCAACAGACCTTCTTACTTTTGGCCCAAGGCAGAGCAAACTTCACACTGAAGAACTAGGAGCTTTTTACAACTCACCAAATGAACTTGCCACCATTGTGGCAGCACGGGAGGCAGCAAGTTCCTCAGGCCCTCAGGAGTGTTGCTTCCTGAACTGTAGAGTCCAAACAGCCCTCTGATAGAAAGTCATCTCCTCCTAGAGGCAGTAGATGGGGCACTTTTAGAAACACTGTTTTTTGGAGAAGAGTGGGATGTTTTGATAGTCCAATTAAAACACAGATCATATGTTTTATATCAATGGCTATGCTTTTGTTCTTTACTCAGGTTTCTGTTGTTTAAGCCTTCATGGAAAAAGCTGCTCCTCAGGCCTAAGCCGTGTGGCTTTCTTCCTGTTGTGATATATCAGGGTCTTCCTGGGAGGCTGTGCAACTGTTCCCGAGACCAGGAATTCATTGTGGAGACTTCCTTTCTCGAGGCTTTCCCTAGAGAATGAAGCCAGGCTCCACCCTCTGCCTTTGGAATTGGCATCTGTTAGCACTACTCTGCCTCAGTGGACATTTGTCATTCTTTTTTGTTGCCCACCTCAGGATTTTTGGTGGAAGGCCATATGATTCACTAGCAGAGAAGCTGAAAATGCTGCATACTCACTGTTTTCCAAATTTCTTTACAGCTAGGACCCAATCATATGCACCAGGCTCCCGCAATTGGAGGCACCCGTTTCAGACTTAGAATCTGGGATTCCCCCGATGCAGGGAGTGTGGATGGCAAGGAAGACTCTGGCTGTGGTGGCAACTGCAGACTGATCAAGGCTAACCAAGGCCTGGGGCCAGCTGGGGGATGCAGTGCCAGAGGCAGCATCCTGGGGCTTGGAGCTGGCGGGCTAAGGGGCGCTGGTTGCAGAGTCTAGGGGTCATAGGCAGCCTCAGGGTCCTCACCAGAGCAGTCCCACCGGTCGATTCTGGGCATTATTCCTGACTTGTAGAATTCAACCGGTTCCCTGGCAATTCTATGAGCTACTCAACAGCCTTTAATAAATTCTTCCTGGAGAATGGCTTTCTGTCTGGGGCTTACAACTTAAACTCTCCTGACTTAAAACAACAGAAATAAATTCAGCATAGAGAAGAGTTTCAATTTCTTAAAATAACAGAAATCATTCTGGTACAGCATGGTAGATAGGATGGGCTCTGCAGGCAGAATACCTGTGTTTGAAGCCTGGCTCTGAGACTTCCCAGTTTTGTGACTAAACACGTTGCTGGGACCCTCTGGCCTCACCAAGAAAATGTTGATAATCCAGTTACCTGTCTCACGGAGCTTTCTGAGAATTAATTGAGTTTATATATGTAAAGTACTCAAGATACTGCCTGTTACATAATAAGTGCTTAATAAATATTAACAGTGATTTTTTTTTTTTAATGAGGTGGAAAGAAGGAGTATGGATAAAAGCAGGTTTAGAAGTTCCATGGTGGGAAATTGAAGGAAATCCAATAGGATGACTTCTATGTTCTGGGCAAGTTAGAAGGTGACAATGAGAGGCAGGTTGAGTGGCAGAGAACAAAAGTGGTACATAGTGAACTGCTGCAGAGAAACTCTGTGTACATCAGTCCCATCATGGAGGCTGCTTCTCACCACTTTCTCAGGGCTTCCATGCAGTCTGGCAGAGCCAGCTTGCCTCCGCACAGGGATGAACAATCAGAGTCATTTTGCTAATGCTACCTCAAGAGCGGAAAGGTCAAAAGCCTAGTGTGTCGAGTACCTCAGAGCCCTAACCTCGTCAGCAATATCAAGAGAATTTAATGTGAATATGGAACACACCAGATATACAATTGGGAAATAGCCTTTGTGTTCTGGTCCCTTTGCAGTAGTTCTTTGTTTCTCGCAGTTTTTAGATTTTATTGTATCGTTAGGGTCATCACTCTGTTTCCTTAATGTGTGCAACTGCAGACATCCGCCCGTTGGGGCAGGCAAACTAACCTGTCAGTGGGTGATGGATGTTTTCCTATTGCTCTGCTGAAGAGCATTAAGTTAAGCCTTCACTTCAGCTCTGCAGATAGTTGAGACAACAGATGGCCTTTCTTGCAATTCTGGGGAATTGCTGCAATAAGAGTTTCAGAGAGTGGCTTCTATTTGTTGATGGCTTAAAATAGACGGAGGCAAATAAAGAACTATTATTGTTATGTATGCCAGGGAGTATAGTAGCTAGTGAGGGTGGAGTTGGAGGAAAGGAGGGAAATCTTGGTCCAGCTGCCTTCTTGACCTTGCAGGATACAGTAAATTTAAGCTACAGAGTAGATGAGGAAAGCCAGAGTAGTTCTGAAGAGGTCAAGTTCTATCTATAACATTTGAAGAAGTTGAATATCCTTTTTTGGGGACAAAATTGCCATCTTAAACAAGCACAACTAGAAGACAGACAATGCCAATCCGTTTTCAAGACTTAGTGGTATGCTACAATGAATATTGACTCCATCCATTAAAAAATACTTATAATCAAACTCTGGGACTTGTGCATTTTTTCAATGACAGTTTGGAGACATATGGACAAGCTTGATATCACTTACCATGTTCTCTGAGATTTCTATGACAAAGAGAGGCCTTCAGGCTATCTTGAAGCAAACAAAGTTACAGCACCTTCAATACGCGTGTGCTTTGCTTCTGTCTATCTCTGACACTTTAACATTCACCATAATAAGAAGTGTTCTGTTTTACGTAAGACTAGATTATTTGATGAACTCAGGGGATTTTTAGCAGTGCACTGACTAACTGAAAATAGTCATGTTCAGAGCTATGAGGCCCACAAAAAGAATCAACAGCCTGGTGGGAAGCTTGCTATTTATATCTCATGGCAAAAATCTTGTTGCCATCTTGACATTGCGGTTTAGGGGCCTCGCTGATGGCATGTCACAGGATGGCTTCAAGCAAAATGTGCCCAGTGATTTGATGGGATTTGATATTTGTAATGGTCTTGGAAAAGACAGTGTTACATGTATTAGAAATTAAAGAGGCAACTTCTAACATAAATGTTCTCTACTACATGAGGGTGGAGCGTTTTCTAATTCCAAGGGCAAAAAATGAAGACTCTATAATATCTGCATTTCATCCAGGCACACCACCCCTACTCAGGTGGCAGAGAATTATTCTACAATCTGCTTGCAGATCAAGGATGCAAAGTGTAAATGCTTTCAGCAGATGCTTTGAATCTTGAAGGCATATGTTGTTCATACTTCTTTAAAAGAAATCTCCAAAACTGCTGTAGTAGTTCCAATCATCTGACATTTGGGAACCTTGGTTACTTTTTTCATATGAAAGCAAAACCAAGAGTTGGGTCATAAAAAGACAGTCCAGTGCAAGGTGGTCAGCAGTTTATTCAAAAGAACTTCAATTCATTTAACATGAATGCAAGGTTGGGCACCTGGGTGGCTCAGTCGTTAAGCATCTGCCTTCAGCTCAGGTCGTTATCCCAGGGTCCTGGGATCAAGCCCCTCATCGGGCTCCCTGCTCCACGGGAAGCCTGCTTCTTCCTCTCCCACTCCCCCTGATTATTTTATCATGAACCTATATAAAGACTTTACAGTCAGTCTCTATAAAAGGTAGTGTAAACCCTCCAACATTTTTCTTTTTCAAAGACGTTTTGGTTATTCTAGGTTATTCGCATTCCCATATGAACTTTAGAATTGATTTTCTAATTTCTATCCCCCCAAAAGCCTGCTAGAACTTTGATTGGTATTGCATTGAATCTACACATAAAATTTGCCATCTTAATAATATTGAATTTCAAGGTCCATGAAAAAGGTATATCTCTCCATTCATTTAGGTCATACTTCATTTCCCTCAGAAATGTTTTGTAGTTTTCAGTGTACTAGGTTTGCCAATCTTTTGTCAGATTTAACCCCAAGTATTTTATATTCTTAATGCTTCTCTAAATATTTCTTATTTCAATTTCTAATTACTAACTTATAGAAATACAATTTATTTTGTTATTGATCTTTTATCCTTCAAATTTGCTAAATTTGCTTATTCTAGTAGTTTTTTGTAGATGTCATCAGATTTTCTGTATACACAATCATGCACTCTGCAAAGAAAAACATTTCTGCTCCCTCCGTTCCAGGATAAATGCCATTTTTCTTGCCTTATTGCTCTGTTAAACTGCCAGCACAATGTTGAATAGGAATAGGAGTATGAGAAAGCACATCTCTTTCTTCTTCCTGAACTTAAGTGGAAAGCATTCAGTCTTTCACCATTAAGTACTGTGTTAGCTCTAGGTTTTTCTTAGATGCCCTTTATTAGATTGAGCAGAAATTCTCTTCTATTCCTAGTTTGCTGAGCTTCTATAAGGGATAGATGTTGGATTTTGTCAAATGTTATTTTTGGATATATTCAGATGATGATATGGTTTTTCTTTCTTTCTTTTCTTTTCTTTTTTTTTTTTAGTGGTTAGTGCAATGATTTACACTGACTGATTTGAATGTCAAACTAAACTTGCTTTCTTGGAATAAACCTCTCTTGGTCATAAGGTATTATTCCTTTCATATATGCTTGGATTTGATATTCTAAAATGTGGTTTCAAAATGAAGCGATAAATATCTATGTTCATGAGGAATATTGATCTGTAGTTTTCTTATTTTGTAATGTCTTTGTTTGATTTTGGAATCAAGGTAATAGTGAGCTTACAGAATAAGATGGGAAGTATTTTGTTCCCTTTAAATTTCTGGAAGTTTGTGTAGAATTAATATTATCTATTCCCTAAATATTTGGTGGAATTCATTTGTGATGTCATTAATTTTTTTTCCTAAATTTTCTTTCTTAGCCTAGAAGGTTTTTAACTATAAATTCAATTTTTTTTAAAGATTTTATTTATTTATTTGACAGAGAGAGACACAGTGAGAGAGGGAACACAAGCAGGGGGAGTGGGAGAGGGAGAAGCAGGCTTCCCACAGAGCAGGGACCCCGATGTGGGGCTCGATCCCAGGACCCTGGGACCATGACCTGAGCCGAAGGCAGACGCTTAACGACTGAGCCACCCAGGTGCCCCATAAATTCAATTTTTAATAGATACAGTGCAAAGCAGGCTATGTATTTCTTCTTTGGTGAGCTTCAGTAGTTTGTGTCTTTAAAGGAATTTATCCATTTCATCTGTGTTGTTGAAGTTCTTGGAATAGAGGTATTGAAAAAGTTCCCATATTATCCAGATCTATAATATGCTTTCATTTCTGCCTCCATAGCCTTCATGACATTGTTTTCAACCATTTTACCTATACGTATGTCATAAAACCCATAGTACATTGCTATAACTTTCATTTAAATAATGAAATATTTTTTAAAGAAATTTGAATAATAATAAAAAAAATCTTATGTATTTTTCCATAGTTTCTTCATTCTTTTGAGTAGATCCACATTTTCATCTGGTAACATTTTCCTTCTACTTGAAGGATTTCCTTTAACATTTCTTGCACTGAGGTGCTGCTGGTGATAAATCTTTCAGCTTTTGTATGATTGAAAAAGTATTTCATTGAGTATAGATTTCTGGTTGTTAGTCATTGTTCCTTCAGGATTTTAAGGATGTGGCTCCACTGTCTTCTTGTTTGCATAGTTTCAGATGATGGATTCACTGTCTACCTTATCTTTGTTTTTCTGTATGTAACATGTGGCTTTTTTCTACCTACTTATAAGATTTTCTATTTATCACTACTTTGAGAATTTTGATTATTGCATGTCTTGGTATAGTTTGTTTGCTTTTTAAGATTTATTTATGAGAGAGAGAGTGAGCAAGCTTGGGGGGGGCAGAGAGAGGGGGAGAGAATCTCAAGCAAATTCCCTGCTGAGCAAGGAGTCTGAAGCAGGGTTCCATCCCAGGACCCTGAGATCATGACCTGAGCCAAAACCAAGAGTCGGACACTTAACTGACTGAGCCGCCCAGGCAACCTTATCTTCATATAGTTTTATGTTTCTTGTGCTTGGAATTCTTAGGGATTCTTGGGTGATTTCTGTGGGAAGATATTTTGAGACTGTGCCAATAATCGGTTCCTGATCAAACCTCTACACACCAGCCTTGACATCCATAGATGACTCATGCTGAATCCCATAGAAGTTGGTCTTAACACATAATTTGCTTTGTTTTCCAGAGGTATCAGCTATCCTGATGGAAGATTAATTGTTCTAGTGGTAACAGTCCTAATATCTTCAGTGGATCCACTGAAGATAAATATCAGAAGAAAAATTGTATCTACTCATTTAACCATCCATCCAACCATCCATCCATACATATTCCATTCATCCAATAAATATTTATAGTACTTTTATATATGACAGGCAGCGGAGATACAAAAATCATTAGACAAAGTGTTCACATATAATAATGTCCTGGTTTTAGCAGGGGAAAATAATGTCAACAACTAATTACAGTTCAGTGTGATTACAACAGTGCATTACAATGCAGGTAAGTATAAAATATATGGAGTACCAAAGGGACATAAACCTTATTAGCATATAAAAGAAGGTTTCCTAGGGAAGTAATATTGGAGCTGGGTTCTTTAAGGTGAGTAGGAGCTCAGGAAATACATGATGAGAGTGAGAATAAGCAGAATGTTCCAGTTAGAAGAAGCAGCATGTGATAACGTAGGGCAAAAGGACATAGAAGTAGTTCATGATCTGCAAAAGGGAGAGGGTAGCAGGGAGGGAAGGGAGACTGATGGTAGGGCAAGAGGAAGAGACTGGAAAAACTGAGGTGAGGCCAGGTTGGTGTGGAGGCAAACTGTTTTGATCATGTTAAGGAGTCTGTTTTTTATTCCCCAGGGTTCCCTCTAAAAGTACACATTACTGGGCCCCATCCCAAAGCTATTAAATTAGAATCCTTGAAGAAGATCTGGGAATTTGTATTTTAATAAACACCTGAAGTTTGGGAATCACAGCTCTAAGTCAAAGGGTGCCACTTCATGCTTTAAAACTGAGTGAAATAATCAGGTTGGTGTCTCAGAGAGATCATTGCAGGACTCATGGAGGATGACTTCAAAAGCAGAGCAGGTGGACACAAACATGCGTGGCACCATCACAGCGCTCCACCAGGTATTTGCAGTATGCAGGGTGCCAAGCCCTAGCTTTCCTGGAGCTGATCCTGGCTGAGTTTAAGGAATTTGTGGAAAAGTCTTGATCCAAACTGCCAGCATTGTCTCTTGCCTCTGATTTAGTCAGGCTGAAAAGATGATCCAGACACAAAGATGCTCTAGAGAGGACTGTTAGAAGACACTGGCCAGCAAGACTTGCCAAACGTCCCATTGTTGACTATGTGTATTACTCTGCATCCAATAGTAGGAGGTGTGGAGGATGCCGTGGATTGGTGCTCAACATTTATTTCACTCTCCTTCTAGTGTGGTGACTTTCAGACTTCTTTTCTAACGCAATCCACAGTAAGAAAATCATCTTACATGCAATCCAGCATACACAAATGTGTGTGTTGCCAAAACAGTGCTTAACCTTACTGAGTTGATGCCCTCTGAAATTTCTATTCTGTTCTATTTCATTTCTTCCAGTGCTTTCACGATTAATGAACGAGGGGTCCTGAGCCCCTGTATGAAGACCATTCTCCTAACGAGGTTTCCCGTAAAACAGCTGGAAAGCAAAAGACATTTTCCTACTTAACTGCAGCTAAAATTCTAGAAATTTTTAGGCTCTACAAACCAAATGCTTTCATATAGCTTTTGTTATTTCTGCTGGGCAAACATGTCATGGGAAATCCCTGGTCCCTCTTGACAATGCCAGCTGAGGTTTAGGCATAAGCATAGGCACCTTTCACAGGTATCAAGGAGAAAGACAATGGGGGCCATTTTTGCTGGTGACATTTGTATCAGGCACAGAATGGTTCTTGGGTCTGTAGCATTTATGGTTTCATAAACATGGTACTTTCTCAATCAGAACAGTTTCTAACTGCAGTGGCTTCAAGATCAAGGCCTGAAGGATCCTGATCATAGATTGGTGGGCATTGCTTGGGTGCTTAGTACTATGATGCACTCGGGGGTTGGGGGGAAGAGGAAGGTTACCAAAAGCTCACCCCAAAGACTGTTCTGTCTGCCCTTCCAATGATTCTACATGCCTTAAAAAAAAACCTGCAGTAAATCTCTAACCTGTCTAAATTAGCACAGGGGATTCTATTCTCTGCAATAGACCCTGGACATGCAGTAATCAGTCCTACTGAAGTACTAAGTACTAAGACATGGGAACTCAGGACTTGCCTAAGCTTTCACCACCAAAACTTATCTGGGTCCAGCCACAAAATGAATGAAGGACAACTATATCTAACAACATGAGTCATTCTTGGAATGACCTTAGAAACATAAGTTTGAACAAAAATAGCAAAACATACAAGTACGTGGTTCTGTTTATATAAACTTGAGAACACAGGCAAATCAAACCATATTGCTTATAGATACATCTATACTTAGGGGATAGATCAATAAAGAAAAGGTGTTTACCATAAAAGTGGAGAGAGTGGATATGTGATTGGTAAGGGTCCTGGGAAGACTTCTGAGGTGCTGGCTATGTTCTATTTTTGACCTAAATGGTGGTTTTACAGGTGTTTGATTTATGTGCTTTCCTATATGTGCATTATATTTTACCTTCTCTCTCATACACACAGGATGAAAAACTGAAACAATAAACAAAAATTTCAATAGGGATTCACACAACTTCAGGATTTAAAAATAATTTATGATCATCCAGTCCATCTACTCATCTGATACTTGAATCCCCCTATGACCCTTTCTGTCCTCTGCTTGACCTCTTCTGAAGGGCTGGAGTTGGGTAGATGTCACTCATGATACAGTAAACAACCAGGCAAGTAACAAGTGAGTCTCCCAGTTTTATTGTCACATAACTGTGATTGTCCCCCCTTTTACTTCAATTCCCAATTGTCAGGTCACTGCAGATGGTACTTAACGCGAAATGAGCAGCAAATCTAGCACTGAACCTTGGCACCCTCAGGACATAACTTCTCTCTCCCTGATCCTTAGGTAACATAACTTCTTTTATTCAGCAGGGGATATCCATTTGTTATCTGTTGTTTTTGTTGACAAACGACAAGTAACATAGCAATTATCAATACCATTAAAGAAAAAGAGGTACATAACATACAGGTTACCTTGAAGTACGAATTGCTTCCTTTTTCAAATGGGCGGCTAAGTTTGAGAAGGGGTATTGGGAGAGCAGAAATGAGGAGTGAGACAGAAAGAATACTCCAATCTGAATGTAGTTCTCTCATTTTCTATTTTCGGAGTCTACAGGATGACCCGGGAAATTGAGTAAGTAAAAGACAAGTTGCCTGGATCTAAAAGATCATCCAGTGGAGGAAAAGGCACAATAGAAAGGCTTCCACTTCTCCAGTCTTCAAAGAGAGATGCAATTTATTTTGAGGGGACCAATGTTGTCAGGATTAAATGTTAATGCCTGAAATCTTTTCAAGCAAAAGGTGCTATGTCAGCTTCAAATCATGCACTTCTTTCTCAAGTTCAACTTTTTTGTTTTTAAAGAAACACAGCCTTTTTGTAAAGAAACACAGCCTTTGCAGGAGAACTTTTCCAAAATTTTGTCACCTTTTCTTCCTGCCTCATAGCACTCTAAAGATATGTCTGCTGATTAGAGATTCCTGAATAAGTGGGTGTGATACAGAAGGATAATGTGTCTTTTGTTTGCCCAGTAAATATTTGCTAAATGAGTCACAATAAACAAATGAAAAAAATATTATAAAAGAATAAATAACCATTTGGAACTGGGTAGTTCTTTTTGATATATACAAAAGTTACACATTTTCATGAGAATGATTTCTGAGAATTACAAGTAATGATTCTATTATAACAAAAGACAAAACTAAATCAGCAAAGCTGCCTCTCTCCTCTACACAGGCAAAAGAAAGTCAAAAAGTGAAGCAATTATCTGGATAATTCAGACAAAAAATCAACTATTGAGGGAAAGGAGGCCCTTTTTTCCTGGCCAAATTAATTTGAGCCATCCAATAACATGACCCGCTAGAGTGGAATTTGGCATTAAACAGGCTTGTCTTGGCTCCCATCCAGCGGGGTTTAGTTACTGAATTCCTTAAAGGACATTGTTCAAACATGGTCTCCCATGTAACTGGGTTCCAAAGCATGAGCTGCAAGAACCTTGACATCACCAGGCGACTCTAGGGTATTACTCCATTAGATCGAATTATCCAGAAAGCCACTCTCATTCCAGTTCACCTTTCTGGGTTAGACAAAAGCTAAGTGTATTGCCCAAGATTTGCTACACAATAATTACATGCGAAAGTTGTGCCTGCCACGTGTGTTTGTAAGGACGATTCCAATTCCTAGACTGCATAGATAGAAACTGATGGGCAGAAGGTGACAACTATTCACTATTCTCTCTCTCGCCACCTTGGTCTTCAACATTCTCCGTACCTCTGAATGCACATTCGATTCATGACATAATTGCACTGACTTAATGAATGGTAGAAATCACAACTCTTGAACTGCCCACCATTTTAATTTACATGACTCTCAATTTGTTCCCTGAACACTTGTTTACCAACTAGAGAAAACAGAGGGAGGTCTTGCCGAGAGTAACCAGGTTGCAGAAATAGGAACTGTGGCCTTTTGCTTGCTTTCCTAGAGCTTCCATAGCTTTGCTGGCCACGTCTGAGCAAGGTTTTTTGTAAAATGACCTGGGGTTAGGCATTCTGCCCATGCGCACACCTGGCAGATCGAATCCTCCTATCCTTGGGAACTCGGATGCATGCTGAGTTCCCATTTTCTTTGACTGCAAAACAGACAGGGACCAGCTGGTTAGTGCTGACACGGCTCACACTACTGGCGGGAACACTATTTCAGTGTTCTGTGTTTGCTCATTATTTATCAATGGGGAGATATTTCTCCCGAGAAAAGCACGTCCTTTGTCTTCTGACGGAAAGTCCATTCTTCCAATGGGAGATGACCTAGAAAGGAAAAATTGATAATTCATTTCCCATGTGGAAGTCCCATGTGGAAGTTTTCATTTTAAAGGTTTGAGTTCAAATAAAAGAAGTGAATTGTGGCCCTAGAAATACCAAGATACTTAACTTTTGTCTGTAGCAATATGATTTTTAAGAGCTGAGCATGCCATCTCTCATTGAGCAGGTTGCTTTTATCACCAAGCACATATTAGTGTTACAAGTCCCATTAACTACTTGAATATAACTTCACACTGGAAATAATGTTTAACATCAGCAGCCTCAAGGCATCACCTAATGCAGTGCTGTGTTTGGTGTGTTCGTGTACACAAAGCACTTTCCTACGTGACCCCACGGGCCTCACATGAGCCTGGGGAATCTGGAGGATAGAAAAGTGGAGAATCAGACCCATAGCTAATAAAGTGGTAGAGAAGGGGTCTTTGATGCCTGTCCTGTCCTCTTCAACCTTCCACAAACTTTCCAACATTATGGGGGGTAACATTTTAAAAATGTAAGAAAAGGTATTTCTTAGACTTTCCCTGAAATTAAAAACCCCCAAGTTCTTATTCTTTCCTCCTCTCCTTTTTCTTCTCTCTCTCCCCTTCTTCTGTCTCCTTTTCTTCTTTTCTTGTTCTTCTTGGTCTTGCTAGATTGAATATCAGGGTCCCTTTGCTCTTTGAATTATTCATGCTACTCTGATTAACATTGTATTCATATTCATCCAAAGAAGCTTATTTGTGCTTAAGTTTTCCAAACATGAAACTAATAGACCATAATGGAAATGTAACTGATACTTAGCTATTGTCGTGAAAATAGATCTCATTACAATTATATGTGAGAGATATTAAAAAATAACTTTAAAGTGGGAGGCATATTTATGCTCTTCTGAAGATGAATAGACTTATTTATAGGTGGGGAGACATTCCATAAGATAAGCTAAAATTAATCATATTGCTGAAGTTTTCAAAGAGGTTAGAGTCCAAATTAAATATAGAAGGGCAAACCAGTTTCTTCCTTTTGCGTATTTTAATGAAGACTAGAGAGGCTGGAGAAATATTTATATTCTTTTATTCATATTTTCAGGATTGCCTCATGTCTCGATTCTTTTTCAAATCGCTCATTTCAGTGAGGGTACTTCAAAGTGAATATGGGTATTCTCAACTCCTCGTATCTTTAAAAAAAAAGGGTAGAAAAGGGAGAATTAATGGGACTGGAAATTTAAAAACAACAGATGTACTGAAAGTGTGATTACTGCCATGAGTAAGACATAACGGGGGAGTTCTACCACATTATGTAGCTTCGGTTGACGGCTGATTGTATCATAGAGAAACCGGAGCCCCAGAGCAGAGCTAAGACCATCTCTAGGAAACTGCTGATTTCCCTCGGAGTGCAACAGATAAGGAGCTGTTTCTCTCTAAACATAGCTATCTAACTGCTTTGTGGTTAACAAGAGACCCTGCGAAGAATTGTGGGTAATGCATTTAAGGCTGAATCCACAGTGGGCTGTGTGGTGAGGCAGAACATTGTGCTCCCAAATACTTGCTGTATCGTGCTGATGGAATTCGAGGGTCAAGGGGGATGGGGGGACCGGCTCTTCGAGTGCTCCACCGAGGAGTGGACATGGAGAAGTGAGCGGAACTCCAGAATCCAAGGTCAGAAGGAGACGCCCAACAGCACCACTTGTGCCGAAGTGAGATCTCTTCCATTCTGGCCCCAGATTTTTTTCTGTCCACAGAGCTACATAGTTCAGACATGACGCCTTGAGCGAGAAAACAGCGTCTTCAGACAGTGGCTGAGATAAGAAAAACAAGGCAAAGCTGAGTCCCAGGCACAATGGTGTGCATGTTGATATCACTGAGTTATGAACTATTTCCTTTTAATCCAGTTTCAAAAGATGACTTCCTCCATATGCAATTAATTCCCCATATAACTACAAGGAACTGCATATTTTAGAACAGTTGTGTCATCAGGATGAATGTTTAAACAATCTCTGTGGTCTCTTTCCCACAAACTGATTTAACATGTATATAAAGAGGCTTTTGGAATGAGCACTTTACATTTGCTTCTCAAACTTCAGCGTCTGTTTTCAGTAAATATTGAAGATGAAACTTCCCTCATTCATGCCTGGAGGACTGGCCAATTGCAATTGAGGAATGCAGTTCTTGGGCTTCTCATGAATAAAATTTTTCCGTTGTGAACTTAGTCTTTCTCGGGCCATGTCAACAGGACCACAACAGAATGGACGTGGGATAAACCACTCATGGCCATTGATTGAGCTAGCCTCAGATTAATATCCTAATTAATACCGAAACAGTGAGAACCCCACAGACCTGGGCTCAAGTCCTGACTTGGTCACTTATAGATGGGGTGACCATGAATTTGGTGTTTGCCCTTGGTGGTCCCAATTCACTCTTACTGCTCTGGTGTAATTATTAACGACACCCCTTTCGAAAGTGTCCCAGTTTGAACCAGAATGTCTATGGTCACCCTACTAACAGCGATTCCAGGCTTAGGTCTCTGCCCTCGCCTTTGATGGGTGCAGCAGTATGTGTCTTACTCTAAAGACCTAGTTCATAGGCCAAAATCATCAAAACAGGTCATGAAAATAACTTACAGTTAATTAAAACACAGCTATCTGTGTAACATAATTCATTGAATTATTAAGGTGTGGGTTTTCTTCCCACATGTTTGTTTGCTCTCCTTTTCCCATTTCAAGTAGAAACCAGTGCCTTTGTGCTTCCTTCCTTCTGGGATTGTTGCAGGATGAAAGGCAGAAGCCCCTGACGTCTTTGGCTTTTCCTGTTGTGTTTTTGTTTGTTTGTTTTTGTAAATACCTACAGCCATTGAAGAAATAAGTGCCCCGAACTCTATGGGAGAGGAGATGAATGGGGACAGAGAGTCAGAGAGAGAAGCTCTTCTGGCCAGTGGGGTGGAGAAGGACTACGGTCCCAGCTGAGAAAGTGAGCAGAGGGGCTAGTAATGAAGACACAGGCAGGGTCAGCTCTACCATTTTGCAGGGCCCATTGCAAAATGAAACCGTGGGACCCCTTGTTCCAATTTCAAGATGGCAACAGCAGAGCATTAAAAAAAAATCCAGGGTTCTTCTGAGCACAAGGCAATGTGAAACTATACAGGTCACATGACCATGCAGCTTGCCATGGCCAGAGGAGGTGGCTTCTTGGTGTGCCTAGCAGGAGGCATCCTCTGCAAAGTCTCCTAACCCCAAACGGCACCACCAAAATCCAGTGTACCACGGTGGGCCTTGAAAGGCTGGAGATCCCTTCCTCAATTGTCCTCATTCCAAGGAAACTGTCAGGGTTCTGGTGTGACTTTGGGAGGGACGGGGGCGGTGACATCCCAACAAGGATGAGGTCGATGTTCTTGCCATTTTAGAGGAAAGATGGAGGCTGAGAGTTAGAAAACTGAGTTGATTTAAAGAAATAAAGAAATTGATATGTTTTGCACACTCCAGTTTGTGGACTAAAATTTATTCCACATATGCTTTTATAAATATTTAAGTATATAAAACCAAATGTTTAATATAAGATCCACATTGTAAATATTCCTTTGAGAATATATTTCTGCATGGACTGGAATGGCTGAGCTTCTTAAAATATAAGTTCATGAAGTGGAGGGGAAGATGCCTGCTTTCTTGGTAAACCTCCATGAAATACCCACAGGTTTTCTTCACTGCTGCAAGGACTTTGATCTGCATTTAAAATTCAGATTGTTTTTCTCAAACATTTTCCTTATCCATTTCATGTGCAAAAACTCTGGGAGTCACCGACTGGTAGGTTCTGTGGGATGAGAAGTTCCCTGGTTTTGGTTAACTGTATATTTGAACATCTTATTTGTGACAGTAAATGTTAAAAAAAAAAAAGAAAGAAAGAAAGAAAGAAAAGAAAAGAAAGGTGATTCTCCGTGTGATATTTGAGCAAGTTACTTAACCTGCTATAGGATTCTTATCTGTGAAATAAGGATCATATCCACTTCTTGGGGTGTTGTCAGAGCTCAATAAGATGATGCTGAGCACCCAGTGCAGATGGAATACTAAACTATTGCTAGGTCCTGCACATGACTCTGCCATGTTAATCATACAAGGATAACCAATTTCTAGTTCATATTTAGTTCATAGGTTGTTACCTCAAGCTTGCTTGCTTGCTTTCTCTTCTCTCTCTCTTTTTTTCAGTAGTAAATGAGAGAACCTCCAACCACCATAAAGTTCTGGGAATTTTTTGGTTTTAACATGAAGATAATTGACTTGTCCCCAAAGGGACAAATTAGCACCAATTTCCTCAGATGCCCATGGACCACAGAACAAATTACTTCATGCTGCTGCTGGCCACTCCAGGCCTTGGGCAGGTATTGAATCACTGAGGAAAATAGATATCATAGTCTTTAGTGGTGACTTAGGGACTCCTGGGGGCACCCAAGGAACTCCCTAATGCACATGGTCCCAGATACCTCCTCCCTATTTTGCCAGAGGAAACCCAACTGTATCTGTTTTATATATTGTCCATCGAAGTCAGATTTTGTTTAACCAAAGGGTGCAGCTAAAAAATGAAATAAAAACTGATCCGGTCCAACCCCCACATTTTAGAGTTGATGAAATTTAGAACTAGAAGATGAGGTATCTAACCAACACCACACAGCTAGTTAGTAGCAGAGGTAGGAGTAAATGGAGGTCAGCTCCAGCCCCATGCAGTTTTCCTTCTAGCAGGCTGCCTCCTGCAGAAAGATGAAGCTAAAATCACAGATGTTTTGGGGTCAGGATTTACACCTTACCAATCAGATGTACAAAAACCGTAGCTTATCTGTTTTCTATAACTGATCTAATCTTGCTCTGAAGCTTTCATTCCTACAGATGGCAGAAATAAACGTGCTAAGTAGCGGTCTCTTTCAGGGTGAAAAGAAAGGGGGGGCTGAATTTTCTCATTTTGATGTTGAAATTCCCTATCAGAGCCAATTCTCCACCTTCTAAGGGTCTCCCCTCCTCCCCTTTCCCAAGATGGGGTCTCGATCATGGAGAGGCTTATGGGTCCTCATGGAGCAGGAGGAGGGAGGTGCAATTCGCAGATTGTCTTTCTCTGCAGGTTCCTGCTGTTCTACAGCTGAGGTATGCCTCCTCTCAGTCTTTGGGCACCAGCCTCTGTCCTCCCTACATGTGCTACATAAGTGTCTGCAGCTGGTGGACTATGCGGTCTACTGTCTTAGCGTGGGCAATCTATGGTGATAGCTCCCAGGGAGCAAGGCCATCTCTCACTGAGAAAATTCTAACCAGGGTACCAGTGCCATAGGAAGACCATCTTCAGAACAGAACTGACTACCATTCGGGAAAGCTCCTCTTTATCAGGCACCTAGCAAACTGAGAATTAATGAAATTTTGTATACATTCTTCCCTTAACTTTCTCTTGAAGTACAAAATTAAAAGACACACAATTATTTTAAAAAGTACATCTTCTTGTTAAAGGTAAGTGAGTAAAAAAATATTTATACCATTCCTCTTCCTAAAACTCCAACGAAAACAATAAATGGAACAAAAATAGAAGGAAAAAAATCTCCCCATCATGAATGAAACAAGGAAACAGCTACAATCCCAAACCACAAACTATGAAGAACACCTGCCAAATATTGTGGGCATGGATGGAGCTGAGGGAGGTGCTTAATGCTGACAAATGCCTCCTTGGATCTCAAATAGGATCTATATTTCTCTAAAATTGAGTGAGATGGCCCTAAAAAGTCAAGCCATTGATCCTTTGCTTAGAGAGGGGAGGTTGAAGTACATGAAGGAGACATGGGAGAAATGGGGACTTTCCTTAAAAGATATCAAGTTTGGGATGCTACAGATTTTTTACTTCTTTGCACTTTTCTGAGTTTGCTGAAATTTTTTATGAGTACTTTTTGCCAAAACAATAGCCATTCTAACAATAAGTAAAAGCTGAAAACAAAACTAAACAAACAAAATACCCCAAAGCAACTAATTTTATGAATTGTATGTAAAAGGACTAAAGGACAATTAAGAACTACATCAGAATTCTTCTTAGGGAGAAACAGTCTTTATTATAATACCTCCATAGGTAACTGAGTATAAAAGACAAATCAGATCCAGAGTCTGGAAGAAGAGGGAAGAATAGAGTACAAGCCAAATTGTTCTGCATTCAAATCTGGACATAGTTAGTAGGGTTTGGCTGAGATTATTACTCCTGAGAGACAAGTGAGAAAAGAAGAGAAGGACCCAAGAAACAATGGGAAACAATTGGTGGTAGTATTAGAACCTGTGTTGGTAGAAGTGGCCAAGAATCTTTCTAACCTTAAGAATGCTGAGATTTTTAAGTTATTGAATTACCATGACCCAAAGACCTCCTCGGCTTCCTTCAACCTTCTGCTACACCCACAGAGGTCATGGTTTTGTTTGGTTACTTTATTTATTTATTTATTTTATATTGTTTTATGAAAAATAGGGTAGAAATAAAGGGAACCAAAAGAAAGAGACAGCATTTGTGGGTAGGCAAATGATCAGCAGAAGTATAAACTCTGAATCAGGGCTGATTTGGAAAAGCCACGGACTCGTCCCACTTCACCCCCAGCTCATCCGCAGCCTACTCCAAACTCCCTCTTCACACAGCAAAGTGGTTTGGGCCACTTTCACTGGTACCTCAGCTGACATCTAGATTGACTGTGCCATAAGTTTGGGGTTGAAAAGGAGAAGGGTGGGGCCATTTTGATAAGAGTCCAGGTAGGAAGTAATTGTAAGGACATCTTATTGACACACCTACCTTAATCCTTTCTAGACCACTTTTCCTCTCCCAGTTCATTAACCACATGTAAAAATAAGAAAAAAAATCCAACAGATGAGAAAGAGGGTAACACAATGATTTTTCCTGGTATCTGGAGACTGGTCAAGATCTCCATCCTTGCTAAGGTATCTGAATAATATTTTGAGTCCAGAATGCATCCCTTCTCATTATAGTCTTTCTTCCTCTGAAGAATCTTCTATTTTAAATGGTAAGGGCTTCTGGTAATATTGATTTTTGAAACTATTGTTTACTGAAACCCCAAAGCTCTAAGACAAATCATCTCTCAACACACCCATTAGAAAGTAGTGGAGCAAACAATGAATCATGGAACACTACATCAAAAAAAAAAAAAAAAAGTAGTGGAGCAGAAACAGGACAACCAAGATTTGTAAAACTTCCAGTTTACAAAACAGAAGAATAGGAAACACTCAGTAGTCATTAAGCAATAGCAAATAATAAGTCCTGCTGAATAAGGATAGCAGTGACTTCAGCTCAGACATTTACTTGTGATTCTAGAAGCTGCCCTCCGGCAGCTAATTATCCCATATGAATTCATCCTTGGTGGGTAATAAAGAATCTAGCTTTCTTGGAGAATACACAATTTCCACACACTTCCTCATGCCGGTGTAGATCTAGTGACTAGGATTTGTTTTAAGGATAAAATCATAAGCGGTTGCCAAGTAGGCTTGAGGTCTTTGACAATAGGTTTCCTAAAGAACTTAGTTAGCTTCCCTTCTATTTGCTTCCTGTCAATTGCATGTGTAGGCAGACAGGGGAGGCCAAAGAGCCTATGTGGACAGTCTTTAAATGGGAAGATTCCCTCTCTTTACTTCTGACATTAGTGATCTGTCCCTTCCCAGTCCTGCAATGCCCACTGCTTTGAGACAATATGAAATCATAACTTCTGGTGGTGAGACACCTGGAACCTGGAATTTTTCAATGGGTCTGAACAAGGTATCTCACAAACAACTCTTAATGAATGGGGTAAAATCATAGGGCATTGCTAGCTAAGGCTACTACTTTGACATCACTATTTCTAGGTGCTTCTGTGGAGAGTAAAGAAGCAGTTGTCTTCATCAGCCTTTCAAAGCTCCAGATCTTAGGGTTTTTCTCCACCTTAGGTTGTGGTCACTGTCAGAGAGCACCCCCTCTAGGAAAGCAGTATTGGCTAACTTAGTACTTGGTGCAATAACAAAAGATACCTCACCTCTACCCAACTTCAGGCCTTACCCCCAAACCCAATTCCACATTTCAGATTTACCCTACTTTCACTGACCAAATTTGTTTATTAGCTTTTTCTTTCCTTTTTCCTTCCTTCTTTCTTTTTTAATTGCAAACTATAAAATCCATTCATGCTCATTTAAACCGAATTTATTAAGAGTTATTTATTAAGACTCATTGGGAGATCTGGAGAAAAAGAAGCTCAAGTCTAGACTCCTAGGAATGCAGTTCAGAACCTCACACAGAAGGGGTTTGACGGGGCGGCTGCCGCCACCACCACTTGATGAACACACAGTGTTTGGAACCCAATTTGTTCCCTCCTGTTGCTGACTCACAAATCAGAGTTTCATGTGGGTGTGTTGTTGGTCACATGCCTGCTCTCTGGCTGCAAGGGATGCTGGGAAATTCTTATCTGGGAAAGTAAGACTCACAGTATAGGACACTACCGACATGTCTACATTTGCAGGGGCATAACGGAATGGCAGGTAGCTGCTAAAGAGATTTTTTTTTTTTAATCAACAATTTTTTCATAAGATCCCCAGAAAGATTCAGGCCTTAGAACCACTAAGTACAGCGGAGAGTGAAGGTGAAGCATGAGGCTGAACACAGTCTGGTTGAAGATCTATAGAAGGTAGACCTCTAGGTTCCCTCATCCACCCCCATGCAGCAAGGCATCTATATTCCCACCCTCCCATCCTCTCTCCTCTCCCTTTAGAAGACCAGATGTTTGTTCTCTGTTGAAGTTCCAGGCTCAGGGTTAACCAGGCCTAGAGGAGGGCAGGGCCAAGGTGCTACCCTGAAAACAAGGAACTGAAGTTGAATTCTACTTGGTAAGTGTAGAAACAGCCTGCTGTCAAAACCTGCAGTGACAAACAAAACCTCAACTCTCTCTAGCCATATTCCTGCCGCAGGCATACTAGGAAACTCCACTCCAGTTCCAGGCATCTTGATTGTGAGCTGGGGAAGGGGGATGGCGTAGGTTGTATCAATCATCTGCTTCCATTCTCAGAACACCCAGGGATGGTGTTCTCATTCTCTTCTTCCGAGAATCTATCCTCTGCCTGTCCTGTTCCATTCCACCAGCACCCTGTGAGGCTCCCAAGAGTGCCCCGCACAAGTCCATTTCCGGTTTAAGAAATGAGCGAAATGATGTCTGAGTTATATTTGGTTTTGTTTCCACCACAGGTAAGCTAGACATCATAGAAAGACCCAGAGCCAAATTATCAAGCACGATATCTAATAGCTGAAATAATCACACTTTTTTTCCTAAAGTTGAGAATTTGAGGGTAGAGAAAAGACGGCTTTCCCAGGCTGCAAGTGTCCACGAGCCTGACGCCACATGCCATCTGCTGGTCGGAAGTGGTGTAGCTCCAGAGTAACTCCCAGGGCCGGGAGAGGAAACAAAGGGAACCCTCACCTCCTTCAGAGGAGGAGGCTCCAGGAGGCCCTGTGCTACAGGTTTTAGACATGAACAAGTCCAGACCACTACCTCAGAAGGAATGAGGAAAATGGGGACTATCTCATTTTGGCATGTATCTCAAAATTGTCATCATTCACTTAAAGTTCATAACCACAACGACATTCCTACTTATTTTCTCAGGTGTTGTAAGGTTTTGACACTTCTAGAAACATAAATTAGACTAATTCAGAGTGCCCTGTTTTTTATACTCTCAAAGTACATGGCATCTTCTTAAGGAATCATGTCTCCGATGCTATACGAGCCTAGGTGTTGCAAGACTGCGTCCAACCCAGTGATCTCCCTCGGGTTCCAATCTTTGTTCACTGTTGTGGCTTTTTCAAATGGCTGCCAGGTAGCAGAGAAGTGCAATCCACACCTTTTTAAATAGAAAATATCACTAAATGGTCTTAATTAATGGATGCCGATTCTACCTTTTTCCCTGTTCCTTGTATTAAATTGCCTTTGATCAAAGTGAGATTCTCTGAGCAAAGCAGTTCTGGCCCAGTCTCAATGATGTAAGGCCCCTGAAAGACCTCGTGTGGCAGCAACAGTTTTACTCTCAAGGTTTGCTGCCAACATTTTATAAACCCAAACACAAGCGAAAGTTTCTCTCACAAGGCACACATTTATATTTGATCCAATAATCCAGTAAAATGAGTGGCAGAAAAATAACAGATATTCTTGCGTATTAAAAAATATACTTAAGGGGCGCCTGGGTGGCTCAGTAGGTTGGGCATCTGACTCGATTTCAGCTCAGGTCATGATCTCAGGGTCATGAGATTGAGCCCTGCCTAGGGCTCCACGCTCAGCGGGGTGTCTGCTTCTCTCCCTCTCCCTCTGTCCTTCAACACCCCCGACTCTCTCTGTCTCTCTCTCTAAAATAAATAAAATAACTCTTTAAGATATATATATACATATATATATACTTAGGTCTGACCATTGTTTGTGAGTTGTAGCACCAAAATATCAATGCCAAAAAGAAAAGAAAAAGGTAAAAATACTGTTTTCATAGAGCCTATGGCCAACCTATGTATAAAAACTTAGAATTCCAGAAGCCAAGCCATCAACCCAGAAGTGGAAAAAATTTTGGAGTCTTGCTCAGTCAAGTCAAGCTCACTGGCTGGTATAAAACTAAAATATCCAGTGGATTCTTTCTTTTACAAGTTGTACAGCGAATACAATGAGCGATGAATTGATAAAGCATTTTGCTGGGCATCTGCCCTGACTGCTGCCTGCAAGGACACGCAGTTCTGGAAAACATCACAAGAAGGCTCGGTAGTTGGGGAAAAGGGGCAGTGGATGGCAGGTGGTGCCATGTGGGTGTTTTCCAGTCCTGCACAGACCATTGAAAGGGACCTTGATGGGCCAGCATCCTTGTTCCACCCTCAATATATGGTCACTGTAATGACCGGGATGCCAATTCCAAATTCTTGGGTCAGTTTTGACGTTTAAGTCTCCAGCTACAGAGAGAAACTGGTAGGCAGGGATGAAGGGGTATTGAAATCTAGTCTGGATATTCTGAAAGCTGCTTCCAGACCCATTGTGGCCAGCAGTTAGCGGAGAGCCTTTCACAACAAGCTCATCTACCTTTCCAAGCTTCAATTTTCTCATCTTCTAATTCCTACTCTTACTCCCTTCTCCTCCTGAGCCTGTCCAGGCTGGGTGAGGGGTGGGGAGCAGCAGAAGGTTCTGCGAGCTCTCTCCTCAAGGTGCTCGAGTGGTAGGCTCAAGTCCAGTGGAGCAATTTTTAGATACACATGCCTGGCCCTCCCCATCCCTGAATTCTGGCGGGCCCGTTATTTGTCCCCTCCTTTCTAGCTGTTTCCCTTTCTCTCTCCCTTGTGTTCTTTCCTGTCCTGCTGTGTCTACATCAATAGCCTCCCTTTCCTGGTCTCTAACCAATCCTCCCAAGTCTTTTTCACTTTATTGGCCTAAGATGCGAAGTTCCCATGGCTGTGTGTTACATCTTTTTTAAAATATCATGTGCATGGGTAATTGAACTTACCGCAGAAATTTGGAAAAATATAGAAAAGCACATAATAGTGATGACAATGATGATAGCCATGGTTTTATTGAACACTTGGCTCTTTGCCAAGCAGTGTGGAAGGCATTTCACATGTATTCATTCATTTAATATTGCACGAGATAGGAGATAGGTACTGTTATTATCTTCATCTTGCAGGCAAGGAAACTGAGGCCAGAGAAGTTAATTAACATAAAAGAGAAAGCTAAAGATTCCCCACAAAATCATGCTGAGAATAAACTATTACCAACACGAAATCCTTATTTCTGAATGAATGGAAGGCCCCTTGTCTCGTGCACGCCTTTCTTCATTCAAAAGCAATTTTGCCACAATTTGCAATTTGATGCTGCCCCGGGGCCAGCTGTGGATTTAAGGACCTTTGCTAATAATGCATTTGAGGTGTGGACTTTTGTCACGGAAGGCAGAGGGGACGACAGGCCAGTGGAAGGAAGTAGTAGGCTGAAATCCACTGCCATCCTATATGCCTACTCCCAGATCTGGTCATTCCAAAGACAAAGCTCCAAAGGAGAACTCAAGGGCCTGCCAACAGCCAACTTTGGCAATGAGGGTATTCAAAACAACAGTCAAAAAGTGTCCCCTACGTCTGCCCTGAGAGCAGTGGCTTTGATGACTGACAGGTGTCCCAGAAGAGCAAGCGTCCTCTCACTCCCATTAGAGATGGCAGCGACTCTAAAATGCACACACCCACTATGTGTGTTTGATGATGTGGGGAAGTGCTCGTGATGTAGTAGAGGAGAGAAGAGAGCCACTGAACAGAATGTGTGTGTGTGTGTGTGTGCGCGCGCGCGTGTGCACGCGCAATGATGGCAAATATTGTTAAAAGAAAGGGGGGAGGCCCATATGCATTGGAAAAGAACTGGAAGAATTTTTAAAGAACAGAAAAATTGGTGATTCTGCCTAAGGAAAGGTGATAGGGGACTTTTCTTTCTTTTTTATTCTTTTCTTTTCTTTCCACAAAGAATATGCATTACTTATAAGCTCAAAAAATGAGTCAATAATGTTATCTTAAAAAAAAAAAAAGCTGTAGAGGTTGATTAACAGTTGAGTCAGTAGATAGTATTCAGGTGAAATTCAGAGTTCCTATTTAGTAAAAGGGAAGAAAACTAATATTTATTGGCTAAGCGTTTTCTGCTACATTACCTTATGCGAGCTTTGTAAAGCTTTGCAAGGTCAATATTCTATTGCTGTGGGGACATTAAGTAACATTGACCAAGGTCAGTCACTGAAAAGGGGCAGAATAGGCAATTCCTGCTGACTCCCAAACTCAGATTCTGTTCTCCAAGCCAAGGGTGTTCCACTATTTTATTTTCTAACATGACCATAATAACCTCCTTTCCTCTATGGTTCTTTGAAGCAATGATGGAGAGAGAGTAAGGATGGGGAGTAGGGCAGGGGGTACCTCTCAGAATTGGCTGAATGGTCCCAGGTGATCCGGATCTGCTGACTCTGTCCTCCATCCCCCAAGGATGTGGTGTGCTCAAGGCGCCCATCGATTTCCAGGACAGTGAGAGTGAGAAGGGCTGTCTGTAAAATATTTCTGAGAGATATCCTTTAGCTTAAGGTTCTTTGTATCTTTGGCTAAAACGCACTGGCTGGTATAAAACTAAATTATCCAATGGATTTCTTTCTCTGAGCCTAAAAATGCCTTAAACCCTATCACTCCTAACAATAAATACATTTGTCAACTTCTCTCCCAAGTGGACAAGAGGGTGACTATGAACACTCTGAGGAAAACAGATACATGGAAGGCGCGAAGGGCACTGAAAAGCCACTAGAATCTACATTCTCGTCTTCATATGCCTGCCAATGGCTGGCCTTGATTATAATATTTAGGTTTCTGTGTTTATATCCTGTCAAGGGAAAGCAGAATATCACATTCTATCAAGTCACTTGAAAAGAACCACTGATTTACAACTCCGAGGCACTAACAGAGTGTTTGATTTAAAGGAGTGTATCTATGTAACTGAAATAAACACACCACACTCCAGAAAGTCTGCAGATAGCTTTTCTCTGAGTAAATGGCAAAGAAGAACTACGACTTGTTTATATTCCTTCCCTTCCCTAAGGGTTATCAGGGCCTTTTTCATCACCTTGGAGGGAAAACAAATGATCAAAAGATGGATGACCCCTCGTCCCTTCCATATCTCCTTCTTGGTATGTCAAAAGGCTTTCCAGCAAGGCAGGGCAAGCTAATTATTTTCTTCTAATCAATCAGCTATTTTAATGATGTGTGACACTCCTGATCTATCAGTGCCATTAAGATAATGTCTGCTCTGTTGGGCGGCAGCTAGTTTACAGACAGTTCACTAGCCAGCCTGGACCTCTAAAAATCCAAACTCATCTTCCCGCTCCAGAGGGAAAGTCAGACCTGGAATCACTGTCTAGGTGGAATTGACTGGAGGAATTACTGGCACCTAAGTCTGCCCCCAAAGGCCTACCACAGAACCTGGAATTTCCACTTGTTCCTTTGAGGGGTTTTAAAAATTTTAGTATGTATGTATGTATGTATGTATGGTCTTCAAGAGAAGTCACTGTTGAAAGAAAGAAAGAAAAGAAAGAAAGGAAAGAAAGAAAGAAAGAAAGAAAGAAAGGAAGGAAGGAAGGAAGAAAGAAAAGAAAGAAAGAAAGGAAAGAAAGAAAGAAAGGAAGGAAGGAAGGAAGAAAGAAAGAAAGAAAGAAAGAAAGAAAGAAAGAAAGAGAAAGAAAGAAAGAAAGAAAGAGAAAGAAAGAAAGAAAGAAAGAAAGAAAGGGAAAGAAAGAAAGAGAAAAAGAAAGAAAGAAAGAAAGAAAGAAAGAAAGAAAGGAAGGAAGGAAGGAAGGAAGGAAGAAAGAAAAGAAAGAAAGAAAGGAAAGAAATAAAGAAAGAAAGAGAAAGAAAGAAAGAGAAAGAAAGAAAGAAAGGGAAAGAAAGAAAGAGAAAGAAAGAAAGAAAGGAAGGAAGGAAGGAAGGAAGGAAGGAAGGAAGGAAGAAAGAAAGAAAGAAAAGAAAGAAAGAAAGGAAAGAAAGAAAGAAAGAGAAAGAAAGAAAGAGAAAGAAAGAAAGAAAGAAAGAAAGAAAGAAAGAAAGAAAGAAAGAAAGAAAGAAAGAAAGAAAGAAAGAAAGAAAGAAAGAAAAAGATCCCCAAATATAGTGAGGTGTTATCTCTTTACACAGTACCTCAGAAATCATTGTCAGAACGGCGGCATTTAGCAGAGTGCAAAGACACAAAATGAAAGACCTGGAATACAGTCTAGGTGTCCCAGCTCTGGTAGGGGAGGGGGGAAGGAGGAAATCAGTGGGAGAACATGAGGACCCGCGGAGAAGGCGTGGAGGAGACTGTGTTAAGAGAAAGCGGGAAATGCTGACAGGAGCGCGGCCCTAAGTTCATGAACACAAGCTCAGTTTTGCTGACCAGGTTGCTAGGAGCCTGCCCTTCGGCTCCCGCGTACACTAAGCCGAGACTGACGCCCTGTTCTCAGGGGCCTGCGTTCGCCACTAGGGGCCCGGCCGAGGTCTAATGGCGGCCCCGGGGAAAGAAAGAGTGGAGGGAGTGAGCGTGGCTGCGCCACAGGCCTCGGCCTTCCTGACAGCTCCCCCCCATGCAGGCCACTCCTCCTTCTCCTCACTTTCTCTTCGGCTTTGATACCCCTAGAAGTCTCAGGAAATCAGATGGGGAACTGGCTGGTCTCAGTCTCGCCAGCTGATGGTGGCCCCGACCAGATGTTTCGCCGGAAGCCTTTACACCCCTCTCCCATTAGGCAGTAATGGCACCGGGGCTGCGGGGGGGGGGGGGGGGGGGGGGGGAGGGCGCTGGGCTGCTGGGCCACAGCTGGTAAGCAGCTTTTGTTCTGGATGACTTCAGCTTGAAAATCTGCCTTAAGAATGTTCTCCTCTCAAAGGAAGGGAAAACCCTATCAAGGCACGGACACAGGCCGCTTTCACCTCGCGACGGGGCCCGTGCGGGGGAGGGGTGCCATCCTCCCTGCTCATAGACCGCTCTTTGTTCCAGGGGAGGAAGGACTGGGGGCACCAGCACCAACCCCGCCGCTCAGGACTGGCCAGCTTTCCCTGCATCCTGTCTCTGTGGTGTGTGTAAAAGTCTCCCTGCAAGTGTGCATCGTTTGAACCCTGTGTTCCTGACACCGCTGCACTGGAGCTGGAGAGGCAAAGAGGAGTACGATGGGCCTCCTGTCCTCAGAGAGCTCCCCATTACGGGATCGGGGTACAGAAACATGAGCATGTGATTACGGCAGGTGTCATGAATGCTCATAGGGATCTATATGTATAGTGTGGAGACACAAAAGGGAGATAAAAGAAAGCTTCGCAGAAGGAGGAAGGGCGGTGTGGGTCTCACAGCAGACGGAGCAGGAGTTTGGAGATCGGGCAGGGGAAGGGGCAGTCCAGACAGAAGGAAATGCAAGTGCAAAGACGCGTAGGCACGGGACAGTTGTGGCCTATACAACTGCCTGTGCTTTCTGTAAGAATTAAGGGGGAAGAAATTCAAACTTTATTTGCTCCCTTGATAAATATTTCTTGGACACCCTCTTATGTTTCAAGCACTAGGGTATGGTGAGCAAACGTGAATGGATTTGGCCTTCCTAGAGCTTACAGTTTAGTTATGGAGATGGACAATAAGCAAATAAATAAGTACACAGATTATAAACTAGGGCAGCTGCTTTGAAGGAGGTACAGTAGTCCCTCCTTATCCACAGTTCGCTTTCTGTGCTTTTAGTTACCTGTGCTCAACTGTGATCCAGAAGCAGATGATCTTCTTTTTTTTTTTTCTTTAAAGAATCTATTTATTTATTTGAGAGAGAGAGCACGAGTGGGGGGCGGTGGGGGGGGCGAGCAGACTGCCCCCGCCCTGAGCAGGAAGCCTAATGCAGGCTCTATCCCAGGGGCTCGATACCAGGACCCCGGGATTGTGACCTGAACCGAAGGCAGACGCTTAACCGACTGAGCCGTCCAGGCGTCCCCAGATGACCTTCCTTTTGATAGATTGTCAAGTCACTAGTAGCCTAATGCTACGTCACAACGCCTGCATCATTCACCTCACTCCATCTCATCACATAGGCATTTAATCATCTCACATCATCCCAAGAAGGTTGAGTACAGAACAATAAGGTACTATGAGAAAAACCACATTCACATAGCTTTTATTACAGTGTATTATTATAACTTTTATTTTTTTATTGGTCATTGTTGTTAGTCTCTTACTGTGCCTAATTTATAAATTAAACTTTATCATACATATGTATGTATAGGAAAAATATAGTCTACATAAGGTTCAGTCCTGTCCACAGTTTCAGGCATCTAGTGGAGAGCTTGCAACATATGCCCTGCAGATAAGGGGGTACTACTGTAATCAGAGTTCTGTAATAGAGAAAAAGAAAGCAGGGGAGGGTTTGCCCTAGACAGGATGCTAGGGAGGGCTCTTGGAGCTGAGGGGGATAATCAGCCAGGAAAGAGCTTTTCGGGGGCTGAGGAAACAGCTTATGCAAAGGTCCTGAGGCAGAAAGAGGTTTGGAAAATTTGGGGACTCAAAAAGGTCAGTATGGATGGTGGGTAAGGAGAGAAGAAAAAGGCAGGAGATACCTTTGATGAGTTCTTTAGGGCTAGATCATGCAGGGTTTTGTAGATCAAAGCAACGGGTTTGGGGTCTTTTTAAAGCACAAGGAGAAAACACAGAATAGTTCTAAACAGAAGAGAGACATAATCTGAATTTAGCTGGGAAAAAAACACTGACTTTTGGGTGAAGAATATACTGAAGGAAGTCAAGAATAAAAATTGGAGCTTAATAAAGAGGCCTTTGGGGGCACCTGAATGGCTCAGTCATTAAGTGTCTGCCTTCAGTTCAGGTCATGATCCCAGGGCCCTGGGATCAAGCCCCGCATCGGGCTCCCTGCTCACTGGGAAGCCTGCTTCTCCCTCTCCCACTCCCCCTGCTTGTGTTCCCTCTCTCACTGTGTCTCTCTCTGTCAAATATAAGTCAAAATATATGTCAAAAAATAAAGAGGCCTTTGCCCATAGCCCTGTAGGAGCTGATGGTGGCTCGGTCAACAGTGGTAGCAGTGGATATGAGAGAAACACATGGATTTATGGTATTAATTTGTCATCCTGGTTCTCTTTCCTGTTTCACAGTACTTTTCTCTCTTTTGGATGTCATAATTAAGCTCCTCCAAGAATAATACACCATTTGCCTTTTTCCTTTCACTGTAACAAGTACTTGATATGTGTCTTTGGTCTAGAAAAAAAAGGAGGAGCCACAGAAAGCCGAGGTGTAGATTCCAGCCCAATGGCCTCTCATCACAAGAGACTCCTGGAGCTTCTCTGGCCTTCTTTGTCCATCTGTCTCTCTGTTCAACCCTGTCTAGAGTGCCTACCTCAAGCTGATTTTAGCAAACTGGGCATGGAGAAGAGTAGCTGAAGCCAATCTCCCACGTCCCAAGCACAAAGTATTCATTAAAAGCTATTCCCTCCGGGGCACCTGGGTGGCTCAGTCGTTAAGCGTCTGCCTTCGGCTCAGGTCACGATCCCAGGGTCCGGGATCAAGTCCCGCATCAGGCTCCTGTCTCAGAGGGGAGTCTGCTTCTCCCCCCACCCCCCCCTACTTGTGTTGTCTCTCTCTGTCAAATAAATAAATAAAATCTTTAAAAAAAAAAAAAGTCATTCCCTCCATAGTCTTCTCTTGCTTCCTGAAGTCTGGGTAGAAGACACTCGCAAATATTTCTGCAGAGGAGCACTCTTGGCACATTTCTGGGCTGTGTTACGTTGTCTTGTCTCTATCCTTGACCTTGAGGTCTGACAGATTATCCATTTACTGTTGCTCCAGATGTCCAAGGACATGTATACAGAAGAAGATCAGAAATGCTCAGATTGGTTTATAATTTATAACCTGACTCTCTTGAAAAATTTTTGACAGAAGTCTCGGTCATTGTCAGGATCTTAATACAGTCTTCAGAAAGTCTCCACACAACCTTCCCTTTCAAGAAATATGAAGATTTATGTCATATTCTCTTTTACCAAACTTTATCAATTCTTCAAATATGCTTTGCTGTGACTAGATGATTATATCAATGTGTGTGTGTGTAGTCTCCAATATATAACACATTAGAATTTATAAATCACTTTCCCATACATTTTCTTCTTTTACTACAACCCCATTTTACAGGTAAAAGTTGAGTCTCAGAGAGGTAAAATTATGTAGTTATAGGCATATAACTTACAAGTTCTAAGAAGTGGAGACTCCATCTGCATTTTTCTCCATTATATCGCTAAGGCCTGGCAGAGTGCCTGGCACATAGTAAATGTTTGATAAGTATTTGGTGAATTAATTAAGAAATGAATTAATGATACCTTCACAGTTGGAATTAAAATTCTAAATTCTAACCTCTCTAGCTACCATGTATTGATCCACTCCGATAAAACAGTGGGACTATCTACAGAAATTAGAACAAATGAAACCCCTTACCAACTCAGCCTTGTAGCTTAGAAACATTTTGGTATAAGGGTGCCTGGGTGGCTCAGTCAGTTAAGCATCTGACTCTTGATTTCGGCTCAGGTCATGATCTCAGGGTTGGGAGATTGAACCCTGTGCTGGGCTCCATGCTGGGTGTGGAGCCAGCTTGAGATTCTCTCTCCTTCTGCCCCTTACCAACCCCACCCCCCCCCCACCCACTCGCACACACTCTCTCTCAAAAAAAAAAAAAAATTCTTTTGTGTAACACATATCAAAGCTGTACCATGTTTTAGTGGCTCTACACATTTGGCTTATTGCAGACTGAATGAGGCCATGCAGAGGGGAGTTCTCAGACTAAGGGTCTCTCACTGCTTTGGCTCTATGACCATCTGTGGTGCTACACACCACTTCCCACACCCCAGCCCCCCAAACGTGCATGTGTTCACACAAAGAGTTTGCACACCAGTTTGTGGAGTGCACAATCAAACTCCCTACCCAAGTTCAAGATTGTTTTGGGGGACTTTTTTGCCAAAATGGGTGTTGAATGTACAGTAAGTGCCTCTGATGAACTACATATCCCAAAAGTGTACCTCGCTCCTGCTGGGCTTCTGGGAGTAAGACAGGAAGGAAGGAGAGACAGCGCTGCCGACAAGTGGTGCTCTTTGTTGCATCTACAAGGGGACAACAAATCTGCTCACGAGGATTTCCAAGTGACCCGGAAAGCTAAAGGATAGCAAAGGTTGGTGAAATGATTCTTTCAGACCCTCCTACTCAAGAAACCTCAGAGCAGCCTGCTGTGGAGCTGACTAGTTTTTCATTTATTTCTGAGGAACGAGAGAAGGTTGATTGTACATTGAAATCCTTGCTGACCCTTGGCGAGGAGCTGAGTAGCCCTGACACACTGCATCAAGTCTTGGTTATTCATGTAAATACGATCTACTTAGTGACTGATTTATCCTCAGAGAGGTTTGAAACCCAGGCCATCTTTTTGCCCCTTTCCCCCACTAATATTCTTGGTAAACACAAATAGAGTGGTTTTATAAACACTCTTTTAATAAACCCCAGAAATTGAGCCAAAACTAGCATCCACAATCCCGCTTTCGGGAACAGGCCCCCTTCCCTCAGATCATTATTCCTTGTGAAAATACCACATTCAGTTAAACAGACTTGCTGGTGTGGTCAAATAAAATGGTAAAACGCAAAATAAAAAACCTTTTGTATGGAGGAATGAATGAAGTAAAATAATTCTCCTGCCAGCTCAAATACATCTAAACATCTCTGGAGTTCCATGACCTTCAAAATAAAGATGAATTTGTGAAGATTAGCAGTGACAGCCATGGGAAGTAGAGAAGGATAGCAGAGCCCAGCCGAGCTTTTAATGAGGAAAAAAGAATTCAACCATTGAGAAGTCGGGGGCCCCAAATCCTGTATATAGCAAATGAATATAATGTAAGCTTCCCATATCCTGCTTGCTGCCACCGTGCCCTCACTTTAGAAAGGCCAAATTTTTCCAACAGAATGAAAATCTTATACTACCCATATATAGTATATGTTTTTTTAAATAACAAAGAAGATATACAAAACAAATCTATGCATAATATAACAAAAAGATGTATTTTACAAAGCAATATATAATAAAAATATGTGTTACTATATACCCATATGTGTAATGTATTACATAAATTTTTGATACTTAGGCAAGCTTGAAAGCAAGAAATAATGATAGTATTTAATGCTTGCCATGTGCCAGGCACTGCTCTCAGTATTTCACATGTATTAACTCATTTGATTTTCACAGCTCCATGAGGATACAATGATTATCCCCATTTCACAGTTGAGAAAACTCCATGCTCCTGAGGCACAGAGTGGTTAAATAACTTGTCCAAGGTTCGTGGCAGCTAGTAAGTGGCAGAGCTGTTTTAATTCCAAGTTGTTAGACTCTGGACTCTGTGCTTTCGATCACTACTCTAAAAGAGAGCCTGGGGTCATGTTGAAAGTGGAATTCCCTATGGGTCTTTTGGAGCTGGAATCCAGGAGCTGGGGTAGTATCATTCATGTAGGACAGGTACTGAAAGCACATACCCCATGTGCACTGTAAAGCTGAACCCAAAGTCCTGCCTAAAGCCAGACCCTGGGACATTCTGTTGTAATGTAGCACCAGGAAAATTCTGTCCACTGGTTAGGGATATGGCACCGAAGAGGGGAAAGTCATTTGTGAGCAACAGTAACCCTGAAGCCATTCTGTCCAAGAGGGGGTTCCGAATTCCCACTACCTGCATAACATGGGGAATGAGAGATTAACATGAAACCATTCCACAAGCAACACTGTTGACCTCCCCCAAAGAGATGCTTCCCATGGAAAGCAAGTCTTCCTGAAGATGAGCTCAGAAGCACAAAAGGAAACAATCTCTCAGGAAAGACAGTGAGCAAATATACAACAATAGAGATAACTATGCAATCTGAAAGAGGTTTTAATTAGTGTTTTTTAAACACTCAAGACAAAAAGAGAGAAATGGGCAAAAAGAAATATTTTGAAGAAATAATGGGAGATTTAAAAAAAAAGCAAGTATAAATTCTAGTTATGAAAAGTATCATCATTAAAAAAAATTTTTAAACCTTAATATAAGAGTAAAACAGCAAAGTAGAGCTGAGGAGAAAATTAGTAAACTAGAAATGTGAGGAGATCATTCAGAAAGCAGTCGAAAGAGACAAAGAGCTGGGGCACATAAGAGGGAAGAGAAAAGACATGGAGGTAGAATGAGAAGTCTGACATGTGGAAGAGAGGTATTATTTGAGGAGACAATGGTAAAAATGTTTTCTGACATAAAGAAAATTACGAATTTTCCTCACACTGAAATGAGGAAGTCCTCACATTGAAAAAAGAACATGGAATCCAAATATCATAATTAAATACAGATCCATGACCAAACACATATTGCTGAAACTGCTTTATATAAAAAATAAAGATAAAAGCCACCAGAGAGAAAAGACATATTACCTTAAAAGGAAGGATAATCAAATTAAGACCTGACTTCTCATCATCAGTAATGGAGTCCAGAAGACAGTGGAATAATATCTAACTGCCAATGGGACATCATTGTTAATTTAGGTTTTTATAACCTGCTAAGGTAACACTCTAAAATGGTAGCAAAATAAAGATCTTTTCAGACTTCCAAAAACAAAAGACTTTACTAGTCAGATCTTCATGGAAAGAATTACCAAAGGATATACTTCAGCGGGAACAAAATTTAACGCAGAGGAAAGAGTGAGGTGTAAAAAGCAGCAGGAATAGAGAAATAAGCAAAAATACATTAGGAAATTTACGTAAGTATTGACAATGGAAATAACAGTGCTCTGACCAGCAACAATACAGAAGAGAAGGAAACATTTTGGAAGTGGGGAGTTCTGAGGCACTTGCCTAATTCAGGAGAAAAATAGACATTGATAAAATGCACACTTTGAAAACTATGCCATAAATATAACAGTATAAAATATGCTAATCAAATGGGTGGTAGTTTTGTTTTCTAGGTTGTTAACCAGTCATTCCCAAATCCCTTGAGATGTTTTTTCAAAACACAGGTTGGCAGCCCCTCTTGATGATTCTGGTTCAGTGTATCTAGAGGGAGCCTTTGCTTCTGTGTTTTTAAAAAGCTCCCCAGCTGGGGTGCCTGGGTGGCTCAGTCGTTAAGCGTCTGCCTTCAGCCCAGGTCATGATCCCAGGGTCCTGGAATCGAGCCCCACATCGGCCTCCCTGCTCAGCGGGAAGCCAGCGTCTCCCTCTCCCACTCCCCCTGCTTGTGTTCCCTCTCTCACCATGTCTGTCTCTGTCAAATAAATAAATAAATAAATAAAAAGCTCCCCAGCTAATTTTCCTGGGGGTAGGGCTTTTCCTCAAGGTTCCTTCTCCTTGGGTCTCCAGGGAGACAAAACAGGAGCTGGAACCCTTTGGAAAACCCAATGTACCATTAAAAAAAGTTCGTGGACTAGTGTCCTGAGATGATAATGGGCAAAGTCTCTCTTTATTTTCTCTGGTGATTGATTTGAGGAGGTAACTTAGTAGATTCTAATAACTGGAAACAAACTCTTTGGAAGTGATGATTTAGACCATGTATCGGCAGGAATTAAGTATTTAGGCATGATGAGTGTGCGCATCAGAACGTAGTTTTTGTGACGATGTAACAATTGTCAGCAATCTGTACACAAGAGCAGGGAGGTTACATGTTTGAAGTGATGAGCGGTCCTGCCCGTGAGAAAGTGCTTTTTAAAAATATGTAAGAGTTATTAGCTCCTTCTTTAGCCTAGGTGAGAAGCACAGGTCAATACCTGAAAGTCCCATGAAAATCCAGTGGGGCTGCAACAAAAATGAGATGTCACTTACCAAATCCTTGAGTCCAGGTCCCATGATCTAGTTCCGGAGAATATTTATCAGTGGGGCCCAATTTCTCAAACTTAGCAATAGAAGGCCTGCCCTGTGTATAAAGAACCAAAGTCTATGGAAATGCAAATTTACCTCTTCTTCTAACACCTGTTATACAGAATTTACAGGATTAAAAAAAGGCATGTGATGTTAAAGCCCTCCCCTTTTGTTTGAAAGCCTTGGGGTATGGGAACAGTTAGAAGTTCAGAATCATGAGCTTTGCCTATAAAGTTGAGCGTACGCAGGGTTGAGTTAGAGAACTATCCTTTCGTTCTTCCCATTGACAGCAACCTTTTTTTTTTTTTTAAGATTCTATTTATTTATTTGAAAGAGAGAGAGAGGGAGAGAGAGAGAGAGAGAGAGAGAGCACGAATGGGGGGCGGAAGGCAGATGGAGAGGGAGAAGTAGACTCCCACTGAGCAGAGAGCCAAAAGCAGGCTTGATCCCAGGGACCCGGGGTCACGACCTGAGCCCAAGGCAGACGCTTCACCGACTGAGCCACCCAGGCACCCTCACAGCAACCCTTTTAAGAGCAAGATCTGGTCACCCCGGTCACAGTGTATTGTCTTAGTCCTCTGAGCCTGTTCCCTCTGTTAGACTGTGAATGCCTCAAGAGCACAGGTTTGGTCTTACTCATCAGGGAATCTCCCGGTCTAGCCTTGCACCTAGCACACAGTGGGTACCCAGTATATTTTTAGTTTTCAGTGAGTGAGAGAATGAATAAATGAAGTCCCTGAGGTCAACGTGCTTAACATCATTTCAGAAAAACCTTTCCTTCCCTTTCCAGTGACACTCTGCCCCACGTAACCTGGGCTAGTTCAGCACTTGGTTCATACTTTCCAATATGGTAGCAACATGTAGATATTTACATTTAAATTAATTAAAATTAAATAAAATTTCAATTCCTCAGTTCCACTAGTCACAGTTTAAGTGCTCTATAGCCACGTATGGCTAATGGCTACAGTCTTAGACAGCACAGCTACAGAATATTTCCAAGATTATAGAAAGTTCTGTTAGACAGGGCTAGTATAGACCCAAGCTGGGAGCCCTAGAGCTCTATACCCATCTCTGACTTTACCAATTACTAACACTGTGCATGCTATTCCTTCTGCCTACAGAATGCTTTCCTCATAGAGTAGTCTAGTTAACTACTTCTTGCCTTCCAGGTTCCAGTTCACAGAATATCCCCAGCTAGATCAAGACCTCTCACAGAACCTCGTACAATTCCTTGTCAAGGTTGACATTTTATATATTCTTATGTGATTACTTGATTAATACCTGTCTCTCTTAACAAACTGTGAGCTTCAGGAGTAGGGAAGTGTCTGGTTTGTGCTGTACGCTCAATGACCAGCAAATGAGTGACACATGGTGAACATGCAGTATTTGTTGAACAAAACAATGGAATGAACCATCAGTTTTGATGTCTGTGACATAACCATAGTAGGTGGTTGGTCCTCCTTTGGACTGACACTCAGCTGAGACTCACGGGTAAGGCCATGTCTGTCGTTTATGGCCGTCATCCCTTCGATTGCTAATGATGTTTACTCTGCTTCATTGTTGCCCCTGCTAAATATTTTCAACATCACCCCTGTGATTTGTCAGCATAATGAAGACTCTAAAGGTGGACAGACTGACCGTGCCAATGAAGCACTCGCAAAGTAAGAGAAGAACACAACATTTCATTTAGGCTTTGAGATAGGTACTATTAACCTTCCTCCCTACAGGCCACTCCTCAAACTCTCCATCAGCTCAAATACCTGACACTGAAACCCTGGACCGTTTTCGAACTGTAATCGTCCTCCAGAACCGCCCTCCCCGCCCCCGCCTCCAGAGTTTAGCATCCAACCTAACTATTAGCATTATATATGGGAAGTTAGAAAATATACCTGTCAAGGCTTCCAAATTCTAACTACATTTCTCCCAAGGGCCTCGGAGGTTTGCAACTGTTAGGCTACCCCGAGCATCCTCCCAGGCCTCCTGTGGCCGTGGAAACTTGAGGAAGTGGGGACATTTTCAACCCAGTGTCCCCTGAAGTGGTTCAGAGCTGCACATCCCACAATCCTTGAGGACAGGCAGACCAAAACAGCAACAAAAAAGGCCTCCCACTCGGGCTCCTGTGAGCCTTCATGTCTGAGTTCATGTGGCTCTCACTCAGAAACGGAAGTGGAAAACCAAATAAAGTCAACTCCGTGGAGGTCCTGGGGACTTAACCCTGAGCAACCATACGAATACCAGAGCCATGCATCATGATTCGTGTTCTTATAATAAATGCCTCAGAAAGTAATAAGGATTTGGCACTTAGTATAAAGCATTGGCAAGACAACTCGAAGTTTTCTGCCTGTTGTAAAGTAACCCAGGACATTTTCTCTCACTGAGCAATAGGCTTTAGCAACTTTATCTATAGAGGCAAGGGAGTTACTCATAAAGCTTTATTAAGTGATATCAGGACTTCTTTTTTAATGTTTGTTTCCACTGTGGGAGAGGTTTTCGAAAAGACACTAAGTTGTTCTTCCCAATGTGTCTATACGAGCCCCATATTAGAAGATGAAACACATACCTAGAGGATTAGCAATCTCGAAATCACCTTTCCCAAAGTGATTCATTTTGGTAAAGAAGTGCTGAAAAGTTAAACAAGTACACTCTTGATTTAATACTGTTCATATTTACAGAATAGATTCTGCAAAGGACAGAAACAAGTTAAGGCAAAGATCATTCCTATAGAGCAAACATTTAGGGGATAATGAAAAGGCAAAAAAAAAAAAAAAAGAAGAAGAAAAGAAAAAGAAAAAAGACCAGATGGTTCTCTAGACCCTCACAAGTATGAGGAAGAGTGTGCAGCCTCAAAGGAAACAGGCTTTTTCGTTTAGAAAAATGGAATAAATAAACTTGCATCTCTGTGGTGGCTCAGCCAGCTAGCGGCCTGCCAACACACCCATTCTGGTCAACTTTAAGATGGACTCATCTTTCGCTGGCAAATCAATTGTGTGATGACCTGTATTGCAGTAAGTTTCCAGATCAGCATTCTCAAGCACCTTGAATCAGAGGGGAGATCAAAGGGAAGTAAGACACATTTGCAGGGCGTCTGCCCATGACAGGGGAAAGCCTTCTGCCATCTCTCCCCAGCCCCCAACTTCCTCATGATCTCTCTCGCCTCTAGGTCTTTGCACATGTGGTTCCTTCTGCTTGGGACCCCTCACCCCCCACCCCTCACTGACCATGCCTGGCTAACTCCCACTTATTCTTGGAGCCATCCCTTCTTCCGAGAAGCCCTCCCCTGGACTTGGCAAGATTAGGTGAGGTGCTGCTCCCCTGGCTCTTTCCATCAGCATGACCAACCAGCCCAGTTTGCCTGGGACCGAGGGACTTCCTGGGATGGGACTTTTAGTGCTAAAATCAGACCAGTTCTAGACAAATCAGAGCAGTCACCTGACCTCCCGTGCTCCCTGCACTCACTTTCCCCAGATGGAGGGTCTTCCATTGGAACTGCCCACCAGAGATTGTCAGTTCCCTGAGGTCAGGGATGGAGTTGTTCATCTCTGTAATCCCGCTGCACACCTCGCACAGGTCTGGCACGGGGCAACCAAGCAAAAACCGTCACTGGAATAGGTACTTCGGGCTGAATGAATCAATATAAATTCAACATTCTTTTATAAATGGCTCTCTCATTTCTGTTTCCTGCAGGCATAGATCCTGAGATTTGCTAGGGTGCCTTGCCTACCACACCCGAAGCAGCCAATGTCTGCCTAGCAGAGGCTCCTGCATATAGGATTAGCATACAAATTAGCATACTCTTCTTTCCACTCCAGGTCACCAGGTCACCATGTACCTTTAGTCCCTGCTGTAAAGAGACTAAGACCTAGGAAATATACTTTTGTTACTGTCGATTTCTTTGGCTATCACTCACTAACTGAGAGCTTACACGTCCAGCACTATGTGAGGCCCTTTTGTTCGCTTTCAGATTTAATACTCGAAACATCCCTATGAGATATTTCTGCCACCATTTTCCAAATGAAGACCCTGAGGCTCAGTGAAGTTAAGTCACCAGCCCGAAGTCCACAGTTAGTTATGCGGGACCTGGGCATAGAACCCAAACTGAAGGGTTGGCTCCAAAGCCTGTGCTTCCAAGTCACTACGCTGTACTACCAGAGGCTTTCCAGGAAGGGCTTCGCTGTCAAGTTCACAGCACAGTGAACTGAGGCAGGGACACGTTGGGCTGTTATGTCCATGCCCACTGTCCATCCTGAGCCTGGCCCCTTCTGACTGAAAGGAAGCATGGTTCAGGCGGGTGTGTCCCGGAATTTCAGGGAAGACTGGCCCTGGGGTTTTATGAGAGACCTGAAAGGATAGCTGATAAAACACAAAGGCTCTCAAACTCTTTATGTGATCAGTGAGAAGCCAGGATCAAGAGAAGGTTGTGCTCTTGTCCAAGGCAACACAGCCAGACGGAGGCAACACTAGCCTGAGACCCTAATCTCTCCACTTCCTGTCCACAATGGCTCCCCACTTCCTTCCCCCATTCTGTGTCTATTAAAAACACACAAGGCTCTCTTTACCACATTCCTTGGATTTTAAAGCAGCTGCTCCTGCTGTCCTCCCTCCTCACTCACGCCAACTACGCCAACTACGTTTTTCTTTCGTTTTTACATCTGAGGAAGTAGGTGTTATGGTTAACAGCATTTGAATTCCACAATGTCACTGTAACATGTAATAAATAACTTTTTATTATTTACGACCAAAATGCTTAGCGGCTGTGGAAGATGAAGGGCTCTTCTCTTCTTTCTGATGCAGCTCTCACAGGTTTACTCGGTCGTTGGCTGGGGGGCTGGGGCGGGGAGGGATGCACCTTGGCTCTCTCATGCAATACCTTCAGTGCCCAGGCCGAGGCTTCACGATTATGCTGGAGTTGTGTGTGACTGTAAGATTTGTTTTTAGCTCAATCTTTGCAGGTCTGGAGAATGGCATGTTCTCAGAAACACCTATGCAGCTACCCAGGACCAGCTGAGTGAGCTAAGAGGGAAAGTGGATGGAGAGTCTGGTTAGGCTGGGATCCATGCTAATAGAATTCTGTCCCAGGATAAGGGCTGAAGAAAAGCATGGCACTTTCGAAGCCAGTTTGGCAAACTACCCTTGGGGAGACTTTCCATACTTTTCAAAACTGTGGCTAAAAAGACCAGAGAGTCTAAACCTTCCCGCAGCTACCCCCATCGCGCTCCATACCTGCAAACCAGGAATTTTGCTTGCATTAAAAAGGCATCTTCCAGAAGGAACTATGAACCTAAAAACAAACGCTGTTTCATTTGTCGTTCATTAGGGGTCTATCTGGATTGATTTACTGAGCCCTTCCGACCCCAAGTCTTTGGAGCAGCATTCCTTCACGATTAAATGGAAAGGATTCACGCGCAACTCTCAGGGATAAGTGTAGAAGGCACAAGACCTCAAATTGCTCTGTATCAGGTAACCCAAAGGAAACGCTCAACCCAATCCAGCATTGAAAGCGCCTGAGCCAGACAAGAGTTTGCAAGTGTTTTGACCCAGGCTTCCCAGAGAACTTTCCTAAGGGAGGTGGCCAGTGCAGACCACTATTATCCAGATTAGGGGCTTTTGAGTCTTTCCAGGGTCAGGATATGCTGAGAATGCCTCGCCCAGCCACATACAATTGATGACAGAAACTGCAATCCCTTTTAATCCCCAGGACATCAGGGCTTCGTGCGTGGGAAGGGGGTGGGGGAGGCGGAGAAGAGTGAGAGAGAGAAAGAAAAAGGAAACAAGGTAGGGTGCGTAGTGCACCAGGGAGAATAAATTTCTCCTGTCAGCTCAGCAGGCCCATGGTCATCAGAAAAGAAGAAAAACCCCATAAAGCCCTCAGAGCAGGGCGACAATTGCCCTTTGGAACTGAGATGTGCAGCCTTTCTGGTGGGTGGCGCAAGCCTCTCATAGCAATTAAGAACAAGGACTACAGTCCTTTCTTGCTCTTTTTGTGTGTAAACAACAATTCGGGGACTTGTAAACCAAAGAGAATTGGTCCAGAGTTTATTTTTATCTACTCCTGTGGCTCCCCTGGCTTTAACTGGCTTCCAGGAAAATTTCAAGGGCCGGAGGCCTCTGTGGTTGTGGTTTTAGTTAAATACACAGATTTACCTGGAGCCCGGTGTGGGGGGAGGGAGAAGCAGAGTGCTTTCCCCGGCTCCCCCAGCTCCCTACCGACCAATGAGCCCCTGGGCTACCCGTCCAGACTGGGAGGCCACAGGAGGAAAAGGGATTCAGGGGGAGGATGCCCTGTGCTCTTCCTGTGAGGCCCTGAAAACTGTGTCTCCCCCCTTGGAGCGGCCATGATGCGATCTGACCTCCACTTCCTGCATTCCTCTCCCCTTCTCCCTTCCTCCCACCCCAAAGTGGCCTGAGTTGGGGTGACTTGCAGGCCTCCTAATTCTGTGAAAACATCCCATGGATGCCCGGTGGACAGAGAAGAAATACGGAGGCGTCCGGGGCGGTAGATGGGGCTGCGAAGTGGCTCACGTTCTGTGCTTTGGGGGTTACTAGAAAGTCCTCTGATCTCGCCTTCTCACCCAGGGCTGACATCCTACCATCTGTGAGTGTCTGGCTTTCCTAAGGATTGCTTAGGATTTATGAATGCAACTAAATAAATGAATCCCTGGCTATTAACCACAGGAGTCCCGCGACATGGAATTTCTGCTGTGAAAAGCAGCTCGATCGCAAATCAAGGCCTGAAAATTCTCCTGACGATGACTCTCTACCTCTCCCTAAAGGATTGGGTCGAGCCTAGCGGTAAGTCAGACCATCGTAAACATAACCTCTGAACACAGCGACAGTCCACCAGCTATTTTCTCATGATGCATTAACAGGCCAACAGACAGAAACTTTGTTTTAGTGATAGGAATTCATTTCTTCGCTTTAAGAATTCCCTTACATTGCTCTTTCAAATGCAAGTGTTCTTGCTCCCATATTTTGGTGTGCATGCAAAAGGAGAGGATCTTTTCCAAGATGAGGCTCCTAGGGAAAATGTTCCTGGCTAGTTGCTGGGAGACCTGAGCCCTCCCACCAGCTCCGTGGCTATTCGTCTGGAGAATCAAGAAGCTGCCCAGCTAGGCTCTCTCACTATCTTGTATACTAGACCCGAGCTTGCTTGCTGCTCTGGGACGCCTTAGTCTCTGCAGGAAGCTCTCACTCTCCCTCATGTCCTCACAAAGTCTCCCTGATTGGAGGAAGGGCTAGAGCCCCCCAGGAAAGCTGGGGGAGGCTGGCAGACAGCTTTCTGAATTCAGATGAAAGCTAAGTCAGCTCAGGCGCCTGGAAGGTTCCAGCAGGGTGGGTGCTTGAGGAAAACCACTTACCAATGCTACTGAAAGCCTGGGCCGGAGGCAAGGGCCTGGGGCTGCGCCAGCAGCTCAGAGGAAGGAGAAACCGGAGGCCCAGCAGGAACTAGGAGTCACTTGTTATAAGCAAATTGTTTATTTGGTGGTTTTTCCCTCCAGGCCATTCATGAATGCCCCGGGGGCCTGTGGCAGTCAGCGCATTCTGGCCTACCTCCTAGTTGTCACTGTTTTCCAGCGATGGCCCGATGTGGTGGTGGTTGGGGTAGGGGGAGCCGCAGGGTACGGCTCCACATGTTTCCAACTGCCCCAGCCTAAGCCCTCCCCACCATTCCTTCATTCCTTTCCCTCAAAGAAAGGTGTTACCCTCAAACTCATCTGCCGTTCAAGCCCTCTTGGCTCATTATCTTTGTCTCGTTTGCTCTGCATCATTCAAATGAGAAGTCTTCACAGCTTTGGACACTCAGTGTCTCTCCTTCCAAGCTGCCGGGCGCCCTGACCTTGGAGAGGTCCTCAACTTCACTCTGCCTTTGTAAATGGTGCTAATTTACACCACAAGGGGGCCAACAACCCTCACTGGGTTCTTGAGAGTTGGCTGAATCTAATGCAATAGATGTAACTACGTGAAATAATGTGCATAAAATGGTTAACACAAGTGAACCCTCTATACATGGTAGTTACGAGAATCCACACTAACACACACTCTACTGTGCCTTTCATTTCGTTTCCTCTGAAAAGAACCCATTTGTGGGAAGATGCTGAAAGCAGACTTGTTTCAAAATACCATCCTTTTCCTTGGAAGTTACTGAGCAGATCTGCCTCGATTTCTGTCAGGCACTTCCAGGAATTATAGCCTGAGACATTCCCTTAAGTTTCCAGCTGACTGGTGGCACTGGCTTGGCACAAAGGGCAACAACGAAGACACCGAGCCACAGAGGGGAGCAGATTTCTGAAAGTTCTCCACCAAGTGTCAGGAAGAAAAAGAGGTGGAAATAATAGAAGAAAAGCTGCCAGCAATTGCAGACGAGGCTTAGAAATATGTGGGAAGCCAAAGGGACGTTGAGTGGAGACAGCATAATTGGAGGGGTAGCACTCTTAGAAACTGTCTCCACAGCTATTCTGTAAGATTGACCCCGAGGTCCCCAGGTAAGTGCTCCTTGGCCAGGCGTGCAAGAGCCCCGGGCAAGGATTCTGCCTTCTAAACTGCTCTGAGGTCCGGTATGGAGCTGAGTTTGGTGACCTCTGGAGCCCACAACAAGCTTTTCACATTAAGTGAACCTGCACTTCATCGAACAGAGGAATACTTAATACAAAGTGAAGGGACAAAGCTATTTAGTGTCAGGCTTTTGGCAGATCTTTTCATTTTGAAGAACAGATCTGAGCCAGGGCCAGAAAGAAAGGAAGACTTGTTGGGTGGGGATAGTGTTGGGCAGGGGGTAAGCAGAAGCTTAGGTGTGAGTCTTAGTCCTACTGATTCTCTGCAGGAAGGGGGCCTCTCGGGATCTCAACTTCCAATGGCAAAGCTAGAGAGAAAAATCTTTAGCACTCTTTAAGTGCATGACCATTCCAAATGGTTTATGATGATTTTTCTGGGAAAATAATGTCTAATCAAAATACCATGAGAGAATCAATGGGAAAATGCATAAGTACACAAGGCTCTCCACATCCCCAACACTGTATAATGTCATATCACATCACAGAGAAGAAAATAGAAAGAATAATATGTCTCTAGAGGGTTTAACAACATCTCAAGCCTATCTGTCCCATGAATGCAAATGTTTACATTACAGAGCAGAAGTGCCATATTAGGAAATGGCTTCTCTGCAAGGTTTTCTCAACTGGGTAATGGGCAAACAGATCCAAACTGATAAGAAAAACAGTATTTCCGTGGTTCTCCAAAGCTTCCTTATGACTGTCAGTCTCCATCTCCTTAATGTGCAAGCAGGATGGGCTGTCTGACTAACGCTTGCTCTTTATGGGAAAACGGCAGGAACGGCCACTGGGACTCTAGCAACATCTATGGCAGGCTCTGGGCATCGCAGGTTCCAACCCCTCCAAAAGAAAGATTGGTTGGGAGATACAGCAGGGGAAAGAGGCCTCTTGACTCCGGCCTAAATAGGTTGTTCGGCAATGGACTGACCAACGTCCTGGGTCCCTGCTCATGGAAGCCCTACTCAGCAGGCAACCCATTCCAGGGAACATCTCCACGACCAGCAATTAAAGAGATAATTCACCATCAATTAAGGGGCGGTCCCTGCAGCCCGTCCTTTGAGTTTGACTCCGCCTCCCCCAAGCATCACCTGCATTATCTCTGAAAAGTTCCTAGGCCTTGGATGAAGATAGTGACATACCTCCTTGATTTACTTTCAAGGTGGAGTGAGTTAATAAATAAAAAGCCCTGAAAACTGTGGCTAACACGTGTAACAGTGTCTCACTCATCCACAGTAAGCCCTCTGTGAATGTTAATAATTGTTACTACTGTTATTTTTACTATGAGGATTAGTGTTATTCTTATAAAAGCAGAGTGGTCATCTCCTAAAGCCTTCTCTGAACTCCCTCAGCAGTACCAACTCTTTCTTTCTCTGGGTTTTCATGACACTTGCCACACACCTCAATTATATGTGGCTTTGTCAGTCGAGAAGCTCCCAGTCTCGGTGAACAGTGCCCACTGGAGTTGTGTGGTGCCCAGGCTACGTGATCATTTGCAGAAGCTCCTGGGAGCAGGGGACTTCCTGGCACCTCCAAATACATCACACAGGAGGCATCTCTGTTTTCTGTAAGAGAGATCTCTGCCATCAACATGCAGCCTGCACGTAATGACACTTTCACTTTTTTTTAGAAAAGATTTATTTATTTTAGAGAGAGAGAGAGAACACAAGCAGGAGGGGCAGGGGGAGAGGGAGAAAGAATCTCAAGCAGACTCTCTGCTAAGTACAGAGCCTGATGTGGGGCTCAGGCTCACGACCCCGAGATCACAACCTGAGCCGAAACAGAGTCGGCCGCTTAACCCACTGCACCACCCAGGCTCACATTAAGTGAGATTTGAATGACTATGGGCTAGAAATTGACTCAGCCAAATTAAACTTCTCTTCTCCTGATAATTATTTCATTTAAAATTCTTCGACTTACCCCAAAAGACTTTGTTCTCCACAATCCCTACTTCTTTGTGGGGAGAGGGAGAACTTTTCTTTTTTAAAAGAATATGTACAATGATGATTCATTTACAAGCCAGTGAGTTCAGTCAGATCTGGGAAATCTACTGCTACTTTAACTTCATTCATTCATTCATTCATTCGTTCGTTCGTTCAAAAAAACCAATTTCATCTGGGCAGGCACAGTCCTGGGGGCAGAAGCCAGACAGGAAGACATCCCCTTGCCCTGAAGATGCTCACTGCTCGTGGCTTTCCTTTGACTGCCTCAGTCCTTCCATCCCTTCAGGGCAGCTGACCCACCAGTTCCTGGGCCTAGGAAGGAAACCTTTCATACCAGCAGAGGAGGCACCTCATCGGGAGGAACACGGCATTTTTACCCAAGACTGAGCCAGTGTTCTGTTTGCAAAAGCAACACTGAGCTGAGGTCAAAAGCACCATATTTTCTAATGGAAAAGAGAATGCATAAGTCAGAGGACCGGAAATGGTCGGGACAGTTGGGCTATAATTGTGCACAGCTTCTGGTCCCAAGGAGTCAACCTGGAAGGGCTCAGCACAGGGCTGACTCCTCTCAGAGAAATCTGGACAGAGTAACTCCTGTGTGAGGTGCTCCGTTAGCATTCCTGCCGTGATTGCTGCTGAACAAATCACTCTGAAACTTAGTGGCTTAAAATTGTTTTATTATTATCTCCCAAGGTTCTGGCTCAGCTAGATGATTCTCATGGACACATGCTCATATGGTTACAGCTGCCAGGGCTGGTGGTCTCGAGGCTTGCTCAGTCAAGTCTGAGACTGATGGTGGCTACGGGCAGCAGCTTGGTTGGGGTGTGGGTATCACCCACGCTTGGCCTTCGCATGTGGTCTGGGCTTGTGCACAGAAAGGTACCTGGGTTCCAAGAGGAATTATCCCTGGAGAACCAGGCAGAAGTTGTGTTACCTTCTTTGACTTGGTCTCAGAAGTCACGTAGACTTGCTTGTACCACACGCCATGGATTGACCAGATTCAAGAGGAGGGCATGTAGACCAGCTTGATGGGAGCACTCAAAGAGTTTGTAGAACTTTTTAAACCACCACAACAAAGCAGAGGAACCTGGTGACTATGACCAAATGAGGAATTTTTGTATAATTGTTAAAATAAAACCAAGACACACGCTTGGAACAGGGGCTTTGGATTGTAATGGGTAATAGCCATTGGCATAAATCCTAGCAGGTTGGGACAATGGGGGGAGCACTGGACTGGGAATATGATCATTCCAACTCTGCTATGTGCATTTCCTGTTAGCTGGACTCAGGCAAGTAACTTAATAGCTACAAACCTTAATTTCTTCATCTCTGTGAAAAGGATAATCATAGAGGCGCCTGGGTGGCTCCGTCGTTAAGTGTCTGCCTTCGGCTCAGGTCATGATCCCGGGGTCCTGGGATCGAGCCCCGCCTCGGGCTCCCTGCTCAGCAGGAAGCCTGCTTCTCCCTCTCCCACTCCCCCTGCTTGTGTTCCCTCTCTCGCTGTGTCTCTCTCTGTCAAGTAAATAAAATCTTTTAAAAAAAAAAAAAAAGAAAAGGATAATCATACTGTCTGTCTTTCACGGTTCACCAATATTTACAGGAAAGCAATAAGATAAAGAATGCAAAAGGACCTGCAAAACTATAATCACTAATTGATATAAGATATCATAAATATTGTAGGAATTTTATTTTTTTCCCTTCCCAAGCCTTGGTTTTCTTATCTGTAGTAGTGAGGCGCTGGAATAGATTAGTTTCTTAAACTTGACGACCTAAGGACAAATTTTAAAGGGAAAAAAATTTCTCATAAACACCTGAAAATGTATCTTTGGGCCCTCAAGTCTCCACTGACCCCAGCTTGATGAACATTGACTTAAGGAACTATAGCCTTACTCCATGAAATCTCTTCCAATTGTAAATCATTATGTGAACAAGAGGACTTTTTTTTTCCTTTTTAACCAGTAAAATGCATTTTAGATTATAATCAAATGAAAACTAGAAAATACTGTGAGAGCTCTCTGACCCTGGAGAACGCATCTGGGAAGCTGGATCAGATGGTTATAAGATGCTGTCCATTTCTCTGCTTGAGTCTGTGGTTTGTGATGTGACTCACAGAGCCAGCTCCTGTGCTAAGCTGTAGGCTCCTAGAGAAAAGGGATGTGTCTGCGACCGCTTTGAATCTTTCAGGACATCTTGGGTATAGGATGTACTCGGAAATTTTTGATCTGATGGCGGTATAAATGGACAATGGTAGTGAACACAATAAATAGGACAATAATTCACATTTGAATCCCATCTTTATTTTTTTAAGATTTTATTTATTTGACAGAGAGAGACACAGTGAGAGAGGGAACACAAGCAGGGGGAGTGGGAGAGGGAGAAGCAGGCTTCCTGCCGAGCAGGGAGCCCGATGCGGGGCTCAATCCCAGGACTCTGGGTTCATGACTTGAGTCGAAGGCAGACGCTTAATGACCGAGCCACCCAGGTGCCCCTGAATCCCATCTTTCTGCCAAACTAGTGCTTTATGATTGACCCTCTTACTCCACCCCATAAGTGGAGGATACCAGCGGCCTTGGCAGTGACAAGCCTTACTTCTAATTATCTGTTTCAGGATCCAATTAGCTCAGTGCCTGATAGGTTCTTGCTTCTAATCAAACTGACAATGATAGAAAGCAGTTTAAAGAAAACTAATTGAAAAAGAATTGAAAACATAAAACCCTGCTCTTGGCCTTCAGGTCCTGCATTATCTGGGCTCTCCCTGTCTCTTAAGCCCTCTCTGAGCCACTTTTCCCCTCACCCCTGCTGTTCCCTCTGTCTGAAACACTATTCCCTTCACTCTTTGCCCAGCTCTCTCCTTTCTCTGCAGGTCTCTGAGTGTCTCTTCCTTGGCGCCTGTCTGGGCCCTTCCATCTAAGTCAAGCCTTTTGTTAAGCTCCCTCCTTTACAGCACCTATTTATATTAGTTTTTGAGTTTGTTCAATTTCTGTCTGTTCCACTAGACTATAATCTTCATGAGGGCAGGAACAATGTCTATTTTGTACATGATTGCCTCCCTGCTACCCAGTATGATACCTGGCATAAAGCAGGCAACTTTATAAATAAATGAACATTTGGCAAATACATCACTGAAACAAGCAAACAGATTTTTTTTTTTTAAGTACTTCATGTGCATTCAGCACTGTGTTAGCCACAAGCAATGGGTAAGTTTCTCAGCCTGCTGAAGCGAAAAAAAAAAACCCGTCTTTTCCTAAAGCTAGGATTTCTCTTTTAAAACCAGCAGCCCGGCCCCTGCTGCCTGTCAAACATGGCTGCATCAGCCAGATTGACTCAAACCAGATCTAGTCCAGGAGGCTGTTTCACACCGTTTCCAATAGAATATGAATCAGACAAGATACCATCAACCAAGCATTCAGCCAGGAAACGTGACCCTGGTAAACCTTCCAGGGTGACCCGTCTCACACTGCCAGGATCCAGCCCTACTGACAGCATCTATTATAAAGCCGAGGAACGGAACACACTTCAACTCCACAAAATGTGCTTTGGAGCCAGGCGGCGGGCAGCCCCGGGAAGTGCACGAAGTGTGGAAATTCCCTTCAAGCTTTTCAAGCAGCTCAAAGACATGAGCTAAGGAGGGACTTCAAAATTCCAAAGAGAAATTCCACTTTCCTTTTCCTCTGCTCTGGTCTTTCCATTCCAAACACAGCCCTGCTGGTTGGAGCCACTTCATGAATGTGGGATTGTTAGGGTCCGTCCAGAGACTCACCATTATTTTTCTTAGGTTAAAAAACACATGCACACACAATTTGGCATACATGTTCTCTTTCATTTGCCCTAAAGAAATCAATATCCCAGTCTGGGGTTACCAGCTGGGTTTCATATACATCCTGAGGCAGAGTTGCTTTATTTTATAGCTGCTGACATTCTTCTCTGGAGCCCCAAGCCCTCTCTCTGGTCCCAAGCTCAAAGATGGACTTCCTGTGTAGTCCAGCCTTTCATGAGGTCCTTCTTAGGGCCAGTTGCAAGGATTTACCATAGGCACCGACAGCCCGCCTCCACAAGCCATTTCTGAGGAGGCAGAAAGCTATCTGTGTGTTTTACACACTTAAGGAAATTGAATTTTAATTTGTTCCTGGCTCCACCACTCACTATGTGTTGAGGGGGAAGTTCCTCAAAACCTTAATTTTTTCATCTGTAAAATGGAAACAATAATGGTATCTATTCATAGAGTTGTCATAGGATTAAAAAAGATACTACAAGTACAGCATTTAGCACACTGCCTACTCATAGCGAGGTAGATTAAAGATGGTCACAATTTTTTTTTTGCCCTCCCTTCCACTGAGAGGTAGAGACTAATTCCTCTCTCTCGGGATATGGGTTTTAGTGACTTGCTGGATGAATAGAACATAGTGGAATTGGGCCATGAGAAATTCTGGCTTCTGTCTAGTCTCTTGGAAGGTTGATTCTGGGGGACACCAGCTGCCATGTAAGAAGCCCAACTACTCCGAGACCACCATGCTGTGAGGAAGCTCAAGCTAGTCACATGAAGCCTCTGTGCGGAGGAAGAAAGATGCCAGGCCAGCTATTCCAGGCCAGGCACCAGCATATGATGGAAGAATGTTCATTTCAGGTCCAGAAGGTATAACTTGGAGAAGAACCAAGGAACTCAGACAACTTCCAGAACCAAGTCCCCAGCAAATGGCCCTAAGCAAGCCAACTATTCTCCATCCATTCGAGCCACCAACTGAACTACCCCCTTCCCATCCCGAGTCAATGTGGAGGAAACACAACAGCCCTGGAGCTTCCCAGCAGTGCCCTGCCCAAATCCCTGACTTGCAGAATTGTGCTATTTATTATTAATAGCACATTGTGCTACTTCACTAAGTTTTGGGGTGGTTTGTTAGGCAACAACAGAAAATCAGAACACATAGTAAAATTCTAAAAAATGGTGATGGTTACTTAACAAAACCATTATTATCAGCATTTGGGGAACCATGTCACAATTGATCCTTAAACTCTAAGCTTTGCAACCTTGAGGACATATGGTCCTAGAAGGATCACAAAGCCACAGAAGAGAGGGTTCCACATGGGGAGATAAAGACAGAAGCCAGGGAATCCCTTTTCACCATCCAGAGCCCTGCAGAGTAGTTGGCCCTCACAGGCACTCAACAAATGTTTCCTTCATGAATGAATGACAGACATAGTACATCTTTTTAGAATATCAGTTGTACTCCAAGGTTATCTTTCCTATCTAACAGATTTTATAATGGGAATGAGTACAAAAGTCTTTAAAGTTTTAAATATAAAACATGAGGCTTCCCCCCCCCCCAAATTTTTTTTACCTCAGAGTGGCCATTCAGGTTCTGAAGCTACTCCTCTGGTTCTGAATGCCCCTTCTCCACCATTAGGAGTAACTAACCAATTTATTTGTTTAACAAATACATGAGTGCCTACTCTGTGCCAGGCACTGTTATAGGTACTGGAGATACAATAATGAACAAACAAAAGTTACCTGTCTCTTGGAGCCAACCCGCTAGTTGGAGAGACAGTGAACAGGAAGATCAGGTGTGTGGTTTTGAGTGCTGTGGAGAAAAATAGAGCAAAGTGAGGGGGATAAGAAGTGCTAAGAAGGGCTAAGAGTTGCTCTTGTTAAAAGGAATGAGAACAAAAATTCACAGACAAAATGACATTGGAGTAGAGACTAGAGACAGTGCAGGAGTGAGTGACATGGGTACTTGAGAGGGTGCCAGGTGGAGGGAACAGCATGTGCCAGGCAGAGGGAACAGCATGTGTACAAGCTTGTTTGAGGAAAGGCCAATGAAGCAATGTGCCCAAAGTGAGGAGCATCTCAATGAGAATGCTAAGAGATGAGGTTAGAGAGTTGGCTGGGGACTGGGGGGAGGGCAGACCGGAAGCACCTCATGGACCATTGCAAAGACTTGGGCTTTTATTCTGAGAGAAGTGGGGAACCACTAGAGGGTTCTAAGCAAGGAAACAATGTGATTTTGTTTTTTCATTTCAATTTGATTTCACTACTGGGTGGAGAATAAGCTGATGGAAAACAGGCAAGAACAGAAGCAAAGAGACCAGCTGGGATGGTGACTTGGTACAAAAATTGAGGAGCAGAGCTCTGGACAATAAGGACCCTGACTCTGACTCAGGACTCCCCTTTGGCCTTTCCACATGGCTTACACTTTTCATGGCCTTGTGTCTGGGTTTCTAGGAGAAGCATCCCAAGAGCAAGTAATCCAAGATGCAAGAAGTAGAAGCTACCAGTCCTCTCAAATCTGTGCTAGGCACAGAATTAGTACAGTGTCACTTTTGCTATATTCTATTGGTAAACACAATCACAGGTCAGCCCATATTTTAGCAGATGGAAGGCAGAGAAAGGGAAGTGATTGCAGCCATCTTTAAAGACAAGCTACTATATGGAGTGTCTCTAGAAAGTATCTTCTGGATTCAGCAGGAGCAACAGGACTCCCACTGAATGGACTAGAATTGATTACCAGACAATTGAACAGTTATGAAGAAAAAAATAGATAAATTAATAGATTTAAATAAACCTATTTGTAAAAAAAAACCCCTAAAAAACAAAAAAACAACTTATCTCCACACCCCTTCTGTGTACACTAACGTTGCTCCCCACTCCCCACACATACACCTGGAGGCAGAATGAGTTGGTTCAGAATTCTAGCAAGCCAGCTGGGGGGGCTGAGCTGCAGAATAATGGGCTTATGTCATTGTCTTATCATTAAACTATTCCCCCAGGTTGGTATGGCCTGGAAAATTACCTGTTACACCTAAGTAAAAATTCAGGCTCAAAGGACTAAGATTTCCCATCATCAAGGCAATTCAAAAGAATATGTTGTAGGTTCGAAGACAATTTCCAGAGAGACATGCATTCTCAGAATATTTTCAGTAATGGCAAAATCAGTGGAATAAGTAGTTGACCTCCTCCCTGAGGGACCATGCTCATTAAGATATATGCATTCAGGACTGTTAAAATTCCAACTCATTACCTAATATTTGCACCTTATGCTTCCAGTCCTTCTATTTCAGCTGTAACAACCGACAGTCTCCTATATGTTTGAGAGGCTTCAAGAGAATGTTGCTGGAGCAAACTTTAAGAGGAAAAAGAAAAAACTCAATAAGGAATTACTATCGATAATCCTCTCTACCCATTTTTCTTGGAATTAATCTAAGATGTTTGAGGAATGAATTTTTACCAGCTTTGGGGGCAGTGTTCAAATCTTCATTCATTCTTTTCTTTCATTAATTTCTACATTCCACCAGGGAAAAAGATAATCCAACTTAAGAACAACTCCATAGCCCAAGCCAACAGAATTTTGGAGGCAATGTGACAGAATCTTGGAGGCAATGTCAACCAACATTCACTGATTACGAACACTTGTCCTTCAGGATCTTCCTCAAGCATCCCTTCCACTGGAAGCTTCCTCTAATCCTTTCCCTGTGATAGTCATGTCATTCCCACCATGTTCCCTTCACTATTCTATTAAAGCATTTGAATCTTTTCTCCCCCTATAGCTAACTCTCTGTTTTTCCTCTTTCTCTCTTACTAAATTTGGAGTAACTTGGTATCAAGGACAACATCGTATTCATCTTCAGACAATTGAAAATTGTCCAGTACCTAGCACAGTGCCTGACACTGTTGGGGAGCACTCAGTCAATGTTTGCTAAATGAATAAATATGATGGGTGGTTCTACAATCAGTTTGCCCATCAGGTGCACTGAGAAACCAACAAGGTCAGTTTAATTATAACCACAATAAAAGAGCCTTGACCTTAAGGAGATTGCCCTCAAGAACAAAAAAAGTAAAATTTGTATGTAAATAATTGTCACCTTAGGCAGGTTGGAATAAGGTATAGAGAAAGCACACTGCTTATGAAATTTGGATTCTAGGCCAAAGTTTTACACAGAAAAAACATTTGGGGGGCACAATTTAAAAATGTCTAAACACGAGAGCACTTCAAAGCACATGGAACTGAGGCATGCTCACAACAGCCTAAGAGTTGTAGATGGCACTCCATCTCTCTTGCTTGACTTACATATAGAAAATAAAATGCCTGGGTTTATCCAAACATAGCATACAATTCAAATTTGTTCATATGAAATTTCCTAACTAGGAACTGTTGGGTTGAATGAGTTGTTGCATTTTCCTTTGTCCAAAATTGGAATATTGAAAATCACTTCTTACGGTGTATTTATTGTATTCTTGGGCAAGAAAAAAAGGTATTATAACAACAACAACAACAACAACAACAACAGTAAGCCAGCAGTGGTAATGTATTATTTAGTGCCCCATAACAAATTATCTCAAAATGTAGTGGCTTAAAACTACATATAAACATTTTAAAATAAATAGTTACTCTCTCACACAGTTTCTGTGGGTCAGAAATTCAGAAGCAATTTAGCTGGATAGTTCTAGGTTGGGGTCTCTCAAGAAGCTGCAGTTCAAGATGTTGGCTGGGGCTCCAGTCATCTGAAGGCTTGACTGGGGCTGGAGGATCCATGTCCAAGATGTACTCACATGGCTGCCACTTAGTGCTGACTATTGGCAGGGGGGGTGGGGTCTCAGTTTCTTGCCACATGGGCTTCTTCATAGGGCAGCTTGAGTGTCCTTACAACATGGCAGCTGGCTTTCCCCAGAGTGAGTCATCCATGAAAACAAGACAGAAGTCATGATATCTTTTATGATCCAGTCTCAGAGGTTTATGCTTCATCATTCTTGAGATACCCTATTGGTTACATAGGTCATCCCTATTCACTGTGGGAATGGACTATGCACGAGTATGAATACTCATATAGAGAGAGAATCATAGTAGGCTATTTTGGAGGATGAGACAACAGATGGCATAATTTTTCAAGAGCCATTATGTGGAAAGTTTGTTGGCTAAACAGGTAGGATTCCCGGGTGCCTGGGTGGCTCAGTTGGTTAAGCATCTGCCTTCGGCTCAGGTCATGATCCCAGGGTCCTGGGATCAAGTCCCACGTCAGGCTCCCGGCTCAGCAGGAGGCTGCTTCTCCCTCTGTCTGCCACTCTCCCTGCTTTTGCTCTCTCTCTCTCACTCACTCTCTCTCAAATAGATAAAATTAAAAACAAAACAAAACAGGTAAGATTCTTACTTTTAAAGAGCCATACTCAAGAGGAGAGGAGACAAAAAAACAAACAAGTAAGTTGGGAATTTCATTCAGCATTTGATGTTGTGAAGACTATAAAGCAACGTGAGATGAAGTGAGGTGAGCAAGGGTCCTGTTTTCTAGTAGACACTCAGGGAAGGCCTCTCTGAGAAGAGGACATGTGAATTGAGATACAAATGAAGAGAGGGGGCTGGATCTTGGAAAGGGTGTCCCAGACAAGAAGAAGAGTAAAGATCCTGAGGCAGAAGCATGTATGATATATTCAAGGAATGGACAGAAAGAGCAAGGAAAGCAAGGAGGAAGGAAGTAGGAGATAAGGTGAGAGACACAGTAGGGGCTAAAACACAGAGCTTTGTAGGACCAAGTAAAGAATTTGAATTTTATTCAAAGTGTGATGAAAAGCCTTTTGAGGGTATTCAGCAGGTAAATGACATGATCTAATTTACATTTTCTATAAGCCACTTTATCAAGGAGATCCTTTAAGAGTCATTTGCAATAAATCCTGGCAAGATATTAGCTTACTCTAAGATAATAACAGGGGCAATGGGAAGTTGGTAAGTCAGGATACATTTTGGAAGTAAAAGCATTTGCTGGCTTGGATAAGGATGAGGGTGAAGCATCAATGATAAATCCATGGTTTTTAGTTTGACGCACAAAAAGAGTCATGCTACCACTTACAAAATGGGGAAGACTGGTGGATTAACAGGTTTTGAAGAGAAAAACCAAGAATTCTCCTTGGACATGTTAATTTGAGGTGTAGATATGTTATGCAAGTGGATAGGGAAGTCAATCATGTAAAATGTTGGACAGATTTGTATGGAGCACAGAGCACATAATATAAACCTGGGATATATCTTCATGTACACAAGTTAAGATAAATTTTAGTTGTGTGATTTCAGAAGAGGGAGAAAGCCCGTAACTCACTGGGCATATTCTGGAGGATTCATGGAGGAAATGGTGGCATTTGGGCTGACCTTTCAAAGAAAATTTCACCAGTAGGGATAATGGAGGAAAGTTTAAAGGACAGAGGAACAGTCTGAAGGAAGACCAGTTTGGGGACAGCTGCAGTGATGCATCTGAGGGATGATGGTGGAAAGGGCAGTGTCAGTGGTGGCTGGACAGGGGAGGAAAGAGCATCTTCCACACCCTTGGTATAGGTAGTCGAAAATAACCTGGTAGTTGGCTGGACTAAGAGGAAGAGTGGTCAAAGTGAGGGAAGCTTTGACTCCAGAGTGGAGAAGAATAGTGCTGTGTCAAGGAGCTGCTTTGGGGTTTTGTCTGCTCATGGCAGGGAGAGGAGAAGAGATGGCTGTAGGAAAATGATGAGTCTAAAATGCCAGCAAGATACCCAAATGGAAATGCCCATTGCTATGCTCTAGGAAGAGGATTGGAAATACAAATTGGGGCTTTTGCTACCTAATGATACCCTGAAGATAAGAGGGAAAAACTTGGTTAGAAGGGAGAGACTAAAAACAATGGGGTCTCTCCAGCTAGTGCCAGTGGGCAGGGGCAGTCACTCAAATCCAGAGATGACAACTAGCATTGAGAGGTTAATCCCTTTGGCTGTCCTTCCCTGAGCCTCATCTTCTTAGAGCAGATTAGGTGCCCAATAAATACATGAATTCCTGAGTGGTGACTATCTCTTCGGCAGCTGCAGCTGACCCCCAGGATCATCTCTCCTCGGCTGTAGCTTCTACTGTTGCCCCTTTTATAGACCCCAGGGGTGCCCTTTGGCCTCCTCTAAGGTGAAGCTCTATGTTCTAACCCCTGCTGTGACTCTGACCTCATCTCTTACTACCTGCCCTTCTCGCTGCTGGGGTGGATTCTCTCTGAATTGCTTCCCCGCAGTCCAGGGCAAGGCTACTTGTTGTGGGGGTGGGGGTGGAGATACTTATTGTATTATTTGTTTGTTTGTTTATTATTTATATATTTATTTAAAATATTTTATTTATTTATTTGAAAGAGAGAGAGAGAGCATGAGCTGGAGGCAAAAGGAGAGAGTCTCAAGCAGGCTCCACCTTGAGCACAGAGCCCGATGCAGGGTTCGATCCCTTGACCCTGAGATCATGACCTGAGTCAAAATCAAGAGTGGGAAGCTTAACCAACTGCCACCCAGGTGCCCCACTTATTGTGTAATTTAAACCCTAGTTCTCTCCTCTCTTTCATTGTTTGCGACTTGTTCTACCCCTACAAGCACTGGGCACTGGGGTGGGTAGGTGGGCGGAGCTCCACAAGTCAGGTTGAAAGAGACCTAAAGTCACGTGAGGTACACTGGGCAACTTGGTCCCACCTCAGAGACATTAAAAAGAGGTGGGTGCCTGGGTGGCTCAGTCGGTTAAGCATCAGACTCCTGATTTCGGCTCAGGTCATGATCTCCTCAGGTCCTGGGATCGAGCCCCTGGCAGGGCTCTGTGCTGGGTGTGGAGCCTGCTTAAGATTCTCTCTCCCACTGCCCCTCCCAACGCCCCCCCCACCACTTGCTCTCTTTCTCTCTCTCTCTAAAAAAAAAAAAGAGGTACAGAGGTATATCCATTAAGGGTGTATGTTTGGGTGGGGAGATTTATCCTTAGTAACCCCACACATTTCTGTTGTTTACATAAAAATGAAAAAAAAAAATGCTTTAGCAGGAAACTACCCCTCAGTATGTCAAAAAACACCAGGATAAATAAGGCAATTTCATGAAATGTTTTACTTTGGGGAGATGATTTGGGCATTAAGATATGGCAGACCCTGCCTAGGGCATTGGTTAGCTCCCCAATGGACACAATTTGCTATAATGTAGTATCTGTCATAGTCTGACTTGATTTGCCCCCAGGAAAGTGACTGGATCATCACATCACACCCTCCAAGTTAAAACTCCTCATGTTTCTTGGTTCTGACCCAGGGCCAATGAAGCCTTCCTTTCCAACAACGTCAGATGTGAGTTTGAGGTATCACCTTGCATTTTCTCAGAAATTCCCATTTCGAGTTTCTCAGGGGCCAAAACAAAGGCTTCGTATGAGTTGCTGTTTAGGTTCTAGTGTCCGGGCATGTCCCTCTTCTCGCCTCATTTTTCTTCCTTTTGGACTGCAGTGTGATCGATCTACCCTGACTCTTATCAGATGGCCCAGCTTTATTTTTAGTCCCACAAAATAATTTGTCTTGCTTCCAATAGCATTGGTGCCTTCAAATCAAAGGGACAAAATGTATCTTTCCCATTTTCTGCCTTTGAGGCTTCTGGGACTGGTGTTCTTTGGTCAATTCTTCCTCATTCTGCATGACCAAGTGCTCATTGTGGTAGGCCTGGCTTTCTGCTTTTCCTCGGGCCTCACTTCCCCTGCTCTCCCTCCCATGGTCAAAGGTTAATCCCCAGGTCTCTGGGAAAGAAAAACGCCATCTTTCCCCACTCACCACTCCATTAAGGTTGAGAAGAGAATGGGGCCAGATCCTATCCCCAAGGAAGGGGAGAAAGAGCAGTCTTATAGTAGCCTGCTTGGGCTACCATACAAAGTATCGCAGCCTGGGAGTCTTAAGCAACAAAAAAATTATTTTCTCATAGTTCTGAGGGCTAGACAACCAAGATCAAGGTGTTGGCAAGGTTAGTTCCTTTTGAGGGCCATGAGTGAAGGATCTGCTCCAGACCTCTCTCCTTGGCTTGTAGATGGCCTCTTCCCTTAGTGTGTCTTCACTCACTGCATGTCTCTTTATCCAAATTTCCTCTTCTCATGATGACACCAGTTAGACTGGATTAGGGCCCACCTTAATGACTACTTTAACTTGATTAACCCTGTTAAGACCCTAACTTCAAATACAGTGAAATCCCCTAAGGTACTGGGGATTAGGACTTCAACATATGAATTTTTGTAGGAGACACAGTCCAGCCCATAACAGATCCCCATTTGCCTATGGAAGCTCGATCTAGGGTCAGGCTGAGCCCCAACTGAGGACCAGTAGCACCTCCAAGTGCATCTCATGTGCTTGCTGCTGCTCTATGATGGCCTCTCAGACTAACTTGCTTCTGTGACAGCTGTCTTCCAACATGGACAAGTTCATGACATTTGTGCTTCTTTCCATTTGGCAAGGTGGAATATGTCTCAGATCTGTGGGATAATTACTGCTACTTACAGCCATTGTAAGAGGCAGTGAAACAGAAGGGGGAAAAGCCCATCAAATGGTGTGATGTTACACCTCTTGTGGGCTCCTGTTCTTCCTTTTAACTTATGGCTTGAGCCACATTGCAGATAGAAGGTGAGAGGGTGGAATGTGTATCTTTTTCCAGAATTCAAATATACTTCATTAATGAAGCCTTCCTTGTCTATCTCCACTCCCCAACACTAGTAGAGTAAAACACTTCCTCCTGTGTATTCTTATATTCCTTCATTTGAATATTAACCATATTATTATGATTATTTGTGTGCATGTTTATTGGTACACCCCATTTGCCAGCCCATCGATGAGAGTATCTAGTCCATTTAGGCTGCTATAACAAAATTCCTTATACTGGGTGGCTTATAAACAATAGAACTTTATTCCTCACAGTTCTGGAGGTTGAGAAGTCCAAGATCAAGGTGTCAGCAGATTCACGGTCTGGTAAGGACCCACTTCCTGGTTCATAGGTGGCCATCTTGTTGCTGTGTCCTCAAATGGCAGAAAGAGCGAGGGAGCTTCCTAAGGTCTCTTTTATAAGGGCATTAATTTCAGTCTTGAAGTTTTCACCCTCCCAATACCATCACATCAGGGATTAGGTTCCAGCATAGAAATTTGGGAGGTTGAGTGGGACTCAGTCTGTAATGGAAAGGAAACATCTCTGTGCCTTCAGCATCAAATACTCATGGCATATATAGTCAATGCTTTTATTCAAGGTTAAGTGACTAAGTCAACAGGTGTCTGTGCATCAGAAAAGTTGTTAGTACTAGTAGAGCAAGAATGATGGAGAGCCTAATGAGTACACGTGTTAGTTCAGTTCCTCTGAAGCAGACACCAAAACAGGGATTTAGACCCATAGTGAATGATGGTTGTTATTGAGGGGAGCATCTCTGGGAGAAGACAGGTTGGGGGGTAGGTGGGGGGTAAGCAGAAAAGGCAGGGGGAGAGCCCTCAGACCCATCGTGGGCTAAGATGACCCCTATGAGGGATGGGGTAAGAGAGTCTCGGCACCAGTTCAGTTCCCAGAAATGGATCCACACTAAACTCCTTGAGCTAAAGTTGCTGACAGAGGAGCCTCAGGTCTTCTCAAGAAGGCGCACATGTGGGCATCCCCGCCTGGATCCGTCAGTGGCTTGCAGCAGCCTGTGGGAAGTGTGGCCAAGCATGATGCAAACGTAGGTTTAGAGCACAGCAGCTGGGGCCATGTATTGTGAACACACACACACACACACACACACACACACACACACATACACACACATGATTGGTTGGTTGGCTGGTTTATTTATTTACTTACTTACTTACTTACTTATTTTAGGACTGCCTTCCTCCAATTCCTCTCCCCCCCAACTCCTGCCTCTAAGAACCACAAATCCCATCTCTGCCTATATTTCTTATTTTCTGTATATTATTATGTTTTGACATTTTGAAAAACATTTTCTGGCTGGAGAGAGACTGCTCTTCTAGGTGCTAGCCAGTTCTGAGATAACATGCCTGGGAGTCAGGAGCCTGTCTTTCTTTGATATGCAAGCTAACCAATCCTGAATGCAACTTTCTTTCTCTGGCCTGAGCAGCCCGGGAGGGAGGCAATAATCCTCTGCCTGAATGATCCCAGGACCAGGTACTAGGCAACTAGGGATCACTCTACAGCCCAGCACCCACCAAAATTATTCTTAAGAGCCAATCCTAAACTGTTTCCTCTGCCCTGCCTTGCCTTTCCCCACAGAAACCCCAATAAAGGTCATAGCCTAGACTTTCCCCTAGATCTAGTCTTCTGTCACTTGCCCAGGACCTTGACTCCTCCCGTGACTTTGCATGGCACGCAGTTCCCCCCCCCCCCACGTCCCTTGAGTACAGTAAACTTCGTTTTCTTGTGCCTCCCCTATGTCCCCTCTTGTGGCCACACCTGACTGATCATCGCTTTGCAAGAACACAGAGCAGTCCCTCAGCCAATTACTGTCCCCACCGCAGGAGGTCCGAGTGGTGTGTCGTGGCAGCCACAATAGAGAACGATAATAATGAGCATGGGTCAGCACCGTGTTACACGTTTTCTGTGCTTCACCTCCACACTGCCCACAACACTAGGAGGTGGCCTCAGCCAGCATGAGGACAAGGGCATTAGAACAGATCTCTTGCCTGCAGCTTTTCTTCAGGGAGCGGGCCAGAACCCACTTGGCGTCCGTGAGTCACTTCCGTCTGCGACACCAGGAACAAAGAGGGTCCCTAAACGCCTTGACCCCCACCCCCCCTGCCCCGGCTCCAAGTGCCCCCCTGCAACAGCACAGCCGCTCTGCCGGCCCCTGGATGCTCCCAGCCCCATCGTCGTGGCTCAGCCGAAGCCTGAGGGGAGTGGCTCGACCCTTGTGTGTCCGACACCAAGTCGGGCTTCCTTGGGAATGTGCCTCCGGAGGTCTCCCCCCACCCGCGGGGAGGGGGCGCCGCTGCCTGTGGAAGGGGCCTGAGCTTTCTGTGGCAGGAAGACAGTCGGCCCCGAGCCATGTGCTGCGGGCCCTGCAGTGTGGATGCTCTTTGTTAAGCTCCCAAGGTCTGGAAGGAAGCAGCTATGCTCTTGTTTAATTCCATATGAGCCGCTTTTTTATTTTTACAAATAGTCCTCTTGCTGTTAGGGAGTGAGTGAGCGACATAAATCATCATCATGTCTTTGGCAGCAGGGATTTCTCGGGCATGGTCCTCATTAAAGTCTTTAGTTGCAGGGTTCCTGGAGACCTTCCTTTGATACCTAAAAACATCAAACTGAAAAAGCCCTGGTGAGGAGGAGGAGGAGAGGGGGTGGTGGGGAAGAAGGGGCCGAAGCTCCCGAAGACCCCAGACTCGCTGCTGGGAAACAGCAAGGCAAAACTAGTGATGATTATTCACAACAAAAAGAAAGAAAGAAAGAAAGAAAGAAAGAAAGAAAGAAAGAAAGAAAGAAAGAAAGAAAGAAAGAAAGAGGAAAGGAAAGGAAAGGAAAGGAAAGGAAAGGAAAGGAAAGGAAAGAAAAAGCAGGAGCCGAGCAGCAGAAACAGTAAGGACTTCCCCGCTGAACAGAACCCAACAGGCCCCTACAAAGAAGAGAGAAAGTGATGCAGGCGGAAAGGGAAGCTTCTCGGAGGTGATTCGAGAGAAAGGAAAAGTTCCCTGAGCCCTTTGCTCCCCAGACCTCAGCCCCAGCAGGCTGCAGTAATCAATGAACTCACCTTTTCCTCAGGCCCTGTCTCCCAGCTGGGCATGAATCCAATCCCCGGGCAAAGGTCACTGGGAATACCAGCGTGCCCTTGGCAGTGGCTGTTCATTCACAAAATGGGCTCCTTTGTGATAAAAGGAGGGAGAGCAGACCCGGGGTTTGTGTGCATTCCAAGCTGGTGGAGGAGAGCTGCCAACACGCTCGGTCAGTGGGAACCCAGCAGCACATGCATCTCAGTTTACACGATTGATGTGGCCTTGCAGAGCCATGTATGTTGAATTCCTATAAATCAAGTCGCATTTTAAATGCACTAGGGGAGCTGGCCATTTAAAGGAACCCTGCAGTGAATCTTTTGGAAAAGTGAAAAATCACTGCTGAATTGATCTCTTTTGGCAGGAAGTAACAAATATTTATGAGCGCTTATCATGGGTCAGGCAAAATGCTAGGTGCCAGGAGCATTTCTCAAAATGAGGTGCTCCTGAACTTGAGGCAAATGCTTTGAGATGGTGGTTTTTGTCTTTGGTGAAACCAGGATGAGCTGAGTACAGCAGTGGGAAGAGAGACTCCAGCTGGAGCCGTATCCTGTCATTGCCACAGGACGTCCACCAGTTGGTCTCCCTCAGAGTAACCAGGCAATATTTCTCAATCATGAAGACAAGGGATGCTCAGTGTCTTTTAAAGGCCTGAAGCAGGAGGTTATGGACAGGGGCTCAGGGAAACGACCAGCATCTTCTTATAACCTGAGTCAACTTTCTGAATCCATATCCACCGTAGTGGTGATACCTCTTTCTGTAGTTCTCTCCAGAAATCTCAAATGTCCAACTTATTCATTCTAGGCTCCAGTATATAGTGTGGTGTTACATAGATTTGCATATCACTAGAGTCAAATCATATCATGAAAACATATATGTAAGCTCTAGCCTCCAACATTTGGGAAATATATTGTGCTTGAAAACAGATCCTAGGGGGCTCCTGGGTGGCTCATTCGGTTAGGCATCTGCCTTCAGCTCAGGTCATGATCCCAGGGTTCTGGGATCGAGCCCCACATCGGGCTCCTTGCTCAGTGGGGAGCCTGCTTCTCCCGCTGCTGCTCCCCCTGCTTGTGCTCTCTCTCTCTGTGTCAAATAAATAAATAAAATCTTTAAAAAAAGAAAGAAAACATCCTAAAAGAATTGAGACTGTGAGGAAAACAAAACAAAACAAAACACACCAACATTTGCATGGATGCAGATTGAGCCTGGCAGGCAAGAGCTCAGACTCAGGGGTTAGCCAGCATGCACCGGAATCCCGGTTCTACCATGTTGGTATGTGACCTTTGGCAAGCTAGTTAATCAGCTTTATGTCCTGGTTGGCTTATCTGTAAAATGGGGATAAGTAATAGAATGTACCTCGTAGGCTATTTGTGAGGATTAAATCAAAAGTGCTTTTACATCTAAAGGCTTAGAAGAATACCTGGTATAAAGTACATGCTCAGTACAGTCAGTTATTATGATATTGGAGTTCATTTAAAAAACAAAACCCTAGACATAGATCGCATGGTTTAAGAAGTTCAACTGTCTGATATTAGCTAGTTGTCAGCTGGATGAAGCATCATAAAGGAACAATGCATTCACTAAAGTCGTACCACTATTGGAAGCCTATTCTGTGTCTCCAAGGGGAAAGGAAGTCTAAGTAAGCCAGGCAGTATTACCTTTGCAGATACTATTCAGAGAAGTAGCTTTGGCATTTAGAATGGAAAAAAGATCTTGTAAAGGAATCACTGGGTCCAACCACTTACTTTGTAATGAGGAAAAAACAAAACAAAACAAAACTCAGATGAAGTTAGAGACTTAGCCAGGATATACAACTTCTTGATTTAAAAAAATGAAGAAAAAGACAAAAATTTGCATCTCTGACCTTTCAAACCAGGAAGCATTTTTTCCCCAGTAAGACACGGATTTTCTCCGCAGCAAGAATAAGACGTGATGTGCTTCATCAAACAGAGAAGATGGTTATCACCTTTCTTTCGGTAAGGAGCTTGGCAGGAGGAGAGGAATAATAATAATACCTCATCCAAATAGAAAAGCAGATAGGTAGCAGGGTTAGGGATCAAGTTCTTATTTTGAGGGTTAAAGGTTGTTCCAAAGTTCTAAGGAGATCTTTGAAGGTAACCACGTCCTCAAGTGACAAGAACTCAGAGTAGTACAATTAGAAGCCTGGGTATCGCTGACACCGCAACGCCATTTCCGGTGCCCGGAGGAAGTTCGTCCTCGGCCAACACAGGGGACACTCCTGGCGCCATCACACCCGGTGGCCGACCAGAGCATGGAGAAGTCCCCCGTGGAACGGGCCTGCTCCTGTGACCCAGCACCGAGGTGGGATTCTTACCACTCCACTTGAGCCTTTTACCACGAGCAGGGAAGATTCAGTGGCAACAAATCCCTGTCGGCCAAGTGGTTGTGGATTTATCACAGGCAGAAAGAATTCTTTTTACCTGCACCAGTTCTGTGGGCTGCACATGCTGCCCAGATGCTGTCTTCTTCAGTGTTCTTTATTACAGCGGAATGTCCTGAGATAATGTCTCTTGGAACCTCTCAGGCAGAGCCCCGATCCCAGGGAATTCCCAGAGACTTTCCCCTCGCGTCTGGGGTAGAAGCCACCCCTGCCGGGAGGAATCTCCCTTCCTCTCAAGTCTTCTCAAACCTGTCTTCCCCGGCCCTGAAGCCGAGACTTGAACTCATTCATAACCAATGATACGGTGTTCCTCTCTGTCCTGCGGCTCTTCTTCACGGGAGAAGAGTGGGCCTAGGAGACCCACTGTAAATGGACCCTGGCTCCATTTAACCATGTTTGAAATTGCCACAGCATTCCAGATACCCACTGACGCGAACAATAAACAAAAAGCTGGCTCAAGCCAAAATCGAGAATAAAAAAAAAAAATTAAGGCTTGAACATCCTGGTCCTGGAGTGAGATGAAATAGAACACAGGTGACCGCATCAGGAACGGGACAACAAAACGACGGTGCAGTTCAAACGTGTAAGGGATAAAGCCTCCAAGGCACTGGGAAATGCCGCGGAAAGCAAGCGAGACAGCCGTAATCCTCCCCTCCCCTCGTGGGGGCTGTTTGGGGGCGACCGGCGTAACAGTTGGGACAGAGAAACCGTCAACCGCATGGACCTCCCTCCCTCTGCGAAACGGTCCAGATGCTGAAACTGGGAAAGGGGGGACGGGTGGAGGGGCGCCGCTGCGCAGCAGAAAGATGCGCTCTGTCAGGGACACTTAGGCAGTGAAATGAGGCTGTGAAATTCTTTGGGTTGATATACAAAGAATGAAAATTGTAGGCCAAGCAAGCTGTCAGTCCTGCCCTTGGTGCTAACGGGGAAGCAGGAGGGCAAAACCTGCGGAGGTGCCCAGAGGGACCCCACCCTCCTACGAAAGCCTGGACATCCACAGATTGAATTCAACGCTCTACATTCATGGAAAACCGGAGCAAGACTTGCACCTGAAAGGCACATGGCAGTGCCCTGGGTCCTTGCCTTCGTCTTCACCCCGCCTTCAGGAAAGGCAAGAAGGCCACCGGCCGACCAGGTGATCCAAGACCTGGAACCTCCTTGGAGAAGACAGTGATCCAGCTGAGAAAAAAGAAAAAGAAAACGAGGCTCTCAAGTCCTCAGAAGGAGCTTTGGCATCAGATGGGATGGACTCAGTGCACTGAAGAAAGAGGAATGAGGACTTCTGGAAACATCACTAGACTAGAAGCTTGTGAAAATTTGGGGTGGTGTCATTCTCATTTTTGTGCACCCCTGCTGGGCCTGGCTTGCATTTGGTGCTCTGTGCGGGGCTGTTGGATTGGATGCAGTAGCAGGACACTGGGCGTGGGTCCGAGAGATAGTTGAGGTAAGGTGCGGCCCATCTTTGTACTGACTAGCCCCTAGCCTTAGGCAAGCTTGTTTGGATCTCTGAGCCTCAACAGTCTCATCCCCAAACAACAATGTCCCCTGCCCAGAGTGGTGATGAGGATGGCAGGTCAAGCCTCTCATCTATCATCCTGGCACACGGCCTGGCACTCAGAAAACTCAGCGAAAGGTGGCCACCATCGTCTTCATTTCCCTCATGGTCGTCTTCCAGTTCTCACTCAAGTCTGGCATTTCCAGGCAGCGCTGGGTATTTCCATTTCCCAAAGCAGCCAGGCAGTGTCTTCCATCTATCCTTTAGGTAATAACCGCAGTAAGCATCAAGTACCCTCCCCCCCCCCGCCGCTGTGTTCTAGAAGGAGTTTCCTCTCCTGTCAGATTGCGAGTGTCTGAAATTTCCATCCCTTCTCCTGCCCTTGTGTTGCCTTCTCTCTGCCGCACGCTGGGCCCTACCTGGGAGCCTTGCCCCTTCGGCCTGCACCCACGAGGGTGCAGGACCAGCAGCGAAGGGGAAGGGAAGAGAGGGAAAGTGCTAGAAAGGGTAATCCCTAACACCAGCCCGTAACATGCCCCACCTCAGCTTCTCGCCTCACCCCTTCACTCCCACACACCCATCCACCCCTGTGAGGAAAGGCCCAGAAAACGATCAAGTCTGGGTTTGCTGCTTCTGTGAGGAAAGTTCCCCTGAGCAGCACTGCATGCAGCCCCAGGCCTTCATGTCTTCAGAAGCCCAGTATGGTTCCTCAGGGAGCTTTTCTCCTTCCTTAGGAGGTCTAAGCAGAAAAGAGAAGTCAGTGGGGTTGAGGAGGAAGGCTTCTCATGGCTTGTCTGTTTCATGTCTTTGGTAGAGGTACAAACCCTTACAAAACGAGGACAGTCTGTCTCCTCAGGGAGGAGAGAATAAAGTGCAAGGCTGGCTTCCATTTCTCCTCATTTCAGACTGCGGTGAGGCGATGTCAAGGATACTCGTCTGAGGCAACAGGTAGGGGCAGTGCAAAGAGGAGCAGGCGGTTCATTGCTTGTGACCCGGAGGAGAAAGGAGAGCAGAAGACAGGGCTGAGCAGGGCATTCACTTCCACAGAATTCTCCTCATCCCTCCTCACTAACCACTGTCTTCGCTGCCATTGGAGTTCCCACCAGAAGTGCTGAGATTTACCACTCACGGCTTCTGAGCTAACAGAGTCCCCATTCTCCCATCCAGTTAGATGCATCATGAGTGGGGAGGGAGGAGAACGGTCCATCTCACTGACTGGGTCAAGGTTGGGAGGCCATGGGGGTAAATAATGTGTTCCTATTGCCTGGGTTAAACTCAAGAACATATTTGCCAGGGAGATATTGGGAGTCATGGTAACTGGGATCCATTACTGGGATCCCAAGATTCCAGAAACCCAAGCTGAGTACATGCTGATTGAAACAGCACGTACTCTGGAAAATAAAGAAATCCACGAGATGTCATGTTTTCTGTTCTACTAATGACATGGAGAAGAGGACCTATCCACAGACTTTTGGGAAAACAAAGATTGGAGGGAGGAATACTGTTTATAACAGAACGTGGCATGGCTGCAATCATTAATGTCTAGGGATGTGTCCAAAGTGATAATCAGGAATGCACAAAGGCAGATATAATAGAAGATCAAGACAGCAAGCATCATTTGTACGAGAGGAAACCTGGAAGCAACCTAAAAGTTTATCGACGGGGGCGTGACCAAGTCAGTCTCGATATATCCAAACAGCAGGGTATTGTTGGGTCGATCCTGTAGAAAACCGTTTGTTAGCACGGAGAAATGCCCAGAAGGTGTTGATAAAGTATACAAAGCTATATAATTAGTATGATCCCAATTGTGTACATATATACAAAGAAAGAAAAGATTGGAAAGAGAAAAAATGTTAACAGTGATTATCTCTAGGGCATGGGTTTATATTAATTCTTTTTCACCTAATTCTTTTGCATTTTAAATGTTTCCTGTGATTAGCACATTTATTTTTTCCAACTATGAATGCATTTTAATTTTTAATTAAATAACTAAGTTGAAAATAAAGATTTTTAAAAAGAGAAAGAAAAGTCCCCTCATTGATGACCAAACAGGGCTTGATTGCTTTCTTCCCTCAACCACTAACCTGCCCAAAAAATAGGGGCAAATAATTTAACCCTCCTCTATAAAAACAAACAGCATTGTCTGAATGGGACGTTTTTGTATCTTAATTATTTTTAAGGTCTGCATTTGAATGTTGCTGCCACAAGAAAAACCCAAGATTTTCTCCACGGAGGGAAGGTTAGCACCAGGCCATTTCTAAATCTCCTTCATCCCATCAATTCCTTGGTGGAAAACCCCAGTGCGAGCCACTGTGCTGATCGCGGTGGCACATCTGTCCTCTGTGCATTGCCCCAGAGAAAATGGAAGAAAAGAAGACCCTCAACCTCGGAGCAGTGGAGAGGTCCCAGGAAATGTCTACACGGGGTCCCTTGAGTTGCTCAAACTTTTATTTGTAAAGGTCCAGTGTCCAGATTTCACCTTTGTAAGGCTCAGAAACTCTCAGAAAGGATCCATCTCCACAGAGGGCAGGAGAAGATGGAGACAGGCGGGGGGGTGGGCAGGGGAGTGGAGGGAACGGGGCTTACAAGGTTGTGGCCATTTTCAGATTACCTCTAATAATCCCTTCTCCCACCTTGACCTTCCTTCCCTCCCCACGCCCCCACCACACTCCCCTCGAGCATCAGGACGGCCTGAGTTGGTAAGCAGCATGCTCTCCAGGAAGCAAACAATTCCAGAACCCTGAGGGATCACAGCCATGAAGAGCAATAGCAGACACCGTTCATGTTTCTTTTTTCAACCTGAAAGGAACAAAAGAAGAAAAATTTTTTTAAATCCCATTGCATTTTTTTTAAGTCCCATCCTGGACTTGCTTAGCCTTCCTTCCCCACCTCCCCCAATGTAATGCTAGGGTAAAGTATAGAACCCCAGTTAAATGTGAGTTTCAAATAAACAAAGGGTAATTTTTTGTATCAGCATACCCCAAATACTGCATGGGACATACTTACACTAAAAAATAATTCATTGTTCTTGTGAAATTTAAGTTTAACTGGGTATCCTGTATTTTTATTTGCTACATCTGGAAAACTTACTCCCGAGGTCATACCTATTTTGAGAAGTCACAGGAATAAAAGATTTAAGGAAGCCAACCATTTGCCTGAGACACAAAAGAAGAAAAAATATCCCTTTACTGGTCAGGAACCCCTATGACTTGGGATTTTAAACTTTTGATTTCAGGAAGAGGGAGAAGTAAGTTCTGGTAAGGACCCTTCCTGATCATGTTGAAGTTAGCATTAATATTATTTTTAATTTAAGGAAAAAGATCTAGAATCATTGTATGCAATGACCTTAGAGGAGTGATGTTGCAGTTCAGCTGACACATTTTGGGCTGCTTTGAATTAATTCCTCTTTTTTTTGGAGCAGAAGTCCTTAGGGCTGCTTCTCAGTTTAGAGTTTAGAAAACGCCAACTCTTGGGGCTCAGTCGGTTAAGCTTCCGCTTCTTGGTTTCAGCTCAGGTCATGAACCTGGGATCCTGGGATCGAGCCCCACCTCCGGCTCAGTGCTCAGCAGGGAGTCTGCTTCTCTGTGTCTCTCTCCCTTTCTCTCTCTTTCTGTCTCCCCACCCCCCACCCTCTGCTCTCTGTCTCTCAAATAAATAAATCTTAAAAAAGAAAAGAAAACACCAATTTTTGCTCACCTGTGCTCCGGAGCTCTAATGACTGGGCATATGTCTTCTGCCTCAGACCAACAATAGCTGCCTCTGTCCAATGATGGGTTCTCTTGGAAAACAGATAAACTTGTTTTGAAGAAATACTTTTGTTGATTTTTATAATGACACTCTATCCCCTCACATATGTAAAGTTATAAGAAATATTTCAGTTACTTGGCACCAAATACTCGGAGTTTTTAGTAAGACTTTGTTTTGTTAAAGGGACTGAACAACGTCACCTGGGCCTCCTGCTTCTGGGTAAGACTGCCTTGAGGTCACACCAGCAGAAGTAGCTTTTCTTTAAACCTTGCTTAGATTGAAAAATCCAATTGTACTCCAGGTTACTGAGGCCACAGTAAAGTTTTTTTAGGGGAGCTGGGTAGGTGAATGGGTTCAGGTCCAGGCTTCGCCTAGTACCAGCTGTGTGGCCTTGGGCCATTTAGTTACCCACTCTGTGCTTTGGTTTCCTCAGCAATAAAATAAGGGTCTGGTGAAGATGAAATGAGTTAGGGGCGCCTGGGTGACTCAGTCGTTAAGCGTCTGCCTGTGGCCCAGGTCATGATCCCAGGGTCCTGGGATCGAGCCCCGCATCGGGCTCCCTGCTCCGCGGGAATCCTGCTTCTCCCTCTCCCACTCCCCCTGCTTGTGTTCCCTCTCTCACTGTGTCTCTCTCTGTCACATAAGTAAAATGTTAAAAAAAAAAAAAGATGAAACGAGTTAATGTATGTAAAGTTCTTAGAACCGTGACTGGCACAAAAACAAACTCCACAAGGACTAGTGACGATTAATATTATTATTTTACACTACTGAGGGGGATGTAAATAAAAAATAATTTCCAGAAAACGACATGGCAGTAGTAGCAAGGACTTTAAAGCTGTTCTTCTATTTGACATGATGATTCCAATTTCTAGAAATCCCACCCTAGGAAAATAATTGGAGATGTAGGCACACATGTAGATACAAAGAAATGCATCGCGGTGTGATTTCTCATAGCCAGATACCAGTAGCAGCTGAACATCAGGTCCAACACCAGGGTGTTTGTTAAATAAACAGAAGTATATCAATCTGGTAGACTATATGCACAGTCAGTAAATACCATGTTTTTAAAGAATACTTATCAAATGTCACAGGAAATGATTACGATTAATAAGAAAAAGGAAAAGCATAGTAAAACATAGTTTTCTTTATTACATAACCTACAATGACAGACCCTAGTTATAGCTGAAAGGCAAGGGCTATTGGGCATGTGTTTATCCTTTTAGAAGGAGTTAGACTAATGGTCGGGAGGAAAGCCCTTGAAAATGACATATGTATATTCAGTCTAATGGAGTAGACAGGAGAAGCACAGATGACTACAAGCAAGGACCACACCAACACGCTCCTGAGTCCAAGAGATGGAACAGATAAAAGAGAGAGGGATGGCAAGTTGTCCGCAAAGTGACGGAGACTCTGGCCCAGCTCCCGGGAAAACATGGCGGGATCCATTAGTGATGTCTACCATGGACTCAGGAGGATGTAGAGACAGCATGTGCCATATACACGTGTCATCTCTGACATGGGTGATGAGCGTGGTCAAGGAATCAAAGAATTTGTTCAAGAAAAATTTCAAGGAAGAATCTCAGTGAAATTGGCCTAGAGCCTTTAACTTGTAAATATATAACGTGTCATACCCAAACAGGGACAGCCAGAAGCAGAGAATTGATTGGATAAGGAAGAAAAGCTGGGGAGCCAAGTAGGTGGGCCTGGAGATAGAAAGTGGAGATCACATAATTCACTCCATTTATTGGGAAATTGTGAAAGACCAGGGTCCAGAGGGGCATTTTGGTCAGCACCAAGGAGAAAGCTGGTACCAAGAATCAAAACAAAGCTTGTTGAGCACTTATGAAGCTTTGCAAGCGTGTAATCATGCCAACTCACTTATATGGTCCCTATTTTACCAACGAGGAAACTAAAGCTCAAAGATTTTAGGGTCCCACAGTTAGAAATCACAGAGCTCTCTCCAATCCCAGGTTTGTCAGATGCTAAGGACTGGAGGTGTATCGAAGCCCCCAGCCCACTACCCTCTGACAGTGAGCCGAAACCTGCTGCCCCATGGATCATGGGAGGATTTTGTCATAAGGTTAAAACCCAAGGAAGAAACCAGAGATCCAAAGATTCCCAACTTAACTATTTCCTGAATTTGCTCTCATGCTGTGTTCCTTACCTTATCAGGGTTATCTGATTTGGCTGGATCAACGAATAACCAGTAATTTTCAAATGGCCAAACACTGAGCTAAATAGTTAACTCCCTGAATCTTTACAACCTTCCTAAGTGGTAGGTGCTCTCATTTGGTCCATTTTGCAGATGAGGAAAATGCAGCTTACAATAGTCTTTCGTCAAATGCCTAGGGGTGCAGTGATGGGAAAGAACATCCTGCGAGGGTTTTGTCCTTCAGGGCGGGGAGTGAGGTGTGTACTGAGCATGTCAGAGAGAGAGAGAGGGAGAGCCCTACAATGCCCACAGGTGCTAACGAAGCCCAGCATAGACCTGAGACATGGCCCAGCTCCAAGCTCTTCTCACCGTGGACTCAGCAGCAGGGTCGACAAAGGCCAAATCCAATTCAGTAAACACAGAGTTCTGGTAAGCAAGTGCTCTCACGTTTGCTCGGTGTCAGCCGGAGGTTGCCAATGCCTCGAGTACTGAAGAGTCCTGCAGAGAGGCCAAGTGCAGAAAGCCGGGCCTGCGATTTTCTACTCGACAAAGGCCAAATCCAATTCAGTAAACACAGAGTTCTGGTAAGCAAGTGCTCTCACGTTTGCTCGGTGTCAGCCGGAGGTTGCCAATGCCTCGAGTACTGAAGAGTCCTGCAGAGAGGCCAAGTGCAGAAAGCCGGGCCTGCGATTTTCTACATTTACGAGAAGAATGACCGTGTGGGGCACTCCGCCAAGGTCAACCTGGAACTGGAAGGCTGAGCCCAGGCTCAGAGGAGCCTGAGCCAAGGTGGAAAGCTCCAGGCGCTGGGAGGGCAGGGACAGGGCGGGCTGGAGTAAAAGGCCAAGTGTGGGAATGTTTATTGAAAAGAACGTGCCGGGGAGAACCCAGCCCTCACACCTCTGCAATTTGGGAGCTGGCCGTCTGCAAAACGACAGCCCTGCCAGATGAGTTCAGCCATTTCCACTTCGTAAAGTTCTTGGTACACACATGAATGGCAAACCCAGCCGTGAATGTGATTTCTGAAAGGAGATTATTGAGGAGGTGGTTCTGCTTTTTTTTCCAATTTCTATTCTGGTGGTCAGGAGAGGGGCAGTGGGGAGAAAAGCTCCTGGACATTTGCAGACATCCCCATCGCATTCCAGAAACCACTGTGCCCTAACAGCGGGACAAGGGGGCGCCCTATCTTCAAAGATATCTCGAGAGGAGGTGGGGGCTGAAGGCTGGACCAAAATGAACCCAAGAGTCTGGATCTGGTTGCCAGAAGAGAGTGGAGGGAAGAATGGAGGGAGAGTGAAAGGGACAAGTCCCACATCTGTGTCCTCATACACTGACCCTGAAATAACACAACCCTAGATTGCCCTCTGGTTGCCGGAACTTCAAGGCATACACGAGGCGGCTTGAGGAAGAGACACACTGATTACATATCTAATTGGCTGTCACTGTCCTCATGACATCACATATGTCACTGTGGTTTTCCGGATTACTCTCTACTCTGAACACACGAATCTATTTTCCCTGATGCGCCTGTTTGAATGTTTCCTTGGCACCGGTTTTATTTTCTTCCTTCCCGTCGGTGTCACTTCTTAGATCTTTGCCCGTGTTTTTGGTGTCTCCCAAACTCCCAAATGTACAGGAGCTTTTTCTAGACTGCTGACTCTTCTGGCCTTTCTCTTGCCTTATCACTCAAAATGATATCAAACCTCACCAAACTGTCTGGCCTTGCTGCTTCTGGATGGATGGAGCCCAGCGTTTCCCCCTTGATGTTTTGCACTGTGTTCAGCGCTGGGGTGAAGTGAAGTCATCACAACTGCTCTTTTAAGCTTAAGGAATTTGATAAATGAAGTTGTGTGGGGTCCTGGCAGGCAGCATGCTGGAGCCAAGTACAGTGACCATCTGTGGACCAGTCTCCTTACCCCTTTATTAGAGGCCCATATTCAAGTTCAAATTGCTTTGTTAAACTTTTTTGTGTGTGTCTCTCTCTTTTTATATTTCAGCTTTATACAATTATTCCCAAATCTTCCAAACTGACAGTGAGGGAGAGGCATTTGAAAGGACTGCTCAACTTAAGTCTTTTGAAGATTTGCACCATTAGCTGCATTGTTCTAATTTCCTGGCATCTACTCTGTTCTCCTGGACTGTTCAAAAACAATTATAAGTGGATGAATAAATATAATAACTCATTCCATCATACCTTTGGGCCATCCTTTGGACTAGACACTTTAAATTTTAAAATTCCTTAGCATTGGGGCTCCTGGGTGGCTCAGCCAGTTAAGTGTGGACTCTTGATTCCGGCTCAGGTCATGATCTCTGGGTCGTGAGATAGAGCCCCACATGGGGCTCCACGCTGGGCGTGGAACTTGCTTAGGATTCTCTCTCTCCCTCTCCCTCTGCCCCTCGCCCTCCCCCATGCTCTCTCTCTCTCAAATAAATAAATAAATCTTTAAAAAAATAAAATAAATAAAACTCATTTCGCATCTATCAACATTTCCAGAACAAGGACACCTAGTGTATGCTCTCCAGGATCTCATGATCTCGTTAAGGACAAGGAACAGGTACAGATCCAGATATTGTTCTGAACATAGAGGATAGTGTCTGAAGGAAGGAAGAAAGTTAGCACATTAATTAATTATCCTTATGTTTATAATTACAGAATTTATTTTGTCCACTTCATCAGCCTGGGAAACAAAGTCATTCTTTTATAATCTTTTCAAATCAAATGTCCTATCTTCATATCTAGAGAGCAACTTTTTTTTTTTCCTCCCAGAGATCCTTTCCCTTCTTGTAAGAAATGCAAGATCTGTGGGCCAGTTCTGATCCTAAGTACTCCAGTAAAATTTGGTTGAATCAGCAGAGGAGATTTTTGGCTATGGCCCTGCTGAAGGCATCCTATGGCCTCCTGGCCTCAGCGGCCACCAGCGGGCTTTGCTGCGGGAGTACCGAGTGCCGAGGATGCAGATTGTCGCTTTTGGTACAACCAGAGCTGGAGTGAGGTCCTTTCATGTGGCACCTCTGCCATTACCCCCAGAAGCTTTGGGGGCTCATGTGCTGCTTTTATAAGCCCAAACCTTTCCCCCCTCTGCCAGGGAAAGCCAGAACTGCTCCCTGTTTTGACTAGAATTCCACTGAATGAACAGGTTAATTTGGGGACAGTCGGCATCTTCTCAATATTGAAGAACACGGGACTCTCAGTTTATTCGGGGCTTCTAGTATGGCCTTTAGTAAAATGTCCTCCTTTTCTTCACGTAGGTCTTACCCATTTATTGCTAGGTTTGGTCCTACGTACTTGACAGTTTTTGTTGCTTTTATGAATAGGGTCTTTCTTTCCTTTAAATGTTGTAATCGAGCATCACTATTCACCAGATCTCTCATATCTGACTACCTTGCTGGACTATTTTGTTAGTTCTAATGGTTATTTCACTTGAGCGTCTTGGATTTTCTACATAGACAGTGCTCTCTTTATTTCCAATCTTTATACTTTTTTTTTTCCTTATTGCAATGGCCAGGGCCTTCCCCACTGTGAGACATACCAGCAGTGACAACTGCGGTATCACTGTCTTATTTCTGCATTTAGGGGTCTGCTGCAGTGTTCCACCAGGAAGCACAGTGTTTGTTGTGGTTTTAGGGGAGATACTCTTTAGGTAGAATCAAAAAAAGAGAAGGATTTTTCTATCCCAAGTTGGCTAATATTTCTCACCTGGAAAGGTGTTGAATTTCATCAAATACAAAAATCTCTTGAAGCACAGGATTTCCCTAACAATTATTGATAATTCAGAATCAGTTTATCTTATGACAACTTTTATGCTTTTGCAGTCTTCCCAAAGTGATCAGTATCGTAGCCAAATAGCTATAAATGAACGCCCTTCTCAGGAAAAGTGGGCCTTTAGAAAAAAACATGCTGGGATCCCATTTTTAGAGCTGTTGGCCGAGCATGATGTATAATGTAAATTATTGTTCTAAATGAAGTCCGTGATTACAGAATACTGCTTTAAAAATAATTCACGTCGTGAGTACGAAAACCCAAGTTATAGGTGTCATTTCATGCGCCAGTAGAGAAGAAAACCTCAAAACCTACCTCTATAAATCTAATCCATTCCCTGACTCTGCGTCTTCACATACCTCCTCTTTTCACCATATATCTTGCCCCCCTCAAACTCCTAAGTCCCAGGCCCAGTGTCAAAAAAGGGACAGCTAGAAAGAAAAATTGTAGTTCTCCACACCTAGAAATCATACTTCACTTAAAACAGACACCTGGTAAAAATCCAGACCCAGTGGGGCAGGAACACTCAGCAGCTTTGCCTTTCATGTGGAGGAGAGGGAAACAGGCTGTTCTAGAATGGGGACCAATATCAACCCGTGTCTGGAAATACCAAAACAATTAGCATGAAATACTAAACTCCTGTGAAATCGGTGTCCTAACGGCGTAGCTCCCAAATGCTGCCTGTCCCATGCCGCACACCAGGATCGAGAAAACAGTCCCGAGTGTTGCACAATAGAACCCTCTTCACGGCTGACCTTGTGTGCTTCCCAAAGTCCTTGCTTCTGCCACTTTCAGCATCCCTGTCTCTGTGGATTTATGATGTGTTGCCAATATTATTACTTTCCCTGCTTCCATCCCAAATATTTTCAGCATTTTAAGTAACACATTTCCACACAAGGACGCGGAAATGTCCAGAAGCAGAATTTCTCAGCGAGAGGAGCTGCAGGTAAAGGAGCTCCCCACCCCACCTGCGAAGCTGGTACCCAGGAGGCTCTGTACACTAGTCAGAAAGATGGAAGGGGAGAAAACGAGGATATCCCAAGGGACGGGAAGGATGCTGAAGGGAGATTGGCCCCATTTCCACCTCTGGTGAGTGCCAGACCAGCTCTTGGAGCAGAGGGCTCCTCCGAATTTGTAGGGGCACCCTTGGTTCCCTTAGCAAGAACTGAATGCCTCTTCCTCGGGGCCTGTGGGATACTTGGTACCTGGAAAGTTTTATTCCTAGACGCTGTCACCATAAGAACCTGTATATTGGGGAATCAGCCAGCACTTCTAGTCCCCTACCGCTTCTGTGAGGAGTAAGCTTGATGGTGATGTGGCTTTCATGATGTGGCTTTTCATGACAAGTTTCTCCTGTCTCTTCTGGAATAGAACTGCTATTGTCATTGCTATTGTCTCTCTAATTATATAAATATGGGGCCCCTTTGTACCCTCTCTGTATTAAATACATACTTGCTGACTGATTACATCTCCCTTGTTGCTAATACAAAGCAAAAGTAGGTCAAATAATGACTGCTGAGTTCATACTTTCTCTCACCTGTTAGGTAATTTCCGCCGGAAACCATTCCGATCGCTGCAACAGGTTCCAGTTCTTGTAGTGGATCCTATGCCGCTCCACCCAGACCACCATCCATTCCCTTCAGGACAAAGACTCTCCACCTCCCAGGTGCCAGAGTTTTTGGCTACCAGCTGAGTCTCTTCAGCACTTCCCTTCAGCTAAAGGGAGCTGCCTCACCTACGGTTCAATGCCTCTTTGATGCCAACCCGCATCCAATGCCTCGTCCATGGGTAGGTGTAAAGTTTGGCTCCCTCACATCCAAATCAGAGGGGCCACCCCAACTTCAGGGCTTTCCATGGGATCCCCTGAGGTCTCTCGTGCAAGATACATTGCAATTCAACTTCTTCCTTTGCCCCATGCTGATTCTGCTACTCTCTCACAGGTGCTGGTCCTACATTTCTCAGTATTCACCTGCCTATAAATCTCCATCTCAGAATCTATGTCCTACAGAACTAAACATAGGCCCCTTCTTCCCTTGTTTGTTAGTTTCTAATTGCTTCTTCATAGAAACAATACTCTATCTATATACCTATGTGTATATGTTAGGTATGTCTGGATTATAGGGGCATATAGATCCTTCTCACATTTAGCCCATATCCAGTTCAATCGGGGCTTATTTCCAAGGACAAAACTCTGATCTGAGATGGCCTGGGTTCTACTGGCTCACAGAATAGGAAAGTTCTAGAAGTAGTCTGGCTCCAGGAACAGTTTGATCAGGGGTTGAAATGACATCACCACGACCCCTACTTAATTTCTCTTATTTGAGGAGGCTTAGCCCGGGCACTGCCATATCAGCCTCATGTTGAAAGAGGTTGTATCTGTTAGCTGTTATCACAATGTGCTACTGACCCAGCAACCACAAAATATCAGAGGGTATTTCTTTCTCAGCTATGTTGCCGGTCAGCTGATGCCAAAGGGGCTTATTCACCCCCCCTTTGGGGGTCGATCAAGTTAGATTCTGGGTGGCTCTGGTTCACATGGGGGTCCAGTTGAACTTGGCTCCTCCATGCAAGCTGGGGACTCAGCCTGAGTTTGGGCTGAGGGGGCAGCAACTACCCTGGGGAAGTCTTCTCATGACTTGTGTTACATCTGCTAACATCTCATTGGCCAAAGCAAGTCACATGCCCAAGCCCAAATTTAAGGGCTGTGCATCCCCGGGGCAAGTCACGTGGCCAAGCCTGCAGTCAACACAGTGAAGAAGCATGCTTCTCTCAGGGAAGTGGGTACAGAGAAGAGAGTAAATGACAATAATCAAACCTAAAACAGAGGCCTTCTCCCATCGCAGTCCCAGCATAGATGCAATCTCTTTAGTATTTATTTCTTCCCAACTTCAAGTCCAAAGAGAAGAGTCCCTGCCTCAAATCCCAGCAGAAGTCACATTGTTTCTCACTGGCCCTGGTACATCCTCACCCATCCCTGCACCAGTTCCTGTGACAAACAGGATCACCTGCACTGGCTAGAGCTAGGAGGTGGGTCGCTTTGCTCAAGTGGCATGGGTTAAATTCTATGCACAGAGATCAGGACACAGTTATAAGAATGAGAGTCAGGGGTGCCTGGGTAGCTCAGTTGGTTAAGCGTCTGCCCTCAGCTCAGGTTATGATCCAAGGGTCCTGGGATTGAGCCCTGACTCTCCCTCTGCCCCTCCCTTCACTCATGCTGGTGCTCTCGCCCTCTCTGTCTGGCTCTCTCGTAAATAAATAAAAAAAAAAAAATGATGAGAGTCAAAGGATACTGGGCTGCAGAAAACCTCATATGTCCACTCTAGGGAACTCACTCCCTCTAGCCCCCAACTCTCCTACTCTTGCTCTTAGTGCTGGGGCTGTTTCTCATGGGCTTGTATCCATTACATGGCCTACTCTTCAGGTTCTGCACTCAAGAGTCTTGCTTTGGCCTCTGGAGTCCTGTGCCTCATCTCCCTCAGGCTTATCTCTCAGTGTGCCCTCTACACATGCTCTCAGAATTGCCCCTTCCCCAGAGGATCAGTCTCAAGACATCTATTTCTCTATGGGTGCCCATCCTGTTTGCTGGCTCGGACGTCAGAGACCTCACTGGCATCTTCCTTCTCTTCCCTGGGTCATGCTGACACCCCCACCCTCCGGCCCTTAGCCAGGGGCTGCAACCTGCCAGGCCACATACCAGCCACCCGTGGCTGGACCAAATCGCTGGCCTGGGGCCTCTCTCAGGTCTGTTCTACAGGAGAGAGATTTATTTCCCTGAAGTTTTAGGGCAGGAAAAGACTCGCTTCCTGGAGGCAGGCCAAGAAGGAGGCAATCCACCCAGGAAACAAACAAGACCCTTTTCTCTATAGTCTTTCCTGTTTCCCCATGTCAGACCCTCCCTGCTCCCCCTGAGTGAAAGGAAAGCTGTCAGGATCAAAGCCCTGTATTTGTGATGAATGGCTGCTGGCTGGACCTGCCTAGGAAGGACTCTCAGCATGTTAACTCCTTCTTACCCACGATGTGCTAGCTGCATTCATAAGGCTTCTGGAGGCACGTTTCAATAAATGAAACATCTTTTCATGAGCAGAGAGAGCTGTGCCAGCTGGAGAGTTTGAAAGGATGACTAGGGACTCAAAAGACAACAAAATCTGCCTTGCAGTATTTCTTGATCGTTGCGACTGCTTCATAATAGATGATCTAACCTATTTGCCCCAGGAGAATGAGAAAACTAAAAACATGAGCCCTGGATGGGAGACTGGTTGTATTACTCTCTTTTCCACCTCTCTCTAGCTAAGAGACCTCAAATAAGTTACTCAGCCTTTCTGCAACTCAGTATCCTCATCTGTAAAATGGAGAGAAGATTTTTAGGGACCTCATGGTGTTGCTGGAGGGAATAAATAAGAGAATACATATGGTGCATTTCACCTAGTGACTGGTATACAGTGCAAGGATCATTAACTTTCATGGTGGTCATCATGATTATTATTTTTATTACTCCAAAGGAGGGCAGAAGGCAACACCCAGGCTTGCTGAAAGCCAAATGTCCTAAAATTACAAGACGTGCTCTGCACAACTAAAATTCACACAGACTCAGTCTCTGGGCCTTCAGGTTCTGTTAAGTAAGCATGCACAGAATTTTTGCCACACCTCCCAAGACGACAAAATGTGATCATTTACAAAGAAAAATGAGTTAGAGCCTAAGATTACTGAGCAATCGTACAGGCAGAACTGGGAGCAAGATTTACATCATGGGCCCGCCCCAGACCTTTCATTCCCTAAACAGCTTCTAAGGACCCTGGCTTCATGATACAACAGTGAACAATAACAGCTTACAAACTAATGAGAGAAACAAAGGGATGCATTGCTAGCTATCCATCTGTGGTCAGGGCTCAAAAACAAAACAAAACACAATAAAACAAAACAAAAACCACTGGAAGGATTTTGCAACTCTGCACTTCTTAACTCCACACTTCCTTATGGAAGTCTATATTGTGGAACTCAGCTTAGGTGATTTCTAACTCATGGCAAAGTTAAGACATTGAGAAAACATCCAGTGCTTGTGAGCTTCTAGATTGTTCCACTGAATTATAAACAAGAACAGGCTAGGAATTTGGTATTTGACCCTGACAATTTCTAAGACACATTTCCTGTCAAATAAATTTTATGAATTTGCTTAAATGGGGTTACAGCCATGAGACTTTCTGATACCCACCACTACCGCCCAACGTGGATCTGGAACCGTTGTAAACCATAACACCCCGAATGAGGACGATCACAACGCCTGAGGAAACCACAGTGAAAAACATGGTGCTTGTGGTTTATTTTCATAGAGCCGTAGTAAGGAGAAACAGGATGGTTTCAAGAAATAAACTATTAAATTTATAGAGTCAAGAAAAATCTTAGTTATAATTCTAGTCTAGACTGCCTCTCTTGGCAACCATCACACCCAACACAGAGTAATTTGTGGAAATCTGGGGTCAGTAAGACAGCAGAAACTGAGGGGTAGCTTATCTGAGCATGATGTAGGAAACCCACTTCCTATCTACTTGCTGAACAAGCCAAGTGGATAGAAAATTAATGAAGGGCAAAATACTGAGATAAGACTCTTATCTAAAAATCCAGTAGACATAGCAATAGTAGTGCTTCCAGATTCTGTATTTATCCCTATCATATTTATATGAGAGGAAGAACTTCTGTCATTACTGGACTTAAAAGGCTGTTAACTGAAATAACACTCTTTGTTGACTATGAAGAAACGACAGGGGCAACTATACTTTAAAACTTTCCAATCCTCTTTTGTGCAAATGGGTTTTAATGTGTTGGAGAATAAAAGGCGTTGATCTATTTAAAGAATTCTGGTAGAAAATTGGATTCAAAAAATTTTTGACTCCTTAGGTTTGGGCAAAATAATTATTGATGAAGAGGGAAGAAGGGGGGAGGGAAAAGTGAATGACATGGTAACAGGTTACCAAGGGAAGGCTTTTCTTACTAAAATGGAGGAAGAGGGGCAGGAGGAGGAGGAAATGGAGAACAAGAAGAAAAAAGGGAGGGGGAGGGGCAGAGGAGAAACTGAGGAAGGAGAAAACATAGAGGGCGTCAAATAGACTAGTAATAAAGTCACAAGGCACCTTGTTTTAATCCATCTTTTCATATTGCTGGTTTAAAAGAGGAAGGAGGTGATGAAAGGCATCGTGAAGTCTTCCTCATTAAAGAAGTCTCTTACAAATAAGAGACCTGTGATTTAGAGAGAGAGACAGGTGAGCACTGACTTACAACACAAGGAAAACTGAACCATCCTTGATTTAATGCTGCCTGACAGCCAATCAGCGCCACAGGGACAAGAGAGCAGGCACCTGGGAAGAGCCAAAGCTCCTCACCGACTTGTGGGGCATGGAAGTGAGAGAAAACTGTGCTCAGAACTGCCTTTAACGTTTGCAGAGCCCAAAGCAAGAGTAGAAATAGAGGCACTTAGACATTATGTATAAATATTTTAAACTTTTAAGTCAAGCTCACAGACTCCCAAATAATTTTTTTTCTATTTAACAAATGTATTTCCATTTGACAAATGTTTTTTCATGGGGTGCCTGGGTGGCTCAGTCAGTTAAGCGGCTGCCTTCAGCTCAGGTCATGATCCCAGGGTCCTGGGATCGAGCCCCATGTCAGGCTCCCTGCTCAGCGGGGAGCCTGCTTCTCCCTCTCCCTCTGCCTGCCTCTCTGCCTACTTGTGCTCTCTCTCTCTCTCTCTGTCAAATAAATAAATAAAATCTTAAAAAAAAATAACAACAAAATTAAACAGGAGGTGTAAATATATGGTTCTTATATGACTGAAAATCAGCAAAATAGCGAAAGACTAAATTTCTTTATTATTGCTCACATGTGGGTATTCTGTTGATGGCCAGTGATGTCCAGATGAGTAATAAAATAAAAACATACATAATTCACAACTTATTTTGTATTCGCCATAAAATAAATAGTCCTTACCTCCATTTAAGTAAAATTTATTTTCAACTGACAATAATGATATGAAGGATTAAAATACAAATAAAATTATATTCAATGCATACAAAGTTTGCATACAGCTTATTAAAATGTAAACTAGGCTAAATGTAAAAAATAAAATAATTAAAATTATTCATTTATGAATTCAGAAGTTATTTTCCACCCAAAACATTAAAATTTTCTCTTAAAATTAAAAAAATACAAATTATAATTACTAAATATAAAAGTTTTAAATTATACTTATTTAAATAAAGCCAAATTTTTATTTAACTTTTTGAAAATCTTAATGAAATTTTATTCAACATTTTTCTAAAAAATAAAACTATTTCCAGTTGTAGTTAATCCATTGTGCATTAACTGTCATCGTAAAGAATTGGTACTTTGTTTCGTACATTTCAAGCCTAGATGGGTGTGTGTATACAAATTCAACAGTAATAGTTGTTTAATGTCACAGAATAGTCCTCAGCCACCATGTGCAACTCTTGTGACTACAGAATAATTCATGAGTCCCTCTGGAACCACTTTTTAGAACACAAAATAAAGCAATTAAATTCACCCATGGGACTACAACAATGATTTTTTTTTAAATGCAATATCTATTGCATTCATGCAGAGAAAGAATTTGACAAGTTTGTAAAAAAAATGTATTTTTCTCTAACTGGGTGCTTCTGCCCCTCCAATTCTTCCTGCACTCAGACACAGTGTCTACCTCAATCTCAGCAGTAGAAGGAGCCACAGACCTTCTTGGCGTTTGGACTGTCACTCTTCGTCCACAGTTAAGGGCAAAAAAATGTGGAGAATCGATTCACTAGGTCCTCAACATTGCAAGTCATGAGAGAGAGCTCAGTTTGGGGTGATAGGCTGTGCTATGCATGCACTCAGGGCCAGATTCCAAGAGGTCAAAGTGCATAGCTATTTGTGATATGTGGAGAACTTCCAAAGACCCAAAGCAGACCCATTTCGCCTGGGTATAAGAAAGATCCCAGTTGTGGCTCATCCACAAGCAAAACAAAGGAATTTTAGGTTAGACTGTAAAATTGTAATTAATAATGCTAACGTACCATGCTCTGTTTATTCCTTCACAGTTCTTTAAACTTGTTCTTACTTGTCTATTTTTCCCTACATATTTCTTACAGTGAATAGTTACTACAAGAAATGATGACCACCAGCATGCGACCCTGAACCAGTCATTTTCTCTCTGTTTTCTCGTCTATAAACAGAAGCAGATGGACTATATAATTTCTGCCTTAACATGCTATAGTTCTCAAGTTCTGTTCTTGCTTAAGGAGAAGGAACTTTAGTATAGGGAAAGAGCAAAGGCTCTGGAGTCAATGAAACCTGGATAGCCCTGTGATTTGGGTCAAATTACTTAATCTCTGTGGACCTCAGTTTCTTCATCTGTAACAATTACTTGTGTAGACAATTATGTCTCCATATGTCTTATGTCTTCATATGGAGACAATTATGACTGCCTTATAAGATGGTATTCAGGATGAAAGGAATTAATGCATATTAAGTTCCCACTAGAGTACTTTATGCACAAAAATGTACATTATGTAAGGTAAAACTCACATTTGGAAGAGAAAGCAAAAGGGAACGTGTGTGCATACATGTGCATGCATATGTGTGTGCCTGCATGTGCACATTTATTGAAAAACTTTAGGATGTATAGCATGGGGTCTGAGGTGGGATGATGGGGAGCGGGTTGGAACTCATGGAACCAGAAAAGAAATTGCTGATTTCTGAATTGCATTTGGTAATTGGAGAAAATCAATTTCTCTAGATTTGAAAAACTGAGGGGGGAAGCCTCTACGTTTGAGAGTGAACTTTTTATTGTAGTGTAACATACACAGAGAAAAGTTAACGATTCATAAGGATCCAGCTCCAAGAATTTTCAGAGTGCGCACACTCATGCATCCAGCATGTAATCAAGAAATAGAACGGTACCCACACAAGCTCCCTTATGACCCCTCCCACCCACTCACGAATCACCGCCACCCCCTGGCCAAGGGAAACTCTTGTCTGATTTCTGGCTCATGGATTTCTTGGCCTGTGTTTGAACTTTTTACATAAGTGGAATGTGTAATATGAACTCGTTGGTGTCTGGCTTCTTTCTCTGACTATTGTGTTTGTGAGGTCCATCTGTGTTGCTGTGTGCAGCTGTAGCGTGTTGGTCCTCAGTGCTGTCTAGTATTTCAGGGTGTGACTATGCCTCAATGTATTTACTCGTTGCACTTTTGCTGCTGGGAACATTCTAGTATATGCCTTTGGTGAACGTTTCTGCCAGGGCTGTACCTAAGAGGGCAATAGCTGGGTCATAGAGTATGCACATTTTCAGCTGCTGTAGATGCTACCAAGCAGGTTCCTGAAGAGACTGTACAAATTTACACTCCTACCAGCATCTCATTGTAAGACACTGACTGAAGAAAGGACTCTAGAGTTTGGCTTCTTGTGATGTTGGGTTTTGGCGACGAATTATAAATGACTTCTCTTCCAGGTCTCTACTGTGGTTCACTATGCAATGTAATGTGATGACACATTCACTCCAAACTTTCCCACACCCTCTCCACTGGGTGGATTGGTGGATTGGATGGAGGCCTCTCCAATTTTCTTAAAATTGGAAGTCCTTTTGGGTGACTGGTGCAAGCTGATGGTCCAAAGTGACAATTACGATTAAAACATAAATATATGTACACAGAGTAGAAATGACCTTGTACAAAGCAAATCCTTAGGAAAGATTTGTTGAATAAAGGTATTTAAAAGTCAGAGTCACACCAAGTACAATCTACTTCGCCACTGGAGAGTGAATTTTTGGCCCAAAGTCTCCCCATCTCCCCTTCCTCTGCCAGGGCTTTGCCATGACTGTCACCCCCGTTGAGCTCAGGCATGACCCTAAATCTGCTCCCTGTTGCTACATGGGGAAAGTTGAAACAAACTAGCCATCCTTCCCCCATCAGAGCCATTCTAATTCCCAGAGAACGGGTGACGCCAAAGCGCGAAGCTGACACTGTCTAATTGTCTTGGAGCAAGAAAGTCTGAATGACCCCATTTGAGTCTCTCATTTTCATCTGGCAATGGGAAAAGCAGGCCATTTGCACATGACGGATAGAGTGCAAGGCTTGCTGTAAATGTTGTTTATATTGCCTGGGGCAGATCAAATGACTTGAAGGATTAACGCAGCAGAATAAAAAGACTCAGATGCATGAGGAAAAGCCAGAAAACCCCACTCCCCTCAACACTGAGTCATTTTTTGACAGATTCAACTTGGCAAAAAAAAAATTATGTTGGGCTATAGTCCCTGCTCTGTTATAGGAGACTTTGTTTGGAAGCAAAATGTAAGAAGGCAACTGTTGCATGAAACCATTAGACCCTAGATCCAATTCTCTTTTTCTCTCCACTCTTTCGGGGATTTCCAAGCCAGGGAGGCTTTGCAGACAGAGCCTGTGTCAATGTGCAGGTATGGTCTTCTCCTGGCCCATTTCTCTTTTCCTTACGTTCTCAAGGAGGTAATACCCAGGCTTGTAGCAAGTCCGGCTAATAATCACTACACATGCAGTGATGAGCCCTGTCCTGAGCCACTTACACATTCTGGCCAATTATACATCTACAGATTACTGGGAGAACAGGGGGATGGCCTGGCTGGGTCATTTCTGGAGAGCCATCCTTCATACACCATGCCTGTCTGTCATACCCCAGCAATCAGTGCCAGGCCCGGTATTTATGTTTGCTTTCAAATCCCTGTGTCATATTGCAAGCAGCACTAAATTCCTACGGCTGCCTTTTTGGGGCGGGGGATATAGTATTTTTCCAGCCCTGTTTATTTTAAATTTTGAGTTATTATTGTTATTTCTTCTCGGTGGTTAAAAGTCCAGTTGGAAAAGTTTTCCACAAGACTGAAAATTCCTAAGAAACCTTGACAATATTCAACATTCAGGATTACCTAGACAGACATATTTTATGAAAATTGCATTGCCTTTGAATGACTTCCTATGAATGAGCTTGAATGTTGGGATTCTGTTAGATTGGATTTCAGAACATATTTAACATATTTCCATCTGGCAATCTTGGGATGTCTCTCAATAACAGTGATTATAAAAGGATTGTTATTTGGTATAAAAACATTTGCTCAGGATGGACAAGGCTTCCTGAAAAATGTTGTATATCTTTATGGCTGACGTTTTTGTTGTTTTGAATTAGGTGGGGTTTTTTTTCACCACCAGTTTGAAATATTTCACTATAAAACTCTCCCTATCCTACCTCCAACAAAGCTGGCAATTTTCCCTCAGAATTATAAGAACTCAAATTAAATCACATCCATGAAAATACTTTTATTAGTGTGGAGCCCATTTCCCACATTTGTATAAGTATAATGGTGCTTGTATAGTTTCTCATTTCTTAGGCTGGAGATCCAAGGAGCTGAAAGCAGAAATACTCCTTAAAATTTAATTTTTTAATGATGGACTTCATGTTTAAAGGAAATTAGGATTTTTTTTCTTTCAAGGCTTCAAAAGATTTCTTAAGTAATTTGTGAGAGTTACAGCACTAAGAAATATCCAAATAAAATGACACTAAGGATCTAATCTTTTGTGCATAAGGGAGAAGCATTGACACAAAGAGGCAAAGTCAAGTACAAGGATGAGATAAGGATAAATGGCACAAAATCCTGGAGAAAGAAATAAGAACTTATGGAAGGCATCAATATTTATAGGAAATATGAAAATGTGAAAGTATTCACAGCTCTCTTTAGAAAAACAAGGTTCAGGAAGACAGTAATTATAGAATAACCCCATGAAAAAAAAGAAGTTTGTTTTCACTTCCCTTCTGATGGCTCTGTCTCAATGGGTCACCTAGATGTGTCCAGTGTTGATCACCATTCTTAATGTCTAAAATCTCATCAATGAAATCCCAAACATGTCCTCGTACTTGACCAGCTATCCAGCTCTCACTGGAAAAGACCTCAAAGTTAAAGAAGCTACTCTTTGGGAATATGAACTACATGGAGGCTACAATAATCCTTTCAAGCTATGTGAGCAATCAATTTTGAGAGACTTGTAAGCAGTTTTGAAGATGGCAAAGTAACGTACTTTTCCCCTCTTTCTCCTCTCCAAAATTACCCTAAAATAAAAAGAAGAAGAAACAGAAAAACAGATGCCACCTTTGATAAAACTAGAAGACATATGCAACCACAAACTGCATTATATAAAAAAAAGAAAGTAGATGGAGAAAGGTTAAATGACATAGCAGAGTGGAAGAAAGCCAAACCTAAGGATTCTCCGAGGAGATACTGACAAAAGTTGTCCTGAAAAAAAGACACGAGAATTGGAAACTCTAGGTACTCCAGATGGTATTATTCTTACTCAGAGATGGGAATGGGGAAACAGGGGAATTGGTTTAAAGGCCCAATAGGAGGAGACTTTTGCTTCTAGCAGTGTGGCAGATTTGATATAATAAAAAGGTCTCTCCTGCCAAAATGCAATTAGAGCCTGGATAAACTATAACCAATATCTTAATGATATGATATTATCCAAATGATATTTTGGGATTGCTATAAAGTAAGAGAAATCTTCCATTTCCTTCCCTGCACCTCCCTCTGAGGAAGAAAAATAAGAGGTAGCTGAAACTTGAGTATAGAACCACAATACTATGTAAACTCTAGTAAGAAAATTCCTGAGTTGGCTGCCCTGGGTTAGGTGAAGCAGAAGTGTCAACACCTGAGAGACTGATCATGGCCCCATGGGAAGGTGAGATGAAGATGAATGGATGGAGATAAATCCACAAATATAAGAAAAATAGTTATACTATGCAGGATTTGAAAAAACAGTGTAGTGGAATTGAAGAATGGTAAGGAAAAAGACAATATTAAAAGCACTCATAGAGAGGAGAGATGCTGCCTACAAGACAATAAGAATTAAGACAGCTAAAAAAGAGTAAATAATAATGTTCAAGTGCTGAGAGAAAATAACTATCACATTAAAATTGTGTATCAAAAGAAATACTTTTTAAGAATGAGAGTAATAAAAGTTTTTTAGAAAAATAAAAAAAGAGATGGGATTTATCCTCAAAGGACATTAACCAAAGAAACTACTAAAGAATGAACTTTAGAAATAAGAGAATTAGCCTCAGAAGAAAGGTTGGGAAAGCAAAAGAGAACTGTGAGCAAAAAAATCAGTAAACATGGAGGCAAGCCATCGTCATCTCTATGTGTAGTCAGTATAAACAGTAATATTTATTTTGTGAGCTGAATGAAGTGACAGAAGTATGTAACAAGAATAAGTGAGGAAATGGGTGATCAACATTAAGGTAGACTACGGTTGTTGACCTAACTCAGACTGAAAAACTTAGAGGGGCACCTGCGTGGCTCAGTGGTTAAGCCTCTGCCTTTGACTCAGCATGATCCTGAGGTCCTGGGATTGAGCCCCGTGTCAGGCTCCCTGTTCAGTGGGAAGCCCTGCTTCTCCCTCTCCCACACCTCCTGCTTGTGTTTCCTCTCTCACTGTCTCTCTCTCTCTTTCAAATAAATAAAATCCTAAAAAAAAAGAAAAGAAAAGAAAAACAGATGTGTTCAGGTTCAATATGCATGGTAAATTCCAAGGGTAACATTTTAAAAAGAGATACTCCTTTGAACTAATAAAAAGACTCCCAAACTAATAAAAAAATAAGTAAAAAATACACAAAAATTAATTTAAGAAGGAAGACAAAGCACAGAATAAGCAAGAAACACAGAAAACATAAATTAAGGTGGCATAAACAAATCAAAATATGACAATAATTCTTATATATATGTGTGTATATATATATATGAATATATGCACCCACCAGTTAAAAGAGATTGTGAGGCTGGATTTTAAAAAGGAAAAATTCCACTCTATGTTGTTTAAAAGAGTCCTACTAAAATATAAGGTAATGGGGCTCCTGGTTGGCTCAGTTAGAAAAGCATGCGGCTCTTGATCTCAAGGTCGTGAGTTCAAGCCCCACGTTGGGTGTAGAGATTACTTAAATAAAACTTTAAAAAAATAAAATAAAGTATAAGGTAATGGCAAGGTTGGATGTAAAAGGTACATTCAAAAACATATGTACTGAACAATAAAACCTGTAATTGTTTTCTTTTTTACCAAACAAAATAGATACTAATCAAAACCATTATTTGGGATAAAGAGGATCATTACATATTGATAATGTTTAATTCACCTGGAAGAAATAATTGTACTAAACTTGTATCACCAAAAATTAGCCTCAAAATATACAAAGTTCAAAAAGATAGAACTACAAGGAGATACTGAAAATCTGCAATTATACTGGGAGATTTCAAACTATCTCTGTCAATTATTGCAGGTCAAGCAGACAAAAAAAAACACAAAAACTTGTGAAAATAGAGAAGAATTGAATGATGCAATTAATCACTATCACATAACAGAATTAGCAATTAGAATATACATGTTTTTTTCAAGCACACAGGGAACATTTATAAAGATCAGCCACATTGTATGCTGTAAAATATACCCTAGCAAATTTTAGCGAATAATTATCATACAGGCTTTGTCTTCTGGCCACAGTGAAATTAAAATAAAAATCAGTAATAAAAATATAAATGAGAAATCACACTCTTAAATAATTCATAAGTCAAGGAGGCAATCATACTGGAATTTTTTAAAAAAATAGAAGTCAATGATAATGAACATATAAAAGCAAAAATATGTAGGATACAAAGAAAATACTGTTTTAAGGGGGTTTTAGTATTAAATTCTTATAGTAGAAAAGAAGAAAGAAATTAACAAGCATCCAATTTAAGAAGTCAGAAAAAAGAAACCAAATAAAGTAGAATGAAAGGGGAAATACAAAATGAGAGCAGGAATGTACTAAAGAGAAAACAAACATACAACAGAGAGGATTGCCAAAACCAAAACCTAGTTTTTTCAAAAACTAAAATATAATAGACAAATCTTTGGTTATCTTAATCAAGAACAAAGGATGTTGCAATTAAAATGTAATAAAAATGAAAAGGGGCACTTAAATGTAGACATGGCAGATATTAAAAAGAGTTAGTGAATATTATGAACAACTTGATGTCTTTAAATTTTAAAACAAATTCTTAGAAAAATTAATTCTAATCAAAATGAAATCAAGAAGAAGTAGAAAGCCTGGAGAGTTTATAACCACTGGAGAAATAAAATCAGTAGTTAAAATAATCCCACAAAGAAATTAGGCCCAAATGAACTCTACCAACTACCAAAGAACAAATCATTCCGATCGAATACAAACTTTCTTGGAGAATTGAAAAGAAGGCAAAATACTCTAAATAACTATAAAATCTGTATACTGTAATGGCAAGACCAGGTAAGGACAGAATGAATGAAAAGGAAAAACTACGCGGAACTCTTATTCACGAACCCAGATGCCAAAATCTCACCCAAAAGACTGAGGAACCAATTCTACCAAGTGGTGTTTACCTTAGGAACAGAAGAATGGTTTAACAGTACAAAACCCATACATGTAAGTTGCCAAAATAGCATATTAAAAACTTAAAGTGATACTATAATTTTAATAGATGCAGAAAAAGCCTGAATAAAATTCCACACCAACTCATGATAAAAACTGTCACCAAACTGGGCGCCTGGGTGGCTCAGTTGGTTAAGCAACTGCCTTCGTCTCAGGTCATGATCCTGGAGTCCTTGGATCAGGCCCCCGCATCAGGCTCCCTGCTTGGCAGGGAGTCTGCTTCTCCCTCTGACCCCAACCCCTCTCATGTGCTCTCTCTCATTCTCTCTCTCTCAAATAAATAAAATCTTTAAAAACAAAACAAAACAAAACTGTCACCAAACAAAGAGAGGGGAATATCCTTAAGTTGATCATTTCCTAAACCTAAAACAATAGCATTTTTAGAGGTGGAAAGTAAGAATTATTTTCCTTAAAATCAGGAACGAGACAAAGATTTTTGTTAACACTATAATGTTCAGCCTTGTACTGGGCATTCTTGACAATATAGTAAAGGAAGGGAAAAAAGTGGTAACCATGGAAGAAAAGATTGATAAATTTACCACATTAAAATTAAGAATAACTGTTCACTGGAGACAAATTTTAACAGTCACCATAAAGAAAGTGAAAAGATAAGCAATTTACTGGAAAAAAGATTGCCACACATATAAAAGAAAGGATATTAATATCCTACATGCAGAAAGAATGCCTATAAGTAAATTTTTTAAAAAGCCATAGAAAAATGGGGAAAATGGCCAAACATCATGGATAAACATTTTTCACAGCAGAATGGACACATATAGGTAATCACATAGGAAAGAGTACTCTGCATCATTAGTACTGACAGAACCTCTCATTAAGCCTGTGATGATGTACACACACTAGATTGGCAAAAATAAAGAAGTCCAATCACACAAAGTATTGATAAGGGTACAGAAATTTCTATATATTGCTAGTAGAAGTATAAATTGGTACAACCATTTTGGAAACCTATTCTGTCATTTTCTTGTGCAACTGACATGTAAAAATACACATACACCATGATGCAGCAATCTCATTCCTAGGGATATACCCTAGAGAAATTCTGGCACGTTGTGGTAGACAAGATAATGGCCCCTCCCCAAAGATGACCGTGTCCTAATTCCCAGGACCTATGAATATGCTCCCTTACGTGGCAAAAGGGAATTTGCAGATGTGATTAAAGTTAAGGATCTTAAGATGGAGCGATTATCCTGGATTATCTGGGTGAGCCCAGTATAATCACAAGAGTACTTTAGAGCAGGGAACTTTTCCAGAAGATGTGGTCAGAGAAGTAGTAGTGTGAGAAGGATCTGAGGCCGAGGTGTTACTTCTGAAATCAAGATGTACAGGGACAGAAAAGGGACAAGGAAAAAGCAAGAACACGGATTTTTCCCTAGAGCCTCCAGAAAGGAATGCAGCCCTGCCAACATCTTGTTCTTAGCCCAGTGAATCCCATGTTGGATTTCTGAACTACAGAACTACTAGATAATAATTTCTGTTGTTTTAAGCCCCTAGATTTGTGGTAATTTGTTATGACAGCAAACGGAAACTCTTATACACATGTATACCAGGAGATGTGCAAAAGAAAGTTTTACACAACATTGTGTCATAACAAAGAAATGGAAACAACCCAAATGTCCATTTACAGAAAAATCAATTTAAAACTTGTAATAATGAAAAAATGCTCCACATCACTTGCCATCAGGGAAATACAAATCAAAACCACAATGAGATACCACCTCATACCAGTCAGGATAGCTAAAATTAACAGGTCAGGAAACAACATATTTTGGCGAAGATGTGGCGAGAGGGGGATCCTCCTACACTGTTGGTGGGAATGCAAGCTGGTATAGCCACTCTGGAAAACAATATGGAGGTTCCTCAGGATGTTAAAAATAGAGCTACCCTACAACCCAGCAATTGCACTACTGGGTATTTATCCCAAAGATACAGATGGAGTGAAGAGAAGGGGTACATACACCCCAATGTTCACAGCAGCAATGTCGACAAGAGCCAAACTGTGGAAGGAGCCGAGATGTCCTTCAATGGATGAATGGATAAAGAAGAGGTGATTCATATATACAACGGAATATTACTCAGCCATCAGAAAGAATGAATATCTACCATTTACACTGGGGGGTATTATGCTAAGTGAAATAAGTCAGAGAAACATAATTATCATATGGTTTCACTCATATGTGGAACATAAGGAATAGTGCAGAGGACAATAGGGGAAGGGAGGGAAAACTGAATGGGAAGAAATCAGAGAAGGAGACAAACTATATGAGATTCTTGACTCCAGGAAACAAACTGAGGGTTGCGGAAAGGGAGGTGGGTGGGGGGAGGGGGTAACTGAGTGATGGGCATTAAAGAGGGCACGTGATGAGCACTGGGTGTTATACTCAACTAATGAATCATTGAACATTATATCAAAAACTAATGATGTACTATACCTTGGCTAATTGAATTTAAATAAAGATAAATTAAAATAAATAAAATAAAACTTGTAATATGTCACACAAAGGAATAGTATGCAGCACTAAAATGAATGAAATATGGTTACAAACAGGAAGACGAATGAGTCAGTAAAAATATTGAGTGAAAAATGAAAAGTCACAAAGGACAACATACAGCTTGGTACCATTTTTTATAAAGCATAGAATTTAGCAAAGCTAGACAATATTATTTATATATGTGATACAACTTTTTTTTAATAAAATAAGATGAGAACAAATACAAAATTCAGAGTTGTGTGTTATCACTCAGCAAGAAGGGGTAAAGGATAGGAGAAGAGCATGTAGATAAAATGTAAAGGTATTAGTTATCATCGGACTCTTTTTATTTTTCCTCTGACACTTAAACGGTGTTTGGGGTTAGTAGGTGTTCATCTTAATATTATACTCCAAATTTACAAACATATGACATTGTTTGTGTTAAATATTACCTTATAAATTATAATATATAGATGTCTATCTAAGGAAAATTAGACTCCCCAGTTCCCCTCCCTCTACCTCCAGCACCACCAATGTAGGCGAGAAGACAAGGTACATTCCAGAGCAACTGCACCAGACATCCTCTAGATTCAGAGACAAGAGGCAATTGGGTGACCTTTCTTCAGAAAAATGACATCACCATAGAGGAAAAAAAGATACAGATCTTCCTCAACTTACAACGCGGTTACATACCGATAAACCCATCATAAGTTGAAAATATGGTGTTGACCGTGCATTTAATATACATAACCTACAGAACACCATAGCTTCGGCTAGTCCGTCTTAAATGTGCTCGGAACACTTACCTTAGCCTACAGTTGGGCAGAATTACCTAATACAAAGCCTATTTTATAATCAAGAAATATTGAATATCTCATGTAATTATTGAATACTGTGCTGAAAGTGTAAAACAGAATGGTTGGATGGGCATCAGTTTTTTACCCTTGTGATCACTGGCTGACTGGGAGCCTCGGCTTTTGCTAGCCCAGGAAAAGATCAAAATTCAAAACGTGAAGCACGGTTTCTACTGAATGCATATCACTTTTGCACCAGCGTAAAGTCAGAAAATCGGCTGAGTCTAACCAGTGTAAGACACAGTCTGTACACCAAATTTTCCGAAGTTGTTGTACCAGTTTATACTCTGTCAAGTGAAAACAAGCAGACATCTGAGGTCCCATAGGAAATAAGAACAACTCAGTCCTTCTACCATCATACTCATCAGGCAGCAAACTCCACTGAGGCACAATTAGCAGTTCGGTGTCTCATTTGTTACTGGAGCTGGACAGCCAAGGATGAGCAAGATCTTGAGGCAAATCTCCTTGTAGAAGACAGAGGCCAAGACAAACAGAAAAGGAACTCAAAGAAACACACGCAGAGAGTAGAAGTAAAATATTTTAAAAATTATTTACTTTCCTAGAGAAATAAAATACTGCTTTTTTAACAAGAAAAGGATGCTTATAAAAAGAGCAACCAGAGGATAAGAGCTCTTGGAAATTAAGAAAATATATAGATAGGGGAAGTAGAAAAAAATTCAGTAAAGTGGTTGTAAAGAAATATGAGAAAATTTCCTAAAAAAGAGAACAAAAGGATGCAGTGATGGAAAACAGAATTTAATCCAAGAAGTGTAATATTTAACTAATAAAAATTACACAAAGAAAGAACAAATAAAACAAAGTATATGAGCAAAGGAATATTGAGGAAATTTCTCAAAATGCAAGGACACACATCTCTAGATTGAAAATACTCACCAAGGGGAGCCTGGCTGGCTCAGTCGGTAGAGCATGTGACTCTTGATCTCGGGGTTGTGAGTTCAAGCCCCACATTGGGTGTAGAGCCTACTTAATAAACACCACCACCAACAACAAAAACCTCACCAAGTTGCCATCAAAACAAATGGCAAAAGACCTCCCTGTGGTATAGCATCATTTCCAAACACTAGAGACAAAGAGTTCACATCCAAAGGACTGGAACCTCCATTGGATATCTCAACAGCAACCCTAGAAAAGAGAAGTCAATAAAACAGTGCTTCCAAATTTGAAGGGAAAATGATTTTCACCTTGGAATTCTAGACTGCCAAAAGATTAATAAAGTGTGCGAGCAGAATATTTTCAAGCATACCAAGTCTCAAAAGTTTAACATTGGGCATGCCCTTTCATCGGAAACTAAAGATCTGCCCTAATGAAATGAGGTTGTAAATGACGGGATCCAGTAACAATGGAATCAACACAGAAGAAAGGTAAAGGGTATCCTCAGGATGATGACGGAATAAGGATCTAGGGCATCAGGAGTACAGAAGGTCTAGAGAGCAAGCCGTCCAAACTGGAACAGAGAATTTTAGAAGTGTGTATGGGTGCACGCAAGTACACTGGTCTTTGCTATGGATACTCCTAAGAATAAGATGTAGCTAATATATTATCTGACATATTTGAGAAAGTGGAAAATTGTTTTGAAAAGTTATTTTACAAAGCTGTTGGAAGATGTGGAAAGGCTTCACGAGAGAGTCAATGAAATAAATGAATAAATGAATAAACAAACAAGTGAAAACATGAGACAGTGATGAAATCCAAGGAAATCAGAAAAAAAATGTAGTAATACTATTTTAACTTGGCTCAACAGTAAACAATTTTTCTCATTGTTATAATAATGAAGACCCTAAATGTGGATATGACCAAAAATTGTAATATAACTATGTTGGATGGATGAGGGGAGGGAAAAGAGGGATGTAAGAGAGTTAAAATAATAGGTTAATAGATAATGTCTAAAAGTAATGAATCAATAGATGGAAACATGTAATTTTATTTCAAAACATGGATAAGATGTCAGCAGAGACAAGAAGAAGGATTAAACGTGACCATGCCTGGGGAATACGGTAGAATGGAAGAAGGGCCAAGATCTCTGGTTTATTATGTCTTTTAGCACTGTTGTGCTTTTTAAATTTGTGTATATATTTTTTCTAGTTTAGAAAATATTTTAAGAAATATATCACAGGCGAAGTCACCATAAAATCATTGAGATTCAGAGGTATTAAGGAACTTTCCTAAGATGGTGGCTGGGAAACAGGATGGCCAGGACTTACGGTGCTCCCTACTAGACTTGACTGATTCCATTAATGGCTCTACTTTTTCATATCTTCCTCTATCCATCCCTTCTGGTAGGGCTTGCCTACACTGGTTCCAGGTATGGTCATGTAGCCCACTTAATGCCACAGGGACAGTAACAAATGAGACAAGCAGAGGTATGAGGAGTACTTGCACGCTTCTTTGCTCTCTCCTAATCCCTGCCCACAGCACGAGAACATGCACAGGCGAGCCACGTGGAGGGCTGTGAGGGACATAGAGAGGAGAACCCAATCATCCCAGCAGCGGCAATGTCAGAACAGCCCCCAGCTGACCATGGACAACTGGCACAGGACTTTTGTCACCGTTGTATAGGAAAAATGCTCTCTGAGTCTCAAACAATGAGAAGAAGCCAAGTGCTATTCAAAGCACTTTTTTACAGGGAAATAAAACACTTTCATTCTCAATATTTGTAATGTTTTAAACTATACCATGCTAAATAAGTGCTTTAGATTTTTTTTTCATTTCCCAATACATTTACAACAGACTGTAAGAGAGCTTTCAGTGTTTTAACCAAAATTTTTAAGAATCACAGAACAACTGGAATTTTCCCAGTTGATAATTAAGGTCATTTTGCACGGTTTCAGCTTACCTGGTCATTTTTATGTGTCATTTTTCTGATCATGCAAAGTAAGGATTACTTGTGTCTAATCTACACACTGACAATGGAGCCCTCACTGGGTTCATGGGTCTGATGTCACACGCAGTGTCCAGGCGAAAGTGGGAGATCCTCACCTCCACTATTGCCTAGAGGCACCTGCTTATGTGCCTGCTCAAGGTTTATGGACAATCTATAGTTAAGGAAATGAACCCTCCAGAGTACCAACAAGTGTCTAAAGATGATTTTCACAGCTAAAGTGCAGACTGAAGCTAATAAAAATATAAGTCTAAATGAGTCACAAGTAAATGACAGAGATGCCACTTCTAATTCAAGTGTCAGCCACTTACGAGGTATAAGCAATGATCATCAGATCCATCGAAGAGTCAGCTAAAAATGTGAAGTGATTAGGCTGAGTACATGAAATATCAGCGCACATCCACTGTTGCTAACAAAGCACCTACTCTAAGTATATATTGTACCTTCATTTATTAGCAGCTAATAATGAGACCATGATGGTGAACTCAACATTTAGTTACCAAGTGCTCAGAACATGAAAACAACCTTTCAATTTTTTAGTGATCTTTAGCATCACATAATACTCAATATGCTACTTTATCAACTTTCAATACACTTAGTGATTCATGTTTCATAAACTATGAAAGACCACATGCCAATTGGTTTTCTTGCTCTGATGAAAGTATCTGAAGTAATATGAAAAGAAGATGGTAACAAACTAAAATGTATTTACAGAAAGTAAATGCCATTGGAAGATGCAGAGAAAGCGGGCTGAAGATGTGAAGACCCAAGTAATAGAACAAATTACACTGTGTAGAGATCTTCTTCGAAGTTGTATTAAAGTATAGATTTTTTTTATCATGTCTCAGATTATGGTATTTGCTAGACTTTGTTTCAACAATGAAAAACTACTCTACTTTTGTGTGCATGTCAGCGCATAAAGGGAAGGTGGAAATAACTGATTCAATAAACGTGGTCTATGGCAAACCACCGATGCCACGGCTGGTTTGACGAGGGTATTAGGGAAAAGAATGGATTCCACGAGAAGGTTACAGAAAGACCTCTGCACATGAAAGTCATCCCCTGCACTAATTTATGCATAAACAAGCCCTCTCACCGAGGGATTGAAGCCGGATGTTTTCCAATATGTCATTGGTGTGGTTAATTTTGTAAAAATAAGACATGGAAATAGGGTCAATCTTTATAACACCTTGCAAGGAGATAGATAATAGCTATGACAATATTTTATACTTGCTAGCTATTTCATGGAAGGATTATCAATCTTAAAGCTAAAGTTTTGTTTTTTTTTTTTAAGTTCCAAGTTTTCCCAACATTTTCTGTGATGACAAGTATCTGTTAGAAGTGTGCTATCTAACCATTATCTTTAAATAATATACTCAATCCCTTCCTTTCAGGCAAAAGTGACATCTCAACAATGCATAACTGCTTTTTAAAAAAATTCAAGTTTTGGAGGGAGCATTTTGAAAATGCGTATTTGGAACTATTTCCATTTTTTATGTGATGTGTATTGACAAAAAGGTGTCTTACCTTAAAGAATATTTTACATCTGAATGCTTTAAAAACTTAAGATCTGAATTTTAAAATCTGTTTTCAACCCTGTTAATGGATGTTTCACATTTGCTAAATAATTTTTTAAATATCTGAATAATTTGCAATAATACCTTATTGACATCTGGGAATATGAAGGTCTACTAACCAAAATTCCATAGACACCTTTGTACATCAGTGGTTGGGATGTAAAAAAAATGAGTATCCTGATCCATCAGTGAGCCCATGGTGGGGCTTTCATAGGGATGTCATTGTGGAATGTAGTTTTCAGTGATGTCAACCACCGAAGCAAGTATTTAAAACAAAGTGAATTTAGATCCAAACCTTCAAACACTGCTTCACCAAACCGTTAAACCTAAAATTTAAAACATTAATGATGTATTAAAATCACACCAATTTCACTAAAAATATTATATATTTTAGTAAAAGCAAAAATATTTTTGGTACCATTAAAGTAACATTTAAACGATTTTTAAATTTACATTTTGAATTTTTTATCCCATCTTTTAAATTTTTCCATCTTTGTGTATATTTTAGAACATGCATACTATATTACTATAGTAATGAATGTACATAACTTAAAAAGTAAGTGCCCACACTAGATGTACCTGCGCAAGAATTTCCTGTTTTGGGAGCTGCAGGACCGAAAAGTCTCCGTTGAAACACAAGGGCTTTAGAGTTAAATGGCCCTGTCTTTGCCCTGTTTTTTTCCTAGATATGTTATCATGGTGCAGTTATTTAACCTTTCTCATCTGTAAAATAAAGATAATAGTATTGCCTACCTCAGGGGTCATCAACCAAACACCTACAGGACATAGGTAGGTTTAAAAAGAAGTCATGTGGCCTCCAAACTCTATATTTTATTCTCCTATTTGGTAGAGACAAGGATACCAAAAATATTTGTCTATTATAAGAAACAATAAAACAGCACACACATGAAAGTTAAATGGGAGTCCACAGGAAGCCGTGAGGCTCGTAGCAAAGCCAGAGTGTCATCACCTCAGGTACTCAGCTGCTACTTGGCACCATCGGATAGTTACCCAGACGTGCCAGATTTCACCTCTATCAAAAGAATCCGGAAATGGATTTTTATGTGGGATCTTCTGATTTTTAAATATCGGTAAACATATTTTTAAAAAGGAATAGGCAAAAACAAAAAACAAAACAAAAACCCACCTTCAGCTTTCAGTATGTGACTTCTTTTTTTTTTTTTTTTAATTTTATTTATTTATTTATTTGAGAGAGAATGAGAGAGAGAGAGCACATGAGAGGGGGAAGGGTCAGAGGGAGAAGCAGACTCCCCGCCGAGCAGGTAGCCCGATGCGGGACTCGATCCCGAGACTCCAGGATCATGACCTGAGCCGAAAGCAGTTGCTTAACCAACTGAGCCACCCAGGCGCCCCCAGTATGTGACTTCTCTCTTAACCCAGAAGATCAAATGAGATAATGAATTTTAAGAGTCTAGCCCAAACACTGGGGGTAAGTAGGCAGTAGTTATCTCCCAGATTAAGCTCCTAGAAGGATCATAAAGGGGAAAGAGGCTTGAGACATGGGCATAGCCCAGAGGACAAATCTAGGTGGGTGTTAGATGAAAAGATGAGGCAGGACAGAGAAAATGAGAGAAGAGTGGAAATGAATTTCACCATCTGTTTTGTTTAGACCTGATTCTAGCTTTGTTCCATCTACTAAGACGATTTATTCAAAGCATCTGTCCTCAAGAGGAACTCCAAATCTGGTGGGGGAGACAATTTAATCAGCGTGATGAACTCTAGAAGCAAGGCATAGACAAATGATAATGGAAGTCCATTTGTGCTAGGGGAGGAATGGAAATGGGCAATGTACTTCGTGCAAGCGATGCCTGGATTTGAAGGATGACTCGAGTCTACCACTCAGAAAAGGCAGGAAGGACATTTTAGGCAGAAAGTATGTGCCCCCGGAAAATGTGGCAGAAGTCGGAATGGCTGGGGGTAGGTGAAGGAGGGGAGGTGAGAGATGAGGCTGGGACAGGCGGGTAGTAGCCGGATTGCCAAGGGTCTCTGTACTTCCTGCTGCAGCCTGTTTGCACCGCATCTGAGAGTGGAGGCAGCCAAATGATCGTCCATTTCTCCGGACGATCTCATTTTCTTCTCTTCTGTGTGAAATGCCACAGACTCTTCAAAAAACGTGTTCTGTCTCCTCTCTAAACGAAGCCTTCCCTGGCTCGGCCTCCCTCTCTGCTAACCCCCTTTCCTGGGGCACAATTCATCCTTCTCCCAGCTGAGCTCTGGTAATGCTTTGTCCATGCTAATGTGTGCCCTACACAGCACTCCGTGTAATTAGCTGCGGGTCTGTTTCCCAACTGCAGGCACCCAGTCTTACTCCGTTTGTGGTGTCCCCTGCCTCACCCACAAAGGGCTCAATAAATGTGCATTGAATGGACGAACACTGTCCAAGTGAGATAAGCAGGAAATAGAAGAAGTAGAAAAAAATTTTTTTGATGTTCTTACTTGGCAAGGTAAGGTTTGTGATAGTACCTAGTGGGGAAAAGACTTGGCATTTGTGAAAGTTGATATGACCTGTAATACAGATTAGAATTCTGGGACTTGGTCCTGAGGAAAGAGTCAGTGAGAGATTTGAGGAGATCTTTAAGTTTTTTCCCTAAAGTCTCCTTGCCTTTTCCCTAACGGCATAAATAGAAGCTTTGGGTATAGAGAACCAGGAACCCCACTGGCCACATGTGGGGAAAAGTCCCCTCCTATATAACTGTAAAAAAAAAAAAAAAAAGAAATGTAAAAAAAAAAAAAAAAGCAAAAAAATTTCCTTTAGACCGGCACAGGATTTTGGCTGAAGTTTAGCCACATACCTATTCTAAGCTGAATTTGGGTATAACCCTAATAATTACAGTTACTCTTTAGAAAAAGAGCCCAAGAAGTTTACCTGGAGATTTTTTCCAGATGTAAGCAGGTATGTGAGAAGCTCAGTAATGAAGATGTAAACCGGATGAGGCCATTTTGTGCCCCATGGTCTTCCCTCCAATCGCTCGAATGCTAGAAGATGTTCCCCAGCAATCATAAGGATGATGCAACGCAGCCATCTAACAAACACCAGATGCCTGACTGGCCTTCCAAGCTGTAGTGTTAAAGGGAAGGGGGGGACGAAACACCAAGTTTGAATGCCTTTGCAGTTATCAATCTGTCATGAATTGTAATCAAACAGAAACAAACCTCTTTATTCCATCAGTTCCTGGGATAGGTCCATCATATGCCCTGCAGACCTGCTCTGGGTGTTGTAAGAGCCCTCAGGAATCTGTCCCCGCCTCTTCAGTCTCTGATTGCTAAATCTCACTGACTTAGTGACAACGGTAAGGACACCCCATCTCCACCCCTCCACCCCCACCCCGGCCCAGAGCTCTACATCTTTCTAAATGAGAGGTTAACTTGAGAGTTAAGATCAAGTGCATCTTTAGCATCACCTCTCTTCTTCCTTTTTTTCTATTTGGATCCAGAATGTGGCTTATTGTGTGTGTGTGCGCGCGCGCGCGCGTGTGTGTGTATGTCTATGTGGTAGTTAAAAATCATTAGGAATATTAATGTTAGCCCTTAAGAAAAAAAATTAAACTCTCCATCAGTGAAGTATAAAAAAAAAAAAAAATCAAGGTGTACGATGATTAATTAAGCCTTGTCTGAAATAAAGCATTCATACTGCAGATTATATTTTGGAAGGGTAAATTGCAATTAATTTGAAATAAGAAATGATATAAACACCGTTTTCTGCCTGTGTAAAACCTGCCGCTGAACAGTAGCCAAATAGCCAGTCTCCTACCTGGGGGGCAGTGTAGTGCTGAGTAGGAAGCCTTTGAACGAACTTGGATTTCAGTCTGGTGATGTACTAGATTGTAACTCGGCTTAACAGTTCTGAGCTTTAGCTCCACCATCTGTTAAATGGGGATAAGACTACCTACCTCATATTAAAGAAAACGGATCAAGTGCCTGACTTACAGAGATGACTTAATACACAGTATCATCAGGGTGAAAAGAAATCCCATGGTGAGGCTGAGGGCCTTGGGAATAAAGCGTCAGGCAACCACACCTTAACTCTTAAGGACTCTCTCCTGTGCAAATACAGACACTCTGCCTTACTTTGCTTTCTAGCCTCTTCTACAGCTTTCCACACCCCACCCTGTCCGTACAGTGCTGAAGTAAGCACTTGGTCCCTACAAGAGGACTTCCCTGCTGTTCATTCCTGAAAATCTGTCGGGTTCCTGCCCAGCCTGGATGATAACATGGGAGTTCATTTGCTGGGAGTGGAGTGGGTGGACACTGCAGGGAGGGAAAGTGCAAAGCTTGAAATAAGAATGAGGTTCCCGGCATCCGTAATCTGACAAGTTAGTGTGGTTCTGCAGCCAGCCCGAAAATTGGGAGAGTGTCCTGCGGGCCTGAGGATCTGATTTCGTTCCCAGATCTCACTCAGGTCATTCTGGCCTTCACCTGTGATGGTTCTGTGAAAGCCCTCAACTCGCATGGCAGACTCGCAAGAGCTGCTTGGTCTAGAACCTCCCGTCCTTTTCCAGGTTGGTCTGGGACGAGCCAGCCTCTGGGAGCAAGTGGGTGGGAAGTGGATTGCTAGAATATTCTTCTGTGGCACATGGCACTTTTTCAGGTCCCACTTCAAAATGGTAACATTTCTATCATTCCTGTAATGCACAATAAACTTTAATCAGAAGTCAGTACAGGTACTTGTAAGCCTGTCCCCAAGGACAAGTTTCAATTCAACCTTTCTTGTATGCCAGCATCTCTTAGAATTCATTTCATTGTTAAGATCCAGGTAATGACAGCTGTTTTCTGACCAAATAATGCCACAATTCGAATACATGGCCCCTTCGTAAAAATCTCTTGATGGTTTTAAAAAAAATAAAACAAAAACAAACCCATGTTGATGATGATGGAAGGTACAAAGAAACAGAAGAGATAGGAAAGGTCACATGTCAATTTCTGCACTGAGACCTATTCTCTAGTTCTTGGATTTGCGGAGCTGAGCCCGGCCACGGATATCCTGCAGTTCTAGAGAGGCACGGGTGAGCAGCCCGGGTTCAACCCAGAAAGGCAAACCGGAGTGAAGGTGGTGCTGGTTGATGAGGACACCCCAGTGCTCCAGAACAAGACAAACAGGCAGCAAAGGATAGGACCAGCTGAGAGGCATGAAGCCTGGGGAAAACCATTTGACTCATCTCTGTCGAAAGACAACCACCGATGACGAAACAAGGCATTTTTGAGTCATAAAGAAATGCTTTTAAAATTCAGACTAAATGACTTTTTCCTCACTATAAGTTCCAAGGCAATGGTTTGCAAACTAGAACAAGCACCATAATCCCACAGAGGGCTTACTAAAATACATATCGCTAAGGTTCCACCCCAGAATTTTTATTGCAGTGAGTCTGGGAGGCCTGAGAATGTGTATTTGTAGCAAGTTCCGGGCACTATGGATGCTGCAACCTGGGGACCACACTTTGAGAAGTGCTGTTTTAAGTCTAAGGTACACTATGTGACATTGCTGGCCTATGGATGCCAGGATCCTAGGAATATGACTTATAGAACTGGCTGAAAAGCCAAGTCTTCACCACCTCTCCACCTCACTTTTCCTCCACGAAAGAAACAGAGTCAACACAATAAACTGAAACATTTAAAGGAAAGATTTCATCAACCAATAATACTACACTGCAACTCGTCAGTACAGATAACTCTTAAAGGGGATTTCATCTGTGAGCTTTGGGGAACTCCTACCGTATTTCCCTAGAGACCAATCCTTGACCACACTGGAAGTTTCCCATCATATTATTTAACGGAGGCCGAAGGAATCAGCGTGGTATCGTTCCTACATTTTTATCCACAGAGTTATCATGCTGGAGCTCCCCAAAGTCCATATTTGAAGCCCTAAAGCGTACACAAGCTGCTGAAGATTGTGCTGAGGGGAAGGTTGAGTAACTCTGGGAATGTTGCCCTTTCCTCCAATCTTTCGGATTCCTGGAGGCCTTTGCTGGGGCCTGAGGGATGGAGAGTTGGACTCGACCCTATGATGAGAGCCCCTCCGTGCAAAGGCCACATCAGATCAAAGGCCCTCTGTGTAGACTACACACATATCAGCTGGGAGGAGGCGGACAGAGCATAGTGGCAAACTCCAGTGGATGGTCCGTGTGCCTGTGCTAAAAATAACAGCAGTCTTCAGGAAGCAGAACACATTTTTATAAAGAAATTTTATTGCATAATTTCTGTATACAATAAACATAGGAAAAGGGTTCTTTTAATGAAAATCTCATGACATTTTTCAAAAGTTTGGAATTGTTTGGAGAAAAATTATTACAAACTATCTAAGACAAAAATATCTGACCTTCAAAACAAATGATAATCTCTTTCATAATAGTCCACATTTAAAGCAAGGCATTTCAATTCAATTTAACATGGAAAGGCTTTTAAATTGCTATGTCATTTGCATTAAGTATTTCAATGCATCTAAGAAGTGAAGAGTTTAAACATATAGAAATGTTCTCTTATACAATATGTACTGTTGCTTTCTTCAGATCCATTCTGCATGACTCTATGGATGTCCTTTTTACACACCAGCAGAAACCTGCATCTCCTAACGGTACAGTAAGGGCTGTGTGCAGAGAGGGCAAGTCCCATGCATTTCCTATGTTAAATGGCACAACTTCCACAGATCACATACACCTTGCCATACTGACGCACTTCATTGCGCTCCATATCCTGCAAAAATAAATCTAGCGCTCGACAGCTGACATTATTGCTCACCAACGTTTTAGTAATATATTTCTTTAACATGAGACAGAAATATACTGAAAGTTGATACCTCTTAAACTCAAAAGCAATCTGGAATTAAACCACATGCATATACCCCACGTTTTTTTGTTTTTTTGTTTTTTTTTTTCCCGAGGGATGTTGCATTTTTCTTAAAGTTGATGCTGGAAAATGTGGTAGGAGAGATGCTGGCTTTCCTTGAAACAAAGACAAAGGATTAGAAAAGGAGTTTTTTGAGGGAAATGTTAAGCCCAATAAAAACGAGAGAACAATGAGAGTCCAGAATCTCTGGGGAGAGGGAAGAAGCCCCTCATTTATCTTCCTTGTCTACCTCGACACGGTGGCTCGTGTCCAGCAGAAACCTGGGGCAGGCTACTATATGTAGCTGAGCACTGTGAGAAGTGCTGTGTGGCCCAAAGTGAGAAGTGCTGTGTGGGGCAGGGAAGTCCCGGGAGACCCCCTTCTTTAGCCAATCCCACATGGGATCCTTGAGTCTCTGGGAAATGATGGGGTTCCCTCTGTGAGGTCGGGATGGTCTGTGTGCTGAGGCTTCCATGGTCTTAAATTTTACATCTCAGTTCCAGAGGGACCCAGGGCCTGAGGTGAAACAGCTGGGAGCCGAGGAAGGAAGAGCATGACTTACCTGGCATCGTGAAGCTAGAGCATACGTGACAAGGAAGTCACGAGAATATCAAGCAGGGCCTCACCAGGAAGCATGTGTAGACACGTGGAAGAATGTGGACATGACCACACTGCCACTTTGATTTGTTACTTTTCATTTTAACTTCTCATTGTTTCTCATCGTGAAACTGTCAAATGTCCCTCTTTCTTATTTTTGTCTTGGTGCTTACAAGGAAAGATGTCAGTTTTCATAAGGTTTCAAAGATTTACAAAATATTTTTTAAAAACTACATTTCAGGATTAGCATTCGAGGCTACAAACACAGTATCTATCCATCATAAACTGCACCCTCAAACCTGGTTATGGCAATATCATCTTAAATCGCCACTGTTCATACCTGTGGAAACCTTATCACGCACAATGACATCCACTCGGGCAAGCTAAATGTTACACAGCAAAACGGAGCAGAGCTTCTCAGAGTAAAACCAGCCATATTGCTACAAAGAAAAATTTCTGGCTCTTGGCCCAACTGTTTCCATACCAATCAGCTAAGTCAACCTTCTCTTTGCTTCTTTCCATTTCAAATGCTTGGGCTTCAGCCTTTGAGGCAATTAGAACCAGATCAGTTTAATTTTACAACACCGATCTTAATGGTACAGCAATATTGTAAATTTGCCCTGAGTGTCAATTATTTTACAAATAATGTAAGTCCCAGTTTTTATATGAAGAGCAGGCATGGAGAGGCTAAATGGCTTGTCCCTTGTCACACAGCAGGGTGAGACTTGAGCTCCTGGTTCTTTCTACTTTAACCCCAACCATCCTTCCAGAGGTCACCTGAACGTCTATGCACAAGATCCCCAGGTTTGGGCTCTGTTACTTGGAGTATCTTGTCGGCTTCTCTGCTCAGCACTGGGTATTTTAATACCCAGGACTTCTTCCTTGGTCCTCTCCACTCTCTCTTATTATGCTGCCTTGATGAGGTGTGTTGTCCCCAATATTTTATTTTACACAGTGGGATTTACCAAAATGCCCTCCCAGCTGCAGCTGGTATTAGGTGTGGAGGGACGGACTTCGAAAAAGCAATGGCAGGTGTTCTTCTTTGTGGACTTTGGACAAAACGGGGCCCAGCATTTTATAGTTGTCTTACATTACAATGTTTTCAATGGAAAATAAAATAAAATAAAGGCCTAACCGTGAGGTAATGTTTACTTCTCTGCCACAACACTCAGTGTAAACCCCCCCCCCCACCAGATCTGGCAACAATTTAACATAAGGAAAGACTTCAGACCTTCACACCCTTAGTGCGAATAAACGACCTTAGCTCAGACTTTCCACGGAGCTGAGCAGTCTCATAAGGCATCCGTCCGCCCCTGTCTCAGGTAGGCCTGCACAAATGCCTCAGGGCCACGTGTCTTGAAGGTCTGCGTGCCCTGCGCTTGGTGCTCTGCTCTCTCCGCCACAGAGGGGGTCTCGGGGGAACACCCAGCACCCTCTGCCTCCTAAGCAAAGCAGGAGAAATCTCAAAAGAAGCCATGTGCTCAAAGAAAATAATGCCAAATGGTACTCAAGTGGCCTGGGAAAGAGTTTCACCAAACCATCTCCACTCGCTGAAGGTATAAGCGGTTCCAGATCTAGTCGATAGCAAAATACATTGATGGCCAGGGCCTCTGTCTAAGCAAAAGAAGAAAAATATCGATAGCACAAAACTGCCCTTATATTTTTTGAAAAAATATATCTAAGATAGACAATTCTGAGTATTTTTTTTTTAACAAGCTGCGCATTAAGTACACTTGCTTCCCCCGCTCTCCACAACCCTACAGCTCTGCTTTGTCCGCGGGGGCCGGGCTGCCCACCCCACTGCCCCCCTGGGCACCACTGCCGTCTGCCGGCGTGAAGGACAAGGAAGCCGAGTTTATGCAGTATCTTTTGCCGGTGGGACGAGGGCCGTCATCGAAAATGTGCCCAAGGTGGGCGCCGCACTGAAAGAGAAGAGCGAAAATGTTAAGGGAGAACGCGTACAAAGCAGGCTTTGAGAGGAACTCACACGCAGCCATTTAAATGGATGAGCAGCCTGTAGAGAAACGATGGAAACCATCATGGATGATTTCTAATCCTCCTGTCAATAGCCACAAAGATGGTTTCTGGCAGGCTCTGCACCACATGCTGAGAATAAAAAAAACACTAGAACTGTGCATATCAGAAATCATTTGGAGCCACTGTATTTTTTGATCTATGAAGTCTCTCGGCCAGCTGAAAAATGACTGCAGTAATTTTATGAATTGAGTTGACCCCTGATCTGCCCTTTTACGAAACATGGCAGAATAAAACCTCTCCCCTGCCCCTCCCCGCATTACTTTTGGCTTTGGATGGGTGGGTTTCAGAAATGCAGAAGTCCACCGTAAAAGATATTGTTCCACTGGCCATGACGGAGGTGATGTTTGCTTTCATGGGCAGTAAAACTTAACATCAGACAAGCCCTGGATGTTCTTGGAGCCCGGCAAAGCAATGGCAAGGCTCTACAGATGTAGGTCACGGTCACCAGGATGGCAGGTGTGGCAAGGAGCACTGTCGCTGGCCCGCACTGTCCCTTCATTCTGGCGTCCAGCAGGTGCAGAGCTGCTGGTGTCTCTACCCAAGTGAACTGCATTTCGTGGGGGAAGGAATAAGCTCAGATCCATGCTCCTGCCTATCCAAAAAACTTGGGAAGGAGAAGAGGCCCAGAATCCAGGCAGAAGCAGAAGGAGGGATGGTTGGCTATGACGATGTTCAAGAGAAATCCAGCCCAGGAGTCATTTCTCCAGAAAGGCTGGCTCGGTGCATAAAACCCTGCACTGACCGCTCTGACCTTGAGTAGGACCCCAGGCGACAACAGGGTATGTCACACTTAGCTGTTGTGCACCCTTTCTGAGCAGGGACAGGAGTGAGGGCGATGGAGACATCAGTGCATCATATGCCAATAGGTTGTGAAACCACATCATTCGTCATGTCACAGAGAAACCAAAGCCTGGGGCAAATGACTTCCATTCATTCATGTAACAAGTAGTTAGGGAGCACCTGCTACACGCCAGGCACTGTCTCAGACTCTGGAGACACAGGCAACAATCCCTGGACTCATGGAGCTTACATTCTAGTGGGAGAGACAGCTAACACACAGAGAAATAAGTCAACTGTCTAGTATGGTAGGTGGGAATAAATGCTAAGGGGAGGGGAAAAAAGAGGAAGTGATATGAAGTGTCAGGGTTGGGGGCTGATACTGCAGGTAGAATGATGCAGGTCTATTCTCCTGGGGTGACTCTGGAATAAGAAGCCAAAGGAAGGGAAGGAGTGGGTATCAGAGGAGCATTTCGAGCAGATGGAAGAGTCAAGATTTAGGGAAGAACATGAGAGAAAAGGTGTAGAGATGATTTATTAATTCCTCTCACTGTGCTTGTTTGGTGTACAAAACCCTCAGAAAGTACAGGGAAAGAGAAGAGGAACTGACATGGAAATTGGTCTAATGAGCCAAATGGAGATGAGAGAGAAGTGAAGGACTGCACTCATTACAATGGAAAGAACTAGAATCTCAGTTTCCCTATCCTAAGTGCTACACTGAATTCCCAGGGGTTCTCTAGTTATTAATAAATAGCACAAATGGCAACTCTGACTGTATGGCACTTCCATGTTCAAAGTGCATTCTTATTTTACTGCCAACATACTGTGTCAGCTTATTAAAGAACTAAAAATGAACCCTGAACTGATTTGATCTATTGCCTGGAAAATATGAAACAGGCCTAAAAAACAAATCTTGCACTATTTTACCACATTCTCTGCAGTTTTAGGTAATACCAAGGCTGACAGCTCAGATTGCTTTTCCTTTCTATAAACAATTGAGGCCAAATTTTCAGGCATCAGCAGCTAAGATGCACCAGTAAAAATGCATATGCTTACCCAATGGACACAGGAAAACACCTATTGCTGCCTGCTAAAACAGCGTGCAGGCCAACAGGAACTGGGACTCTTGGTGACCAGTGTGTGTGCACAATTATCCATCTCACATGCAGCTCTGGCACTTTGATGACTTGGCATCTGAGTGGTGGACCTTGCACATTAAAAGTCTCGAATGGGTTTTCTGGTTTTGTGTTTTAATGAGAGAACACAGCTATCTGGACGTTACCTTTATTAATCATCTCTTGGGCACATCTAGAAAATGGTTCTGTTTACCTTACTCCAAAAATAAAACACAGTAAGGATATACTTGAAGCTACTTAGGAGTATTTATATGGTCTTCATTTCCCAAATCATCTTGAACAAATCCAACTTAGAGTAAAGTAATCTGTTGAATCGTGTTGGTTATTGGTCTGCAGTTTCGTTTGCAAAATCTGGAACTGGTGTTTTGCTTACATGGAAGGAAAAACACAGATACTAGATGTCCCTAATCCAAAAGGAAAAGGGAGGAGGACGAGAAAGAGGTCTTACAGTTAGGAAGAGGCAACAAAAATCGTTGGCAGACAACTCTATGGGTTGGGGATGGGGTAGGGAAATCCTCGGAAAAGGCACGAGTCCCCTACAAATGATAGTGACCGCTTCATCATCCTTGCCAGAAGGTGTTCTGGAAGATTCACCCCAGGCTCCGACAACTGAGGGAGGAGCAACATTTCAAAGCGTAGCCAGGTGTTCATTTACACATGCCAGCTCCAGTGCCCGCCAAGCTGCAAAGCCATCCGTCTGCAGGAAGCCGAACCACGAAGCACCATTTCTGCTTCCTCCCAGGTACACCCAGTCTCCCATAAACAACTATTACCCAGTTTCTTTGAAAAGTGCACAGGTCCTGAAGGTTCCTCCCCGAGGGGAACGCACATGGAGCCCATTCTTTCCAGCTTCTACCCCTGGCCGAAGGCTGGGATGATGAATGGAAGTTGTCAGTGACGCATTGTTTCTGTAGCCGCCTGTGAGTTTTGCCTCCCCGGCCCCAGCCAACTGGCAATGTGTTGGGATTGCAGCACACCTGCTTGTAACTGAAACAAACTGGCTGCCTGATGAAGAAATCTCTGAAACCTGCTGTTAATGATTTATTTCAGGGTAAAATCTTTGGTGTGCATTCTGAAAGTGGTTTGAAAATGGTTACGCATTTATTGCATAGATAAGATACAAGCTACAACTGAATATTCTAGCTCTCATTCTGCCAAAAGCATGAGATAATTGTTCAAAAGGAAATTTTAAAGTTCCCAGAGGAATCCTTTATCACCTAAGCCTCCCACTCAGAAAAGTTGGCAACTGGGGATCCTACAGAGAACCAAGGGAAAAGATACCCCCCGCCCCCAAAAAGTGATTGAACATCAAATTTAACATAATTCCTTAAAATCTGACTGCAATTCTCAATCGTGGGCATAGGAAACACAAATAGTGCATTCAACAGTTACATATTTCCGCACTGATGTATTTCCAACTGTCCTAGAGGGTTTTCTCCCAGCTATTTCTAGAATGTTTGGGGCTTTATTATTGTCATTTTCTCTTAAGTGTTTGATCTACAAGATGAAGCAGTTTCAAAGCAGGGGCTTTTACACTTGGGCACATGGGGCAGGATGAGAAGGAGAAAAGAGTTTAAGAAGAAAAGCAATTTACTTTGCCAGTAGTATCCTGTTTTCTCCCACCGTTATTGAAGACACTTGTGTGTAAGTAGGGCTCTTTTCCTCTGTGCTTGTTATATTAATCTTTTGCCAAGGAAATGATTGTGAAGTCACCAGTTTAGCATTATGATTTTACTGAAAGATCAAGAATAAGAGAGATGGGCTGTGAGTCTGAAACCCTATTGTAACACATGGGTATCTTTAATCATCAGCAATATATGAGTTGTCATCTGCAAAAGATTAATAAGGTTTGGGGTTTTACCAAAATCTGCTTAACTTTTGAAAAATACCATGTATGGGTGGATATTTACCTTTCTGCTGATTTGGCTGCCTTAGAACAAATTAATAATGATCTAAAACAAACTTAAGGGACTCCACCGTAGATTCCAGCTAGTAATAGCAACAGGCAAAAATAGACTCCAACTCGTGGAAACTCAGGGATCTCATGGTTTCCTTAAAGATGATTTCCAAAAGTTAAGTGATTTATTGGTCTCCCATTTGCTGCAGATGTAGAATTTTGATCTAAAGAAGGAAGAATTCCCCAAGTATTACCAGGAGGGGCTTACTTCTCTGAACTACAGCTTAAACCATGCAACTCTTACCTCTTTGCACTGAATTTAAACTCCTGACAAAGCACTGCTTAACAGGCTGGGGTTGGAGGATTAGGGAGAAGCTGTCAAACAATTATTCATAGTAGTCAGTGAAACTGGGACAGACTCCACATATTTTATCACTAGCTGAAAAGTGTAAATAAAACTTTAAAAAACTCTTTATAACTGCAAATTGTTAGAAAATTGCCACAGCTGGGGTGGGGGGGAGATACTAAAGTGGACAGATTTAAGATAAAGACCCTCTTTGAAAGAGTTAATTAGAATATAATTCCACAATTCAGCGGGTAGAATAGGAAAAGCAAACAAATATGGTTGCAACAAAAATCAGAATGTAACAGGGCAACCTATTTCCTCCACGAGCAGGAATCCTAACAGAAGGCACTGAAGAATCTCTATCACCCTTGCTCGTTTTCTGTGCTGTTAACTTAAAGATGAGGCAGTGTGCTAGGTTTCTTACACAGCAATTCTTTTAGAAGGACTTGACTGCACTCTTTCTCTGAAAAGTGATGACAGTACTGAATCAATCTTAACTTTCTCAACAAAATTTTACTAAAGTATTATTACCTAAAGAAGTCACAGGACACGTGGAAAAACTACAGGGTAGTATAAAGAGGTGGCAAGTTATGGCTCCCAACACATTTATAATCCCTTACCCAAATATGAGGTCTAATTCACTGCATAGCATGATCCATATCACAATTAAAAAAAAAAAAGAAAGAAAAGAAAAAGAAGAATCCTAAATACTGGAGTAAGAATTACGGACCAACAGACCCCCCCCCCAAAAAAGGCCAAGCAAGTAGGTTGAGCCTACTGGTTTTGTCTGAGAATGTCTATGAGATAACTAAAGCATCTACAGATTCTTCATCAGACAAAGCACATTGTTGCAATTCAGTCCAGAGAGAGGACAAGCCATGTGAATTCAAAATGGAACAAGAATTTTAGAAAGAGGAGAAGCAGATCAGAGTGAAGTTTCCTATACCACTTCCCCCACAAAATGATGGGAGAAGCTGTGAGTAGGGGAAGAGACTACATAAACTGAACGAATAGAAGGTTAAAAAAAAAGATAAACTTATCATGAAAAGTAGCATTAAGAATCAGAAACTAGAAAACAAAATGCAAGTGTTTACTCTAGTATGGAAACCATTAAGTCAGTTATTTTTTTTCCAAGTTGAGATAAAAAGGATGAATGAGGTGCGCCTGGGTGGCTCAGTCTCTACCTTCAGCTCAGGTCATGATGCCAGGGTCCTGGGATTGAGCCCTGCATCAGGCTCCCTGCTCCGCGGGAAGCCTGCTTCTCCCTCTCCCACTCCCCCTGCTTGCGTTCCGTCTCTCGCTGTGTCTCTCTCTGTCAAATTAATAAATCTTTAAAAAAAAAAAAAAAAGGGATGAATGAGAAAATGGAAAAGAAAAAAAGTCAAGAAAAATGTAGAACAAAAGGAAAATAAATGTGTGGATGAAACACACACAAAAGAAAAAAAGGAAGGAAAGAAGACAGACAGACACCCAGCACACTTTTAGTGAGTTATTACTGCTCTCGCGAGGCAGACATGCCCCACTCTGCCCACAGGGAGAAGAATCCAGCAAACACATCTTTCTTTAGTGCTTGAACCTGATTATTTTCTCCATGAAACTTCACAGAGCATGTATTTTTACACATGCCTTAATAGAACAAATTTCCCTCCCTCTTCTCTTTAAATTTAAGACTTTTATTTAAGAAAGAGTCACATGCTTTCCAAATATGAGAAATAAAGGTGGTGGGGAAAGAAGCCAGAAGGGATAGGTCAGTGTTAGTTCCTCACCCAACCATTCAGAAAGGACCCCAAGTATAGTGACAGTCACCTAGGCCTTTGACCAAAGGGCTGAGAGCTGTGCCTTGTTTAGCTTAATACCTTTTTTTAATGTTGCCTGATTTGGGCAGCTTGTAGGTTTCATTTCTCTTTGGTCACTGTAGAACCCCTTCATCTTCATAATGGTCTTTTCTTGACCACAACTAATATTATCCCTGTGGCTGGCAGAAAGGACCAAGTTTATTCTGTGAATTTTAAGAATTAGTCACAAAGCGTCAGAGACTAGGGCGTTAAGGAAAATTATTATCTTACGCCTCACATTTTCTGTGCCTTTTTTGTTTGGTTCTCCTGGGACTCAATGTTTGAAAGTGGGTTCTGAATAAAACGGAGAGTAGCAAAGAACAGTCTTTAAGGCAGCTTAAAACAAAACGCAACTGTTAGTCCTAAAAGAGGTTTATTAAGTACTACATACCAAAGTATACATTACCATGTACCATCCTACCCAGTTACGTTTTTGTCGAATATTTTAGATTCCTGGGAAGATAATCATAACTAGTTTTTGTGGCAGTAATAAAAATATCAATTGAAATGCAACTGAATTCAAACCTGAATTAAATTAAGCCTGCTAGAGAACATAGGATGTTTTTGTTTTAACATGACTCTTTATGGCCTATCTATCCAAGCACCCTAGAGCTCTGGAGCTCAGTGCCCAAGTTCGAGTCTCAGCTCTGTTGCTTAAATCGATGTAGATTTACATAGGTGTAAGAAAGAAAGAAAGAGAACACAAATTCATCAGATGGTTAGCTTCTAACCAATCGCCCTCCCTACCTGGTAGTAAATATGTCACTTACTCCCTAAAACTCCTGTGCGTGATGAAGGGGGTTAAAGGGCAGGTAGAAGAATGTTGAGGGAGGCCCATGTGGCAATCACTTTGCTATTTCAGCTGCCTGATGGTGCCCCCTTTACCTCTGATATGCGCAACAGACATTCCCCAACAAACTACTCTATGCCACCACACTCAGACTTTACATTTCACTTGTTCTGCAAAGCAGATTAGAACAGGACTGCCTGCTCTAGAATGGAATCGCTTCTCGGCCTTTTGGCTAAGATCCAGTGTAGAATGGAATGTGCAGTTGCTCTTATTCTGTGTACAGAAGGTTCTGCCTATGTCTCTGAGTTTAAATACAAAATGCCCACAAGTTCAAGTCTCTTCATTGGCATAACAGATTAACTATCTTTGCCTCCTCAACACATGCTCATTTTCTCCCATAAAGCCCGCCCTAATTCTGTTAGAGCAGAGTGATAGGAATTGGAACATCCTTAGGAATGAAGATGGGCCCACATACTAGGAGAAGTAGAGGAGGCATTACCTTGTCACGTGCTCTCACTCTGAGCTCACACAGCCTACTACTACCTCCTCTTCCCACCGCCCAGTCTCCAGCCTCCCTCCTCACACCCACACAGGGAAAGCTGTCTCTGAGGTCTTGGCCAACCATGTTGAGACCATCACAGCTGAGCAACACGTGCACAGAACTGTGGGGAGAGGGGTATTCTCTAAATATCAGATTATACAAAGCCACATAATGAGACCTTCGTATGCCCTAAGAACAGCCCATTCCCTGCTGTACTCAATCGACCAAAGATGATTTTTCCTACGGTTCTTTTTTTTTTTTTTTTTAAATCGTGTTGAAGCCAATGACGGGCATTCAACCGGACTTGGTGAACACCTGAAGACTGCGCTATCATTACTTTATAGAGACTTCATTGTGCTTGTCCTTGTGTCCGTCCCTTTCGTGATCAGCCACTTGGCCTTAGTTGCTATATTTAGCACAACCAGGAGTCCAGAAAGCGTTTGCAATGCAGAGTGAGCAGGATAGTGGGTTTTCGGGTAGAGTCAACTGACCTGAGAGCAGCTCGTTTCCACCCTGTGCATCCCGTAGGAAAAGTCGTCCGTGAATGTGATTGCATCAGAACTGATCACATCGTGGAATGAAGGCCAACCTGGGGCAGAGCAGCACCAGAACAAAACAGGACAGAGAGACAGACTTGGGTTAGAATATAATTTTAAAGAACTACTAAGCAAAGAATGAAAATCTTTAGTATATGAATCATGTTTAACTTCTTCAACCTGAGGGGAAAAAAAAGGTCAAAAGCTGAAGGATAATATATTTCCTAAGACTGCAACTCTTTTTTAAGAATAACTTTCTCCTCACATTCAGATCACAGTTGCATTGGGAGTTTATGTTTCAAGAAGCATTCTTAGACCATCCAGTAGTATTCTAGAGCGCCCCTGGATTTATAAAGCTCTCTCTTGCCACTTGGTCTTGTCTCTTATCTTCAGAGTCACTGGGCACTCACTAGGAGTCTTAACAGTGTGACATCTTCCAAAACACAATCTAGTTGTTCTTTTTTTTTTTTTAAGATTTATTTATTTGAGAGAGAGAGCGCGCACACACGCATGTGCCATGAGGGGAGGGACAGAGGGAGAGAAAGAGAGAAATCCTCAAATAGACCCCCCGCTGAGCACAGAGCCTGACACAGGGCTGGATCCCAGGATCCCGAGATCATGACCTGAGCCCATACCAAGAGTCGGACACTCAACCAACTGAGCCACTCGGGTGCCCCCCCCACACCGCTTTTTTTTTTTCTTAAGATTTTTTTTAAGCATTTATTTATTACAATTGTTCTGGCTGTTAACTTTTCAACTTCCCATGCCTCTTTAGGAAGCATGCTTTTTCAGTACTTAGTTTGTATGGTTAAAATATTAAAAAAATGACTATTCCATAGTTTCCATCTTAATCTAATTTCTCGGGACAGGGCTATCTGGAAAGCAGCTTCTATTTTATGGGCAAGAGGCTTGCTTACTTCCTAGAAGAAAGTCATAGAGCAGTGTTCTTCAGGCATCTCTAGGGAGCACCTTCTCTCAAAAAGCATCTTGTTCCAATTTTCATTTATTCAAATGATTTTTAAAATATGCACACACGGCTTTAAGAAACTCAGTGATAAGGACCATAAGATTGTACAAATGTTTATGAGTGTACAGTCAGGTTTTATGTTCAGTACTTCTAGGCATGTTTTTACATATTTCCAGAACATTTGTCGGGAGTTCCTGAGCTGAAGCCCAAAATGATGGAAGAGGTGTGATGTTGCCGAACTGCTGGTACAGTTTTTTTTTTTTCTCTTCCAGAAGCCAAATTTATTCCTGTAGAAAGGAGGAAGCCCTTTAAAAATACGGTGCTTTGTGTTAATACACCAACTGAAAGAAAACAGAATGCAGACTTCAACAATTTGATTTCCAGTTTCAAACAAAATTAGCTCAGGCCAAGTTTTGATAAGAAACTCCTCCAAACCCCCCACTCCCTACTAGGCAACAGTATAGCTTTCACAGTTGGTGCTGGATTTAACACCCAGAGTTGAAACACTTTCCAATTCCCCGATTTGAGTTCAAGATTGCTACAAATCACCCGGAAAACCTTAATTTTCTAGATATAAGATAACATTCCTCAAAAAACAATCACACCAAGACACACCAGTACTCTTAAGAAAACTTGTCTTTCCCTGTTTTCTAAATTCTAAAGAGAATCTAAACATATTCTAGGCTATAGTTTTGGATTTTCAATAACTAGTTGGCACATTTACGTATTCTTCTTTGTTCAATGGCAGAAGTGCCAATGGCTAGAAAAGAGAGGTTTAAAGGTGATGTTTGAAGACATTAAAAAATAATTTAGCTATGAAAAGAAAGAGAACATTCTATATTTTTAACCTTCCATGTTATAACTCATTTAATTGCTGGTTAAGGCAACTAATATTATGGAGGGACATATTTGCTTCGGTAGTAAACAGGTAAAGAGTTAGAAATTTATTTTTTAATTTTCCATAAAGCTACCCTCCAACACACATACATTTTCCTGTTTCTAGAATTCAAAATAGGTATGGAGAAATGTATATAAAATATATATTCCTTCCTCCCATGCTACCTCTTCATATTATATACACTTATCTTGTTCTACTTATCATACTGGATTTTTGACTTGTTTTCATGCTTTCCTCACTAGATGGTGAGCACTTTTAAGGCAGAGTCTGCATAAACAAGAAGATGGGATGGATAATTATGGTACACCACAGAGTCCCCACAGGAGACAGAAAATATAATCACATTCCTTTTTTACAGAATAGATTAAGAAATTAGCGATGCTATTTTTTCACTGGAGTATTCAACTTGGCTCAAACATCATAATTAATCTTCTCTTTATAGATAGAGTAAGCTTATTATTTACTTAGGATGGCAAATCCATGAAGATCATCTAGGTCACTAACAGGATTTTTTGTGAGGAGGAGAGGGAGAGGGAGCAGAGGGTATGGTACTTGCCAATATTACACAGTCAGTACGTGGCAGAGTCAAAGCTAGAATCTGTGTATTCTGACTTTAGTCTAGGGTTCTCTTCTCACATTCCACTTTCTTCCTCAATACGAGGTCAAAACATCATTCATTTCAATACTATAACAGGAAGGAGACTGTAGTTTTAAGAAATATGTTTAGTGCCATGTCTGGATTGGTTGGTAGTTACATCGTTGCACTTAGGAGCTTCTAGGTGGAAGCAGATAATGAATGTATCCTCAACAATACTGATTCTCTCACTAACAACCAAACTGTTCAAAGAGAAAGTCCAAGAGTAATGACATAAATGATGTAATCTACTTTGGGACATGGATAATTTTTTATTCATTTATCTAAAATAACCACAAATACTTAGAAGCTCACCTTAGGTAATAATATTGAGAAAACTGTCATTTCTATTTGGGGTTTCTTCATTCTAATTCTTTCCTAACTATTGTGAATCACTGCCTATTAAAAATTTGGGGGAGGGAAGGGAACTGCTTTCAAATGAGCTATTAAACTATACAGCTATACATTTTGTCTCCATGAATTAAATATTTATAGAATTTTCCAGAAGACTATATTCAAGAGCAGACAAGGATGAGGTGTAGTGACATGGAGTCGGGGTTCTCAAAAGATTTCAATGTTTCTGGGAAAACTGTTGACACTTGAATAGTTGATTGGTTGTTTCCCATGGTGTTGGTTAAATATCAGAAGAGACACTAAGAAACCAACCAAAAAAAAATTCTCTTCAAAACTCCCCAAAATTCAGTGTCTCTCTGCACAGTAGGAGAAACGCAGTTTTCCAGATGGAATATTTGATAGGTCATCCAAATCTTAGTGGAGATTGACAAGGGCAACCATGTTGAAGACTATAAGTAACCCCGTGTGATGGAACACATTTCAAAAGAGAATCACGGCCAACTTCAATAAGGTTGACGCAGGAGAACGTTGAATTTTCTCTCTAGGTCTCCCAGATAAAGCTGAAGGAGAACCCATCAGAAAAGCAAGTCCTTATTGACAATCAAGCGAAGGACCTTCATCCAAGAATAAATTGTCCCATGGCAGAGAAGCCAGAGATGACAGCACTTTGAAAGCGGAATTCCCTCATCATGTGAAAGTATTTAAAGGAGGAACTCTTCACTGCTGCAAAAATCCTCAAAGGAAACCCTGCCCCCACTCCTAATAATAAGGAAAGTGCTTCAAAGAGTGATAGGCAAGACCGAAGCAATCTGGGTCTTGTTGAGAAAATTATCTTGAGCAAAAGGGGGAGGGGATGTGTTTATGTCAGTTTTGACATTAAAGAAAGATCATCTATCCTCCTTTCTTTAGGATTTCCCTTTTGGTCTTCTCATCTAACAAAACATTATTTGTTTTGGATGCATTCCATGCACTTTTTGAAAGAACAGTCATTTGAAAACCTGGATAAACAGAGTTGGCTCACCCCACCCCCAAGACATCCCTTTGTTTCTATGTGATGAGCTCAGATTGGGGGGGTATTATCGTTTTATTTCTAAAAATATAAGCTGTACTTTTTAGATATTAGCCTGTTGTTATCGGGAATGTCTTGTATTCAATAAATAGATTCTCCTCTCAACGAATCCTCATCTGCAAACAGCATATAAATACAGGTAGCCCAAGCACAACAGCTGCGTGGGGCTGTCGGCAGTCCTGCTCCCGTGTGACCTGACGACCATCGGGCCACACTAATGGGCAGACGGCCCTTGACAGTATTGGCATAATGGGCAGCAAATCCAGGATATGTTCATTTACGTCTCAAATATAAGAGCAAGTGATTCAGTTTGTCAGTAGTAGATCTTTGGCGCTTGCTACCCTCTACATTAGGGTGGATTTTTTTTTAGATTGCAGTAAAAAGAATTATTCCTTCTCACTCAGAATGGGGCTTACTAAAGCTGCTCAGAATCTCCTCGAAACCATCCCTGAACAGTGACACAGCCTTCCACAGGTGGTTTTCTGCTGACAAACTTTAAATGTTTCACTCCAACTGCCTCCTGAGAAAAACTTGCTCTTCTCTCCAACCCAACCTTTTCCTCCTTCCTTTCAAAAATCTTTGAAACAAGATGTTAAAACTAGCAACAGGTTATAAACAAGTTGAAGCCAATCCCATCTGTACCATATCTAGAAAATGTGGCCCTTCTTTCCCTACTTTTAATTTAACAAGGATTTGCTATACAGCTGCCACATTCCCTGGATCGTCCCCCAACCCCCAAATAAAAATGAGAAACCTCAGTAAATTAGCTACATGACCCATCAGTAGAACACGGCAGAAACTACCCATGCCCGAGAATTCATTAAATTGAAATGTAATTACAAACATTTTTTTATCTTCAAATGCAAAATCAGTTTGAGCACAGTAAATTCCACTTGGGCTTGGGTGATGGTTTAATAATGATAAATATTTGAGCGTGGTTTCAGTGAGATACACGGGACATTTACAGACCTGTGGTTTTCTGCATGTACCAATTCTCACAGCTCTATGATTCTAAGACCATGTTTCAGAACTTGTAGATTTTAGTATCTCTGAAGCCAGGATCTGTTAACCTCACTGACCACGATTTACCTTATTAGCTACCTCAACCAAATAAGACAACATTTTACGAAGACCCCCTGCTAACAAGAATTGTTTGAAGTTTAGAGCTCTGATTCTTGCCCCTTTATTCACTGCACTTCAAGCATTAGCTTTTATCTCATTCTTAAAAGGATGATTCTCTATTCCCCCTCAAAGACCCAAAAGTTTAAGTAGTAATCAACCAAATATATGCATGTTATAGAAAATCAAAGAGCGCAAGATGACTCATAGTGAAATGTTCCCTCTCAATATTTCCCACCCCTGCAAACAACCATGTTTATTAACAGGTTTTAGGTTTAATTCTTAAAAATATGCTTCTCTGCTGCTCCCTCTTGATTCCTTCATTTTAAATCTGTGCTAGCCAATACAGAAGCTATAAGCCACATGCTGCAATTTAAGTTTAAATCAATTAAAATTAAATAGAATTTCAGTTCTTCAGTCATACTAGCCACATTTCAAGTTCTCAACAGTTACATGTAGTAAATGGCTACTACACTGGACAATACAGGCACAGAGAGAGAATATTTCCAACATCATTTCCACAGATAGAGAAATCCCCACCATTGGACAGTGCTGGTTTGACATTACAAATTGATTCCCTCCTGTCAACGATGAAGACTAAGCCTTCACACTTCCACTAATCTCCCTTCCCTTCCCCCTTGCAATTTTTGATAGTTATATTATTTTTAGTTCTTTTAAAACTTTGTTTGGTACCATGTGCCTCTTGAACTAGACCGTAAGTTCAATAAGAGCAGAGAGTTTGTCAGTTTTGTCCACCAGTGTATTGCCAATCACCTAAAACAGTGCCTGAGACAGCAGAAGTGTTGCAGAAACTGTCTGATGGATGAACCCATGAATGCATGACTATCCTATAGCTTAACATCACTGGACCCTTCAGTCTGCAAGACGGCCTTGGCACCCCATCCTCCTTCTACCTACTCTTTCCCCCCATTCCATTGCCCAACCTTAATGAAGTCTTCTATGCTTTTCTATAGGTTGATTCTAAGACTTGAAAACTAGTAAATGACATTAGCATTATTATGGCTACATACATGTTGCTTACTGCACAGCTAAAGACTGCTGGGATTGTATCTCCTTCTCCAACAGTCCAACTGGCATAACCCCAGGCTGCCAAAAGTCAAAAAGATTTTCCTTCTTTTACACTGCATCACTATAAGAAAGGCAGGCCATGTGTTCTTTTATTTTTTTGTTTGGACCATGACTTTCTTATACAATTGTACAAATTTCCTCTGTAATTTAACATTTTACTTTTCAAATTTTAATTACAAATATTTCAACCATATGTAAAAATATGTAGAATACATAGGCATCCATGTTTTAACAGATATTAACTACCCAAGTTTAACTGATAATATTTTTTCTATATTTGTCTCAGATTTTTCTCTTTTTCTAACAAAATAACATGTTACAATTATAGCCAGATCTGTCTCCAGCCTTCTCCCCTACTCCTACACTTCCTGGTGCCCCACAGATAATTGTTTATGTACCCCTCCCACATTTCTTTTGATTCATTTTCTACATATGTCTATATTCATAAACAATATATAATGTTTTAAATGTTAAAAATTCACATGAATGACATTGCATCCTAGGTATCTTTTGGCAACCTGTTTTTTTCACATTATTCCTGGTCTCTAAACTTTTCTGGTCTTTTTTACAGCATCATCTTCTTATTTTATAAATGAAATATTCAAATATCTCCTGAGAATATGAACCAGATAGTTGTTTTACTTGGTTTTTTCTGTTATTGTCTAAAATAGGTCTGCTGCCTCTGGTGCAACTGTTCTCTTTTTCTTGGTTTGTGCCTTCCATGCTCTTGGTTTTTTGTTTGTTCAGCCATTTCTATTTAAGAATGGAGGTCTGGGGCAGTTGTCCCAGGCAGCTGACGCGGGCTTCCTCTGCGATCAGGTACAGCGCGGGTTTATCCCTCACTAGGTCTCAACTCTGAACAGAAAAGCTGACAGGGAGCTCTGGGAACACTGTCATCATCTGCTGCAGGACACAGGTTTGTCCCAGCATTTCCTGAATACCTGCCTGGGCAATGGTTCACTCTGGAGCACAACACCTCACTGGCAGCCCCAGTTCTCCCAGACAGGCTGTTTAATATCTTTCGAGAGCAGTCTTCCAGGTTTTTTTCCCTATGGGTAATTGATGATCTGTCATTCTAAATATGAAAGTGAAGAAGCTGCAAAACTGGTCTAGCTGTTTTTTCAGTTAAACATCTTGTTGTCAACCTCCCATTTTGCTCTTGACAATTCTGCACTCTGAGCCTCTTCATAATTCTGCTGGGCATCTTGGCAACAACTCCTGTACGTACTTTGGGCTGCCACTTTCTTTAATCGGCCCTGCATTACAGGTGGTCACCCCATAAGGCATTGCCAGCCATTTTCTTTCTTGGAAAAATTGGCTAAAATTTCTGGTATGCTCAACACCCCCTCCTCCACTCCAGTTCTCTTTGCAGTGGGGTTCTCCTCCTTCCCTTCTGCTTCCTCCTCCTCCTCTTTCTTCTTCTTTTCCTTACTCTCACTTTAAAGGGTTCTCTTGGGAGAGAGGGAAGCAAACATGTATGCTCAGTCTATCATCTTGAACAAGAGGCCGAGGTTTCTTTTTAATAAACTACAGATTTTAGTCTCTTGATCTAATGTTTTATGAGAAGGAACGGATTTCAGCCATCATAATTTTTCTATTAACCACAATTATATTATTTTTTGCCTTACTGATAAGACCCAAAATCAATGTAAGGTTTAGGAGCTTTAACTGGCTGAGATTTGACTCCATCTAAAAAGTGATTCTGGGCTAACTGCATGAGAATATGACATCTGCAAAGAACCCTGAATTAGAACCATGGCAAGCCAGAGTAGGCTCCTCCCAGAACTGGTTCGGTGGAAAAAACTTCATAGACCTCTTTTCTTTTTTCTTTTCTTTCTTAAAGATTTTATTATTTGAAAGAGAGAGAGATCACAAGCAGGGGGGAGAGTAAGGAAGAAGCAGACTCCCTGCCGAGCAGGAAGCCCGATGCAGGACTCGATCCCAGGACCCTGGGATCATAACCTGAGCCAAAGACAGACGCTTAACCGACTGAGCCACCCAGGCACCCCACAGACCACTTTTCAACTCTATATTTGATCATTTGTTATGGTGTAAGGATGCACTATATTTCTGCCTTCCTGCCACTGCAAATATAAGGACAAGTATCCCCCTATATGCTGATGACACGATTTCATTACTGCAAACAAGCAATAAGTCTCAAGAGGCAAACTATTCTAGTCAATAAAATGGTTTAACAGTAATTATGACAAAAAGAAAACCACTGGTTTTGGCACACATTCTCCCATGCTCCATTCAGCTTTATTAAGCAGTACCTCAAATAAAAACAATACTTAAAATACTTATCTTGAAAAGCAGGGAGTTTTAAAAAAAAGGAAAAGAAAAGCAGGGGGTTTAGAATACATAAAAAATAGCCTAGATCTATAGACTCTAAAAGTTCAAGGAGATAAAAAAATGCTACAGTGCAATATACTATTCAAGCATTAATTTTATTTTGGTTACTAATTACCTTGCTTTTTCATCTTGTCAAGTAACCCCATAGTTTTAAGTGGCGGTGGCATTTTGAATGGCCAGGGACATGCTGAACGATGGCACAATGACTGGGGGCCACCTGAAGCAGACTAGTAACATGATCAGATTGGTGCTTTAGGAAGATGGTTCTGGAAGCAGGCTGGAGGGTGGGAGATAGAAGGACGAAAACAGGCACATCAGATGGAAGACCGTGGAAACAGAAGGGGTGAAGCTCTCAATGAAGCATTTGCAATGCGGCTGGAAAGCAGGGAAGTGATTAGAGAGAGATTAAGCAGTCAGAACTCGCTCATTGTGGTGGTACCTTTTGGGGAGTGAAGGAGAAAGGTAGGGTCAAATTACTACTAGGTTTCCAGTTTGTACGACTTGCTGGATCATGCTAGTTATACATGTTTTTCAGGGAAAATAATAAAACCCGATTAGTATGGAACTCTCTAGGAGCAGAGGGATGTGTGGGCTCAGAAGTGAGACCTCAGCTAAAGATACAGATGTGAAAGTCATCAGAGCATAGAGAACAGTAAGGTTATGGATGAGGATATGTAGAAGGCAAATGTAAGGGGATTGGAGAACCAGACAGGTATTTAAAATGTGAGCCGAGGAATAAGAGCCAGTGAAGGAAAATAAAAGAGCATTTCAAGAAATAGGAGGACGACAAGGGAACCGAGACAGAGTCAGATCATGGAAAAGTGTTTGAGGCTGGAGGACAGTCCCCAGTGACATAATCTACAGAAAGGACAAGTCAAATAAGATCGGAGAGGAGACGGCTGAATTCAACAGTTGGGCAGCCTGGTGGACTTAGGAGAGCCATTTCAGTGCAATGGACAGAAGCCAAACTCTATCGGGCTGCAAGGCGTTTGTGAAGTGGGATGACTAAAGACTGCTCTTCACAAAGCCTGGCAGGGAAAGAAGGTAGAGCAGGTTGACGACTCGCAGGAGAGCATAATGCTATTTATGTGAACATACTCGGATACTGGGGGTCTCTCCCACCGATTCCACCACTCTCTGCTTTCCACAGGGTTTAAAATTTTACAGTATTTTCTCACGGAACTTTCACAATAAAATGAGTAAGATGAAAATTTTTAGACATGCTAAAAATCTTAAGCATTGCTCAAATGCTCCTTAAGATATTGAACAGAAGCTATGTCTGAAGAAAGACTAAAATAAAATTCCATCCCTAGAATCTTTTTTAGCTTTAGTTTATTTTTATGTTGTTCATTGCTATTGCTCCTACTGTCCCTTAATCTACCAAACTGAGAGTAATGAGCGTCATATTTTAAATGGCCATGGTAATCTGTTTCGCCTTTTGGCACAAAGTAGGCGCTCAATAAATATGATAAAACAAATGAAACCAGAACTTTAACTCCAGGTCAAGTTCCCCTGTCAAACATACTCACAGCACCCAATATTTTCTCTTCAAAGCATGTCTCACAGTTCGTAATTACTTATTTATATGGGTAATTTTTGATTAATGCCCGCTTCTTTCCCTAAACTCCACGAGACCATGATTGCTTTGTTTACTACTCTAGCTTTAACACTTCACTGATAAAAATATTTGTTCAATGACTTAATTAATAAAGAATATATCATATTTCACTATTTAACAACAGAATTGGACTGCATTAAAAGATTATCACTTGGGTTAGATATGCCAATCACTAGGCCAATCAATGAAATTTTAAAAAGATAGGGAAAGAATCTCTACTATTTTGCTCTAGGCAATTTTTTTACAAGTATCAAACTGAATATAAGGTTTCTTTTCCTGCCTATAAAAAATAGTACATTTCTTCACACTGATTATTAGTAATTTCTTCTCTACAAACCACGTCATCCCATGACCCATAATCATTTCAGGCATTTGAATCTACTGAAGGACAATATGACCAGAGACTGTCAAGAACACTGAGGTGTCCTTTGGGCAGTGTGAACATCTGGTATCTATTCTCTTTGGAGATTAATAATGTAGCTGCAGGCTTTACTAATTCCTTTGAGCCCTGCAAAGCATTTTTAAATGGTTCCAAACACACAAGATCTCTAATTGGTATGGATTTCATCCACAGTTTTCTTGCAATCACAAAATATCTCAGAAACTCCTAAGCAGTAATTGACAGGGACAAGCTTCCCTGTTTCCCTTTGAGGAGGCAGCTATTAATAATTTTTTTCAAGTTCAATGAAATTACTGAACTCAAACCATTTCAACCAAAAAACTGAGGAAGGGAACTTTATTGTCCCTGCCTGAACACTGTCTCTTGCTACTTTAAATCATAGTTAATGTTTTTAAAAAAGTGTATCTTACACATAAGTCAGTTGTAGACTTTCAACATCAAAGGATCTGAGCAACATCACATGTAACAACCTGACCTTTGGCTATAATTTCTAAGTGCCATTAAAAAATGTCTCTCAAACTGGTTTTATATTTAGTGTTGACCTAGTAACCTTGATCCAAAAACATTCAACTTTAGATGATTATTTTATTTTGCTTCCAAAAGCTCTTCAGTCCAGTGAGGCATCCATTAGGAAGCTTCACAGAGAGTTGAGTTTGCTCAGAATTTATTAGCTACATCGAACAGGAGGATGGTGATTTGGGTTGCTTGCTGAGTGAAGATTATTTACTGTGCTTAACTGACCTTAAGAATACCAGGAGGGAAATTCAAAAAAAATACAGAGTCTATTCTCAGCGACATGCAATCCAGACCAACAGTGAAATAACACTCCATTCAACTGCAGTCCTGAATTAGGTCTATTCACCACATAGCATCACTGGGGACTGTAAAACCATTATTTACATTCTTTAGTTGGGTACCCATCAAAAATTTCAAGCAACTTCTCTCTTAAATATATGTGCCTGTTAAAAATGTAAGATTACTTCTTCTGAGGGAGTTAAGTGTTAAAGTTCTTTTACTTATCTAATTTTCCTCCTGATATTTTTCTCTGACATCTCTCTAAATTTCTGAATAGGCTTTAGATTGTTTTTCTATTATATACTTTTAAGTGCTACAATAAAACACTTCCTTATTTTCTTTTTTTTTTAAAGATTTTATTTATTTGAGAGAGAGAGAATGACAGATAGAAAGCACGAGAGGGAAGAGGGTCAGAGGGAGAAGCGGACTCCCCGCTGAGCAGGAAGCCCGATGTGGGACTCGGTCCCGGGACTCCAGGATCATGACCTGAGCCGAAGGCAGTTGCTTAACCAACTGAGCCACCCAGGCACCCACTTCCTTATTTTCATAAATGTATGATCCTTCACTGGTCTACATCACCTTTTTATGGTGCATCAAAACTTAGTTCACCTACTAGGATTTAAATTTCTGACAACCCATCTTGAAAAAAATATTTTGAAACAAAACAGATTACTCAGAAAAGCTTTTAAACACAAATATTTTAGAACATAACAACAAAAGATGTTCTGCCCTTGTAGCAGACACATGGCAAAGTTGAAGCAATGTATTAAACACTGTACATCCTGTAACATATTAAAATTTTTTAATAAACTACATCAAAAAGACATGAAGCAAACTACATCAAACCAAGGCATACTCTGACAACTATTTGTTCTTTTAAAAGTCCTTTAGGAAAATCTTTTGCTTAGGCTCAATCCCCATTATTCTGCTCTTCTTTTTCATATATTTACTCACATTCTAATACTCTATAACTTACTGCTTCTAAATTTTTCTGTTTATTGTCTGTATTCCCCCAACCAGAATGTAAGCTCCACATGGGCAGAGATAATTCTTTTGTTCCTGATGCATTCACAGCGCCCAGAAGGGTGCCTAGCATTTAATAAATTTTGATTGAATGAATTTTCTATATACACATTCTTGTTACTCTGGAAATCTGGGATTTAAAAATAATCCTTGTTTTGTTTTAAAATACAGTTACAAAAGTGTTTGTTATAGAATTATGTATAGAATCTCTAGGTCATTTACTAATATTTATTGAAGATTTTGACACCTGGCTGACAGTTTTCTCTCTACCTAAAATTCCTACCTACATTCTAAAGACCTTCTAGGGTAACTCACTTAAACCCCTCATATTAACAGCTCTTTGAGGTGAAACTAAACCATTCTATGGAGCCAAGGTCCTGTATCAAGCAAGACCCATGGGTACAAGTGGCCTTTGCAATTCAAAAGTTTCAATGGCTTTGATTCTGACCACTAGCAAGTTTAATGCATTAAAAATTAGATGTCATCATATGAAGAAAGTTGAATTTCAGATGGATGAAATTGGCTAAAGTAGAATGGTCCTTCAAACATATTTTAATTTGGCCCTAGACAACCATGACAAAAAACAAATGAATAAAATTCCATAAAGGTCTAAGCACATCCACAATATATACCATGGCCTATAGGCTGACATATCATTCTGTTAGTTGTGCAGTAATATTCAAGTCTTACCTCTCCAAACCACTTGTAAATGAAGCAAGCTGCAGGCACAAGGTTTAGCTACTTAGTACTAAGTAGGCACTAAATAAGTGTTTGTTGAATAAGTGAACCAAATTTGGGCTGAAGAAGGTATTAACAAAAATTGTGAAAATGAAAACACAATAAATCAATGTCTCTGTTTCAGACATTTTTGACAAAGATCACCTCTCAAGTATTTATTATTCCTTCATCACTACCGACCAGAGTATAACATGGATTACTATCTCTTGGTAATATGTCATGGACACCTATGTGATTTCTTTGATCTTTTCTAGTTTGAATAGCATAAAATTGTGGAAGGCATGGTCAACATCCATACACATAAAGTACCCTAGCACGGTAGTCACAGTATATAGTCTCCTTTTATTTAGATATTTGGCCTCCTTTTAGTATAACCAAAAATTTTTTTTAAGTCTCAATCATGTATTATTAAAATCATGATCTTAAAAGCTAGGTGAAAATTAATTTTTAATTATATTTCCCATATTAGAAAACTCCCGTAGGAGAAATCCTTTAGAGGGAATTTTGCCAAGGTCTCGTGCTACATAAAAGAGTTTTAAAAATCATGTACTTTGACTTAAGGTATAAATCAAGAGCCAATATAATAGCTCTTTGATCTTTAACAGTTTTTATTTTTTATTTTTGTGCATTTTATTTGTAATGTCTCTCCCACACAAATAATTTTTACCTCCCATTTGCTCTCAGTTCCCATTTGTTCAGTTCCAGGTATTGCCCTGAGTTTCTGGCTTGCACAATATCCTAATTACTCTTTTAATGCCTTGTTGCTTAACTCCCATTGCTATTTAAAAATGTCATACACACATGTATATGTATATATATATATATATACATACACCATATGTAAATGCATAAATGTGAATATATCATATGTACTTTAAGGGCAACTTTTTCCCTACTTTCTTGGCCCTTTACCTCATCCTTCAGGAAATTTTATGTTAACAACCTAATAAGGGTTCTACCACATTTTTGTCCATGTTCTTATAACCGTTCAAAATCATAGGTATCCATACACACATAAACGTAAATGTTCTCGTAGCTGCATAATAGTCCACTGTGCAACCATCACCCACTGACAAGAATGACTTTGTTTCCACTTGTTTTCCTCTATGAAACATACTGTTTTAACAATCTTGCACATATGCTCCTATCTCTGGTAGAACTTTTCTTCCTACGGGATAGATTCTTAGGAATGGGATTGCTAAGTCAAAGGGTAAATGTATTTTTATGTTTAGTAAATATTTCTAGATGGCTTTCCAAAACAAATACAGTTGAATACCCTTTTCTCCATACCCTCCATCAATAACAGGTGTTGCAGCTTTTAAAAACTTCCAGTAAATTATTGCCAGTAGCTCATTTCAGCAAAATTTGTATTTCATTGACTATTTGTAAGATAGTCAACTTTTAATGTTTGTTGGCTATTTGCTTTTCTGAGATTTGCATCTTCATATTCTTTGCTCTTTTTTCTATTGGGTTATTTATTGTTGTTATTTTTCTTTGCAATTGGTAACTGTTCTTTGTATATTACAGATGTTAATTAATGGCCTTTGCATTATAATTATCCTTTTATATCTGTTGCTTCTGTATTGACCTTGTTTATGATTTTTTAGTCCCTTCCTTTTGCACTGTCTGTGCTCCTGGCCTTGGTTATTAAGAGCCCCCTGCCTCTGGACTACACACATGATATTCTATATTTTGTGCAGGACTTTTGTCTTATTTTGCATTAGATCTCAATTCATCTGGAATTTCTTTCAGTATATGAAATAATATTTCAATTTTATTTCCTCCCAAATGGAAGAGCAGCTGGGCCATCAACAATATTTAAATTGTCCATTCTTGACTGAATTGAAATACTATGTTTAACTGATATTTATTTATATATTCTCTAGTCTGCTCCACTGATGTACTTATCTATTTCTATACAAATATAATTTTATTATTGTGGCTTCATAGTGTGTTCTTATATTAGGAAAGGCAAATATCTTACTGGTTTTCCTTTTCTTTTTTTTTTTTTTTAAAGATTTTATTTATTTATTGGAGAGAGAGAGAGAATGAGAGAGAGAGAGTACGAGAGGGAAGAGGGTCAGAGGGAGAAGCAGACTCCCTGCTGAGCAGGGAGCCCGATGCGGGACTCGATCCCGGGACTCCAGGATCATGACCCGAGCCGAAGGCAGTCGCTTAACCAACTGAGCCACCCAGGCGCCCTGGTTTTCCTTTTCATAAAATATTTCTGCTTGGTTTTTTTTTTTTCTTAAATGGGTTCATTACAAGTTAATTTTTTTTTTGATCTTTCAAAGAATCATTTTTGAGTTTGCTTTTTCTTTCCACAATTGTTTAATGTTTTCTATTTCATTTACTTGAGCTATTATCTTTATTCCATCTCCCTAGTTTTTATAGTTCCTTTTATAAAGTTCCTTTATTTTTCATCTTTTTTCCTTTAATTATGAAGATATTCAAGGCTATAAATTTTCTTCTTCTAAATATAATACTCACCATATCCCATAGAGTTAGATATTTATTGCTGATTTCATTGGATCATTATAAAAATATGGCCTATAAAAATCTCTGCTTTCTAAAATTTACTAATATTTTCTTTGTTGCCAAGTAAATGATCTACTTTTTAATGTTCCATGAAAATACAAAATTACATTTTTATTTGAGGGATTTTTTTTAAAGATTTTATTTATTTGAGAGAAAGCAAGAGAGAGAATGCACGAGCGGGAGGGAGGGGCAAAGGGAGAGGGAGAAGCAGACTCCCCATTGAGCAGGGAGCCCATAAGGGACTTGATCCCAGGACCCTGGGATCATGACCTGAGCCAAAGGCAGACGCTTAACCAACTGAGCCACTCAGGCGCCCCTGTTTGAGGGACTTTTTAAATTTGAAAGATACTTTATCTATCTACTAAATCAAGTTTATTGATTGTATTATTTGGTTATTCTATCTCCTTACTTAGTTTTGACTACACATATGCCTCAGTCTGAAAGAGACATAGTGGAGTTATCCATGATAACTCTGTATTTTAAAATTAAGCTTTCTTTCAAAGATTCTGATTCATAGATTTAGTTGCTACGTTATTTTATACCTATAGGCTTATGATTGCTCTAACTCTTCATGAATAATGCCCTTTTATTATCTCATAATTTGCCTTTTTATCCTTTTGTGCTTTTAGCTTAAATTCTACTTTGTCTGATGGTAGTATGGCCATTTCTTCTTTCCTTTTTGTTTGCTTTGGCCTAATGTCTTTTTGACAATCCCTTTATTTTCAAGCTTCCTTTATACTTTGTTTTTGTAAGTAGCAAATAGCTAGATTTGAACTCAATTTCTGACTATCTCTCTCTTTTATGGGAGAATCAGTTCATTGATATTTAACAACTCAAATTATCATATTTCACTCATATGCAGAATTTTAAGACACAAAACACAGGATCATAGGAAAAGGGAGGGAAAATAAAACAAGATGAAATCAGAGAGGGAGACAAACCATAAGAGACTCTTAACTCTAGGGAACAAACTGAAGGTTGCTGGAGGGGAGGTGGCGGGGGTTGGATGGGGTCACTGGGAGATGGGCATGAAGGAGGGCACATGATGTAATGAGCCCTGGGTGTTATATACAACTGATGACTCACTGAACTTCCCTCTGAAACTAATAATACACTATATGTTAATTAATTGAATTTAAATAAAATTAAATTAAAAATAAACAACTCACATACCTATCTTCCTTTCCTCTCACTTTGTATTTATTATTCATTTTTTGTTGTGTTTTTCCCCTTGTTTCTGCTGTTTGGACCAAATTCTTATGCATTCTATTTTTCTCCCCATTGTTACGTCACTTTCCCTTTGTCTACGCTCACAAACACTGAGTTATCTACAAAACATTACATACAAGATACAATTTCCTCCACAAAGACCCATTGTTTTCCAAATCATGATGCTTTATCCTCCCTTTCCTGCTTCCCCTTCCTCCCACCCATGTGAGATACAAGCCTTTAGAAAACTTTCCTCACTTTCCTCCTCTCCTCATCTCTACACATTCATCCTGCCATGTTCCAGATTCCAGGGTTGCAAATGAGAAATCTAATACTAACCTGACACTTCTATTGTGAATTTGGAAGCTTATACAATTCTCCTTTTATCCTTGAAGTGCAGGAATGTCATCAGGCTAGGCTTTAGGTGCCTATGCCTTCTTATTAATCCTACACAGAATGTGGTGAACCTGTTCAAGCTGCAGGTGATGGGGTTCAGGACATGTTACCCCAAAATACAGCAGCTTGACATATGGAATATTTTAGGCATTTGAGAAATGGCATGACCCTCCCCTGAAGCAAGTCATAAAACCTTCACGTGCGAGGTGCTGTGCCTGAACCTGGAAAAAGGGAACATCCTTATCTCCAAGACTCAGAAAGCACTGAAAAGAAATTGGAACGGACAGGCCTCACTATTTCCCCCAATCTGCAACACTTAGCTCATATATTTTTTTATTCTATCACAGTTTTTCATGAGTCTCCACTCTTCAACAAACCTAGCAGGAAAACATTCAGGTTAAACCACTTCTTCGGGTCTTCATCTCCTTATGAAGGTTTTTGTGTCATGTAAAACATACTAAGAAATTTGCTTGCTTTTCTCTTATTAATCTGCCTTTTGTTACAGGAACCCCAGTTGAAAGATTAAAAGGGTAGAGGAAAAATATATTTTTCTTCCACTACACAGGCTTGAGTCTTTCTTTAGATTAGAAAAAAAAAATTTTTTAACATCTATTATTTATACGTGAAGCCTCCCAAAGCTATTTTGCAAGTCTCTTCATTTTTCGTTCATGATATAGACCTCTGTTTTTACTACATGCTTTCAGATATTTCTTCCAATTGGGATGTCAGCAGTGGCCTCCTTCAATTCACTTAATTGTTTGGTTGCAAAATCATGATATTTTCAAATCTCCACTTCTTGGAGAGGCTAGACATGAAGTCCTTTAATTGTGTCAGATACTATATTTCAGCTGCAAGAAAGAGATGATGCAAATAAAAGTGGCTTAAAATTTAAGAAAATTATTAACTTACGTAATACAGAGTCTATGTTTATGTGGCTCCCTGTTGGTCCAGTAAATGGTACAACTACCTCATAAAGGCCAATGTGTTTTCCTTTGTCCTCCTCATCATGTCAGTGATGCCTCCCCTCATGGCCACACAATGGCTGCAGCAATTCCAAACACCACAGGCAGACAGGACAACATCCAGTGAAAATGGAAGTATTTCCACTAGTGTCTCTTTTTATTAGTGAGGAGAACTTTTACCAGAAACCTCCACTTAGATGTTCCCTGGGATGCAACTGACCAGGAATGGGGCATCTGTCCAAGCTGAAACTAATCACTGACAGGGGGAATGGAACTTTTGATTAGCTTAGGTCAATTATTATTCACCTGGGGAGGGAGTTACTCTGCCCTGAATAAAAAAGGATGAATATAATTACATTAGCCAACCAGTGTCATCCCACTTGGCTTTGTTTGTTTTGTTTGTTTGGTTTGGTTTAGCTAGAGTTCTATTTCATCAGATATGTGACTCTTTGTTTTGATTGATCCTATCTGAATGCTAGATTTCCTAGATGTGTTGCCATTTTTCTTTGTTGGCTCATTTGGCCCAGGACTCATTATTAACATAATCCAAAAGCTGGTAGTCCTGCAGACATTGGAAATACACCGATGAACTGCCAGATCTTGCCAAGGACACGAGGAAGAGAAAGCCTCCTTGTATCCAAGTTTCCTCTGAGGGACAGACTCAGCCTAGTTTCTTCTTAACCTCTTGGGAGCAAGAAGGCCAGGTACATTTATGAATGGATATGTTAATCTTTACTCCTGGAGTCCATGAATCTCAAACTCTTGCAATGATCTGTCACATTAAAAATGTCACCATCATGCTCCATGACACTTCTTTCTGGTCCCCCAGTCCATAAGGCCAAAAGCTTTACCCAAGTTGTCTCTGCCAAGATTTCCATCACTGTGTAGCTCATGAGATTCAGAGAGAATAGAATGGAGAGTATAAGGGTAGTCAGCCATATGCAAGTCTATCTCCAATGAACATTATTGTTATTATTTGTCATAAGCTGTGCTAACTGGCTTACATTTCTTGTCTTATATATACCTCACAGCAACCCTATTTATCCCCATTTTACAGGTGGAGAGACTAAGGTTTAGAGATTATCATGTATCTTTCACAAGGCCACTTTCCTGTGCACTATTAAGTGGTGAAGTTTGCATGTGAACCGGGATTGTCTCCAAGTTTTTGCTTTTAGACACTACACCAAACCATCTCTGTGGCAGCACAGAGAGTTGTCAGGTTGAGACAGTTTATGACAGAATATAACTAGTGATGAAAGAAAAAAAATAGAGTAAGAAGCTACAAACATTTCCTGAAAGCTAAAAAGTCCACATTCTACCAGACAGGTGATTGATGATTTTTATAAATTTCCTTTTCAATAAGTAATATTATATGTATGAAATCCTGAGCTGCATGTCCCATGCTCAACATGGTAAAAAAAATCTTTGAAAATGATGAAATGATGATGTAATGCCCAAAGCAGGGTTTGTTCCATGAGCTTTTTGGAAATCCGGTGAAGCTTATGGACCCCGCAGGATAATGTTTTTAAGTGAATGGAAGGAAATACATGGCATTACAAAGAAAAAACAATCATTAATGTTATCAAAATACTGAGAAAAAACCCCACAAATTTGTGACATAGTAATAAATGCACTTTTTTTATTAACAAGCTCTAATGGTGGCTTTAATAATTGCCATAATTTTAAAGTGGTTATGGGTATAAATGTTATTTTAAGATATCTGTGGCAACTGTAATACGATATGAAAATATCTATGATTTCTATTGGTTAAAAAGTCACAAATACTACTGTGGGTTGTTTTTTACATTTACAATTGAAAGAAATTGTGATTAGTTAAAACAAATTTGGATTTTTCATCCAACTTCATGGATCCTCCAAATTCAGTCCAAAGCCCCAACTTAAGGATTCCTGATCTAAAGCCTATGTATGCCTAAATAATTCATGGACACCATTTTGAAACTTCCTAATCCTCCCTGGTTTTCCTATCATGACTTTTCCTAGAATGCAACCACTTTTTACAACTCAACTTTTCTAAGTAGGATGTGTTAAGTGGAAAAACATGGTATTTAAAGTTTAATTTACACACATGCACACATGCATGCACAACTAGGTTCAAATCCTAGCTCTGCAATTTGCTATCTATGAAATCTCTGACAAGTAATACAACCTTACTGAGCCTCAGTTTCTTCTTCTGTAATTTGAAATTTTAAAAAAAGCACTTCCTGAGATTATTGGGGATTATTGAAAAATGAATGAAATACCTGGACCCTATCCAGAAAAATATTAATCCAAATACATATACCAAAACTTCAGGAGTTCACCGACCTTGGGTTACTAACCCCTCTGACTTATCTTTTACCGTGACCTTGATAAATTCTTTTCTAATTAGAAATGAATGTCAAGACCTTTACCTTCCAGAGAAGGAGGAATGTTGCCTAGAAGTCCAACAACACTTTGCTAGAAACTTTCACAAAATGTTATCAAAATCTTTCAAAGTGCTTATTAGAAAACATGACAACCTGACCCTCAGTGACCAGTGTAGTGTAACATTATACTAGCATGGTTAAACAGGTGCACAGATTTTTAGAAACTTGATGTGCCATTCTTTATTCAAAATCAATACTGCTCAACCTGTAACTATGATGAAGTATTATAACCAAATCTGAATTAAACATCCAGAGAGATATGTAGAAACATGGAAGAGATTCAGAAGACAATCACAAATACAATAAAAGGGTTAAAGGAAATGGCTTATACAAATGGTTAACTAAACTAGTAAGTAAGATTATGTAGTCTGCCAATAAGAAAGTTAAAGAATAAACTCAAAATAGTCTTGAAATACCCAAAAACATTTTTAAATGTAGATTTGGTCTTGGCCAAAAGATGGAGAAACAACAACAAAATTTTAACAGGAAAGTGCAAAAAGTCAGAAAGAGTTCTTTATCTCATCTTATAAAACAAAAGTAACTGGATTCAAAGTACAAATCAGAAATTGACTTATATATATTTTCCCTGATGATGGTATCAGCATTGTTTAGTTACCAATATTCAAAACTCATCTGTTGTATTCCCATACCCACTTAGTCATTAACTACTATGATTACTATTACCTCTAATTTCCATCCCTTCTCCATTCCTTAGCTGCCATCAGAATTTGGAGCCTCACTATTTTCTATCTAGACACAAGACCCTCCCAGCCCGCAAGCTGTGAATAAGTAGACTTTAAACCAGGTAAAATTCTACATAAGCCAGTGACAAGGGTAATTTGAGCATACTTCGAAAAGTGAGCCCCTCAAGAGCAAAGATTCTCCATTACTAAAGCTTCTCAAAAAAATATGCCAGTCTTTGCAAAGAATCTAGGGAAGTGATCAAGTTTCTCCCAGCAGATAAGGTAACCAGAAAGCCTGAGAGGCTGCATCTAGCTAGGCAGCAGGGCAGTTAAAAGTGGAGTGAGTCATCTGTCGTTGGGCTGCAGTGTATGGAGCAGAGAGAATATCAGAGAGAAACAAAAGCAAAAGCCAAAAAGCAGACTCTGGGAAGTGAAGCAGCACAGATGCAAACTTGAAGATTTCCCTTAGCAGAAATCAAATGAAATCAATTTTTGAAAAAGCCAAGAGTATTTTTTCAGCCCTGAAACTAGGAACATTATCAACATCATACAACAACCTTTGAGAAGTGCTATCTGTGAAACAGAAATTCAGAAACACCCCAGACAGCCCAGTGATGGTGCCCAGGTGTGTGGGCCACCACGGGAGGGGTGGAAGCAGGCAGCCAGAGTCTCATTCTGCACATGACGGCTAAAGAAAAGACGGACATCAGGACAACTACTGAAATTTGATATTAAACATTTCTGGTGAGGGGAAGTGGGACTTGGAGAATGAGTTGGAGGATGTTAATTGTCTTTGCTGACAAACAAGGGCAGGAGAGAGAATGAATAAGAGGGAATCACTCTCCCCAAACATAAAAAACAATGGACCACATTAAATTCAAGGCCTTGGGGCCTCTGTATCAGAGCACCCAAAGGGTCCACTCTGAAGTGGAAGGACAGTTCAAACCTGGAAGGTGTCCCCAGAGTCAGCAAGTGCTGAATACAGGGGCTTCTAGATGCAGAAGACCAAACAAGCCAATCATGCAGTGAAAGAGGACCCAGTGCTCCTCCTCCTCCCACAGTTCTCCGAAGCCACTGATGGGTTACCAGTTCATGCTCCTCATGCTCCTGTGTGAAGGCAGACTACAGCCAAATTCCAGGTAGACAGGGAGGAGGAAACTCAAGGAGAAAACACCTACCACCATTTTTGGACAAAAAACTTTAGAACTGCCCTTCATAAATGAGTAAGCTAAAAAAGAAAGGAAAAATTTCTCCAGTGAAAGAAGTCTAACTACTCAATACACAAGTAATGTTTTTTTTTTTTTTTCACCCCTGGAAGTTTTATCCCAGAAAACAGAGAAAGAAATTAAACCACAAACAGTTAATAACTCTCAAGGAAATTAAAGAAAATATGAATTCCATGAGAGATTTTATTTTATTTATTTATTTTTAAAGATTTTATTTATTTATTTGACAGAGAGACACAGCAAGAGCAGGAACACAAGCAGGGGGAGTGGGAGAGGGAGAAGCAGGCTTCCCGCTGAGCAGGGAGCCCGATGTGGGACTCGATCCCAGGACTCTGGGATCATGACCTGAGCCGAAGGCAGACGCTTAACGACTGAGCCACCCAGGCGCCCTCCACGAGAGATTTTAAAAGGAGATAAGTGGACAACAGGTTGAAATGAAAAGTCATTAGCAGAGTCAAGGAAAAAACTAAAAATCCCTATTATTTCAGAAATAGGAAATGTATTAGAAATATCAAAGAGCAGAACTGACACAGAAGAAAATTGAATCTCTGACAAGAAAAAACAGCTCAAGAAAAGTGGATATGGAAGAAAATAGACAGATGAAAGCAACCATGTATGTATATGTGTGATATATTCAGAGAGCAAACAACAAAAGAGGGAGACCATAAAACAGAAAGCAAAATGAATAAAAGACAAATATTTTCCCAGTTAAAACAGAGTGAATGTTTCCTAAAATGAATAACTAAATCTATAGATCGTAAGGATTCAAGATGTTTCAGGAAAAATTAATACAGGGCACTTGAGTGGCTCAGTCAGTTAAGTGTCAGACTCTTGATTTCAGCTCAGATCATGATCTCAGAGTCATGAGATCAAGCCCCATGTCAGGCTCTGCACTCAGCATGGAGTCTGCTTGAGATTCTCTCTCTCCCTCTTCCTTTGCCCCTTCCCCCACTTGCACTCTCTCTCTCAAATAAATAAGTAAATCTTAAAAAAAAAAATTAAGACAGGGATGCCTGGGTGGCTCAGTCGGTTAGGCATCTACCTTTGGCTCAGGTCATGGTCCTGGGGTCCTGGAATCAACTCCCACATTGAGCTCCTTGCTCAGTGGGGAGCCTGCTTCTCCCTCTGCCTGCTACTCCCCCCGCTTGTGCTCTCTCTCTCTGACAAATAAATAAATTAAAGAAAAGAAATTTAAAAAAATTAATACAGACCATCAAAACAGAATTATACTGAGGAAATTATTTAACATTAAGATATAAACTCCTATAAGCCTCTAGACAGAAAAATCAGTTGTTCACAAGAAAAAAATGTTGTATAAATGTAATTCTGCTTGCTTATTTCATTCAAGGGTCATTCAAGGAGTTCTATGTTTAAAAAGTTGTTGGGATTTTTGCTTCCACTTTATTATTAATTTCTGCTTTCTTATATTTTACTCAGATTATGATTTGTACAGTTGTTTGGACTGATCAGTGGTTTATACTATCAGGCTTTCATATTTTCTTAATTCTTCTTTGGATACTTGCAAATAAGTTGGTGGTATCCTCATGTTATCCTATGTTGATGTATATCCACTTCAGCAACATTGTGAATTATGTTCAGAACCCCAGGTTTTATTTTTCCCAATTTGATCTATCAAACACTGAAAGATGTTGAAGTCTGTCATTACACTTGCGTTTCAATTTCTTCTATCTCTAGCATTTTTTATGTATATTTTTGAGGTTACATTATTGGCATATAAAGTTTCAAGATCATTACATCTTCATCGTGGACTGCAGCCTTAGCCAATTTTTTTAAAAACCTCTTTTAGAAATGTTTGGTGTTGTTTGCCTTTAGTTTCATTTTGATAGTAAAATGTGACTCCTTTCATTTAGTTTGCTACAATCTTTGCCATCCTTCTATTTTTAACATTTTAACTTTTCTGTGTCATTTTGTTTTGAGCATCCCTTTTAGATAGAGTGCACCTTTTGGAGAGTTGGATTCCTTAAACTAATCTTGAGGATTTCTATCTCTTAAAAGGAAAGTTTATCCCATTTACATTTATATAAAAACAAGTATACTTCATCTCAACATCTGTCATCTTATTTTCCGATTTTATATGTCATGTGATTTCCCTTTTCCCTTTGACTTTTCCTCTAGTGGATCCATAGACTTATACAGTATTTTTAGTTTTAGAATGGATTCAACCATTTTTCAAATACATTTTAAAATTTGGTTGTGTTAATTACATGCAAAGAAACCATATCTGTTGAAAGCTTTGTGTGTAAGATGAGGAAATGAGAACACACATTTACCTACTCTCACACCTTTGTTTCCTAATTCTATTTGTTTGGTTGGCTTAACTTGTGAAACTATCCATTTTTATAGATGTAACTGTCCTTTCAAAAATAATTTTGACTTGGGCATTTTGTGGTGAAACTATCTTCAAAAGAATGATTTAAATTTAATCCTATGTTTATTGTTTCACGCTCACAAATAGTCCTTATGTACCACAATTTCCCCATAATCATGTTCTCTATTTTGGTTCATTTCTCAGCGGTTTGGAATACTTCATTAAGTATGAACTATGTGAACAATATGTTTCCCAAATCACCATGCACCTGAGAATATCTTCCTGCTTCTTTCATAGAGGAATGGCAGTCAACTGGCTAAAGAATTTGAGTTCCAATATTCCTTTTCTCACAGCTCTAAAGCCAAATGATTTCACTGTCTTCTGATAGACAAAGCTGAGATGATGTCTGGGACAGGACTGATTCTTGTTCCTTCAGAGATCTTTTTTCTGCTTAGATGCTTAAAATATATTTTCAGGTTAAGCGTCTGCCTTCAGCTCAGGTCATGATCCCAGGGTCCTGGGATCGAGCCCCACATTGGGCTTCCTGCTCCACGGAAAGCCTGCTTCTCCCTCTCCCACTCCCCCTGCTTGTGTTCCTTCTCTCACTGTGTTTCTCTCTGTCAAATAAATAAATAAAATCTTTAAAAAAAAAAAAAAGAAGTACACTTGGGCCTGCTATTGGCCCCAAGTTATTATGGACATATATTCTTCTTCAGTCCTTTCCTGTCCACCTATGTACTGTTACAAGTCTCCTCTCACACAGAGAGCTGGACATCTAATTTATATTACCAGGTCAGTGATCCAGTAACACTGAGGGAAATAGGAGGGAGCAGGTGTTACAGGTTGTCCTCACTGGGGACATTTGTCTTTCTATACATTTTGATATGGGAAACAAAGGCAGAGGAAATGTAGATAAAATTAAATGTCCTTATAACCGGCCACCCATTGACAAACACTTGAGATAGGCAAATTATAGCATTCCTCCAGGATCCTGAGTCTCCTTTAGTATATGAAAGTCCTTTTGGAACTTACCTTCTCTTTACTTCCCCCAATCCCAAGGTATATAATCAATTGCCCCTCACAATCCCGGGGCAGCCAGAGGCAGCCAGCAACAGTGGCAGCAGCTCTTTCTGACCACGGGTCCTGCCCCCGTGGTTGAATAAAACTACCTTTTTGCAACGAAGGTGTCTCAAGAATTCTTTCTTGAACATCGGCTCCAAACTCCACCAACACACTGACGTTCAAAAAACTACAACACTTTCACTGTATTTGGCAAATCTTTTATGCCAAGGACGATTTTTCCCACATGGAATTTCCTCTTTGGACTGGCTTCCTTCCTAAGTATATGATGGGACTATGTCTGGTGTCCATCTGGTTGCTAGCTACTGCCTGGCCCAGCAAGGATAGGTTCAAATTCTTACCTATATTGTATAATGATAATCATCTTTAGACCTAATCCATTCAATTGCTTTTGAATTTAGTTGTTCAATAGTAGTGAAGGATTTCCAAAATGGCAGGTTCCTCAACTCTCGCAGGCACTAACCTGGCCTTTAAGTTCTCTCAATTCTCCAACTTCAGAAGTACTATTTGGGTTCTGATAGGATCGCCCTAACTGCCACCATACCACTTTCTCATAAGGGAGAACGACAAACCTTCCCTTAGTGTCATCCATTAATCACATCCTAATCTACCTTATTTGACAGGAATTCTCAAATTAGAAAGTTCTTTTACATTCCTTTAGTTGTTTTAATTGGGATTTGGGAGAGTGGGGAAGGAACACGTATCTTTTCATCTTGTCACTGTAGTTCAAAGTCTAACTTCTTCTTGTTAAGTCTCTAATTATGATGGTTTGAAAAATTCTTAGATAGGACTTTTAAAAATAACTACTATTCAATAAAAGTGAAGGTAAATAACAGTAGATAATATATATTTATATATGGTGATATTGTGATTTATAAGAAATACATATTTTGTCTTCATTCCTGTTCCTGACAAGATCTCCAATGGAAGCAATGCAAACAAAGGGATCCAGGTTTGAAGACAAGGGGGTAGACTGATAATTCCATTTGTAATAAGAAATACACATTTGGTCTTCGCCCCCTTCTTGGCACAGACTCCTAAAACCCTTGGAACTTCCTAAGTGATTGGAGGGACAAAGGTGTATTTTGTTATTCATAACAAGCCCCTTTCAACCACACTTGAGTTTATGTTAATGAGATGATTTTTGGAAAGCCCTTAGGTGACCTAAGGATGGGTGGCTGGTTGCCCCAGGAATCAGCCATGTGATTAAAGGGTTGGAACTCCCCAACTTTCAATCTCCATTAAAAACCCAAAAGGATGGGTTCACAGAGCTTCCTGGTTGATGAATAAATTGGAAGTGCTAGGAGAGTAGGGCTCCCAGTTAGGGTATGGAAGCTTTGCAACAACTTCCCACATAAATGCCCCGTGCATCTCTTCCTGAGTTATATCCCTTCATAACAAAATGGTCATCCAGTAAGAAAACTTTTTCCTGAGTTCTGTGAGCCACTCTAGCAAATTAATTCAACCTGAAGGGTTGGGGGTTATGGGAACTTTCAATTTATAGCCATAGGTCCATCAGAAGCCCAAGTAACAACAACCTGGCCTTGTATTTGACATCTGAAGGGAGGTAAGGGGAGTCTTGTGGGACTGAGCCTTTCACCAACATGTGGGATGTGACATTATCTTCAGGAAGACAATGTTAGAATGGAGTCAAGTTGTAAGACATCCAGATGGTGTTACAGAATTGCTTGATATGTGGAAAACCCACATGTCTGGTATCAGAAGTGAAGTAGTATTATAATAGAGTATTGAGAATAGAGTAGATACACACACACATGCATTTTTCCAATATATATGTATATATAGTGGTAAAATATACATAACATAAAGTTTACCATTTTAATCATTTTTAGGTATACAGTTCAGTGGCATTAAGTACATTCATACTGCTGGGCAACCATCACCACTATCCATCTTCCAGAATTTCTTTATCTTCCCAAACTGAAACTTTGTATCCATTAAACAGTAATTCCCCACCCCCACCACCTCCCAGTCCCTGGTAAGTAACCACCATTCTACTTTCTGTCCCTATGACTCTAAGTCTTGATGAATTCGACTATTCTAGGTGCCTCATATAAATGCAATCATATAATAGTTGTTCTTTTGTGCTTGGCTTATTTCACGTAGCATAATGTTTTCAAGATTCATCCATGTTGTGGCATTTATCAGAATTTCATTCCTTTTTAAGGCTGAATAATATTCCATTTTAGGCATATGGCACATTTTGTTTATCCATTCATCCTTCAATGGATGTTTGAGTTGTTTCCGCTTTTTGGTGACTGTGAATAATGCTGCTGTGAACACTGGTGTGCAAACACCTGTTCAAGTCCCTGCTTTCAGTTCTTTTGAGCGCATACCTAAAAGCTGAATTGCTATGTTTAATTTTTTGAGGAACTGTCATACAGCTTTCTATACTAGCTACACCATTTTATATTCTCACCAGTAATTTCTAATTTCTCCACATCCTCTCCAACACTTATTATTGTCTGTTTTTTTAAATAATAGCCATTCTAATGAGCTCAGAATATATTTTTAATGAGTCATTTTCATACGCACAAATCCCCTTATCTCGAATTTATGTAAGAAATGGTGTTGGGAGCAATACATGTCTGGACTAAGGGCTTCTCATTGTATGAAAATACACTGGCAATCAAACCTGGGGCCCTCGCATCATGAGCAACATGCTCACAGCAGTTAAGCCAAGGGGCTCCAAACCCTGCATCACTGACTGATACAGATCTGCCCCTGTTAGGAAAATGACTGTTAAAGAAGGACCATGTAAGGGGATGAGGGAAGGGGCTAGGGAGAGGTTACATGGCCAAACATCTTTGCTCCTGCCTTTACCTGCTCAGAAGTTGAGCCGGTTCATTTACCTAAGCCAGGATTAGAAGAGTTGGAGGAGAACGCCGATGAAGAAGGGAATTAACTGTTTTAAGTGTCAGCTGACGCTAACATATATATCTCCAAACCCCATTTCAGCTCTCTTGTGTTACTGTGGAACCATCAAGCTTTAAAAAAAGATTTTTTTTTTTTAAATTTGGAATCCATTCATCTTTCTTTACCACAAAACATTCCTGTGCCAGAATCTGGTTCTTTTCTCATGGGTCTAACATTTCAGCTTGTTATAAACAGCATATGGTTATAGATTATGCAATGATAATGTGTGCTACATTCCAAGGACTTATATTTTCTGTATATACATAAATAGCAAGTAATTGTTGCATTGGTTTTTCTCTACTCTAAAAATAAACGATATACTAATCAACCAAGTAAAACTCTAACCTGGGACATATATTCTTTCACGATTTATAAATAGAATCCCTTCCTTTACTTATTTCAAATTTTTAAAAAGCCCTGTGCTGAAAAAATGAGAAAGTAGCCATAAGAGAAGTATTATATAAGTACCTAATTTTCCGGATAAAATTCTAGATTTGTCCTTAAAGACACCAAACATACTGAAATCTAGTAAAAGAATTTCTAGTAATCAACTTCTGAATAATTTGTTAGTGTCGATATTCTAGCAGCCTTACATTTTTTCGTGTGTCCCATGTCAGATGAGCTTTGCCAAATAGCATATCCAGACTTAGACGTCAGTTGTCTCTGTGCATGCTCAGCTGCCATTTATTATCAGAACACAGTTCGGCATTATCTTTTCAAACACACAGAGACATGCACATGCAGATGAAGCTTCTCACATAAGCAAAGTGTGTGTTAGCAATAATCACCAAGAATTTCTGAAACTCACATGTCAAAAAGTATCATCTTCACTTTCCTGGACCTTTCAGATGAGAACACATAAGGGTTCTGCCTTTCCACAATAACCTTTCACCTTCTTCAAAAAGAGCAAAAGAAAGAAGAAAGAAAGAAAGAAAGAAAGAGAAAGAAAGAAAAGAAAGAAAGAAAGAAAAGAAAAAGAAAAGAAAGAAAGAAGAAAGAAAAAAGAAAGAAAAGAAAGAAAGAAAGAAAGAAAAGAAAGAAAGAAAGAAAAGAAGAAGAAAAAAGAAAGAAAGAAAGAAAGAAAGAAAAGAAAGAAAGAAAGAAAGAAAGAAAGAAGAAAAAAGAAAGAAAGAAAGAAAGAAAGAAAGAAAGAAAGAAAGAAAGAAAGAAAGAAAGAAAGAAAGAAAGAAAGAAAGAAAGAAAGAAAGAAAAAGAAGGAAGGAAGAAAGAAAGGGGAAAGAAAGAAAAGAGAAAAAGAAAAAAATAGAGGAGGAAAGAGGATATCTAAAGGCATTTCTCATCAACTGCTAAATGGTCCAATATATTTGTAACTCTCTCTCCTTTTCCTTTACACCGAGTGATGAAAATCTGATGGGACAGGCAAGCAACCCACGAACATCAAGTCATTGGGGTATAAGTGACAGAAATAAGACAAAAGCCTGCCCAAGTGGGCACAAAAAGATTAATGCTGGGAACTGAAAAGCAGCAAGTGAAAACACCTCCATCATGAGAGGAAGAGGTTAAAAATTTTAAGGAAATGTCCGAATACAGTTACTAACACTAAGGCAGTGAAAGGGATTAATTTTTCAATTTTCTTCAAAAGCAGGAGTCAATCTGTGACCTGGCTCCCCAGGTATTACACACAGACCTCAAGAGCACAGTCATTTAGAGAGTAACTGCTTCAAGGAGTCCAGCTAAAACTACAAAGACATGAAATTCCAGGCAGACACAGGAAATTCCCTGGGGAATAAAAGAATTTTATGACTCATAAGATTAAAATCTCCCCAATACTCACTAAAGTAATCTAATGAAGTATTGTCACCAGGAAAGGAGTCTGATAAATTTATGCATTGTACAGGAAAATTTTAGGCAAAACAGGAAATTGGACTGACTTGAACCTATATTCATTTGTAATTTTTCCCTTTCAGGGGGAAACTTCAAGGACACCAGAATTTTTTATACGGTGTGACATTCTGTAGGATGCCACATTTTAAACTACTGGGGTTTTAAGCAAAATTTCATATCCATATTAAAATTAAAAAAAAAAAGATCAAGTCGGCCCAGGATTCAAATGTGGGTCGTTTTGAAGGCTCTTAGTCTTCAAAGTTAACACAATTTGAAAGCAGTTATAAAAGTTGAAGGTAAAGGCATGGGCCAGATGCCAATGTAAAGAGAAGGAAGGAGGTCACACTTTTCCTGAGGAGATCGACAACAACAAAAACTGGAGATGGCATTGTTTTCTTGACTTCAAACAATGCTTAAGCATCAAAGGAAATCAACATCAAGAAGGCTATCCGTATTTCACAACCTATTCCATTTTTTTTTAATTTAATTCTAATTCAAAATTTTGCCTGCTCTGTATGAAATTCCCTTCTGGTAACAGGTTGTCAAAAAAAGCAAGCACCGAAAGCCTCTGTTTCACCAGGACAAACACAGCCTCATGTACAATACGTAACTGTGAGTTAGATTGCAAATTACTTTTATTTAATTTGGTCCAGTTCTTAGTTTACCTCCAAGATATCAGTCTGCATCCTTCTATTTTGGTCTGATTCTATAGTCCACTTGGAACAGTAAGTGTTGACATTAAAAGGACAAGAGAATGTGTGATGGGTTTTTTTGTTTGTTTGTTTGTTTTATTATGTTATGTTAGTCACCATACATTACATCATCAGTTTTTGATGCGGTGTTCCACGATTCATTGTTTGCGTATAACACCCAGTGCTCCATGCAGTACGTGCCCTCCTTAATACCCATCACCGGGCTGACCCATCCCTTGCCTGTGTGATGGATTTCAACTGTCGACAGTGTTGTGAAAACAACAGCTGGAAGAAGAACGTGTAGTCCACTTCACTGTTACTCTGAAGCCTTTTAGAGCCTTCAGATCAGCAGTTATATCCTTCGGTGCACATACATACATATATGTATTTTTTAAATCCAATTACCATGTTGGAAAAATGCAGTTACATTTCTAGAGTTCACTCGTGGTCTTTGCACTGGATTCTGCCCTAATGTTCTGCTGGTGTAGGGAGCAAACTGATCACTGCACATGGAACTCTTATTTTTTAGGTCACTGGTTCGGATGAAGACAAAAGCCAGGTGCAAATGGAAGGAGTTCCATCCTGGGCATATTCCTAGAGATCTCCATGAAGTGTACTTAGTCTAGTTCCTCTGCAATCATCACCCACATCATCCTGAATTCATTATGATCTGGCTCCTGTCAAAGGCCTGCTTAGAACAAACACTGAAAACAAGTTGATTCCCTTAATGTTTCCAAATCTCGTGAAATTGCACCAATAAAACTGGAGACATGTATAACACTCCTGCTCTTATTGCCATGATATCAGGTCTAGTGGGAACACAGCTGGGGAGAAGGGGAACCCAAGGCTAGGCAGGAGAATGAGGACAACCAATACATGCATAAATAGATGGTGCCTTCGAGTCAAGAAAAGCCTACATAATCCAAATCCCCCCTACCTCTCCAAGCACACCTCGAACCACTCTCCCCTTGTGCTCCACCCACACCACTCTTCTTTCCATTCCTCTACCGTGTCAGGTTCAAGGCCGTATTAGGGTCGATTGCATTTGCTTCCTCCTCTGCTTACAACATTGCCCCAAACTCTTTGTTTGGATTCTCATACTTCAGACCTTCACTCAAATACCACTTCCTCGGTGAGGTTTTCCCAGAAATCGCTGTCTAGATTAGTGCTCCCCTTGCCACCACCGCCAACCTTCCCTATCATCTGATCCTTCCTGTTTCCTCTAGGCCTCTTAGGAAATGTCATTAACATTTGTTTACTTACTTAGTGCCCCACACCTACACATATCAGAATGTAAACTTAAGAGCAGGAGCCCTGCCTGTCTGTTTACCACTGTTTGTACTGTTTCTAAAGCAATAAATATTTAGTGAGTGGATGTGTATAATACTCTACTAGAGCTGAGGCTAAAACAGCATGGAAAGATACACTCTCCCTCAAAACCTTATAAAGAGAATGGAGACTGGCAAGTTATCATAATATCATTGATTTGCAGGAGGCACATAAGTCTAGTAGAAAGAGCCTCCATATAGCTCAACAGGAAAAAAAAAAATGTCTATTCCAAGGGAGCGGACTGTGTGTGCAAAGGCACAGAAACAGCCGTAACAGCACAATTCTGCTTTGGGGGAATTTGTTCAGGGTTTACACAGTATAAAATGCCAGGCAGGGGTGAGGTGGGGAGAGGAGGAATTAAACTGGAACAGAGAACAGGATCTAGGTCATGACAGCCCTTCCTCACCCCCTACAAAGAGAGAAGGGTTTCATCCCATAGCCAACGGGAAGCCATTGAAAAACTCTGGGCAGAGGAGTGACGTGATCAGACTTATGTTTTAGAAAAATAATTGATAACCGATTTAGGTGATTCAGAGAATCAATGAGAGACAGGTAGCAGAGGGACAGCCAACAGTTTCACAGTAAATAGGTATCACAGAGAGGAAAAGGGACTCAATACAGGACAAACTCAGACAAATTTTGCTGACCATTCATCTTGTCTCTGGATGGTTTTCTTAGGCCATATGCTGTGGCATTCACCCCTGGTGCAGTCCTGACGGAGAGTCTAGATACCAGTGCCTATTTTAAGAAGTTTTATCTACAGGGGCTAAACTGGTCACTGGATAAGCACCTTTTTTTTCAATGCTTAGGTATTTAACGGTCCCAGACATGCTCCTGAATACAGACAGGATTTAGAAGAAGATTGCTGCCACTAAGCAGGGGATCTCTGTTTCGTGGGCATAGGGATATTTCTCCTCTTTCAGACCCAAATTCTCTAGTGCCAGTGCTAGTGGAAATAGTGTGACCTACACAAGGTATTGAGGCAAACTGCAAGACATCGTATATGCAAGGCCGAAAAGTAGAGGTAACAGGGTTGGCAGTCCTCGCAGGCCAAGCACAGGAAGACCAGTGAGGCTACGGCTTCAGGCACTTGAGTTTGCAAAAACACAATGCTTACAGTCATCAGGCACCTGTCACAGCATTTCTGGGATTACCAAGCACACTGGCAATGAAATGCAATAATGAGGTAATCTCTAAGTCAAAGGAGAACCCTATGGATTCATGACCTGTCAGCGGTGATATCCATCTCACAGCCTTTCTCAACCAGAGTTCCCAGAGAGAATTAAGCTTGAAAGTCTTGATATAAGACCTAACCTAAGGCATCCAGTGCAGGTAACTAACTTTTCTCCTAAGTGTCTAGAATAGTACTTGTTATGGATCCTCCTTGGAAAAACGGAGAAAATAGATACTCAAATCATTTTCTGTGGCCTATGAGTCAGATGAGGAATCCAGGGTAAAAAAGCCAAGAGGGGTTTTGCTATGTTCTAATTTGCATCAAGACCTGCACTTAGCTTCATGCCAGTGTTTGGGGCTATTCTCACCCAACCCACACTCTCGCTTGCACAGCTCTCTCCTACCCATCCTCCGGGTTTCAGCTGAAAGCCAGAGGTTTTCCTTGACTGCTTATACTACATAAGTATGCCTTGAACTTGGACATAAAGGGTCCAGGCCATGAAACCCCTTCTATGCCATGCAAAGGGAGAGAAATTTCATCCTGTCGCCAGTGGGAAACCATTGAAAAACTCTGGACAGAGGGTGACATGATCAGATTTGCTAGTTCCAAAAAAACCTCATACCTCCTCTGTATAATTGTATTTTAAAAACTCATTCAAACTATAGGACGAGTAAGGTCTGAGGAGCTAATGTATAACATGTTTGTATCAATATAGTTGCTAATATTTATTTTATAATTGAAATTTGCTAAAACAGTAGAACTTAAATATTTTCACACAAAAAAGGTAAAAATATGTGAGGTGAGTGGATATGTTAATTAACTCAATAGGGGGACTATTTCCACAATGTATACAATATCAAATCATGACAATGTGCACTTTAAATATTTTAGCATTTTATTTGTCAATCATACCTCAATAAAGCTGAAAAAAAGTCTGCCAAGAAAACCTCCAAAAACTCTCAATTAAGGCAGGGCCTGAGTCTATGCTGCATCATATATATATTCAGTGTCCAACACATTAGAACAAGTGTTGAACTGGTATTTAAAACACTGAAAAAGGAAGAAAGGAAGGAAGGAAGGAAGGAAGGGAGGGAAGGCGGGAGGGAGAAGGGAAAGTAGGAAGGGGAGGCCACCCAATATTTGAACAAATGTGCCTTGATTGGAAGGTAGGAAAGAGGGCACTTTAGCAATTTAAAGAGGCAATATGGGAATATATGGGAAACTATCAAGTGCTACTTAACCAATATCAGCACTGAATACCTCCCAAGGGGTGGGGAAAGAAAAGTAGTATTATCCAGGGGTACATGATCAAGGCAATTAGATAGAGTAAAAGCTGTACTTCTAATATGTTGTTTAATGAAAAGGCACAGCCATTGAAATGTCATTTTCAGTCCTAACTACTAAGCTTGTCCAGTTAATTATGATGATCTTGGGCTATTTGGAAACCTTTGAACATGGCACACAATTTCAAAGCCCACCATAGGCAGAATGAAGGGTACAGATAAAGGCAAAATAGTAATCACTTATTCTTCTCCTGGGACTTCGAGACAGGAATATATATAGCATACTGAAGGTAAAGAATAAAATTAAATAAAATAAAAAGTGTTTAGAATTGAGTGAAAATATGACTATAATAATGGTATCAATAAACAACCCTGAATACTTGATTAGGTTCTCCCACAGAAAGGCTTGGGTAATCCATGTGCTGCCACCTTTCTAAGCCTGTATCATTTGTAAACTAAGAGCGTTAGACCACATGATCTTTAATGTTCATTTTTCAAATGCTAACATTCTGTTCTTATAAAACCAAATCACGACAAATCACTTCTTCTGTTTTATATATGTATATATATATCTAATGTATATTACATATATTTTTAGTATATACTAAATATAAATATATAAACATATACTATAAATAATCTAGTTTACAATGATTTCATCAATAGGTTACAGAGTAGCAATACAACCATTCTTTCTTCCCTTCCATCAATAAGCTATTTTTTTTGCCTTTCTAAAAGGCATGTATGATTGAATATCTGAAAACTAAAAATAGCTTATAAAGGGAATTTTGTGAGAACTTAAGCATTTTCCATTCTCATGATCAAGAAGATATGGTGATTGTTACAAATTTTTCAAAGGTGAAAGAGTACAAAGTTGCATTCATTTGTACAGATGGGGTTTTAAGAAGGACATCTGAACATAAAAGGTAGCGTATGTACAAAGGTTGCACTGGTGACCATAGAGAGGACATATTTTATTCAACCACAGAATATACAGATATGTAAAACTGATATAAAAAGAAACAACACGACTAAGACTTCCCCATGGAAATCTCACATTCCTATTCCTCCTAGCATTTGAGAGAGGAAAATGTCACAATCAAAAAAGAACTAAAGTCTCCGTGGTATATTCAGAGGTAGGAACACCCTTTTGTTCACTCAATACATCTTTCACCTGTACAACTGTCATTATTATGGAAATAGGAAAAACAGGCTTAATGAAGTATCCACTGTATCTGAAAACAGTAATCTATTTTGCTGAGCTTTATTTATTTGAAAAGTACACTGAATTGAAAACCTACATAATGAGTACCCAACAAGTACCCAAGTTGTTGAAACAAAATAAGAATGAGATTGCCTATCAAATATGCTACCTGATAAAGGGAGGTTAAGTCCACTGTCAGTAGTTCTGATAAGTAGGACCCAAATGCTACACTGTAAAAAGGTCTTCAGCAAGCTTCACCTGGGGGAAGGTTAATGGGAAGAAGCCAAACAGAGCGGCAAATACAACTCATACACTCATTCATTCCATACCATTCTCTTTATCTCTGTTTAGCTCATCTGTTAAAAAAGAACACAAATACTAACAGCGAGAAATGAAATGATTAAATGAATTCTAAATTATTACAGCTATTACGCTAAGCCTTTTAAGTCATTTAATCCTCTCAACAATACTCTGAAGTTAGCACTATTATTTTGTATCAGTGTTAGCAGTTAACAGAGATTGAGCAATTTCTCAAGATTTCACACAATGAACAAATGGTTGAGCTGGGATTTGAATCCAGAGTCCAAGCTCTTAACCATCTCCCTAATGAAATCCCAACAAGTGTTCTGGTACTAACAAGAAAATAGCATAAATAAACCCAATAAACTATCAACTGGGTAAATTATTTATAACATATATGATGATATCCTTAATATATAAAGAGAATTTATAAAGCAATAAAATATATAAATACCCCAATAGAAAAATATGCAAATTACATAATCTGGTAATACATAAAAGGAAAATAGTGTTCAGTAATTATATTTAAAAATTTAAACTCATTAATAAAGAATGCAAGTTAAAATATTAATGAGGTATTAGGTTTCAAATATGACATATGTTATTATGTACTAAATAGGATGAGAATATTCAGTATTGAAGAAAGAGAGCATGGAGAAATAGAAACACCCACAAAATCCACATGGAAGTTACATAAGCACAACTTTTCTGGAAAGCAATTTGGCAATAGCCTTTAAAATGTTCGTAACCAGACAAGGAAACACTCAGAAATAAAATCTTTAAAAAAAAAAAAAAAAAAAAAAAGGACGCCTGGGTGGCTCAGTCGATTAAGTGTCTGCCTCTGGCTCAGGTCATGATCCCGGGGTCCTGGGATCGAGTCCCACATCAGGCTCCCTGTTCAGCGGGGAGTCAGCTTCTCCCTCTCCCTACTGTTCCCCCTGCTCGCGCGCTCTCTCTCTCTGACAAATAAATAAATAAAATCTTTAAAAAAGGAAATGCTCAGAAAGTATACCACCCCTGTTCTGGTTCTAAACATTCTGTTCTTTAAAAATTAGAAAATAGGGGCACCTGGGTGGCTCAGTCAGTTAAGTGTCCAACTCTTGATTTTGGCTCAGGTCATGATCCCAGGGTTGTTAGTTTGAGCCCCGATTCGAGCTCCATGCTCAGTGGGGAGTCTGCTTGAGATTTTCTCTTTCCCTCTTCCTCTGCCCCTCTCCCCTCTCTAAAATAAATAAATTAATTAAATCTTTAAAAACAAAACAAAAATTAGAAAATAAAGCTCAAGTTAGGGGAAGACTTACCATCTAAAAAATAGCTGTGATAAAGAAAACCTATAAAAGTTATTTTAATGTTAAATCTACATAATTGATATAGTTTGAAGTATAATGTAACATATAAAAAGGATTTTATAAATGGATGAGGTATTTTGTCAGAAAAAAATGACTAGTAATCTGAAATACAAATTCCCAATTATTTCAATTATTTCTATAAAGGTAGAAGTGAGAAAAAAGCAAAAATTATATATATATTGATACATACATATATCTCCATTAGCAGTCACTTCCTATTTCCTCCCAAGTACCCCAGTCCTAAGCAATCACTGTTTTATCTTCTGTCTATATAGATTTGCCTATTCTGGACATTTCACATCAATGGAATTGTGTAATATGTCCTCTTTTATTACTGACTTTTTTCACGTAAGATAATGTTTCCAAGGTTCATCATATTGTAGCATGCTTCAGTATTTCATTTGCTTTTCTGGCTGACTAATATTCCATTAAGTAAATATACCACATTTTATTTACCTACTTATTATTGATGGACATTTGGATTGTTTCCATCTTTGGGCTATCATGAACAATGCTACTTGAATATTTGTGTACAAGTTTTTATGCAGACATATGTTTTCAATTCTCTTGGTTTTATCCTAGGAGTGATATATGCCAGCAGGGTCATATGCTAACTCTATGTTTAATGTTTGAAGAACTGCCAAACTGCTCTCCAAAGAGGCTGTACCGTTTTACATTCCCTCCAGCAATACATGAGGGTTTCGATTTTTCTACATCCTTGCCAACATTTGTTATTGTCTGTCTTTTTATTACAACCATCCTATTGGGTGGGAAGTGGTTTCTCATTGTGGTTTCACTTGCATTTTCCAAATGGCTAATGTTTTGCATTTTTTCAAAAGCACATATTGCCCATTTGTATATCTTATTTGAAGAAATGTCTATTCAGATTCTTTGCCCATATTTTCTCTCCTAGTCAATAAATGAGGTTTATTTTTCTAAGCTCACGAAAATCAGGCTAAGTTTGTATAAATTTTGAAGTTCTATTTAAATCTAAATTATTTATAAAAGCAGAATTATATGCAAGTGAAGAGCTAACAGAAAATCTTTTTGAAATACACTTTCTGTATTAACCTTTTTTAAAAATCATAATGATTTACTAAGCCAGAACTAACAAGAAATTGGTACTAACAAGAAATTCCTGAGCTATCACTATTAACACCAGTAGATAACAAATCTGTTTTTTGACAAATAAAATTGCATTTAAAAGTGTAAGTATGATGATTTGACATACACATACTTTGTGAAATGATTATCACAATCAGGTTATTTAACACATCCACCACCTTGCAGTTACCTTGTGTGTGTGTGTGTGTGTGTGTGTGTGTGTGTGTGTGTGTGTGTGTGTGTGTGTGTTTGTGTGGTAAGAGCCCTTAAGGCCCACTCTCTTAGCAAATTTCAAGTACAAACACAGCATTATTAACTACTGTCACCATATTGTACATTAGATCCCCAGAACTTACTCAACTGAAGGCTTATACCCTTTGACCAGCACTCCCCAACTCCCCCACCTCCCAGCCCTTGGTACCACCATTCTCTTTCTGTTTCTATGAGTTCAACTTTTATTTTCAGATTTCATATATACATGAAATCATACAGCATTTGTTTTTCTCTGGCTAATTTCAGGGTTCTTTAGGTTCATCCATGTTGTTAGTAATGGCAGGATTTCCTTCTTTCTCATGGATAAATAATATTCCATTGTATAAATACACACCACAATCTTCCTTTTCCATTTATTCATCAATAGACATTTAGGTTGTTTCCACATCCTGGACTATTTTGAATAATATGCTACGCTGAATATGGGAGTGCAGATATCTCATTTCCTTTGGATATATACCCAGAAGTGGAACTATTGGATCATATAGTAGTTCTATTTTCATTTTTTGAGGGACCTCCATACTGTTTTCCATAGTGGCCGCACCAGTTTGCAATCCCACCAATGGTGCTCTGGCGTTCCATTTTCTCCACATCCTCATCAAAACTTTTGTCTCTTGTTTGTTTGTTTTTTTAATCATAGCCATTCTAACGGATGTGAGTGAATATGTCATTGTGGTTTTGATTTGCATTTCCCTGATGATTAGTGATGTTGAACATTTTTTTATGTGCCTGTTGGCCATGAGTATGTCTTTCTTAGAAAAATGTTTATCGAGTCCTTTGTCTTATTTTTAATTCGATTGTTTGTTTTTTGGCTATTGAGCTGTAGGAGTTCCTTATATGTTTTGGATATTAACCCCTGATCAGACATACGGTGTGCAAATATTTTCTCCCATTCTGTAGGTTGCCCTTTATTTTTGCTGATTGTTTCTTTTGCTGTGAAGAAGCCTTTTAGTTTGATGGAGTTCTTCGTTTTTTTGTTTTTTTTTGCTTTTGTTGCATTGCCCTTGTGGTGTCATATCCCAAATTGCCAACACCCATGTCAAGAAGCTTTCCCCTTACGTTTTCTTCTAGTCATTTTACAGTGTGAGGTCTTATATTTTTATAATTTCAGGTCTTACATTTAAGTCTTTAATCTAGTTCAAGTTAATATTTTTGAGTGGTATAAGATAGGGGCCCAATTTCATTATTTTGCATGTGAATACCCAGTTTTCCTAGCACCATTTATTGAAATGACTATCCTTTACCCATTGTGTATTCTTGGTGCCCTTGACAAGTATTAGTTGACTGTATGATGTGTGAATTTATATTTGGGCTCCCCCTTCTGCTCTGTCTATATGTCTGTTTTTATGCCAGTACCACATTGTTTTTATTACTATAGCTTTGTAATATATTTTGAGATCAAGGGGTATGATACCTCAGCTTTATTCTTCTTTCTAAGGATTTCTGTGGCTATTTGTTTTTTTGTAGTTTTTTGTTTTGTTTTGTTTTCGGTTTGGTTTTTTCTTGTGGTTCCACATGAATTTTGGGAATGTGTTCTCTATTTCTGTGAAAAAATGCCATTGGAATTTTCATAGGGATTGCACTGACTCAGTAGATCACTTTGGGTAGTAGGGACATTTTAACAATATTACTTTCTTCTGATCCATGAGCTCAGGATATCTTTCCATTCATTTGTGTCTTCCTCAACTGCTTTTATCAGTGTCTTAGAGTTTTCAGTATATAGATCTTTCACCTCCTTGGCTAAATTTATTCCTAAGTAGTTTATCATTTTTAAAAAAGATTTATTTTGTCCAGAGAGAGAGAGGGAACGTGGTGCAGGGAGGCAGAGGGTGAAGGAGAGAGAAACTCAAGCAGAGTCTGCTCTGAGCACAGAGCCCAACAAGGTGCTTGATCCCACCACCACGAGATCATGACCTGAGCTGAAACCAACAGTTGGACACTTAACCGACTGTGCCACCAGGCACCCCAATACTTTATCATTTTTGATGCTATTGTAAGTGGGATTATTTTATTTCTTTTCCACATAGTTCATTGCTAGTGTACAGAAAAGCAATTGATTTTTGTATATTGATTTTGTATCTTGCAACTTTACTGAATTTGCTTATTAGTTCTAACAGTTAGCTTTTTAGTGGAGTCTTCAGAGAATTCTATATATAAGATCATGTTGTCTGTGAACAGATATCATTTTACTTCTTCCTTTCCTATTTGGATGCCTTTTATTTCTTTTGCTTGCCTAACTGTCCTGACAATGAATTCCAGCATTATGTTGAATAAGACTGGTGACAGTGGGCACCCTTGTCTTGATCCTCATCTTAGTGGGAAAGCTTTCAATCTTTCACCATCCCATATGATGTTAGCTGTGGGTTTGTAATGTATGACCTGCCTTATGTTGAGGTACGTTTCTTCTATACTCAATTTATAGAAAGTTTTTATCATGAAAGGAGGTTGAATTTTGTCAAATGAATTTGCTGTATCTATTGAGATGATCATCTAATTTTTATCCTTCATTCTATTAAAGTGGTATGTCACATTTATTGATTTACACCAATTGTTGAAACATCCTTACACCCTACGGACAAATGTGAATTGATCACAGTATATGATCCTCTTAATGTGTTATTGAATTCAATTTGCTAGTATTTTGTTGAGAATTTCTGCCTCTAGATTCATTAAGGACATTGGCCTGTAATTTTCCTTTTTATAGTATCCTTATCTGGCTTTGGTAACAGGGTAATGCTGGCATTGTAAAATGAGTCTGAGAACATTCCCTCCTCTTCAATGTTCTGGAAGAGTTTGAGAAGAATAGGCATTAATTCCTTAAATATTTGGCAAAATTCATCAGTGAAACCATCTGGTCTGGGCTTTTCCTTGTTGGGAGGTTTGTTTGTTTTGTTTGTTTGCTTTGCTGTCTCTTTTTATTTAGTATTTAGAATGATTATTGTTTTGTTCTAGTGGTACTTTTATACTAAATACTTAAGTACCCTATTTACTATTTTTTTAAATTTTAATTTCAATGTAGTTAATATACAGTGTTACATTAGTTTCAGGTGTACCATACAGTGATTCAACAATTCCATACATTACTCAGTGCTCATCAAGAAAGTGTACTCTTAATCCTTTCACCTATTGCACCCATCCCCCACCCACCCACCCACATCCCCTCTGGTAACCATTTGTTTGTTTTTATAGTTATGTTAGGAAGTATTTCATTACTGTTTGAATCTCTTGTATTGGTCTATTCAAATTTTGTTTCTTCATGATTCAGTATAGTAGGCTGTAAATTTCTAGGAATTCGTCCATTTCTTCTAGTTTATCCCACTCTTTAGCATGTAATTATTCATAGTAGTCTCTTACTACCCTTTGTATTTCTATGTCAATTGTAATGTCTCCTTTTTAATTTTTGATTTTATTTATTTGAGTCTTCTCTCTTTTTTTAATTTGTCTAGCTAAACATTTATCAATTTTGTTTATATTTTCAAAACACCAGCTCTTAGTTTTGTTGATTTTTTCTACTGTTTTTCTGAGAAATCCACTTTAAATATAAAGACACAGATGCTTAAAAGTAAAGCAACAAAGAAAGATATACCATAATAACACTAATCAAAAGAAAGCTGGAATAGCTATACTCATTTCAGACAAGGCAGACTTCAGAGTAAACAAAGAGGGCATTATATAATGATAAAGGGGTTAATTCTCCAAAAGGACCATAGCGATCCTTAATGGTTATGCTCCTAACAACATAAAGGCAAAATACATGAGGCAAAACTGATAGAACTTCAAGGAGACATAGACAAATCCACTATTATGGCTGGAAAATTCAATACCCCTCCATCACTAATTGATAAGTTCAGCAGGCAGAAAATCAGTAAGGACATAATTAAACTAAATAGCACTATCAATTAGCTGGATCAAGTTGACAATTATAGAATACTTTGTCCAACAACAGCATAGTACATGTTCTCAAGCTCGCATGGAACATTCATCAAGATCTGGGCCAGAGAAGACACTTTTAATGAATTAACAACAAAAAAAAAAAAACGAAGTACACATTTAGACCACAATGGAACTAAATTAGAAACCACTACCAGAAACAGAGCTTGAAAACTCAAAGTATTTGGAGATTAAACAACATATTATTAATTAACACATAGGTCAAATAAGTGTCAAGAGAAATTTTAAAATATTTTTAATTAAATGAGAGTGAAACTACAACTTATTAAAATTTGTGAGATGCAGCAAAAGCAGTACTTGGAGGGAAATTTGTAGCAGTGAATATATACAGAAAAGAAGAAAGAACTAAAATCAATAATCTAAGCTTCTGCTTTGGAGAATCAAGATTAGATTAGAGAAGGAAGAGAAAATTAAATCCAGTGTAAGCAAAAAACGAGAAATAATAAACATTAGAACAGAAACCAATGAAATTGATGACAGGAATTCAATAGAGAAAATCAATAAAACCAACAGCTGGTTCTTTGAAAAGAGCAATACAATTTATATACCTCTAAGTCAGGTTAACTAAGAAAAATAGAGAGAATAACAAGTTACTAATATTGGAAATGAAAGAGAAGCCATCACTACTGATTTCATGGACACTAATAGGATAATAAAGGAGTATTATGAACAAGTCTATGCCTAGAAATTTGATAACCTAGATGAAACAGATGGACTCCTTGAAAGACACAATCTACCAAAATTCACACAAGAGAAAAAGATCATCTGAATAGGCCTATATCTATTTAAAAAGTTGAATCAATAATTTATAACCTTCCAAAACAGAAAGTACTAGGCCTGGCTGTGTTCACTGGTATATTATTACAAACATTTAAGGGAGAAATGAGACCTATACTCTACAATCTCTTTCAGAAATACAACTGATTTTGTATATTGATCTTGAACACTGCAACCTTAATGAATTTTTTATTTGTTCTAATTTTCACTGTATTCCTTAGGGTTTTTCTATATACAAGACAATATCATTTGCAAATAGAGATAGTTTTATTTATTCCTTTCCAATCTAGATACCTGCCTACCTCCCCTCCTTCTCTCCTTTTTTCCTTCCTTTCCTCCCTCCTTCCTTTCTTCCCTCCCTCCCTCCCTCCTTTGCTCCTTCTTTTCTTTTGTCTAATTACCCTGGCTAAAACCTCCAGTACAGTGTGGAACACAAGAGATGAGAGTGAACATCCTTATCTTGTAGGAAAGCATTCAACCTTTTCATTATTAAGTATGTTCTTAGCTTTGTTTTTTTTCATAGATGCCACTTATCAGGTTGAGGAAGTTTCCCTCTATTCCTAGTTTGTTGAGTGTAGTCATCATGAAAAATTGTTGGATTTTTGTCAAATGCTCTTTCTGTGTCTATTGAGATAAACATGTTTTTGTCCTTTATTCTATTGATGTAGTATTTTAATTCACTGCTTTTTTAAAAAAGATTTTATTTTATTATTTTATTTTATTTTATTTTATTAGAGAAGGGAGAGAGAGAGAAAGAATCCCAAGCAGGCTCCATGCTCAGTACAGAGCCCACTAGGGGGCTCAATCTCAGGACCCTGAGATCATGACCTGAGCTGAAATCAAGAGTCAAATGCTTAACTGAGTCACCCAGGCACCCCTATGTTAATTGCTTTTTAAATGTGAAACCAACTTTGCATTCCTAAGCTAAATTCCACTTAGTAATGTTTTATATATTGCTGTATTTGGTTTGCTAGTATTTTGTGGAAAATTTTGTGCATGAATTCATAAGAGATATTGGTCTGTAGTTTTTTTTTCTTGTGATATTTGACTAGTTTTGCTATCAGAGTAATACTGGCCTTGTAGAATGAGATGGGAAGTATTCCCTCCTTTTCTATTTTTTGGAAGAGTTTGTGAAGAATTGTTATTAATTCTTCTTTAAATATTTCATAGAATTTACCAGTGAGGCCATCCTGGCCCGGACTTACCTTTGTGGGTAGTTTCTGAGTGCTAACTTAATCTTTTTACTTGTTTATTCAGATTTATTATTTCTTCTTGAGTCATTGTCAGTACTTTGTGTCTTTCTAGGAATTTGTCCATTTCACCTAAGTTAGCTAATTTGTTGACATTGCTTGAATATTTTAAAATATGCTAATTTTATTTTTATTACTTAAATAATACATTCTTAATCTTAAATTTTTAATCATACAGAGGTATTTAATACATAAACATACATATTCAAACATATATGAGCATTCAATTCATATATATGCACGTATTCATATATTTTACATAAATGGCATCATATTCCATATATACTTCTGTAAATTAAAAACCTTTGCACAAGCCCACATAATCCTATTTAATCAAAGGATGGAATAATTTATTTTATTTACTTATACTTTATATTAAAATGTATTTGAAAACAATAAAAATATATTACAGATAAATATTTAGTGGCATGCAAAGTGTCATAATACTTTTCTGTTCAGTGGGAAAAAAATGGGTTACAAAGCAGCATAATCATGATAAACTCATTTTTACTTAAAAAAATTAAAGGAAGACATTGGGAGTATACATAACTATACACATGTCAACAATAAGACTGAGTAATAGGATTACTAGAGATTTTTACTTTCTTTGTGATTTCCATATTTTATAAAATCTGTATGTATTTGTATTTATGTATGTATGAATGCTTTTCCTTTATGAGCAAGTATATACATACATACATACATACAAGACAAGAATAGCAAACAGCAACAGTAAAATAAGATGGTAGGTACTTTAAAAGGTGTGTCCCTAATTTAAAAAAAAAAAGGAAAGGCTTAAATTCTTCAATTTAAAAATATTCTCATGTAAGATTTTAAAAAACCCAAAATTCAGTTATAAGAGGCACACATAAATTAATATGACAAAAGAAGTTTAAATATGAAGAAATAGCAAAGATATACAAGGTAAACACAACACAAGGAAAGGAGGGATGATATTGTTACCATCTGACCAAAAAAATTTCAATTCTAAAAACATCAACTAGGATAAAAAGTATTTTTAATAAAAAGTAATGATTCTCAAAAATAAAACTCATGAACTTTTATGCACTATAAAGCAGTGAACTATATAAAAACAAAAGTATTAGAAATACAAAGAAACTTTGTAATCCTCAAATATTGTGGGAGCTGTTAATGCACATCTTTCAAAACAAAAAATAAAGGTAAACAAAAAATAGAGGAAAGAAAATGATATGAATAATACAGCTGATGAGACTTACTGTGTTTGGTTCCTGGTTGGATCTCCACCCCTCCTACCATTTCCAATCTGGCCTCCTCTCTAAAATTAACTGTGGAAAGTCTATTCTGCCAGTCTTTGGGTTGTTTTCTGTGTTAATTACTGACGTGGGGGTTATCTAGGTGTTTCTGTACATCTAAAAACTATAATTTGTTCCAGAGCAAGAAGGAGTTTGTAAGAGCAGGACCTGAGCACACTGAGGGAGAATCTGGAGAAAGTGGTATTGAAGAATTAAAAGTCTTGGCCAAACTTACAGGATCTCAGCTGTTTGGCTGAAATTCAGAGACAACATTCCGAGTCTTAGACAGTGAGTCTGACTAGAGAACATGACAGTTCTTGACAGGTTCCTGACAACAAGGACTGAGAAACAGGGACCAAGGGAGAAGACATGAATTAAGGTACCAAAAACGATCTCTTAGGAATCAGACAGAAGATCAGTTGTCTGAATTGAGGTAGTCAGAAAGAGACTAGCCACAAATGTGACCTAAAGCCAAATTATGCGTGGAATTTGAGCTACTTAAAGGCATTCATTCCTCATTCGTTGATTCATTCTTTCATTTAAGCAAACATTCATTGAGTTCCTAGTAAAAGTCAAGCACTATGCTGGATGCAGAGATACTATGGTGAAAAAATAGACACCCAGTGGGACTTCCAAAAGATGGCAGAGTAGGAGGATCTTAAGCTCACCTCATCCCATGGATACACCTAGATAACACCCATATCAGTGTAATTAACACAGAAAACAACCAAAAGACCGTCAGAATAGACTTTCCACAGGAATTGGTAGGAGGGGCAGAGATCCAGCCAGGAACCAAACTCCTGGCCAGACTAATCACAAATGGGAGGGACACCACAAGCACAGAGAACGGAGAGGAGCAGACCCACCAGGGACCCCAGACACAGGGACCTGCACTGGGAAGATGAGTCTCTATAATATTTGGCTTTGAAAACCAGTTTTCAGTGAAGTTTTAAAAACTTCACAAGTTTTTACAACCAGTGAGACTTAACTCCGAGTACTTTAAAAATCACAGGGCTTAGCTCTGGGAGAGCCAGAGAGTGAAGGAAAATGAGTCCTCCTCCTTAAAGAGCCAGCATAATAAACCATCCCACCAAGATACAGCATAGAAGCAGCAGTTTGAAAAGTGCCTGGGGTATGTGTGAGGATTTATTTACTAATCTCGGAATGTGTGCTGGAGAGACTTCTCCAAGAACAAAAAAGCTGGCAGGCACCATTTCTATTTCCTACTCCTCAACTTGGATAACCAGACATTTGTGGGAACCAGCATGAATGCTTGCCACCTAGCTTGCTAAGACCATATGCCCACCCATGTATCCTTCTGCAGATCCACCCCATCCAATCCACCCCACTCATGAGGAGTCCCTCCAAAGCAGCTCCTACCATGTCATATCCTGCAAACAACCCTGGCAGGGACCAGTGCTACTCCAAAGTGACTCCTGCTGTGGGGAGAGGGAAAAACAACCACACACACCGGTATACTCGCAGCCCCAGCAGCCAAACCTTATAACTGGCAGTGCAGAGAGAGCTCTGTCAATCAGTGCATCTGAAGCCCCCAGCAGGCATCTGCTCTGACTGCTGGTCCTGCCCACAAACAGAAGCCTCTCAGGGGACAAGGCAGGGAGAGCACCACACAGGTCGGTCCTACTTCAGCCCCAATGGACAGAGTGAGGACAGATAACTGGTTTGTCTGTAGGCCCTCCCCACCAATGCAAGTCTCTCAAGGAGATAAGACAGGAAGAGCACTCTGCAGTCCCGTGCAACCACAGCCCTGGAAAATGGACTGAGGGCAGACATCTGGTCTGATTGCTGCAACCGCCCAACTACAAGCCCATGGCAGAACCAAACTGGCCCCTTAACATCACAGGGACCAAATCCTACCCACAAAAGGCAAAGAGGGCCACTGCAGACAACTGGACTGAAGGCAAACGCACCTCAACCACAATAGTAGGGCACATACAATTCACATAGGCAACACCCCTGAAATGCCTTGTTCCAATGTATAAGGGGCATTGTGCTTCAGGGCATTACAGAACTCTTCTTCATAAGGCCACTGCTTTCAAGATCAAGTAATGTAGCTGACTTTTCTAATACATAGAAACAAACACAGAGAGTTAGACAAAATGAGGAGACAAAGGAATATGTCCCAAAAGAAAGAACAAGATAAAACCACAGCAAAAGAGCTAAATATGAAATGGAAATAAGTAATAAACCTGACAAATGATTCAAAGTAATGGTCATAAAGATACTTACTGGACTTGAGAAAAGAGTGGAGGATCTCAGTGAGACCTTCAACAAAGAGATAGAAAATATAAAAGAGAACCAATCAGAGATGAAGAACTCAGTAACTAAAACTTAAAATACACTAGAGGAAGTCAATAGCAGATTATAGGAGGCAGAAGAATAGTTCAGAGACCTGGAAGATAGGGTAATGGTAAGTAACCAAAATGAACTGCAAAAAGAAAAAAGAAAAAAAGTGAAGATGACCCAAACAAATGGAAAGATACTCCATACTCATGGATTGGAAGAACCAATATTGAGGTGCCTGGCTGGCTTAGTCAATAAAGCATGCAACTCTTGATCTCAGGGTTGTGAGTTCAAGCCCCACACTCGTTATAGAGGTGACATAAAAAAAAAAAAAAAAGAAGAACCAATATTGTTAAAATGTCTGCACTACCCAAAATAATCTAGAGATTTAATGCATTCCCTATCAAAATATCAGCAGCATTTTTCACGAACTAGAACAAATAATCCTAACATTTGTATGGAACCACAAAAGGCCCTGAATAGCCAAAAGCAATCTTGTCAAAAAAGAACAAAGCTGGGGGTTTCACAATCCCAGATTTCAAGATATACCATAAAGCCAAAGTAATCAAAACAGTATGGTACTGGCACAAAAACAAGAGGCATAGATCAATGGGATAGAAGAGAGAGCCCAGAAATAAACTCACTTTTATGGTCAATTAATCTTCATCAAAGAAGGCAAAAACATATAATGGAAAGACCTCTTCAATAAATGGTGTTGGGAAAACTGGACAGCTACATGCAAAAGAATGAAACTGGATCACTTTTTACACACCATATACAAAATAAACTCAAAATGGATGAAAGACCTAAATGTGAGACAGGAAACCATAAAATGCCTAGAAGAAAACATAGGCAGTAATTTCTTTGACATCAGCCATAGAGACAGTTTTCTAGATATGTCTCCTCCGACAAAGGAAACAAAAGCAAAATTAAAGTACTGGAACTACACCAAAATAAAAAGTTCCTGCACAGCAAAGGAAACCATCACAAAACAAAAAGGCAATTTACTGAATAGGAGATGTTTGCAAATGATAGATCTGATAAGGAGCTAATATCCAAAATAAATAAAGGACTTACACAATTCAACACAAAAGCAAAAAAATAAATAATCCAATTAAAATTGGGCAGTGGACCTGAATAGACATTTTCCCAAAGAAAACATACAGATCGTTAAGACAAAAGAAAAGATACTCAACATCACTAATCATCAGTGAAATGCAAATTAAAACCACAATGAGCTATCACTTTACACCTGTCAGAAGGGCTAAAATCTAAAACACAAGGAATAACAAGTTTTGGTGAGGATGTGGGGGGGGGAAAGGAACCCTTGTGCCTGTTGGTGGGAATGCAAACTGGTGCAGCCACTCTAGAAAACAGTATGGAGGTTCCTCAAAAAATTGAAAATAGAATTACCATATGATCCAGTAATTCTACTACTGAGTATTTACCCAAAGAAAACAAAAACACTAATTTGAAAAGCTATATGCATCCCTAGGTTTACTGCAGCATTATTTACAATAGCCAAATTATGGAAGCAACCCAAATGTCCATCAACGGATGGAGAAGATACAGCGCATACACACACACACACACACACACACACATATAATGGAAGACTACTCAGCCATAGACATGAATGAAATCTTGCCATTTGCAACAACATGGATGGACCTAGAGAGCATAATGTTAAGTGAAATAAGTCAGTCAGAGAAAGATAAATGCCGTATGATTTCATTCATATGTGGAATTTAAGAAACAAAAGCAAAAAAGACAAACAGAAAAACAGTCTCTTAAATATAGAGAACAAACAGGTGGTTGCCAAGGGGAGGTGGGAGAAGGCATGGGTGAAACAGATGAAGGGGATTAAGAGTACAGTTATCTTGATGAGCACTGAGAAATGTACAGAATTATTGAATCACTATTTGTGTACCTGAGACTAATACAATACTTTATGTTAACTATACTTGAATAAAAAATAATTTAAAAAAATAGACACCCACTGTTTCTATCCCATGTAATTTACTTCTGACTCTACCCAGCAGTTCTCCACTCTAGATCCACATTAGAATCACCTAGAAAGATATTACAATACCAGTGCCTGAGCCCCAGCTGCAAGTTAATTGGTCTAGCATGGACCTAGCACCTATATTTTTTTTAATAATTCCTCAGGAAACTCATATGTGTGGCTAAGATTGAGAAAAACTGCTCTAAATGGAATCATACCTGATAACCAGAGCTAGGGTTGGGCTTACAGTGAGTGTAAATAACCCCAGGTGTGGGTCACTAGACTACCGTGGTTAGAAAATCAGGCAAGCTCTTCAGAGCTTCGTCGCTCAAGAAACTCCACTTTTGAAGTCCAGTTATCCTCTTCCTCCCCTCCATATGTAGATCCCTGGAATACTCTCCTACTTTCTTTTAGCACCTGGCTCAAATTTTCTCTCTAATTCAACTTTTTATGATCCTGTATAACATCCAAAATCACACTGAGACTTCTTCCAGCATCCAGGTTCTTGCTCCTCAATGTCCCCAACCCCAAAAACATTCCTTTTCATTCCTCTGCTGTGGCTGACTAGCTTGGGCAAACCTTACAGCTAATCACCTATAAAAACTGCTCAAAACTCCTATAGGAGCTTAGAGCTAAGGGACTCTTTTTTTTTTTTTTTAACTTACTATAAAATAGGGGGATAGGAATTTTATTCTTGGCATCCCAACCTGAAATTCTGAATAAATTTTTCACTGAAACTGTTATGCATCCTCAAGTACATTAGAGGCTAAACATGTTTGGTAATGCATTCTCCATTCAAAACAACCAAACTGCAAATGAACTTTTAACAACCTATTCATCTCTTTGAGAATGATCTGCATATTACGTTCTGTTCAGTGTCTGATACGACAGTATCACTTGTATGTATGAATGAAGGACAGAGCCAGGGGACACACACAATTAATTTTAGTCTATATATGTAATGTCACCAATTAAAAGTCTCCAGCTATAAGCATATATCCTGGACATTTCTATTTAAGCAACAGCTGCTCCTAGCCACTGAAGAGGAATATATACTACTGTCACTAATCACTTTTACTCATTTTCTGGAGAAGTCAACCCATTCTTATTTTCAACTAAATGATGTTTTGGTTGTCAGTCTTAATATTCACTGAAATTATTATGGGACAACCAACTCGACATTGATGAGCACCTACCACCCGTTAGCTTAAGATGACTTGGTTCCTCTGTTTCCAGTTGGTTCTCTTTCTTCTCCTTTAATCACACATCTTCTATTGATGAGTTCCTCTTCTCCCATCTCCAACATTCTGTACTGGTCAACATTGTTCACTTGATGGGAAAATCATGTTCCCCCTCCTTTCCATAATGTACTCCAACATTTCATGAAAGCAAACTAGGGAAAACTGGAACACGCTGAAAGCTTATAGACGTATCAACACCTTCTTATAAAAATCTCTAGTCTTTGGCCAGAGGCAGAGATGGAGCAGAGATGGTGAGGGGTTAACACGTGTAATTATTTTTTTTTAACCTTTTGTTTTCTCCGGTTACAAATTCAATAGATGTTCTTATAAATTAAAGTAGGATTTTACAGGAAAATATAAGAAAGATAATAAAATCACCTGTAATCTTACCACTCTGAAGCAACTACCATTACCATTTTGGTGCATCTACTTTTGGACTTTCTCTATGTAAAGAGGGTGTGGTAACCTGCCTCTGCTATTGGACTTTTAGGCTGTATCTTTCTCTCTCTTTCTTGCTCTCTCTCTTTTGCTTCATGAATATTCTTTCACATTAATCTTTGAATATTTTTATAACATTCCCTAAGGTGGAATTATTGGATTAAGCAATTACCAAATTATCTTTCAGGATGATTTCAGGATGATTGCATCAATTTATATTCCCACTAGTAATATTTGAGAGTAAACATCTCCCCCATACTCTTAAAGCTCTATTATTTTAGTAAACATTTTTGTAGTTGATATAACTTGTATTGATATGATTAATAATGAAGTTGAACTTTTGCAAATGCTTACTGGCCTCTAATAATTCTTCTATTCTCCTAATCCTTTTTTATTAGGGTGTTCCTCTAAACAGAAGAAAGTAGAAACAGTAGTGTACTGAGAACCTTGATTCCAGTGGGAAGATCCAACTGGTGAAAGAGTAAAGATTCCAATGGAAAGAGGAGAACAGTGTAGAAGGAGTGATGTTTTGTTTGATTTTTTTTTTTTTTAATGGGATGATTTGAGCTCATCTCCAGGTTGAGGGGAAGAAATAAGCAGTATCAAAGACCTTCAGAATTCAGAAATTAGAGTAAATAAGTAATGGAATAACATTCTATAGGAGCAGAATTGATGGGATTACTAGAAGAGCAAGCCTATCTTCCTTCAATCATGTAGGAAAGAAGGTAAGTGTGGGTAAAGATGCTTGTAGTTATAGGAGAGAAAAGATGGGAAAACTCAAACTTCATAGCCTCAGATGTCTCTATGAAATAGGAGGCAAGATTGTTGCTGAGACAGAAAAGGGTGGTAGAAAGGGGGTTTGAGAAAAGTGCTAAAGACTTAGAAGGACTGCAGAATAGTGGCAAGAGGGATCTGAAATTAAAGAGCATAAATCTCTAGGGGCAACTATCCCATAATTATATTCTTTCTTTAGGGGGGCCATGCCATCCAGGTGAAAAAGCTACAACTAAAAACAGATGGTTGGGGATTTTCTGGGGAATTCAACATAAGGAAAACAGATCCAGAACCCAGAGGGTACTGGCCAAAATGACAAAATGATTACCATAGAGTCCAGGATGGATGGGGGAAAGGTAGAACAATGAGAGGCCTACTAGACTGGGAAGAAAAGGAAGGGGCTAGGACATGGATGGAGGTTGGAGAAACCGGTTGTGGGCTGGACTGTCCACACAGTCTCTAAAATCACCCATGAGGATGGCAAGAATTAGAGTGGAAGACTAAAATCATCAGTAAATGAAGGGCATTACCAGGAGCTAACAGATGACAGCAATGATGAAAGTGGCCGAGTAAGACAGCAAACCTCAAAAGAGCGGGTCTTACCTGAGCAAGGAAAGCTAAGACTTGGGAAAAGGAATGAAGAGTTATCACTGACACTGTCTCTAGATATGAGGAAAAAGTGCAGTTGCAGGACAGACCTTGGGACAGAGACAAATCTCAAAGCCAGGAAATGAAGAAAACATTTTATAAAGAGATTGGAGGATAAAAAAGAATGTGTTTGCAATGGAATGAGAGCTCCAAGGAACACAGTAAAAATGGCTAGAAATGGTAAGAAAGAATCCTGAATAATAAGTTATAGAGGAATATAGGGGTAAGAAAGAGGAGCATCATAGGGTGACTAAGCACAATTAGAGGGTGAGATTTCTGCAAAGCACATTTTGCTGAAAACAACACAATACCTATCAATTTTCCCATAACAAGAAAAACATTCAAATAGACATGGTCTCAGATGGGTCATTAACATCACTATTTACTAGGAGGAAGAAATCAACCCTTAAGAACACATGAATTAATACCCAGGGTAGACGAATAGAAGGCTGTATGATTGGTGCCAGGGCTCTCTGATTTTTCTGCTCACAATATTCAAACAAAAAGGCTTTTCTTTTCTTTTATAAAAAGTACCTGTATAAAAGATTGCTCAATTCAGCTGAATTATGCAGGTGGATTTAGATACATTAATCATTAATTTCTCAAAATTAATCTTATTTCAAAAGCCATTTTGTGATAACACGGAAACATGGGGCCATCTCATAACACGGTGCAATGTGAGCAATACAAAAGGAACCTGGTGAAATAGGCAAGTGGAAGCTAAACTGTAGCTCATGCTTCCCTCATTTCTAGGCCTTTGTGTTTGCTTTGACCCAGAAAAGTCGTTCAGCTGCAGTGTGGAGGGCTGGGGGCAGGTGGTGGTGGGGGGGTGGTTGCTAACTCATCGTCTCAAGGACAGCACCATTTTCTAATGGACACAAAGACACTGCATAAAATAGCAGAGGCCCTTCCTAAATATACAAATAATCCAGGAGAATGTAGTCGAAGACTTAAGGAATTTTTTTAAAAATAATAACCCATTAACTTGTTAAATAATGTTTTCTGAATTAATCTGACAATGAGTAAATGTTATTATTTCCCAAAGATATAAAAAATCATATTATCGGTGTACTTCCTTAGTCTGAGTCACTAAAATTAATAATTCTGTTTACAACTCAGTCACATTCAAAAATATTTCCATCATTTTTTATAATATTGGGTGTGAAGAAAAATTTTCCCAACATAATCCCAAAGGAAATATCATAAAAAGACTGACATATGATCCTAATAAAATTTTTTAAATTTCTATGAGAAAAAAAATTTAAACATCAAGCAATCAATTGGGAAAAATATTTAACACATTATTATTTTTTATCAGCAGCATCATCACTGATGTGTACCAAGCACTTTGCTAAGTGCCTTAATTACATATTATTTTACTTAGTCCTCACATTTGATCCTACCTCATACTGAGGTAGGTATTATAAATGTTCTTATTTTAAAAAATGAAGGCTCAGGAGATTACACGGCTGCCCAAAACACAGTGCTTAAGAGATAAAGCCAGAATCCAAATGACAATCTGCCTAAAGTAAACTCTCTTCTTACTCATAGCCTTAAAAATTAATAATAATAGGGGCGCCTGGCTGGCTCAGTTGGAAGAGCATGCAACTCTTGATCTTGGGGTTGTGAGTTCGAGCCCCACACTGGGTGTAGAGATTACTTAAAAATAAAATCTTTAATAATAATAATAATAAAGTAAATAAATAAGCAATTAACAAAAGAATTATACTCAGTAACACAGAAGAAAAATGTTCAGTATCTCTAGTCATTAAAACTGCAAATTAAAACTATGAGAAACTACTTTTCACCCAACAGATCGGTAAAGAAAATAAGAGAATAGTAATACTCAGAGTAGGTCACTGTGTCCAGAGGAAAAAAAATACTATATACAGCTGAAGAGAGTATAAATTGGCACAATTTTTCTGGAAGTTTATTTCACAATAAAACTCTTTAAAAGTCTTAAAAATGTGCAGACTCTTTACTCTTTATTTTAATTTATTTGTATTTATTCACATTGCCAAATTTTTCCTTTATCTCCCTTTGTTCACTGCCCTTCATTTTCAAACTATATTCTTTGTTGCATCTAACTAATGAACGCTGAATGCTTTTAAAATGAGATACTGATGCTGTACTGTAATCCTGTCATCCATTAGCTCTACAATAGCCTTACATAAATAAACCCAAAAGGTGAAACAATGAGATAAGACTGAGAAATATCAGAAAATACAGTCTATATTAAAGGTACATATATCTGCGTAACAGACAATTCTATTCTTTTACTTATAACAAAACTGATATGAAAGATCTTTGCTACATTAATCTTTGTGAACTAGAAAAACAAAGTGAAACCCTCTCATACCTTGGATTGCTCTAACATGTTAACTTAGCTAAGTATCTGAACATGAATAATGACATTTAAAAGATGGTGCCACTTATACTCTGACTTGATCAAAGATAGTAATATTTTTAAATTTACCTTTCATATATTGAATTTAAAAGACTCTTAAAGCAAAACTCAAGAATTGTAAGACATTACATGAACAATTTAAGCTATAACATTTAAAAAACACCCATATTTTAGTACATTTAACCAAGTATTATATTTACCAAGCTCCTCCTCGATACTGGATATCTGTTGCATAGAAAGGATGTTTATTAAGTATTTGTTGAAGTGCATATTTTTAACTGAATGATACCTAAAAATTCATTTTTTCCCTCCAAGAGGAAATTCTTAGAAAATTAACTATAAACTAAAATCATACTTGTAAAAAAAGTTTAGCATTTAAAAAAGAAACAAAAAGTCCACCCTTCGTGGAAGCACACCCAAAGATCTTAGAACCATGTAAGTTCTATTTGCCAACTCCCATGCCTGAAGAATAAATGTGCAATGGTGTGTCTTCTGCCTTGAGTCCTTTTTGATATTAGAAGTGTGAATAAATAATCTATATATAAAGTAACTCAAATAGTTTGCTGTCTAGAGCCATTACCGAAAGAATACCTAAAGAAGTACCTCAGCAAAATGAAAAATAGATCTAAGAAAGGTCAGGATGCAAGAAACACTGATGAGTAAATAAATATGTAAAATTAAATAATTTAGATAGTAGTTCACGATGTAGCTTTAACACAACAGATTCTTGAGAAATGATTTTTAAGAAAGTAGAGGCATAATGAGAAAACCCGAAATTCCAGATTGGAGTCAGCCTATGGGCATAGGGATCAGACACAAATTAAAAGTGCTAAAGTTCTTATATTGGAAGAAGCAGAAAGAAGTTATACATTTTAATTAATTCCCAACATGAACAGAAAAATACAAGGTCAAACATGTTCCTTAAAATTAAATTGTAGAGATAACAGAAATAGTATATTAATTGTAACTAGAAGCTTTTATTTTTTAATGGTAAAAATTTAATCAATCCAACCGAAAGAAAAAAAGGAAAGAAAAGGAGAGAGCAAGGACAAGCATAATTCAGAGAAAACAAGATGGCAGGAACAATACTAAAGTTGTTAGTTTTCATAATAACTGTAAGTAGGCAAATGTAAGCAGTAAAAGATTAATTCTTTTGGCATGAGCTTAGTAAACATTTATTCAGTCATCACTTGTGACCTAGTTGTGCTTAGTGCTGGGGATAAATACAGTAGAGGATAAACAGGGCTCTGTCTCTAAAAAGTTCATAGTATAAAAGGTTAAAGTTATTTTATTCCATTTTATGGGGTTTCAAAATTGGAAATAATTAAAATAAGGCAACATATTCCTTTTCCTATGTGGAATTGTAAATTCATATGCATGGCTTTCTAGAATATTGTGCTCTAAGATATCTGACTAAGAATTAGCTTCAGGTTTCTGTCAGAAATCAATGCAAGTCTTCATAAAAATGGTATGCCAGTGATGGTGGAAATTAAGAAGCAATGAAACTGTGTGTGTGTGGAGAGGGCCTGTGAGTCCCTTAAGGAGACAGACACCAATCGAAAAATTTATCCAGTTTTTTAAAGGGCTTAATACCACTTGATATCATTTGCAACATATTTTTGCTTTGGTCTTATCCATCCTGCTCCCTCTCCCACCAAACAAAACTCATATCACTATGCTTTCAAAGACAGATTGTGTTTGTTTAAGATGAATGGTATCTTTAGACAAAACAGACTTTCTTCCATTTGCCATTTCATGTAGTATTTACACATAACCTCAGTGAAGGAGAAAAATGAGGGATTAAAAAAGACTTCCTCTAGGTAAATATGACAGAGACTGAATATACATCATTATCTCTGGATTAAAAAAGGCAGAACGACTAGATTCAGCGGGCAAAACTCCAACATTAATAGTTTTACTTGTCACCACTTACACACATTGAAAACACTTTTAGTTAAATTTACCAAAATTACCTATTTCCAAATGATGAAAATCTGCCTAGTTGTAAAGATAAATTTTAAAAATTACATACTGACTGAACTGCTACCCAGTCTAATTGAAAACAATAATCTTAGCTCCTTTATGCTGAACCTAATAAGTATTAACACTTCAATGAATGTATTTAAGAATAGCACACAGGCTATATTTCAGTTAAAATTTGTTTTTAATTTATGCTGTTTTGACTAAAAAGCACGCACAATTTGAAAAGGTAAAACACAACTTCAAGTAGCTTATAAATGATAGATTTTTCCTGTAATATTTTACTAGTTATAAATTTTAGAGTAGAAACTTAAGATAGCGGTCATTAAAAACAGAATGTGAAAATATTTTAACCTTCCTCAGTCATTAATCATGTCATTTTTACCAGATTGCCCTGCTAAGTTATTTGAAACAGATTAAAACATTTTGTAAATCATAGCTTTCCTGTTTCTGATCATCCTATGTAAAATCAACCTATTGACTCTCAGTGAGAAATGCAGATAACAGAGAAACGTTTGTCTTTCTATTACATAGACCCTGACTTGTGTGGTGATATATCATATCTATCAAAATTCATATGAATTGGGAAAAAACCTTTTTGAAAAATCATGCCAAAAGAGAAAGATTATTAAATCTAGCAGTAAGAAGAAGAAAGTAGAAAAGTAAGTTCCTATCAATCATCTTGTAAAAGACATGGTGTCTTTTAGATTTCTAATGGACACATTTGAAGTATTTTGAATGAATATAAAAGATTACTTTCTTATGCACTGGTTACAAGATAGAAATGAAAATTAACCTAATTATTTTTTAAACTGGGGAATTTCTAAAATGCAATTTAAAAAATAATTGCTAAAACACGATACACTTCAGATTTCTACAAAACAAATTAGAGTATTTTGAAAAACGATAAAAGATCTTTTCTTAAAAACTGGTCACAAAATAGAGATTAGAATTCACCACACATAAGAATATAATTGCCTTTAAACATTTCCCTCAAATCTAAAGAGTCATGTTTATTAAACAATAAAGTTGGTTAAAATTGAGCTGCATCTCTTTACATTTAAAACAATCCTAATAACAATGCATCTTTGTTCATTTGTATAATGTTCTATTTTAGGAAAAAATATTAATTTATCATTTCTTTATTGTCACCCATACTACCAAGAAGTTCACAAATACTAAAATACTGTGAACCTTAACTAGCTGTTGAATCAACAATTAAATCAACTGCATAATTAAACTGACACTGAGCTCTGTGATTATTTTCCCCTAGGTATGTGTAAGCACATAAGCACAAAATAATCAAAACTTGCCCTGGCCTTGTGAACTTACAAAATAAAGCAGCAGAGAGGCAACTGTCTTTCATGCTAATCCCCGATCATATGTGAATACCCTAACAATAGTATATTTCTATGCTGAAAGTTATTTCTGTTTGATACTAAATCATTCTAAAACAGTTTACAAGTAGCTTACTCAAGGCAAAACTTTCCTTAGTGCACAATCAACAAACATTTGTGGAATTGAACATGGTTATAGTAAACTTCCAAACTAATGAAATGGTATTCACTTATGACATTAAAATTTCACTGTTCATTCATAAAATTTTATATGATTTTAACAAAACATCATAATGTTTTGTTCGTATCTGTCTGATACGACTACATTTGCCATTTTATAAAATTATTAGGTTACCAAAAGTGCATACTAGTTCTACACAAAAAACTTTTGGAAAAAAATTGTATTTTATCATAAATGAATTTAACATGATTTTAAATCTAGACTTTGGGAGGAAATTTTTTATTTTTTATATATGAACATATATACTGGGAACTATAGGCAATTTTAAGTTCTAGTTATGCAGTATTCTTCAACAATCCTGAAATAAAAATGTAAAATCATATAGCTACAAAAATAAATATATTTGTATATTGCTTAAAATTTAAAAAAAAAAACAAAGAATTTCCTAATAAGTAAATTGGCAAAAGCCACATATGTAGGCAATATTTTGGAGTACTGGTAATTAAAAAGCAGGTCATGATAAAAACCAAAAGTTTAACTTAAAAAGCAAATATGTAAAAAATTAATATAAAGGAAGCCACAAAATACAATAAATTTGAATAAATTCCTACTAGGATAACTCTAAGGTACTACATTTGAATGAGTTTCAATGCCATTTTCATTCATACAGTGAAAGTATGGTTTATTGACTATTAATATATAACACCACAAGGGAAAAACTGAATTAATTTTAATACAGCATAGAAATAAATATAAATACAAAATGTTAGAATAATATCCCAAACTCTATTTTTGATTGGCTGGGGAGCCTGAGGCTTACCATTTTTGATAGGAAAACTACTATATTATTTCAATTTTCACATTACTGTTTTGTGTTGCTATGCTCTGCCCATAAATATTTTCATTTGTTACTGAATTTTCTTGTCCTTTACATCTCTCGCCTTCTACATAATGGCCTTCAATCCACAATGTAAATGATTTGGATGTCAGGTAATTTATAGACACACTTTTTGAAGAAAAAAAACAATGTGGTAAATATTCTATATTCTTTTGGAAATGGCAAAATACATTTCTTCCTAAAATCAACATCATTCCACTTTTCATTCACTCCTCATGTATTCAATGAACATTACCACATGCTATTATGTGAAAATATAATGTTGACTAAATATGTCTTTAATATGTATCAATTAAATATGTCTTTAATTTCAACAAAAATTAAAAAAAGTACAACTAGAAGATTACTAATTTCACCACTTGAATATCATGTAAGGCATCTGTTTCTTTTTTTTTTTTTTAAGATTTTTCATTTATTTATTAGAGATCAAGCGAGGGAGAAACAGCATGAGAGGGGAGAGAGTCAGAGGGAGAAGCAGGCTCCCCACTGAGCTGGGAGCCCGATGTGGGACTCGATCCCAGGACTCCGGGATCATGACCTGAGCCAAAGGCAGTCGCTCAACCACCTGAGCCACCCAGGCGCCCAAGGCATCTGTTTCTTAATTAACTAAGAAATTAATTAAGAAACAGTATTTGAATCTCTAAAACATATATATTGAAAATCACTAAAAGACCTGTGGTCATCAGGCAAAAATTTAATTTTCTTCATCTTTGATTCCTATCCAGGAATTGATGAAAAATCAAAAGAACCTCTTATAAAATGTTCTTTCCTATAGCATAGTTCTATAATACAAAAGATAAAACCAAAAAATTATTGAGACATAAAAAGAACTAAAACGTCATTGGCATTTTAAACTATTTTTAATAGAACATTTTGATTTAATAAGCAAATAATTGATAGTTTGCTTACTGCATTTGTACTTGTTCCCTAAATAAAGTATTTTCATGCTGAAACAGAACATTAAAAATCTTAAGCTTGCAACCATGTCATGTGTTTAAAACAAAATTTTCTACCCTTTGTAGTTAAATGTATCTTATTTCTGCCCAGGAATGAGCAAGGTATGTCAATTAACATGAATGGACAAATAATCCATGTACTGTCCCCCAAGAAGGTAACAATCACCACCAGTTCATTCCACTTGATGGATATCTACCAATATAAGGTAAGCACTTTCACTTCCTATAGAAACTACAGTGAACTGTATTAATTGAATTATATTAATTTTCAACTGTATTAAAAATAAGGTGCTGTCCAAAACAAAATGAGTATCAATTCCCTAGAGACTGTTAATTCTTCATCAATCATTTCTTTACAACAAATCCCACATGAACATCTTTTTCAGCAGGTGATTTAACACTGTGGGGATAATCTGCATTTAAGAAATCAAAACTCTACATCACCTCCAAAACTCATTTCTCAACAGACTACTGAATCTACTTTTCGGGGGAGACAATCTCTCCAACCATGTGTGACTGTCTGGACAAGTATGTCATGTATATGAATAAAAATTGTCATGTATATGAGTAAAAAGGTGTACCACTAAAAATTCATAAATATTTTTTGATCATATAAACTCATATTCTAGAGGTTTTATTGCATGGTTAAGAGTATGGGCTCTGGAATTAGGCTACTTAGGATCAAATCCCAGTTCTGTCACTTACTAGCTATGTAACTTTGGGCAAAATAGCCAACCTCTCTGTGCCTTAGTCTACTCATTTATAAAATGGGAATAATGATGTATGATTCATACAAATTAAATGAGTTAGTAAATATAAAGCACTTGGTACAGTGCCTGTCACATAGTAGGCATAAAATCAATGTTAGCAATTATTACTAATCCTATTATCTACAGTTAGGTCCAAATTCTTTAACCTGTGCTTTCTAATAGACTCCCAACTATACCATTACTTCCCAACAAAAATCCCGCAGTTCTGGCAACTTGGTTTACTTACTGTTCCTCAAATACTTTTTGTACCTTTGCTTCTGTGCCTGACTTTAACTGGCTCTTCATTTTAAATGATCTCCTTCTTTATATCTGTCCAAATTCAACCTCTGAAGATCTAAGTCCCACCTCCAACAAGGAACCTCCCTAATCAATCACTGCAGCCTAAAGTAATTCTCCTTCTAAATCCCACTAGGACTCCATTACTAGAAGCTGCACATACAGATATCGTCGGGTGTATGTGTGCATGTGTGCATGTATCTCAGCTCTACAATCATCTTACCAGATCCATGGGAGAGGAACTGTGTCATACTCACATAGCTTCCACCATGTCTAAAATAGAGTAAGTGTTCTACATGTACATGCAATTTCACTGACTGATCATGTGGAGTCAAAATTAAAATGTCTACATACTGGCTCAGTGCATTAACAACAGTAATCTGGGCCTGGGAATTTCAGAAACAGAGACAGCTCAGTAAGCCCAACTGCATGAATGGTAACCTGATTTGGACCAAAATATGCATCCCAACTTAATACTACCCAGCAATAACTCCTGGTACTTACAAACAACATGATTAAATCTCAAAAACATTATATAGAGTAAAAGATACCACACACAAGAGAATACATACTGTATGATTTTATTTTAAATGAAATTCAAGAACAGACTAATCTAATCAATGGTGATTAAAGTCAGAATAACGGTTGCCTCTGAGAAGTGGGGATTGACTGAAGGAAAATATGAGGGAACATTCTAAGTAATGGAAATGTTCTATATCTAGATCTATATATTGACCTTCTTCTATATCTTAATTTTAGTATGCTGAAGTGGTATGTTAAACCATTAAAATTTTAATATGTGCTTCAATAGCTAAGAAATAAACTGTAAATTTTAAGTTCTCAAGTTTCCACACATGGTCTCCTGCTCCAAGAACTTGGAAACAGAGTCTTAGGTAAATGGACTTGTCGTATGTTTTCTAAGCCCAGTGGCAAAGCTGTCTTTCATAAGGATGGCTGAGTGAATGAATGGATGAAGGTAAAGCCAATGTATGTTAAGTTATATAAAGTCTCACTGACCAGGACCATCCCTATTTTGAGATAGATAATTCATGTTAACTTAAAATCATAAAGCCAAATATTCAATTTGCCTATTTCCCTTTTTTCTTATTTTGTGCTTAACAGAGCAACTTTCTGGTTATGATCTGACTCCCCATGTAGGTCTGCCTTTAGGGTGCTAATATGCTATAGTAAGGGAATTTCAGCCCGAATATGAATGATTTATTTTGGCTAATTGATAGAGTTCTTATTGTGATTTTGAGTCACACAGCTTGACTATTTAAAAGAAAGAAGACACTGATCACACAGATGTAAGTGTATTCTGAGCCATGTGAAAACTATATTTCTCATCACAAACAAATACATTGGCATTCTAGCTTAATCCATTAGTCTTGTGGGCTTATCAATTTGAGTCCATCCCTGAAAGATACTAAAACATCTAAGTTCCTGAGGTTGGAAGTTTAAGATCAGATACCAGAACACAGAAAATTCACTGAGGCAATTAATGCTATCTTTTGAGGCCTCTTGGGAAACTGCCAGCAACATATCAATGGCCTACTAAAAGCCACATTGAAGTCATATATAAATCTGTACTATACTTTATATTTTCAAGACATGTTTATTAAAATCATATTATTATTTTTAATTGGAGAAAAAATAAATTGTATAATTTATATTGTATAATAGTTGCTAAATATAGGAATTATAGAAAAATTAAAAGCTAATAATAGAGAAATTAAAACAAAACAAAAGTCACTCATTAAAAGAACTATCTCATGATCTAATAAAAGGGACACAGTCCTTGTAAGTTGGAGATCTGAAGTCCAATCCCAGATTGGTCATTCACTGGTTATGTGGCCTTAAATAAGTCACTTAACCTTTCTGTATCTCAGCTCCTTCCCTGGTAAAAAATATTCCTGTGTATCTTGCTGAGATTTGTGGCTCTCAAACTTGGTAAGATTTATTAAAGTACTATTTAAGTGGTAAAGCATTAGACAAATATTTTCATCTTAATATATCCATTAATATTATATCCGAAGTTAGGTTACTAAATAATGTGATTATAAAGAAGGAACTGGATCCACTTTAGATATATAATATTTCCTCTTTTTTAAAAAGATTTTATTTATTTATTTGACAGAGAGAGACACAGTGAGAGAGGGAACACAAGCAGGCAGCGTGGGAGAGGGAGAAGCAGGCTTCCTGCCAAGCAGGGAGCCTGATGTGGGGCTCGATCCCAGGACCCCGGGATCATGACCTGAGCCGAAGGCAGGCACTTAATGACTGAGCCACCCAGGTGCCAGATATATAATATTTCTAACTCTATAAATACTTCTACCAAATAATTGAGATAAGTACATAATGTTCTAATGTAGTAGATTTCAGTATTGTCTCTATTCTTCTCCCCTTCCTATCTCTACACCCTTTACCATGTGACTCAGCAGTTCTTCCCACTAGAGGGAAGAGAGAATACCTACACCTGGATGATCTGTGAGTAGGAAGGACAGAGTTCTTTCTCCTTCCTTAGCTTTCAGCTTGGGCATGTGACTTGCTTGGCCAATGGGATACTAGCAGACCTGATGCAAACATAGGCTTGAAATGTGCTTGCATAGTGAGGTTTGCTCTCTTCTCTGTTATCATCAGTGACAAGACCTGTGGAGCCGATTTGGACCGAAACTGTGACCAACATATGCCAGCCAACTCCCAACCAATCCATAGACATGTGAGCACAAATATATTATTATTGTTTTAAGTCACTGCTTTTTAAGGTGCTCTGTTATGAGGTGTTACTTTGCCAATTGATAACTGGTAGGCTCAGTGATTATACAGAACACAGTATATAATATTTTTATGATCCTTCATTTAAAGGATCATCTTTGGGTTAGATATTATAATCCCTAGCCATAAATCTTATCATTTATCCAACAACAATCCATTAAGTATCAACTCTTTGCCAGGAAGTATTCTAGGCACCAGGCTAATCAGGGTATGTGACTCTAGCCACCATAATAAACCATGGCAAAATCTCAGTGGCTTATTACAATAAAAGTTTATTTCCCTCTCCATAAAGGCCAATGAAGATGCTCTGGACTGAAGGGCTCTCCTGAGGGGATCTCTACCAAGTAGGACTCAGGGAGCCAGACTCCTTCCATACTGTGATGCCATCATGTTCAACATGTACCTCTGACATAATTTCATTAAAGATAGGTGGAGTATATTGGATACTTAATCCCCTTGACCCAGAAATGGCACATGCTACACTGGGAGAATTAGTCATATGTCCCCACACACATGGAGAGAGGTGGGAAATTATCATCTCTGGCTGAGTAGCCACTCCAGCAACAACTCTACACTATGAAAGGGCAAAGTAAATCTTTGGTAGTTAGTTAAGTGTTTCTATCACAATTGGAAGAACAGAACAGACAAAGATGCCCAACCTCATGGAATTTTTGTTTATTGACTAATTATTTCATACCAGACACCAAGGTTATAAAGGTCAGTAAGACATGGTTCCTGCCTTCAAAAAACTCACAGATTTGGAAAGAAAGAAAAGATTCATACGAATAATTATAGCAGATCATAAATCCATTTAAAGATCCAGTGTTTGCACAGAGAAAGGAATGATTAACTGCTGGGGAGGTGTCAAGGATGGCTATATTTAATTGAAGGGGCAATGCTTGAGCTGAACCTTAAAAGATAATGTCTCAGAGCCTCCTTCCTAACAAAGCTATGGGATGGCGTTGAGGACAAAAAGGAAGGGGGAAACACCGGTGTTTACAGATGGTAAAACAACTTCTTTGCTTCATGTACAAATTTGGGATAATGTAAGTTTCCTTGGGATAATGTAAGTTTAGAGGAGCCTTCATTTCCTTGGGCGCCGCTTTGGGATAATGTCCTCTATGGGAGGACAAGAGCAATGCATGACCCAAGCAAGATGGCTGGTGCCAGAAAACACAGAGGACCAGAAGCTGACAACACAGGGGTGATGATATCTAAAGAGGTAGAATTCCCTCCTCTCAAAGTCCTTGTCAGATAAAATAAAAACTAAATAAATAATGATAGAAATCATGACTCAGACTGATCTAATAACCATGTACCAAACACTTTACATTTCAGAGAATATAGTTTTTTAATCACCCACAGAAGAGTTACAAAAATTAAACATATCTTAGGCCAAAAATTACACCTTTAATAAGTACTGGATAATAGACTTACTACTAAAAAATAGTAAGACTACAGTCTTTGACCACCAACCAATGAAACTGAAAATTACAAACAAAAATAGAAAGTAGAACATATGGAAATGTAAAACATTTTCCCAAGTAATCATTGTGTCCAAAAGAAAGCCAAAACTGCAACTATTTAAAATAGAACATAAAAAAAAGTTAAAAAGCACTGGGTGTTATACACAACTAATGAATCACTGAACACTACAACAAAAACTTATGATGTACTAAGTGCTGGCTAACTGAACATAATAAAAAATTAAAAATTAAAAAAATTAAAAAATAAAAAAGCTAAGGCTTTTTGCAGGAAATTCATACCTTTAAATGCTCTAATTCTAAATAAGAAGAAAAGATAAACAAAATTCAAGTATGTAACATAATGGTATACATGAAATCCAAGAAAACCAATAGAAAATTATTAGAAATAAGGAGTCTTCATTTAGATCTATCTGATCCCAAACCTCTGCACTTAGCTGCTATGCCTTGCTGCTTCCTGATGTTTAGTTTATAAAAGGAGATGAAAGGCTCTGTCCCCTCTACTTGCTTCTACACAATTCAGTAAGATTGTTATAAAGAAGGCTGCCTGATTTTCAGGCCAAACTTGATTAGGATCCAGTAAAAGAATAAATTAAAAATTAAAAGTGAAGAAGAGAACAATATTTGCTAACATTTGTCATTGTTCTCCTGTAAGTTAATCTCTTTTAATGATAATCAAATGTGAAATGTCACTCCTTATTAGAAACTAGAGAAAAACTACACACTAACCAGTAGCATTATTAGGCTGGTGTCTTAAAAGTCAAAGTGGAAACCAAAGTGATATGGTTCGAATAAAGTAAAGAAAGGTAAATTTGTCAAAACCCAAAATATATTAGCCTATGTTTAAATGTCACGAGTTCTTCAATTCACCATCTGGATCTAAATTTAACCTTATTAGCCCTTCTCAGCCAAATATGCAAAAAAATCCATGTGAATTTGTATAATGGCCCAACTAGCTATAAGATTTTAGGAGAGAATGAATTATATCCACCCTGTTCACAGCTATAACCTCAGCGTCTAGGTACGGCATATAGTATGCCTGATAAACATAGGTTGAATGAATGAACAGATGAATAGACAATATTTTTCTTATTTCTACTAATGAATGATGCCCAGAGACAGATTTCAATACTTATCTAGAGATTTATATTCTATTTCCTTGCTCTTTGTTGTTATGAGCCCTTCAAAAAGAAGAAATTAAAAATGACAAAATCGATTTGAAGCAGCTGAAAAGTATTGCCAACATAATCTCCACGTTGGTAAGATCTGAAAATGTTTCCTTTATTAACATTTCTTGAGAAAATCTTACTATGTTAGGCAGACTGTCTCATTTGTTCACAAGCTTTCAAAACTCTAGTTCTACCATATTCAAATTCCTCATTTCCCTTCAACTTAGTGACCACCATTAACAGTCCACTGTATTTTTCATTGCCCTTATGTTTTTGCCTCAAGCTTTAACTGATTATATTCTTTGATTTCCTTACCCCGATGTAGAGGCCTTTTTATACAGATCTTAAAAGCGACACTAGCTGCTTTTTGTTCCTTGGGTTTTTTGTTGTTTTTTTTTTTTTCCTTCGGGATAATTATATTCTGTTGTGCCTTTTATTACCGTGTCTTTTAGGATCTCCTAACCTTGTACACTCTTGGGCTTTATTTAATAGTGAGCTCCCTCCTCTACTCTCCACACTAAACCATGCTCATTAGGTTTCTTAATCCTCCATAATTTGCTTTCATGAAATCTTATACCTTTGAGTTGCTGTGTTCTATGAGCCCATTTCCTTAGTATAGCTATTCCAAGCAGCCCAGAATCAACAAGCACTAAACATAAGCTTACTCACTTTCTCAGCCAACATGACTCTACAGAAGAAAGAAAAAAAAATCTTTGTTTTGAATGTTTATGGACCATGAAACTATACCATTTTAACTTGACATTTCATTTTCTCATCCAAACATTGCCTGAGAAGGTTAAGACCATAGAACAGGACTCTGGGCAGTCCTTAACATATAGTTATTAACTTATAGGCTTCAGGTTCTTCTTGGTCAAAAAACTATTCTATGTTAATAGAACAGAAATAACACTATCCTGATGCCATGTAGTGACTGGTAAATTCCAACTACAGCTTTGCCTTATACCCAGTATTTAGGAGAAGAGGAAAACATCTTTTTTCAGTTATTCTGCAAGAGCTCTGCTTTTCCAAATGGGTTGCTTTTAAGACCGTGCACGTTCTTGAAATCTGACTGCACAGTCAACTCTGCTCTTCTCAGCGGTTCATCTTCTGTTTCTCTTCCATTCTACTCATCACTAGCACCTTTGCTAATGGACATGGGCAGAAGGGCAAAGAGGCCTATATTTTGTTTTTGATTTAACTTCTTTTGGTTAAATTTAAAAACGGAAAAGGGGCGCCTGGGTGGCTCAGTTGGTTAAGCGACTGCCTTCGGCTCAGGTCGTGATCCTGGAGGCCTGGGATCGAGTCCCGCATCCGGCTTCCTGCTCAGCAGGGAGTCTGCTTCTCCCTCTGACCCTCCCCCCCTCTATGCTCGCTCTCTATCTCATTCTCTCTCTCTCAAATAAATAATAAAAAAAAAAAAAACGAAAAAGAACGTGGTAGTGAATTGAAAGAGTTAATGACGTTTCCAGAGGTGCCTATAACTTATTCAAGCAAAGTTTACACTTCAACCCTGTGCATGTTAACTTGTGATCCTCCCCATCCAGATGATAGAAAGCAAAGCCAGTAATTTCTTTATTTAATTGGTTTGCATCCACACACTGACCTCCAGGGCTCTGTTTACACAGCCTATCATGCAATACCCTCCACAGTTCCCTGCCTCTTTCAAGAGCATGTTTCTCCTGAGATTTGATATATAGCTTTCATGTTTAATCACTACATTAAACTCAATGCTCTGCTTCCTCCAGCATCAACTAACTTCCCTTCTTGGGAGGTGGGGAGAAGAGCAGAGCTTCTTGCTACTTCTGAACATAAAAGGAAGTCTGTTTCACTCTATTAGTAAAATCACTAACTACACACGATTGCAGGCAAGCAACATTAGTACATCAACTAGGAAAAAGTATTAAAATGGAAACCTTAAAACTCCTTTAGAAAGAAGGTAGGTTGATTGCTCTCAATCAGCAAAGCCAAAAACTTGAGGTGACTGAGTTACAAATTTACAGAAACAGAGTTTAATCAGCATATACCTCAGGATACAGAGGACACAGCTAGATGGCAGCTAAAGTGTTAATCAAATTGATCTTGAGGACAGAACATTCCTGGGGTTCTTGGATCAGAATTAATTCAGTGCCACTACCTTCTGGTTGAAGGTTTTCTTAACCTTCACCACAGATAAAACTTCCGATGTCTCTTTAACTGAATGGGGACATGGCAATACCACGATCCTTTCCATAAGAATCTGTATGTGACTCAAATTTCTGAGACAAATGAAAACCTCAAAAAAACAGTTGATCTCTTTCACTAAGTCAAGGCAATTATAATCTTCAAGCTTTAAAAATGACATGAAATGTATGTATTTTACTTTAAAATATTTCAAGCAAAAAAAGAAAAGTGGAATGAATATGGCAAATTATTAACAATTGTAAAATCTAGATGATGGATATGAGGGTGTTCATTATACTACACTGTATTTTTATATATAGTTGAACTATTTCATTATAAAATTTTTTGAAACTTAAAAGAAAACAAGCTGTTTGTGGATTTGCTTTTGTAGAAAAAAAGGTTGATACAATTTCGATAAAAAAAATTAAATCATTCTCTAGGCTGATTGTTTGGGTATGTATTCAATGACTGACATTTTTCACCATGTGCTAACAATGAAAAATTTCCTTCCTTCCTCGTGAATCTCACTCCACAGTAAGAAATCCATTTACACAAATTGCAAATGTGCAGTAAGCTCTACATAAGCTGGGTTCCTTACTTGGGAGGGAAGATAGATAGATAGATAGATAGATAGATAGATAGATAGATAGATAGATAGATAGATATGTAAAATTTTATTTTGAAATCCTTTCCTTTATGGCTAGTCATTAACCCAACTATTTATTTTTTAAGTGTTTTTTTTTTCTTAGTAAGATTGGCATCTTCCTTCATTTAAAAATCTTACTTTGTCAGGAACACTGTTACAGCTGTATACAACATTAAGCAGAGCTAGTTTACTTTTTGTATGTGATGAACAATAGAAAATCTGAACCTATTAAAGTCATACATTTAATTGTTCCAATATGACATCTTATTTCTAACCAAAATTTGCATGATATAGCATGCAAAAGAACACAGTTCTAGCTTCCTTTGTCATGATTCCCTCATCTGATACTAAGCTAAAAGAGCTTATAAGAAAACATAATTACCTGTTTCTTAATTTGAAACCATCTGAATTCTTTCCACAACAAATTTAATTTCAAAATTAAAAGAATAAATAAACTTTTAATCAGTATTCCCTGTAAGATTTTTCAGAGTACAGAACTTTGTAGTTTTCAAAGATATGCAGATGTTGTCCATCATAAACATTTTTTTTTTTTTAAATTAGGACTTGGAAAAAATAAGAATCATGAGCAAAATCTTTGGTCACCAGAGTGAAAGATGTGTGCCTGTACAGTTGTTATAACTATGACTACAAGAATTTAGCAGCACACTTCAATTTGGATTTGAAAATTCAACATAAATTTTCAGACTTTGACAATAGCTGCCTAATATTTCAATTTTGTACACTATTTCCAGGTTTTACCTTCAAAATGAACCTGGTGGGCTTTTTCATTTTTAAGAGCTACATTCCAGATCCTTTACCCTAAAACCAGTTTCTGACCTGATGTTTAGGGAATTAAATCAGATCATAACAAAGTAGGCTCTTAATAAATATTTGGTGACTTACTGGCAATGATATAAAAAGACATCCAACTTTTATGTAAAAATTCATATTCTATCAATTTTCTCCATTTATTTTTTATTATACTTAAAGATTTTAATATTTAAAAAATTACAGACTTTTCACCTTATTTTGAGTCACCTCCTATGAATCAATAAAAAGTCAAATCATCGATATAATACCACCATGCCTTTAGTCTCCATTTAGTCAATATTGTAAACCAGAAATGTATATCTTATGCTTTCACTGTCAGATGTGATTCAGAAACCCAAGAGCACACAGAATGGACAGATTTCTAAAATCATGATTATCAAATTAGGTGAAATTGTTAACTCAAATGTACAGACTTCATATTTAAAGAGTCTCCCCAAGTTGGAGACATTCATAAACGTATACAATAAAAGAAAGATGAAGCTTTTAAAGAAGAAAAGCACATTAGCTCCTTAACATCATGACCAAAAAGAAGATTATATATATATATATATATATATATATAGTCCTTAGTTCCTATGTGAACATAATAAACAAAAACTTTTTTTAAGTTAAAACATAATGGAACTCAAACCAGAGTAAGAATGTTACTTTTAAATTCAATAAATTATATGTTTCTTTGTTAAATTATTTTCTCCTGGAATTGAAAATCAATGTTTATTTACCTATTAACAGTTCACTAAAGGGCATAATTTCTTTGTATGAATACGAGACAATTTTTTGTGCTTTAATTATAAACACCATTAGAACTCTGGAGCACATGAATCTCAGCAAATGACATAAAGACACAGCCTAACCTAAGGATTATATGGCTACATTCCTGCTTAATGAAAAGAAGACATCTAATGAGGTTGATATGCCACTGTTTCTGAAAATGTGAATTCTGTCTTGATAGATACAAAACAATGGCTTAAGGTGACCTTAGTTTTCCCTTACACCCCAACAAAACAAATTTTTTAAAAGACTAATGAATCATAGACAAATTTCTATTTCTATTGGCTAAAACTCTTTATAGTTTTTTGGATTAGTGCTCCCTTCAGCAGCACATAAACTATAGTTTGCCGGATTAAATGTATTTATTACCCACATTTGATGACAAGTCACTTGCACATAATCTTCAAATTATTCAGGATGCTTTATCTACTTAGAGACTGATATTCTATTTTGAGCAATGAGTATGTACAACCCTTACTTCTGCATTTAAAACGAAACTCTGCAGATATAGGGCATTTAATGCTTATTACAGAACTATCAAGAATCCCAAAGTGAACATCTCAAGTTATGATTCCAAGCAGCCAATAGCCCTGCTTTGAGGTAGGGTTCATGTTTTGAAAAGAGGCTGCCTAGTCTGTTTAAAATCAAAAAGGTTCGTGATCTGATGAGTTAGTCCTCAGAGAATAATGTAAATAAAATATACTCAGAATAACATTACTAATGTAAACATACCTGAACCGGAGTCAAATTTGCTTTCTGACCTGAAAAGAGAAAGAAAATTTTTACAATATAAAAATTGCTTATTAAAGAGCAACTCTTACTCCGTGGGAGGGGATGCAATGGTTATAGATTTCAGTACATTGGTCAACAAGGAAAATCACTTTTTTAAATGTCAACACAAATCTATTTTAACTATTTTAGACAGATGCATTATCCTAGGTCCCCGAAACAGGCACATTATCTGTGGAGGTAGCACTGTATGAGAAAGATAGTAACTTTTTAACTTGTTTTGAGAGAAGGAGGATAAATTATGGACCAAAAAAAAGGCAGATTAACTTGTTTCCGTAACGTAATAAAGCAATAAAAAACTCAAATTTAAATTTATCCTCTTTACTTATTATTAAAAGATTTTCAATTATTCAACACCAAGTAATTTTTCACTAAGTTCTTCACCGAGTAAATGAACCTAGGAACCCCATACATTTAATAAGAAAGAGGAAAAAAGAATCTGAGCCCTTGTGGGAACGTTATGTTTCAGATATAGGTTAATACTGGTTGTAAATTCAGAAGCCTTTGAAGCTCTCAGTTCGGCTGTGGGAAAACTTCTGTTGGGTAATTACTCTCAAGATGCTGCTGGTGTGCTGTCAAGCAGAATTAACCCTATGACTAGGCCTATCTACACAAGCTACTATAAGACAGCATTGTCTATATCTAGCTCTCAAACCAATTAGTGGGCATGCTCCAGTCGGATTTATATCACACATTAACAATCAATAGTATATATGTTCACAGCTGCCACAGCAAGATACAAGAACCCACCAGCAGGAGTCCTGTTAAGGGATGTTACATTGACAGAGATTTTTCTTTTTTTTTTTTCCTGGGGAAATGTAGTTAACTAAGTGGGAAAGGAGATTTCTTTGAAATTATGCCAGGGTACCAAAGCACTTTTGGAAGCAGTGGCTTTCTTTACCTAAATTAGTTTCAAGAGAAGTCATCAAAGGGGAGAGGAGGAAAGGAGAAGCAAGAAGCAGCTTTCTTTGTCATAAAGACCCATTTTCTCAAGTATTCTCAAGTAAAGTTTCACCTGATACTTAAACTAAGTCAATAACTGTAAAAAAAAGAAAAAAAAAGTGTGATGATGACCATGGTTATCGATAACCAGCCCTGCAAGCCAGGTGCGCATTTTTCCCAAGCCCTGGCTCATTAGCCACAGTGTCCTCTCAATCCTTCCCTGACCCGTCCCTGACTACCATTTTAGGTGCAGACCATTTTTGCTTTTTGTCCTCTCCTCTGTTCTGGAAAGCCCTGCTGCAGGCCCTCTCCTTTGTTTCCCTGAGCCCCGGTCTAAAGGACGCTTGCCCCATGCCCTGCTGGTTTCCTTGCCTATCTTCCTCACTGGTCACAGCACGGACACAGTTTGAACACAACTGTCTGTTGAGGGGATCTTCTGCTTCCACGCACAGAATCCTCACCTGCATAAGAGGTGTTCTTCCTTCTGTCGACGATTCCCTCCACTTCTATGCTAAAAGACATTCTCTCATCCAGCCTGAAACCAGACTGCATGAATGACTCCTCTCTGCTGTACCTTCAGTCCCCAGGTTTCTGCAGGTCCCTCCTCCCTTCTGCAGAGAAGTGCTCGGGGATCAGATGAATGCCTTCCTTCAAATTGGTGCCCTACTTTCCTGCGCTTACAATCAAGTATATGGAACGGAGAAACTCTACCGTATGTCTTCTTCTCCTGACCTCCCAATATATTCACTCTTGGAGCCACTACAATGTGTCCTTGCTAAAGTTTATCAGTGGCTTCCTATCGCTAAACCCAAAAGCCCTGTTACAGTCCCAACTTGACTAAACCTCTCTCAAACGAACGAGCAATACTACCTGAAGGTTGTCCTGGGGCTTCAAATGGTATATGTACTAAGCTGAATTCAACTCCTTTTCCTTCAAATATAACTCCCTGCAATATAGCATTTGAAATTGGATATCATGACATTGTTCCAGTTTTCTTCTGCACCCCCAATATCAAATTAGTCACCAAGACCTGTTGATTCTACTACCTTCCCTCCTCTCTGCTCTCACTCTTAACATCTTCAGGCCTATCTTTTGCTCAGAATCTCATAACCAGTATCTCACCCTCCCTTCTAATCTATCATCCCATCAGCTGCCAGAAGTTTCCAAAACACTAATCTGATCACAACACCACCACCTCAAAAACTAGAGCAGAGCTTTCCAAACTTGGGTCACAAACTGACCCAATAATGGATTATAAAATTCATTTAGTGGATTACAACTCGTATTTAAAAAAAAAAAAAACTGAAATAGGGGCTCCTGAGTGGCTCAGTCGTTAAGCATCTGCCTTCGGCTCAGGCCCTGATCCCAGAGTGCTGGGATCGAGTCCCGCATCGGGAGCTCCCTGCTCAGCAGGAAGCCTGCTTCTCCCTCTCCCTCTGCCTGCCGCTCTGCCTTCTTGTGCTCTCTCTCTGTCAAATAAATAAATAAAATTGTTAAAAATAAATAAATAATAAGCAAATAAACAGTAAACTGAAATAGAAAAGAAGACAAATGCGCTTCACATAGCGAGAGTTTGTGCAATTCTGTGCAACTTGTAAGTGACATGTATGTGCGCTTGTCTGTGTGCACGAGCGCACGTGTGTGTTGTACGGTACCACCCTTACAAGTGAGCAAAAAGACCGCTCTGGCCTTCCTCCGGCTGTGTCCTCCTCCCCACCAGGTAAGGAGTCCCTTCTATCTGAAGCTCCAAGTACCAGGGTCCCCAGCATTCTCCACCCAAATGGCCCTGAGCTGGCTTCCTCAGCCTAGGGATTAAAGCCCTTTCTTTAAGCCAAGTTGTGCGACTAGTGTGTGTGTGCCTCCAGCCCCAAGGGTGGTCAAAGGCTGTTGCTGGAAGGAGGGAGACTGGACCTGAGGACAGAAGGATGGGTGAGCAAAGAGGACAGGGGAAGATGCTTGCCCAGTCTTCCACATTTCTGCTCAGAGAATTCTTAACTCAAACCCTTCCGTAAGAGTAGGAAGCCGGAGCACCAAGGGGCCAGGGGCTGCCCCTTAAACCAGACTGGCACAGTCTAGATGGCCCTCGGAACTCAGGTGCCTGGCTGGTACGGATAGGAAAGGGGCAATGGTAGGACAGATAGAAGAGCCCCTCCCCCCCCATAAAGAAGAAAACAAAGGACGGATGCCACAGCCATCGGAAGGGACGGCTGGGGGAGCCTTCTCCTCGCCTCTACTTGGCCTCGATGCCATCGTCCCTGCGTTTCCCCAGGATGAATGACAGTCTTCTGGTGGAAGTCTAAATTAACTTTAAATTTGCACTCTTCTCAGTTATTTGGTATCAGTGGTTTTACACACAATTTTCACGGGTTTTGTTATAAGGTACATTTGTCAAGGTAGGCTGATATATCCTTTTGTAAGAGTTTATTGTCTTGACTTATAACTTCTTAAATAATTAGCTACCTTGTATCCCCATTTGTCCTCTTGCCCAGGCCCCCCGCAAGTAATAGGACCCCGCCTGGTAATAAATCACCATGTAAAAAGGTATGTCTTACTATGGGTCACACACAAAAAAGTTTCAAAGCTACTGACTGAGGGATATCAAGTTCACACTCCTTTGCATGGTATCTGAGGGGCCCTGGTCCCAGGTCTCCCACTCCAGCTCTAACCCACACCGAATCCCTCACTCTCACCAAATGAAACTGTTGCCATATTATTAGCCTGCATCCAGTGCCCTCAGCCCCCAATGCCCTCCCCCCAGCTCATTACTGACAAGCTCTTATTCAACTCTGAAGACTCACCTCAAGTCCGTCAACACCCCGCCTGCCCCCCATGCCTCCCAGAGCTCCTTGCTTGCCCGTCAGTTACTGCACAGTATGGGGCCTGGCAAAGAGACCCCCACACTGTGTGTCAGAGACACTAAGCTCAGAGAGATGCAGGCTGGGTCTGGTCCATCTCCATATTCCCAGCACTTACTGCAGCATGTGGCATTTAAGAGTTATTAAAAATGTGTAGAAGGAATTAACACATGAACAAATGAATCTGGAGGTTAACAGAAGGCTAAAAATAGGTACAGTGGCCAAAAACTTAATAAAATGCCTCTTTTGAGATGTGAAAAATCATATCAAAAAACTCTCATTCCTCAGGCCATCTTATCTTCTCCAGAGATAGCTGGTCAATATGTAAAAGACACACATAAAGTTCAGAGAAAACATCTTCACAAACTAATTAATGACATCAGGTATCAGCTGAAAAACAAGAATGTTTTTATAATTCTCGGACACAGTCCCGAACCTTCAAAAAACACACAACCACTCTATTCATAATTAAGACTTAATAGTAGAGTTAATACTATCATTTTGGGGGTTAAGGAAAGTTGGTCCTGTGGTAGAAGTTAATTCAGATTTCTCAGATCTTACACACACACATACACACACAAGACACAAAGCATGTCTCTATTGTACTATGGACTATGATCATCTCTACTTCTAAATCCTCTTTTAAAAAGTAAGTAAAGTATAGATAGGAACAAATAAATGGCAAGTGTGAAAAAAAATTCACACATAATCCATATTATACTAGAAAGGCAAAAAGGGATGTTCCTTCATTCATTCCAAGCCATGTATGATGTGCTTATTTTCAGTAGTATATTAATTAAGCTAGATGGCAGGAATATAAAAATGAATGAAGTAAAGGTTATGTGGAGCATAAGATGCATAAATAGAATTGTGTCTGCACAGACATCCATTTAACCCCTTTATTACATACTCACATCTAAGCTTAAAGCTCCACAACTAGTTCCTTTGGCAATTGCCAAAAGATGGTGAATATAGCACACCCTGCTATGGTCTTCCAATATCCATTCTCCACTTTTTTATTTTAGAAATAGACTCTCTGAGTTTTTGATAGGCACATGGGCTGCCTGCGTAAGACAATTTTTCCTACCTCTCTTGTAGCTAGTTGTGACCATGTGACTAAGTTCTTGCCAAAAGGATGCAAGCAGAAGTGACGTGTTAGCATCTGCGTCATGCCCTTCCATGGAGCTGCATCCCTCTCTTCTTCCCACTGGCTGGAATGTAGATGTGATTCCAGGAGCTGAAGCAGCCATTCTCAGATCATGAGAGAGAAGCTGATATCAGAGTATCAGCCTTTTACCAGCCCTTGTGCTGAAGCTACATACACGATAGTAGCACCATTATCAATCTTATTACTATATTTAAGCCACTATTGTTTTGGAGCACTTGTAACAATATTACCACACTAAAAAAGGCCTAAACTAAAACTCCAAGTTTTTCAACCTGAATAGTTTCTATGAATTTGTAGCTGCTCGGAGAATTTAAGTATCATTACTATTTTTTTCAATAATTAAAGTATATAATGAATGCATTCTTTTGATAACAGAACTGTAGATTTTCAAAAGAGGGTGGTTTTAGTCTTTGGTTAGAGTTCTATAGCCCTGCACAAATTTATAAAACTACTATTCTCTATTTATAGGAAATAACCCAGGGTCCAGGAAAGTTCTGTATATTGAAGTCAAAAGTTTTTATTTATTTTATTATTTTAAAAAATTGTATTGTCTCCTTTGTGGAACCCCCAAAGTGTCAGAGAAACTGCTTTTTGCTTAATGTTCAACTGAATTAAAAACTTTTTAATGAGAACCATGTAAGTATGAGCTACATGAAGTTGATGGAGTCACTGTGCCAAAAGGTTTTAGGTAACATGTGGAAAGGTGAGGGTGCTGTTCTTAGTGTTTTTAATTGATGTCAATCTAAGATTCTAGCCACAGAAATTATTAGAGGGAAGAAGAAGAAGTAACAGACTGATTTCTGCCTACAAGGTCATTATATATGACAACTCCGTACCCAGGATTTTCTAGGACAGTCCAGGTCAATAACCTGTTCTGTTGTTCCCTTAAAGCAAAGAAAATTTTCAGAAGTCCCAATATTTCAGGAACCTACTTACAAGCCTAAGAATTTTCTCTTACTCTAAAGATAAGATAATCCAAAGGCCTTCATCAAACCAGAGGCTAGTAATAATAGTGGTGAGTACCTTCTGTGTACCTTCTCCCTGCTCCATAAATACAATATACTTCCTCTGGTGGAAACACACCCCCCCACCCCCCGCATCTCATTCTAGTATCCCTTAACCCCTTTGCCTACTTAACTTCTAAAACTCTCTCCACATATTAGCTTCATCATCAGTGCGTTAAAAAGGAGTGGCCAGATGACGTTAAATCAAATCCCTTGAGTTTATACCCGTAGAGCACCAGTTGCTCCTTCTTTGCACTCGTCAGATTTGTAATCCTACATCTGTTCGTGTGGTTATTTGACCATATTAAAAGAGCTCAACAACTGTGGCAGACACTGTTGGTTGCCTATCTAGCAGCCAGTCTTCCTTTTCCCCAAAGACAGAATTCCAGTTCTGGAAGGGTGCTCATGTGCCCCCTCACCAGGAACGAATCGTTACCAGGCTCCACAAGTTGTGGCAGTCCCCCTCTCCTTCGTCAGTGGCTGGTCCCCAGACAGGCAGGTAACCCGGTTCCGAGCAGTGAGCAGTACCGGGAGGTCTGCTGGGACACTTCTTGGAAAGGTTTTTCTCCATGAAAAGGACAGGGGTGATTTAGGGAGAAGGCCCTTTTCCTACTTTCTCTCCCTCTCCCTGTTTCCTGCCTTTGAGGTTATTATTCAAGGATATGACCCTTAGAACCACTACAACAATCTTGTAACATTGAAGGGAAGGCCAAGAGAAATCACAGAAATGCTAACATAGAACTTGGATTATCGTTCCAGTTCCAGAATGGCCTTTCTCTAGCGCTGCTGTTGAGGGGGTCAAGTCTGTCATTGTTAAGCCACTTTTACTGGGGTATTTCTGTTACTTTTAACCCAAAATATTCTGATATTATAACCAAAGCAGTACTAGGTTATGAGGTATCTACTTATATTGTGTTTAAAATTCAGGCCTCTGTGTTATATTTTGATGATAATGATGCTATAAATACAAAAGACAGAAAAATACACAGGGAAAAAAATAAATTTAAACGTTGAAAGACACATCAACTACCACAACTAAAAACTGAGAAAAATGTACAAATAAAAGGTGTCCATTAACTGCATGCTCAATTTAAAAACAAAAATAAAAATAAATCAGACAACCCATAAATTTAGAAATCAGAATAGTCAGCCAAAGAGCAGCAAACCTGAGGAAACTTGCTTGAAGATGCCCCACATGAGCTTGGTATTGTTTGGTTTTTGTGTTTTCCTTGTAACCAGGCCGTGTCCCTTCACTGGGATCCCTGCCACCCTGATATGTTTGTGGGAAACTTTATGCAGCAGAGTGGTAGAGTCTATGAATCACTTAATATTGAGGGGATAATCGTGGAAAAGCCAGCCAGTGAAGACAGACCAGAGCCAAGCTCAGGTCTACCGCTTGCTACCCTATGTGACTTTGGAGAAGGTAATTACCACTCTAAGTCTTGGTTTCCCTCTTTATAGGATGGAAGGAATATATTCGCCTTTTATAATTTCTGTGTATAATACTATGAAGTTCCTAGGTCAGGCTCTGGCATGTATTATAAGTTGAGTAAAAGGTAGGTTTTTATCTAAGCAAAGATACTAACTAAAGTTGACCTAGTAGGCTACAAGTACAACTCGCAATATTTTGGCTAAATATATATACATATATATAAACAGAATGTATTACTCTGCTTGTGAACTTAGTCGGGGTATGATTTTAATATGAGTGCCAAAATGATGTAGCAAACAATAAGAGAGAATAGCAATAAAAATAACTGAAGAAACTGGAAATATTTAAGAGAGAAGGCTAATGCAAAATAATATAAATGATCTGTTTACACAACATAGAGAAGAAATCTTATTTGTCCTTAAAACACAAATGAAACATTCTCTAAAATAGTTGTACAATTCGGGGTACCTGGGTGGTTCAGTCAGTTAAGCATCTGCCTTCGGCTCAGGTTATGATCTCAGGGTCCTGGGATCGAGTCCCACTTCGGGCTCCCTGCTCGGTGGGGAGCCTACTTCTCCCTCATCCTTTCCCTCTGTGTTCGCCCCCTCTCTCTCAACTAAATAAGTAAAATCTTAAAATATAAAATAAAAAAACAAAATAGTTGCACAATGCACTCGACAGCATATAACAGTAAGAATCAAGAGACCTGGAATCAAGTTCAGAAACCAGGACAAGTCATTTAACTTGTGAGCCCCATTTTCCTCATTAGTAAAATGAAGCATTTGAAATAAATCAGTGTTGCTCCACATAAACTATTCCATGGAGAGGTAAGCTGTCTAAATTTTTCTGTAGTTCCCAAGAATAAAGAAAAGGAGAAGGGAAAGGCAGAGAACAGAGGAAAAGTGAGTGTGAGGTGATAAAAATTTGCATCGGTACAGCTCAAACCTACAGATGAGTAAGAATGAAAAATCAGACAATTCTTAAGGCCATTTTTGGCTCCCAGGTTCCACAATTGTTCCGGAGGCCAGATTGAGAACTGCCTTCTTTAAATTCCAGTATCACTTCCCGTCTGTATAATTTACAGTACTTAATCATACATTTCCTTTAAAATAATTTAATTGTGTCTTGTGTATATTTATATCTCGAGGGAGAATAAAACCTCTAAACTAAAGATACTTTAGCTGTTGAAAATAAACTCAAAGCACTAAAGAAACAGTGTTAATAGAGGACACCTTCTTCATATTATGAACTGAAATGTGTCCTCCCAAAATTTCTTGTTTTGAAGTTCTAACCCTTAGTACTGTGACTGTATTTGAAAATAGGGTTTTTTAAAGAGGTAATTAAGTTAAAATGAAGTCATTCAGGTGGACCCTAATTCGACGTGACTGGTGTCCTTATGAGAAAAGGAAATCAGGACATAGACGCACCGGGAAGGAAGACCACATGAAGACACGGAGAGAAGACAGTCACCCACAAGCTAAGAAGAGAGACCTCAGAAGAAACCAACCCTGCTGACATCTTGATCTGGGACTTCCAGGCTCCAGAGCCGTGACACAGTACATTTCTGTTGTTTAAGCTTCCCAGTTTGTGGCACTTTGCTGTGGAAGCCCTCACAAACCACCACACTTCATTTCTTCTTCAGCCAGATATTCAGCAACCTCAAACCTCCAATAAAAGCCAAAAACCCTGAAATTAGCTGGAAATAAAAATGTCTACAGCTCTTATACACTTACACCCATTTTAGGTACAATGTAATTTTGATTTCTCTATTCTCCCTCACTATTTTTAACCAGATTCGGCCAAAGTGCTTTACCTGCATCTTGACCACAGGGCAGCTGTTCCTGCAAATTACCAGAGACCACCAGTAGGCACACATAAGACTCTGATCAATGGGCTCTCTGTCTCATCGTACCGCTGTGGGAGAATGTTTCCAGTGGTTTTGCCTGGTCCTTTAACACTGGTGTTGTGTACGTACTTGGCACGTGCTCTCTGGGGGATGAAGCAGACTTGGGAGGTGGTAAAATTTATTACCCTACATCAGTTTTACACATAATATTTGTTTTCTTATTTTCCCTGGAAATTTTCATTTCTACTCTAGGTTGTAATCAGAAGTAGAACAATACAAGTTGTGCCTAGCAGGTTAGTGCTAGACACAATAAATGGCAGATCCTAAAATTTTAGAGAAACAACAAAAGAAACTCAAACAAGGGCAATCCAGAGTTGATGAGTATCGAGGCAGCCTCCACACACCTCAGTAGCATCTGAAGATGTCAATGCGAGATGGAAAGGTAAAAGAATATCACCCTCCACATTTTATAGAACCTTAAGTACCTCATCTGGGCCTCATCGCACCATTGTTTTATAACACAGTTTAATAACTATGTTAAATATAATATGTAATATTAATAATGACAGCTACAAGTCATTAAATTAATCATTTAATTGTGCTACTTAGTAAGACACAGAAGTATATTATTTAGACAGGATTTTATTTTTTAAATCATCAGTTAATAATTTTAGGGTTAAAATACATGTTTGAGTGGTCTAGAGGATATGTTTATACAAAGCTCTTCATTTCCTAGATATCACTATACACAAACAGAAGAAGCAACACAAAATTAGGAAGAGAAAAGCATAAATTAAGAATAAAGAGACCATGGAGAAAAGATCTAATTGTCAGTGTTAAGTGTGTGTACTCCTATTTCTACAAAGCACTAAAAAAGTCATTTAGATCTTTAAAAATCAGCTGTGTTTTTTATTTGCAAAGCAAAGATAATATCTGCTACTCTATACAGTTATTTTTTTTAAGATTTATTTATCTGAGAGAGAGAAAGCACAAGAGCACTTGAGGGGAGGGGAGGGAAAGAAAGAGAGAGAGAATCTCAAGCAGACTCCCCGCTGAGCCAGAACCCCCACACAGGGCTCAATCTCACAACCCTGAGATCATGACCTGAGCTGAAACCAAGAGTTGGACTCAATCAACTGAGCTACCCAGGCACCCCTAGATCTCAACTTTAAAAGCTATTATAAGGAGTTGTGATTTCAAAGATAAATCATCACAGTTTTTAAAAAAAACAAATTATAACCTGACTTAAATTATTTAAATCCTCACTCTGCCATGTGAAAAATGAACTACAGTGGAATGACAACCAAAACAGAGAGCCATTCTGGCACCCAGACCTTGGTTTTTTTGTTTGCTTGTTTGTTAAGACTTTATTTATTTACTTATTTATTTATTTATTTGAGGTGGGGCAGGGGCGTCGAGGAGCAGAGGGAGAGGGACAAGCAGACTCCGTGCTAAGCACGGAGCCGAGTGCAGAGCTCAATCCCGGGACCCTGAGATCACAACCTGAGCCAAAATCAAACGTTGGGACACTTAACCGACTGAGCCACCCAGATGCCCCCAGATCTTGGTTTTTAATACCATTCTCTAATACAAGGAACCAGGGCTTCTTGGAGAAATGGCTGATTCTCGAACTGGGGCAGGAAATACACAAGATAAACCTGGATTATCACGTAGTGTTAGAAAGCAAAGAAGGGCTCAGAAATAAACAAACAAAAACCCCACATCGATAGGGATATCTCAAAGGGACACAAGAACCAACGGAGAGAGTTCCCAATAGCCAAAGTTGGAACAATATGAACAACAAAATAAATAGAGTAGTATTGGATTATAACCCAAGGTATAAACTAAATATCCACGAGTCTATATCGATATAAGTAAATGATTAATTAAATAAATGAGAGAAAAGACACACACTTCCCTTTGCAGAAGAATTCCAAATAATTTATATAGCTACTCTGCCCTCAAGATGAGGAACAAACTCCCCAGTCCTTAAGTGTGGGTTGTGCATCATGACTTCCTTCCAAAGAGCACAGTATGGAAAGGGAAAGACTGAGTAACTTTGCAGGGGGGAAACCTAATAAACACTACCTCAGCCATGTGACCAAGGTCAATATTAAAAGTGATGTCATGTTGATAGTATGTACCCTTGATATGATGTGATTAAAATGGCACTTTATCTCTGTGATCTTCCACCCCAAAACCCACATCCTCAGTCTAATCATGAGAAAAATATCAGACAAATCCCAATAGAGGAGCATCCTACAAAATACCCGACCAATATTCCTCAAAACTTTAAAGGTCATCAAAAATAAGGAAAGTCTGAGAAACTGTCACAGTCAAGAGAAACTAAATGTAATGACTAAATATAATGTAGTACCCTGGATAAGATCCTGGAAGACAATGGACATTAGCTAAAAACTAAGGAAATCTGGGGGCACCTGGGTGGCTCAGTCAGTTAAGCATCTGACTCTTGATTTTGGCTCAGGTCATGATCTCAGGGTCGTGAGCTCAAGCCCCATGTGGGGGCTCCGTGCTCAGTGGGGAGTCTGCTTGAGATTCTCCCTCTCCCTCTGCTCTCCCCCTGCCCGTTCACACTCACACACGCTCTCTTTCTCTCAAATAAATAAATAGATCTTTAAAAAAAAGCCCTAAGGAAATCTGAATAAAGTATGGACTTTACTTAATAAAAATATATCAATATTAGTTCATAAACTGTAACAAATATACTATACAAATGTAAGATATAAATAATAGGAGAAACGGGCTAAGAGAGTATATGAGATCTTTCTGTACAATCTCTTCAATTTTTCTGCAAATCTAAAACTGTTCAAAAAATAAAATCTATTAAGAAAAAAAAAGCCAAAGCAGAAATATCATCATAGTAGTTCAGGTGAAAGATGATAAAGATAATGAAGCAGTAATATAATGAGGACTCAGATTCAGAATATACTCTGAAAGTGCACAATGCAAAATGTTTTGGTAGATTAGATATAGAATGTGAGGGAAAGAGAATAATTAAGGATGACTCTTGGAATTTTTGCTCAGGTAACTAGGTAGATAATGAATAGTACCTTTATTTAGTATTTGGGGGAAACAAGAGAAGAGGAGGTTGATTCTGAATCATTTGCCACCTCTATTTGTTGCTAATTTCTGATTTATTCTTGTGACTTGGCAGGATCAATAAAGCTTCAAGCTGTATGGTTCCTCACAGGATCTCAGATTACTATAATTTTTTTAATCATGAAGATATTAAAAGCCTACTTTCTAATAGAAAAGTATATAACTGCCTTGAAAGAGATGGTATAAAATGTTTCTTGACCTAACTTTGAAATAAAAATAAGTACTAAATCATCGGTTCCCTGGACACAAATCAATGATTCTGGAAGACGTATGATTATATGAACTACATCAAGCATTTAAAAAGCACAGATTAAAGAGTTTGGAAATCTCTACTTTTAAGTTCTCTAGATGATCCAGATGATCCTACGAACCACTGACCTGGATGGCATTCCTTTAAAGCAAAGAAAACTTCTCCTATTTAAAATAACAAAGCATCTCACATTTCTAATTACTTCAATTTGTTTATATTAGTAGTTTCCTAAGTAACTCTTTGCCCAACAAGGAAGTGAAAAATTTCCCATTGTTTTGTAATAACTTCCACATTCACAAGTTGCTACACATCACCATTAAAAAGTTGTCTTTGTGGGAAGCACTAATCACCAAACAAGTGAAAAATCTGTCAGAAAAGACCCAGTCCCCAGGCAAAAAATCATACACTTGCCACTTCCTTGGTGAACTTACTAAAAATGTCTGATTTTACAGCTATTGTCTCTGCTCACATGAATCAAATGATAAAAAAAAACCTTAGATTACATGAATTACTCAGACTGTGCCAGCAAATCATCTCAAAAGATTCATCACTAAACTGATGTGTCATATGTAAGTCAGTAAGTTTACACTCCATTACACCCCCAAGTAAAAATAATATGAAAGACAAACATTCAATATCAAAAAACCTTCCCACAAAGGGGGAGACCATGAAAAGAAGTTCACTAGAAAATGTGAACTTTCATTAAGTCAGTCAAAAGCATTTATGGAGTGTTCACTATGTGCAAAGCACTTGATTGAAGGAAGAAGTCTTATTTAAAGTAGCCATAATTCGGGGCGCCTGGGTGGCTCAGTCGTTAAGTGTCTGCCTTCGGCTCAGGTCATGATCCCAGGGTCCTGGGATCGAGCCCTGCATCGGGCTCCCGGCTCCGCGGGAAGCCTGCTTCTCCCTCTCCCACTCCCCCACCCCCGCTTGTGTTCCCTCTCGCTGTGTCTCTCACCGTCAAATAAATAAAATCTTTAAAAAAAATTAAAATAAAATAGCCATAATTCAGCCCATAAAGCCCTTTATAGTTCAAAATCAACAGTTTGAACCTCAATAAGAAGCAAATCGGTAGCTGGCTCATACTGGAGGAGGCAGGTGTAATTTGGTCAATGCTGCTTGGTTTCTTAAGTTGAATGGGCCTTTGCAGTTTCTGTAAACTCCACTTCTGGGTGGTCTTCCAGAGCAATCTCAAAGAGTACCACAGAGGTACTGCAGTTAATTTATGCTTATGCGGACTATGAGTCATGCAACTGCCATTAACACTATATACTTAAGTGAGTACATAGAAGTAAAATGTGCAAATCTCCAGCAACATAAAGCCAACTTTCCTCAGAGCAGAAAAACTGCCACTAGGATGACCACTGAAAAACAAATCAAGGCACAAATAAACAAGTGTAGTTTGTTCTGAGCACAATGCAAGATAACAGAGATAATATATAAATAGCAGAAGGATTCATGGGTTATACCCAGCTATTCATGATTATTAAATATAGTAATGATATAACAAATCCATATCTGCTTTGACTTGAACGGACTCTCTTTTGTCTACTTGAAGGTGGTGTCGTGCAGTAAGATGTTTGAATGGTAGAAGCAACAGAGAGGCTAACCAGAGCTGCCATGTGCTGAAGTCCTACTCCACAGCAAGCAAGCACACTTTAACACTTGAACACAGACAAAACAATCTAGATAATCCAAAAAAAGTGAATATTTAACATTCGTCTCACAGATGGACAATTACTAACCTAAAAAAAATTCTTTTACCTATCTCCTAAAGGGAGAGAAATTAATCTTCTGGGTTGTTGGGTTTTTTTGTTTTGTTTTGTTTTTTTCTGTTTAAAGGGAGAGAGAGAGTGCACATGGGCCTGGGCGGGGGTGGGGCGGGAGGAGAAAGGTTGGCACAGAGGCAGAGGGAGAGAGAATCTTAAGCAGGCTCCACGTCCAGCTTGGAGCCCCACACGGGGACTCGATCTCACGATACTGAGATCACGACCTGAGCCGAAATCAAGAGTTGGATGCTTAACCAAATGGGCCAGGGTACTTGGTGGCTCACTGGGTTAAGCGGCTGCCTTCAGGTCAGGTCATGATCCCAGGATCCTGCTCAGTAGGAGTCTGCTTCTGCCCCTCCCTCCACTTGAGAGCACTCTCTTTCACTCTCTCTCAAATAATCTTAAAAACAAACAACTGAGCCACCCAGACACCCCTAATCTTCTGTTCTCAAATTTACTATAGTCTTTAAATCTCTTTCCCTTATTTCTAATACCTTAAATATAGCCTTCTTTATACCTTTCTTCAATTTATCAAAAACATAAAATAAAATTTTCCCTTGAGTTTGCTTTCCCTCCAGTAATAAGGGGTTAGCCTCACCATTCCTACCTTAACTACAATGATGTAACTACGATGCCTATGTTTTCTGGGATCATTGCAATTTCAAATATTTTACATTATCTCCACTTCAGCTCGTGGTTTGAAAACATGAGATGGTACCCTAAAATCTTCACACTCTTACTTTCACTACCAAATTCTACCAAAATTGTTCTCTCACAGTTGCCAAGTCCAATGGCTGGTTCTTATTCTTCTAAGTCTCTGCAGCATTTCCTAGCCTTGTTCATCCCTTCTGTGATTTCTAGACTTTGCTCTACATGGCACAGTGGCATTTCCTAATGTGTGTCATCAGTAACATCAGTTGCACAGAAGATTCCTAAAGTAAGATTCTGAGGTCAGACATTTCTGAAGATGCTATATAAAACATTCTACTTCCAGAGCTCTACAATGAACATTAGTGAATTGTGTATGCCTTGATTTTTATGATGAAGCAACCATTTGATTTATTTTAACTCCGTGTTTCCCAGAAAGCAAAGCAATCCTGTTTATTTACAGTCCACAGAACCCTCTTTTTTTCATGGAACACATATTAGCATGTCATGCAACTAACTGGTCTTTTGCAGGAGTATTATTCTTTTTTTTTTTTTCAGGAGTATTCTGATCAAATATTCACCAGAACATACTGTGGGGCATATTGATGCACCTGAAATTTTAGGTTAAAACCAGAAATCTGTCAGACTTCCAAAGTTGAATTAATCATCTTTTTTCCCAAGCCACATTTAAAACAGCAAATTAATCTTTAGTAACGGTTTTTTCACGAAACTCACACTCAGACGGTTCAGAAATCTTTAGTTCTTACTGTCTAGTGTTCATCATATGTAGTGTCTGTCTGTAGTTTTGTTCCCTCCCTTACGTGGCTGTTGGCATCACCCTCAGGCAAATCTTTCTTAAGGCTCATCTAAACTCATGGTAACCAACCATAAAAATTAGGGGAAAGCTTTTAAAAAAAACAAAAACAGATTCTGGGCTCCACCATAATCTTGCTAAATCAGAATTTGCAGTAGGGGAGAGGCTTAGAATTTGTGATTCTCATGGACAGCTAGAATTACAAACTGCTAAGGTAGACCACCAAGGCTCCATGCCTTTTCTCCTCTTGCTTAACTGAGCATTTCATTTCCCTTCCAACATCTGTTCAAGTGACATGGTTTTGAGATGCCTAACCATCAGTTTGCTCTTCCCTGAATGGGGTCCATTTTGTCTATAAGCCTTTTAAAGTGGGGCTCTTATACTGAACCACAGAGCACTCCAGATACAGGCTGGCCAATTTGTGAGAGAGTAGGACTATTGATTATCTATTGCCTCCTTGGGTTTATGTTGGACAAGTAAAATCAGTCTCCTCCCTATCCCACCTCCCAAAGCAAATCACTACTCACTGGCATCAACACCAGTCTGTAATAACCACTAGACAGTGATCACCCAGCAAACAGACAAACACAAACTTGCCAGAAGTTTCAAGTATTATTTACTAACTGATCTTCTGGTCTCTGTTCTAAATAAGTGGCATGCCTTCCCATTCTCTAATGAACTTTAGTTCTGAAAGCTGCCAATCCTTAAAGTGCTTTAGTATCAATGCTTCACATTTACAGTGTTTTTTCCACTTACAAAACATTCCAACACTATTTAATTAATCTTCTCAAAAGTTCTCCCGACACAGGTATTATTCTCATCTTGCAAATGAGGAAATTAAGGCTCAGAGAGGTTAAGTAGCTTATTTAAAGTCACGCACCGTAAGTAGGGAAAGTTGTGACTTTAACCTCACATCTTAATCATAGCTTGCTCCACTTTAAAATCCAAGTATAATCACTTGGCCATCATCAGAAAATGAGCACCAATTAACACCAGAGTGCGATAGCTACCAGATGGTGGATTACTCAGCAAAAAGAATAATCAGCCAGAATACAGGGAGGTATTATAACATAATATAGGAGCTGAGGAGTGTTGCCTCTGGGGACAGCCAGACCTGAATTTGTGTCCTAGCTCCATCTCTTACTGCCAGTGTTACTTTGAGTCAATTGCACACCCTTTGTGAGCTTTGATTTTCTATTTAAGTTAGGAAGAACAAAGAAGATAATTTTCTTTAAAGTGCTTAGCGTAATGCATGGTACGTGGTAAGCCCTCAATGGATGGTTGCTTTTTTTCTTTTTCCCTCATTCAAACATGACGAACAGTTTAAGAAAGCAAGTCTGTTTAAAACAAATACAAATCTTCTTAAATTGGTGTCCCATCCTTCACCAGTTACCTCCAGGTGTCTGGGAGTAAGACCATGTGAGGACCTATGGGAAGACAGATGGAAGATAGCCAGGGGGAGGGAGAAATCCTGAAATGGTGTTGGAAGCTGTAGGCCAAGAAAAGGTTAGTACATAGAAGGTTAGAGCAACGTTTAAGACCCACAGGCCCCCTGTCCTGGGATAGCATCATTATTACTTACAAGAGAAGGAAAAGAAAAATAGCAGCAGCAACTTAGAAGAGAAGGGCAGTGGGTAAAGTATCTACATGGGATATGAGTAAATTATTACATGGACAGGATGGGTTTGGGCTCTCAAAGATAAATTGGGAATTACATTCTAGTTCATTCTTTCAAATTATCACTGGGAAAAGATAAATTTGGGGGTAGAAAGATGATGTTTTTAAAGTAAGTTGTGAAAATAAATTGATCAGGGGCGCCTGGCTGGCTCAGTCAGAGGAACGTGGGACTCTTGATCGCAGAGTCACGAGTTCAAGCCCCATGTTGGGTGTGGAGCCTACTTAAAATAAAAAAAATTAATTAAAAAAATCTTTTTTAAATAAATAAAATAAATTGTTCAATATTTGTAACACACTGAGTAAAGGTAAAATAGTATTAAATATTTTTTTATTACCCAACAAAATACATGTTCATCTTTAAAACAAATAAAAAGGACAGACAAGAAAAAAAATTACCTCTAATCCAACCATCCAGAGATAACTACTGTTAACATTTGGTACATAACCTTCTACACTGCTTTATATTCATATATTGATAGAGATGTGTGGTTTTTTTTTAAGATTTTATTTATTCATTTGAGACACAGAGATACAGAGAGAGAGAGAGTATGAGCAGGGGGAGAGGCAGAAGCAGGCTCCCTGCTAAACCAGGAGCCCGATGTGGGGCTCGATCCCAGGACCCTGAGCCGAAGGCAGATGTTTAACCATCTGAGCCCCCCAGGCACCCCTAGAGATGTGTATTTTACAAATATCGAGTCATATGTAATTATTGTTTTATAAACTCTTAAGTTTGTTTTAAATTTCTTTCCAGACTAGTAAATATTCTTTTGCAGTATTATTTGAAATGCCATATATATTTTCACTAGGTAGTTCATTTAGCTGAATATTCAAATTAATTTTTGTTATCACAAAGAAGAATGATTAAAGACATTATTGTAGCTTTATCTTAATGCATTAAAATGATTTTTAGAATAAATTACTAACAGTGTCTTTGCTAGATTAATGGCATGCAGAATTCTAAGACTTTCAACATAACTTATTCAGTTATTGTCCAGAAAGTTACTACCAATTCACACTCCACCCAGCAGGATTTTAAAGTGCTAATTTCCCAGACCCCAACCAACACTGAATTTGTTGAGATTGCAAGTGTTTACTAATTTGGTAGGTATAAAACTATCCCTCCTTTTACTTCATTTTTTTTTTAATTCTAAGAGGTGGAAGGTTTTATATCGCCTACTTATTTTACAATGTTTGTCTTTCTCAATTGATTTGAATATTAATCTTCTCTCTCTCACATGAGTTGCATATATTTTCTCCAGTTTGCCAGTTTTTTTTAAGTGTTTTTGAGCTATAGAACTGTAAAATATTTAGGTAGTCCTACCTAAAATATTTTTTTTCTTTTTAATTCCTCCTCGGGAATCTTGTTTAGAAAGGCTTACCTCACCCCAATGTTACACACATTTAGCTTTATATTTTCCCCTAGGACTTGTATGGTCTTATTGTTAATATTTTAAATTTTTATTTAACCCAGACTTTATTGGGGGCATAAGATACTGGGTTATAAAATACTGAGGGTGGGATCTAATTTTTTTTAAATATATAGCTGGTTGCTCCAACACCATTTATAGTATTTCATTGCTTTTACTGTGTACTTTTTATATTTAACACATTAACATCTCTGAAACCTAGATGTGTCTATGATCAATAAGTAGCATTGCACAATTTATATGGCAGGTTTCTTTCCTTAGTGTTACTTGAAGTAATAATAAATCCTTCAATCAATGGTTTCTTAGATTTGATGAAACACAGTATTTATCTCTGTTCTTATTTCACTGAGAGTTGTTTTTCTTTTTTAATTAAAGAATGTACTTTAAATTTTTATAAAACCTCTTTGGGCATAATTAAAATGATCGGTTTTCCCTAGATGTCCTAGGATTGAACTATTTGTACATTGCTGAAAAAAACTTTATCTTGCCATGGCATATTGCTCGTTCAATATGTTGCTACATTCCTTTTACTAATATTTTATTTAAAATCCTTACATCTATTTTCATAATTCAGATTGGGCTACATTTTTTTCCTTGGAATATCTTTATCAGGTCTTGGTTTTTGAGGTACTTTACATTTGTCAAAGAAGTTGGTAAGCTTTCATCTATTTTCTACGATTGACACAGTTTATAATAGCATAGGAATAGCGTTTTTTCCTTTTTCTGTAAAAGTCGAAGCTGGTTTGTGATAACTCTCAATTTCTTCTAGGGTTGCTGGTCAATCCAAGTATTACAACTCTCCTATACTCAAATTTTGTACCTCATTTGATTCTTAGAAAATTAAACTGAGATTCTTAATTTATTAGAATAGGATTATATACAGTATTCTCTTACATTAATTTTTTTTCATATTTTTGGTTTTATCCCATCCTCATTCCTAGTGTTTGCAACCTATTTTCTTTTCTTTGTCCCTTTCTTGATTAGACCTGACAGAAATGGTCAATTTTATTGGTCTTTTCAAAGATCAACCTCTTGGTTTTATTTAACAGTTCTACTTGTTTTTATTTTTTCAAGTTATCTGAGTGCTTTTAAGATCTTCTCCTTACTTTTGATTTTCAGCAGATTTTCTGCGATATGCCCAGATGTGGTTTTCTTCATATTCATCCTGTTTCAGATTTATGGCACTTTTGGAATCTGTGACTTGAGTTTTGTTTTGTTTTGTTTTTCTCAGTTTGGGAACATTCTTGGCTATTCTCTCTTCAAATACTGCTTCTCTCCCATTCCTTTTTTCTTCCCTTTCTGTGGCTGTAATATGTTCTTCCTAAAACTGTAATTCTTGTATTACCTTCTCAATAACTTTTCATTTTTTAAGCCCCCTAGCTTCAGTCTGAATATTTTCTACTGACCTGTTTTTCTGTTCACTAATCTTGTTTCTTCTATGTCCAACATGCTGTTAAATCCATCTCTTGTGTTTACATGTCAGTTATGGCATATTCAGCCCTTGAACTATTTCATTCTTTACAATAGATTCCAGTTCTCTGGCGAATTTCCCCATCTTGTCATCTATTTTCTTGAATATATTTATCAGGTATTTAAAAGTCTGTGTCTGATGATATAAATATCTGGATTTCTGGGCCATCTGTAGACCTGTTTCGTCAGTTTATTTCCCTTGGTCCTTTTCTTCGGTATACCTGGTAATTTTTGATGAATGCAGACATTGTGTATGAAACATTGGACACTGGATGATGTAATCTTCTTTTATAGATGGTTCATCCTATCTTCTGATAGGCAGTTAGAGTGTGGAGAGGAAAGGGAAGATTACCTTAATCTAATCAGGGACTGAACTAACTTGAGTCTGGGTTGCAGCTTTTGATAAATTTAGTCTATCCTTGGTCTGCACTGATACATCAGTGTGCTGAAGCTCAAGAGAGGGTATTGCTAAAATTTCAGGAACGTAAAAGTCAGTTGCTAAGTACAGGCATTATTAAAAATAAATTATATAAACTTACAATTAAATAAATTATATTAAAAGCAAAGGTAATACTCCAAAACTTGCGACTTCTAAATTTTTTAACTAAATTTAACTATCTGTGTTATTAATATCTATTGTATGTTTATTGTAGAAAAACTATATAATAGTGTTACTACACAACTCTTCCCAGCTCCACATTCAGTGATGTCACATTTGTAGCTTGAAATATGATCCATGGTAGAAGTATTTGCACCACAGAAATCAGCAAACACTACAAATCAGAGCTTGATTTACTGTTTTGTTGGTTGCCAAGATCAGTTGTTCTCAAATGGAGGTGGATTTGCCCCCAGTGGGTATTTGATAATATCTGGAGAAATTTTTCTTTGTCAGCTTAGTAGGGTTGGGTGGGAGAGGTGGGGAATGGGAGGGACGTGTGCTACTGGCACCTAGTGAGTAGAGGTCAGGAATGCTACTAAACATCTTACAATTTATAAGGCAGCCCCCCACAACAAAGAATTATCCAGGCCAAATGCCAACAGTGCTGAGGTTGAAAAACCCTGGCCTGCTGGTATCTCTGCTTCTGAATGTCTGGCAAATTCCTGGAGGGAAAACCTAGGCACTTTATCCTAGTTTATTTTATTGTTTTTGTTCTGTTTCTAGTGTTTGGAGTTGACAATTTAGTTATTTTTAATCTTTCTTGTATTTAATAATAAAAAGGTTTGACTATGGGGGCGCCTGGGTGGCTCAGTCGGTTAAGCATCTGCTTTGGCTCAGGTCATGGTCCTGAGAATCACGGTGCTCTGGGATCCAACCCCATGTGGGGCTCCCTGCTCGGTGGGGAGTCTGCTTCTCCCTCTCCCTCTGCCTCTCCCCCACCCCTGCCCCGGCTTTTGCTCTCTCTCTCTCCCTCTCACTCTTGCTCTCGCCCTCTTTCTCTCTCAAATAAATAAAATCTTTTAAAAAAATGTTTGACTATGAACTTCTCTTTTGATACAGCTTTGGGTAGCTGACTCTATTTTTTGTCACTTTTTGCTCTTCTTAATGTTTCCTTATAGAAGTCCCACCTGTAGACATTTTCATCTGTCCCTTAGTTGGGACAGGTATGCCTTTGCAGTTGCAAGCAGTGCTATTGTTGAAATAAGCATCCAGTGGAAGTTCCATGAGCACTCTACAGAAAATGCTTTAGAAAGTGTGGTAAAAGATAATAATTAGAGTCTATAGAACCAGGTGCTTATTTCTACTTCCCCCATTCTAGTATCAACTTGAATCATTTGACTCTGCTATTATTCTTGACTTACTGGAACTAAACCATTTATCTAACAAACAGTGGAGTACCAAGGATATGCAAAGTCCTATGGCCCTGCACTGGGTGGAGATGGGGGTTACAAAAATCCCAAGTCATGACCTATTCTCTCAAGAAGTTTATAGACTTGTTAAGGAGAGACTTGCAAGTAACAAATGTATTTAAACTCTCAGTTACTCATCTAAGTCACATTATTTGGGGAATTTAGAATCTAGACTAAATTTGTTTTTAATTATTCAGCAGAAACTGAAAATATTTTGGATACAGATCACTAGGTCAAACTATATTATAAAACATGTGGTAAGGTTGGAATCAAAAGCAGACTATGCTGACTTACTTCTGAGAACTTCAGATTTGCATGCTGTTTATACTTTACCATGTAAATTTATTTAAAGCTGCACAGTTTTTGCAAACCTTACTTTATATGTGTATCTTTATATCTTGTATAGCATGTTTATGTAATTATCTCATTTGCTACAGTAATGCTATGAGTTAGAAAGGGTTGATGTTATTCTCTCCATTTTACAGATGAGAAAAGTGAGACAGAACATTTAAGGAACTTGCTTCTGGTTATCCAGTGAGTCCACACCGGACCTCCACAACTCTTTCCACTTGGTACTCTGGATGGCTTCTGTGCTTTTCTTTGATGATGTTATGTGATGGGTTACTTGTCCAGTGAAGACATGAATCTGAATGAAAATTTATGCGGGTCTCATTGAATCAGTGACCACGGTTTTGAAAGAATTATTCATTTACAGGAAGAATAGCCTTATGGCCTGCCTCAGAAGGACTTGCTAAAACTTGCACATTAATTTTCATAAGATGTCCTTAAGGAGTTTCAAAGTCTGTGAACTGTAATAATAAATATTCATTAATATTCTGATTCATATTTATATAAACAAGATAAATTTACATGAATCGTAGTTAAAACTCTGCCTATTATTTTCCCCGTTGAATCTAACTATGCATTCTAATTCACTGAGAAGGATCTAAGCCATTTCTGTCTACACTTGGAAAATTAACTAAAGAACGAGGATTGTGATTGAGGTAATCAAAGGCAAGATTGCTCTGCCCCCACTTTTCCACTCGAAAAACACAGATACATACGCACAACTCACTTGCAGCTATCCAGGAATTATGTGGAGGCGTTACTTCGATTCTTCTTTGTGTCAGAAACTGCAGTTGTAATACCTTTGCATATTGTTAAACTTTGAATCATGCCTTGCTGTCATTTTCTGGCTTCTCAAATGGAGTTCTCCTTTCCTTTATTTTATGCTATGCTTTTATGCTATTTATGCTTTTCTTTCTTTCCTTTTTTTTTTTTTTCCTGGTGGTTTAATGAGCCAGGCACTAGCCATGTTTTGTTGCTCCCTATCTTTGCCAATAGGTTCAGGAAGTATTCTTCTTTCAATCTAACTGTGGTCTTGCCCTGAGCTTTCAGATGAGATGCAGACAGAAGAGTAACTCCCTCAGTTACAGATACTTTTCTTGTAAATCGCTGCATGTGGGGACAAGGGAAGAAGGGCCAATTGGATGAGGGAAGTCAATTTTATATTCTCTTAAAAATAATATAGGAGTTATGCAGGTATAATACCAGTTTAAGCCACTCCTCAGAAATCTAGTTCCTTTCAGAGCAGTCTCATTGTACTGGAAAGTTTACTTTGTTTAAGGATTTAGAATGAGGTGAAGGGCAATTCAAATCTTCTAAATTCAAGTTAAATGCACTTTGTTAAAGGTTAAGAAACATTTGCTGGAATCGTGAGCAATTTCCAGCTAGAGTTCCATAAAAAGAAAGCTTGATGTGAAATTCGTATTACTCTTCCCGGTAGAATTCCATAGTGAATTCTAAAGTAAAGGGTTGAGAAAATGGGATTTGAATAAAGAATAATAATGGAAAACTCCCTTCTCCCCCTCTTTTACATCTCCTCCACTCATAACAACAACAACACACACATACACACACACACACACACACACACAGGTGCATGCAGGGCGGACTCAGAACAAAGTTTCAGAAGGGAAAAAGTTTACATTGAAAGTCTCCTTTAATGGTAAGTGGAAAAGCATACATGGAGTAGCAGAGTTGAGTAAATTGTTTGTGGCATTGAACTGGAATTTCTTCAGTGAAAGGGCTTATGTTGTTAAAAAGAGTTGAAAAACGGCTTAAATTTTTTAGTAGCCTAGAATAAAATTGCACAGGAGGCTCATGTGAAATGTAGCATGTGTGGATAGTTCTGCAGCAGAGCTCCATTTGAAATGTAGCAACACAGCTGGAGCAGTGACTCATCGCACTCAGATCTGCTGTTAACAGACAGACCCTCGCTAAAAAAGCCTGTACTTTCTCACATTATAAGGAGTTGCTTAGGCTGTTGTGATAGTAGGATATGTTCCCAGAACTTGGTCAGGCCACTTGAATTTAACATTTGTTGAATATCTGCCACATACTAGGCCTTTTCCTTGCATTTAGTTCTTACACCTGTTTGGTTTTATTTTGCCCCTTTTCATAGGTGGCAAGTCTGAGGTCGCACATCTGCACTAATAGTCAGTTGATTTCCACCAGTTGCCTGCTCTGTTTGATGATAATGAAGATAAAAAGAAATTTCAAGATAGAAGGAAAAGACATTTAAGATAGCTCATGTCATTTGGCCTCAGTCTTCTCAGAAATATACAGAGAGAATTCAGAAAAAGTGGTGAACAATTGGAAAAGAAAATGTAATGGGGGGGGGTCAATAAGTGAAAATAAAATGACCTTCCAGTTTCAATAACTAGAATCCTGCTCATGAATCCAGCTGCTGCCCTACCTCGCAGATGCTGAGCGGCCTAATGGCTTCCTGGAGGCTGTTATATCTTCCTGTAGGATTCCAAGGGACTTCCGTAAGGATAACCCTTCTGAAGCGGAGTCCTTACTGATGACCTGCCATGATGGAGCTATCTACCTTTGGTTCAGCACCTCCTAGATTAGAATGGTCTTCAATTTTCAACTTAACTACTATAACAAAGAACAGTTTTTTTTTTAAAGAAGTGTGTGTGTGAATGTGTGTGTGTGAGCGCTGTGCGCATGTGCATATATTCCAGTTATGCTGAGAAAAATAGCCAGACCAGAGTGACCAAAATAAAATATTAAATAAATTAAATTAATTAAAATTTTATTTTCTATAATTCTTTACCTTGCTTCTTGTCTAAAAGTTCAAGTGTTACTATTCTAAATCTATTTGTACACTGGTGTGTGATCTTCTCAAAGTACTTAACCTGTTTCTTTCATCTGTAAAATGTGTTGTTGTGAAGATTAAAAAACTTAATTTATATAAAGCACTTACAACCATGCTTGGCATATGGTAAGTGCTATGTAAATGTTAGCTCTTGTTTTATTATTATCATCATCATCATCATCATCATTATCATTCATGGCCCTGTATAAAATGAGCTATTAATTCAGTGAGAGGCCTGATAAGTTAATGCATGCAGAATAAAAACTATCCTATGTGGTTCTTCCAAGTCTTAAACAAAATTATTAAGAGCTGATTACACATGGATAATGTTGAAATTTATCAGCTAACAAGGAAAAAAAGTTCCCACTGAAGATGTCATCCTTATTCCCTTCTCTTTTCACCTCCAGAAATCTATTTTGTGGGCTCCTGAGTGGCTCAGTCGGTTAAGCATTAGCCTTTGGCCCAGGTCATGATCCCAGGGTCCTGGGATTAAGCTCCAAATAGGTCTCCTTGCTCAGTGGGGAGTCTGCTTCTTCCTCTCCCGCTCCCCCTGCTTGTACACTCTCTCTCTCTCTCTCTTTCTGACAAATAAATAAATAAAATCTTAAAAAAAAAAAGAAATCTATCTTGTGCACTGTTATGGCTTACTTCCCATTTTCATCATGCTACTGACTTACTCAAAATTTCTCCATGATCTATCCCACAAAGTTCAGACATGAATCTAATCAACAAACAAATATTTAGCGATTATTTTTTTGGTTTTTGTTTGTTTTTTAGAGAGAGAGAGAGCACAAGGGCAGAGGGGAGGGGCCGAGGGAGAGGGAGAGAGAATCTTAAGCAGGCTCCATGCTCAGCACAGATCTCACCACCCTGAGATCATGACCTGAGCCAAAATCCAGAGTTGGACACTTAGCCAACCAAGCCACCCAGGTGCCCCACCACATGGAAGCATTTCTAACAGGCACATCCAGATAGACACTAGCATTATTTTCCCATATTTTATAAGTGTTTATTCTGTTCTTATCACTACAACAAAACTATAAGTACTTTAAGGGAAAATAGTTCATAAATTTATTTTATTTGTTCAACAACACCTGGCAAAGTGTTAGCCAAAGCAAAATATAAGTGGTCAAAAGTACATTCTGAATTACATTATTTCACCAGAGCCTTCTCTCGTTTACCTGATGTGCAATAAATTCATTTTATGAAATTTTATAAGTTCAAATAACCAGAGGAGAACATTCTTACCTCTGTCAGTTAATTTACTAACTGAAACTCAGTAGTACCATATGAGAAATAAACTAGGTTGGTAGAATTTGTGAATGTGAAGAAAATGTGAACCATGGAATAAATTACACATTTGGTTTATAAGCAGTCTGTGAATAAGGTTCTTGTACTTGGTAAGCAGTAAGAAAGCAGTATATTGTTGAAAGGGAATGTATTCAGGGTAGACTACAAGTTTGAAAATGAAATGAGAATAATTGAATGGCCTTTTTTTAAGGAAATGTTATGTATATAGATATCAGTCAAGTGAAAGAAGAGGATTATACACATAGGTGAATGCACGCACACACACACACAACACAATGAGTACTGGTAACAGACATAGCAGTTGGGAAACCACATTTTCATACTGCTAATGATTAGGCATTTTCAAATTCAGCACTTCTTTCTTACTTCATCTTATTTCTTATCTGTTTCCCTCCCACTATTATTTCTCATATTGTTACTCTATTTTGTCTTTTCTGCCTAATTTTCTTCCCTTATTCCCTGCTTTCAAACAAAAACCCCCTCACACTTTCTCACTCACACTCACACACACACAATTGTTCCCTGCACTTTGTGTTCAAAGTGTGAAACCAACTATCTCAAGAAGGTAGCTCACAGTGATGCCATTCACTCAACTAGTGAGTGGCTTTCAAACTTTTGCTCATAAAACCTAAAAGAATTTTGGGGGGAATATATATATAATAAATATATAATAATATAATAAAAAATATATAAAATATTTATATACACACACACGCACACACACTTACATACATACATTCTGGGCTTTTTGTCAATTTATTGCCTCCCCTCTCCTCTAGCCCTGTCTGCTTTGCTAAAATGGAGCTGGGACCTTTAAATATTTTTTTTTCTTCATCAGCTAATACGGTATTAAGCTTTGTCAGCAGAGGGCACAGGAGGAAAACTGGGGAAGAAAAAGGGGTCCCCTTCCTGGTTTCAGTATGCTGGCTCAACAGGCTTCTGCAGAGCTCGGAGCTTCTCCAGCAGCTGGCTTCTGCGGCGCCCCGAGCCGCTCTGCCCCTCGGCCCTTGCTCCGTGGGCCGCTTCTCCCGTGCCAGGCTGCCGCAGTATGAAAGGCGTCTCCAGCCCCGGCCTCCGCAGTGCACGCCGCCTCCCTGGTGACAGGCTCCTCCAGCACAAGCGGCCTCTCCGGGGCCAGCGGCTGCCTGCGGTGCCAGGAATCAGCAGCACCTGGCAGGATGCGGCTCCCCCCTGCCACCCCCGCCCCTCGTCCACTCCAGTACTTTTGTAGTGGAATGCCTATAGTGAGACACCTCCCTCTAAACAGCCTTCCCCAGCACCCAAGAGGGGAGATTTCCAGCAAATTCCAGAAGGTGCATTTCCAGAAAGTGGCCCAGGCATGGGTCACCGCAGTGACTTCTCTGCTGTTTAGTGAGGTACAGCCCCGCCCTCTCCAGCAAGACCCAGACCTCAGCCCCGGGGAGAGGATGGTGAGGGGAGGGGCACCAAGGGGGCGCTTCGTCCTGGGCTCTCTACCTCAGCCCTAGGGGTCATGATTGCTTCTTATATTTGCTATTTCTGTATTCTTCAGAATTTCTATTTACTCCCTTCTAGCCAATCCCTCATTACCACAATCGTCTGTTAAGGGTCGTAATTCTTTAAATTATACTTTCCTGTTCAAATTACTGTGTGGTTTCTGTATCCAGATTGTGTGCTGACTGATACATACTCCCTTATATATTTTAAAGTAACCGCTAAAATTTCCTTTCAAAATTTAAATAATTGAAAAAAATTGAATTTTCTGGGGTTCTATAAATAGAGTACATGCTTAAAATATATTTTTGTCAAAACCTTGGAGCTATACATTTAGGTCATTTAATGAATGGAGAAGTCCACCCTAGAACCTCATTTGGGAAAAGTAGTCCTCTCTGTCATATCTATCAACCAAATGAAACTGTCAAAAAGAAAAAGACTTTCATTTTAAAAATTTAAATAAATATATGGATACATATCCTCATGACAACAGTCTTGCTTGAGGAGAGACCAGTAGAAAATGGATAGGCTGACAAGAGACAACAGATGGAAAGATGGATAAGCAGATAGCAGGCAGGTCGCCTGAGTCTTACCAAGACAAAATACTATTTCAATATTTTTTTACCGGTTCAATATTTTTCAATATTTTTTTTGGCCTTGCTTTCCTGGGTTTCCCCTTCAGAAGTAATGCATTCTTGAACTGTCATTTTGCTTGATGCCTTAGAGATTTTATCCCAGGACAATAAATCACAGTAAGATTTGGGATGAGTGAAAAGGTATGACATCTTCTGTAAACAGGATAATGATAGAGGAGATAGGAAGAAAGAGGGGAGCGACCACAGACTCTCAGACACATCAGTGTCAGGGAAGCATACATATAAAAGCTGAGGACCAGAAAACTGATTCCCTCAAAGCTGTCCATGCCCTGTGGCCCCTGTAAAGTCTTGGTGGACACCCAAGGTACAGTTTCTCCAGTCTGAAGACAGCAGCACCAGACCAATGAACGAATGCAATCTACAATAAAGGTTAAAGCATTTCCACCACTAAAATTGACAAGAAACCAAGGAAGGAAAAGCATACAATTTAAAAATGGGGGGAAAATAGAATAAAAATATTAAATCATATTCCTTAGAAACTTAGAAAATAAAAGCTTTCCCTATAAGAATGCTACAGGAAATTCACATATCACCTCAAATATGAAACTCCCCGAATCTCACCAGTACCTATGTTCAAACAAAGGTCTTGCTTTTCAGTATTTGTGACTCAAAATCTCACATGGGTTAAATCCTTCATTTACAGTGGTTCTGTTTCTTATTTAAAACAATAAGTTTTCCTTAGATCCATTACTTTTCTGAATCACATGATGGGGAAAGAGATGGAGAATCTTAAACAAAAGGCAAAGGGGATGTGGCCAATTTTTACCATTTGGGATATTAACAAGTTTAACATGGCTCAGCAACTATCTTAAATGTTATATCAACTATTATGACACAAGCTAAAGGTGTTGAAATATAAGGACGTGTGTTTTCTGAGAGGAAATGGGTGACAATTTGAAGGGCTGGTTTTTTTTTAACATGAAGAATAAATACATAAGAATTCAGAACAGATTCTCAACCAACACTAATGTGCAATAAGGTTTATGCAAGTTAAGAAAGGTTTTAAACTTCTAAAAAATTTCAAGGAAACTACGGTTTCCTGTTATTTCTGGAAAATCTGTAAATGCCAGTGTTTTAAAGGGGAAACATTTATGGAGAGATATTAAGTACGTTTTACATGCTACACGTATCAGATTCTTGTTTGTTCATTTCCCCTTAGAAATTTGTAATTCTGCTTCAAATAAATGACATTTACTCTCAATTAAGGCTTCTGTCTTTTCATTCCCCTAAATATGCATCCCCATGGGAAGTACAGGGCTTCCAGGATTTTTCTACACCTAGATAAATAAATTTTCGTAAAGATTTTCCTTTCCCGAATAAGATCCATAATGTACACTGTCTGAATTGACTATTTTGGTGAAAAAGTCTATATACTGCTTGTTTTATAGTAAACTATTGGGATCTTTAAAATAAAGATAATTTGTTTACATATGTATAACTATCAGTTATAATACCCACGTTACTTTCAGTACAGGTATTGCACTTCCTTGCAGAAATATGAATAATCAACTTGGTAGATATTATTCAATCCGAAGGATGCACATGAAGAACTTTTACTATGGCCCAATAAATAAATTTAGGGCCATCACTTGATAAAAGAAAAATCAATAAATATATTAACATTTCTATGCCCACCAAAATCTCTCTCATAGCTCTTCTAAGCACCATGGTTAATTATGATGAGCAAGTTAACGTCAGGTATTTCACAGATCCAAATAGTGCAAAGTCAGCCAGTCTACTGAACTGGTAATTTATCATGAAAGTCAATAATTACTTTTGTTTTGTGGAGAGAAAATAGAAATAATAGAAATAAAATTTAGTAGCATAAAGATTCTTTTTTTTAGTAGTATAAAGATTCTAATGTAAATGAGCAATAACTAGTTTGTTGCCATCTGTGATATTTCCATATCCCTTGGTCTTTAACATACTTACTTGAACAACGGAGTTCCACAAACAACACACTTATATATTCCAGGGTCTTTGTGATGTGTATATTCTCCTTCAAAGGCACTGATAAACAATAAACAGAGCATTTAAAAAAATTAAAGTTAGTATTATTTCTTATAGAATGTATTTGCTGAAAATATATTTTTCTAATAAATCTTTCAAGGGCTTTTTGTTCTAAAAGGAGAACAGAACAAACATTTGGAAATCTGAACATTACTAATATATTTCAAATCTATATAATAAAATGTACGTATAACTACTCCAAACTAGGGCAAGTTAAAAAAAAATAAATAAAAGATCAAGCCATCTAGTTATGTAATGCTTAGAAAAAAATTTTTGCTATTCAAAAAAAAAAAAACAAAATCCTTGTAATTCATATTTGCAGGGGGAAAAAAAAAAACAAACCATTACTACACAAGATTTCTGCCTACTCTACAGTGTCCAAGAGTGTATACCCAAAAATGCAGAAGGGTCCAAGACTTCAAGCGGAAGGAGTCTTATTTTGGGGTTTGAAAAGGAATATTGCAGCTTTAAGGGAATATTTTTCTAAGTTAACAATCTTAAAGGCTAGGAGGTCATTCAGCTAATACAAATCAGCTGTGCTAGCCCAACAAAAAGTCTATGTGCTCTGCAGCTTGTTTTTATTATCCTTTCACCCTCTTTATGAGGTCCAATTTTTTTATAAACAGAATTTTTAAGAATGACCTAATCTCTAGTTGTTTGTGTGCATTAAATCATTTTGCTAGTCATGTACACAACGGACGGGTAGAGGTCCTCCTGGCCTGAAGCTGAAGCCCACCACTGGCTCACTGTGTGGTGAGAGTAGACGTCAGAGATTCACCATTTGGTAAATTCAGCAAACAGTATATACTGTGACAGGAAGAGAGTGTTGCCTATTAACAAGGCCCCCATGTGTGGTAAAGAACTCTTTCAGTTCATGAATGAAAACAAGAAGTTACATCATTAATAAATTTGGATCAGAGGTAAGTTACAGCCTTATGCCAGCCTCCATGGTATAAATTAAACAACAAAATGGTTGGACCTTGGCAGGTTACCTTTGAGCTGGAATCAGCTGAGAGAGACTTTATTCACTAAAAACGTCTTGGAAGTGAACAAACTCTTTTTTCAGGACTTAGGGCGAACTTCCAAGGACCAAAGCCATGTGAGGGCAGTTATTGAAAATTTTTGACATTCCAACCACAAATGAGCCAATAAATACTTTCTCCACATGTGCTTCAAAAAGAAATTGGAGTGGGGTAGAAAGGAACTAAATTATGCTACCTTCTTTTTGCAGCCAAAACGTCTATACTTACAATGGCCACCTTCAAAATTTCAGCATCCTGGCACAGTGCCATGTCCCTCATGGTTTTGCTTACTGTGATGTCTTCCCCAAAAATGTACCTAAATCGCTATTACTTCCACACATTTTGTAGTAAACTAAAAACAGGCCCTTAATAAAAGCCTTGTGACTTTACATAAGATAGTGTTCATTAAATGGGGGAAAGAATAAATAAAACTTAGTCTTAACCTAAACAATACCATTTTCAACCTTTTCAAGGATACTAATTTGTAGATTTTAGCAAATAAGTGTAGAATTCTTTAAATTAAATGGCAAGGGAAGGATTCAGAGCCGTGGGGGATGGGGGGGTGGGAAGGCAAAGAAAACTAGTTCTTAATGACTTTTTCTTACAGCCTCTCTTACCTTTCCGTCCCTTTCTCCTGAGTGACATGGTACTGCAGGGGTGTTAGCCGCTTCCTTAGTTCCTGCTGGGAAAAGACCACCTTACAGTTCTTTTTATCCCTACATGACCCTGGAAGGAGAGAGGATATGGGAGAAGGAGTCTTTTTAGTTTGAATCCTAAATACTTGCTTTGGCTGGCCGCCACCGCCCAGCTTCTGCAGTCACTTGTCAACCACTAGACCGGTCCTTGATGCACCAAACTTATCTGAACTGCAGCTGACTAGTTCTCTCAGTTTGAAGAGAATCTTTCTCAAGATTCAGGAGCTCCCACTGGAGCACTGACAAGGTGCCACAGCCAAAGATGCCAACATGGGATGGGAACAGCTCACTGAACATTCCCAAAGATGGCAGCACATCCTCTATGTTCTCCTAACACCAGGAAATCCTTTTCTTCAAAGAAACTCAAAAAGCATAACCCTGCTTATAAACATTTACACTGTATGTATATAAGATGATGGGCATATTATGCTAAATAATAATTCCCCATTCAATAATTTTGCAACTTAGCAGAATAGCTTGAAACCACCATTCCGTTTCTATTCTGGGCCATTTAAATGGCAGCCAATTTTTTTAAACCCTAAAAATGCATTTTTCCATAACTAGGAATTTGTCCTTCTCTATGATTCTGTCAGCCACTTCACTACGTTCTGTAGAGTCCTTAAAAACAAAAGTCTTTAAAGACTGTATCTTACAATGTTAAACAGGCAGCAAGAAAGGCTTTAATAGACTCCAGAAGAAGGCTTTACACTAATGTCGATTCAATAAGTTCCAAAGAAAAGGTGAGAAAAATAGGGGGGGGGGAGACAAAGAGAAGAAGTAAAGGGAATATGATTTTACTTAGACCTACAGTCTTCTTTTTGCAAAGTATATCTAGGAAGACTTCACTGATTAAGTGTATTCAAATGGAGAAATAATTTTAATGTGATTATAATACCAATGGCAGCTTTTATTTCAACCTATACAGACTGCAGTAAAATGTTCAGACAACACCTGTTGATACGTGCTATTTTATTTTAGCTACACAAATGATTGAAAAGAAATATAACTCCGAGACAGGGCAACCCTTACTCACTGCAATAAAATTGCCTTTTTTTTTTTTTTTTTGCCACTCATCACAGTGGGAAAGGGGCCTGCAGTTGGCCCTAGGTGCAAAAATCTCTTACCATGTTTTGAAATTACTAAAAGAAAGCTTGCTTCATCCCCTGAATACTAAACTCAACTTCCTCTGAAATGAAAAGAACTGTGCTTAAAATAGAAATGCTCCCTACGTCTTTTACTGTTAAGTCACCTGATGTCACAGTATGTGAGGTCACTGAAATGAAACCAGGAAAAAAAATGACTAACCGGTTCCCGATTGTGGGATTGAAGAAGCATATCAGCTTCCAGGATCAGGGCCACCAAGACAGAGCGGCTGATTCTCGATGAGAAAATACAGAGGCAGGAAGATAGCTAACCAGAGCCAAACAGAAAAGTCACACCTTGGTGCAGGCCTGTGGGTTGTCAAACAGCGCCTCTCCTGACCTTCCACAGAGCAGACTGGCATATCGCTGATGATGTGTGGGTCTCTCATCTCAGTGGAACCCATATTACACTAGGCTTTATCCAAACACCTACTACTTACACTTTTAATCTTTTCTGAGGGGCAGATGAGAAATGTTTGTCCTGTCAGAGCAAGGCTCTCCAGACAGAGCCTGAACGCAGAACTGCTCTTTGTTACCTCTCAGTTGACTGTCATAACCGAGTTCCTGCTCTCTCCACTGTAGACTTCTTAAAAGCTATCTTTTTGTTTTTATTTCTCTATTAGTTGGAAGGGTTGTATCTCTGCTGATTTTGCCCAAAAAGGTTCATTAATTGCCAATTTAACGTGACAAAATCTCCGAGTTAAAAGTATTCTTTCCCCTGGCATGGATAATTAAAATCTGTACAATTAGTATTAAACGATTCTGTGCAAAATATTTTTGTTGATATATGTTCATTCATACAAAAAGACCAATTGTGTTCCCAAAATTGAGAGAACTAAGCTACCCATCTGTATGTCATTTAGCACAAGAGAAGCAACTGCAGGTTTAAATTACACGGTATTGGGTTGCAATTTCCTAACATTGGATGCTTTTCTGCTTTTTTACCTTGAGTCATTTACTAAGGAGTGTTCATAAAAAGTAGCTTAAAGCACAGATGCTTGCAAATCGTTTAGGCAAAGATGTTTCTCTCTTTTTCATTCTCCCTCTCTCAAAAATCTCTCTTTTCTGAAGAAAGAGAATAAAATTGTTGGTCAGTATTGACGAACCACGTTAAGTATTTGTACAGAGAGAAAAGGTAAAATTGAAAACATCTGATTCAAGTAAATACGACAAACATAAAAGCTTTCCTGGTGAATGAAGGGTATTGAGGAGACTTTATTTCATAGATTAGAAATTACTTTTGATCTAAACAGTCTTAAAAACAGACTGTTTTTCCACCACGAACCATCTCATTAACTGTGCTACAGAGACCCCGTTTTCATGGCAAGCTTTGAAAGAGTGCTGTGCTCTTTTGTCAGACTCCGTCTTATCTGGGAGGGGGATAAAGATTTCAGTCCGGCTTTCTTTGTTTGTCTTTCAAGAACCACTAAAGCAGTATTCACACAAATTTTGTAGGAATGTGCCCTATGTCACAGCCTACAAATTATTTGGTTTTGGTGCACTTAAAGGTCATCTTCCAAATTAGCAAAATTTTCCTATATCCTGGCTTTTCAACCTTAAATATAAATATTGTTTCCTACCTCTAAGTGAGGCGCTTTTTTTTTCTTTAAGAAATGCTAGTGCTTATTGAAAGTTGTCGAACTTTGTACGTTTTTATTCTCTGATTATATCATGTTCTCAAAATAATTAGGCTTTTAAAGTGTACCTAATAGCAAAAGGAAGTATATGTAGACTAGAAACAACTATTGTGATTTTATATTAAACAACCCAATGAGCAGTTAGTCAGATTTTAATAAATTTCTTGCCACATAGTTTAATAATATACTTCCTGGACAATTGAAAGCTATACTATTACGTTAGCTCTTCTAGCGTCATAACCCAAAACTGACATATATAAACACAGAAAGGCTTCTCTTTTGTCTCTGATTTCCCTTCTCCCTCTCAGACTCACTTTTCTAAAGTTATATGGTGCCACCGTTAATTTTGAAGAAATAATTTCATTTTGAAATTCTAGAATAATTCACTGGATGGTTTCCCTTCACTATCTTCACTTAGGAACTGTAATTTTCTTATTACACAGGGTAATTTAACATTAGTATTATATGACATCTGTTCAATGACCTCTAAATTGGCTTAGAAGTATGTTAGGGAAAGATTTTTCCCTTTATTTAAATGTTTAATAGAGTGCTTCGAAGGCATGAGTGTGTGTGTGGATACGTGCAACCCAAAGTATGTTTGAGATAGTAATGCTGCCATCTTGGTATCTCATAACACCAGCCCCTACAGAGTAACTTTGGTATAGATAAGATCCATCTTGAACCCCATCCAAGAGTATTTATTTACTGAAATATGCCTAAAGTCTCTTTTTATATTGACGCTTGTTCCATTGAGGCTTGCTGCCTCAAAGCCAGTATTATCTTGAAGCTCCAGTGGAAAGCTCTTGCTCTAAGTAGAAACAGACTTACAGCAAGAGTTCATGTTCCGGCTCTGCCTGCTTCCCAGTCATGTGACCTTAGGCAAGTCAGTCTCTCTGACCATGTACTGACACCCTCACAGGTCTGCTCGAAAGATCACAGCAAATCACAAAGATCTAAGTGATCTCAGCAAACACTGTCTGAATAAATGCACTATCACATTATCATTCTGATTACAGTAAATTCTGAAGTTAAAAGTGTAGTTTCAAAGGTAGCCAGGTTAACTATTTCAGTGTGCTGCAATATCATATTGGTAATCATTTTTCTATAATAATTCCCTTAGGGCACCATTTTTCTCACAAATTTTCTTTTAAAATGATTAAAATAAGAATTAAAAGAAAACTAAAATTTGAATATTTAACTATGTGCTAGGCACATTTCTAGGCATTTTTACATAACCATGTTTAATCCTCTCAATAATTCTAGGAGGTTGACATCATGCTCATTCTACAGATACAGAAACTGAGGCTCGGAGAGGTTGTACAATAACTTCCTAAGGACAAACAGTAAATAGATATATCAACTCAAACCCAGGGCTATCTGACTGTAAAGCCCATAGTCATTATATATTCTGTGAGGACAATTTATACTAGAGCTTTCTTCTTTCTTCTTAAATTATGCAATAACTTTTAGCTCAAGAACTATTGCTAACAACTTAAGATAATGAAGGAGAAGAGTAATAATCGCCACAGTACATCCAGAAAAATGAATACATTTGTCTGCTGGCCAATGTCTGTTTTCCCTGTGTTCATTCCTTCAACAGAGGGTCAGTGACAAGGTTCAAATGGGATTCGCACAAAGTCTATAAAACGTTGAAAGGCTTTTTAACTTCCTGTTAAGAAGTAAATCAGATCTGTTACCTAAGTCTTAGAACACTTTTAAGTCATAAATCTTACATTTCATTGTGAAAAATCAAAACAAAACAAGACCTAAAGATCCCGTAACTTTAGTTTTGGTTCTAGGATCAGAAAAAACTGAAACTATGAAATATTTTCCCAAGATAATAAATAAATAAAAGATGACAAGACCATCTTGTTTTGCTTTGAGTTTAGTGGGTTTAAACAGTAAAATTCATGTTGAAATGGCTTGCTACTATATTTCAAAGTGGTATGCTAGAATTTTCATTACCACTTTGAATTTTCAGTTGGTTATTAGTCTGTCATATTGGAAAGCTGAACACTATCCAGATATGATAGTGTTAGAAATTTCTAAATAACTGGGCATTTATAAAAGCCAAATCTAGTCCACTTTTAGAATAGCATGTAAAATGTATTCCATGAACCGTTTTTTCATATATGTTTGTTTGTTTTGCATTCCAGTAATTCAATAAAGGTTTGAAAAAAAAATGCCAAGCACGAGGAAGAAAAGCTTTCATGCCTGTAGAAGCATACCCAATTCTGATTTTTCTCTCAAAGTAGACCTACATAGGAAAAACATTCCCAAGATTAACATGCAATCAGATGTCATGACACTTTTGCCTCAATACTGTAGCTTCCATGAAACTAGGGTTGCAGGGCTTACTTACAGGACCATTGATCCAACATTTTTTTCTTACTGTTTTCTAAAGGCAACAAAAGTGTTGAAGGTTTACAGAGTGCCAGGTACTGTGCTAAGTGAAATATAGTCATTCATTCCTTCAAGTAATTATTGAGTACCTATTATATGCTGGCATTATTCTAAGTACTTAGGATATACAAGTAAAACAAAGATCCTGCTTTCATGGAGCTCCTCCGAAAGCAGCAGGGGTAGGGGAAGACAGAAAAAACACAATGAAAATAAGTAAATTAGGTAGCCTCTTAGAAGGTAACAAGTACACAGGAAGGAAAAAGGCAAAACTGAGCAGAGCAAAGAAGATTCGGAATGCTAGAAGTTAAGGGCTGTAACCTTAAATATGGTCAAAGTAGGGCTCACTGAGAAGACGACATTGGACAAAGCCCTGAAGCTAGAGAGGAAGTTGGTTGTACTGATATCCAAAAGAGGTGCTTTCTAAACACACAGAGGACATGGCCAGTGCAAGAGATGAGTACACTAAGTTCACGCCCCAGTGCTCGTAGAGACAGAGACAGGGAACTGCAACACGCGTGCCAAAACCTGAGCAACACGCGTGCCAAAACCTGAACGTGAATGGGGCAGAAAGCAACAATTTAAACATGCGAAGAATAGGTTTTTAAACCAGGAAATTTATAATTATATATCTTAGTACAGACATTGTCTGGCATTACTTTTTAACTCCCAAGAGAAATGTTAGGGAATATCCTTTTAGCAATGTGCTATCCTCAAAATAGCTCTCAGAGAGTATCTGACTGGCTGAACTTTGAACCCAGAATCAGAGTGCAGTCCCTGCTAACTTGCTCTGTGTAATTAATGTCATCCCTTTCAGACTATAGATTATCATTCCCAACCTGGAGTCATGTGTAATTACAGAGGATACTCAATAGATGTTTTTCAGTGATAAATTTTTGATGGACCCAGAGAGCAAAATCCTTTGGCCAAATGGGTGTTTTTACCCTTCTGGAACAAGCCAGTCACTCTTCCCTGCAGAGTGCTCTTGTAAGTGAAGTCAGGGAATATTCATAACTAAAGAAAGTTTAAAATTTGTACCTCAACCTGGTTTCCATGTTTTAAAAACATTCTTAGTTTTTACATTTAGGTTCAATTTCACTTCATTCATCCTCCAAGTCCTAAATATAACACAAAGAAAATAAAACTCCAGGTCTTAGGAACCAGAAAGCAAGACAACTGTTTCTTCCTAAACATTTTTTTTCTTTTCTCTATGTGAGAAAAATCATATCTTTGTCATAGTAATTATCCCATTTCAGGACTTCTCACTGTTTTTCTATTCACATAAGACTGTTGTACAGATCAGTTTCAGTTATATTCTATTGATGCATGCACAGAGTTCTAATTAACATCAGTGGACATTAGAAGCATGCCAAGGCAACATACCATTTTAAACTTTTTGAATTAAACAAGACCATATGTTTTAGTGGAGCATAGTTGAATGATAAAATTGGTCTCTGGTTTCCATACTGAAGGTTTGAATAGATAAACTGAGAAAATACTTGCAAGCAAATTTTCTTTCCAAGTCTACATACCTGAATAAATTCACCCCTACTCTGATAACTCCTTTCTTCTGTATACCCTTAGTACTAGTGCATTTACTCTGTGAGGTACTATTTACATGGGCTAGAATAGCATTTTGCAATTATTCTCAAATGTCTTCAGTTGTTTCCACTTTATTTTCTCAGATTATAAATTCTTTGACAACATAAACTGTTGAGCCTCATATTAATTCATACATCCTACAACTAGTGATTAAAAATCTACAGTGAATCAAGAACTATGATGAGCTCTGGAAAGTTAAAAACGAGTAAGTCAAGGTTCCTATCCTAAGACAGCACACATTCTAGCAGGAAAGATGTAAGAAAAGCAGTCAAAACAATGTGCAGTCACATAGTAAAAGTATATGCAAAATTTTATGTATGGAACATTAACATTAACACTGAAGACATTAATATTCTCAAACTTTGCCCATCTAGATTGACGAGGTCCAGCTGTAAGTGGGATATGGAAAACTCACATAATTTGTAGAAACAGCATCTATAGGCTCAGAGGGTTAGAGAAGATTCAAATAGGGAAGAGAACTTCATCTAGAAAGCTGAGATGTAGTGTGATCAAATGTGTACAATGTCAAGAAGGTCAAGTATCCAGCTCTGATGAAGGGAATGCAAATGGTCTTCCATGTAAGTGATATCGGCTAACTTACCAAAGTAAAAACAGCCAGGATAAAGTTATGGATTTAGATTTGGAAGAGGAGAAATTGTGGAGCGGAGAAATAAGGCAGTTTTAATATTAAGGGGAATGTGTGCAAGCATTTTCTCACTGGAAGTCAATGGGAATACACTTATTTCCCACAACATCCGAAGCCTATTAATATGGTTTAAAATTCTAACCTTTAATAGTAAGTTCTCGTAAGTAGGGAGACATGACTTTCTTGATAGGAGACGTGGAGAGGTTTATCACTACATGTATCCTTGTGAAACATTCACCTGAATGACTCTGTAAGATAGAAACCACATTTTGCATTTCTATCTTTTACTTGTGTGCCACAAGTAAATTTTTAATTGTTGAAGTCATGTGTAGCAATAATTTTATCAACATTCTTTAAGTATCTAAAAGAACTAGAGTACTTTATCAACTCTTCAGAATGTAATGCAAATACCAATAGCAGTGATTTTTACATTAATGTGGACCATAAAGCCTAAGTTTAGGGAAATATTTAAAATATGTCTTGATGCAAAAAGCATTTACTTGCTTGCAAAGCATATGAGTAAAAAGAGAATTTTTAAAGGCACTGCGATCATCAAGTGACAGTAGTGGAAGAGAAAGTCACTTAACTTCAAGTCTATCTGATTGCATGTGAAATGTCTGACAAAGTTGGAGTTCCCTGTTTTTAATTTTTTTTTTTCCTAGTATGGGTCTTCACTAGAACATCATGGCCCATTCAGGGAAAGAAAAAAAAAATTAAAAGCAGACAGGCTCATTTCCATTCTACATTTCACATGCAATCAAAAAGACTTGCAAAAAATAGCTTGCTCTCCCATCCTGCCTCACCCCCTTAGGAGCACAGACTGAAGGGAAGATGAGGGATAACCACCCACAAAAAGAAGGATAGGATCCCTCACTTAGGGATGCAGAATTTTGTTTAAATGTAACATTAAGAATACTTTACTAGAAAGAAAATAAAATTTATATTGTCTAAGAGCTCAGCTTTGTAAATTTCCAAAATTACATTATCTCCCAAATCAAATTTAAAATCTAAATTAATTCTAAAACAATGGGCAGAAAACAAATCTGCAATTGCCACTCAATGAATAGCTAAATTTGAGTCCATATGTTCCAGAAAAATTTGAAAGATTCTGGAGGAAAAAAAGTAAAAATTTTTACATTTCTCTTTATCACCCAGACAACTAAAAAAAAGCATAGGGCTTCTCCTGAATTATTCAATATTTCCTTGAAAGACAGGGTACATACATATCTTGGTTACCTTTGCACTCCCAGCACCTAGCAATGTGCCGGGGCAAGAGTAAGTACTATGTAAGTATACGCTGTATTTAAATATTTATTCAACTCCCCATTTTAATTATTTGTATTTAAATTTTTTTCTGAAAAGATGTTTTCTGAATGATGCCTTTGGCTATGTTTCTTGGAATTTAATTTAAAAACTGCAACAATAGGGGCACCTGGCTGCCTCAGTTGATGGAGCATGTGACTCTTGATCTCAGGGTTGTAAGTTCAAGCCCCACTTTGGGTGTAGAGATTACTTAAAAAAATAAAATCTTAAAAAAAATTGCAACATTAATATTCTAAATCAGTGAAATTAAAAAAAAGAATAATTGATGATAGATTTTTTCTTTTATTACTATTCTGAATCGTCTCTTGAGTTGCACACTCAAATCTTCTATTATAGGCTAGTATTCCATTAAATCTCTGGATTTAAGACTGAGAGATTACCTAATCCAGCATTCCCCAAAATGTTATCTATAAAACACTGGCTCTAAAAAACAAAAAATGCTAACAGGTTGTTCTTGGGGGGGTGGGGGGCGGGGGCGGGTAGAGGGTTGGCAAGAATAAATTTCCACAGTCAAACCATATTGGAAAAATCAAGGTTACATGGGTTTTTTTAATGAAGATCTTCTCAGAGATTTTCTTAATATTGATGTGCATTACTAAATGTGGTATTTTGACACACGATTATTTTATGCTCCACTAGAAAAGTAAAAAGAGCTGCCAATGACACATTTTCTCACACAATGGTTTAAACTGTGTCCTCATTACCAAGATGATAAAATGTAAAAACAGAACTTATAAAATATGGTAGTATGCAGTTTTTCAATTTGACAATGGGATCAGTTTTACAGGGTATTAATTAGTGTTCCTCAGATTATAATTTGGGAAATGAGGAACTTCTAGTCCAAAGCTCTCATGAGTAAACCAAGGCCTAACAAAGTTACTTGACATGGTCACACACCTGGTTAATGAGAGCCAGGCTCTCTTGTCTGCCGCGTTCCTACTTTAATTTATTCATTCATTACATTTCTTTCTTGAACTCATGCTTTGTTGTGCTTTAACATGCCTATCTTTTACTAACCCATGTGCTCACGGTCCATTCCCACCCCCATGCCGCCATCCCCCACCCCTATCACTTCCTGCTAATTACATCTACACATTCCTTCAATATCCTTCAGAAGAACTGTCATTGCTTCAGATCCTATTCCAAGAACCAGTCTGCCATTCTGTGCAGAAAGAAGCACAGTGCTTCTCACTTCTTTTACTCCCTCCCACCATAGGGAAGCAAAGGAGGAAGTGTTTACGTAGAATCATAAAACTGTCAAGTATATAACTTCATCTTATAGATAACAAAACGACTCAGTCCCAAAGTGGCCATCTTTCTCACCAGGATATACATTCCTTAAAAACAATGGCCACATTATTTACAATGTGGCATTATATTGATACATAAGAGGATGCTATTTATTTACACCCATTCATTCATTCCACAAATATTTACTGAACACCTATTATGTGACAGACAAAATTCTAGTTGCTGAGATGTAGTAGTGAACTCAAGAGGCAAAAAAAAAAAAAAAAAAACTGCCTTTTTGGAGCTTACTTTGCAGGAACCAAGGATTTTCCTACATTAGAAATAGATTTTGGCCAATCAAACCCATCACCTTTCCCAGACATATTTAATGTCCCACGCCCTCCTTTTATAATTTTTCCAGCTTATTCCCCCTTAAAGTGGCACAGAATAAATTTCTGGGAAATGTGAGATAATGTTAATACCTGAGGGTTATATCTAACTGTGAAAGATTCGACAAGATTGTTATGTCATTCTTAGTTTACAGATGAAGAACAGGAATAAAAGGCATAAAACAGATTCATTGGGCCAGAAAGCAAGTTGGTAGTAGAAACAAGCTAGTAAATACAGACTAAGCTTCCAATCTGTTTCTTCATCAATACCACTAATAGGACAGTAAGCTCTGAAACAATGTTACCTAAATTTGAACAAGAACTATTAAAATATTAATCAAAATGGAACATAACACGAAAGCTGTCTCATTCTGTGGTCAAAATGCACTTCTACAACAAAACAAAATCTTGAAAACTATAGCTATAGAATTTTGGATTTTCTTTGCTTACTTAAAATTCAAATAATCTAATGATTTAAATTAGCACTCCATTCTTTACTTGCAATTATGTGGCTGAATATGATAAATATATCTAGTGTTGAAGGAAATGCTTATCATAGTAGTTGAATAAATTTAAATTCTATAAATGTATAGCTCTTATAAATCACCTAAATAACTGATATCTTTGTCATTCCCTAGTATATTTTTTATGACATACATTTTAAGTGGCTAATACAAGTGCAAGTATACTAAATGTAAAAAAAGAAAAAAATAGGGAATTGAAATAAATGAATGGAAATTTTAAATTTTTAAATAAATGGTTGATTTTAAATGCAAAGGCACAGAAAGTAATTAGAAATAATTTGCCATTGCATCTCAGTAAAATCTTTTTTAAAGCATTTTAAATTAAAATGTATCTAGCAAAAGCAGCAATGAGAAATTTAACCTCTAAACAAAATGTTTAGGATGAAGCTACAAACTGGAAAAGACTGACAATGACAATTCATCAAGTATCTGGCCTCAATATTAGTGAGTCTTTGTGAACTGCCATACAGGCCTCATTTCTTCATTAAACATGTTCATTGAGAGCAAAAGGTGGCTCAGGCTTGTTTGAATAAATCCTTCTATATGATCTGACAGGTAACATTCTTGTGAGCATGTTTAGATAGATAAACATCTAATAACTCTACTTATAAGATTCCTCAGAAGTCCATATTGTCTAGATAATCTAACCCTGCAGTATTATCATTTGTTTTCAGAACTCATAATACGTTTTATATTCTTTACAGTCACTGTTAGTTAGTTGACCAGTGAGTTTCTCAGACTAAAATTTGTTTTATCTTTTGTTCATGCCCATTTTTATCTCTGTTGCTACTAGGTGTTGCTACATATTTTATAATTATTAATGTATATATGAAGAATTTATTCCATACTTAATAAAAAATTAACAAAATCCACATTTAACAAACCATATGCCCAACACCTTATTCATACAGATGTATTGTTCTATAATAATTTAGCCTTGTGCACAAATAATTTTTAAAACTCATATGGTAGGTAATTAGATGTCATACAGCAAGTTTTCAACATTAACATTAAAACTTTATTATATCATAGCGCTACTAAACATTTTGTTTTAGAAAAAATATAGCTGCATCAGAGTACTCATTAATCAACATTTTAAATATAATTTTTCTTAGTTTCTAAAAATATCTTAATTCATGCATAACAATCAACATGTTAAACTAATAACATTTTCAAGATTCTATAAAAATTTGAAACACAGCAAAACAAAATGTGAAATTTTCTTTCATTCTTGGGTGGTCTGCTGAAGAAAATTTAGTTGCATATAATGCTATAAATTACTGTTAAATCAGCTATTTGGATTTAAGATAAGTTAATTTATGAAAACTTGTTTTAGTTTATAGAAAGTCTACACATGAAAGACAATTTCGATGAGATGTCCAAGCATAAGGGACTTGGAATCCTATTGAAAATGGAAAAAGGTTTTGCACTCTACAAATATTGTTTGAACATAATATAAGCAGAAAAACTTGTGGTTTGTAAATCCATATGTTCTTAACTGGATGTTCTTTACATACTTTTGTTTAAGTTTTCACAATGCACCTATGTGCTAATGATATCAGTACACTTGCATGCTGTGAAAGAACGCAAATCTAGTGCCATCTACCGGAAAAAGTGGGTACAATTCAATCAATTAATTACAAATTATTTTGTGAATTATGTGAGTTGGAATTTGTATGTCTATTTTTTAAATATTATGTTTCTTTAAAAAAAAATCTCCCCTAAAGCATTTTTAATATAATCAAAGAAGTTAGGTAAGATGAGCATGTAAGACAATGGTGAAACTGAAAAATGGCGGGCGTTAATCTAAACACGTGGGAGAGAATTCCATTGGTGGTATCAATAAAGAAATCAGATATACCATGTTCTAATCAGTTTTTATGTTGGTATCATGTATATTGTTTAGAACACAGGTTCTAAACCTGTGGTCAAAGAACCCTCCCTTAAGGATTTCAGAATATCTAACAAAAAAAAATGAAATTATATGAAAAATTGTGTGTAGGTTCACAGATGTACTTTCTGGGGGAGGAGAGTCATAACTTTTATCAAAGAATCATGGAGATGATTCATCTTTTCATAACCCTAAAAGGTTAAAAAATAAAACTGGCATAGAAAGCCAATCTATGCAGTAGATGAACAGCAAGCATACTGATGACCTCAAGTCTTTTTTTAAAAAGGGTAAATAAACATAACATCGGATGCCATTAATGAGCTGTTGCCAGCTCTAACTTGGATAGTATTCTTACTTATGCATGTTGCTTTGGTGCATGTCTGCTGTAGTTCCTCTCTACAAATGGAAAATTTAAAGCATAACAAACAACATTAACTTGCTCCAGAGAAAAGTGATCAAAAGAGCCGGAATTCTTAATTCTCATAATAAGCATAATATGTACTTATTCCCTTCCTCAGACAGTTTATCTACCACTAAAACTCAAACTGTTTGAGAGAAAAAGTAAAAGCATGTATGGATAATACACAATGAATCCATGTTACCACTTTTTTTGCTCTTTGTTTAGCTACAATGTGTTTTATACCTACTATATCAACTGTATTGTATTAAATGCAACAAAGTGAGAAAAGAGAAAAGAAACAGTTTTTCATAATATATTCAAAAGGCAACCAAACCATGAAATTTACTTTTAATCTTCCCATGTAAAAGAGTCTCAAATAAATGTGTATTCTGTTATAGCTATCACTTCACCTACATGTAAACTTTCCAAATGTTTATTCATTCATTTAACAAATATTTATTAAGTGCCAGGCATTGTGCTAAGCTCTGGAGAGTTCTAGTTATACAGATGATATTCTATGACTTGCAAACACCATTTGCAAAATATCTCTCTTTAAGACTTCTAATTTCTACATTAGAATATTTATGATATTTTTACGAACTACATAACCGCCGTGTGGCTCTTCAATTCATGGTGATTGTTAAATACGCCAATGAAGTCAAGTAACAACCACATATTATGCGTACGATGTTAGAGAAAAGTATAATTTATCACTGTAATTAGTACTATTTAGACAAATACTCTCACTTGGCTGAAAGCTACCATGCTATCTAGTCTAAGCTACAATTAGACTTAATTTTTATCAAGCACTGAAACTATGTATAAAATTGTGCTTCCTAACCCCTCCTCAGATAATGCTTCAGTCTTGATATAGTGGTAAGGAATTCTAATGTTCAAACGTGGAAAAGATTTCTGTCCTCCCACCACAACCTAGCAGATTTTTCTATAAATTCCCAGCCATTAGTTAGTACTGAGTTTCCAGATTTAACTAAGCCAGAGCCAAAAGTAAAAACAACAGTTAATAAAATCACAGAATCTCAGAACTGAATAGATGATCTAATTTGAATTCTTCGTTTTAAGATAAAGAGTGAGATCTGAAGAGGTTTACAGTCATGTTCATGGTCACACAAGTTAATGATAGGGCTGTGGTTGGTTTTCTGACTCCTACCCCAGCACTCTTTTAATACAAAATGAAACTGTTATAGGAAATTAAGAAAAAATTCTGAGGGAGAAAGAAATTACCTTTAATTACAAACATGAGTGAACCATAACTCAGGTGCACTTAATAAGCTCTAAATTAAAATTATGCTTTATTTAAAAATAAGTAAAGGAAGTCAAAGCTGAAAAATGATAGGTCACTCTTTTGGGATATGGCCTCCATTCAGGTCAATCCAGTTATAATCAATTTTAAGAGCCTGTTTCAATTATTTTTTAGTTCTGGAATTATTTTGTATTGAATAATACCTGAAATTAGTAGGGTACTGGCTAAGGGAGCAGAAATCTTTTTGATTTACAGAGATTTTTTTGCTGTAATGGGTTTTGACCAGGGAACGGTAAATTAAAGCAAGACTCCAGACTTTCACCTTAATTTCCTGTATCTCCAATTTTGACCTCTTCCCTCCTACTTATACGAAGTAATAGGGACTAACATTCCCACTTCAACTTCACTTTTATTTTTCAAAATATAGTTTGTTTCATTACTGTTGAACTTAATTTCTTCAACATTCCTGTATTTCTAAGAATACAATTCTCTTAGATAAATGGATGGTAGTGATTTTACTAATACTCAAGTCATAGAGTATGTAAATGCTGGAAAGACTGACTTTCATAACGCTTTAAAAAGTAAGTGGTGCTTTAATGACTAAGGCATTATGGAATACTATTCTAGCCAATTCATCTATTCATCAAATTAAAATGGATTTGCAATCCAGAAAGACAGACACTTTGGCTTCCATCAGTACTGGATAGTTAGAATAAAAAAAACATGTATATTTATAGGACTTGAATTCTGGTTCGGCAGGATGTATAAGTAAAAGGAAGAGATAAAAACAACAGATTGAGATGATTATTTCTCAAACAGAAAGTGCATTTGTGGTTCCTATTAAAGTGAAAATAGTTAAATGAAAGGACATATTTATATGTTCCTTAAAAGTCTATTGTACTAGGAAAATACAAAGATGATAGATGATAGATAGAAGAAAGGAAGAAAGGAAGGAAGGAAGGAAGGAAGGAAGGAAGGAAGGAAGGAAGGAAGGAAGGAAGGAAGGAAGGAAGGAAGGAAGGAAAGAAGGAAGGAAGGAAGGAAGGAAGGAAGGAAGGAAGGAAGGAAGGAAGGAAGATCTATAGTGAACTCAGTGAACATTTATATATGGTGCTTACTAAATCTCAGCCATTGTTCTATGCACTTTACACATCCTAAGCTATTTCACCCCCACAGCCACATTTCAGTTGACTATTATTATTAACTCCCATATTACAAACAAGGAAGCGAAGCTAACAGCTAATTAAGTAGCAAAACCAGACTTCAAATTCAGTCAAACCCCAGAATCTGTATTTTTAAGCACTATGCAGTAATGGCTACTGCTTAGGAATTATCAGCTTTGTTGAATTTATCTTTGAATCATTTTGATACCAAAATTTAAAGATACTTATATCTCAATTAAACAATTTCATTATGAAATGCTTCAATTCCATGATTCTAATATCTTGAAGAATACACCATTAATTTATTTATTTATTAATAAGGTGTCTCTGTAAATACTTAGGCTCCTCTGTGTATAGAAAATTCATGTTACAGAACACTACTGGTATTCTCACACTTTGGGGCTTTTTTCAGTGGAAAACATGGTTATGTATAAACTATATAACTTTCATACTCCCATTGTCATATATAGTATATACTTCGGAAAAAGTTCCACATGATACAGGGACTACATTGATTGATGTTCTCCCTCAAGCTCATATACAATTCAGCAGGTAAATCTTGTCAGTTCTACAACCTAAAAATCTCTCAAATCCATCTTCCTTCTTTTTTTGTTTTGTTTTGTTTATTTGTTTTTGAGAGAGCGCGAGAGCAGGGGAGGGGCACAAGGAGAGGGAAAGAGAGAGTCCCAAGCAGACTCCCCACTCAGCGCAGAGCCCGACACAGGGCTCAGTCTCAAGACCCTGAGATCATGACTTGATCTGAAATCAAGAGTCAGGTACTTAACTGACTGAGCCACCCAGTTGCCCCCATCCCCCTTCTTTCCAAACCTACTGTAATTACCACTGCTAAGACTCAGGATCTCATGAGTCCCTCCAGCCTCAAACTCCTCCAGTGTTCTCTGCGGGGGCACTGCAGGGGCATGGCTGGCTCAGGGAGGCAAAAGAACTGAAAGAGTCATGCATTAAGCTTCATTAGCCTCTCAAGTCATCACAAATAGATACAAAATCTATTTAAAACAAACAAACAGACGTTTACTACTCAAATACCGCTTCAAGACAAAGGTCTTAGCTACCCTTCGAATCAAGCTGCCACCTCAGCCTTCTCATAGAAACATCTGGAACCAGCACTGACCTTCCACCATACTAACTCAATAATCCCTACAAAATGCAAATCAAGTCATGTTATTTCCCCTGCTTCCCTTCCCTAAGACTTAAGTTCCTTAAAACATCATACAAGGCCTTCCATGATTGGGCTACCTTCCTGCCTCGCCTCTTGCACTTGCCCCGGCCCACCCACGCTCTCCGTATTCAATAACCTGCCTCTCGCCGAACACACCTTGCTCTTTCAGGCCTTCATGTCTTGCCCCTGCTACTCCAAAGCCTAGAATTGTCCTTCCCACTCCTCGGCTAACTGATGTTCATAGGTTGAGGTTCAGCTTAAAAACTATATCCCCCATACAGTCCTCCTTTAAACCTCAGAGACCTTTCCTCCTTTAGAAAAATTTTGCTCCTAACCCAAGGGCTAGGGCCATCCTTCTCTTAATTCCCCTAACACCCCAGGTACAAACACCACTTACTTAGTCCTGTCACCATAAGGTTCAACGGTCCTCACACGATGCCACTTCCACCTTTTGCTAGTGAAAGAAATCAGCCTGATCTTGTTCATCATTGTAGCCTCACTGCTTCACACGATGCCTGGCACACATAGTTAATATTCAATGAATGTTTAATGAGCTGGAATTAAATTCTCTATACAATATAGTAATAGAGACATATACATTAATGGAAAATATAAATAATATTGAAAATAATGTTCACAGAAAATATCTGACCATTGTGATTTTCATAATAAAATTAAAATATTAACTTTACACTATAGTCACATACTGAAATTTTGGACTTTCATGCTTCACTTGTGTACATCCATAGAATCACATTTTTTAAAATATAGTGGTTCTAAATTAAGAACCAGTTGACACGATTTTGTTTATTTCATCATTTCTTTTTAACTATAATAAATAAGTAACTTTATTATACTAAAGTTGTTCATTTTCATTTTTCCTTTCCCAAAGTAATGGCCACATGTGGAATGAAAAGCATTTTCATTATCCTGAACAAGATGAATATCCTGTTTGTGTGATTTGGGGCAGTTTCTTATGAAGACTGCCAGCCTCTTATGAACATTATGATTTTCAGATGTGTAGTGTGCATTAAAGAACAAGAAGATATCATGAAATATTAATGACAATTACAGACTGAGCAAAGAAACTGGACAATGTTTCCAAGGGTTATAAGGACTGTGGAAATGAATGTTATTCAAAGTAGAGTGGTGATTTATAACCGATTTCCGTCTTCAAATTAGGGCCCAAGTGAAAGAAAACGGAATTTAGCAAAGCATTCTGGTGTATCATTTCCTGCAGCAGAAACACCCCCCAGACCAGTGCCCTCACTATGTACAGGACAAGAAGCAGCAACCTGAGGGAAGCCCACAGGCTCGCAGGGCTACTGGCTGGCTCTTTGTCACCAAATGCAGCAGGTTGAATGCAGACATCACTGTGATATCTTCACCAACAGAACGAGAGGCAAAGAACAGGGGCAAGAGCTGAGTAGGAGAAAAAAGAAAACAAAAACAAATTAAAACATCACAAATGTTAAACACATTCATTGCACAATTGATGGTTACAGTTTTATCTGGAACTGAACCCATACACACAGTGGTAATAAATTGCAAATGCCTATTTTTTAGATGGTGAGCTTACTTTCAACCCAGACTTATTTATATCTTATGAATAAAATACACATGATATAAAAGTGTAATCTGTGAACACACTTTGCAAGAGGTCAGAAAAGAGACGAAGTTTAAAACATTTGAAAAGAATTAGCATTTATGGAGTGAGTTCGTACCATGTGACAGGAACTGTCTGGGGCCCAATATACACATTGTATCATTTAATTCTTACAATAAACCTATGAGGTAGGTTTTATCCCCCAATAATATGTGAGGAATGGAGGCTCAAAGGTCCAAGGGCACAAAGCAAATAACCAGTGGAAAAAGGATTAGAAAACCCTGTTAAATCTCACTGCAAAGCCATGTTCTTTCCTTACACCATGCTGCCTCCTTCCAGCAATTATTTGTAAATCTCCCTCCCTGGAGAAGACTATAAAATATTGGAAGATTAAGAGATGCCTTTTGTTAGTTTTTTTCTTTTTAATAGAGAACCAAGTAACCTACAGACAACTAGGAGACTTCACTTTAGAAAGTGTTAAGTTTGAGCAAAGCATAGCAAATATGAATTTTAATTCAATTTTATCATTTATAATTTCAAGGTCAATTCTGTGAATAATTTTAAAACTTAACTTTAAAAAGGGTAAAAATATTTTTAAAGGTTTTGGAAATGAATCTACATGGAAGAATCTCAAAATTATGTGTGTTAAACTTCAGAGAAAAGTTCAGTTAGGATTTTCTTAAAGTTTTGTACAATCTTTCAATTGCTAAAGATTAACTTCAAATGAAGATGGAAAAAACTAGGCTAATACTTTAAATAATTTATTTTAAATTGGCATTATAAGTGAACCTTAATCACTACATGTCCAAAAATGGATGTAAAATGAATGTCTTATTCATTTCCTGGCCCTCATCCCCCCAGAATAAAAGTCTGTTCCTGGTCTCTTCTGACATCCTTAAAGAACAAACACATAATAAACAGTAATATATTTTACCAAATCACTCTGGAGTACATCTGACAGAAATCTGCTTATATTAACATACCTGAACTCTGACTTCTCCAAACTAAACTCACTACAAAACTAAAACATTTTTGTGTTACCAACTAGAAACAAAAGGGAGGAAGAGGGAAGGTAACTATCACAATGCACAGCTGAAAAGAACCATTAAACATAAATAAACATGTCATTTTCACGAGTGACTGCAGAGCAGGGAAAAGAGCATTCCTTTGGAGCAGACTACTGACTAATAAAAGATCAAAGGTCTATACCTAACAACACTATAAATAAAAATGTATTTTTTTTCCTGGTGACCTTCTCTGAGAGGAATAAAGTGTGCACGATAAATGTAATTACTTAGCAAAGCTGCAGCCTCATTGTGCTCCCACAGCTGACCATAAAACGTCTTCCTATTCTGTTTCATCAACTGCTGTACCAGGCGGCCTGCGCGCCTACCGATGGCCTCAGCCATCTGGCTTGTGTCAAAGCCAGCACACAGGAAGAAAGGGAGTGATGTCACTCTGCAGGTCAGGCAAAGAACAAAGATGCATTCTACAATTAAAAGCTGAGGGCCTCAAATACCAGGGGCCCTCCAGCGTGATATGACTAGTGTGATTTAATGTCCAGGCTCTTGCATTTATTTCTACCCAAATAGCCAGGGCTCCATCTAGTGGCAAATTAGTTTTGCCCAGTTTTCTTTAAAAGAGAACCCATAAACTGTTACTTAGCACCAAGAAAGTGCAGCAACTAAAATGATCGGTAATTTTAGAGCAGTCTAGTCTTTTTACACTGAAGAATGCAAAAAGCATGATTCATCACAATGGTCTCTATTTTAAAATCCTGCAAAGCACACATTTCACAGGCTAGGATTTGATATAGCCCTAATTTTTTTAATGTCTTAATCCTAATGATAGCAGAAAAAGCAGCTAGTTTTGCAAAATGCATGTAAAGTGACATTACTTACACACTACTCTGAAAATATGTCACTAAAATGTAAAGTGAAAAACAGTTCTAAAAAATGGACGCATGCATCTGGACACCTTGGTGAAATCCAACACATAATCTTATCCATCAGTGGAACAAAAGAATCACAGTTATTAATATGACTCTAACATGTGAAGCCAAGAGCAACACTTCTCTAGAATAGAAAAAGAAATATCTTTATGCTGAAATGATTTAACACAATTTTTAATGTTTTCCACTTCCATTTGCGATAAATGAAATTAAACATTTTGACAAAGTGATCTAAAATACAGAACATATTTGCACAAAAGATGGGCTATCACAGTGGATGTGTGTGAGCTCTGGGGTCAGATGCCCTGGGTGGTAACCCTGGCCCTGCCCCTAACTAGTTGTGTTACCTTGGACAAACTGCTTACCCCCTCAGTGCCTCAGTTCCCTCAACTCTAAAATAAATGAATTGGTAAAAAGTACTTGGAACAACTCCTTGCACATAGTATATGCTCAGCAAATATTAGCTATTATTATTATTTACATGTACAAATATTTGCTATATTTTAAAATTATATGAATTAGATATTTCTAACAGTCCATTTACACTCAATCCTATTTAGAGTCTCCAAAGACAGAATCTTTTTTAGGCCACAAAACTTACTACTCTTTGATGTGTTTCCACAGTAAATTATCACCCTAACAAAAATGGTAGGATAAAGATATCCTAAGGATAACTGTTGATGAAAGCCTTAGCATGTGGCAGGGACTATCCTAAATACTTCAGTTTATTAGCTCTTTAAAGCCTGGAGGCCTTATGAGATGCATACTATCATTTTCCATTTTTAGATGTAAAGACTGAGGCATAGCCAGGTTAAGTAATTTGACTAAAATCCTAGAGCCACTGAGGACCAGGGCCCTTACGTAACTGGACTGAATGATAATTAATAGATTTGTTTGTTTAAGAGTCTGGTACAGCTTTATTATAGTTTTTATTTTACCACACTAGTTCAGTGCATAATAACCTGCCAGAAACACAGAATTCACTTGACATATGCTCTGAGCACCAAGATAATAGAATATGCTGAAGAAAAACCTTGGGTCACACCCAGCGAGGCTCTCCTCCCTCCCTGGGGGATCCGGACGGAGCACCAGCTCTCAAGAGTTGCTGAAGTGGATTTAATAGATTTGAACAAAGGCCATCGAGCTCCAGGACCAGTGCTCTGGACCATGACACAACTGGCAATGAAGAGCCTGAGGCTGGACCAACTCACTCTAAATACTCTGACTCTTTGTTTCCCTACTAGATAAAGTGACTGATAACAAACATTTAATAAGGATTCAATTAATTCAAGAAGATTATTTGAAGTTTGTCTCCCTTGACACTAAGAGAAAAAAGTAAGGAGTTAAGGAAGAAAAAAGTCTGAGACATTCTCAGATTTCTAGATTTGCTCTTTCTGTTCCACCAGATGCAACTTCCCTTTCTCTTTCACTTTCAAAATTTTTCTCTAAACTCCTTGGATACACCTTTAGGACATTTCCTAAAGATGCCTAGAATTGACTCCATTTGAATATACCAAAGCTTCAATATGTTGATAATATAGTACTTTTGAGGCCAAAAAACCCAACAGCTACACACCCCCGCCATGGCCCCCCCACAAAATTCAAGTTTCGATTTGGCAGCTTTCTTCCTTTTATACTCCCTGAGCCGCTTGGGTGAGAACCCTAGCCAGAAACCATCCTAGTCCAAAAAAGAGGCAAGAGAAGCACATGCATCTGAGGACTGACAATCTTTGAGGAAAGAATTAGCATTAAACACCCTGTAGAAATTAGCCCTGAGTGAGAACCACTCAGAAAATCTCTAATTCTCCGAATTTATCCTCAACTTCCTCACTTTTGTATTTGAAGCAAATAATTGCATAGCGGAGTAACATTTATAAATAATCAACATGTTATGTTTTTAATGCCAGACACATGTCCTATGCATCTTTTTCATTTCCCAGAATATCTAGTACATCATTTTGGAAATAATCTGGTGTTTTAAAACACTGGTTGAACAACACCTAATGAGCAGTAACACAGTATGTATTAAGAATAGAATTAGATTGGGGCGCCTGGGTGGCTCAGTTGGTTAGGCATCTGCCTTTGGCTCAGGTCATGATCCCAAGGTCCTAGGATCGAGCCCCACATCAGGCTCCATGCTCCACAGGAAGCCTTCTTCTCCCTCTCCCACTCCCCCTGCTTGTGTTCCCTCTCTTGCTGTGTCTCCCTCCATCAAATAAATAAACAAAATCTTAAAAAAAAAAAGAATTCGATTAGATAATTGTCTAATTTTCTGATTAAAACTTTTTGATGATTCCCCAATGCATATTTCAGGGTTTCCCAAACCCTGTTCTAAGAAATAGGAGATACCCTTTCAAACAAGTCTATAGTCAAATAGTTGTGGAAATGCTACCCAATAAAAAGAATCCAAGAGGCGTTCTAGTAAATACCTGCTTAACTTGTCTCAACTGGTGCCTCTCAAATGGTTTTGACCATAGAAAAACCTCCACGTCTTTCTTCATTCTGTATCCTTACTCTCCTTGTCTCCACTCCTAACCTCTCCCATTCTGGTCCCCACGGAGGGACCAGCATGCGATCACATCCCCTACAACAATTTTCAGGGCACTGATTGCTTATGTCTCTGTCTCCCTCTTCTAGATTATACAGTTCCTAGGCAGAAAGACGGTACCTTTCTCGTCTTTGTATCCCAGTACCTGGCACCCAATAGCCATGATGTACTGAGTGAAAGAGTGACTACATATATGACTGATCGCATGGATCACCATTTCCCACCTTGCCATCTCTGCCATCTCAACTGCTATTGGTGCTTAAAGGGGATAATTTGAACTAAAACCAGTTGGTTCTTTCACAGGAATTAGCAGTTCCTATAAAGAGGTGGGAAGTTGAAAATGCAATCTGATTTGAGATCCAAAGATAATTCAAATGCCCTATTTTGATCAAAAATTTTTACTTCTCCATCTTTCCCTCCCCCCCAGAACTCTGCCATCCAAAAATTTGACTAAAATTAGTTTGTTGGTATTTTGGTTTGAGTTTATTTTTATTTCCTTTTACTTTTTTCCTTGCAGTTGAACAATAAACTGCCAAAGAAAGATGGTATATACAGGGAATCCAGAGACCTCACAAAGTTGATAATTAGCTCCAGAATAAATGAGCTGATCATCCTAGTGGATTTAAAGTGTCAAACCTAAAGGTCAAATCTCTTTCCAACAAATGCCAAAGGAATGTCTACATTAGTTTTCCACAGGCTAGTAAAATATCCCCCGATAACCACTGGGGTCAACAGAGAGCTGACAAATTTGAATTTTGTCAAATAAGGACAAAATAAAAACAAAAAGCCCCAAACCCTAGTCTCACCATAGTATCAGAAAAGAAAGACTATTAACACCAAGAATGAGGAAAATAATCTTTTGAATAGAATATATTTAGTTTTGTGGGGAAATTTTTTCATTATTTTTGTCTTTCTCATTTCACTATGAAAAGAAGAAACTTCATCATGGGCCAGCATTTGGGAACTGCTAATCTAAATGTCTACTATAAAGTTCTATAAAAATATTGCTCTTATCAGCACAGTGCCTGGTATAGTTTATGTTCAACTAATGTTTGTTGAATGACTTGTTCAGTTAGTCATTTACTTCTTGCAACCAACAGACCATTAGCTAGAATTGGGCATCCCTTTTGTTAAGCAAAGAAGAAACAGCCAGAACCCTGGTTATTCAAAATTCTAAATCAATCTTCCAAACCATTCAGAGATCACACTTTTAAGATAAGGAATTTATAAAAATTACTCACTTTATCCATGTAAGTTCCTATTGAAAGAAATGTATTAAGAGCTGATGAATATGCAAAGATGTAAGATATAGTCTGTGCTATCAAAAACTATACTAGCCTAGACGGAAATATAACACATACCCTAAATGTCTTAATAGAGGTAGAAATAAAATACATGGAATTGCAGGGAAAGAAATATTGTTTCCAACTTAGGGGGAGGGGAGTGGCAGGGACATGGTGGCGTTGGGAACCAAAGAAAAGCTGCATAAAGAACTTCTTTAAAAAATATGTATCTCTGGGGTTAGCCATTTTTTAACTTTTGATCTCAGAATCTCCTTACATTCCTAAAAACTATCCAGGACTCAAGATGCCTTTTGTTTATATGGTTATACCTATCAATATTTACTATATTGAAAATTAAAACTGAGTAATTTAAAAAATATTTGCTTATTCCATTAAAAAATACATGTTTAAATGACATTTTTATTTTTCTTTTTTTAAGATTTATTTATTTGAGAGAGCGAGAATGAAAGGGAGAGTACATGAGAGGGGGGAGGGTCAGAGGGAGAAGCAGACTCCCCACTGAGCAGGGAGCCTGATGCAGGACTCGATCCCGGGACTCCGGGATCATGACCTGAGCTGAAGGCAGTCACTTAACCAACTGAGTCACCCAGGCACCCCTTAAATGACATTTTTAGTGAAAAATAACTATATTATCCAAAATATGAGTTTTTTATTTTTGCAAATCTCTTTTATATCAGGCTTAACAACAACAAAAAAACAACTGGATTCTCATGTCTACTTTTGCATTCAATCTGTTGTGATATGTTGTTTTGGTAACTATATATATGAATAAAATCTTGTCTCATTCACGTAAGTTCTTAGAAAAGGCAGGAATATTTTAATAACTTTTTCAGAGAACTGCAGATATTCTTCTTGGACACTATACCAAAACTCAACAAATGATAGTCTGAAACTATTGTCAATAAACTTTTCATACAATTACATTAAAACTCAATGATCTATCTTACATTTTGAATGGATCTTTTAACGTTGCATGATTTTGTGACATCATGCAATGTTCACTTAAAAAACATGGCTTCAGGGCGCCTGGGTGGCCCAGTCGTTAAGCCTCTGCCTTCGGCTCAGGTCATGTTCCCAGGGTCCAGGAATTGAGCCCCGCATCGGGCTCCCTGCTCAAGGGGAAGCCTGCTTCTCCCTCTCCCACTCCCCCTGTTTGTGTTCCCTCTCTCGCTGTGTCTCTCTCTGTCAAATAAATAAATAAAATCTTAAAAAAATATATAAGGGTTCACTGGGTTATACAGATCTTTCATAAGTTGACACATTTCATTACCAATATCAAAAATCATATTCATTAATATCACCACTGATTTCATCAGAAAAGTCTTTAAATATTGAGAAGCTATCAAACAAGCTCACAGAGGTAAACACAAGTTTTCCAAAACTTATTTTTTACCTTGCAAGCTCGAATTTACCATTGCCAACAAATACTGACAGTTGTTTTCCTTAAAGTGACAGAATCACTTCATTCATTAAGAAAATGCATGCCAAGCATCCAAGTCTAAATAACCGCAGTTTGAGCGCTTTGCCTGGAAACAACCACTGTTCTTTGGAAGGTAGAAGTCTTCATAGAAGTGTGTTTCCCATTACTTCACACAGAATGTTACAAAGATATGTACTCAAGATCAAGATTTAATAAAATTAATATAAATGTTACTACTTCATCAAGGACATTCTTATTGGGAAAATGGCTTGCCCCTCCATGTGTATGTTAATAAAGAATAGAATGACTACTAATAAAGTTTGTTGCCACTACCTTGATTCATACTGAGACACCAGCAGTGTTACCCACTTTTGCTTTTCCAACATCAGTGCAAATGTCAACACAATGAAAAAGGAAAATAATGTCTTAGCATTAGTAGGAAAATAGTTTTCACTTTGTGATTCCCGTGAAAGGGTCTCAGAGACTCTAAGCATCCTCAGCCCACACTGTAAGAACCATGAGTCTAGCACATTGCTTGGCATGTAGCCAGCACAGTAAATAGTCAATAAATATTGGTGGAATAAATGAACATGAACAGAGAAATACATGTATAATTTTTCCCATAATGTTTAAGAAACAACAAATGGTTAGAAAATAGTAGTTTCTTTAGACTTCTTACTACTTCTCGAGGTAATTAGTACATTTCCTATTTCATTTAGTCTGTGGACAAACGCAAAAGTTTAACCTATTTTATCAAAGGGAAGAGAATAGTCATGACAGATTTCTGAAAGTAACGATCAGAATGCTACAACCCATTTTCTCAGCACCGATCTTTGAAATACACAAAAGTACATGTCCTACTAAGGGACAAGAAAACAAATTCTGAATTAGTGTTATATCTAGGAAAGGAAAATTAACTTGTTGATAAATTCACTCAACATTTTTTAACCTATATCATGTACATGGCACTATTAATTCATGTAATTTCTACCAATAAAAAGCTGCAAGTAGAATAACCAAAGAATTAGACTTTTTGTAAATGCTTGAGAATAACAGAATTGTATCACTAAATAGATTGAGAACTAGAAAAAAAAATATTTGGAGAACACCTAATACATCAATTTTTGAACATGAAGTTACCACCCACCACAGGTAAAATATTATTTATGAGGTGTTTCACAAGTAATTTGTTAAAAATTAAAATTTCAGGGCTCCTGGGTGGCTCAGTTGGTTAGGCGACTGCCTTCAGCTCAGGTCATGATCCTGGAGTCCCGGGATCGAGTCCCACATCGGGCTCCCTGCTAAGCAGGGAGTCTGCTTCTCCCTCTGACCCTCCTCCCTCTCATGCTCTCTGTCTCTCATTCTCTCTAATAAATAAAATCTTTAAAAAAAATAAAATAAAATAATTAAAATTAAAATTAAAATTTTAGATGCCAAAGTTTGAAAATAAGGTTTTTAAGAAAACAATTAGGATGTATTTAACAATGTCACCCTCGTTTTGTTTTCTGACATGAATTCTTGAGTGGGAGAGAGAAGAGTGGAGTTAGAATTCACACTAGAAATATGCAGCCTAGACCATTGTTCCTCAAGTCTATAATCAAAATCTGCCATATGACTGTGAGTATGTTGCTCATGAAATACCACCCATCATGCGTATCTCAGTGGAAAAAAAGTGGGATAAACAATGAACTGATCCAAACCTCTTATTTTGTAAACAGCAAAAGAGAGATAAAGCGATGTATCAAAGGTCAGACAGCCAGTTGGAGAAAATACTAGGCTAAAATCTCTCTGGTCTACATACTGCAGCATCTACATTTTCTTTATTATTCAGTTCACATAAAAAGTAAGAAAAGGACATAAAGAATTGTACTTAATATTGACAATGCAAAGGCTACACCGTGTCAATTAAGGTACATCAATGGTATAATTAAAATAGATTTATGGACAAAAGTCCATCTTCTGATGCTAATTGTAACTTTACTAAATGTTTTTTTTTTTTTTCAGGCTTCCTGCTTTGAAAAGCATCTAGTTAAATACAGAGATTTATTCATTCTCACAGTAATATTTTATGACTTCTAACTCCAATATAAAACACAAATCTTTTTCTACTAAAATATACATTGATTTCACAGCTCATAGTTTCTACATTATATATGTGTTTCATCTAAAAAGTCTTTCTTAATATTTAAAAAGTGCCAACAAGAAAGCAAAAGCCACATAAATCATTTTTGACTACCACAAAAAATGCCTTCAGATTTTTTCAGTATGACTGTTTCATTCTGTTGTGTTTACACAGTACAGTTTTGGTTTGCTTTTCTAGTACTTGAGTTTAAATTCAAACTTTCTCACTGACTAGTTAGATTTCATTCGGCAAGTTTTGCTCCGAGCTTTGGAAATCTCAGCTGTAAACATGGAGTTTATAAGAGCTTCCCTGCAAGCATGCTAAGTGGAGCACCTAGCACACAGATACCTCTGAATATTGTTATTCCTTCCCTACTTTAAGTAACATTCTCTACTGATTATTTGTTAATACCCCCCATGGAATTTGCAGAACTGAATGTCATTGTCTCCCCAAAACATTTTATATAGTGACTTTCCTTATTGAAAACATTCTTCATTTGACTTTTTCTATGATACTACACAGTATCATTTTCTTCCTCCTTTCCAGAAATTACTTCTCTATCTCATGTTGTATTTGCTTCTGATTTTCAAACTGATTATGCTCCAGGGCTACCCTTCAGTACCCTCTGTATTTCTCACGATTTAATCTCTTTCTTATAGATCTCACTTACTCTTACAACTTCAACCATGTAAAGATCTAGCTCCAACCCTGAATCCAGCTCTAATTCTGCATCTTCTAATATCTACTGCATAACATCAACTTGCATTTGCACACTGTGTTCTAATTTACAGGCACTTTCATATATATCATAATATAGTCTTTTATAGCTTACAAGAAAGAATCTTTAGTAGCACTTTAAAATATTATTCAAATATTTTGCATGCATACATCTTACTTGATATTACTATTAATGATCATCATTTTTGAGCACGTGCACCAGGTGATTTTGTATGGGGGTATATATCATCTAATCCTCCTATCGACCCTGAGGGAAGCATTAGTGCTATTTGCCCAACATTTCTGGCTCTCTGTTTTTCAGGCAAGTAAGGAATGCACTTCCTGGCCCCTCTGTGATTGGGTGAGGCCATGTCATTAGTTCTGGGCAGTAAGTTGTGAACATAAATGATAATGTGTGTCACTTCTAAGCCACAGTACTTGATTGTTGCTGTGAGACTCTCCAGAACTTTCTTTCCCTCTCCAACAGTGACCAGCAATGTTCTATAATTAGATGTTGGCTGCTCTATTAACCATGATCCTGGAGTAAGAAGACATGGGGCAGAGTCCCCCTCATCTGACAATGAACATGCAATACAAGCAAGAAATAAACCTTCAGTGTTTTAAGCCATAGGGATTTGGGGATTATGTGTTCCAGCAGAATCTCACGTTCAGAGAACAATTTGCTTGAGGTCATAAAGCCAGTAAATGATGGAGTCAGAATTTGAACTGAAGTCTGTGTTAATCTCTTCTCCCACATTGCTGTCCTTGTTTATAACAGGGTCTGGAAGGGTGAGAAGTCCAGTGACAAAGTCAATGAGACCACCTCGAAAATCCCAGGATCTCTCTGATTAGTCATCCCTTCTATTTCTAAATACCCCAAAGAGATTCTTACCTTGATCAGAAAACATGGCTCTCCTCTCATATTCAGATATTAAAGGCTAGGGGAGACATACTTCACCTTGGATCACCTGGAGATAACAAACCCATACAAACCCTTCAAGACTAAAGTTTTCACTCAGCTGCAAAACTAACTGAGTAGTTCCCAGTCACAATAAAATGACTGAATACAAAGATCTCATTTCCTGAAATGACTGAAAGCTCCCTGAGCACTCACCATATTCAGTGCTGATTCTCTTACTGAATAAACAAGTCACTGCCCAGATGCAGACCTTAGAAAAACAGTGCCCTGATTTTAATCAATCTATGAAAAACTGAGAAATAAAAAAACAATCCATTTGCCATGATGCTAGAAAAATGTATATCCATTCTAGTGGAACAGAGATCACTGGACCTAAGGAGAAGGAATTACAGCAATAGCTCACTTTTTTTGACCTTAAAGTAAATAATAAGTAAACAATAGGTATAGAATTAACAATATACACTTTTAAAGACCACCTATATACAAAGATTTGACTGTGGTTTCAGAAGAGAAGGTAAACATTAGTAACATCACATTTTAAAACAAAAAGAAGAGTTATGTAGCTAACAAAATGTACAAGGCCAGAAAGAAAGGTAGAGGAAGGGGTAAGAGTATCAGGACCCTCATCTTAAAGTAGTGTTAGGAGATACTAACTAGACTAGAAAATGCTAATTGACTCTTGGAATCCATTCTTCCTTCTTTGTGTTGGTAAGAGAACCCTCTGAAATTTTAGCTGAATACACAGCTATATTTCTCAGCCTCCCTTGCTGAGACCATGATACTCAGTGTTGGCCAATGGAATATAAGCTGAGAAAGATCGAATCTCCTATTTTACAAAGTCACTACTTCAGCCACCCTCTTGCTCTGGGAAACAGCCACAACTGTAGCAGCATGCCTGGACCCTGAGAAGGAAGCTACTTGAGGGGGAAGGCAGACTTAAGAGGTCATGAAGCAAAGCTATTCCAATCCATCCAACTGTGGGCTATTACTTACCCCGGGCTACTGTGGGAGAAAAATAAACTGCTGCTTATGTAAGTCACTCTCCTTGGAATCTTTGTCACAACTGCTTCGCAGTAGCCTATCAAAAGCTGATGAGCAAATATATTATTTATTGTTACAAAAGTGAACAATAGGGAAATTTAAAAGTCAATAGAACAACAAGCAGTGGTAGACAGACTAGATTAGAAAGAGCAGAGACAGACCCTTACTTTTCATGACTGGATAGCATATAAAATAGATGAATCAAGAAATAGTGCTCTAACTATATTAACTAAAATTAGGGAACTGCCAGAATGATTTAAAAACATTACTCCAGAAGAGTGAGACAGAGATGGGGAGGGGTGGAGTTGAAGGCGGTTGCTTTTCATTTTAAGTTCCCATGTACCAAGAACCATGTACAGGTTTTTTATAAAAATAAAGCGTATACGTACAAAAAAGATGGAATTGCATTTAACAGACCATTTCATCTAAAGAAAAACTTGCTAATGTAGGCTGACTAAATCCTATGCCTGGGACTATAAACTACAGTATCTACATCTACCACTACAAGACTATTTTTAATGAGTTGAATATAAGTCCTAAAAATATGTGTCCTTAAATTATGTTCCAAATATTTTAAGTTAGAACTTTGCCACCATTCCAGGAAAACAGAAGGTGTTAGCACTGGAAACTGCAAATAAATATTTGCTCTTGTACTAGAATTTTAGTATTCCTCCCTCCAAGTTTACTTTCTATTGCAGAAAGTAAGAAAATTATGAAATAAAATTCTCATGATAGCATGAGTTATGGTTTGAATCTGATAGAGCAGATAAAGGAAAAGTTTTATAAAAATGAACTCCTTCTATTACACTGAGAGATAAATCTTTAATGGCCTCCATCAACTATCCTTTGGTACCACGTTGGCCTTGGGAGAGAAGAGAAGTCATGAATGAGATCATATAGTGAAAGAAATAAAATACTTTGCAAAATGTTCTACTTTGTCCTTCAGTGGGGTTTTTAAAATTAATTTTAGGTGATTAAATCGTGTTTTAAAAAGAATTTGGGGGGTGCCTGACTGGCTCAGTTGGTTAAGCGTCGGACTCTTGATCTCAGCTCAGGTCTCGATCTCACAGTCATGAGTTCAAGCCCTGCTCTGGGCTCCACATTGGGTGTGGAGCCTACTTAAAATTAAAAAAAAAAGAAAGAAAGAAAGAGAAGAAGAAGGAGAAGAAGGGAAAAAGAATTATTATCTGGGTATTCCACATGCATCTCAAACTATTCATTTGTTTGTTTGTCTCTTTGCCAACTTATTATTGGTAAACTCTATTTGTTTCTTTCTTTACTAATTTATTATTCTTTCTATATTCCTGATCCTGTTAAAAACCACTCCCAGCCACTAAAATTCAAATCTGGGAGTCATCCTCAATCATTCTCTATTTTAAGCATTCATATCCACTTGACACTAAGTGCTGCCAAATTTATTTCCAAGATATTGCTCAAATACATCCTTTTCTTTTTGTCTTTCATCTAAAATACAGTAATGGCCTCTTACTGGTCTTCCTGCCTCTAACCTGACTCCCCTCACATCCACCCCCCCTACTGTTGCAAAACTGCTGTTTCCTAGTTCTGACCATGTCAATACCCTGCTTCATGTGCTTCCATGCTCATTGGCACCTACAGGGGAAAATTCAACCAATCTCTCCTGGCATTCAGGCTCTCTTCTTTTCCTACTTCTATAACTTCAGTGATCAACACTCCCTGGTACGCTATTTGCTCCATGAACTCTCTTGTTCTTTACTTTGTCTCTCATATCTCACACAGCGACTAACCCCTAGCAGGCATTCAATAAGTATATTTTGAATAAATAAATGAATAAATAAATAAATAAATAAATGTTCTGATGATAGCCAACTCTTTATCATTTCCCACACACCTTTTCTACCCTCACCATACCACCCATATACTCATATAAAGAATGAACTCTTCATTTTTTTTAAAGATTTTTATTTATTTATTTGAGAGAGAGAGAATGAGAGATAGACAGCATGAGAGGGAAGAGGGTCAGAGGGAGAAGCAGACTCCCTGCCGAGCAGGGAGCCCAATGTGGGACTCAATCCCGGGACTCCAGGATCATGACCTGAGCCGAAGGCAGTCGCTTAACCGACTGAGTCACCCAGGCGCCCTGAACTCTTCATTTTTAACTTCCAAGACCCAGTTTAGATATCACCTCCCCTGGGAAACTTTCCTTTACAGCTGGTCCCCACACCCTTCTCCTCATCCCTTCCATGAGAAAATGAATCAGTTGTTCTTCTATACTACTTCCTACTTCAGTGCCTCTATTATTATATCTAGTACTCCGTGTTAGTTTCAGGTTTATGTATGCCTCTCCTATAAACTCCTTGAGAGTAGTCAGTGTTATACAACACTGTAAAATAAAGGCTCAATAAATGTTTTCATTGAACTGAACTCAAATGTCACTTCCTCTGTTTTCCCTTCTCTCTGTGCATAACGTCCTAGCTCCCATAGGACTAGAGTCCTATGTTGTATCTAGGCAGTGTAGTATATAGGAAAGAGTCAGAACTGGACTCAAATTCTGACTCCATCACTTAGCTCAGCTGATAAATCTTGAGCAAATTAGTTACTCTCTCTGATCCTCAGTTTCCTTACCTACATAATGTATCATAACACTAATTTCATTAAGTTTTGGAACAATTAAATGAGATGTTTTTGAAAGTAATTAGCAGACTGCTCAGTGAATTTTACTCCCCTTTCCGAGGAGGAAAAGCAAGAAATATCGTGTAGGGATAAAGACAGCAAGTGAAAGAGAGCATGTGTATGTATGTGTGCATGTGTGTGCGTGTGTGCATATGTGACAGGGTTTAATTAGCTTAGTTTTGGACAGGGTTAGAATGAGGCAATTGTCTAGCAGACAACTCAGCTAAGATTAATTTGAGATTAATTTTTCTATTACAATAATTATGTTTTAGTGACTGCCAAAAAAAATCATTATCTTTGACAAAAAAAAATTTCAAGTTTTGCAATCAACTGTTTCAGTCAATCATATAGAGTGATCTAGCTTTATGTATGCATGAGGCAAATGTATCAGGAATCCGACGAAGTAAACTTTTGGTCAACTCTAACTTGAACATCTCAGTACGAGTTAGAAAATATTGTTGAAATTCAACTAAAACTGCCATTATCACTCATATTCAAAGAATAAAACTGTTCTCAGATTTATAACTAATTTTGCAACATGACTCTGAGAAGTACTAACCTTGTGACTGATAGAAATTTGTCATTTGAATGCCAATAAATTCTATTGTTCCTAGGTTCTTCTTCTAAACAGAATGCTAGGAACTTTTTATATTTCATAATTACACTATTATTAGCATTTAAGTCATTCTACAAGCATTTTGAAGCCTCCTAATTATGCTTTATTGGATTCTTTTTATTAAATGTTGTTTTGCAAAAAAGGGCTAAATGTTATATAACATTCAGGTAACAGGAGAGCTCCGGAAACATGCATGCATATATTCTGCATGCAGGGGGGAAAACAGACCTCAAGGATGGACTGTAGCCAAATGATATATGAATCAAAATATCCTTAAGAATGGTGAAGTTGAGGTGGAAAAGGTATGGTGGTAATCACTAAATGCAGTAGATGTTATATAATTAAATGAAAAAGATAAAAATAATCCTTAAAAGGGAGAACATATAAAAATAACAATTCCACATTAAGCATGTGGATCTACAGCCCCACTTTAGTTAACAAAGGCACAGCAGAAAAAAATAAAAGAATCTAAAACTCCTCCTGCAGAGAAGAGTCAAATGCTATTGTATCCTGTTTTTTTCAAATTTAATAATTAGATTTAGTTTAGGCTCAATGATGTTTTTGAACACTTTTTCAAGGTCACAGAACCTAAAATACGTCAACCTTTCCAATCCCTATGAAATATAAAAGCAAATAAAACACAGAAATCACATGGCAAAAGATTGAAAACTAAAGGGAAAAGATCATAAAAAGAGGATAAAACAAGAGGACAAGGAATGTCATCACCTAGTCCATGATAAAACAAAATATAAATGATTTAAATGCACCTATTAAAAATGACTCTCATATAGAGTTACTAAACAAAGAAATGGCATAGAGGGAATTTTTTAAAAGCAGAGATAGAGACTGCACACATGGATACACGTGCACACCACACACACACACACACACACACACACACACACACACACACACACACACACACCCTACCACACAAAGGTGGCAATATAAATAAATACCTTTTAAAAGAGAGTATAGAGGAAAATGAACATGCATCCACATTGGAAACTGAAATAGGAGAAACCCACTCTGAAATGCTTCTGCTAGACAAAGTGCAGAGGGGATGTATTGAGGAAAAGGCCAATCTCAACTCATCTCATGTGCAAACACTGTTCCTGCAAGTTAGTGAAAGAGAATCCAGCAGATTCCTGCCAGGATTCTAAACAGGCGCCAAGGCCAGAGAGCAGGTAGGTCACAGGTATAAAGGGCTTAATCACTGGCACAGTATATCTGGAGCCAGGAGTTAACTCTGGCACTGGGAGTCACAATAAGCAAGGGTTCTGAGGCAATGCTCATGCCTAGCATACCAAAGACTGGGGAAGCACTGCCATGGCTGACTTTCGAAAAAGGCAGGCAAATGTGGAAAACTAGGGGCACTTCCCTGGAAATTCTGAGTGCTACTTCAATCAGAGAAAAGAAATTCAAACCTAGGGCACCACTTCTTGTGCCAGCCACGTCCAGTTCTGATGCTTCTTCCCCTCCCTACCCTGTGGCCACTGGGGTCAGAAAATTAAACTACAGTAAACCTAAACTTTTCTCTTCTTCCCCTTTATCACCCTGAAAGATTAAGAAAAACACACATCAAACTCAGCTACAAGGCCTCTCACTTCCCAAACTGGGCAAGTCACATTGCATTCACCCTTTATCTGACAAACAGGTGCTGGGGACAAAGTGAGAAACAATATGCCATGGTCCCGCCTCTGTGAAGTTTACATATTAGTGAGAAAGATATTATTAGCAAGTGCAATAAGGATCACAGAGAAACAAAGGGGGCATAAAGATCCTATACAACAGAGGGAAGAAGTCTAGTTTGGTGGGGAGCATAAGAAAGCCTTCCTGGAGGGAATAACATTTAAATTAAGAATAAAAGATAAGACTGTGTTGCTCACATCAAGAATGAAGAAACAAGTACTCCAGACAAAGAAAGTGATAAGCAGCAGCACTGAGATAAGAATGAATGCAGCCGGCCAGCGGTGATGAAAGAAGAACATGGCTGGAAGGTGTAGGTGAGGAGTACAGGAGGGGAGATGAGGAGCCTGACAAGGTAGGCAGAAGCAAATCTTGGAAGGCATTATGAGAATATGGAACAGCATCCTAAAAAGAAAGGGGAGTAACTGAAAGAGAGTAATATGATCAGATCCAACTGAAAGGTGGAAAATGGATGGGGGTGGCGTAAGACCAGGAGCAGTGAGACTAATGAGGAAGCTATTGCAGAATTCTAGGCAAAAGTTTGATATAGTGCATGAGAACAGGAAAACAAAATTAGGAGGACTCCAGTTCTGGCTCAAACAACTGTGCAAATGGTAGTATCATTTACTAAATTAGAGAACGAGAAGGGAGGCTTAAGTTTGGGCAAAGAAAAAAAAAAAAAACCTTTCGTTTTTGACATGTTGAAGGTGCCTAAGACACCGCCATCCAAGCTTCTATAATATAGAAGCAAGTGATATATATGACTGTGGCTTAGGAAACAGATCTGGTTTATGGGTAGATTCAGGGGGAGTTAATTTTATACAAATGGACCTGAAGCCATGGAGTAAATTTGATGGCCTCAGAAAATGGGTAAAATGAGAAAAGAAAATGTCAGAGCCCTGAGGAACCTCAACATTTATCGGTGAGATGGAGGAGAAAGAATAGGCAAAGGGGACCAAGAAGGAGCACTGGCCAAAGAAGGGAGAGTCAAAGAAAGTGTTATCTCAGAATAACAATGATGATGATGATTAGGACAATGATAAGGATGTTGCTAGCTAACATTTACTGTGAGTGAACTCTGTGGAAGACACCGTGCTAAGTAATCTACATATATTGTCTTATTTAACAATTATAACAACATAAGTGGTAGGAACAATAGTATTGTCATTCTACAAGTGAGGAAACTAAGACATAGATAATTTAATTAGTTTAGGATCACATATATAACAATAACAGTGTTACAAGCCAATAGAAAAGACTATTTCTAGAAGTGAATGGTCAATGTATCAAATGCCCTGAAGATAGAGACCAAATTGAGTTCACTGGGTTTAATGATATGAACACCATGAATGGCTCCAATCAAAGCGGTTTCAGTGGAATAGCATGGATGGGGCACCTGGGTGGCTCAGTCGTTAAGCGACTGCCTTTGGCTCGGGTCATGATCCCGGGGTCCTGGGATCGAGTCCCACATCAGGCTCCTGGCTCAGTGGGGAGCCTGCTTCTCCCTCTGACCCTACCCCCTCTCCTGATGTTTCCCTCTCTCTCTCTCTCTCTCTCTCTCTCTCAAATAAATAAATAAATAAATAAATAAAATCTTAAAAAAAAAAAAAAAGGAAAAGCATGGATGGTTCTTTTCATTTTCTTGGACCCTATATCCAATCCATCAGCAACCCATCAGTTCTGCCATCAGCACTCTGATCCAAACCATTATGAACTAAACTAGCCCTTAATGGTTTACCTGCTTCCATTTGGCCCCTACAATTCATTCTCCACACAGCAGCCAGACTGATTATTTTAAAATGCAAATCAGATATTGTCATTGCCTGCTGAAAACACTCTAATGGCTTCCATCATGCAGAATAATATCTAAGCTCCTCATTATGGCCTAAAAGCCCCATATGATCTCACCATCTTCTCTGCCCTCAACTCTAACCATCCTCCCTCCTTCTCCTACCACAAAATTATCTTCTCACTCCTACAACAGGCCATGCTGGTTCCACACAGAGAATGAAAGTTCCTAGTCTCTCCAGCTCATACTGCATCCCCAGAGATTAGATGAGTTAGTGCCTGACACGTAGCATAGGCTTAACACATATTTTTGGATGGACAGCAGATAGAGACAGCAAGGACATAAAGAACTTGTAAAACAACTTGGTCGCAGAGGATGATGGCAAGTGGAGTAGGCTTTTTGTTTATTTTAGAAAATAAGAGAAATTTGAGCATGTTTAAATAAAGGCTATTAAGAGATTATCCAAGACCTTGGAAAAATTTGAAAACATAATAAACTCACAATGGAAAAGAAAAAAAATCAGGAAATTAATCAATTTAGGGGAAGTTATACAAGAAAGTTACAGTACAGAGGGATTTTACTCTGTATACTGAAGTTTTTTGTTCTGCAATTGGAGGGGTTGGGGAAAATCAGTAGTCTCCAAACACTATCAAGAACTTCCCTTTATTTATTTTCCTTCAAAACTGTCCTTGGTTACTTTACACTGAAAGGAGGCTCTGATTAGCAATTACATATATCTGATTAATGAAATAATTATACCTAACAAATGCAACTTAGTTGGGAAATCCAAGGCTCAGGAAGATTAAGTGATTCATTTAAGGTCACAGAAATACTTTTTTTAAAAAAAGGATGCCACTGTCTAAAAATGAAGAAACTGGTTGAAATTAGCACAAGAAATCAATGAAATCAATTCCAAACCATATACCAAAGTAAAAAACTGAAAGATTTTAGAAGAATAATAAAAAAGATATTCTTTTTCATTTGGGGGAAAAAAGCAACAATAAATCCTAGAGAATTTTTTAAAACCTGCATGAAAAAGTCATGGTCTAACCATGAAGTAAATTAAATTGTAGCATGACTTTAAACAATTGGTGTTGTGCAGGAGAACCAACTTGATGACCACACTAGGGTCATTCTTTTTTAAAAGTGACAAAAACACTTTAATACCTTAAAAAAGTTAAATGGGAAAAAATAGGAGTCACAATACTGCAATGATCAGGAGCATAAACTCTGTAGCCAGACTGCCAAGATTTAAACCATAGTCATACAAATTACTGAAAGCCTTGTACCTCAGGCCCTAATCTCAATATATGAGTTCTCGTGATAATATGCTACACCTCCTTGATTAAGTTGTCATGAGCATTAAATAAGTTAATATATGGAAACAGTAAAGACTTAAACTAGCAGCTGGCACAAATGGTAAAAAGACTAGTAACATCTGTATGTATTTGCTATTATTGTTATTATCACTACCATTATTATTATTATTCACTATATGGATGGTGAAGCAATGGGGAAAAAACAGATTTGACTCCATAGAATAACATAAGCACCCTAAAAGATAAATGTGAAAGGAGCAGAAATAAATAAAAAGTAGAAAAACATATAGATAATAAAAGAAAGGTTAATCTTTTAAAAATGAGTTACCTACACCAATGTGGATAACACAAATATAATGTGATGGGAGGAAAAAAAGCAAGTCACAGAAGTTACATAGTAGAGGCACCTGGGTGGCTCAGTTGTTAAGCGTCTGTCTTCGGCTCAGGTCATGATCCCAGGGTCCTGGGATTGAGCCCTGCATCAGGCTCCCTGCTCCGCAGGAAGCCTTCTTCTCCCTCTCCCATCCCCCTGCTTGTGTTCTCCCTCTCGCTGTGTCTCTCTCTGTCAAATAAATAAATAAAAATCTAAAAAAAAACAAAAAAACAAAAAAACACCACAGAAGTTACAAAGCAGATGACACCATTAATACAGAGTTCCAAGTCATGCAAAAGTAAATAGTAAAATATGTAGAGATAGATACATCTATGGCAAAACTATAAAAAAAAAGCAAGACTGGGGGGAAAAAGCAAGAGTGTATTAGTTATCATTTGTGTTAAGTGATTATCACAAAACGCATGACTGGGTACTCTGGGAGGGCAGGTGTAAATGAAGGTCACACAGGCAACTTTAACATTCCACTTCTGAAGCTGAGTAGGGATACCTAGATTTTTAAAAATCATTCTTTATGTCTTATATATAGATGTTATATATTCTTTTTGTGCATGTGAAATATTTATAACAAATGGGCAAAAACTTAATATATTATAAAGGCAAGAGAAGTTTTTTTTCCCTGTCAAATCAGTAGAGTGTTTTGGTTTTTTTTTCCTTTAAAGCTCAATGGAGATTTTCTTCTTTAATGATAAGAGCAAATTAACTAGTTTTAAGAATTAAATATATTTCTAGGATGGTCAAGAGCAAATTATACTAGCAGTGTACCCTGATTAAAAGAGGACTATTCCCATCTGAGATACATCATCAAGCCTAAATAAGCAATTCTTAGCTATACATCTAGATCAGCCAACATAGTTTCTAGTGCCTAAGGCCATCACTTCAAATGGGATAGTCAATATGATGCTTCTAATTCACTGTAATCTATCCTCTAAATAAATACTGGATCTTTAAAAGGGTTATATAACTTTTCTTATGGATCAAATTACTGAGCACATTAGGCTACAAAGTTCAAACATAAGATCTTAGTCACAGAATAACATTTATACTTACTTCCACAAAATAGACAACTTGAACCACACATAACAAGAGAAGACAACTTTGTATCATTTATTAATCATGTCATTTCCATTAAAAATTGTGAAAGCTACTTGGAGACTTTTAGACAACCCATAGACTATAGAATCTTAAAGTAAGATTTCACATCAGTTTGCTGATGTGAAAACTGAGACACAGAGAGTGTAAAATGCCTCATGCAAGAACAGGATGAGGAAAACCCAGTCTTCCAATCTGCTATCCAATGTTCTTTTCATCAGCACTACACTGACTCCTTTGCAACATGAACATATACACAAGGATGCAAATATACTAATGAGTCTGCAATTTTTCAACTGGCTCTGCAAACTGGTAAACATCCCCTACCTTCAACCACGCTCTTCCTGGCTCCCTACAGTGATCTAACTAGACTGAATATTCACACACCAAGATATCGGGAAGGACTACAGTGTATGCACCTTTTCATTCGCAGTTACTGTGAGACCAGGGCTCCCAGACTACCTGTGGTCTCTCAACTGTCATCCTACTTAATGGACTATGAACGGGGAGATATGGCCCTACCTTTCTTTCCTTATACACCACTAATCTAAGATAAAATATCCACCTGTAATAGTCACCTTAGATCTCTCCCAACTCCAACTATGCCCAGATTCTCTGACAACCAAACACAATAAGAGAAATGAAAGAATAAACATAAAATTCAGGACTGTCTGATTTATACAAAAACTATCCTGACATTTTTTAAAGACTCCAAATGTAGTACAAGCTTATTTTCAGTGTTGCCTTAAATTTAACATGTACTGAGGGATTGGTTGGTTTTGTTTTGTTTGCAGGGTTTTTTTTTTCCCTTTAAAGAAAATAAACTGACCTGAGAAACCATACAGATTCACTGTGTAACACAATTTATTGTAATAGAAGATAGTTATGCCATAACAGAGATTGCTATAGGTATATACTTGCATGAAAACCACCTACTAAATTTCATACTAAAAAAACAGGAGTATGGCCCTAAGAATGATGCTCATATGCCTGAAAATATAATTTTTAAAAAGTATTCATATACTCATCCCTGAGACTGCTTAACAGCCCAGTCTTAGCATAAAGTACATTGCCTGGCATCAAACAGGCAACTGCTATTCCTAGAAGATGTTGAGAAGGAACTTTCTTGTCATTCCAAAATTTCAACCATGGCTCAGATTTTCAAGCAAAACTCTCCTCCACATTCTAAAGTGAGATGACAATGAGCCACTGAAAGCTGAGACCAGAACCTCCCTGAGAGTATCCACAAAGCAAGAAATCAAGCTGTCTATAGACTCTAGAAGCCATAATTTCCACATATGTGGACTTTCTGAACATGAGAATGCTTTTATAGTAAAAAAACTCATTTAAAATTTTTATAGTGGGTTTTTGCTATTATGTATTTTCTCAGTCAACAGCTACTAAAAGCACAACTACTAGAATATGGGAGGGTTCCTTTTTTTAAACAAGTCAGAAATTATTCTTAACACTCCATACTGAACATAAATATGCCATTTCAGACAAATGTTATGAAGTGTATACTATTCTTAGAAACAGAATCAGGATACCCCACTGATGAGGAAGCTAGGCCCTGTGAGCACATTTCCTACACCAGCATCATTTCTCTATTTCACCTGCAGTCACCTCCATATTTTACAAAACTCTGCAGTTTAGGCAAATAAAGGCCTCTCAATGAAGTAGATTCCCTCTGCTTTCCTTCAGAAAGACAGGTATCAAGAAACTGTCTTGCGGTTTCCTGATAAACAGCACTCAGCGGTGTAACGCAGTCACACAAGTGCCAGGTACCAAAGCTGCTCTAGGCTACCATGGCCCAGTGTCACAGATCAAGGTATGATGGCCCAGGTGGCCAACTCAAGTGTTCAAGAACCTTGCAGGCAACACTTGAAGAGATAAGAAAAACAAGGCGTTCTGTAAGAAAGAGGTAGGGATGTGATTTATTATAAAATTTTTATTATAGATTAGGAAATTGTCAACAACTGTTTTACGGATAAGAACTTGACCATGGCAATAAAAAGTACCCATAGAGGACCAGGAAAAAAAAAAAAAAACCAGAGTACTTCATATGGCGGGAATCACATTGGCTTCATGTTCCTGGGGAAGGCAAAGGGAGGAATGAGGAGGAGACAGTAAAATGTGTGTTCAAAGCTAAATGAACCACTTGTAGGAAGCTCAGAGTACAGAGAAAAGCAAGGCTTGGTGATGATGAAGACATTTAAGGTGTTAGTCCTTTACTTTAAAGGTAAGCCACTGAAGAGGTTAAGACGGAAAGTAGCAGCAACAATTTCACAGTTTGGGAGGGTCTTTCTGGCTGCAGGATCCTTTGTTCAAGGCTTCCCATGTACTGTTCATGGAATGAGTACATGTGGTGTCCCCTAAACAAGGAAAGCTCATGGACAGAATGCCATATACTGATGGAGCATCATTCAAACCGGAAGAAGCTGCATCTTCTTGATGATAATGCTTTTCGTGTGCCCTTCCTCTTCCTCCAGTCAACAAATGTTTTCTCTTCCCCTGTATTTTTAGTTTTCCTTACTCATACATGTTTAATCTCCAGCCCCGACCTCTCCAAGTCACAGCCTCACAGTTCTGACTCGGCTACACATCTTCACATGCATGTTCTACCACCACCTCAAACACAATAGATCTAAAACAAAACTCATTTTTTACCCCACCCACAAACCTGGTGAGTTCACATTCTGTAATTGCCCAACCTTAACATCTTCCCATCATTTTTAGTCATCCCTCTTTTTCCCCATCTCCAATTAATTGTCTATTTCTGTCCGGTCTACCCCAGCAACATTTCTCCAATCTCATCACCACCACCCTAGCTCAGGTCTTCATTCTCTAAGAAAATCCCCTATAACCTTTCTTTATGAATCCAATGGTTTCTTTCCTGATTCAATTCATCCTCTGAATTATTAGATAATATATCTTATAATCCAACTCTGATTTTGAGGACTCAAAGAACTTCAATCTCATAGCTTACTAAGCCAGTCCAAATTTTCTAGCCTAGCCCTCCATGTTCTAGGCCAAACCTAATTTTCAATTTTTATACTTAATCTCCCCACTATTCTCCTTCATATATGCTCCAATGTTTTCCTATACCTGCCCTCTCTATCTAATCTGGTAAATACTGGGTGCTCAATACAAGTCGATTTCCTTCCATATGAGTTTGCTATACTCTCCTTCCCCATCCATCTCAGTTTGCAGGAAAAGATCCTATCATTCTATATATTTGATTATCACATGGGAAATTGGAATATTCATGGAACAGCTTGTAACATCTAGAAAACAGACAAGGACCGAGAAAGAAGAGCAATGTGACTGAGCTCCAATGTCTGAAGAAGAAGGTAGTGACAAGCAGGATGCCATTCAAGCTTCAGAACATTTGAAAAAGCTGGTATCATTATGCCTGGGATGATGGGTGCTAATAGCTTATCTGAATTCTTCTAGATGATTCACTGGTCTAATAGAACTTATAGTTTAATGAGGAAGATAAATTACATATGGATTTGATAACACAAGATGGTAAAATCATGCTCCAATCAAGGTACAAAATGTCTTAGAAACACAAGAAAATGACAAATTCTAGGAGGTGAAGAAAGCTTCGCAAAAGACCATGAGATGGAGGCCTGAAGGACAGGTTAGGAGAGAAAAACAGTCCAGACAGCGGAAGCGGTCTAAAGGAAAGGGAGAGAGGGAAAATGCTAGACATGGGTGAGAAACAGGAAAATAACTGTGGAACTCACTCAACTATTACTATTTTGAATGTCTCTCTCTAATTATCACTTACCTAGTTTTAATGAATTCACCCTTAAGAGCTATTTGAGCCCAGCATTTTATTTCAGTGAATTCCTGAAAATATGCAGATGATTATCTGCAAGATGGATCAGCTGTTATTAAACAGGATTTTCACAAGTCAGGTGGGTCCCAAGCTGCTTCATGATTCCTAAATGCGGTGCTACCCTCTGTTCACTCCCCAAAGGCTCCTCTTGGGCATTTCAGCATTCCTGTCTCAGTATGAATGAACTACTCCAACATCCTAGGATCTCACTGAAGGTGGCATACTCTTTCCTACACACACTGCAATCAAGAGAAAATTACACCTTTTAAGGACTAATAACCCCATAATACAAAATGTAAAAATGCAAAATCAAACCACATAAATGTCTGCAGTACATACTACAAAGAACTCTAGAATTAGAAAAGATCTTAGGGAAAATCTCTATCAAGACACAAACTGTGTCTATCAGGTTCTTTCTCTCAGGAATTCAGAATCAAGCCTCAATGATTTAGTCTTTCCCTGTGAACTGAGGGACACGTAAATACTCAGGAGCTGCTGAGCAGTCAAATTCAACCATGAACACAGGAAAGCAGAAAAAAAAAATTGGTCAGCAAAGAAAGAACAATGAAGCAAAGAAAGGCAAAGAGTAAAGACAGGGAAAGTTCCACGTTTTCCAGTCCCTGGTCCCTAATATGGTCTGTCTGCATTTAGCTTCCATCAAATTCCTTTCTTCCATTTTCCTAAAACTAGTTCAAGTTCATTTCTGTTACTTGCAACAGAAGCTTAAATGAGGCAATAACCAAATCCTCCATAAAGTCAATTGGTTGATTTATTACTGGCCTATCTTCTCTATAATTTCTTTTCTCTTTCCTTGCATTTCCATAAAGGCATAAAGATGACTTTAGTATGCTATACAGAAAATATGTGAACAAGGATCCAGGACCACGCTGAGCATTTTAAAAGAAAAACTGGCCCAGAAAGGAGAAAATATAAGAATATTCAAAGTAAAGCCTTGAGATATCTGTACAGAAATCACAGATGCTAAGAACTGGCAAATTAAATAGCAATCTGATGACCCTCCTATCCAATCTCAATTTAATTCTGAATAAACCAGATGGGTAGGTCCAAGTATGATCAATAGGGCATTTTGTAGGAATGTAGGGCATTTCATCTGGAATGCCCCCAAATAACTAGCCACAACCTCCCAACCACAGGAAGGTTTGGGTGCTGTACAGTGGTATCCCTAACCCAGACACAAATTCCAAAACTGAATACCAAACCATCTTAGGGCCTGGACTTAACTGCCCCAAAGAACAGTTTTTAACCAGTACTTCCTGCTATTAGATGAGGGGAAGAGAAAGTAACAGAAGCTTAATATCATGGAACTCTGTCAACGTGTGTGCATCTGTGTGCATGTGCCAGATATCAAGATGTTCCACAAGCTGGATCCACACCAATCAGATCTGACCACAAGTAGACCAGTTTAACATGTATAGCAAGTCAGAGTTAACAATCAGAAGTTTGAATCAATGTAGTGTGGGCGGCTCTGCAGGATTATATAAACAAAAACAATATTACAGTACCCTGGAGTTCGAAGGGACATGGAGATTATGTCCAGCTTCATCATTTTACAGAAAAGGAAGCTAAACATCTGAACCAAATCCCCAACTATAATAAGTAACACAGGCGCGATAAAATCAAAGAACTGTGACCAGATAATAGAACCAAAAAAAGCAGTATTTCCTAAAGTTCTCTTTAATGGCTGAAATTTTATTTTTAATTTAAAAAGGATAAATGTATTAGAAAATGTAAGAAAAAAAATCTATGCAACTACTGTTGGGATCTTTTTTGGATATTCTTGTTACTTGAGTTTAGCAAAATAGTAAAGATTTCTGACCTAATGGGTTAACATTTTAGTTAAAATACTAGAACAAGCACCTTTAAAAACTAAAAAACTGTGAGTTGATTCAAAACGTAAATGATGCTATATGTTTGCAACCTCGGCAGATAGGCAGTTTAGGCACTGTGACAAAATTCTATATGGCAGAGAACTTATTTTAATATAAAAAAATTCCAGACGTTCACATAGGGCCCTAATAAAAGTCATCAGAAATTAAACTTATATGTCAGCTGGGACCAAAATTAAAAGAATGAATGTTTAAGTGATCCAAACATAAACTTGGTGTTCAAAATTGCTGGCAAGGGGCCACAGTACAGTGGATTTTGGTCTTCAAGGGCTGCTTTACCACAAGTATTAGGTAAGTCAACACATCACTGAGGGAAAAAAAAAAACAAAAACATATATTCCCTGGCAGTACAATCCACTCTTTATTGTGCAGCACAGTATTTTCTAGAAGACCACTAATAAAATGTGCAGTTAGAACCTCTTGTATTTCCCAAGAAGTACTATTAAAGATACTCCTAAAATATGAATCCATAAAAAGTAGGTCTTTCTGAAAAACAGTTCTAGTCAGAAGCAACCATGAAATTGATATCATTACTTAAATTAATATTTCTAAACTGCACATTTAATAAAGTTAAACAATTTAAAAATCTCCCGTTAATCTAAATTGGCAATTTTATAAAGTACATGAATCCTGAAGATTTTTTTATAGACCAACTATCTTTTAAAATCTGTCTTGCCACCAATGCTGCACACGGAAATATGAAGAGACAGACCAGAGAGTTCTGAATATAATCTATGCTTAATAGAGTCAGCTTTCAACTAATTCCTAAGTCCTAATTGCGAGCCATATCTTATGTTGACGTTTTAGTCTTCTAGTGGCAAAAACAAAAACAAACTAAAATTTTCTAATCTCAACTGAGGTATTACAATTTTTGTTCTTCCATTCCAGAAAAAATTAGGAACTGAGAAACTCTGATGATTAGTAAGTTGGATACTCATCACAAATACCAAAGTTCATTCAATTTCACATTTACCTAAACTCTACATTTGTAATTTCAAATAATTACCTTTTATAATAACCTTATAAAAAATCTTCGTGATATTTTCCACATGATTTAAAGAAAATTATCTTAAAAATCCTCTCTTAAGACTTCAGAATTACCATAATCATAGTCCTAAACCAAGGAAGGCAGGAATGGCCCCTTTCGTTCACATAGTTTGACTTTAAATAGTCCGGTGTAAAACTTAAAAAACAGACTCGGATGCTTTTTTCCGCTCAAAAATAAAACAAAACTGGTACCTGGCAAACTCGGGGTTTTGTTCTGTTTTGGCCTATTAAATACCAGCGGGGCCCGCGGGAGCCTGAGCCCGAGCCCCCGGCGCGGCCGACGCGGCGGGCGGGCAACCGTGCGCCCCTGGGTGCGCCCCTGCTCGCCGCCCGCCGCTCCCGGCGCTGCCCCCAGCGCCGCGCGGCGCCCCACGCCCCTCCGGACGCGCGGCGAGAGGCGCGGGCCTGGCCGGCGCATTCCCACGCACCCCGGCCCGTTATCCGAGCGGGCACTTCGGCGGGGGCCCCCGCTGCTGGTCCCGCGCCCTCCCGAAGCCGGCGCGGCGCCCCTCCCCTGCCTCCGGCGGGCGGCCCCGCCAAGCCCCTTCCCGGGGGCCCGCGTCGGGCGAGAGCGTCCCTCGGGCTCAGGTTCGCTCCGGGGACGGGATAAGGTGTCAGCGACGCGGCCAGATGCCTCCCGTAGGCGGGGGCGAAGCCAGCCTGACCTCCTTCCATCCGCTCCCCCCCCCTCACCGCCCGCGCGGGGCGCTCCCCTTCAGCGCCCCTCCCCGGCTCAGGACAGGGGGCGTCCCCGCAGGAGGCTGAAGGGGGCGCAGCCGGCGCTCAGAGGGGATCCGGGGTCTGGGTCACACCTCACCTCGGCAGGGTTGGGCTGGGAGAGGGGAGGCGAGGCGGGGAGGGAGCCCAAACTTACCTGACTGCGCGGCTCCCCGCGCCACGGCCGTGGCCAGCCAGAGGCAGAGGCAGAGCGAGAGGGGGCGCGGGAGGGTCCGCCGCGGGCTCATGGAAGGGCCAGGGAGCCGCCGCCGCTGCCGTCCGAGCCTCCCTCCCTCCCTCCCTCCCTCCCAGGCTCCGGGCGACGGACGGGGCGGCGGGAGGCATGACGGGAAATTCCTGGGCGCGGGCAGCCGAGTCCAAATATGAGCATGGGAGACGAGCGAGGGAGGACCGCGGAGCGCGCCCGCCGCGGACAGGGCCCGCTGCCCGGCCTCGGCGGCCGCCAACTCCCTCCTCCTCCGAATCCTCGTCGTCCACAGCCGCCGCGAGGCTGCCGGCCGCGAGCGCGAGCAGAAGGTGGAATCTCTCTGCCAGGGAGCATCCCTCTCCAGGGTTGGGGCCCAAAAGCAGAGCCGAGCGCCCCACCCAGGTCCCACCTGAGACCCCTGACGGGGTAGAAAAGAGAGAAACCACCAGCAGGAGACCGGACAGCGAGCCAAGGACGCGATGGAAGACGCCTAAGGGGTTTGACGAGACTCCGGCGCTGCCCCTGATCACCTGAGAGCTTTGGTCAGGAGAGGATAAAAAGATCTGGCAAATACTTCTGTAAGTGTGGGAGGGTGAGGCGGGAGAGGCACTGCCAGTTCCGCACATTCAGGTGAGCCATCCAATCCACAACAAACAGGCATTGTAAGACACAAAACCACCCTCCTGCCTTCCAGGCGAGCGTTTATATGCGGCGGAGGCAGGCTGCGTGACAAGTGCTCACAGTAGTTACATGCTGATGTTGAGACCAGTTGTCCTTTCCACCACCAACCTCTCTTCCTCCCCTTACTTTGTATTTGTTGTAGCTTGTCTAAAAGGCAATGTTGAAATTTATTCAAAAGGTGCTACCTCTGATGGCCAAAATGTCAGTCCCAGATGTTTAATTACAGGCCCAAGCTACTAACTCCCTGCCTTTTCTTTGGCACTGGTAACTCCTCCAGTAATCAAGTCCAAATGACCCTTAGCTTTTCAAGACAACGTAATTGTCTTAATTACTATAATTTATTATTTTTTTACTCACACTGACACGACAGGCTGTGCAGATGCAAGATGTTATATAATTACTTAGGAACATTTTAAGATGCTACAAAAATGATTTATTGATGCAAAATTCTTAAGGGGTAAATGCCAAACAGATTTAGAGTATGGGTTATTCTAGTATGAACTAAAGTGTGGTAATTTGTACATCACGCTACTTGTTTGAAAATGCTTATTTGAAAATCAGAAACTTCAAAACAAATTTAATTCTAGCAAATTATTAAGGCCCATATGCCAAAAACCACTCCATTTGCAAAAAGCTCCCCTTAAATCATTTGGTACTGAGAAACACCACATCCCATGAATTACTCCTGGCAAAAGGGCAGATTTCACCCTTAATATACTAGCAGTGATAATGAGGCTAAGGGCAGATGATCTAAGTAAACTAAGGGTAAATAAGCTGTAATACAGTAAATAAGGGATTTAAAAGACATATGGATATTATTCAATTTAGGTACCTAGAAGCTGGGCGGTGGGAGGGGAATATTCAGGAAAACAATTGAATATTCACTCCCTTTTCTCTTTTTTGTATATTTAACTGGGTATAAGCACCTGTTTTTTTTTTTTTAAGATTTATTTATTTTTATTTGAGAGAGAGAGCACTCAAGCCAGGGGGAGGGGCAGAGGGAGAGAGAGAGAGAGAGAATCTCAAGCAGACTTGCCGCTGAGCATGGAGCCCAACACAGGGTTCTATCCCAGGACCCTGAGATCATGACCTGAGCCAAAACCAACAGCTGGATGCTCAACTGACTGGGCCACCCAGGCTATCCAAGCATCTGTTTTTCTTAATTCCCTTATAACATCTAACATAGTTCTTTGCCCATAATCTAACAGGTTGTTTAAAAACAAAAGGAAATGAGCACAGTAATTTGTGGACTGACATATAGCAGTTCTGAGCCAAGTGTAGGGAAAAGCTTGTTTCAAAGGAATGTAATAATCATAGCTATATTTCAAATATTTTAGTTGACCTTATATACAAAAACATAAAATTATAACAATGCATTATCCCACAACCTAGTTCATAGTAATATAAGTGGAGAGTTTAGTAATTGTATCTGCAATTCTGCTGACTTGACCGCAAAACCAGCAGCTGGGGTTTTTTTGTTTTCGTTTTGTTTTGTTTTAAAGATTCTATCTATTTATTTGAGGGGGGGGGAGCAGAGGGAGAGGAACAAGCAGACTTTGCACTGAGCGCGGAGCCCAAGGGCATGCCCGACCCCAGGACCCCGAGATCACGACTGCAGCCAAAACCAAGAGTAGGCCCCCTCAACCGACCCAACCACCCAGGCGCCCTACACACCAGATGTTTTCAAGGCTTCAATAAGTTAAAGAGAAGAGAAAAGAGCTAAAGTTACTTGAGTGCATAACAAGTGCCAGACACTGTGCTAGATGTTTTACACATGGTTCTTCATTTAATTCCTACAAATATCTCTGAGCTTATTATCCTTTATCCTTATTTTACAGCTAAGGAGACTGAGGCGTAGGTAAATTATGCTACCAGGAAGGGGTGAAGGAGTATTGGAATTCAAACCTCCTTCCAAAATCATATATGTTCTCTTTACTGTACGAATCTGTCCCATTTTCCCTACATTTAAAAAAGAAAAGAAAAAAAGGAACTCAAAAACTGTATTCACTGGGCTCTTGTGGTTTTAAGTAACTGGTGTGCACTCAAGTTACCTCAAGTAATAGGGGTAAAGAATACATGTGGAAATAAGACCAGAGACTTAACCGGCTTGTCAGGTCATCCTTTGTGGGCCTGGGAGGTGGAGGTTGTGCCTTTTGATAAGTACCAGGAAGAGGAAAGGTACTACCCTCTGACCACATTCCAATGAGCTTTGTAATTTAGCCGCTGATATTCAAATCATATATTTCACAATGTCTTCTCTAACGTCTTTTTTTTATTATAATCTTAATACTAATCATGTTAACATATTACCTTAAACATTGTTTGTTTTTAAGACAAAGGACCCAGAAGAGGTAACTGCTTCCTCTGCTCCCTATATACCATCCCTTCCCCTACCCAGTGGTGTGCTAGTAAATTTTTAACAACCAGCTCTGGAGGAGGGAGACCTCAATTGTAACAAAAACCAATTGATGTGGTGTCAATACTCCCCCCAACCTGAGGCAGAGTGGGGAAGAGATGCACACAACCAGCTCTCGGGCCTGTGAGAGCCAACACACCACTGCCCCAGCTCCTCATAAAATGTCTTCAGAACACAGCCGTAATTCAAACTGCACAACCATAGCTCTTTCTTTCCACTTGCTGCCAGTTGTCTGTCTGTAGTTCATGATCAAATGCCCCAGAGGGGAGAATCTGATTCTATCACCATTGTCCTTTTTGGGGAAAGTTCTTACATGAGGCAATCTCAGAAGCCACTGGGCAGCCCACAGACTGGCTACCTCTAAGCCAGGTGTCCTCTCCTACTCCAGCTGTGACTAGGATGGAAGGCTAACATTCTACACAACATAGCACCAATGCTGAAGAAACAGACTGCATTGCTACCTTCTTAGGGGTTTGTGGTTGGGGCAGCCTCTTTTAAAAGGAGTCTGTAGGGGGGCGCCTGGGTGGCTCAGTTGGTTAAGCGACTGCCTTCGGCTCAGGTCATGATCCTGGAGTCCCGGGATCGAGTCCCGCATCGGGCTCCCTGCTCAGCGGGGAGTCTGCTTCTCCCTCTGACCCTCTTCCCTCTCGTGCTCTCTCTCATTCTCTCTCTCTCTCAAATAAATAAATAAAATCTTTAAAAAAAAAAATAAATAAATAAATAAATAAAATAAATAAAAGGAGTCTGTAGGCAGGACAGTCTTTCAAGCTGCAATCTCGCCAACATACTGTGCTCAGCTCTTCAATAAAATCCTTTCAGCCACTACACAAAGCGTCGGGGCAGCCTTTACTTGGCATACCCCAAGGAACTGCCAACAACTGCAAACAGGAGAATGGACAGGTTAGGACTAGATAGTACTCAAAAGCCCCCAGCCGGGGTCAGAAACAGAAACCCTAAGTTAGTACTTAAATTCAATGAACATTTATCAGGCGCCATTGTTTTAAACCAATAATGACTGATGGGAGAGTAAGGGAATTACCTCACAGGAGGATGTAAAAGACTCTCCAGGAGAAAGTTTTTCGAACTACACTCAATCCAAACCCCCCAAATTCTGCTTTCCTCTCCTGGGAAATAGAATGGTGTGACTCACTCGTGCTGAGAACACTTTTATACTGGTGAAAGTGTGCCCCTTGCCTCAGTGTGGTGGGGTGGGGTGAGAGTGAGGCTGAGAACTACTCTCAACATGAGGGACACAGAGTCAATGCTGACTTAAGGGAGACACCTGAAATTTTCTCTGATTCTGAAAAAGAATTTCCACTTTCATGACACACTTCCAGCCCCCAGTCACCAGATGTACTAAAAGGACAAGGACTCTGCACCAGGTCAGGAAGGGGGGCCCCTAAATAAAGATAAAGACTCAATTAAAATTCGCATTGTCCATCTTTGCATGGTAAAATAATTTTGCTGCATCTCAAATGGCCTTCTTTTATGTTACACAGTTGAAGCCATCCCTTTTGTTGATTAATTCTGGAGAAATTTGTTGTATTCCCATGACTGATGTGCTGCCTGATTCTACTAGCGTTGGATATGTGGTTATACTACAACAAGCCATAAATATTTAACAAGATTTTCAATGTTTTAGAGAATTAAATAATCCTCTCTAGACCAAAAAAAGCTGCTTGACTGTTAGCAAGATTCTGTCACATAAAGCAGTATATGCGACATCAGCTCCATACACAAAATTAAAGAGAAGGGGAAGGAGCAAGATTGAACGTTTTGGGGGCACCTGGGTGGCTCATTTGGTTAAGCGTCTGACTCTTGGTTTCGACTCAGGTCATGATCTCCTGGGTCGTGAGGTAGAGCCCCTCGTGGGGTTTCGTGCTCAGTAGGGAGTCTGCTTGAAGATTCTCTCCCTCTGCTCCTGCCCCCATGTGCATGCACGTGTGCTCTCTCCCTAAAATAAATAAATCTTTTAAAAACATTAAAAGAATGAATATTTTAAGTTGTACAGGAAAATTCTGATGGTGAACTTGATTCTACTCTTTCACTCCATCTCTCAGTGCTTCTTATATGGAGAACATCTAACCCCACAGCATGTGCATGTGGTGTTTAAAGGTGTGTATTTTTCACATAACTTGTCCCTAACCACAAACTACCTCCTTCATGTGTTGTTCAGCCAAAGCAGCCACAATCTGATCCAATGGTAAAGAACCCTGGCTGTGTTGGGCTTTCTGGGAGAAGCTATGTTGCTCTCCAAAATGGTGCCTCCCTACAGGATTTTCTGCAGTAGTTTTACCTCTGCCTAAATTTCACCCTGCGAGCTGCCATTAGAACCTAATCTCAAAATCAGATAGTTCTACTCACTGGTCAGGGACCTGGGCTTTGGCATCAGACATCTAAATTCAAGCATGGCCTCCACCATTAAAGCTCATGGGACAATAGGCAAGTTACTTAACTACTCCAAGCTTTGATATTCTTCTCTATAGAATGAAAAAATAAAGATACCTACCACTCATGATGCTTAGCACTTAGTCCCATGCTAGCTAATGGTAATTCCTTAATAAATATCAATATAATACTAATTTTATTAACTTTTATCATCACTTACCAACTTCCAATCACCAGAGTCACTCTTTGCCTTTAAGCTTTATCTGATATGATTTCCTGTCTGAAATGACTCATAGTTTCTCTTCACAGGTCAGAGTCCTACATTTGTATTCATAATCACCTCTTAAGGAAGTCTGTTCAGATTTAGTTGATTCTTTCAACACATGTTTTCTTCAAATACTTTTTATACTTAATCCAGGTTTACTAATAGTGTTTTCAAATGTTTTTAAGTCTTCACTTCCTCAAAGTAGTCCTATTAGAAGGCTACACACACTTATCATTACTCAAACTACTTTGTGAAAACCACTTTTAGATTTGCCATCAAAATATATGATGAAATTTTTTAATATCTTCAACACAGGAAAATCATCTTTGCATTCATTCATTCTACAAATATTTACTAATGCTTACTTTGAACTGGATAGATAATAAGGTAAACTGGTAATACACTTAGTATGTTAAAGTGATAACTGCTAACAAGAGAAATAAGGCAGGGAAGGTTGCTAATAGTGTTGGGAAAGAAACATTAAAGACATACAAGAAAGAAGGAAGCCATGCTAGTGTCTGAGAAAAGAGGAACAGCAAGCAAAGAGGAAACACCCAAAGCAGAGGCAGAGAGGCCCTGTAGGAGGACCATCCAGGAGGCTGGCACGGGGAGAAGAGGGGGAAAGGGGCTGTGGAGCGAGCATCAAATGTTGTGGCCCAAGAGGCAATCACGTAGGGTCTTATGGGTCATTTATAAGGACTCTGGCTTCTTTTGTAGTGAGATGGGAAACTATAATAGGCTTTACACAGAGGAGCGACACGATCTGATTTATATTTTCACAGAGAACTTTCTTTGGCTGTTCTGTTAAGGAGTGCAGAGACAGAAGGGGAGACCAGTTAGGAGGTTCTTGAAGTACTCCAGGTGAGAGAGAATTGTGATTTGGGGTAGGGAAGCAATGGAGGTGGCGAAAACTCAAGATATATTTGGAAGGAAGGGCCCACAAGATTTGCTGACATACCAAATATAGGGTTTGAAAGAAAGAAAAGTTAAGAACGTCTCTATACTTTTTTCTTTTCCTTTTTTTCCCCCCTGGGCATTACAGAATTGCCATTTCGTGAGATAGGGATGACATGGAAGTAGGTGGTGCGGTAGTACATTAGCAGCTCAGTTTTCCACGTTAAGTTTGAACTGGCTTTTAGACACATATGTTCATCTAGACAATTAAATATGAAAGTTGCATATATAGAGGGATTGGCTGGGTTACAGATAGCATAAAAATGACATATAAATCATGAGAAGTCCATAGATTAAAAAAAAAGGCCAGCAAGGGCACCCTCAGAGTATGCAAACTGGTGCAGCCACTGTGTAAAACAGTATGGAGGTTCCTCAAAAATTAAAAATAGAACTACCCTACAATCCAGGAACCGCTCTACTGGGTATTTACCCCCCAAATACAAAAACATTACTTTGAAGGGATACATGCACCCCTGTTTATTGCAGCATTATTTAAAATAGCCAAACTATAGAAGTAGCCCAAGTGTCCACCAATGCATAAAGATGATGGGTGTGTGTGTGTGTGTGTGTGTGTGTGTATAGAATAGATTATTCAGCCATAAGAAAGAATGCTATCTTGCCATTTGCAATGACATGGATGGAACTAGAGTGTATTATGCTAAGTGAAATATGTCAGAGAAAGACAAATACGATATGATTTCACTCATATGTGGAATTTAAGAAACAAAACAAATGAGCAAAGGAAAAAAAAAAGACAAACCAAGAAACAGACTAAACTGCAGAGAACTGATGGTTAACAGAGGGAGGGTGAGATGGGGGAAATAGGTGATGGGGATTAAAGATTGCACTTATCATGATGAAAAAAATAAAATGATTTAAAAAGAGAAAAAAAAAGGTGGTGAGGCTAAAGAGGTAGGAGGAAAAGTACAGAAACCTGAGAGGCAAATGAAGCTCTTATTTTTTATTTTTTTGAGAACACATTTGATTTGTGGAAAAAGACAAAATTTAGAACCAAACAGAATAGATGAATAGCTACATTGTTACTCCCTTTTTATGCTTTCAAATGAGTAAACATAAAATATTAATGATTTTTATTATTATAAGGACTTATAAACTGACTCTGAAACATCCTGATAGTCTCTAAATACTTGAGGAATAGTAGCAATGGAATACGGGTATATTCCACCACGTGACCACATTGAAAAGCCGTCCCTATAGGTCAGATGGCCAAACATCCAATAGTTGTGGTGTGTAATTGACAGCTAAGTGACAAGGTCCACTAGACAGAAGGGAATAAGAACATCTCTTCAGAGATGGACAGAAACCTTTCTGAGGTTCAAATATATACAAAGTAGTTTTAAAACTATAGCTTAAAATATTATACCAAAGTTTTTATATTTTTTAAAGTTGGTGGCCCGTAAAAGTAGAGAGAGAAATAAACTTGCAGTTGGCAGATTTCTATTCAAACTCTGGCTATGCCATGTAATAGTTGTGTATGACTTTCGAATTCACATCTCTGGAATTTAGTGACCTTATCTTTGAAAGTAATTTTGTCTGCCCTGCCTATTCTGCAAGATCTTGGTGCAAGTCGAATGATATGAGGGGGCTTTCAAACTACTGATGTCTAAAGGAAAAGTCATGATTGAGGTGAAGTGCATTTTTCTAAATTCACCCACTTTTGTTTCTTTGTATAAGCCACAGTTCTTTACATAGCTTGAAGATGCCTCTTTGAGATTCTGATAAAAGAAAAAGGTCCCCTAAGGAAAATGCATAACAGGAATACACACAAAATTTAATATACAATTGCACACTGAAAATCACTTTGGAGCATAATTTCTTGTGTGGAAGAGAAACTTAATGAAAATCGTTTTAAAAAATTTAGTGTGTGGCAGGCAATGGGGGTAAATTAGAAGAGTACCATTGAGAAGGCCACCCAGGCAGGTGCAAATACCCAGACTTGAAGGTAGAGTCCCTAGTCTAAGATAGTAGCAGTAAGACTAGAGATGAACAAGATGTGCGATAGGAGTTGCCAGATAAAACGCAGGATATGCAGATAAAGCTAAATTCTACATAAACACCAAATAATTTGTAGTATGTCCTAAGTATTCCATTGAGCATTATTCCTAGTTTATCTGAAACTCAGTTTAACTGGACGTTCTATACTTTTGTTTGCTAACTCTGGCAACCCTAAAGAGAGACTGGTGAACTTACTCCTGCCTTCATCCTCTTACTTCTCTGAGGCAGATTCTGATACAAATGTGTGCAATGTGACCACTGTGAAATGGAGAGAAAGTCATTAAGATCTAGCCCAGTTCTTTGGTGGCTCCTGAAGAGACCCATAAAGATGCCAAATAGTTCTTTACAGACCTATTTATTTTCCAGCCAGGGCATGAGCCTTACTAATAATGTGGCTATATTCTATTCTCAATATACATGTTTTACACTGTCCAGTACAATCTACATGAATGCATGTGTACGCGCCCGCTTAACACAGGGGTTAATCAGCAAAGAAACCACCAGCTCACAGTTGCCTCGGAGAGAATACTGAGTAAGAAACATGAATTGGATGGGTTTCTGAGTGGCTCAGTGGGTTAAGCGTCGGCCTTTGGCTCAGGTCCTGCTCAGTGGGGAGCCTGCTTCCCCCTGCCTCTGCCCCTCCCCTCCCCCGCTCATGCTTGCACACTCTCTCCTGTCTCAAATAAATAAAATCTTAAAAAAACAAACATGAATTGGAGGACCCATAGTCAGTTTGTCTATCACCCCCCCACCTATATGTGCATACGCATGCACAGACACGTGTGAGACCAGGCAGGTAGTTTTTCTCTACACAGCCCAAATCTGTGGCCTTCCTTGACTGCACAGTGTATGGTAGCGGTGGGAAGGAAGACAGGCTCAGACAAGGATGTCTCTTTCAGTGGAGGAATAGGGGCAGGTGGAAGATTCAAAGAAGGAACTCTTTTTGAGGTGGTAATACAAACCTGAAAGCAGGGCAGGCAGGAGCATTCAGGAAGGTGACTTTCTCTAAAAGCTTCCAACCCTTAAGGTCTTATCCCCTGGGTGATGCCAGGTGAAAACCCAAAGTAGTGCTACAGAGCTTTAACCCATCTCTCTCCTACTTTGTGATTCTGTCTGAAATTATCTTCCCCAGGTGCTGGTGCCTCATTTGTGGAGGCTAAAAGGTCCAGATAGCAAGGAGAAAGCAGTCCGGTTTCAACCCATTCCTCTTATAAACATAGGGACAGACTAGGATTCAGAACTGATGATCAACAGTATTTCAAGAACAGCCCACAGTAAAACCAGAAGGGCCACAGCACACAGGGCTGGGGAGCATTTTGGAGAAGGCAGGTAGAGGGGAAAAGTAAGGCCAGCCTTCATGACCGACCTGTGGCTTAGTGAAAGCTGCCCTTGAGCAAAAGTGAGTTTTGCAAACTTTGGGGTAGTAGAGCTATGGGGCAAGACTTGGATACTGACTGAATTCTCAACAGTAACAGAATATTGAAAAGGACAGTAGAGTCTTCTTTTGTACGTTCCCATAGTGTAATGAGCGCTTAATAAATAAGCGCTGTTGACTGACCCTTCAAATGGGGGTGGGAGGATGGAAAGGGTATTGTTGAAGGGGGAAGGAGGGAGGTGGTGAATTTATACATGTTTCAACTCTCATAGGAAAAACAAATGGGCCAAATAAAACTATCATCCGCTTATCTTTCCACAACGGCATAAAATGAAAAAAAGAAAAAGTTTCTTCTAAAAACCATTATATTCTGCTCCCAGTAATAAGCCCAGTTACAACTAGAACTGCAAGTAAAATTGGCTTGCATTAATGAAAATATGTAATTATATCAAAACCAAAGCTCTGAAAACTCAAAATATTCAGTGGAAAGAAACCCCAAAGAGACATTTACTATAGTGTTTGGGAGTAAAAGCAAAGCATTAAAACAATAAAAACATTTTCCAAATGAATCAAATGATGCTCAGCTAACTTTGTGTTACTTCACATCAATAAAGAAAAACACATAAGAAATCTATACCTTAAGTAAGCAATGATGTTATAAATATGACTGAAACAGCTCTGAACTATTTCCAGCTTTGCCTCTAAAATTCCTTTGGTCTGACGGCAGAACATATTATTTCCTGTTCTCATACTCTATGGGAAGTAGCACACCCATTTCAATCTTTGTCACTTTTTTCCTGTATCAACATCCACGGGAGGAATGATTTAGGTGCTGCCTACCCTAGGTTGAGATCTCAGATCCAGAAGCCATCTGGCAACGAGTCTCAAACTTTTGTCAGAATTACCTGGAGAGCCTGTTACTATCCTGGGATCTTTACCAGATACAGTGATTCAGCAGGTTGGGTGAAGGATTCAGGAATCTGCATTTCTAACAAGAACCCCATATGAAAAGATTTTATTTATTTATTTGACAGAGACAGAGACAGCGAGAGCAGGAACATAAGCAGGGGAAGTGGAAGAGGGAGAAACAGGCTTCCCGCCAAGCAGGGAGCCCGATGTGGGGCTCGATCCCAGGACCCTGGGATCATGACCTGAGCCGAAGGCAGACGCTCAATGACTGAGCCCCCCAGGTGCCCCACCCCAGATGATTCTAAGAGAGGTGGTCCACATGTCCTTCTTTGAGAAATTCAGGTTTAGAGTAACCAGAGTAATTTTTCATGTCTACTTTCCAATCGAGGAGAGTAAGTTTCAACCTCTCTTTTCTAAAAAGCCTGTAACAGGGGTAGACAGGATTATAGAAAAATACATGAAGGCGTATATAACACAGCTTTCATGACTTACAAAATATATATGTTTACTCATAATCCAAATAGGAAATTCAAATAACTAGAATTTTCACTTTACGCTACATTAAGAGAGGTTCATTATGAAATGAGGCACTGCAAGATTCTAACTTGCTTCCTGAGTCATCAGTGATTAAATTAAGCTCCCCAGAGTTTTAGCACTGTGAATATTTTATTATATTCTTTGAAAATTGGTTATTTTAAAATCAGATTATAACTCTTGGGTAACTGAAATAACTAAATTTAAGACATATCTTTAAAAATTACTCCAGGTAAATAGGCATTTTCTGTACCAGTCTAATACTAGAATATGATACACTGTATTATAAGTACATATTTTTTCTGAACATAATGAAAATAGCCTACTTCTCTAAACATATCAATTACATGGGGCAATATTTATTCCACCAATCTCCAAATATGATAAGGCTCTGTCATAATTAGAACGAAATAGTATTTTAAGTATATTCAACTACCCTTGAGGAAAACCAAGAAAGGCAATTTTGATTTTTTCCATGTTATTAAAGCATAATGGAAAATGAAAATGGTAATTCTGTATATAATTAGACGATTATTGAGATATGACACGTTGTAATTTTTGAAAATGTGGTTTATTTAAATGTGAAACTATGTATAATTTACAATGATGAATAACAGAATGAGTATACATACAAGGCTCATGGCTAGCTCTTCCAATGTGAGGAGAGGATTCAACCCACAGGACTGCTCACAGAAGCAGTCTCTCCTGCTCATTCACTGTCTGCTCTCCACTCATCTCTGTTGCTCCTGGTATTTTCCAAGGATGTACACCATAAAACAGAGCCTCACCATAAAATTAGCCTCTAAGACTCCTATAGGCAAAAGATTATACCAGCCTTTATGTTTAGCATCATAGTAAGGAACATTTTAATAACACAGGACTGATTGTAGACAGTCATTGGTGAAATACAACTGGTCCATTCCAGTCAGAAGCTGACACAACTCTAATTACCGACACTACCATAGTTCCAATGATGATAATTCTAGAACACTGTCATAGCTGAGATCTAAATCTCGGTGTTATTCACATTGAGAAAAATAAATTTACATTTAGATTTTCTGCCTTTTGAGAGCACAAGCACTGAGCATAAAAAGGAAGAATTCTGCAACACAATAGTTGGGAAAAACTAACAATAAAATGCATAATTTAGGAGAGTTGAAAGACTATCAAGGTTTATCATTTCAAGTAAGATAAAATGGGAGAATACATTAGTTTCAAAAGAACAAAAATAGTTAATAGTGAAGAACAACAATAACCTGTTTTAGAAATAAAGGAAGAAGTCAAAACAGGTTTCAAAACTGTACCCAATAAGGACAGACCAGAGAATTTACCATTAATATGTTCATTTTAGGTTTTTGGTAAATAATTTTTATGAGATTTAAGAAGTTCCCTTCTAGTTTGCTAAGAATTACTTTTCTTACAAAAAGGCATATGGAATTTGAATTTTATTAGATAGTTTACTGCATCTAAATGAGATGATATTTATTTCATTTATTCTATTAATGTGACAAATTATACTGATTTTCTAATGTCAAACTAGTCCTACATTCCTGGAATAAATCCAACATGGTTATGATGTATAATTCTTACTTGTGTGTTGCAGGATTTGGTTTGCTGGCCACTTTAGTTTGGGGATTTTTGCATCTTTGTTCAGTGAGACTGGCCTATAAATTTTCCTTTTCTGCATCAAGGTTATGCTAATCATTTTTCTATTTGCAGATAGGGAATATGTCATTTAAAAAGGGAAGCACTGAAGAGATTATGAATCTTCAAAGATCTGTCTTACGCATGACCATTGTTAAGAGTGACTACAATGAAAAAGAGCAAAGGGATATTAAAAATAAATCACATTTTCAAGCAGTTGGTCCCACAAACCTTTGATTTAGAAATGATATTATATGATGGGCATTTTACATTATTTCATTTCATTCTCTCAACTATACAATTATCATTCTTAAAAATGAGGAAACTGAGTCTTAGACTACTTAAATAACTTGCCTAAAGTCATAAAACTAGTATATGTCAAGGCTGAAATTTGAGCCTGGGTCTCACTCCAGAGACTGTGCTGTTAAACACTCCTCCTTTTTCTTTTTTTCTCTTTCAATGCAGGGATCCAGTATTTTGGAAGACTTTTCATATACCTGCTAACAGTAACAACCCACAGGTCTGCAGCCAAAATATAGCTCTTTTCCAAAGTCCTGAAATTATAAAAAGTCTAAAATGCCTAAGCTTCACTGCCAAAGCTTGGTAATGATTCAAAATATGCTAACAGAGGAGACCAAATTAAGAAAATGGACTAAAAATAATTATGGGAATCCTAATTAAGGTAAAAATTTAAATATATGTAATGAATGTTCATGGAGAAGTTTTGTAAAATACATATGTAATCCAACAGATTGGACTTCACTGCTAAATTTCAGAGTACTTCCCTCCAATTGCATGTATATAGTATGCTCTTTCCATCCTAGACACAATTTTTCATTTCTAACAATTCTAATATAGAAATTCATTTTAGAATCAACGGGGTCTTTACAAAGTCACTGAAAAAGTTACAAAAGAAAAAAAAAATTGCTACCTATCTGCATGAAGTCCAATTTCTGCCAGGGGACTTACGTTTGCTTCTACCTGTGAGAACTACCAACTGGGAACACTCTATTTTCTCTTTGCTTGAAGCTTTCTGGATCATGGTGGTTGGTGGTAGGAATTAGAATCACACTCTGAATGAGGACCAACTGGTTTCTTTGCTGTCCCTTTCCAGAGACGAGTCTAGTTCTCATTCATCCTGACTCTGCCTAGCTTTATGCCAGGGTCTTTTATCAGAATTCTTATCTTGGGGGTTATTTTTGTTGTTGTTTTCTTTCTTAGTGCCAGAGAAAACAATACCTCATCCAATTAAGAGTATATGAGATGAAATATAGTGTATTTGAAATAATGTACATGCAATTTAAGCAGCATACAGACAATATTTTCCATACCTTATTCTCCAAAGACATTTTAATGACTGCCCATGATTCCATCATGATAATCCATAATCCATTCTCATTTTTGTAGAATTGTTTCTCATTTTTATCAGAGTATAAAGCTGTAATGAGTATCATTTTCATATCTCTTCATGTCATTTCTGATCATTTCTTCAGAATAAACTCCTAAATTAAAACATAAAGTCAAAGGGTATGAAGATTAAAACATTTTTTTAAATGTATTGCCAAATTGACCTATAAAAATGCTCATCACTTTACACAACTACCAGAATTTATGTAAGGGGCCGATTTCCCCTAAACTAAAATAAAATCTGTCCAATTTCTTATGTAGCTTCCTCAGTTGTTAATTAATCTGCATTTACATCTGTGGCTGAATGTTTCACATATTTATTGGTCATTTGCAGCTCTTCATTTGTGGATCATCTCCTGATGTCATTTGGCTATTTTCTATTGAGATTTTAGTCTTTTAGGTTAGAATGATTTTTATTTGTAGAATATTACTGCAAATCATATATGCTATTACTGCTAGTATCTTTCCATTTGCTTGTTTTTAAATTCTTAAAATTTTTAGATGTGCTTGATTTTTTTGTTTTAATACAACCACATGTAGCATTTTTTCTGATTTGTTTCTGTGCTAAACCCTATATCAAATGTTTTCTTTTAGTTATTTTATGACTATTTCTCAACTCTTTATTCCTCCTGGAATGTATCTGGGTATGTGTAAAGGACCAGGAACAGGTAAAAACTGCAAAAGGCTGATACTAATGTAAATTGATGATACAGTCTTATGTGAAAATAGACCTGGAGTGAATTCAGAGGTTCAGGAAAAAGTCTAACCTGCCCCCTCATCCATTCTCTGCTACAATCTATTTTTTTTCCCTAAACCAAATGACTCTTTGCATAATGATATTATTCATGTTCCCATTGTTCGCAGCTAATTGCTTAGAACAGTACTCCCCAAACGTGTATTCATGGCATAGAAAGAAAAGGAAAATCATTGTACAGTGCACAGTTTAACAGCAGAGGCTACGTAACAACTGCCAGAGTTAAGGAGGCCCTGAGCCCCACCACTTGAAAGGCACATTAGCACATCTGGAACCCATTTGTGGCCTACCACTGTTTCAGAACAGCTCTGCTACTCATGTTCCTCTGATAAAATTCCCTTCTCCACTGATACGTTGCGAGGGTTTTAGAAAACAGATGCCCGGTAATGATGTAGAGAAGCCCAACTATGACTGAACAAAATAAGCATCAGGAAACCATCCTCCTGCCCTTTTGTCCTGGACCTTGGCAAGATAAGGAGCGGATACTGAACTTCAAGAATACAACTCAACACTGGTTGTGTTATTGGGACATATGAAATCTTTGTGAAAGATACCTTCTCTGAGCCAAGTTAGTCTAAGGAAACTGAGTGACTCCGACAGTGTGGAAGTATCTCGTCGTCATTAAAATCTTCTAAGTTACCACAAGCCAAGGGTGTGTGCCTCTTCAAAGGAGATACAGTTGCAGGAGCCAAAGGCCCAGGCATTGGTTACATTATGGCTCTAACTTTTTCTCTTAATTTTTCTTTTAACTTTTAGAGAATGATCCACTTTCCCTGCTCATATTTAAAATCACCTTAAAAATTAAAAAAATAAAATAAAGCAACCTTTACCATACACTGCTTTCTTTTTTTTTAAAGATTTTATTGATTTATTTGACAGAGAAAGACAGCAAGAGAGGGAACACAAGCAGGGGGAGTGGGAGAGGGAGAAGCAGGCTTCCCGCCGAGCAGGGAGCCCAATGTGGGGCTCGATCCCAGGACCCTGGGATCATGACCTGAGCCAAAGGCAGACGCTTAACCGACCGAGCCACCTAGGCGCCCCCATACACTGAATTCTTATATACCAAAGTGCCCTCATAATTCAAGTATTTATTGACCATGTAATCTGTTATTGGTGTTGAATCATAACATAAAATACTCTTAGAAAAAGCCTGGGCCTCCTCTAATATCTTTCTCTACTTCACAGTATCATCTGTGTTCACGCCTGTATTTACCAGTGTCTTCCAGACTGTCATTCTAAAATACAATGCAAGTGCAATGAAAATCCATTACAAAGTGAACTGGCAAATCTCACAAAATACGTAGGATTTCATGACGTTGATAAACATGATGGAGAACTATTCAAATCGTGAACATAGCTACAGAATGTGTCGGTCCCGTTAGCAATTAAAGGGCAGAAGCTAAGGCCAAAAAAGGGCAATGACACAAGAAGTTTATTAAAGAATGATCTGATTAGAGAGAAACCCTTACAAAAATGAAGTCTAGGATATTTTTGAAAATGATTCAATTAAGGAGAAGAAATCAAACATGAAATGAAAACTATCATTTCATGTTTCAAATAATTTTGTCAATAAAAAATTCCAAAAAATTATTTCTAAGAGTTAAAATATTTAAGTTAACTTCATTATATAGGAAATAAGTTTATTTTTATAATTTTAGCAAAAAATTTCAAGTCAGAGTTTTAATAAAACTATTTATAATGAAAATCTGGTCCCTGATTTAAGTGGATTTAATTTAAATGACCTTCTGGTATTGGTTATACTCAATAATTATCTGTTTAAAGGTATTGATTGTCTGCTTATATAATTGTGTAGCAGTGTTAACACAGATTTAATTTGCTTTAATATATGATAGGGCCAGTCTCTCCTTTTTAGTATTTTAATTTTAAAAACTTACTCTTTCTTGTTCATCCATCCGATATCACAGAAATTCATTTGAAATCCCTAGAAATTAATTTAAATCTATTGAAATCTTTATTGGAATTCATTAAACCTCTTTACCAATTTAGGAAGAATTAGGTAGTCTGTTTGCTATATTCAGTCTTTCTATCAAGAAAAATTATATATACCTCCATTTATTTGTTTTCCTTAATCTCCTTTTAGGAAAGTTTCCTCACATAGGTCTTATATATTTCTTGCTGAATCTATTCACATGTAATATCAGTGTACCTATCTATCAAATCACCATTTAAAAAAAGACTATTCTATTGAACCAAGGTACCAATCAAAAGAGCCAGATTACTTTTCCTTAAAGAAAACAAGTGATTTTCAAAGACAGGGGCAATAAGGAAGGAATAAGGTGGGAACTTATTTCTAGCAACAGAATGGAACAAGACATCCTGAATAAACCTCCCATTATAAAACATCTTTTATATTGGATTAAACATGAAAAACATCTTTTTAAGTAAATTAATGTAAGGGAAATCCTTAGAGGCCAAAAAGAAAACAAAAGCAGAAAAGCAAATATGTGATCAAGTAGGGGAGGCAGTCATGGCACAAAGAGTTATCTGTTAATGCCTGGTGACCTAGTTTTTAGCAGCAGAATATATATTCCTCTCAAGTTTATGTGGAACATTCTTCAGGATAGACCAAATGCTAGGCCATAAAATAAGCTTCAAGAAGTTTAGGGCAGGGGGTGGCATCTGGGTGGCTCAGTCGGTTAAGCACCCAACTCTTGATTTTGGCTCAGGTCATGATCTCAGGGTCCTGGGATTGAGCCCCACATTGGGCTCCACACGCAGTGGGGAACCTGTTTGAGGAGTCTCTCCCTCTGCTCCTCCCCCTGCTTGCACCTGCACACTCTCTCTCTAAAATATCTTTAAAAAAAAATTCAAGAGGGCTGAAATCAAATGAAATATGTTATCCAACCACATGGAATGAAATCAGTAACTGAAAGAAATAAGGGAAATTCACTAATACGTGGAAATAAAACAACAAACTTTTAAATAACCAAGGATCAGAAAAGAAACCAAAAGGAAATAAGAATACTTTGAGATGAATGAAAATGAAAACCCAATCTACCAAAACTTATGGGATGCAACTAAAGCAGTGTTTAGGAGAAAATTTATAGCTGTAAATGTCCATACTAAAAAAAAGAAAAATCTCAAATCAATAACCTAAACTTCCACCTAAACTACACCAGAAAGAGAAGAGCGAAATAAACCCAAAACAAGTAGAAGGAAGGAAATAATAGACTAGGGTAGAAATTAATGACATGAAGAATAGAAAAATAATAGACAACCTCAACAAAACCAAAAGTTGATTCTTCGAAAATACCAACAAAACTGGCAAACTTGTAACTAGACTGACCAAGAAAAAAGGAAAGAAGACTCAAATGATTAAAATCAGTAAAGAACGGGTGATGCTGTTAACATTACAGAAATAAAGATGATTATAAGGGAATGCTATGAACAACTATATATACACCACGAAATTAAGTAATAAATGAAATGTAAAAATTCCTAGAAGGATACAAACCACTAAAACTGACCTCAGAAGAAAGGGAAAATTTGAACAGACCTATAACAAGTGAAAACATTGATTTAGCAATCAAAAAACAACCTGAAGCCCAAGCCTGATGACATCAATGGTGAATTCTACCAATTCTACCAAACATTTAAAATATAATGAAATCTTTCCATTTGCAATGACATGGATGGAGCCAGAGAGTATAATGCTAAGTGAAACAAGTCAGTGAGAGAAAGGCAGATTCCATATGATTTCACTCCATTGTAGAATTAAGAAACAAATGAAGAGGGGAAGAAAGGAGGGGGCTGCTAAGAAACAGACTCTTAACTATAGAGAACAAACTGATGGTTATCAGAGGGGATGTGGGTGGGGGGGGATGGGTTAAATAGGTGATGGGGATTAAGGAGTGCACTTGTTGTGATGAGTACCGGGAGATGCATGGAATTGTTGAATCACTATATTGTACACCTGAAACTAATATTACACTGTATGTTAACTAACTGGAATTTAAATAAAAACTTAAAAAAATAAAAAAAAGTATAATTAATTATTGGTTTTTCACTAATGCTTCCAAAAAATAGGAGGGACTATTTCCCAACTCATTCTAAAATCAGTAAACTGTGATGCCAAAACCAGACAAAGACTTCACAAAAAAAGAAAACTAGAGACCAAATATCTCTTAGGAATACAGACACAAAAATTCTCAAAAAAGTACTGGCAAACCAAATCCAGCAACCTAGAAAAAGGATTACATACCATGATCATGACGTAAGACTTGAGTGCAAGGTTGGTTTACCATTATCAAGAGAATAAAGGACAAAAGCCAACATGATCATCTCAGTAGACACAGAAAAAGCACTTGACAAAATCCAACAGCCCTTCATGATAAAAACAACAAACAAGAAATAGAAGGAAACTTCCCCAATATGAAAGAGAAGAAAATATTTTTTTTAAAGATTTTATTTGACACAGAGGGAGTGTGAGAGAGCACAAGCAGGGGGAGAGGCAAAAAGAGAGGGAGAAGCAAGTTCCCCACTAAGCAGGGAGCCTGATATGGGGCTCGATCCCAGGGCCCTGGGATTGTGACCTGAGCTGAAGGCAGACGCTTAACTGACTGAGGCACCCAGGTACCCCAGGAAAATATTTTGAGATTAATGTAAATGAAGACACAACATACTCACAGCTAACACCATACTTAATCATGAAAGACTAAATGCTCTTCCTTTTAAGATCAGGAACAAGACAAGGATATCTGCTCTTGCCACTTCTGGTCAACATTGTATTAGGGATTCTAGTCAGGGCAACTAAAGAAAAAGGGGGGGCATCTAAGATAAAAAAAGGGGAGCACTAGGAATAAATAAAACTATATATGCAGATGACATGATCTTATAAATAGGAAATTCTAGGGAATTCACTAAAATCTATTAGAACTAACAAGTTCAACAGGGTGGCAGGACCCAAGATCAATATACAAAAAGCAATTGTATTTTATGCACTTGCAATGAACAATCTAAAAGTGTTTAAAGTTCCATATATAATAGCATTAACAAGAAAAAATACCTAGCAGTAAATTTAAGAGAAGTACAAAACTTATATTATGAAAACTATAAAACATTGTGGAAGAAAATTAGACAAATAAATGGAAGACATCCCATTTTCATGTACTGGAACACATAATATTGTTAAGATGGCAGTACTCCCAGGGCTGTACATTAATGTACAGATTCAACACAATCCCTATCAAAATTCCAGCTAGCTTCTTTGCAATAACTGAAGCTAATCCTAAATAATTCATGGGAAATTCAAGGGATCCAGAATAGCTACCAGTCTTGAAAAAGAAAAGGGAAAAGGTTTTTATTTCAAAACTTGCTATAAAGCTATAGTAATCAAGACAGTGTGGTACTAGCATAAGGATAGACAAATAAATAAATGGAATAGAGCTTAGAGTTCAGAAATAAGCCCTCACTTTTACTGTCAACTGATTTTCAGCAAAGGTGACAAGATAATTCAATGAGCAAAAGAATAGTGTTTCCAATACATGGTGTTGGGACATCACAAATGGATATCCACATGAACACAATAAAGCTGGACCCCTATCTCACATAATAAATAGAATTTAACTCAAAATGACCACAGTCTAAATATAACAGCAAAAATAATATAATTCTTAGAATAAAACATACGAGTAAATCACCTTGGATTAGGCAATCCTTTTTTTTTTTTTTTTTTAGGCAATCCTTTCTTAAAGAGATACCAAAAACATGAGCAACAAAAGAAAAAATAGATAAGTTGGATGTCATCACATGGGAAGACGTAGGCCCAGGGTAAAAGCATTCCAGTAAGAACAGTATGAAGGCCCTAAGTTGGAAAGTCTTATCAGGGAATAGAAGGTAAACCAGAGTAGAAGAAGCATGATAGGGAAATATCTGGAGAAATTAGTACAGACCAGTTCATATAGGGCCTTGAAGGCTGTAACAAGAAATCTGGACTTTACTGTAAATGCAATGGCAACCACTGGAGGATTATATTTTAGGGACGGACATGTTCTGATACACGTTTTTGAAGACAACTTTGACTCCTGCAGGGAAAATGAATTACAGCTGGGCAGGGAACAAGGAGACCAGCTTAGGGTTTTCCAACAATCCAGGCAAGACATAATGATGGTGTCAAGAGAACGGATAGATACCGGATGGATGGATGGATGGATGGATGGATGGATGGATAGATAGATGATAGATAGATAGATAGATAGATAGATAGATAGATAGATAGATAGAGATATGGAATAGCTGAAAGAACTTATTAACTAACTGAACGTAGGAATTGAAAAGAGAGAAAGAATAACTTCCAGATTTTTGGCTTCAGCAACTGACATATATGGTGTAACTTACTGAGAAAAGACTATAGAGGAAGAATGGGTTTGGAGGCAAAGAAGCATGAAAATCAGAACTTTGTTTTGGTATACAAAATTTGAAAAACCTTTAGTCATCCAAATGGAGATATTAAATTCCAAGTTGAATATACACGTCTGGACCTAGAGGGAGGAGCCAAGCTAGAGACAGAAATTTGGGAGTCATTCATTAGGCCTGGGTAAGATCACCCAGAGAAAACATCTAGACAGAGGATAGGAGAGGGGCTCAAACTGAGGCCCAGGGCACTCCAATATTGTAAGTGAGCAAAGGAGGAAGACCTGACAGAAGAAACTGAAAACGAGTAACAAATCACGCAGGAGGAAAAATGGGATTGTGGTGTGTAACTCAGATATTTAGTTACTTGCATGGAAATTTAGTCACATGAGGTGGACAGTGAAAAACCTATCAAAGAAAAAAAACCAAAAAAGAAAAACAAGGGGCACCTGGGTGGCTCAGATGGTTAAGTGTCTGCCTTCGCCTCAGGTCGTGATCCCAGGGTTCTGGAATCGAGCCCCATATCGGGCTCCCTGCTCACCGGGAAGCCTGCTTCTCCCTCTCCCCCTGCTCGTGCTCTCTCTCTGTGTCTCTGTGTCTCGAATGAATAAATAAAATCTTTAAAAAAGAAAAATAACAGGGGCGCCTGGGTGGCTCAGTCGGTTAAGTGTCTGCCTTCAGCTCAGATCATGATCTCAGGGTCCTGGGATCCAGCCCCATATCGGGCTCCCTGCTCAGTGGAGAACCTGCTTCTCCATCTCCAGTCTGCTGCTCCCCCTGCTTGTGCTGTCAAATAAATAAGTAAAATCTTTAAAAAAAAGAAAAAAAAGGGAAAAAACCCACCACCACCATAGGAAAGAGGTAAAAAAACAGAGGAAGCAAAGTACAATCTAGCAACAGTTAAGTCTTGTTTATATACCTTTTTGGTAAATTGATGAGATGGCAGCTAGCAAAAAGGCTGAACAGAATGTCCTTATGCAAAATAACTGATCATCAAAGAAAATAGTTTCAGGTTATGGATTTGCCAAAGCCTTGAGAGTTTAGCCATGGAATATATGTAACCGGCTTTCTTTGTGTATTTTTCAGTCTACTACCTTAGGCCAGGCACAAACCATTTCCTCATCAGAATTTCTCAAATGTCACAGAAAAAAAGAAAAGTATTTCAAGAATATGGAAGCCAAAAATCGGAATCAGGAGATGCAAATTAATCTTGCAAAGGGAACCTTTGTACCAATGGTTCACAAATTTGAATGTGCATCAGGATCACCTGGAGGATTTGTGAAAACAGGTTATAGGCCCCCAACTCCAAAGTTCTTGATTCAGTAAGTCTAGGTGTGGCCCAATAACTTGCTTGGAGTAATAAGTTACCATTTGATACTGATGCTGCTGACTAGAGAACCACACGTTTTGAGTTATCACTGACCTAGAGAAACTTGAATGTGTACAGCAGGAAACATGTTCAATGTTCAAGAATGAATATTCATAGCTACCTTATTTTTAACACTAAAAAACTGTTTTAAAGAACAATCTCAATGTCCATGGATACTTGAATAAATTGTGGTATATTTTATAAATACTATACAGTCATAACAATGAATGAAAGCTACCTGCATCTCTACAGATGAATCTCAATAACTATGTTGAACAAAAAAAAGTCACTCAAGTATACATCTGATTCTATTCATAGAGGTCAAAAGCAGTAACAATGTATTTAGAGACATATACATACGTGGTAAAACTGTAATGCAAAATAAAGAACTATTAACACACAATTCAGAATAATGGTTATCTGGGAGTAGGGAAAGAGAGAGAAGCATCAGGCAAAGGCAGAGAAGTGCTTCAAAATCAATATTCTGTATCTTAAGATGATGGTATACTTCAAAATGTAAGTAAAATATTTCAATATATTCTTAATAAGTGTGAGTTATTTAACAAAAAAAAATGTTTAAGTAAAAAAAGAGGCAACGATCAGCAATGTCTGATGGTGCTACAAGTTCAAGAAAGATGAAGCTTTAGAAGTGACTCTTGAATTTGGCAAAAGGAAGTTTTTTGGTGCTCCAGAGGAGCAATTTCAGAGGAATGCTGAGTACAGAAGCCAAACTAGAGCAGACTGGAAACACTGTAATACAAGACATAAACTACTAAAACAGTAAGAGAAGTGCAAATCAAGTATTTCAGAAATGCACATGGAAGAAATTACTTTCAGCCAGAAATAATCAACAACACTTCCTGGAGGCGACATCTGAGTAACATTTTAGAGGGTGGGCAAGATTTGGGCATACAGAAACGGAAACGAAGGATGTTTCAAGGAACAAGGAACAATATGACTAGTGCCAATAAAGGCAGAATCAAGCAAGAGTTAGGTATGCCCGTGAAAGTCACGCAGTGCAGTTTAGCTGGGGCCCAGGGCAGGTAAGCGGGACTCAGATGGAAAGGTGCAGGTTGGTCTAGACCTTCATTGTCACCGTGGTTCACACTGGCTACACATGGATACTGAGCATTTAAAATATGGCTACTATGACTGAAGAATTAAAGTTTTAATGTGAATTAATGTAAACTTAAAAACTGATACCTGATTCAGCTATAGGAAAACTTTTAAGTATGTTTGGAAGAACCTGGATATGTGAATCTACTTTTTCCAATGGCAGAGGTTATAAAATCAAAATATAGATCAAGTATTTTCGGTGAAAATGTAGCATCTGAATTAAGATGGGCTGTTAATAAGGTGACCAACTGTGTAAGTTTTAGCACTGTAAGTCATACAACACAGGGTTACCCCAGCTGTAAGTATAATATATATTCTAGATTTTAAAGCATATAACTCATTAATAAAATTTTTAATTACATGCTGAGATAATATCCTGAATATATAAAGTTAAATAGTTCACTTTACCTGTTTTTTACTTTTTTTTAATGTGGCCATCATAAAATTTTAAATTACACATGACATTTTATTTCTATTGGACAAGCACTGGTCTAGATAAAAGCAGACCCTGAGTACCAACTTAAACTTGGCTACTATTCAGTAGGAAATAAAAAGCCACTAAAATCTCCACGTTAGTAGGGGGTTGTTTTGGTTTTTGTTTTTGGTAAAAGGAAGTATTGCAGCATTTGGAAATACAAAAATAACACTGCCCATTAAAAGTTAAAATTTCCAACAGATCAAAGCAGAAATGAAGTCGCCAAGAAATGGTTCCAGGCCTGGAAGACCTGACTAGTTTACAAAGGCTGTATAATACATGGCTTCAAGCAAGTTTCTAGTCTTGGGTATATGGCAAACCACTTATGAACAGTTCTGTTTAAAAGTCAACTTTTATACTTATGCTTTCTTTTGACAATCATAGGTTTCTAGATCTACTCAACATCTCATATTTTTACAAAGCAGGAAAATTTCTAATCACTATCAGAGAATCAAAGATAATGCCAGAACATTATCTAAGTTAACAATTCTGTTTTTTGGAGAGATTCTCAAACACCTCTGTCTTGCCCTTCCTCCAACAATGTTCTACATTAGAAAAGTCAGAGGATTATTTTAACTGCTACAATTCTGAGAAATCTTATCTACCACCCTGATTGGCCTCTTGAGCCCCGCCTCCAGTAACCCATAATTTAGGGAATGTCACCACCATCTAACCAGCTGCCCAAGCCAGAAATGGGAGTCATAAAATTTCCGCTTTAACTTCATGCCAAGGACCTTTTCAAATTCCATCCTCTTAATTTGTTTCAAATTTTCCTTAATACTTCATGCCATCCCCAACCATACAATTAAGTATGGCAGAATTGGCAGTGAACTAAATTTCTGTCTCTATATGGATTCTCTCGTTCATTTTCTGGGTCTAGTTTACTTTCATGGTTTTAATGCCCAAATTGTATCTCTAGGCTCAGATCTTTCTCAAAAATACCACAGAATTAGAAATTCAATTACTTGCTAGGAACATCCACCTGAATATTCCATAAGCATTCCAACCTCAAAAACGTCCAAAAAGTCAATTATCATCTTTTCCATCTAAATGTTGCAATTATTAGAATTCCCATACTAGAAAACTGGACATCAATTTGTCTCCTAATATCCAATTAAGTCCTTCCCATTTTATCTTGTCAAATCCTTTCTCCATTTTTCACCACAACCAATCCTCACCTGAACTCCCTTTAACAACCAACATCCAAACTTCATAATGTGACCTACAAAGCATTCCATGACCTGATGATCACTGCCCACTTTTTTATTAAGTAATTCAACTGTAAGTCAATGTTGGTACTCTATACATGCAGTAGGTTTTATCTCATGCATCTTTTTTCATGTGCTCTCTATGCCTAGATAATCTTCTTTTCAATTTCAGGAGCATGTGCCGGCCTCCAATGCCCACCCATGGAAGAAAAAGTAAATCCAAGTACACAGGTTCTATTGGTTTTAAAATCTAAGAATCAACAAATTACTCTCCTGCAGCCCCTAGCAGAGGTTCTCAGGTGCAAAAATCTACCATCAGGATATATTTCTGGTCATAGTTTCTCCAATGAGGATTAGAGGCAGTAGCTACTCATGCTTACTGGACCAAGAGAATGAGCATCCGGGACATTCAGTTTCTTTAAACCACAACTTTTGGTTTCTAATTATTTTCAGTTCTTAAGTACCTGTTCCTCAGCATCCTTTCCAAAAGAATGGCTGCCCAAATTCTGCTTGATTTAGCATCCTCTGTTGAGTCATCTGGAAGAAGTGACTTGCCGAGATAAGTCTAGGAAAAAAGGGCGAAGAAGCCAGGTAGATAACCTATAGTAATGTGATATTACTAGGAGCAGGGAGAACTGTCAGGTCAATCTTACTAAAGGAAATATTCTGTGTATATGATAAAACAAATCATTGCTCACTCAGAATTCACAGCTTGTCATTCCAACAGTTAATACCACAGAAGGAAAATGTAATGAAGTCCAATATCCAGCTTCAATATTTAAAAGGTATTCAGGAATCTACAGACCAATGAATGTGAAAATGGATTTTACAAAAATTCAGGTTCCACACATCAATTTTTATGAGCTTATCACAATAAAAGCTCCCCTAAGAGCTCAAGGGAGAGGAGACTTATCATTGAATCTATACTAATTAAGACGTGTTTAATAAATGTTAAACTGAACTAAAATATGGCTCAACTGTTATCTCATCTGCCTTATGTCTTCTCCCTCTATTAAGATGCATAAGGTGGGATGCCTGGTTGGCTCAGTCGGTTAAGCGTCTGCCTTCGGCTCAAGTCATGATCCCAGGGTCCTGGGATCAAGTCCCACATCAGGCTCCTTCCTCAGCGGGGAGCCTGCTTCTCCCTCTGCCTGCCTCTAACAAATAAATAAATAAAATCTTAAAAAAAAAGATGCATAAGGTGCCTCTCTGTACTCCTATAATTTTTTCTCTCACTATATTTTCCACACTGTCTTTTAATTTATCTGTTCTACGTTCTTCCTCTAGATGGGGACCATCCTGAGGTTTTGGCCATGTCTTTTTCATCTTTGCATCCCTAACATGTAACAATGCCTGACCTTTGTTAGCAATCAATGAGAGTCTACCAACTGACTGACTAATCAAGTCTTCTTTTTACTTGATTAAACCATCAAAAATTCTAAACCAATGCTATTCAAAGAGGCTAGCCCATAAACTGCTGGTTTATAATGAGATGAGTTTTGAGCAGAATATGTAAAAAAAATGACTTCCTTTTTTGAGAAAGTCTTGCTATGGAAAAATGTCTAAACTAAACAGTGCTGCTTTAGTGATACAGCTGATTTATAGTCTTGCCCCACTTTGATCCAAACACTTGAGAGTTAGAAAAAGATATTTTCATAAAGAAAAGTAAGATGCTGAGGAATGGATGGTTAAAATTAACTTTAGGGTCTTCATCCATCTTTATGAGCGCATATATATTTACAGACCCCCAAGAAGATTTAAAATAAAGGCACCTACTTTCACTGGTTAAAAAAATAAAGACACAGGGCACTTAAAAAGTTTTTTAAAAGCCAAGACACATTAAAAAAAACCTAATAAATTTTTAATTAGAATTTTTCATTTTTTTTAACAGGACAAGTAACAGATTACATCAAACTTCAGAACTTCTCAAATATCTAGTTATTATACACATTCCCATCTGTCTTGCAGGGAGGGATCTTGGTCGGCTTAACAGTTTCAGGTAAAATAAGCTGCATAATAGTATATATTACAATAATAAATGTACAATGTTTACATGAAATATGTTTTAGAAGCAAAAAAAAAGATGCATCTGCATCAAAAGGCGACCTTTTAAGATGCCACGACTATTTTTTACATTCACTCTTGCAACAGGTCACAAGATGGGGGTCACTAAGCTCAGATAAGTCACTATGATGCACATAAAATACAGAAAGATTGGTTATTTTATATATTATATATATATTTATATTTTCACACTTTAGCATCTGAGACATAAACTGAGAATTTAAAATTTATTCTCTTCAGATAACAAATCATTTTTTATTCTTCATAAACATGGTGCCCACAAAAGCACATAGGTAAGGCACAATAGGGTTTTCTGTTACAGAACAGTGTGCATCATGTTTACTTAACCAGAAAACGTGCATTATCTGTGCAAGTTCATGCTGCAAACCCAACACATATACAATTAAAAAACAAAAAGGAAACTGAGCTTTAAACAAAATCAAAATTGGTACAATTCCAGCTGTTTCACATATTCATTTGGACTGACAAAGATATATCAACAGGTTATTAAAAAAAAAAAGCCAATTATTACATTACAAGTAAACTCTGCTCAGCAACTATTTTAATCTGAAATAATAAACAGTAATAAAACAACTTTACTGAAACAAAGTAAGTACCGAGGCACAAAGCGACGGTCACTCGTGCATTTACTATATTGCAAGCTTTCATGACCCAAAATTTCAAATATAATTTTTCAAAAACACATTTTGCTGCAACAATATGCCCTGCTTTAAACCTGACATACAACAGGGGAGCTGACATTTCATTGTATTATAAATAGATTGGGAAAATGACTTAATCCCAATAGTACTATGTCATAGTCCTAGTATTTATAATAAATACAGCTTTTCACAAAATACTTTTCCAATATCTGCCAATTGCATCTTTATTGCTCACATAAATTTGAACCCATTACAACTGATATCGGAACTTTCACACAAAATCATACTCAGACATTTTTATATAAAACTTATAAAAGATATTTTAAACTTGTATCTAATACTTCCAGGTGTCTGGCTGTTTGATCTATGTGATAGTACAGCCATATGTATGTGTGTGTGTGTGTGTGTGTGTATACACACACACACACATACATATATATACACATACACACATATATACACATACATATATATACACATCAGATTATGAATAAAATAGGAAGCTTATTTTACTGCTTTAATGCAGACATCCTCACAAAACAAGACTACTTTCGCCACCACCAGCATTTATACATATATACAAAAGCCAGTTTAAGTACATGTACATCCACCTACACTTATATGTAACCACTAAACCCAAATTAGTTTTCCTGTATTCCAGCTGTAACAAATGAATCTCTTACAAGCAATAGAAACCTAAGGTTAAATTGGGAAATAACAGTTTTACCACATTAGCCTGGTAAGGAACTATTATGCAGGTGACTGTATACAAAAATTCACAACATTAGTTCACAGGAAATTATGGAAATACGAGAAGCCTCTTCACCATGCTTTTGTGTGATTATCCAAACACTCTGTGGTGCAAAAACACAATCACCACATCTGAAAATGCTTAATAAGTCAATGTTCCTCATGCAAAACTGTAAATGCATCGGCTTAACTGAGCTCCAAAAACTGAATGAAACAATTGTTCTGCCTGCTCAGCATTGCTGCCTCACTGCTAAGTCCCTTTGGAACCTTAAGATTTCTGGAACATTCAAACAGAGCTGTATTCAATAAAAATATTACATACAAAAAGCATTTAAAAGGAAGACAGGAAGCTAAACAGGAATTTTCCTATTGTAAATACCAGTCCTAGGAGTAGAAGAAAGTCTTTTCAGGAACCTCCTTGAGAATTGGCTAGGCCAGTCCGAAGACGAAGATGAGACATAGAGTTCATATGTTTATTTGATGGCTTCAAGGGAGTATTGCAAGTAAGAGCTTGGGGAAAGCGATGGTGATATCTATCTAGTCGTAAATATTTTACTGTAACCAATTTCCCTGTTGTAAGATAAAAATAATATTTTAGATCTGTAAAACTGTGCTTAATATTTATAGAAAACAAACTGGTAAAAGACATATGAACACAATATGCAAATAAAGCAATCTTAAATAATTACTCTTGAAAATGCTGACCTAAAATTCTTTAATTTAAAATCTGGTATAGTTTAACAGTAAGCCATAATTTATCATTTTAAAATGTTTGTAATACTCAAACTTCTTACCATCAAACCAAGAGCCATGCAATGCCTTAAAAGCTTTTCCAGCATATTCTGGAGACAGACATTTAACATATACACAACCCTGTGATAATTCAAAAAAAAAGAGAGAGGAAAAAAAGAAACAGTTTTAGTTTAATAGCAACAAATCCAAAATGTAGAATTCAGTAGTAAAAGTTACTTTAATTACCTCACGTGAATTTTTGTCTACTGCAATGTGAACAATGCCATCATTATCACTGCATTTTTCTAAAATTGCTTCTTGAATTGCCAAATGCCACTGATCCCCTATTTCCCTAAAAATTAAGGAAAACAAAAATCAACAACCATACTCCTACTCAAAAGTCTTCATTGTCTCTTATAACATACATATATACTACCAGAAGGGGATAGTTTCAAAACCACATATTGTTAAAACTAGTAGTTAAGTAAATGCTTGTTACTAGCAGTAGATTTAAAAAATATTAGCATTCAGTCCCAGACCTTCTCTCACTTTCCAGTGTAAGAAAGCACAGAGCTGTGCAGTGAAGGATTAGCCCACCACAGCAGAACAAATGTGCTGTCATTTTTATGTCTGAAATCTTATGTACCTGTTTCTTTTTTTTTTTTTCTTCCTAGCAAGTGTTAACATTTTAATGAGTTGTAGTGAACTCATAAAAGTTGAGTATTATTGGGGCACCTGTGTGGCTCAGTCAATTAAGCATCTGCCTTCGGCTCAGGTCATGATTTCAGGGTCCTGGGATCCAGCCCCACGTCAGGCTCCCTGCTCAGTGGGGAACCTGCTTCTCCCTCTCCCTCTGCCTCTCCCCCTGCATGTGTGCATGTGTGCGAAGGGCATGCCCCCCCACTCACTCTCTCAAATAAATAAAACCTTTTTCAAAAAAAGAAAGTTGATTTTTTTAAAGATTTTTTTTATTTATTTGAGAGAAAGAGTGAGAGGGAGCAAGCACAAGCAGAGGGAGAGGGAGAAGCAGACTCCACACTGATCAGGGAGCCCAATGCGGGGCTCAATTGCAGGATCCTGGGATCATGACCTGAGTCCAAAGCAAATGCTTAACTGACTGAGCCACCCAGGCACCCCGAGAGCCACCAGGTACCCCAAGTATTACTTTTTTTTTAAATGATATTTTCAAATTCCTAAACTTTAGGAAAATTCCTAGAGTAAATAGTTCATTCTGAGCTTCTCTTTTTCAAAATAATGGAAGAATGATACAGGACAAACATTTTGCACAAAGAGTCACCTTACTATTATGAGAGCTTTAAGATTTCCTGCTGCAGCAGTGCATATTTGTCTTACTTGTGAGATATAGATGGTGGGCCAAAGGGAAAGCGGCTATACTTTAAAATCATAAATCTTCATCTTAGGTAACAAAATACTGGACTGGCACTGATTTCCTAATCCCTAAGGTATGGGGTAAGCTTCCCAACAGAGGGATCACCACACTGCTAAGTGCTTCTATCTATGCAAAATGGAGAGGGTTGTGTACATATACTAACAGGGCTTCTCCACATTTCCAATTTTGTTGTCACTTATTTGCAATCTCATATCAACTATTTCTTGAAATAAATGAGTTATTAAATGAGACTTATGGGTATTCTATACATAATACAGTTTCCCCTGTCAGGATTTTTTTTTACAAAACAGAATCTGACCCGTCACATCATTGAACAAATAAGCAGTTACCTCTAGGAAGCAAATTCTAAAAATTATTACAGCTTATATATGAAATACTAGAGATTCTAAGGCAGTAATTTTTGCCAGTGCTAATCTCTGGATGCATGTGCTGCTGTAATCATATAGAAAGAAATTTTCTCAAATATTAAATGAACAGAAAAGTTTCTCAAATATTGCATGGACAGACAGGACTTACAGAAAGTGTGTACATCTTTGCAGAGATTTTTTTACAATTAGAGACTGGAAGTTTAAAAATAGCAGATATTTTTACCCATATTGCCTACTGAGGCAAGAATGTTGGCAGAAGAGACTTATACACTTAATAAAGGGTACTGTTTATCACCATGTGTATCATTAACTTGACTCCAGCATTTATCTGCTATGGGGATTCACAGTACCTACAAAGCTTTGTAGAAGTTTAACAAATTATTATACATCCAGGTCTTTTGGCCAAACCTTTGCTTTAAACTTAACAAAAGAGGAAGAAAAGGAAAACATAACATTTCTTTAGAGATTCAAAAGTAAGAGAGACTGTTCAATTACAGACAGCATTTTAAGAATATTCCAAATAAAAATTACATACACCTCTGATCATAATACTTACATTACTGGGTCAAACATATTTCGAATCTTTAGACATGGTGTCAAGCTATTTGGTGGTGAATTTCTTCTATCTAAGTGAAATGCTACAAAAAAAAAATCAGTTTTACTATTTGTCACTGTTCCATTTTGTTGAAAGGTATTCAGTCACTTTTTTCAAAAAATATTCATCACATGCTTTTACTGGGACCCAGACCCCTGGAAGTTAAAGTACATCAGAGAAATACAATCATTGCTCTCACAGAGTCTGCAGTTTAGTGGGTAAGAGAGTTCAGAAACTGTGTCAAAAAAAAACAAAAAACCAAAAACCCGTAATTATGGTAAATCTTAAGAAAGAAGAACACAGGAAGCTGTGAAAGTAACTTAAGGTAGTCTGGAAGTATCAGATAACACTTCACTGAGGAAGTGAAATTTATGCTGGGATATAAAGAATAAAGAATAAAAGTAGGCAGAGTAAAAAGCAAATGTGCCAGCTTATATACAGCCCCTAAGACAAGAAGGAGCTTAGTGTAATCAAGTAAACTAAAGTGTAGTCAACTAAAACATAGCCACCGTGGCTAGAGTGGGAACAGAAAGATAAACCTTAAGAGAGAGAAGTCAGATTATTGAGGACCATGCAGATCACATTAAAGTGTTTAGACATTACCATAAGAGCAATAGAAAGCCACTCCAAGTTTTTTTAAAGAGAGTAATAATTTTGAGATGTCTTTTAAAAATTATAATTTTTTAAAACAGACTGTTAAGAATCGATTAAACAGAAACAAAAGTGAAGGCAAGGAAACCAGTTAGAGGGTTATTATAGTTGTCTAAGAGAGAGATGATACTAATGTGGATAATATAGGCTAGCAATGCTGATGGAAGTGGACAGAATCCAGGACGTATGGAGTAGATTTGACATGACTTATTTAAAAGACTATACATGGAGGTAAGGAAGAGATTAAGGATAACTCCTGGGTTTATGGCGGAACCAACTGAGAAGGGGTATCATTAATTAAACAGGAACACTGCGGGGAGGGGGAGGTCCATTTTGCAAGAGAAGATACTAAATTCATGTACATGCTGAATTTGTGGTGTCCATATCCTAGTAGACAAGTATACAGGTGGGCATAAAAATCTGAAAACCAGAGGACTTAATTCAAGAAATGAATTTGGAAGTTATCAATATACCTACGGTAAATGAAGTCACAGCATGAGATCATCTATAGGTAGAAGGAAGACAGGTAGAATGAGAAAAGAAGATGGCCTTGAGAAACTCCCAACACTTAAAGGTCCAGTAAAAGAAGAAAATCCAGAAAAGAAGATTGAAGAAATGGTCAAGGTAGCAAGAAAACTAGAAAAAAAAGTGGCATCCCCAAAGCCAAAAGAAGGAAGTTTTAAAGCAGGCTCAATTGTTAACACTGCTAAGTAAAATAAGGACAGAAAAGAAAAATGTCCACTTGGTTTAGCAATATGGATGTCTGAGAGCTGTTTCCTTGGAATGAGGGGGATGGAAAATAGACTGGAGTCAGCAGAATACAATGGGAGGTGAAAGAGTAAAAACAATGAGTACGGGAAACTGTTTAATGCTATTTGGCTATAAATAGGAAGAGACAGTGATAGCTAAAGAACAATATACACTCCAACAATGTGTTTTATTTTTTTTAAAGATTTTATTTGAGAGAGAGAGCACAAGCAGGGGGAGGGGGAGAGGGAGAAGCAGGCTCCCCACTGAGCAGGGAGCCCAATGCACGGCTTGATCTCAGGACCCCAGTATCATGACCTGAGCTGAAGGCAGACACTTAACAGACTGAGTCACCCAGGCACCCCTCCTACAAACATGTTTTAAAGATAAGAAAAACTATACAGCATGTTTAAGTGCTGATGAAAAGATCCAGTAGAGGCAGGGGATTTAGAACACAGTGGGAGAAGATATTTGAGGAGATGAGGGAATGGGATCCAGAGGACTTAGATCCCATTCCCTATGGAGGGAAGGGCTCAGGTCTTTGTTAAGTGAGAAAACTCCTCAAATGCAATAGGAGGTGAGGGTGAGTGTGGATTCTCGCAATTTTATGGATATGGTGGTGGAAATCTGAGGCAGATACAATCTGATTGCTTCTATTCAAGTCATCAACTGAGAATTCGGAGAGAGAAGGGCAAAGGTTTGAAAAGATGGAAAGAAATCTAAAATTGTTACGGAGTAGGAAAGTGAAGTAACTGGTAAAGTATTAGAACATGAAAGTCAGGTAGCACTGAGGGCCTAATCGAGGTTGATTACTTATGTCGTACCAGTCTGCAGAACTGTATGACTTTCTCCTGCTATGCTCAGCTCCCCGCACATAGACAAAATAGTTTCATCCTTGGTTGGAATTTGCCAGGCTAAGATGAAGGATAGATAATGACTTACAGGTACTAGCAAGAAAAGGACTGGAGAGATGGGTTATGGAAACTAAGATGGACAGGAAAAGAAATAAAGATAGAAGGAAGACTGAAAAACTGGAAAAAGTAGGTACATGGAATAACTGGAGAGTCTGGGGATTCCTAAAAAAAAAAAGCAAATATATAAAGCAGGGAAGTTTAAAGGATGAGTTAATGGCTCGGAGTATACCAATGGGTTTAACAAGTGACAGGGATTAGCACCGGGTGTTGTGTGTAAGTGATGAATCACTAAATACTATGCCTAAAACTAATATTACATTGTATGTTAACTGGAATTTAAATAAAGACTCGGAAGGGAAAAAATATAAAGACCTGAATGTATCAATTAAAGATTTCAGAAGTATCTAGTGAAAAAAATTGTCTGGGTTGTGAATGTCCTAACTATGCCTGATACAGGGTGGGGAATGGCCACTAGACATGAAAAATCTTTGACAAACCCCAGATCAAGAAAGTCTGTGAACCTCTAGTACTACCCAGACTTCTCTGGCAGTGTACAGACTGTGTTCTTAGATGACCTTTTAGTTGCAGGCAATCTGAGTTCCTTGAAATTCCAATACTGGCCAGAAGAAATGAACCAGAGAAAATGGAAGCATTAATACCATCTTATCCTAGCCTAGACCCAAGTTTCCACAGAATAATGGATCTGGGAGAAGTTATTCCTGGCTAATTCTAATCACAAAGTAGTTGTGAAGATCAAACCGATTTTTAAGATACATACTTCGTCTCCCCAACTAAATTGTAATCATCTCCTGGTATAAGCAAAGAGACAGTGGTTACTGAATGATGATACATTTCAAATACCTCCGGAACTATGTTTGGATCCTTCAAATGAATGCTGTTTATTCTGAAGACTACAACTGTCAGAAACATAAATAATCCTCCCCAGCAGGTATGTTTTGATTTTTAACTGGTGCTTTAAAATACCATTAGAGATACTAATGCTATATAAGAATGCAATTTATACTTAACTATCCTTTAGAAAATGAACTAAAAATTCAATATGGTTGATTATTTAACAATTACTTGGAAAAAATACTATTAAGTGACAACAGCTTGTAGTGGGAGTGAATTCAAAACTATAATTACCAACCCTCCAGCCATGGACCTTTTAATTAAACCACTGTTATTTATAAGAGGATAAACATTAAGCCTGTTAATAAGTTAAACTATCTTTTTATATAAACCACCTCAACCCCCCACTATATAGCCATATTTACAGCACAACATTTGTGTTCAGATACATTTAAATGAAAGTAAAAGTCAGTTTATATATTAATATTTTTTACAAGCAAAGTCACTTAATTATATTTAGACTATACATTTAATGGCATAAAATGTAATATTAGAACTAAATTCTCTCTACATTAGGGCTATATGTTCTAAATGAGGCAATTTAGATAATATCATCAAGAAATATTCCACCAACTTCTCATTATTCAGCTCCTGTAACAAATTCTTTTATGATCGAATTCTTAAAAGAACTCAAATCTCTCTTGCTAGGAGTCTACAGGCATTACAACCTACCAAAAACTTGAATTGGTATACTTCAAGCAAATGGCTACTGGGTTCTACCTCAGGATTTTCTGCCTTCAGGATAACATAATCTCAGCCACTATATGTTCTTCAATTTACTAAGAAATAGGTGTCTTCTTGTACTCTCAATTCCTTTCTAGGTTCAGTAACTAATTCACTGTAACCTTTTTTTTTTATCAAAGACTCAAGTAAAGGGAGATTGATTTTATAATTCTTCACATGGTACATTTAGAAGTATTCAAATTAAGATAGCTCAGTACTTGGCATATAGTTTGTAAACATTTACTATACTGGAACCTTAGTGAAACAAAGTAGCAGGACATTTCAGAACTATCAATTCATGTTGAGTTTGACAACTATTATAACTGACCTAAAATTGTCTTGTATCATACTTACACAGTCTTTCCCTATCTAAAGAAAATGATAAAATGAAAATAACAGTCTGAGGTTTTAAATTCTAGATATAGAGCATCCAACTTCACACAGAGTCTGTCATCCCCCCTACTAATTTGTAAGAACAACTTGGACTACCTAGGTCAAGAAATTGTCTTTGGATTCATCTTGAAAACCTCACATTTTAAAAATAAGACAATTACAATGATAAAAAAAATCCTATGACTAAAATAATGGCCTTTTCTAGAACTTTATATTTATACATGAGCACCAATTGCTAGCTATATAAAGAAATTAGGCTAAGAATCCACAACTATTACAATCAGGCACTAAGGTAATCAGATCTGATTGGCTTTGCATTCTGTTTTCCTTTCATAGGACTCTTTTGCAGACACCTTTTAAAACAAAAAGTTTAATGTTTAGTGTCATCTTTGGCATCATCAAAGCATCATTTTTATGCCATGATTACTGAAGACATTATTCAAGCTCTTTGAAAGTGAAAACTAGAGAAGAAAGGGAGTAATTGGATTTTACGTTTTTGCAATTTCAAAACAATTTACTTAACTTTCTCATAAATACTGTGTTTAGCAAACATTGAAAAATATGCTTTTATTCAACAAGATTTAAAGAAACTCAACTCACTACTAGGTCTGAAATGCACATTAAACTAACTGCAAGATTTAATTTTGCAACTAACCATACAAGAGATTCAAGTGAGGTTAACAGTTACCACTAGTAGAGGTTTCGGGACCTAAAGCAACCAATCACCAAGCCCTCCTTTATACTTACACATACCTGTTCCTGCAACCATGCAAGCATTGAGAAAAATAGGGAAAGATAGCCACAAAAACTACTTGGCACAGGGGATACGCAGGTGGATGGGTGTTAATGAAAAAGAGGCAAGCAAGCAAAAATGGGAAAAAAGAGCAGTTAAAAAGTTATGTTCCACTTTTATATGTTTTATATATATGTAAAACAAATTATGTCTTATTTATATAAAAACTAGGGGGAAAGAATCCAGTTACATATTAAGTTGCTTTAAGTGAAAAAGGAAAATATCAAAGTAATGTATGTAGTGTTCTATTATGGTAAAGACAAACCATTATGTTCATATTTGAAAGGAGAAAAGTGGAAGGATATATAAGAAGCTAACATTAATTCCTTCTATGGGATGGAACTACAAAGGGAGTTTTGCCTTCATATCTTTCAACAGTACTATTTTAAACATGTTAAGACTTTCACAGTTGAAAAAAACTTTTTAAATACCATGTTTCTTTTTGTTGTTGCTTAAAAATACATACCTTGACCTTGCCATACTTTAGAAGGTATTACTAATATTTTGTCACAGGAGGCAGAAGGCTGGATCCACCGCCAAACTAGAAAATCCGCACCACCTATTCTTCGTGTCTCTGTGCGAACTCTAGACTCATTAGCAGCAAGAAAGTCAACAGCTCTATCCCAGACTTTCTTCATTTTTTTCCTATCATGTGAACAAAATGACAAATTTACTATCATCTTGGCTTGTCATCTTTCTCAAGTATTAGTAAGTGAAGGCAATGGTTATTATTAATTCTGGTTTTTCTTATCACTGCCTATGAAATTTTTTCAAAAAAGATTTAGATGCCTGAAGCTCACCTCAGATTTACTGAATTTCCTTCTCCAGAGGTGGAGCATAAGCATCAGTAATTTTTTCCCCCCAAACTCCACCACTGATTCTGAGGTGTTGCTATGGTGAAGAATGCTGTGTTAGGTAGGATATGGAATCATCTTTCATTTTTAAGAAGTTATTATTTAGTACTTTTATTTAAAAAGCTTCATTAACAAAAAAATATTTAAGGCATTATTAGTAAAACATCACTGTCTATTGTCTGTGTCTGTTTCTTTATAAAGATGAAATTAAAGGAAATAAGGTGAAGACTGATAAGAATAAAAAATTTATAAAAGTGATCATGATTTAGAAATCTAGCTGTCTACTATGCCACTCAAAATCAGGAGAATAGAACGGAATTTAGGAAGAAAGGAGAGTTTAAAGTTCAAAAGGAAAGCCTATACAGTAAAACTGGTCTAAGTGAGAACAGAACAACTCTCAACAGAATCTTCCTAACTTCAGAAGACACCAACGTTCTGATCTACTTCAACTCACAATACTTTGAACGTACTTGTCATGAGGTTGTATTAAGGAATCTTGTACATGTGGAATAGGCATGTAAGGTTGTAAGTCTTTATTTTCCTGGCAAGCTTCGTTATGACTTCGTAAAACATCTGAAAATATAACAAATTTACAAATGAATCAATCACTGGACATCATGCTGTAATTTATCACATAATAACTATTCTAGAAATAGTTTAGATTTTACAAATACTTATACCTATAATCTTCACCACCATATCATACATCTGCCTTGTTTCCTCCTCTTCTTTTGTCCAGCGATATTTCATATAACGCAGAACGACACAAACCATCACTACACCTGCAATATTTATATATTTTGTGTTTTAAAAATTGTGCTCAGTGACATTCAGTAACATTCACTGCAATCTGAAGTTATTGGTATAGTTGTTAAATCTGATATTAACAAAACAAAGCAAAAAAAGAGAAATCTTATGACAGTTTCCACAGTGATTATTTTAATTGCCATAATGAGATAATGGAATAAGCCTTCAAACAGTGGGCTGAATTACCTACATAATTACAACTACATAGAACAATTTAGTATTAAACATCTTCCAGAGTTTCACTTAATCTCTCTAGAAAAACCATTTCTTTCATGTTGACAACTGAACATTTAAATTCTATTTTTTTTAAAACAATAGAACTATGTTTCACAAACGTTTTCCTTTGTCACATTAAACTATTAGAAAAGTGAGTTTCCTAAACTGTAAATTAAACTGTAGACTGTAAATGTACTACACTTTAGGAAAATTATTTTTAAAGGACTTGAACAAAGAAAAAAATGATTATCTCCTAAATTCCTATAATCAATCAAAACAGTCACATAAAATCCAGGAATCCAAATGAAAATTTTAATGCAGGTAAATTATATTTTTTAAATTAAAAATAATTTTAATGAACTTAATTTATATTTTATCATTAAAAAATAAGCTTAATTTTTCTATTTTCCTATTCTATTTTCAAAGGCATGCTTTATGTCTTTTCCTATGACATTCTTAGGACAAAGTTTTATTCCACCTCCCTTTATATACTATTTTCTAAGCCCTTAGATTAACAGTGACATTATAACAACAACAACAAAAAAACCAACTTCAATATTATTCTACCTTAGTGAAGACTTCTGGATATGATTTATAATGGCAGCTATCACAGAAGTAAATTCCCAACCCTGGCATTTAATAAAATACAGATACAAAAATTCTAGACTATCATGTATCTTCTTTCTCATCCCCAAAACTTACCTAAGCATAACAACAATAACCTGTGGGTGACAGTAATAAAAGCACGTCGAAAACGACACCAGAAAGACATCTGTGGTCTTGTGGACTGTAAAAACTGCACATCAGTTATATCTGTCAATTGTTCCTCAGGGCCATAACCAACACACCTAGTTAAAAATAATTAAGGAGACCTTAGAGTCAAAATCACTTCTTATACTACAAAATGGTCAAAGTGGAAATTAAATCCTTTACCTTATTCCAACATCTTTTCCATTTTCTAAAATCCACTTCAATGAAATAGTAAATATATCTTCATATTCAGGGCCTAAATCCTTATAAGAAAAATGGAGAAAATAACTATTCTTAATTCACATTCATTTGACTCTATCTGTAAGCTATACTATAAATACCATATTTTTATCTTTATATAATACTTCAAACGTGTTACGTAACAAAAATGTATTATTCATTATAGAAAAACAAAAGGAGAAAAAAGTCACAATTTCCCCATCTTCCTAAGATAAGCACGGTTACTATTTTGTTACGTTTTCTTTTTGGTTCTTTTACAGCCACAGATTTGGAGGATTTTTTAAAAATATAATTTGTCTTTTAAGTGTCACTGTGATAAAAGTGAATTAGCTAATTTTTTTTTTTTTTATAGAACCCTATTTTTAAATGAACAAATGACAAACTATTCATACTTGGCTGTTTCACTGACATTTTCTCAACAAGTGAATGAAGCAAGCATGTCACCTCAAGAAAAACAGCTGCCTTTGTTACCAATGATAACATTCAAGCTTTCAAGTAAAATAGTAAAAGTAAATTTTGGAAAAAGTTGCATCCATTACCATGAGCTTGACAACTTTACAATGCTTGAAAACCTTTGCAATGAGACTGGTGTGATATTAAAGAATTAAAGATTATCAATCTTGAAATGTGTCAACATTGGAAAAATTTGCATAAATAGCAAACCAGTATTTTCCAAATGAACTATGCATTAGTTATAAAATCTTGCATAGGTAAAAGATCTATTCTACGTGTAAAACAAAGGACTTTAGAGATAGAATGTACAAAAATCACTGATACAGTTTCAAATTGCACATTGCAACCAATCTTGAAGAAACTACCTCAGACTTTTAGTACGGTATCAGTGAAGAATACCTACAATTATCTGAAAAGAGTATTAAAATACTTTCTCCTGTTTTGACCACATATCTGTAGGAGGCTAGATTTTCTTGATGTACTTCAACCAAAACATCGAAGCAGATTGAATACAGAAGTAGATATGAAAATCCAGTTGTTTTTTATTAACCTACATATTAAAGATTAAAAAAAGATTTGTACAAATGTAAAACAATGCCATTTCTCACGAAATGTTTTTATTTTGGAAAATATTTTTCATAAAAATATTTTATGTTAACATGTAATAAGTTCATTATTCTTTAAACAAATAAATTTAAAATTTGATTAAATTTCTAGTAAGGTAAATATATATCTAAATTTATCTATCTCCCACAAACAAAGGCTATTTATGGTCCTCAGGACTGCAAAAGTGTTCTGAAACCATAAAGTTTAAGAACTGCTGTACATAGGTAGATTATGTTTTTAATCAAAATATTAAAAATAAAAGTGGTATCCCATTTTATATATACTGTTTATTCCACTTGCTTTTATCACAATATGAAGTACTGTGTCAATGTCAATAAACATGGAACAACCTATTTTCCAGGAAAACTGTGTTTCTAGCGTATGGCTGGTTATTTTATACTTTAGTCAACCCTTTATTCACGAATGTTTAGAGTATTACCAATTATTTCAATATATCAAATAATACTGTAATAAATACCCTTAAAAATCTCTCCATTCAAAAAATATTCATTGGGGTGCCTGTGTGGCTCAGTCATAAGCGTCTGCCTTCGGCTCAAGTCATGATCCTAGGGCCCTGGGATTGAGCCCCACATCGGGCTCCCTACTCAGCGGGAAACCTGCTTCTCCCTCTCCCACTCCCCTGCTTGTGTTCCCTCTCTCGCTGTGTCTCTGTCAAATAAATAGATAAAATCTTAAAAAAAAAAAAATATTGATTAAGGGTCCAATATGTGCCAGGTACTGCTCTAGGTCCTAGAGATGTAGCACTAAGCAAAATCATCAAAATTCCCTGTGTTCATGGAGCTTATCTTCTATTCAATATTATATCTTTATGTACTTTTTTAAGTACAAAGAATGAATTTCTAAAAGTAGCAGTAAGACGTCATTTTTAAAAACTCCTTTAAGGGGTCTGGGTGGCTTAGTCGATTGTGTCTGAATATTGATTTCAGCTCAGGTCATGATCTTAGGGTCGTGAGATCAAGCCCCATGCTGGGCTCTGCACTGGGAGTGGAGCCTGCTTAAGATTCTCTCTCCCTCTCTCTCTTAAAAAAAAAAAAAAACAAAAACCCACTCCCTTAAAAAAAAAAAAAAGAATTTTATAAATAATTGCTATTGTTTTATCAACATTCTCTTCAATAGCAGTGGAAATTAAAGTTTTTCATTTGATCAGTACAATTTACTTCCTAATATGGAACTGGCAAGTTTTTTTTTTTTTTTACTATATCAAATTTGAAAGTGTCATTCTTCTCTAGTGCCCATGGAACATTCTCCAGAACAGATCACATCCTAGTTCACAAATCATGTGTCAACCAGTACCAAAAGACTGGGATCATTCCCTGCATATTTTCAGACCACAATGCTTTGAAACTAGAACTCAATCACAAGAGGAAGTCGGAAAGAACTCAAATACATGGAGGCTAAAGAGTATCCTACCAAAGAATGAATGGGTCCAACCAGGAAATTAAAGAATTAAAAAAAAATTCACGGAAACAAATGAAAATGAAAACACAACTGTTCAAAATCTTTGGGATGCAGCAAAGGCAGTCCTAAGAGGAAAGTATATAGCAATACAAGCCTTTCTCAAGAAACAAGAAAGGTCTCAAATACAACCTAACCCTACACCTAAAGGAGCTGGAGAAAGAACAGCAAATAAAACCTAAACCCAGCAGGAGAAGAGAAATAATAAAGATCAGAGCAGAAATCAATGAAAGAGAAACCAAAGAACAATGAAACTAGGAGCTGGTTCTTTGAAAGAATTAATAAGATTAATAAACCCCTGGCCAGATTTATCAAAAAGAAAAAAGAAAAATGACCCAAATAAATAAAATCATGAATGAAAGAGGAGAGATCACAACCAACACCAAAGAAATTCAAACAATTATAAGAACATATTATGAGCAACTCTATGCCAGCAAATTAGATAATTTGGAAGACACGGATGCATTCCAAGAGATGTACAAACTACCAAAACTGAACCAGGAAGAAACAGAAAACCTGAGCAGACCTATAACCACTAAGGAAATTGAAGCAATAATCAAAAATCTCCCAACAAACAAGAGCCCAGGGCCAGATAGCTTCCCAGGGGAATTCTACCAAACATTTAAAGAAGAATTAATACCTATTCTTCTGAAACTGTTCCAAAAAATAGAAATGTAAGGAAAACTTCCAAACTCATTTTTGGAGGCCAGCATTACCTTGATCCCAAAATCAGACAAAGACCCCATCAAAAAAAGGAGAATTACACACCAATATCCCTGATGAACATGGATGCAAAAATTCTCACCAAAATACTAGCCAATGGGCTCCAACAGTACATTAAAAGGATTATTCACCACGACCAAGCAGGATTTATTCCTGTGCTGTAAGGTTGGTTCAACATCCGCAAATCAATCAATGTGATACATTAATAAAAAAAAGAACAAGAACCATATGATCCTCTCAATAGATGCAGAAAAAGCATCTGACAAAGTACAGCATCCTTTCTTGATTAAAACTCTTCAGTGTGTAGGGATAGAGGGGGTACATACCTCAATATCATAAAAGTCATCTATGAAAAACCCACAGCAAATATCATTCTCAATGGGGAAAAACTGAGAGCTTTCCCCTTAAGGTCAGGAACGCGGCAGGGATGTCCACTATCACCACTGCTATTCAACATAGTACTAGAAGTCCTAGCCACAGCATTCAGACAACAAAAAGAAATCAAAGGCATCCAAATCGGCAAAGAAGTTGTCAAACTCTCACTCCTTGCAGATGATATGATACTTTATGTGGAAAACCCAAAAGACTCTACCCCAAAACTGCTAGAACTCATACAGGAATTCAGTAAAGTGGCAGGATATAAAATCAATGCACAGAAATCAGTGGCATTTATATACACCAACAACAAGACAGAAGAAAGAGAAATTAAGGAGTCAATCCCATTTACTATTGCACCCAAAACTGTAAGATACCTAGGAATAAATCTAACCAAAGAGGCAAAGAATCTGTGCTCAGAAAACTATAAAATGCTCATGAAATAAATGGAGGAAGACACAAAGAAATGGAAAAACGCTCCATGCTCATGGATTGGAAGAACAAACATTGTGAAGATGTCAATGCTACCTAGAGCAATCTACACATTTAATGCAATCGCCATCAAAATACCATCAACTTTTTTCAAAAGAAATGGAACAAATAATCCTAAGATTTGTATGGAACCAGAAAAGACCCCAAATAGCCAGAGGAATGTTGAAAAAGAAAAGCAAAGCTAGTGGCAGCACAATTCCGGACTTCAAGACAGTATGGTATTGGCACAAAAACAGACACATAGATCAATGGAACAGAATAGAGAGCCCAGAAATGGACCCTCAACTCTACGGTCGACAAAGCAGGAAAGACTGTCCAATGGAAAAAAGACAGTCTCTTCAACAAATGGTGTTGGGAACATTGGACAGCCACATGCAGAAGAATGAAACTGGACCATTTCCTTACACCACACACAAAAATAGACTCCAAATGGTTGAAAGACCTAAAATGTGAGACAGGAGTCCATCAAAATCCTAGAGAAGAACACAGGCAGCAACCTCTTCGACCTCAGCCGCAGCAAATTCTTCCCAGAAACATTGCCAAAGGCAAGGGAAGCAAGGGCAAAAATGACCTATTGGGACTTCATCAAGATAAAAAGCTTTTGCACAGCAAGGGAAACAGTCAACAAAACCAAAAGACAACCGACAGAATGGGAGAAAATATTTGCAAATGACATATCAGATAAAGGGCTAGTATCCAAAATCTATAAAGAACTTATCAGACTCAACACCCAAAGAACAAATAATCCAATCAAGAAATGGGCAGAAGACATGAACAGACATTTTTCCAAAGAAGACATCCAAACGGCCAACAGACACATGAAAAAGTGCTCAACATCGCTCGGCATCAGGGAAATCCAAATCAAAACCTCCATGAGGTACCACCTCACCCCAGTCAGAATGGCTAAAATTAACAAGTCAGGAAACGACAGATGTTGGCAGGGATGCAGAGAAAGGGGAACCCTACTACACTGTTGGTGGGAATGCAAGCTGGTGCAGCCACTCTGGAAAACAGTATGGAGTTTCCTCAAAAAGTTGAAAATAGAGCTACCGTACGACCCAGCAATTGCACTATGGGGTATTTACCCCAAAGATACAAATGTAGTGACCCGAAAGGGTACGTGCACCCCAATGTTTATAGGAGCAATGTGCACAACAGCCAAACTATGGAAAGAGCCAAGATGTCCATCAACACATGAATGGATAAAGATGCTCTGGTATATATATATATATATATATATATATATATATATATATATATATATATACAATGGAATATTATGCAGCCATCAAGAAAAACGGAATCTTGCCATTTGCAACGACGTGGATGGAACTAGAGGGTATTAAGCTAAGTGAAATAAGTCAATCAGAGAAAGACAAGTATCTCAATCAGAGAAAGGCATGTATCATATGATCTCACTGATATGAGGAATTCTTAATCTCAGGAAACAAACTGAGGGTTGCTGGAGTGGTGGGGGGTGGGAGGGATGGGGTGGCTGGGTGACAGACATTAGGGAGGGTATGTGCTATGGGGAGCACTGTGAATTGTGTAAGACTGATGAATCACAGACCTGTACCTCTGAAACAAATAATACATTATATGTTCAAAAAAAAAAAAAAAAGTAGGAAGGGAAAAATGAAGGGGGGGAATCGGAGGGGGAGATGAACCATGAAAGAGGGTTCTAGAAGGGAGGGCGGTGGGGGGATGGGTTAGCCTGATGATGGGGATTAAAGAGCACACGTACTGAATGGAACACTGGGTATTATACGCAAACAATGAATCATGGAACACTACATCAAAAAAATACATAAATAGGAAAAAAAAGAAAAAATTTGAAAGTGTAAGTTTTATGAAGCAAAACTAATCTTATGTGTAACTACCACCAGGATGTTTAGATGGTAAAGAGAACTATAAACTACCTGTTATCTTACCAAAAAAAAAAAAAGTGTGGTCTTTCATCATTATTTTTAATATCAAAAAACTTGTAGCCAATGTAAGTATTTAATAATTGACAAATGGTTTATACATGAGATCATTTCAAGGAAATACTATGCGCATTTAGAAAAGATCATGAGAGGGATGCCTGGGTGGCTCAGTTGGTTAAGCATCTGCCTTCGGCTCAGATCATGATCCCAGGGGCCTGGGATCCAGTCCCCCATCAGGCTCCTCACTCAGCAGGGAGCCTGCTTCTCCCTCTGCTGCTCCCCCTGCTTGTGCACTCTCTCTCTCTGACAAATAAATAAAATCTTTAACAAAAAAAAAAAAAAAGGAAATGATCATGAGAGCTAAATAGCTATATGCTTAGAAAAGTAAAATATGTAATTTATATATAACTATAAAAATTTGCACTTACAAATGACTAAAAATTTTAAGATTTTACTTATTTGAGAGAGAGAGAGAGAGGAACAGCATAGAGGGAGAGGGAGAAGCAGACTCCCCAAGGAGCAGAGAACCCAATGCGGAGCTCGATTCCAGGACCACGAGATCATGATCTGAGCTCAAGACAGACACTTAACTGACTGTGCCACCCAGGTGCTCCATGACCAAAAAAACCTTTTAAGTGATTTTTTGTTTAGCTTTAACATTGCTTTAAAATGTTATGCAATAAAAGTATACAAGAATAATTTCAGGCAATTATGGTTTTGTTATAAAAATGCTATCAGAAATCATTTTGGGTATAACAAAAATCAAACAGAACTCATATTCATTTGCTCTAAAATTCCTCTGCTTCCAAAATCAAGAGAACTTCTGGTTATGTTGCATAGATCAGGATTAGATAAAGCACAAGCTATAGAGGGCTTTGAAAATCCACAAAACAAGATTAATATGGGTTATCCGTGGAGCTGGAAACACTGCACTCATTCCTCTTCGTAATGTATAGGGTTGGCTTTTTTTTTTTAAGTTTTTATTTTAATTCCAGTTAGTTAACATACAGTGTAATATTAGTTTCAGGTATACAATATAATGATTCAACTATTCCATACATCACCCAGTGCTCATCACAAGTGCACTCCTTAATCCCCATCACCTATTTCACCCTTCCCGCAACCTCCCTCCTGGTAACCATCAGTTTGTTCTCTGTAGTTAAGAGTCCGTTTCTTGGTTTGCCTCTCTCTCTTTTTTCCCCTCTGTTCACTTGTTTTGTTTCTTAATTCCACATATGAGTGAAAACATATGGTATTTGTCTGACTTATCTCGTTTGGCATTATACTCTATAGATCCATCATGTTGTTGCAAACGGCAAGATTTCATTCTTTTTATGGCTGAATAATATTCCATTATATACGTCTGTTATTATATATATATATATATTCCATATCTTCTTTATCCATTTATCAACCAGTGGACACTTGGGCTGCTTCCACATCCTGGCTATTGTAAATAATGCTGCTATAAACATAGGGGTGCATGTACCCCTTTGAATTAATGTGTCTGTATTCTTTGGGTAAACAGTAGTGAGATAGCTGGATTATAGGATAGTTCTATTTTTAACTATTTTGAGGAAACTCCACACTATTTTCCACAGTGGCTGAACCAGTATGCATTCCACCTACAGTGCACAAGGGTTCCTTTTTCTCCATATCCTCGCCAACACTTGTTGTTTCTTGTGTTTTTGATTTTAGCCATTCTGACAGTTGTGAGGTAATATCTCATTGTAGTTCTGATTTGTATTTCCCTAATGATGAGTGATGTTAAACATTATTTCATGTGTCTGTTGATTATCTGGATGTCTTCTTTGGAGAAATGTCTGTTCATGTCTTCTGCCCATTTTTTAACTGGATTATCTGGTTTTGGGGTATTGAATCATTTAAGTTCTTTATATATTTTGGATACTAACCCTGTATTGAATATGTCATTTGCAAATATCTTTTCCCATTCTGTAGGTTGCTTTTTAGTTTTATTGTTTCCTTCATTGTGCATAAGCTTTTTACTTTGATGTAGTCCCAATAGTTTATGCTATGCTCATTGCAGGTGTACCTACTATCTGTCACCATATAATACCACTGTAATACCACTGACTTTATTCCCTAGGCTGTACTCCTCATCCCTATGACTTATTCATTTCATAATGGGAAGCCTGAACTTCCCACTTCCCTTCACTCATTCTGCCCACCCCCCAAACCCCTCCCATAAGGCAAACATCACAGTTTGTTCTCTATATTTATAGGTCTCTTTCTGCATGTTTGTTCATTCGTTTGTTTTTTAGATCCCATGTATAAGTGAAATCATAAGACATGGATATTTTTAAAAATCAATGAAACATACATATTGTATTTACCTTTGTTCATATATATATGCTCTTCAGCTTCTATTACAATAATATGCAAGACATAATGACATTTTTGTGTTATTATAAAGAACTCTGAAGGCTAGACTATACATGTAAGTTTCAAATAATGTAAGAACAAATAAATTTCCAAATTTATTAGTTGTACATTTTAAATATAAAAATTTTAGAAGGCTAAAGATATTATAAATAGCATTACTGCCTTCATTAATTATCCTTAAAAATGTACATAATGGTTCATACTAACAAGGACGCCCACTAATAAGCTAAGTATGTAAAGGAACATTGAGCTTAAAACTTTTAGTTATAAAATAAGGGTAAGAAAAGAATATCTGTTGTTACTTTCTCATTTTGTTTTCCTTCTCCATGTTAATACCACCTAATATCCACTTACTATCTGGAATACAAAAGAACCATGGAATGTCCCTTTATGAATACACAAAATACAAAAAACAATTGATAATTTATTTAAAACCTCATTAAAGAATAGAGTATTAAGTTTGAAACAGACCATTACTTCCACAAATATTCTACATAGTATACAGAATTCTATAGTATTATAAAATAGAATTTTTGAAGAAGTAAAAGTTGAATTTTTTTTTCTGGCTATGCTAATTAAACGGCTCATGCTAACATTATAGCATGCATAGCAGCTTCCTGATTTTAAGAGTGGAAAGTATTTTACTATTCATTTTTTTGTAGCCACCTAAAAAACTGTAAGGTAGGGGCAGGCCAACTTTTTCTGTAACGAATCAAAGAGTAAATATTTCAGGTTTTGTAGAATTCTGGTCTCTGCCACATATATTCTAAGCAACCTTTAAAAATGTTGTAAAACCACAGCTAGAAGGCCATACAAAAACAGGCCTAAGGGCTGTAGTTTGCCAGCCTTTAAGGAAAGGCATACTTGCATCATAAAATGCCCATTTTCTAATCACTGATGACACAGATTTTTAAATCAAGTCTACCATGATTATTACTATTTACTTATAGGCAATAGCTCAGTCAACGTACTGCTGACTGCTTCATTTAAATCTAAATTCAAAGCATATTTTCCCAAATCTTTAACAAATCTATTTTAACATAGTATGTGTGAACACACACACCCCCAAGATTCCCAATTCCAATTTTACCTTATTTGCAAAATAATTGGCAAAAACATGTATTTTTATTAAAACTCACATCAGGTGCTTTGAACTTAGATTACAGTTTCACAGCATAAAAATAATACTGCTTCATGTAAAAGATTCAGCTCATTAAATAAAGCTACAAAGCATTAGTAATAAGGGAAAGAAATGCTGATACAGGGAGAAGTCAAGTAAGGATTAAAAATCTATTGGATAGCTCACAAAATGGATAATATACATGGTAATAATAACTATGTGGCTTTCCAGTTAGGGAATATTCTGTTTAACTGTGACATGACATATGCTATACGTGTTACCTTTGAAATTAAAATAGGACACACAAAAATCAATACAATAGTAAATATGATTTAATTCTTGATGATTCAGTGGGAACTTGATCTTTCACCTCCAGGAATAACGGAAAGAACATGGTCCTTAAACACACAGGCCTGCATCAGATCATGATTCCACTACTGACTAGCTATATGTACAACCTCAAGTGGAGACGAAAAAGTACGTCATCCATACAGATGTATCTACCTTGTTCAATTCTTCGGATCCTAACCCTCATTCAGGGTCAGTCTCTTGCTCACTCAAAAGATGGAGCTAGTGGTTATGAACCCAGTCCTTCTAACTAAGAGGCAGAACAGTATAGTGAGAAGAGCAAGCACTTTAATTCTATTCCCAGATCCAACACTTACTAGCTGGATGATGTAATCATTAAATCCCTCTGAGCTTTAGTTTCTTTATAAAGTGAGTTTGATACCACCTACCTTGCTGGGTCATTGTGAAGTAAGGGGTACTAAGAAAATCCTAAGATAAATTGTACTTGATAAATTATAATTATTTTTTTAAAGATTTGAGAGAGAGCATAGCATGGGGAGAGGAGCAGAGGCGGAAGGAGAGAGACAAGCAGACTCTGCGCTGAGCGCGGAGCTGGACGCAGGGCTTGATCTCACAACCCTGAGATCATGAACTGAGCTGAAACCAAGAATCGGCTGCTCAACTGACAGGGCCACCCAGGGGCCCCGATAAATTATAATAATTAAGAAATTTATCTATCATTCCATTTCTCAGAACATTTATTTTCCCACAAAGACAGAATTTTACTAACAGTGATTTGCATTCCAAGGTAGGCCATAAAAGCCTATCCGGCTCCATGATTTGGCACATTTGCAGCTATCTTCTTTCCTAGTATTTTCTTCACAAATCATAAACGTATTCGTTGTGTTGAAGTTTAAAAAGGTTTGAAAATAAACCAGAAAATGAACCACCATTCATTACATCATTTAGTTGGAAAGTTACCATACAAAGATTCCACCATTTAACTTAAAAACAAGTCTACCTCTTTTCATGAAAATTTAATGCTATGTCTTTCCTAAATGTTCCACCAGAGGGACCTCTTAACTTTTCACAAATCAAAACAAGCTTTCATTCTCAAAAATGATGAAAGTGACAAAAGTTCAAGAAAAACACGGGGGGGTTCAGAAAAAGGATTTAAATTATTTCAATTAATTGTTATATTTATTTAAATTTCCTTTAAAGAGAAAGTAGGAGAAATAAAAGAACGGAATGTGAAGCATCAATTTCAAGAAAATAAAAAAAATTTTACTGAGGTTTACTTATTCACTCATTTTACTCCACCAAACATTTACTCATATTGTGCTTAAAATGCACTGGAAGTTGGGGAACAATTAGCTTACACTCACAGGAGTTCTGTGCATCCTTTGGCCCATTTACTCCTGAATGCAAAAACTTAATTATGCTGCTGGTGAAACCATAGTACAAATACATGAAAATGTACAACAGATCTCTCTCCAGAAGCAGGGAGCCTACAATATGTGTATTAACATCATGGTTTTTGACATCAGCTTTGTAGTAAGGTCCTTCCATATTTATGCTAGAACTTGCATAAAATAAAATAAACCACTAATTTTGGCTAGACTGTGCTAAAATGGTCATTCCAAATTAGAAAGTAATTTGGCAACATATATCAAAAGTATTAACAAAGGCTCATGCTCCTTAACAAGTAGTTTCCTTTCTAGAACTATTTCCTAAGGAAACAATCAGAAAATCAAATACTATATGCAAAGATTAGAGTGCTTTCGTAATACTGACAAACCACAAACCAATACAATGCAATACAATCATGTAAAGAAATATTACCCAGTGATAAAAAAGTTCAAAGACAAAATGCTCCTGATAATTTTAAGGAAAAAATAAACATTTGTAATATGAAATATTTACATTTATAGTGATACTAATTGTAGGAATGAAAACTAGAGAAAAATGAACCAAAAATGAGTGGTTAACTTCAGGCGGTGAATTTGAAATGCTTTTCTCCTTTCTTTTTCATTAGTTAAATGATGAGCATGAGTTAATGTTATATTGAAAAAAATAAACACTATTAAATACAGTAGTTAGAAGTTTTATCTAGACCTTAAAATTTTTTTATGAGGGAAAATTCCTGTTAAATGCTCTTTTTTTGAAGTAGCAGCCCAAAATACATCATTGGTGGTAACAAGCCATACCAGGTTTCACAGCATTTGAAAATACAAAGTAACTTCACTTAACTAATTCAGACTGGAACTAATCCAAAATCCTTTGTAAAAACTTATATTAGAAATTCTGTTGAATTAAAAAAAAAAGTAAAACCCAATCTAAAACATAAAATAATTCCAGAGAAAAGATATGAAAATCTTTTAAGACTGGAGTTCATTAATTTCAATTTTTTTTAACTCGATACAGTTTCCAACTCATCTCATGCATGGATACGTCCAATAACTCCTATGTTGCCAATCTTCAGTAGAATAATCTCTCAGGGCGCCTGGGTGGCTCAGTCGGTTGGGCAGCTGCCTTCGGCTCAGGTCATGATCCTGGAGTCCCTGGATCGAGTCCCGCATCAGGCTCCCTGCCCAGCGGGGAGTCTGCTTCTCCCTCTGACCCTCCCCCCTCTCATGTGCTCTCTCTCTCTCTCTCTCTCTCATTCTCGCTCTCTCAAATAAATAAATAATAAAAAAAATAAAATCTTAAAAAACAATCTCTCATACCCTACAGCTGCCTGGCTTAGATTCTGACTTGTCCTAACCCCGGCTCTGTGTCCCTTCGTCTTACCCATCTTATTGCTGACCCACAGCTGCAACCACAGGAACCCCTGCCTCTTCCTCAGCTTTAGCTTAACTACTAATCAATCCCTATCCCACTCTAAGCTCTATCCCTGCCCTTTAGTCCTTTAAATGGAGTATTCAGGAGCTTTTAAGAGTCTCAGGATCGTGGGGTGGCTCAGTCATTAAGCATCTGCCTTCAACTCAGGTCATGATCCCAGGGTCCTGGGATCGAGCCCCGCGTCGGGCTCCCCGCTCCGTGGGAGGCCTGCTTCTCCCTCTCCCACTCCCCCTGCTTGTGTTCCTGCTCTCACTGTGTCTCTCTCTGTCAAATAAATAAAAGCCTAAAAAAAAAAAAAAAAAAAGAGTATCAGGTTCTTCTGAAATGTAAATTAATCCTGTTCCAGGAATTCATGACCAACAATAACACATATCTGTGCCATTACCTCTCTAAGATATTTAATTAATAAAAAAAGAGAGAGAAGAGAGAGAAAGCAGGAAGGAAGCACTGCTTGGGATCAGTTTTTCCTACTGCTCGAAGTACAAACACTTTCAACTACCTCATAAGGAACTACTTGCTTGCTTCGTATTCCCACATGCTATGCTCTCCTCGAGGAATATTTTATTCTATGTGTTCTGTAGCCTACTCAATCCAATCCCTTCTTTGCTCCCACCCCCACAATCCATTTAGCAACTCTTCCATCTCTAAGACAGAGCCCCACAATCATAACTCCACCTAATTTAAGACCTTTCTGGATCCTGATTCTTTAGCTATCCAATCTATTAACTATTACACTCTGCAAAAAATTTGTTATCAGTGTTCTCATCTAGGTCAAAACTGAAAATGAAGACGAGAACAAGGTAGGTTGAGAAGACAAATCCTGTAGGATGTTATTATGAGTGACCCAGATTTAATTAATTAAGAAACACAGAAAAAGAACCAAAATTTATTGGAAAGCTACCATAAACATCAGGCACTGAGCACTTCAGTCTCCCAACCACTCTGAGAGGAATTAATAACAGTCCCACTTTCATACTAAGAAACAGGTACAGGAAAGTGAAAGAACTTTACCAAGACACACAGCTTTTATGTGGCAGTGCCAGAATGTGAATCCACATCTAATCTCCAACATATTAGACTGTCTTAACATCTTTTAGATATCTACATTAAGTAGATTAAGCTAATCTGAATTAAGTTAAAAACAGTCTACATTTCTCTTTTTTAACAAGCATGTCATGGGAAACTCATCACAACTTTGCTGAAAGCCTTAGAACTATACTATATTCTAGATTTTAAAAAAAGAAAGAGAGAGAGAGAGAGAGAGAGGCAGTGACATCAGTAAGACAACAGAATAGGAAGCCCCAGACCATCCTTTCCCCATGGAGACACAAATTCAACAATACACAGACCAATTCCCTTTGTAAGAAATCCAGAAACCGGGGGGCGCCTGGATGGTTCAGTCATTAAGCGTCTGCCTTCAGCTCAGGTCATGATCCCAGGGTCCTGGGATCGAGCCCCACATCAGGCTCCCTGCTCAGCGGGAAACCTGCTTCTCCCTCTCCCACTTCCCCTGCTTGTGTTCCTGCTCTTGCTGTCTCTCTCTCTGTCAAATAAATATTAAAATATATAAAATCTTAAAAAAAAAAAATCCAGAAACCAGTTAAAAGGCTCCTGCAACCCAATCAAGTGTGAAACTAGCAACATGGAAGCCAGTAGGAAAATTGGTAGCACTTGCTCACCAGAGCCCCATCCTATGGCACAACGTGGTGCGACCAGAAGAGAATTCCCAACTCCTGGTTTATCCTTGAAGAGGGGAAGAAAAGACTGAACATAAGTCTAATGTTGAGACTTTCTGAGGGGCTACCAGAAGGACTGGTTTCTGTCTTGTCTGAATCTAAGCACTGACGGGTAAAAGCACCAGCTTGGAGGCAGCTGAGAACAAAGGCAACAGTTTGAACTAGTACCTACTCACTCGCCATTGCCCTTCTCCACAGCTCAGTGAAGAATGAGTGGGAGAAAATCCCAAACTCCTGGCTTCTCCCTGAGGAAAGAAAGTGTTGAAGTATGTGTCCAATGTCCCAAGTTCTCAGGGAGCCACCAGAGGGTCTGGTTTCTGTATCACCTGTTTCAGAGCACTGAGGAGATCTGACATAGTCTAAACGCCTGGGGTTTGCTGAGAACAGAAAAGAGCAGGACAGCTTGCCGCAGCTCCAGGGGACCCACAGTAAAGCAGACAGACACCAGAGGGAGCAAGAGATTACAAGCTCCTGAAAAAAGAAACCTGCAAAACCTTTTTCGGTGGGAATTTGTACCCACAAATCCAAAGAAGATGCATCCACAGGAAAGGTTTGAGAGAACCCCAGAATCTCTATCTGAAGTCATTGGTGAAGGTCTTCCCCTGCACAAAGGCAGTCTCAAAAGGCTGGGAGATATGGCTGTGTCTTCAAATGCACAGATCCTGACAAAGTAACGAGGCACATGAAGGAAACAATAACACTGGGCCCAACTAAAGGAGCAAAATAAATCTACAAAAACTGACCCTAAAGGAACTAAGGTACATTAATTACCTGATAAAAACTTCAAAATAACTGTCATAAAGATGCTCAACAAGCCCAGGAAAACAACACATGAATGAGAATATCAATAAAGAGAAAAAAATAAAAACAACAAATTGTGGAGCTTAAGAATATAATAACTAAATTGAAAAATTCCCTAGATGGGTTCATAGCAAACTTAATCAAGCAGTAGAAAGAATCAAGGTACTCAAAGAGAAATCAATTGAACTTATCCAGAGGAAAAAAAAGAAAAAACAATGAAGAAAAGTGTGGGAAGCTTAAGGGTCTTATGGGACATTACCACTCAGACCAATATATGCATTATGGAAGTCCCAAAAGGAAAAGAGAGAAAAGAGCAAAAAAAGGCAGAAAACTTCCCAAATCTGGGGAAAGAAATGGAGATTCAGATTCAAGAAGCCCAAAAGCTTTTTATGGGATATAGCAAAAGTAGTACTAAGAGGGAAGTTTATAGTGATAAGCAGCTACATTAAAAAAGAAGATGGATCTCAAATAAACAACCTCAAGGAACTAGAAAAAGAATAAAGTCCAAAGTTAACAAAAGGAAATATTAGAGTAAAAATAAATAAAACAGAGAATAGAAAAAAGAAGAGTTGGTTTTTTGAAAAGATCAGCAAAACTGAAAAGCCTCGAAAGAAAAAGAAAGAAAACTCAAAATCAGAAAGAAAAGAGAAGATATTAAGTCTGATGTTACAGAAATACAAACGATCATAAGAGACTACTACGAACAATTAATTGCCAACAAAGTGGATAACCTAGAGAAAAAATAAATTCCTAGAAATACATAACCTACCAAGACTGAATCACAAAGAAACAGAAACTCTGAACAAATCTATAACTGGTTAGGATTGAATCAGTAATCAAAAACCTCTCAAACAAGAAGAACCCAGGACTCAGTGGCTTCACTGGAGAATTCTACCAAACATCACTAATCCTTCTCAACTTCTTCCAAAAAATTGAAGAGAAGGGAACACTCTTTCACACTAATTTTATGAGGTCAACATCATTCTGATGGCAAAGCCAAACAAAAACACTATAAGAAATGAAATACAAATCAATGTCCTTGATGAATACAGATGCTAAAAATCCTCAACAAAAGTTAGCAAACAGAATTCAACAGCACATTAAGAGGACCATACATCTTAAATCATATCAAGTAGGATTTACTCCTGGAATTCAAGGATGGTCCAACATACAAAAAACCAGTCAGTAGGATACAAATTAACAGAATGAGGATAAAAATCACATGTTCATCTCAACAGATGCGGAAAAAGCATTTGACAAAATCAATACTTCTGGGCGCCTGGGTGGTGGCTCAGTTGGTTGGGCGACTGCCTTCAGCTCAGGTCATGATCCTGGAGTCCCGGGATCGAGTCCCACATCGGGCTCCCTGCTCGGCAGGGAGTCTGCTTCTCCCTCTGACCCTCTTCCCTCTCGTGCTCTCTCTCTCTCATTCTCTCTCTCTCAAATAAATAAATAAAAATCTTTAAAAAAAAAATTTATAAAAAAAAAACAAAATCAATACTTCTTTGTGATTAGAAACACGCAACAAAGTAGGAATAGAAGCAAATTACCTCAATACAATAAAGGCCACGTATGAAAAGCTCACAGCTAATATCATACTCAACAGTGAAAAACTAACAAAGTTTTTCCCTGGAAAATAGGAACAAGGCCAGGGTAAGGATGTCCACTGTTGTCATTTCCATTCAATACACAGTACTGGAAATCCTAGCTAGAGCAATTAGGTAAGATGAGGGAATAAAAGCATCCAAATTGGAAAGAAAAAAGAAAAATTATCTGTTTGCCGATGACATCTTATACCCTACAGATTACACATACACACACACAGACACATTCTCTCTGTCTCTCACTCACACAAAACTGTTAGAACTAATAAGCAAATTCAGCAAAGCTGCAGGATAAAAAAATAAGCATACAAAAAAGAGTTGCATTTTTATACACTAAAAATGAACACTCAGAAAAGGAAACTAAGAAAATCCCATTTATAATAGCATCAAAAAGAATACTTATAGAAAACTTTACTAAGGAAGTAAAAGACTTGTACACAGAAAACTACAAAACACTGCTAAAAGAAATTCAAGACACAAATAAATGGAAAGGCATCCCATGCTTATGGATTAAAAGACTTAATATTGTTAAAATGTCCATGCTAACCAAAGCGTTCTGTAGATTCAATGCAATCCCTATCAAAATCCCAACTGCATTTTCTCAGAAATTGAAAAATCAATCCTAAAATTTATATGGAGCCACAAAGGATTAGCCAAATAGACAAAACAGTTTTGGGCAAGAAGAACAAAGGTGGAGGCCTCACATTTCCAGACTTCAAAGCATATTACAAAGCTATAGTAATCAGAGCAGTATGGTACTGGCATAAATGCAGACATACAGACCAATGAAAGAAAATAAAGAAATTAACTCACACATAATACAATCGACTTATCTTCAACAAGGGTGCTAAGAACACACAATGGGAAAAGGACTGTCTCTTCAAAAACTGATGTTGAGAACACTGGATTTCCTCATGCAAATGAATGAAATTGGACCCTTATCTTACACTATACACAAAAATCAACTCAAAACAGATTAAAGACTTAAACCTAAGACATGAAAAGATAAAACTCCTAGAGGAAAAGCTTTATAACACTGGTCTTGGCAATGATTTTTGGGTTATGGCACAAAGCACAGGCAACAAAAACAACAGACAAGTGAAACTACATCAAACTAAACTGCTTCTGCAAACAAAGGAAAGAATCAACAGAGTGAAATGGCAACCTACAGAATGAGGGAAAATATTTGCAAGCCATATCCAAAATAAAGAAGGGACTTCTAGAACTCAATAACAAAATCAAATAATCTGATTAAAAATGGGTTAAGTACTTGAATAAACATTTCTCCAAAGAAGACAAACAAATGTCTGATAGGCATAAGAAAAGATGCTCAACATCACTAATCACCAGGGAAATGCAAATCAAAACTACAGTGAGATATCACCTTACACGGGTGAGGACGGCCATTATTAAAAAAACAAAACAAAAAAGCAAGTGTTTTTGAGGAAGTGGAGAAAAAGGGACCCTTGGCAACTGTCGGTGGGAATGTAAAACAGTATAACCACTATGGAAACCCGCATGGACGTTCCTCAAAAAATTAAAGCTATCATATGCAATTCCACTTCTAGGTATTTACCCAAAAGAACTGAAAACAGGATCTAAAGGATATTTGCACTCCATGTTCACTGCAGCATTACTCACAATAGTGGAAACAACATAAACAACTATCTACAGATCAATGGATAAACATAACGTGGTGGGTGGGTGGGTGTGTGCGCGCGTGCGTATGTCATATTATTCAGCCTTAAAAAAGAAAAAAAAATCCTGCCCTCTTAACACCTAACACTGGTCCACCTTAATCTTCTGTACCCTTCCTTTCATATAGTATTTCCTAAAAGATTACATACAGTGGTTTAGAAAATTCATCTGCAAATTCTCTTAGTACCCTGAGATGACATTAATCTGGAATGGAAGATTTAAAATAAATGACAGTGGTTAGATGCTTACTTGCTCTCTTACATGCTACTTACCTATCTCAATTTCTTTCACACCAATGTTGTTTGTACCCTTTCCAAATTAATTCTATGAGAGAATGTTCTAAAACGAACTAAAACAAAACATGTTGAGTAATTCTGCTTTCTGTATCTGCTCACACTACACCAAACAACAGGCCCAAGCGTGTAACAGTACAATTAAAGAAATCAAATCCGTGGTACTTTTGTATAAGCTGTAATAATTTATATAAACTTTAAGAATATAGCTATCAAAATTCTAATTGTACTGCTTACTTTTAAATATGCAGCTGCCTCTTGGACAGAAAGTGTTCTCTGACTAGAACTGCCACATTCATGATCTCCTGGAAAGATTAGCATATTATTAATTTTGAATCAATACTATGTTAAAGAGAAGAAAATAAACATGATTAATTGAAATATTTTCAAATTACACAATTATAGGTTATATTATTCAATAAAGAAAGAAGATAAACACTATTTAATTTCCTATAAAAAATCCAGTAGGTAATATAAACAAACAATTATCTTTACATAAACCACAGTCTTTAAATGCATTTCTAAATAGTCCAGATAGGAACATGTCTTCTATTTCCAACTAAATCGTTGCCCAGAGTAGGAACCATGTCACACTGATGCCTAGCCACAGATCTTGGCACACAGAAGGCCCTCCAGAGATTCACTGTTTTTCAAGGGGGGGAATTCATTGTGGTAACTTACACATCTATTACTAAAGCTAATAATTCAAGGATTCAAATAAGTTTGAATTAAATTGTACATTCTGTGTATAAAGATACTGGCTATGCCTATCTTTAGCAAGGTGTGCGCATGCCTTAAAAATTATTATAACACAGATCAACAGGGAAATTAGATAGAAACTTCTAGCTATGATCTAGTTTCTACAAAGAAATGCAGTACATCCAAAACCACATTTTCCCTTTCTTGTAACTATTTATAAGAGAATCCAAAGCCTTTTCTTTCAGGTTATCTGTGGTTATTAGAAATCAATTTCCTTAAACTGAACTTCAATTGTAAGTTCTTCCTGCCTTGTTTCTCTTCAAATGATTTTTTTTTTAACATGAAAGTATAATAGTTAAATTCCTTGGCAAATTTTTCTATTATAAAAGTAGCCATATTCCTTTTATCAGCCTTGTGCAAGTAGTCAGATTTTAATGGTCATAGTCATAAAAAAGGAAGAAATACCTATTAAATAAACAAGTAAGTCTTCAAACTTTATAATGCATTCTCCAACATTCAGTTTCCACAAATCTACAGCAGAGGTCGGCAAACCACGGCCTATAGCCAAATTGGCCCTACCACTGATTTTTTTATAAATGAAGTTTTATTCGAACACAGCCATACTCATTCATTTACGTATCATCTATGGCTGCTTTCATGCTATAATGGCAGAATTTATTAACTCTGACAGAAACAAGTCTAGTACACAAAGCCCAAAAAACTTACTATCTGATCCCTTCACAGAAAAAAGTTTGCTGACCCCTGCTCTAGAGGAAGGAATCTGTATCTTTTAAAAGTACCCCAGATTATGCTGATCTAGCACACTGCATAAAACAATGCTGTAGAGACAGCTATAGAAGTCTGTGACAGCAACATTAGGTATTCCTAGCGAGAGTATATACTTAACCGATTTCTGGGTACTACAGCATACCAAATAAATGTCATTACCTTGCAGTATATGAATATGACAGTCAGTCAATGTAAAGAAGGCCTTTAGCGATATACACAGAATTATGAGCATAAAAAAACTGACCAGAGTTAAAGATGCCCCCTGCCCAAAAAAACAAAGACTGATATGAGGATGGGGAACTATAAGGATCCTAAATGCCTCCATTCAACCAAAAAGCTTCCATATTTACCTTCTACCAGTATTCTGATTTCCACAAAAGGATGTGCTACATACAAAAGTTTAGAAAACTACATTCTTCTTTTCTGTAACTTCTTTAACAAGAAGAAAATCCAAAATCTCTTCTTTTAGATTATATGTGAAATTAAGAATAAAAAAAGCTAAGGTAATAAGCAGATAAGCTGCTACTACAGCTTATAGATGTTAAAAGGCTTACTAAGAGCAGAATATGAAGAAAATGCAAAGAATCAGTAGAAAAAATTCTAGAATATATTTACTTTATCCCAGGAAATGATACCTAATCAACTAGCAAAGGAAAATCTACACTTTTATATTTAATCTAGGGTTTTAGTTAATTTACTGCTTACCCAAATCCAACTGATATGTAAGCTTTCAAAATTTCTTGTTACTATTAATGCAATAAGGAAATCTGATTGACTTTAGAATGATATATATTTCATCTAATACATATGGGCAGGCAGGAAAAAGGCCTTGACTAAATATATCTATAAAAATAAAAACTACTCTGTATAGGTAACAAAAATTTCTAAAGAGAAAATCTGCAAACATAACACAAGACTTGGGAAAACTCCTTCTACTGATACAGCATGCTACATATACAAATTAATTTTCAAAACACTTTTAGACACTATGAATGTTAAAACAATTACCTGCAAGCTGTGTCAATCGATCATGAAGCTTGTATAAAGTGTTCATCATAAGATTTTTCTTACTTCCCTAAAATTAAAAGAAATTATAAAATATCCGATTCAAAAACATGTACCAAATCTTACTAAAAAAAAAAAAAAAAAAACAGTAAATAATTTAAAATCAAAGAAGCTACATAATCCGAAGACAAATTCACATTTAAGCAATGGCTACCATGTTTTTTAAAAAACCTTAATCTAAGAATCTAAATCATCACTCTAAACATTTTACTTTCTTGAGGATTGACTGGGAAATTGGCACTAAGGTTAGTGCTAAAAAAAAGGTCTTCTGTACAACAAACTCCCCCAACCGCCAAAGCAATGCTCCCAATCCTCCTTTACACAATGCATACTTATACATATTGTTCTTATGAGACTTTAAGGCTGCCCTTCATGTTTTGTCTTAATCTGATTCAACCACATAATAAGGGAATGAGTATTGACACTTTGATCCTCAACCTCTCCTAGGTCCCCAAAGTGGTCTTCTATAAATTTATGAACCATTAAAGCAAAACAAACATTTAATGAGTATCTAGTAATAGGAGCTAAGAACTATTCTCAGCAAAGCAAGAGGCCCAGTAAACAAGATGGTTCCTGCTCTCAAGGGCAAAAAACATACTTAAGTGCTAGAGCTGCAAACAAAATATAATGTAAATACAGAAAAGAGAGGTAAGGGAAGATCCATTTATGGAAGAGAGAATATTTGAGTTGGACTTCACAAGAAGAGAACTGACTAGTATTATAGGCAGAAGAAACAGCATGAGCAAAGGCATAAAGGCACTGGTTATGTTTCTTACATAAACAGTCACCTACTTTGATTCAGCACACTACTGGAAAAATAGTTTAGAATCAACTGCTAGGAACCAAGACAGAGAGTTTGACTTCATTCTAAAAATTTAGGAGGAGGAAAATAAAACAGACTTGTGCATCAGGAATAGTACTCTGAACATAAGAAAGAAAACCAGAGAGGAGACCATTGCAATGTCTAAGCTCCCTGCCAAATAGTTGAAGGCAATGAGACCCACAATTTCAGAGCAATCACAATTAAGATGGACCAACACAAGCAATGGAGGAGTGTAAGTTAGGAGAGGAGGTAAGCTTATCACACTATTTGGAATTAATTCATGATTCACTGAGGGAGCTGTATCTTTATTATTTCCATTCTTCCTGATGTGTCAAACAAAACAGAAATACTGGATAAAAATGACTGGGATATAAAAAGTTGGGAAATTAACATTTATATGTCTAATGACATGCAACTTCATCCCTTTATTTTCATGCTGTTAAAGGCTCCACTACCCAAACCACCAGAGTCCGTGGTTTTACGGGAGATGGCTGATAGAGATCAAGTGACATTCTTTCAGCTGACTACTTGCCTTCCAACACTTAGCTTTGTTTCCCCCCCAACACTATCTCAAGCAGATTCTGAATCAAGCCAGACCTTCTCTTCGTGTAAGCTTAAAAATCCAAACTGTAAGCATCAAACATCAAAAAGTAACTGCTGGGGCTGAAAGCCAGATTCTGAAAGCCATGCATTTGTGATATATGAAACCACAAAATCATTTTTAATAAATATGTTCAATATAATAGGATGAGAAAGAGTTCTGTAAAGCTTGTGGACTCGATACATAAAAGCAAGGTAAATCTGATTAAGCTTTGGGATTAAAGTAGCTAAGAGTTTTGAAAGTTTATTTCCTCCCTTATCTGGAAAAGAGACCGATTTCCTTTTCTTTCATATGTCCTGATCACGCCCATTCCCACTCCCCTTTCAAAAACAAAACTAAATCCAAAAATTTGATACCTGTGCACTGTGATTACATCTCTAATGAATATCAGAGGCCTGGGAATAAACTTCATCTTTTGACTCACAGATATTAACACTGGACTAGATTAAGTAGAAAAAAATAACAAAATCCAATCAGATGTAACTGAATACCATAAGACAATAAACATACACATTGTTACATTCCCACATAGAGAATTTAAGCACCCAAAAAGCTAAACCATAATTTTCTCAAAAATTATTTTTCCAATGCAAAATATTATTCCAAAATAATTTATTCAAAATGACCATCTATATATTACAAAAGTCTCAACTGCATGATCAACTAAATTATGATATAAATAGTTTTTATGTAATATATTATTAATGTGATCAATTTTGAGGAAGAAAAAGAAAGGCTTTGGTTCAATTACCTTTAGCACCATTATGCTAAACTAGAAATAAATCTGAAAAACATGTAAATCAAATTTTAAACTTACATTCTTATAGAAATTATATTGACTAATAGTTTCATTACAGTCTTCTAATCTGACTGCTTTTCCAATTGTCTCCTAACATTCAGCTTGAAAGGTGTCTCACGCTGGCTTTCCTAATCACCCTGAAAACAAGTTTAAAGATCTACAAATAAATCCATACTTAAAGTAAGCTTTCAAGTAACCTTTCATTAAACAAAAATGATTTTATACTATAATTTGAAATAGCTACCTTTCAACTGTATTTTGGTAAGGTCCAGATTTTCTTTTAGTAAGGCATACCATTCTCTGAAGCAAAGTTCTCGTTCTTGGGTGGATAAAAATCAAACTGTAGGGCAACTCTCGCAAATTCTCTCATACGTTGTCACCTTTAAATAGTTCCCTCTTCTATTCTCAGCCAATTTTCTCAAGGAAATTTTCAACTGTTTATATTAAGTCTCTCGTTAAATGATAATAATGGATTTTAAACACTTAGCATGGTGCCTGGCACAGAATAAGCACTTAATATAAGTGAACTGCCATTATCTACATTACAATTATTACTATTATTTAGGGGCTCAGAACTTCAGTTTCTCCCATGGGGAAAACTGTATAGAAGAAAATAAGGTCTTGTATTTCCAATGTGCAATGAGTATACTGTATGGATTTAAATGATGATGCCAACAGCAACATTATACTTAATATCATACTGATAAAATCAACTTTTTTTAAAACAAGTATCACAACAGAATATCATTAAACACAGTCAATACAAAATCCCACTCTAACAATCTAAAGTAATATTCTATGGATTTGATTACACATTATTACATATCCTTTAAGCACAACAAATAATGTTTTCTATACAGGTCTGTATTACTGTCAATTCCTATGGTAAATTAGTAACTAATTGTGCATTATAATATAAGCTCCAATACCTTAATCTTTGAAGTGCCTATATTGATGGTAAGTGAAAAATATTTTCAGGTGAGTAAAATTTAGGTTAAAATTAGTATTATAGATCCTTTAAATAAAAAGAAAAGGAATCATAAATAGGTAGCCTTTCTTTCTAAATCCTTTGCCTTCCTGATGGCTGAATAGGTATGCCTATGAAGAAAAGATCCAGAGAGACAAGGTGAGGGCAAAGAGGACAAAAATTGTCAGAATATCCAGCAACTTAAACAGGCATAAAGGTTAAGACCTGATCCCCAGATAACATGCCAATACCATTTCACTTGGCAGTTGATTTTCACCTTAAAGTGATAAGCAATTCAGCTCTTAGGAGAAAAATTTGTTTCAGATTTAATTATATTATCATTAAAGAACACTCAAAATAAGAAAACTGTTTCAGCTTAAAAGAACTTGTAAAGTTAGTTTTTAGTTGACAGTCATCCTAGTATTTTATCATATAAAACGAGACAAAATATCAGTATTATGATCTTCTACTTACTTGTATTTTTCCAAATGTTTCATCAAAGGGTTTTTTTACTATCAAGGAAAGAAAAAAAGAGAACTATTAGCATCATTTGAGGATGAGAATGAGAATCCCCCTAAACAAGCCCTCTGAAATGCCAGCATGTACTCTGCTAAAACTGAATGTAAACATGCAAACAAAGTATAAACAAACTGATGATAACAAAGGTTAGGGTAGTAATTTTTGAGACTTACTATATTTACCATTCTTATTCTGAATCTGTGGTTTTCTCTATTAATAACTGAGAGCGGTGCTCTGGTGTCTGAGTTCAAGTCCCAGGTCCATCACTTACTAGCAACATGACCGTAAACTAACATCTACTTAGCTACCCTAAGTTGTAGTCTCCTCTCCTATAAAGGAAGGATGTAACAATGATACCTACCTTATACAGTTGTAACGATTACATGAGATAAACCATAAAAAATGTTTGGCTTAGTGTCAAGCACTTAATACATATTACCTATTACTGTTACTGACTACAATGCTTCTACCAAACTTGCATTCTCCTCAAAATAAGAGATTAAAAGCAGTTACTACTTAAGGAAATCTACAAGATTTTTAAAACTAAATTCTTTCAAAATTCTGACTTCTAATAATTAAAAAAAAAAACTTCCTACTTATTGCTAACATCTGGAAAAGTGGCAAGAAACAAATATACAGATCAAAGTAGCTAAGAATTGTCTCAATATTAAATAATTTTGTATTGCCAATATATATTATAAAAAGGATTTAGCACTTCCCATCTAACTTCCCTACACCCAACTCCCCTAAAAAAGATACAAACAAGTTTATGGCTAAACATGTAGTATCTCTCATATTTAGAATCTCCTCCTTATCATCTATTTGAAAATTACATGCAAAAATATTCAGAGCTTTCAGATACCTGGATATCTATAATCCAGGTCACAACTAAGACTAACTGAGCCTACAAAGTGGTTCACACTGACCAGGTTTCTTTTCTGAGGTGCTTTTCTATTTTTATTTGAGAAAACAGGAAGCCCCATAGGAACCAGGAACTGCCTGATTCTAAGAAAGTTTCATGTGTGAGACCAGTTTAACAGGGTACAAAAAAAAGCAAGGAAAAATGTATCCTGCGATCATCTAAAGGGATTTCGCTAATGGATTTTTAGACATTTTTCTAGAGTAACAGGGTTTAAATGCTGGAAAAGAAAAATTTTTGAATGATAGAAGATCAAAAGTACTTAGTAGGGGACTAGGAAGAAGAAAAAATACAGCTTAAATGTTATGAATCACAACAGGCTTGTACTAAAGATAACTTTTATTAACATTAACTTTTATTAATGTAAAATTTGAACAATTTAAAATAAAGCTGTATTTAGTTCAATATACTACAGAAAATGACTTGTCAATCTATTTAAAATAAACTGGTCACACAATACCAGAAGAACAAGTATTTTATTTGCTCTTTATAAGAATAACTAAAAAATATTAAAACATGCAATTCTAAAAAACAGGTTTTAATGTCTATGAAGAAAAGCCATGATAGCCTTAATTTTTTGACAGTATACAAAATCATTTTTTGTCAGGAATATTAAATGGAAAACTAACTCTTCAAGTATCTCTAAGAAAGTATTACCACAGATTGTGGATGTTCTCCCACTAGTCTGTCCTACAGTGAATTTCTCACGACAGGGACCATGTGTCACTCATATTTGTATGCCTGGAGCCAAGCATAGTACTATACATATAGTTAGTGCTCAAAAAGTTCTGGTTGTGCTATCTAGGTTAAATCCACACTTCTTTATTCTACCCCATGTGTTAACACTGCAGAAGGCTGAGAAGGGTACGTTCAAAGCAACTGGGAAGGGAAGGGGACAGGATAACAGAAAGCTATAGAGCAGAACAATTATTCTGCTGAAAGAATTGCTCTGCCCTTTGTATCCTTCTAGATTTCTGCCTCTTGTCTAACGGGCTGAGATACCCAATAGTGTATCTCAAACGCCAGTAATATACTTTCCATCCTACACACCTTATGTTAAAAAAAACTGTTCCCTAATTTCCTATGACAACCACCAGCATCTCACAGCATAACTAATTGGCTACAAAATCACAAAAAATAAAAGGACATAATGAAACATGTGCGATGAATAAAAAGTTAAAAGGACTTTATTACGAATTACAAAATATTTGAATACATCAAAATGTATAGTATAGATTCATGGCAATATTGTGCAAATAACTAATTTCATTGTGTGGACTGTACCTAAGCACTTGTCTTCAAAGCATTTTGTTCATAGTATTATACAGTTTCTTTTTCCTTGTTGATTTGTCTCCTCGTTCAGCATTGCGCTTTTTCTTTTTACGCTAAAATATCTTCCTTCATTAAGAGAGGTATCAGTTCATAAATACTAGGATGCATATTTGTAAATAAGCTTCGTATTGTGTTGCGAAAGCCTTTTATGGCGTTGTTTCTTCTTGGCATATTGTCACATATCTGCTGATAGACATTCCAAAGTTTATGGGAAACATGGATTCAAAACTCTGCACCACTGTGTAGACCATGATGAGGGCTGGCTAAGATTTAGATAACATAAAAATGGGACTACTGAGTCAATGGAGAAATGAAACTAAACTGTCAAACCAAACTGTCAACCAGTTATTTATCTTTTATGGCAAAATTACCTTATTATCAAAATGCTCGCTACAAAGATGCTTATAGCAAAACTACTTAGAACCACAGCTGTCACCTATTAAATTAACAGACCTATTGAGTTAACAAGTAGCCTTGAGATTAAGTTTTATAAAGGAAACTCCATCTAAAAACGGCAATTCTAAAAAAAACAAAAGCCCTCATTTCTAAAAGCAGCATCTTTTTTCTAAAGATTTTTTATTTTTAAGTGATCTCTACACCCAAAGTGGGGCTTTAAACTCACAACCCCAAGATCAAGAGTCTTATACTCAACCGAATGAGCCAGTCACGCACCCCTAAAAGCAGCATCTTTATACATCTAATTTTTCTTCCCCAAATCGCTTCAGTATTTCAAACACCACATGCCAGTGTCTTTTATTTCATCCAAACTGCCTACAATATTTAATGGAAACCACACATACTGCCACCCCTAGTGAAAATATTCTCCCCACCCCACCCCACCCCCGCCGCCAATTGGGCATTTATAGAGAAGAAACCATCTTCCGAAAGCATCCCACAGCAAAAAAGTGCCACCTCATGTACAAGCCTCTTTTCTAGGCATGGACCTAAGAGTAAATTATAGTTCTTATCCCTCATCCTAAAGCAACAATAATGCCACACTGATATTTCAAACCTTCCTCCTCTGTCCCCTAATCAGCACAACTGTGAAGCTATTTCAGACCTAGTACTGTCCTCCTTTATATCCTACACCCCCAAGAGTTTCTCTTAACTGTTTTTTCCTCAAAACCTCCTGGTTTCACCATTTCTCCTTCAATTTTCTTGTTCAGATTATGTCAAACCTCAAATATACCAAACTTTTCTTTGTAAATGTCCTTCATATTTTGACTTCTCTTCCCTTTAAGCTACCCTAATGACTGTAAAAATCAAATTGCTAAAAACGTTTCTTTAATTATACTACTAGATCCCTCAAAATCATCAAATGATTTCCCATCAGATTTTTCTTCCAGGAAGTAATTCTAACCTTGTGATACTCTACGTACTTAAGACACACAGTTACTCTCCTTCTCCAAATCTCTCTTTCACATCAATTCCAAAAATGTTAATAGTTTTACTGATCCTTTGTTAACTTTTTTTCATTCTCTACACTGAGATCAAATTCATTAGCCATGGGCGCCTGGGTGGCTCAGATGGTTAAGCATCTGCCTTCGGCTCAGGTCATGATCCCAGGGTCCTGGGATCGAGTCCCGCATCAGGCTCCCTGCTCCTTGGGAGCCTGCTTCTCCCTCTGCTTCTCTCTCCCTCTCTCTCCCTCTGTCTCTCATGAATAAATAAAATATTTAAAAAAAAAAAAAAATTCATTAGCCATTATGAATGCCCAGATAAAAAGGAAAAAATGAAGTGTATCAACCTACAAATGTATTCACAAATATATGTTTAATGTTGATCAAATAAATTGCTATTTTCCTCAGAGAGGCTCAATTTTGGTCACTCAATGGCAGTAAAAAGAAGAAAAGCCTGTGGTGCCCAAAGTCATTTCACAATTCAAAAAAAAAAAAGCTTTTCATTTAATAATTACTGAGTACTTTGTGCTAGGCACTGGAAATGTGACAGTAAATAAAATTTTAAAAACTCCTTTCCTCAAGGAGCTTAGGTCAGAAGAGACAAGGTACAAATACATTTTAAAAATATACAGTATGGCAAATGGTTCTAAGAGCTTTGGAGGTAAAACAGCAGGAAAGGTGCTTGACGTGAGGGAGGAAAGCAGTATTAAGACGGTCAGAGAAGGCCATACTAAGAAGACTGCATTTGAAGAGAAACCTGAAGGAACATAGGTAACAAGCCATGTGGATACCAGAAAGAAGACTTTTACAGACCGAAAGAACAAGAAGTATACAGGCTTTGAAGTGGTAGCATGCTTGCCATATTATTCCTGGAAATGTAACAGAGTGGAAGGGCAAATAGCAAGAAATGAAGTCAAACCAGTAAGATTATTTAAAGGAGTCAGTAGGTACAGATAATGCAGGGACCTTGGAGACTCTTAATATATTACTCTGAGCAAGAAATCTCACAGAATTCATTTTATTCAGCTTATGCTTTAAAAAAGAAAAGCCCATATAATAAGGCTTCGGGCCAGTCTCTCAATTAAGCATTTAGAAAATAAATGATCTGCTGTTCATGACTCAGGAAAACTGAGGAAACAGCACATTCAGGGTGCTTTCCTCCTGCTTTCTTGAGAAAACGGACTCCAATTTCAGTCAGCCTCGACATTCTTCTGTTCTGAATACATGAAACTATCATCAATTATCAATCAGTATACAAAATATTCTGCCAGGAGGAACTGAATAGACATTTTTCGGTACATGAATAGGTGCTCAACATCACTAATCATCAGGAAATGCAAATTAAAATCACAGTGAGATATCACCTCATTCACCTGTTAGAATGGCTACCTTCAAAAAGATGAGGTAACAAGTATGGGTGAAGGTAGAGAGAAAAGAGAATTCTTGCGCACTGTTGGTGGGATGTAACTGATGCAGCTACTTTGGAAAACAGTACGGAGGTTCCCCCCAAAATTAAAGAGAACCACTGTTTAATCCAGCTAATCCCACTTCTGGGTATATATAACCAAAGGAAATGAAAACAGGATCTTGAGGAGATATCTGCACCCCCATGTTCACTACAGCATTCTTCACGACAGCCAAGATATGCAAACAACCTAACTGTCCATCAATGGATTAATGGATAAAGAAGATGCAGAGTGTGTGTGTGTGTGTGTACACGCACGATGGAATATTACTCAGCCAGGAGAAAGAAGGAAATCCTGCCACTTGTGACATGGATGGATCTTCACAGCATTATGCTAAGTGAAATCAAGGCTGACAGACCAAGACAAATACTATATTATATCATTTATATGTGGAATCCAAAAAAGCCAAACCCAGAAAAGTAGAATGGTGGTTACCAGGGGCTGGGCAGTGGGAGAAACAGGGAACTACTAAGGATATAAATTTCCAGTTACAAGATTAACAAGTTCTGGGGATCTAATGCATAGCATGTTGATTATAGCTAATAATACTGAAAGTTGCTAAGAGAGTAGACCTTAAAAGTTCTCAACACACAAAAAAAACTGGTAATTATGTGACAGGATGGAGGTGTTAGCTAATGCTATGGTAGTAATCATTTTTGCAATACATAAATGCATCAAATCAACACACTGTATACCTTAAACTTACATACTGTTATATGTCAATTACATTTCAATAAAGCCAAAAAAAAAGTTCTGCCAAGAAGACACTGAGCCTTCAATCCTTTTGGTCTTCTTCAAGCCTGAATGTTTTTCCTTCTTCATTCTATCTTCAAGGTCCTGCATGCAGCTCTGCTACAGTTATGAAGAATGCCTGACCACTGCAGCTCATTGTGACCTTCCCCTTCTCAGAAGCTCTAACTTATAATTTAACTATTTGTTGTTTGTTTCCTCCCCCAACAAGACTGCAAAATCTCTACCTATCTCAATGCCTTGCAGATATTTGATGCTAAATATATACTGAATGAATAGCAGCTTGAAGGCATACTGCAGTCTCCTAGAATGACAGCTTCACCAATGCCAAAGGGTTACCATAATCTTGATTACTCTACAGCCTTTTCCTTAGAATAAAAAGGAAATTATATTTATTAACTCTTGGTAGATTCCAGGAATACTGATGCCATGTACTCAGGAGGTAACTTTTACCACTATTTTAAAGCAGGTATTACTTCCATTTTTATGGACAGAAAAACAGATGCATGATGAGGTTAGGCTGCTTCCTTGCAGGAAACAGTTTTAAAAGCTGGGATTCAATCCTACCCCTGACTACAAAGCCTACATTCTTTTCATTATATAAAAAACAACTACAGAAAAGAAAATATTTGTTCTATTTAGTTTAAGGAAAGCATTCTTCTCTAGAAATGGAATTATTAAACTCTAATCTCCTTGTGATGTAATGCATGAAAAAAAGGCCCAAAATGAGGATAAGGAAAAGACACCACTGTTGGAGAATACACTGTTATCTCTTAGATATGGAAAACTCTTCAAAACCAAGTTCTCTAATTGCAGTCCAGGCAAAGATTTTCCGTGATATATCAAAATATAAAGTGACCCATGACCACCAGGGACAGCACTGGTCACTCCCCTTCTCTCTGCTGCCATGCAATTTGTTCATAAGATTACTATAAAACTTATCAAAAGGCATCAGTTTAAAAAAAAAGTCATAATTTTCTGATTTAGTACTACATCTAAACAACAATTTTGCTTCACCTTTCAACAAAAGATATTCATAAACATATATCAAGTACCTACCATGTGCCAGACAGAGATTAGTTAGTTGTAGGAGATTAAAAATGAAAATATATAAACCTTGTCCTCAAAAAGGTCAATCTGGAGAGCGGTAACTGTAGACATGCACTTTCAAAGTCAGTCTCGCATGATTTTTTTTTTTAAAGATTTTTTTATTTGACAGAGACACAGTGAGAGAGGGAACACAAACAAGGGGAGTAGGAGAGGGAGAAGCAGGGCTCCGGTGGAGCAGGGAGCCTGATGAGGGGCTCAATCCCAGGACTCTGGGATCACAACCAGAGCCGAAGGCAGACGCTTAATGACTGAGCCACCCAGGTGCCCCCAGTCTCTCATAATCTTAAAACTCTATGACCTTAAGGCTAGGTTTTAGTCTTTGGAAACGTCAAGTCATCTAGGCACGGTGAAATTCAGCTACCTAAATGACCAATTATCTCTGAGTTGTACTCTTTGTAAACATACATTCAAGTTCTCAAATCCCATATTATACCTTTAGTGGCTTAAACAGAGCATAATTATATGTGAAGAAATGGGGCGTAGGGGGCAAATATTTCCAACAGCTGCAGAACACTGCACCTGTGTGTGTGGCAAACACTTCCGCATTTCACCATCAGCCAGACTGATCTAAAAATGGACAGGGTTAACAAGGCAGCACATTCTTTTGCAACACAGTCCATTGCCCATTTGTTCTCTGAACGTTCTCCAATTGTTTCATAGCTCTATTAAATATACAGTCATTCTAAAAGGAACAGTTTACGTCAAGTATACTTAATAAATTACTATGAATACTGATATTAAATCAGCAATCAAAACAAAGTTTTGACAAAAACTGGCTACTACAAAACTTGCCTAAGGTAAACTCTTGTACCACCCTTGCTCTACCCATAAATAACTTTTCCATTTTAACCCACCTATCTGGATTTACAGAGTGAAGAAAAGAAGGAGGGCAAAACCTCAAAAGCTTCTCTACTTCTCAGATCCTATAGGAATCTCAACTTTTCACCTGCCCTGTTTTAAGAAAGGCAACAATGTGTGCTAGTTCAAAAAAAGCTATTCTTAATAAATAACAGACGTACACCATGATTTTATAAAAGCAAAGGGGCTTTAAATGTGGTAATGATAGTATTAAGAATAAAATAAAAACTAGGGGCGCCTGGGTGGCTCAGTCGTTAAGCGTCTGCCTTTGGCTCAGGTCATGATCCCAGGGTCCTGGGATCAAGCCCCCGCATCTCCCACTCCCCCTGCATGTGTTCCCTCTCTCGCTCTGTCTCTCTCTGTCAAAAAAATAAAGAAAATCTTTAAAAAATAATCTTTTTTAAAAAAAAGAAAATAAAAACTAAAATAATGTGTCCAACAAAGTAAAAGATCAAAACATAATTAAGTTGACAATAGACTTATTATTTGTTTGGTTCTTATTTTTCATCTCTGTATGATAAAGAACAATTATGGTCTCTTTCAACTTTGTCATTACTTGAAAATCTCCTATTTGCTCACCATAAAAATGAAGATATCATGGGGGGGGAAGATAACAGACTGTAAATGAGATTTCTTGTCTTTATCCAAGCACCAATTTCACATTATAATTGTACCCCAAGTTTGGGATCTCTGTAACAAAAGCCATAAGAAAGACTTCTAACCACAGACTGTTCACCAAGTATTTATTGATCATATTCTATAAACCATGTTATGAGAACACAGTGCTTAAAGACTTAGTGGAGATAAACGAGTAGCTATGATATATAATATAAATCAAGTGCTTCAGGAATTCAGAAAGGGATAAATAATTTCTGCCTAAAATATTTTTGAGCCTTAAAAACAAAAGTAACAAAATGGCATCAACTACTGGAAAATGCAACAATGACGAACCTCAAAAATATGCTGAGTGAAAAAAAGCCTCACAAAAGAGTATTCTATAAATCCACTTATATGAAGTTTTAGAAGAACCAAAGCTAATCTATGGTGAAAAAATCAGAACAGTGATTAAGACTATTGATACGGCATGAGGAAATTTTTGGAGGTGAAGGCAATGTTCTGTACCTGTAGGGATTTAAGTTGCACAGCTGGATGCATTTGTCAAAATTCATCTGACGGTACATTAAATATTGCTACATCTGACTGTATATAAATTTTAGCAAAAACAAACAAACCACGACCCTCACTCTAGTTAATAATATGCATGACATAGGTAAAGATTAAGCATCCTAATGTTTTCAACTTACTCTGAAGTACATTTTTTAAAAAGACAGAATGATGGATGGACAGGTAAGATATATAATAGGATATAGGATAAGAAATATATAGAAGATATATAATAAAGCAAATACAGAAAATGTTAACTGTAGAGTTTAGGTGTGGGTATATGAGTGCTCACAGCACAATTCTTTCAATTTCCTATTTCAAATTTTTCATTATAAAATGCTGGAGGAGAAAAGTATTAAAAAATGTTTGTTGATGATGCAAAAATCCTAAAAGAGAATCGGTAAAAGATCACTTCAATACCTAGAATACATTAGATAAAATCCCTAATTTTAAATAATGTACAAGAAAAAACATTTTCTTCCTCCCAATTCAATCTAAATTCTTAACAAATCGAAAACCTGAAAAAGAAAACTTCCTCTTCCTTTGCAAAAAAACTAAAAAAGTTACTGTAATGCAAAGGGGGTTTTTTTGGTTTTGCTTTGTTTCAGAAAGACCTGGCTGATTTAGTCTTATTTTTCAAATTTCATATAATTTACATTTACAAATAAGATTTTAAATTATCTTTTGTACTAAAATAATGTCAGAAACTTGGCATACAGAAAAACAGCCATAGGAGCTGGTGTCTAGTAAAAGTAAATGTTTCATAAATATTCAAAATTATTTTCTAATATGCTTCACTATTGAGTTGGAAGTAATTCATAGACCAGGGATTTTAAGACTGACTTTAAAATAAATTCATTACTAAATTTGAAAGCTAGATGACTAGCAAATCAAGAAAACATCAAAATACTTCACATTTAAGAGACTTTAATTCTAGTTGTTCCTTCCCAAAATGAATTCTGATATCTTAATAGAGAATCCGTAACTCGAGATTTGACAGAATTATCGATTACTGAATCTAATAACTAAAACTGAAGTTCCCATTCAAAAAACATGTTTAATCCAAGAGAAGACTTCTGCACTTTAAGAAAATTCCAAAACTTATTCTAAGACAAAATATAAAGTTAATAATGAATCTCTCCCCACCCCAACACATACAGGCTTAATGGCTAAGTTAAGTCTTAATGGCTCAAAACTTCAGAGGGAAACAATTAGGCTGCTGTCTCCACCTAATTTTGTCAGCTAAAAGGCACTCCTGTAGTTTGCCAATGTTGAGAGGAAAGGTAGTATAACACATTCAAATAAACACAAAGCAATATATCTAAATTATAGAAGCTTCATCCTATTATACTGTACAAGGTCCAAAAGTTTGAGTGATCTGCTTTTTCAGTACTTTCACAGATCTCTTCTTAAAAACCCTTTTTGCACATATGCCATTAAGAATTACGCTACTGCATGGTGACAAGTGAATAGAAAAATAAAAGCAAGTCAACCCACAAAGGTTAGATACAAACCTATAAATAATACCAAGCATCTGTGCAACAGATAACTTGGCACCCAAACGAATTTATGCTAATGCAATACTGTAATTTATTAAACATGGTGACAGCTCACTGTATTAAGAGATTTTAAACATTAACTGTTACACACTAGAGACTGTCTCTGACACTTCCTCAAGGTTTACACTGCCAAGAATAAAGTATTATAACAAGGTCTGTTCTGAAAGAATATTGCTAAATGAGAATCTGGAGATCCAAAAGCGATCTGTGAGACACTGTACAACCTATCCCCAGTGCAATCCAATAAGGCAACATGCATTTCCCATACAATTAAACACAAGAGGTCTTCTCTTCTACTTAGTAACACTCTCAATCACAATGTACTGTGTTCAACACTGTAAATGACTAGAGATAATTTTGTGTCACACAAAGACAACATGCAGATAAAAAAACTGGAGAGAGAAAAGCTACAGTGCAATAAGGTGAATAGTACTAAAAAAATGTAAATGATAGTTCTCATTGCATTTTCCTAAGAGGGACAAGAAGTATAGCTCTCTTAAAAGGGAAAAGGGCATTATATGTATAAACAAAGCAGAGAGACTGAAGTATGATCAAAACAAACATATAAACTGAATTTGGAGCCTAAAAGGAAATCCCCACCATTGGCTTTATAACCAATGGCTTAAAAATTACATCTTGAAAAAAAAAATTACATCTTGACTTATAGCTCTGGAAAAAAACCAAATAGAAATGAAAAGTCGCTTGGGAAATAGAGGTATTTAAATATGTCATCATTAAGTCAAAAACAAAACCATTGGATAAAACAAAATGTAAGCAGTTATGACATGTGGTAAACTAGGCTAAATATGACATTTTGTTGTTGGATATAATATACAGAACTTTAAGAATAAACTCATGCTTCCATATGAACACAGTGGACAGAAAATACAACATACACTGGGATCATATCAGATTTTTCACCTAACATCTAACTTCTTAGATGAATAAAAAGTATCTCTTCACACTGAAAGGCAGTGGGGTAAAACGAAAAAAAGAAAAAAAAAATCACCGGAGCAAGGAATGTTAGCTCCAACATTTATGACTTGTGATCTTGGGCATTCTAGTAATCTAATGTAAAATGGGATGTTTTGTGACTATGCATAGAGATACTGAGGGAGTAGGAGGGAGATTAATAAATCTGAGTTTTTTCTCCTTTTCTCAATCCTAACATGAAATAAACAGTACTCAGGTTACAAAATATCACAGTATGTCACTACTCCATTCCTCATTTATCTCTGCCCTGGAGCTAGTGGGAAGAAAGGACAGAGTTCTCAGAAAATCTGTGAGTTTGGAGGAGACAAAATGGAAGACCCCAAGGCAAAGCTCCCTGCCAAAAATTTTTATAATGCCTGAATTTTTTACTAATTGCCAAAATTTTCATTTATCAGAGATAGAATCTAAGTTAATAAAGATCTTGTATTTAAAGTACAATCACCTTGAGAAGACTAGACTTTTACTTAATGTTAGCCAGTCACAGTCATTTGAACATTACAACTGATCCCCTGACATTTATTATGAATGTCTTAAAAACAAATTCTAAAATAACCAGTATGTTTTCCTTACAACATGCTTTAAAAGCAATGGTTCTCCGTTTTTGAAGTAAAAGGACCTCTTCATTTTCATCAAGACAGATCCCCACAATACTATTCTTAGTATTCACGTACCAAGAAAACATGACAAAATGCTACCATGAATAATTTTTTGTATTCTAACCACAGCAATACTGATATACAGTTGCAAAGAATACACAATGCGGGGGAGGCAAATAATTTGTTAGGTCCTCACTTTGTAACAGGTACAGCACCCAAACGTTCTCAGCCCGTGTAAGTTAAGAACTACCGACATAAAATCTAAATGAGAAATGTAGGCAACCCAACTACTATACATACAAATATGCAAGATGATTTAGAGAGGCGGAGCCAAGTTCTGATTCCACACTTACTCAATCCTCACTAAAGATAATCATATTATCAAATTTTATCATAAAATCATGATTTTTATTATCAGAATTCTACAATATTATGAATTTAATCAGATGGTTTTCCCTACCATTTGGCCAAAAGTAACTGAATTAAGGGAATAAAAGGAGTTGAAATTTGATAAAGGAGAGGCTATGTAAAAGAGGGATGCAGTATAGGACAACGGTTAGAGGATGAGCTTTCAAAAATACTGCTAGGGTTCAACCAACAACCCGATTCAATTAGCTCCCCTCTCTGACCTAGAACCTTGGACAAAGTGAGTAACCTAATCCTCCATTACAGCCCTCGCTTGTAAAATGTTAAAAATGCTTAAGAAGACTAAATGTTTATATTTGCTAAGCAACCAATAAATGGACCTACTCTTTTATTATAGGGCGTTATGCTTAGTGAAATAAGTCACAAAAAGACAAACACTCTATGATCTCACGTATATGTGGAATCTAAAAAAACCAAACTCACAGGTATAAAGAACATACTGGTGGTTGCCAGAGACAGGGATGGGGTGGTGGATGCCTGGGTGATTCAGCTGGTTAACCGTCCGACTCTTGATTTCAGCTCAGGTCATGATCTCAGCTCAGGGTTGTGAGATGAGTGCTGGGTGGTGGAGTCAGCCTGCTTAAGATTCTCTCTCCCATGATGTAATGTATGGTAATTAATATAACATAAAAAAAAAAGATTCTCTCTCCCCCTCTCCATCCAACCCTCCCCCCCTACTCCCTCTCTTAAAAAAAAAAAAAGTAGGTAAAGGTGGTCAAAAGGTACAAACTTCCAGTTATAAGAAGAGTAAGTCCTGGGGATGTAATGTACAGCATGGTGACTACAGTTAACTTCACTTTCATATCTGAAAGTTGCCGAGACATTAGATCCAAAAACTTCTCATCACAAGAAAAATAACAACGTGTGGCAATGAATGTTAACTAAATTTACTGCGGTAATCATTTTGTGATATATACATATATCAAATTATTACGCTGTACAACTAAAACTAATATATAATGTTACATGCCGATTATCTCTCAATTTAAAAAAAAAGATTTGAAGTATTGAGCACTTGGATGTTTGGTCAAGATTATAGCAAAACAGCAGGAAGCTTAGGCCAGTATAAGAACAAGAATTAAAAGATGAAAAAGTATGACAGATGTTGGAGAGGATGGGGAGAAAGGGGAATCCTCCTACACTGTTGGTGGGAATGCAAGCTGGTGCAGCCACTCTGGAAAACAGTATGGAGGTTCCTCAAGAAGTTGAAAATAGAACTACACTATGACCCAGCAATTGCACTACTAGATATTCACCCCAAAGATACAAATGTAGTGATCTGAAGGGGCACATGCACCCCACTGTTTATAGCAGCAATGTCCACAATAGCCAAACTATCGAAAGAGCCCAGATGTCCATCAGCAGATGAATGGATAAAAAAAAATGTATATATACACACACACACACACATATATATATATATGCATACACACACACAATGGAATACTACTCAGCCTTCAAAAAAAATGAAACCTCGCCCTTTGCAACAACATGGAAGGAACTAGAGGGTATTATGCTAAGCGAAATAAGTCAATCAGAGAAAGATAATTATATGATTTCACTCATAGGTGGAATTTAAGAAACAAAACAGAGGATCATAGGGGAAGAGAGGGAAAAATAAAACAAGACAAAATCAGAGAGGGAGACAAACCATACGAGACTCTTAATCATAGGAAACAAACTAAAGGTTGCTGGAGAGGAGAGGGGGGAGGGGAGGTGGGGTTACTGGGTGACAGACATTAAGGAGGGCACGTGATGTCATGAACACTGGGTATTATATAAGACTGATTAATCACTGAACTCTACCTCTGAAACTAATAATACACTACATGTTAATTAACTGAATTTACATTTTTCTTAAAAAAGTATAAGAAAACATAAAAAGTCAAAAATAAATTTGCTTCCTCATCCAACTCCCAGAGAAGACAAGCCACTGCACTGAGGACCCAAAAGTTAAACCAATGCTTTATCAGTGCTAAAATAGGATACAATTTTAAATAGACTTCTATGGGCTAGCCTGGGAGCTTAAGCTTAAAAAACAGTGTAAACATTTCCAAATTCAAACAACCATCTTACATATGATCTGGAAGACAACCCATTCAAAAATTAAGGACTGCCCATTTTTCCTTTTGGAAGCAAACAGCTTGACTTTGAGAGTAAACATTCTCTAGTAATCTCAATGTAATTCAAAGAATTTATTCAAATTCATTAAGGACATGTTAAGTATAAACCTACCCTGAAATAGCACCTTGTAAAAGAATTGAGATAATTTTTACAATTCAAAGAGCATGATGAACAAGAGCATCCCAAAATCTTTCTCAAAAGGCAAAATACTGAAACCCTTAAAATTTTTCTTATGCCAACAAAACTTTATTAGTCATTCTGTTTTCATTTTTCTAAACAGGAGCTAACTTTCCCCTTATCGCCTGGGATGGTCATGTGACAGAATCAAAAGGCCATCCCTCCCTCCTACATGTCTAGTTTGAAAAGCTGTACAAAGCAGTTTACAATAGGAAATGGTGAGAAGAAATTATAGGAATATTCCCAATAAGAAATGAGTGAGAATTTAGGGGACATCACTTCTACTTTAAGCTAAGAAGTCCTTTATACCACTTTATATCTTTATACCATCAAGCATGGCCATTTATCCAGGGCAGGTAGGTAAGAGATTTAGTTCTGCCACTGCTCAGCTATTTCTAATTCACTGTAGTAACTTACAATTTAATTACTCCATTATTTGTATTATATTTCTATTAGACAGCTCTGGTCTAAACAAATCATATCTTTGATACAGTTTCAAATGGGAAATGGGATGAAAATTTCATTATGTGCTTCATATCAATTATCTAGGAGACTGAGATCCTAATGCACTTTAAATTCCTTATGATTTAAGTAGCATGATTTTAATATCCTGCTTATCGAATTCATTTTATTTTATGCTCCCCAATCTCTCGATTACCCCATTCAGTCTAAGCCTATTCACAGGGACGCACCTTATCTTCCCACTTCTGTAATAACAGCACTTGTGGTAGCTTACAAACTCGCTGAAGAACAACATGTGAAAGGCCATCCTTCTCTACCAGCTGCACACGTTGTCTGTTCTTCAGATAATGTTAACAGAAGCTTACTCTAAAGACCCATCAACATTCCCAAGAAATGTTTTTGTCTCAAATTCACTACTACATTTTGCATTAAGGCAACATATCCCATCTCTGACTCTCCTGTCAGTGAGTCAACCTTCCAGTGGTCAACAAGAGTAAAATCTAATTTCAAATTGTGCTTCATTACCTATTAAATTAACATAACTGCAAAAATAAGAACATTCCTTTTCAGCACCCAGAAATAAAGCACTAATGAGGTAATATAAAAAGATGACTCCTTTTATCTGCTCAGAAGGCTTGAGAGTAAGGCTGAAAGATACTGATGAGGATTATAAATTTAAGGGACTCTTCTATTACTTATTACCATCACTGACAAGATAATGTCATACACACTGCTGACTATGTGTTGTTTAAGTAGACTACTGTAGCTGGGAAATTCTAACTTAATGTATTAAAAATAGTTATGTATCACTTCAAATTTCTCCAAAGCATTTCCACAGACATTATCACATTAGTTTCCTACAAAAGTCAGTGGCTGGAAGTTGATTTTATTATTCCCTAATTTGACAGATGTAAAAGCCAAGGACCAGAGGTTATAAGTGACTTAACTGCCCAAATAAAGTTAGTAGGTGAGAAAAGATGCATGAAAAAAAAATCTGCTGCCTAGTGGTTAAGACTGTGGACCCTGAAATCAGATCATGGGTTCAAATGGCTAGTTCCAAAACTTAGTAGCTATGGGATACTGGACAAGTCACTTGTAACCACATTCTATCTACATTTCAGTTTTCTCAGATAATATTAGTAGTTCCCCTCATAAAAACTAAGATAATTGCCCATACATAGAAAATTCTCAATAAATCCTTTCATAATTTAAGGCTTTAGAATTTGAAAGAAGGAACATTTGGAGATGACATGTTTTAAAAACAGGACTTTTTGTCATAAGCATAAGAATACTTCTAGAACATCTTGAACTATAATCATAACACTTCATATTGATGACATTTTCATTTTTGGCAAATTCATTCTTCATGTCTCCTTTTTTACTTTTTAAAATATTTCTAAAAATCTGCAAGAAATGAAACTTTTTTTTTTTTTTAGAGTACACATTGTGGTAAACTTTATCATAGGGCATATTCAAATTTGCAGAAATTAATTTTTCATGTTATGTTTCCTAAGCCACAACAAACAAATCTTAAACAGTATTGCATGGTAACCAAATCTCAATTCTGGGGGATAGCTAGTGCATAAATATTTAGGAGAAAGAAGAGAATGCCACCATAACGTAGGAGAAAGGGAGGCAGTGTATGTATCTGGGGGAAGAGCTTCACTCCTATAGTTCTAGAAAGTATATACTCATCTTCTGATATTATGTGGCACATAGTAGGTGCTCGATAAGTAATTTGTAAGTGGGTGAATGGATGAATGAATAGGAGAAACTTAATTTTGCTTCAAGTGAACTAAATCAAACAAGAAAGCATCTGTGACACCATGGGAGGTACCCTTATAAACCTACAAAGTCATTAATCAGGCTGACCAAGAGTCTAAGCCAGAGCCCAGGGACTAGAATAAACAGTTATTCGAAGATTTTCCCCCCTCTCCTAATTAATTTCAATGACCCTCTGTATATGGAGGTTTAAAAAAGTATATCTAGGTGAATTCCTATAGAGCTTCCTTTATCAAGTATAAAGTACTTTGAGGAATTTGCCACAATCAGCAAATTCCTTTTGTACACATATACATATAAAAGGTTATTTCTAATTGCAAAACAATATTAATGTTCTGCTGTGTTAAAATGTTCAATGCTCCTAAAGCACTTTTTCCTATTCATGTCACATTCAAGGCGGGAAGCAATTGTTGGTGCATATTTATCACTCAATTAGTTCAGGACAGCTGAACTAAACTCTTGCATAGCTTTGCACCCAAGCCTTGTTTCTAAATGTTAGCTTGCAGTTTGGTATCATTGTAAGCAAAAAACTGTGGCCATTGAGCAATAAATCTGCTACCCAGACAAAAACGTAGTATAATTTTAAATCTATACCTCTAGAACTAAAAAAAAATTAAGACACCACAAAAGTAAATATATTATGGCTTCCACATGATGTTATCCTATTTTCAGACATTATTATCTCCATTAGTATAAATTTTTATAATCCTTTTAAGAAGTTAATTTCCTTAGAAATAAATTTTCAAAGGAATGATGTCAAACAGATAAAATTTAACTACATGAAACAAATATTAAAACCTAAACACTTCCTTCCTGGTCAACTCATTTAAAAATTATTTTGACAGTGTTAATAAAGATTATTAAGTAAATCAAGATTTTTTTAAAACTATCACTTGTGAGAATCAGGTTAAAGCACACATTATTAAAACAGCAAAGCAAGGTTACTGCTTAAATATACTGCTACTGGTTCACTTTAAAATCTTTTAAAAATAAATTGAGTATGGAAGTCAAAATCTAAAGTTATCAAACAATAATTGTCATTAAAATTTCCACAATTAGTATGAGGCTATGTTCCCAAATTAAATGGTAGCATTTTTAGTGTAAAATAAATGTAAGATTAAAATAAAGATGTATCATTATAATTTTCATAAAGAAGTTACTACTACTACTTGTTTTCCATATATTTAGGAGATTTCCAATACTTTAAGGTATACTTCATTTTTAAACTACTTATAGACTAGATTAAATCTCTTTGTGATGTTATAAATTTCTTTGCAGTAAGGTTCCTTTTATTTATATAAAATATTTTTCAGACAGGTAAAGTTCATCTAAAATATTTAATGAGCAAGAGAAAGTTTTAAAACTTTACAACTCTACTGAGAATCATGAAAACATTTGATTTTTTTTAATCTTTTTTTTTTTAAGGATTTATTTATTTATTTGAGAGACAGACAGAGTACAAGCAGGGGGAAAGGCAGAGGCAGAGGGAGAAACAGACTCCCCGCTGAGCTGGGAGCACGACATTGGGCTGGATCCCAGGACCTGGAGATCATGACCTGAGCCGAAGGCAGATGTTTAACCATCTGAGCCACTCAGGCACCTGAAAATATATGATTTTTAAAAAGTATCCCTGAAATTACAGAATGGATCATTTCCACTGAAAGAAATAAAAAGCACAGAAAAAACACATATGAAGTTTTTTTTTAAAGGAGCAAAAAATGGGAGCACAATTATACTATACTTAAAGGTCTTTACATCTTGAAAATTGAACAATGGAAAAACATTAAGTTTTAAAGTGGTAATAATGTAAAATGAGAGGACTACTTTACCCACCAGTTTTGAGACTGCAAATCTTTTAAAAATTAGAAATAGTATCATGCTTTACAGTTTTACATATTATAGTTTGCATTATATTCCAGCAGACTGACCCATTCATATATCAATGAATTAAGGAGTTAATCTAAAACCTTAACTAAGGAGAAATAGTCCCACATGATTCCTAATTGTTGCCTGAGTACAAATTTATACGTCCTTGTCCTAAAGTTGTTAGATTTCATAGATTATTCCAGCATTTCTAGGATTTCATGCATTAATCTGCTTCGCCCATCCATATCTTTCATAATTCTCTGGATAACAATAATGGTAGAGAACATATACACAGTCCTTTCGTACTTACACATGTTAAAAGGCAATCAAGCACAGTGCTTAAGACACACTATCTGAATCCAAACACTGCCTCTGTGCTTACGAGCCACATGACCCTGGACAAGTTCAAATTTCTTCATCTACAAAATGGAACAAATACCTACCTCATGAAGGTTAAATAACAATGAAAACTGTCCAGCTCAGTGCCTGGCACATAGTGCTATATAGGGTTAACTGCTGTTACTATTATCATGTGTCATGTACTGAGCCAAGTACTTTACATGCATCATTCCATTTAATTCTCACTTAATTCTATTTTATAGATGAGGATACTGAGGTTCACAGTAGTTCAGCAACCTGACTTTAATAGAAAAGCAAGGGCCAATATTCAAACCCAGATCTGCCTCCTTAATCTAAGCCCTGGTATCTACGCCAATTTTCTCAAACTAGGCTCCCTGGATATACTCATGGGGAATTCACATGTTTTCACTCTGATGATTTTTATTTTAAATTATTCTAGAGATAATTTTCAAATGAAAGACATTTCCACAGAGTAGATTTTATTTAAATCATCAAACTGGGATATACAAACCTCTGGTGTTCCCAGGAATATTCTTTGAGGCCTAGAATTTTTTTTTTTCCTTACAAAATAGTCAACTTTGAAAAACTTTAAATGTAACATTCAGCTTTCATTCTTCAAGAATGAGGGAAACAACTATTTTTCAAAATCCTTATGCCTATTTCATTATACAAACCAAGTTTTGGAACAAGTGGCTAGTCTAATTACTTGGAAAACAATATTTTTTTTAAAAAAAGCAACTATAGGGATGCCTGGGTGATTCAGTTGGTTAAGCATCTGCCTTCGGCTCAGGTCAGATCCCAGGGTCCTGGAATCAAGCCCTGCATCAGGCTTCCTGATCAGTGGGAAGTCTGCCTCTCCCCCAGTTCATGATCTCTCTTGCCCTCTCTCTAATAAATAAAATCTTTACCAAAAAAAAAAAAAAAAAGAAAGAAAAAAGATCAACATGATCATGCTAGTCTTCTGTTTAAAAACCTCCATGGATTCCTACTGCTCAACTTACAGAATCAAGTCCAAATTTGGAAACAGAGCTTCTGATCATTTGAGACTAATCAAGCTCACAGTGAATTCTCCCCTTTTACAAAAGGGTGGGATTTATCATCTAATATCTGATATACTTCTTAACCATTTTTGTGACTATTAATAGTGGAGTGGAGGCTTCTGCAAGAATGAGATTTCTTTTGCATCCTTCCTAGTACTGAGTATTGTTAGGTACTGAGGAGGTAACCAACTACTGGGTTGATGATGAGTTAATTCAGTGCATGTAAAGTGGGTATCTGATATGTGATCATTTTCAATAAATATTACTAAGGAATGAACTTATGCCAAGGATACTGATGTGACGTGGGTCTACTGAGCAATTCCCCTATGCCAGGCAACAACACTAAAAACTTTACATACATTACCTCACGTAATGCTTAAAGCCACCCTGAGGCAGGTATTACCATCTGCATTTTTAATATGAGGGAACTGAGTTATCGTCTAGTAAAGTCACAGAGCAAATATAAGAGAGAAATGAGAGTCAAACTCAGAGATGAGTGTAAAGCCTGTGCCCTTTACCAGTGTATTCACTTCCTCCTACAGAAATATTTCCTCAAGAAACTGTAATCAAACTGGCACAACGGACGTACACAATTATAATACTCTATAATAAATGCTATGAAGGATGTATAAGATCTTATTTGAGTATACCCAAATTCCAGGGTAAAGAGGATGGGAGTCAGGGAAAATATCCAGAGTGACACTTTTAAGAATGAATAGCAGTTCAAAGAGGAAGAAACAACCTTCCCAAAGAAGGGAATAATGTGCAAAGGCATAAAGGCACAAAATTTCATGACATATTCAGTGAACACCAAGCAGTATCCGGAAAGCTCCAGTTATCCAGAAAGTAAAATGTGGTAAGAGGAACTGGTAGGAAATGAAGCTAGAAAAGCAGGCATAGTCAGATCATGAACAGTTTCGCCGAAGAATTTAGATTTTATCCAATGAGTAAGAGAAAGCCGTTGAGTAATTTTAAGCAAGAGAGTGAATTATTGCATTTGTGTTTTAGAAATATTGCTCTGGCACTGAAAATGGATTGAAGAGCTACAGCCTAGAAGCAGGTACACCTGACAGAAGACTACTAAAGCAGATCAGGCAAAAGACTAACTTAGAGCAACAGTGATGGAGAGAAAAAGATTCAAAAGACAATTGGAGGTAGAACTACAAGACTTAGTAACCAACTGGATTGAGGTTTGAGGTTTGAGGTTTGGTAGGAGAATGAAGAAGAAGGAATCTAGATAAATTCAAAGTTCCTAGCTTGAGTCCTGGGTAGATGGAAGTGCTATTGACTAAAGCAGGGAACAGAGCCGGGCAAACAAGGTGAAAGGAAAGCCAATGAGTACAGAGGATGGGTACTTCTGGAATATCCAAAAGAAACTGTCCAATAAACAAACAGGTAAGTCTAGAACTCAGAAGAGAACATTTAAGGCAAAAATATAAAATCAGGAGGTATTAGCCAGAAACTATACAAAAGGATGGAACCAAAGACAAGAGTCCCAGAGACCACCAATATTTAAAACACAGACAGACAGGAGTAAATGAAAACTGGGAGAGAGTAGTGATACAGAAGTCTGAAAAGGAGAGAGTTGCACAAAGAAGTTAGTTATCACTGTACTGAATGGATCAAAGAGGCGAAGGTAAGAACTTTAATGCCTCTCTTGGATTTGGCAATTGAGTAACTTTTGACTCGAAGCAGAAGTTACAGAGGAATGGATGGTAAAGAAAGCTAACTAGACAGGGGTTGAGTGAATGGCAGCTGCAGCAAGAGATAACAATCTTGGCTGAGAGGACAGGAACAGCTGGAGGAGAACAGAGGGTTGAAGAACATTTTCAGGGTGGCAGAGATTTTAACATTTTTATAGGATGTTCTCATCCTTTCTAGGGACCAGTGGAGAGTGAGATTTTTAAATTATGCCTTGTACTTAAACTTAGTATATAGAAAATAACTCATCATACAAGGTTAAGTGAAAAAACAAGTTGCAGGGTATGTATACGTGTAACATCACTTTAAAATGAAATTCTGACTCCTTTCTGTGGCCCTCAAGGCCTATAGGTCCTTTATGACCTGGCCCCTGCCTACTTCTGACTCCTTCATATGTCATTCTCCCTCATTCACTATACCCCAGCCAGACTGGCCACTCTATTCTGATGCTTCAACTTGCCAAGCCGGTTCTTGCCCCAAGAGTTTTGCACTCGCGTTATTTCTGCCTGGAATGCTTTTCTCCCTGTCAATGGCTAGTTCCTTCAAGACATTCAGGTTTCAGTTCAAACATCACCTCCTTAGAGAGGCCTGCTCACCTGTAATATTCCGTATCCCTCTACCCCCGGGGCAAAGTTACTATCATTAACTTGTATTAGCAACGATCACCCTCTCAAAGTCTTATTTGTTTACTTGTACATCACCCCTCCCCCCACCCCCAAAAAGCTTAAAATGATGCTTGGCACAGAGCAGTCACTCTACTGTTGAATGAAAATGTACACAAACACACACATATATATGAATGTATATATTTACATGAAAAGCATTAAGAAAGTTTTGAGAGGTATTACCTGAACTTATTTATACCAGGGGTGAGTGGGAGACGAGAAGGAGAGGTATACAATACCTATTCATTTTTTGCTTCATAGATCTCTACCCACACTTTCTACAAAAATCACGTCTTTTATAATTGGAAAACAATTTTTATATAATGACCACATGAGCCTAAGATAATCAATCTATTCTGCACCTCCATTTTCTTTTGTTGGGTTGTCATGACCTAATCTCACTGCAGGCTGATCCTTAAGTTGTTTTGGTAGGACAGTTCAAAGTTAGAATCTTAAACCTTAGAGCTAGAGAGAATTTAGGGGAGGGATCATCTGCTCCAACCCCCTAGTTTTACAGACGAGGAAGCAGAGACTTATAGTAATTTAATTAATAAAAGTAATTTAATTAATAAAACTAGGGTATTGATAAAAAATTTTCAAAGACCAAATGATTAAGAACTATTTAAAAGGCTAATCTATTATATGTTATACATAATTTAAATGACAACTAATAAAAGCTTACTAAAGCTTACTCTCATATATAACCTACAATCTTCTGGTGAAATTATTACTCAAAGTAAAACTATTTCCTTAAGCACATTATTTGACCAATGAACCCTATGGTTAAGCTCTGGTTAACCATTATACTATGACAAAGGATTTAGAATACATAAATATAGGGAGGAAAATTATTCACCGTTAGGTGTGCAGACTAACTGAATTAGCAGGCACTTCTTTCCACCAGGTATACAGTAAATCAAATATATAATATAGTTAAGGATTCATTATATTTTGATTCAAATTTCTGTATCAATGTCTACAGTGTATTTTTAATGGAATTTAATAAAAATTAAACGCTGAATAAGAAATGCACTACTAAATATTTACAGAAATGACTTAACTATCTCTTTACATATATACTGTAGTTTACCAGGAATACAACAAATTTTATCTAAATTTCTGAATGCCACTTTATGTAAAGTTATTTAATAAACTATCTCATTTGATCCTTACAACATCCCCAGAGAGAGCAGAAATTATTACTCCTATTTAATACAGAAGAATGAGGCTCAGAAGTTAAGGAACTTAAGTCATTTGGACAAGTCCTAGGACCCACATCCTCCACCTTTAGCCACTGTTGTTTCCATCACCCAAACTACTTTACTTTTACCATTTATTAAAATACAAAAACACAATTTCTTCCCTGCCACACTGGTGAAGGTGAGGGGGCTACTAAAACCCTCACAGTCCCATCCCCTTCTATTCCATCTGAAATCTCAGTACTTAAGAAAACAAAACTCATTCATCTTAACAGTGAGGAGAAAGATGTGACAGTCACCTTAACTGAGAAATCGTGCTCATCAGTAACTCGTTATGAAATAGATACTGCTGATAATGTCATTAATTTATGTGAACTTTACTAGTTTAACTTCTAGTGTGACCTTATTTCTTGTTCTTCCAAATCATCTAAGACAGAACACAATATACCACTCTTGCTCCCAGGGAACTAGTTAGAGTGAGTGCTGGGTCTCAGTCCTTCTTCTAACCCAATTAAGCAATACAGTAATAATCTATTATATGATGACCTTGGAAATGGCTATACCCAAATCAAAGGTTACACTATTCTGACTCCTACTTTATCTAAATCTGCTAACTGCACATTCACTATTTTGAAACAAAACAAACAAGAGTAAGGCTGATTTTATAAACACAAATCATAACAAAATGACTTCATGCTGGGTGAATGGGTAGGAGGTTTCGGGGGAGTGGAGTGAGGGCCCTAACACTGAGAAATTATATCTTCAGCAGTCCATCACACAATACATTTCTCTCTTTTAATCTGTGTAGGCATCCTTCTAATCGATATTAGCATCATTTTACTGATAAGGAAAGGGAAGCTCAAACTCTTGCTTACTCCTCCTTGCTCAAGGTATTCTAACCACTCTAACCTACAGGAACGCTCTTGCTCAACTCAAGCCCTTTCTTATCATCTCTGCCCAGAATGCTCTCCTGTCTCCCTACAATGCTGTCTCCTCCTGCTTCAGGTCTCACCTCAAATAGCAGCTACTCTGACCATCTCTCAAGTAGTCTATACCAACTATTCCATCCTTATTTCCTTCACAGAATGATCTGTACTTATCCTCTTGTGTTGAAGGACAGAAAGACCCTGATTTATCCTACAGTATAGAAGATGATGCTGGGCTTGAATGAATGAACACACCACACCTGCCCACAGCGCTTTAGAGCAAGTAAATGGCAGGGCCTAAAAACCAATACCAGATAAATGATAAACTCCTGCCCTGCCCTACCACTACTTTTTCACTGGTATGAGGGAAGATGCTTTGGCCTGGGCAATCAGTTCTTTTTTAAAGATTTTATTTATTCATTTGAGAAAGAGAGCGAGCAAGCACAAGCAGGGAGAGAGGCAGAGGGAGAGGCAGAAGCAGACTCCCTGCTAAGCCAGAAGGCGGACGCCAGGCTCCATCCCAGGATCCCGAGATCAGGACCCTGAGGCGAAGGCAGATGCCTAACCATCTGAGCCACCCAGGCGCCCCCTGGGCAATTAATTTTGAGCTGTGTCTTCCTACCTTCTATATTCGTTCACGTTAAAGGAAATATAGAAACTATAGAAAATACAGAACCCAAGAACTTAATATCCCAAAATATTTAACTGGAATTTCAAGAGCTCTTCCATTGCCTTCTAGAATCACAACTGAATTTGAAAAAACATCTATGATGTTCCATAACAATCAAGATACTTCAAAATTGTTAATTAACTGGCATCTGCACACATAGTTAATTTAAGGCTAAAAAGTAAATTTAAGTCACACACATAAATGCATTTTACTAACAGGCTTGTAATATTTTGTTCTTCTATAAGATGCTTTGAATTCCCCAACAGATCATACAGAGAAATTTTAAAACGAGGCCATGGGATGATCGTTCTGAGAATGGCAATAATGTTCTTTCTTAAAGAAAGATGACACAAATGCACCCGATCTGCTGCCTTGTCACTATGTTCTTGCAGACAGAGGTCATCTCGTGTAAAATGCCCAGTGTGGTTACAAGAGACCCCTAGCAACATCCCCTTTGTTACCTTACCCACAGGGCATATACTTACTGCTGAGCCCTCCATCCTCGGATACTCCCGTCCCTCTCATTCCTAGGTAAGTCAGTCCCAGTATTAGGAAAAATAAGCAGGCAGCAGTTAAGAGAAACATCGACAAGTAGTGGGCACTGAAACCCCCTGTAGGGGACACCTCCTCCCGTTTAAATTGCTGGAGAAGTTCCTCCTCGGGTTCGGCAAGCTTCGGCTTGTTGTATGTGTTTTTCAGGTAGGTATGATTGGAGCCCGTATGATTGGAGTGATTGATCCTGAGTGAACTAGAGGCAGCCACCGACGCACCGGGAGGGAGGCTGTTGGAAAAAATCCTGGGGGAGTCCACACCGAAGGCCCCACCGCCGATATGATTATTGGTTTTGAGAAGGGAGCCTGTGGACGAATCCAAGGTTGAGTCCATGTCAGTCAGTGGCGGGGGCAGGAGAGGGGCCAGTTTCTTAGTGTTGACACGGTACCTAGGAATGGGGCTGGAGTCCAGCGGATCACACCCTCCTCCCTGCTCCGCCGCCGCCGACTCTTCGAGGTTTCGGCTCCTGTCTAGACTCCCCGCAGCCGCCGCCCTGTCATTCATCGGGATTCCTCCCCCTCCCTGAACTGAGGTCTCCAGCCGGCCGCCGGCAGATTTAGCAGTCAGCGGAGAGAGAGGCTTACTATGGCTCCGTCTGGGCCGATGCCGGGAAAGGGAGTCGTCCTTTAATACCTGTCTGCTGGAGGCCACGTCGTCGTCGTCCTCTTCTTCCTCCGAGTCCGAATAGTTCTCCCGGCAGCTGTAGGAGAGAAGCCGGCTGCCATTCACGGTCCGGCTCGCCCACAACGGCTCCTCGGCCTCTGGGTCCCTGTCCTCCCCGTCGTCCCCCTCCTCCTCCTCGTCCTCCGCGGCTCCATCTCTCGCCGACGGGGTCTGCAGCTCGGGAGCCGCCGGCCGCCTGGCCCCCCACCACGAGTGCGGCTTCCTTCGCTCGGCCGAGTTGCTGTTAGTCACCTCGCTGGCGGCCAGGGGCGCCGACAGCGGCTTGAGCCCGCGGTACGGGAGCGAAGCCCGGTCTTTCCTGCTGCTGCTACTGCCGCCGCCGCCGCCGCCGCCGGCCTGGTCCCGGGGACTGGCCTCCACGTCCGACTCGTCCGAGCTGAAGCCCAGCAGCACTTTGCTGCCAGCCGTGGGGGCGGCCGAGGCGCCCCCGGGCCCTCCCAAAGGGCTCTCCGAGGCCGAGGCCGAGATTCGGCCCAGGCCCCCCGGAGTCCGCAAGTAGGAGAGGTCGCCCGAGACCGGCCGGACCCCTAGCCCCGTGGCGGCCGCCGCCGGTCCCGCCGCCGCTACGGCGGCGGCAGCCGTGTTATTGTTATTACTGTTCCGCGTCTTGTTGCCGCGGCCCCCAGACCGGTGCTGCTGCTGCTCTTCCTCTCGAAGCTTCTTCAGCTTCTTGAGGTAGACCGGGCGGGTGCTCTCCGTCACTGGGCCAGGAGACAGGCCGTAACGGCGGAGCTGAGAGAAAAGCTCCTCATCCGAGAGCTGCTGAGGCGCCGAAGCCGCTGCCGCCGCCATTTTCTCTCCAGGGTGTTTTACAAGCTCCGCGCTACCGGAAGTGACGCGCCGCCCTAGACCCTGAACTAGACCGGGCTGCGTCGCCCTCCCAGCGCCACAGGCGCCTTGACCAATGGGAGGCGCGGGAGGAGCTCACCTGAGCGGGAAAAGGCCACCTGAGCGGCGCGCGGCTCACCAGGCGGAGAGTTTTTCCCATCCAAGTACTAACCAGGCGCACTCTTCCCTCTCCTTTCGGTCGCCTTCTCCCGCAGTTCTCTGTTCTGCCCTTCCAAGTGCCTTTCCCGGGAGTTGCCTCTTCCTAAACCACACCTTGACCTCTTCCCAGGTTCCTGCCACCGGACAGTAATAGTTGAAAGGAAATAAGCCTTGAAGTTCAAAGCATTAGTTTTCTTCCCATCCAGTTCCTGGTGCCGCGGAGAACCTAGAAAGATTAAAAGAAATCCTCACGGCCAGACTAGATTGGCAATTTCCCTGTCTGACTCCTGGCTCCTTTCCACTTTGTCTTCCCGCTTGACTTACAAAAGAAAGGAAAAAAGTGAGTTTCTCTCGCCGCTCTTTTTGAGAAGCCTCTCCTCTATTACAAAGAAAAGATAGAGTAAACCAGTCCCAATACAATTTTCTTCCAGGGGAATGGCTATTCATTCTTTAGTGGTTGTAAGGTATCATTTTTTTTTTCCCTTTTAAAAATCTGGTAACCTCCTTAGATGGTCATTTTTGTAATTGAAAGCACTTATCATTTACTTCATTCTGTGACTGAAAAAAAGACAACACTCCATCTCATTTCCTTCTTGGGACTTTTCCAACCTGAAGTTATTGTTAATGATTATTTTTATGTATTTGTTTTTTAAATTATTTAATTATTTCTTGTCTTACTCCTTTGAACTGTAAGCTCCATGAGCAGAGGAACCTTGCTTCTATTATTAGCAACTTTATTCCTATGGTGCTTCATAGTAGAAGTTCGAAAAATATTTGTTGAACTAATTAATGAATTGCAAAGCTAGGATAGTATGAGATGGATATTTTGACATGGGAATAGTGGCAAATGAGGAGAAGAAACCTGAACACAAAATCAAAAACCAGAAACATTAAGATCTGGGGACACCACCTCATTTACCCAGTAGGTAATGAATCCCAGAGAGGTGAAGTTTGCCCAATTTGACAATGATCACTTCCCTTTTCCTCAAAAGCTGGCAGAGCTTGAGTACTTAAACCCTAGTAGCTAACTGGTAGCACCTAGCACAATATCCAGCACACTATAGTAATTTTTCATCGAATAAGTTATTTTACCTTATTGCATTATACACATCTGAACAGAGAGATATGTTAGTCAAAAGCACAGATAGTAGCTTTTCAACATTTCGAATCCAACAGCAGAACAACACTCAGTAACCTGAATTTTTGACCTCTCTTAGCAAAAGCTTGCTATCTCCTCAAAGAGACTTTTATATGGACGGGCACTTCCTTGTCCTTCACAAGGAGACTTTAAAATTTACAAATGTAAATGATCATTAAGCACTTAGAAGAGTGTTAGCCACAATAAATTTTATCCACTATAATGATAATGACCCAGAACTTATTACCATAATTGTCTGGGTGAGAAGTCAAATGATTACAAATGTACCAGACCTGTGTCTCAGTATAGCAGAGCAGTTAAGCTGTGAGCTTTGGAGGTAAACAAAACTGGATATGGACCCAGTCCTGTCTCTTACTTTCATACTTAGTTCAACATTTGTTTTACACTCTACTGCCTCTTCAGGTAGGAATCATAGGAGCCTGTTGGTTTGGCCTCTGATTTTCATAAACCTTTAAATATCTTCCTATAAGGATTGTCAGAATATTTGTATCTCTGCCTGTGACTTTGGGCAAGTTGTTTAATTTTTCTGAGCCTTAGTATCTGTATAAACAAAAGAGGGATGATAGACATTCCTCAGAAGGCTGTTTTAAGGATTCAATGAGAATATGTCTGCATAATGCTTAACACCACACCTAAGCATACAATGTGCACTCAATAAATGTTAGCCAATAATATAAAGCCAAGCATTGTGTGTGTTTGGTAGTGTGGCTCCTGAGAACACCATGTAACTAATTAAAGAAAATGCCACTGCACAGACAAACAGAAATGGTGAAACTTTGCCCAAGGCATTTAATAATCACATTTAATAGTTAGTGAAGATGAAGGGCTTTGGCAACCATAGTCTGGTCATTTCAGCCCCTGGAGGCAGCAAGGCTTGGAATGGACTAGCAACCAAACATCTCAAGTCTAAGTCTGGTGACTTAGGGCAAATCTTAGGCTCTCAGAACCTCAATTTATTCTTTTCTAAAATGTTGCTAGTATTGTCTGCCCTCCTTGGCACACAATTAGCATTCAGTAAGTATTGGTTGAGAATGATGAATGAATACTGTATGTGAAGTATGTTGTTTACACATTAGCTATTATAGCCAGATAGTCATAGCAGTGAAAACTACATCTCATATCAACGTCACATATACATGGCTTCATGTAGTCTACAAAAAATCTTTCCTCCCTGAAGATACCGAGGACATGATTTTTTGCATGAAACTATTTGGGGTAATGATTACCCTTTGTTTGGGTGTTTGAGCAGATTCATACTTTGTCAGGGCAACCTTTACTACCTCAGCACTGTCACTACTCACTTCCAACATTCTCCTCATCTACCAGGGTATCTTACTTCTCCTTCCAGGCTGGCTAACTTTGAAAGCACAAAACTCTAAATGGGCAAACTGCACCCACATACTTTACAGGGAATGCAATGTCAAACTAACTCCTGCTCTATAACTTCCAGAAATTTGACTAAGGGAAATATTTATGATGGACTGCAGAATGATAGGCAGGTCCATTTCTTCTTCTAGATGTTTTTAATTTTATCTCTGCCTTATGCCATCTTAATTTTATCTCTGCCATTCATCAGAGACCAGTGTAGCGAGAGCTGGATTACTAACACTTACACTCCCCCTGGTTTCCAGTAAAATACCTTTTACCCTGTTGCCTTTCATAGTGGTGACATCAGCTTATCTTAAAGACCTCTAAAGAATATGAAACCTGACACTATATTCAAAAGAAGATATTGCTGAGGGTTTGTTTCCTTAAAGAATGTCCTTTGTGTTCTTAGTATTAGAAAGAGTTACACTTTTTCTCATTTATTTTCACTCTGGCAACTCATTTATTTTTGCTTTGGCTTTCTTTTGGTTTTTTACTGAGGTAAAAGTCACATAAAATTAACCATTTAAAAGTATATAATTAGGGGTACCTGACCGGCTCAGTCTGTAGAGCATACAACTCTTAATCTCAGAGTTGTAAATTCTAGCCCCACGTTGGGTGTAGAGATTACTTAAAAATAAAATATTTTAAAAAATAAATAGGGGCACCTAGGTTGCTCAGTTGGTTAAGAATCTGCCTTTGGCTCAGGTCTGAAATCAAGCCCCTCATCAGGCTCCCTGCTCAGTGAGGAGTCTGCTTCTCCCTCTCCCTCTGCTTCTCCCCCCTGCTCATGCTCTCTCTCTCTCTCTCTCTCTCAAATAAATAAATAATCTTAAAAAAATAATTAATAATCTTTTAAAAAAAAATAACTAAAAAATAAAACTACATAATTAGTGGCACTTAGTATATTTACAGTGTTGTGAAAATGTCTAAAACTTTTTCATCAGTCCCAAAGAAAACTTTATACCCATCAAGCAGGCATTTCCTATTTCTCCCTCTCTCCAGGCCTGGCAACCACTAACCTACTTTCTGTCTCTATGGATTTAACTATTCTGGACATTTCATATAAATGGAATCATACAACATACTACCTTTTGTGTCTGATCTCTTGCACTTAGCATGTTTTTGAGGTTCATCCAGGATGTACCATGGATCGGTACCTCATTTCTTTTTATGGCTGAATAATGTTTCATTGCATGGGTATACCACATGTTGTTTATCTATTCATCCACTGATAGACATTTTGGTTGTTTCCACCTTGTGGTTATTGTGAACAATTCTGCTATGAACATTGGTTTACAAGTATCTGTTTGAATACTTGTTTTCAATTATTTTGGGTACATACCTAGGAATTTCAGGTCAGACGGTAATTCAATGTTTAATTTTTTGAGGAGCCACAAAACTACTAATTTGTGTTTCACCTCATGAATAAACACTGTTGTTTTGGTGACTAGCCGTGTTTTTCTCCTTGGGATAACGGCAAGGAAGTGCAGATTCAAGTCTGTGGCCCACTCAGAGCAATTGTTTAGGGCTCCATTGCCTCTATTTTATAAATTAATTCCATTGCTGACTGCATCTACATTTCCTAACTTTATATTTATGTGCCTCATTTTTTAAATGATTTTAATTTTATTTTATCTTCCTAATATGATATGCATTGTTAGCTGCCTTTTAATTATTTGGGGAATACCATACAATTCCTCTGGCAATCCCAGGGGTAGGTTTTATTGGTTTTCATCTTCGACAGATAAAGAAACTAAGGTTAGAAAAGTTACTTGATTCCAGTCTCAAGAGTCGGATGGAAAATTGAAACCTATAACTTTGGAATCCAAATTTCATGTTCTTTCCACTACAGCAAACCACCGCTTGAAGGCCTTTCTTAAATCATACAGTAATATATGTCAAAATAAACTTTGTTGCCTCTTTTCTTACCCACTCTAAAGAGGAAGGAGTCTGTAATGGGGTGAGGAAGAGGACAAAAGCTTTTGCAATTAACCTATTTCTTAGCTTTGTTGCCACATGCAGAAACTGGAAAGAAAACTCAGAGAGAAAAAACTGATTATATCACTTAGCTTTTTTAGCAGATCAAAGAAGTAACACAATATTATAGTGATGTTATCACTTAACTTCTCTTAAAGTGCCCCAAGGATGTGTTCACAAGTTTTGATCTACAAAGTTCCTGATGTTTATTTTTCTTTTTAATTGCTCAACTTTTATTCAACACTAACACTGCTTCTAAGGAAGACGCCAGAATAAACAGGCTGAAAATACAACATGGTATTGAGAAATGTTGGACAAAGTCCTTATCCTATGTTACTGTGAGAATTAGCCAAGAAAATTTTGTAGCAAGAGCATCTATTTTATTTTTCTGTATGTAACTCAAACAGGTGGGGAATGGGCATGTGATTTGAGTCAACAATGTATGTGTGATTGATAATTATATTCCACCCTGGGCAAGGTGAATTTCTAAATCTTATCCTAGAAGTCATGGAGAGCATTTCACATTAACACATGATGGAGAAGTGTCTCACAGTTAGGAGATTTGAGTTTTATTCCCAGTTCTGCAATTCATCAATTGTAGTAATATTTTACATTTTTATATTGCCTCATAGTCCACCAAAATTTTTCATTATCTCACTTGACCTTTACACCAATCCTAATAGGCAAGCATTATTATCTTTGTTCTGTGGATGAGAAAACTAAGGCTCAAGAAAGTCTGATCATTTGTCCTTTCTGAAAGCTAATAAGAACTGGAATCCAAAATCACTCCTAAGTTGTCTGGCCCTAAGTTCACTGTTCTTTCTAGCCCACCATGGTGCCTCACATTAATGGATTCTACTGCCAAGAATGAGTCATTTAACCTTTTTTCTTCTAGTGTCTTCATCTCTAAAATGAGGAAATAAGAATCCTTGACCATTAAAATCTCTCCCAAACCCAAAACTTTCTAAAGCCATTTTCCTATAGTATATATTACTGTACTTTTTATTATATATACTTGTCTTATTTCTCTCTCTATATTCTTGGAGATAAGGGTCTGTGTCTGATTGAAATGTACATCCCTCCCAACTCCTAGCTTATTGAATGTGTTGAATGAATTGTCAAGTAAGGCCACATGTCACAAGATAGCATTAGGAAGATTTCGAGGTGACATACAAAGAAGAAGTCCATTAGAGATAGGAATATTTGGAAACAGGAGAGAAATAGGATTATTTGGGGGAAAAAAATAGGAGAAAAACAGCATGAAGTTTAAAGAATACACCTGCAAAGAGGCTTATGGCCCAGGCTGTTCTAGAGATTTGGTTTCCTTAAGCAGCAAAAGGCATTTTAATACCAATTTTTTTCCTGTCCTACATCATAGGAGCCATGGATCTGAACCCAGAGAACCAAGAGATCTGAACACATCCAGTTTAAGATTACCTGTTCTTTTCAAAACAATTCTTTCCTTCAGTGTTGTTTTATTTGTTATAAGATAACTTTGGTATGAAACAGGAATAGAGAATCATCAGGTTTGGTTCATGTATCCTTTGATGTTTCTTATCTATTCTTTCCAGAAGCTTAAGCATGGACAGCAGGGAGAGCAGGGGGAGAGTGCTACTGTGGCGTTTGTTGGTGGGATAGAAAGCTTCCTCTTCCATCACTCATGGCTAAGACTCGCTCTTGACCTCTGCTGCTTGCCTCCAAGTGAGAACGTTTTCTGTCTACCCACACTAAGAGGAACATTTCTGAGTGGTGTGTGTTCTTTCATTGTTCTTCTGACCTCTGAAGCATAGGTCCCCAGTGAGCAGCAATGTCATTGGGTTCCCTCCCTGCTACAAGGCCTGAAATTTATCTCCAGACAAAGCTGGGGCCATCTTAGGCTCACCTCATTTGTTCCCCTTTTCTCAGTGATCACTGTCCTTCATTACCTGAAGTCCAATGGCTTGGGACTGTTGTTTCTATTTTCAGTTGTTTCATGCTAGAGGATAATTCTAATCCCTGTTGTTCCATTTTGACAAAATCCCAGTACATGGGGGTGTAATATACTAATCTGTCTACATTTTTTCCATGTTTGAAACATTCCAAAATAAAAAGTTTTTTCTTTTTTAAAAAGATGAAGACCTGATGTTTGATAGCGCAGAAGGTTTTTGAAGGATAATGGTATTGTGTGATGGGAGTTTTATTCAGTTGAATTATCCATAAGATGTAAAGAGTCTCTCTTTTGGGACCCTAGGCACTTTTCTCTAAAAGCTACATAACTAATTTTTTACTTCAGAATACAAAAAGTTAGAGTAATGTCATGAACATCTGTGCCCACACTACCCCTTTGGGTATCTGCCATTTTACCCTCTAAATTTGGTATTTATCATTCTTGGGCATCATCTCTTTCCTTTCTCTCTGGCTCTCCCTCCCTCTCTCTCTCTCCCTCTCCATATATGTGTGTGTGTGTGTGTGTGTGTGTGTGTATCTCACACAATTTATATAAAACATGTATATGCGAGTGTTTTATATATGATGTCATTTGTATATGCATGTATGTCTATGTATATATATATATAGTCTTCTGCAATTTAAATTTTTGCCCAACATTTTATTTGTGAGATTCAGGCACATGTAACTAGTTCAATCATTTTCACTGTATCAAATCAATTAATGGCATGTTTACTTTTTACCTGCTCATGTATATTTTGTCAGTCTCTGATTAAAACTATGGGGCTTGTTTATTCATTTGTTCAACAGATATTTATTGAGTGCTTATTGTGGGCCAAACCTTGTTCTAGGTGATGGGGATATTACAATTAACAAAAGTAACATCATAGACCTTACATTTCAGCTTAAGAAGATTGACATTAAACAAATAACATGTGGGGGCACCTGGGTGGCTCAGTCGTTGAGCGTCTGCCTTCGGCTCAGGTCATGAGTCCAGGGTCCTGGGATCGAGCCCCGCATAGGGCTCCTTGCTCTGCGGGGAGTCCTCTTCTCTCTCTCCCACTCCCCCTGCTTGTGTTCCCTGTCGCACTGTCTCTCTCTCTGTCAAATAAATAAATAAAATTTAAAAAATAACAAATAACATGTGATATGTCAGTTAGTGATAGATGCTAAGGAGAAAAACAAAGCAAGGTAAAATGGGATAGAGAGTAAAGATGACAGGTGGGCGGTGCTATTTTATATGGGTGGTTAGGAAGATCTTTCTGATAAAGTGATGTTCAAGGAAGCATCTGAAAGGAATGTCAAGGAAGCATCTGAAAGGAATGGCAAGGGCAAAAACATGGGAATGTGCAAGGTGGGATCATGCTTGGAAAAGAAAGGAGGCCAGAACAGCTGGGGTGTGAGCCATGGGACATGAAATCAGATCAGTGGTGGAGGAGGAGTACAGATCTTGTAGGGCCTTTTAGGCCATGGTAAGGATTTTGGATTTCACGCTGAGTGAGATGAGAAGCCATTGTAGGGTTTTGAGGAAAGGAACAAAATGATCTACTTTACTTTTTAAAAAAATTTTTTATTTAAATTCAATTTAGTTAACATATACCGTATTATTAGTTTCAGGGGTAGAATTTAGTGATTCATCAGTTGCATACAACACCCAGTGCTCATTACATCAAATGCCCTCTGATCTAATTTACTTTTAAGACCACTTATATTGAATGGACTTTAGGAACGGAGGGGGGAAGGGAAGAGACAAATGAGGAGGCTATTGCAAAATCCAGATGAAAAAGACTATGGTTTGCAACTGAGTGGTAGTGGGAAGAAGTGAGAAGCATTTGGATTCTCAATATATTTAAAAGGTAGAGCTAATGCAGCGCCTGGGTGGCTCAGTTGGTTGAGCGTCTGACTCTTGATTTCAACTCCAGTCATGATCTCAGGGTCATGGGATCGAGCCCTGTGTTGGGTTCCTTGCTGAGTGTGGAGCCTGCTTGGGATTATCTCTCTCACGCTCTCTCTTTCCCTCTCCCTCTGCCCCCCTCCCTGCTCACACATGCTCTCTCTCTCTCTCTAAAATAAATAAATAAATCTTTAAAAGGTAGAGCTAAGCAAAATTTTCTTACAAATTGGATGTTGGGCATGAGAGAAAAAAGTCAAGAATGACTCCAAGGTTTGAAGGTTGAGTATCCAGAAGAAAGAAGTTGGTATTTACTGAGCGGTAGCAATCTGGGAATACAGTAAGTTTTGGGAAGCAGCCAAGAGACTCATTTGGTTTTATGTTTGGGACTTCCAAGTAAAGGAGTCTTGTAAGCAGATGTACACACAATTCTGGAGTTCAAGGGGAAAGTTCTGAGCTAAAGTTATAAATGTGAATGTCAGCAGCCGATAGATGAAATTTAAAGCCATGGAAATTAGCAGGATAGAAAAGAGAAAAATTATGATAACTGAGCCTTGAAGTACTCAAACATTTGGGGAAAGAGAAGATAACAAGGAACCTGCAAAGATGACTGAAAACAAGCCGGTGGTGAGAAAGAGGAAAACAGAAGGTGTGGTGTCTTGGAAGCTACTAAGCCAAATTTCAGAAGATTCTCCTCATATATGCTCCCTGTGGATAAGTACTCTTCCCATGAAGGCTTAAGGCTGATTATTCCCAAGAATTTAAGGAATCCAGATATATGTCTATAAATTAAAGAATAGTAATTTTTAAAGTTGCATTACAGTAGCAGGATCATGAATAATATAATATTAATTTTATTTTAATTATCTTAAGTGTTTAATCATGTTTTCAATAAAATAAAGCTTCATGAAAAGAATTGAAAGTAATGTCTCAACTTGTCATTCTCTTGTATGCTCCCATTTACTTAGGCTCTCTTCTCAGCAGTTTGATATTTTTGCACAGAAGTGGTGCATGTTTTCTAAATAACAGATTGCTAATGTCTGCATCTTTTAAACTTCATATGAAAAGATTAACTGTTTTTATTTAAACAAGGTGCATTATTGTTACTGAAGTCCTCAGCACCCACAGGTTTTGGGTGGGGTTTGAGTTATGAAACTCACATTCAGTGAGGGGAAAATTCTTTCTAGTTTTGCTCAAGTGGTTCTTTAATGACTTGAAATAAACCTTGTTGGTTTCAGCTTCGTGTTTTAGGACTCCTTTAAAAGCCTTTATCTCTTACAGGCACTACATCTCTGCTCCTATTTGAAATGCAGCATATGCATCTTAATTATTATAGAAACAACCAGACATGTACCTTGATGAAGACAAACATACAAATAAGACTTGTGTTATTCTTCAGTGTGGACCAGCATGATAGGTTTTTAAAAATTCAAAAAACTGAGTGAGATCTTAGTAAGTATGTGGGCAAATCCCATTTTTTTTTAAGGTTAGGAAAAGAAAGTCTATCAGGTTATATCATTTATCTGAGGTACCCAAACTAGTTAGTGGGGAAATTAGGGTAGAACGGATGTATCCTAACTTCGGACCAGCTCTCCTTACTAAGGAGCTATATTTTAAAGGAAAAAAGTAGCAAGATAAGAGAAGCTTATCTGATTATAACTTGATTTAGGGTCTCTAGCCATTTTTCTTGTTTTATATCAATACTTTGGCACTCCCATGATCTCATTGACATTTGAAATAACCCTATTGAATAGCAGATGCTATTATCATTATTCTCATTTTACATAGGTGATGAAATTGAGTCACAGAGTTTCATTTACACCTCCAAGATCACAGAGTTAGCAGACAGAACAGTACCCAGGTTTTCCAAAGTCTATGTAACTCTTCTTTCTACAATTAGTCATGTCACGAGAAATATTTAAATGATCTAGCAAAATAATCTTAGAAAAGGAAAAAAACTCACTTTTGTGTTGTACACCAGTTGGAAGACAAGGGGGACAAGCTGATGATGGGAAATGTAATGGCTGAAAAAAATAGTAACATCTAACAGTGTTGCCATAGTAGCAAAACTGAGCAATTAGAGGCATTGATGTAAATTTCTTTGAACAAAAAAGAATCAAATTCTATGAAAGAAGATAATTTGGGGCAGTCCTTACATAGTTTCAAAATACCAACTACACAAGCTCAAGGATGAGTAGATTTGAATTAACATCAGTTTCTGGGTGAAGACGTGGAATTTTCATTCACTGCAGACAGAATGTGATCCAATGTTATAACATGGCTGCCAAAAAAGTTAATGCAATTCTAAGCCACAGGGATAGAAGGAGGTATGGAGTAAACGTCGCTGGTTAACCAAAGTTGAATCACTATGTTCACGTCTTGGTGCCACATTTTAAGGACACTAAACCCTAAAGTTCATGTAGGAGGATGATGACCAGAATGGAAGTCTGGAAGCCATTTCCTCAGAGGAGCTTCTGAAAATTAATTTATTAATTTATTAATTTATTATTTTGAAAATAAGGAGAATTAAGTTTCTTTAAATTTACTCACTCAGCAAAAATTTATCAAGTGCTTATTATATGTCAGAATAGGTATGGCCCTTTAGGTGACTGCAAAGACTTTGGCCAGTGCCTAATGAACCACATGGAGGATTTTAGGTAGAGTGACTGTATCTCACATAGTTTTGAGGCACCGTTCTATGAGTTATGTTGAGACTAGGCTGTTGGGTGTGGCGCAAGGGCAGAAGCATGGAGACAAATCAGTTTATTGCAATAATTCAGCAAGAATTGACATTGTTTGGACCAGGGTAGGAGCAGTGGAGGGAAAGAGAAGTGATTGAATTTTGGAAATATTTTGAATTCGGGGTATATTTCATATAAATGAAAAAAAATTTTTTTAATTGATCAAACTTAACTTAAATCTCTGTGTCTCCAGGGGTTAGCACCAGGACCCATGGATGGTATTGGGAAGGGAACGGGAGAAGAAGGAGGGAATTTGCCTTTGGTAAAGAGAGGAGGTAGATGAGGGGTAGGCAGAACTGGAACATGCCTCTATCCCTGCAATGTCACAGCATTTTGACTCAGTATCACAGAGGGGGAAAAAAGTTTGTACTGTCAGAAATATAATAGAATTTCCAAAAGTTCATGAAATCAGCAATATAAATTGTAAAGCATAAAACTGCCATTATATTTGTTCTACAGTGGTGTAAAACAACACATATTTTTAAAAATATGAAAGGAGAACAGAGAAAAACTATGATCTACCACTTTCTTGAGGACTCAGAATTACTATTTGCACATTATCTGTATGACCACCACTACCTCACATTCCGATTCATCCACAATCCTTTTTTGTACTCTATAACTACGAAACGGAAAGTAACTAATAGGAAAATGAACAGCATGGCTAAATATGGGCAAATATTTCTACTTCACAATGGTTTGATGGGAAAGTAATTGAGATTGGACTCATAGGACATGAAAACCATACCTATGCCATTTAGGGAAGAAGAATTAAAGTGTGGGCTGAAAGCAAGTCTAACATAAAAGCAAAGGAGAACTCTAGCTATTAAAAGTATCACAATAATGGGATGATTTTTTAAGAGTGTTCTTTAGTAATTGGTAGAAATAATTTGGTATTGTAATATAATCATGAGTTTATGATTCTGTCAGTAATTTAAGTTAAACCTCATCACTGTTGTTATACATTTGTATATAATCAGGATTATGTTGTTGATGTAAGAGTTTACTGATTCTTTATTTACTATCTTCTTTGTGCCAAGTAATGTATCACAGATACAATCCTGAACAAGACAAACACTGTTCCCTGTCTCAAGTAATTGATTGTCTGACTTAGTGGTTCTCAAATGTTAATGTATTTGAGAATCACCTAGAGAATTTGTTGAAAATGTAAATGGACAGCTTCTTCCACTCCTGCCCCTGCAGAAATGCTGATTCAATAGATCTAGAGTGAATCCCAGGAATCTATCTCCATTTTAAGTGTTCAGGAGATTCTAATGCAGGTGGTCCATGGACATCACTTTGAGAAATCCTGGAATGTCACAGAGAGCCACTAGAGAGAGGTGATGGGTCTCTATCAGCCTCTCAGGGGCAACAACTGCTGACTACAATTAGGATAACAACTTAAAACAAACAGGTATTCTTTGGTGAGAAGAATTATTCTTAGTAGGAAATCTTGGATGATTCTTTTTTTTTCAAAAAATTTATTTATTTATTTGAGAGAGAGAAATGATGCACAAGTGTGGGAGGAAGGGGCAGGGGAAGAGGATGAGAGAGAATCCCCAAGCAGACTCCCCACTGAGCGTGGAGCCTGATGTGAGGCTCAATTCCAGGAACTGAGCCGAAATCAAGAGTTGGCCGCTTAACTGACTGAGTCACCCAGGTGCCCCAGAAATATTGGATGATTCTTAGAAGAAAATAACTTCCAGTTCCCAGGTTATAATTTTTCAAAATGTCTGGACTTGTGAGGATCCTTTACCCATCAAGATCATCCCAGACCAGTCATTTTGCCAGATACTCCCAACTGCACTTTCTACTTTGACCTGCTGCACCCACTGCCTCCAGAGGGATATACATTTAACCTGCCCCAATTCTTCCCCAACTGATTTGATTAAGGATGAATACCTACTTCCAAACCAGCCAACCTACTGGTAGGTCAGGGAACAAATATTTCTCTTTTGACAATCGGAATTAAGAGACATAGAGTTGCAGTCACTTGTTGTAGGTTAAGCTAAAATGTCTTGATTGGTCAATATGAGATGGTTAAACAGGAACCCAGCAAGAATAGAGACCAGAATATATGTCCAGAAAACAGCAGTGAACCCATAAGAGAGACACCACTGTGAAGGAGAACACTTGGCTGCTGAGAGATTGAAAGAATAATCAACCACAGTTCCTGATTTCCCCATTTCCTAGATCCATTTCCCGCAGATCCAGTTCTAATTGCAGTCCTTAGTACCTTGAGTCTTCTTTGTGTTCTTTCAGTGAAACTCTCCTTTTTTGTGTCAACTAAAGTGGGTTCTGTCTGTTGCAACCAAATTGTCCCTAAGTAAGATAAGCAGACACTAGATACTTCAGGGGAAAAATCTACTCACCCACTCATGCATAGGGTTTTGGTTGGAGATTTGAATTGCACACAACAGAAAAAAACTTTAAGATAACCAAACCATTAGAAGGCTACTTGGGCACCTAGAGTTGAGATTAGAGGACCAGATTCTGAAATGAACAATAACAAAGGTAAAGCAAATTGATTTGCAAGCAGAAAGTATAGCCACTGTCTCATGATTTCAATGTGCAATTGGCATACTACCTCTGTGCTGAATGACCTCTACCTACTCCTTTTATTTATGCCACATTCCCTCAAGATTAAAAAAACTGAAGAGAAATTGTACACCTGGCCAAACCTAGGACACATACCTATGTCTGGGTTTATGAGGAAAGGAGAGATTTTCCCTTTGTTTCCAGAGTGGGAGGCAGGCACACAGGTCTTCTCTGAAAACTACATACCATGAAAGAAATATAATTTCCTGAAAGAAAATTGGGGCCTTTCATGAGTGGGAATGGATACCAGAGATACCTTAAAAATGAGATAAGTAGCGAGAGACCATATACTTATTCTCAGACAGAAAAAATTAGAGAGATGATTTGATGTTCAACAACAACAACAACAAAAATAATGTTCTGATGATTAGAGAAATTGAATAGCCAGGTTTGTGAAGTAATGAACTCTGTCACTCTACCCGTTCAAGCAAGAGTTGGATAACAATTAATCAGTAACATTGAAGGAATTCTTAAATTGGATGCCAAATGCTGACTGGACAACTTGCCTGGCTACTGACAGATCTTAATAGTATATGAAGAAAACACATTTAAAGCGGATGCATCTGTTTCCTATCTTAAAGCAATGAGCACCACATATCTACTAAATGCTTTATGAGGTAGCTCTGCCTTTTATTCACCTGGAAATTGTTCCTTTGAGCTTTAAACTGCCCTGCTCATTCCCCTGTCCCTTTGTCTCTCTAGCTGTCATTGCTGAGATGGCTTCACCTTGGGCTGAAGGTACAATTTCGCCCTGCACATCAGGACCAAACTTCTCTGTAGGCATAGGGAGCAAGAGGAGTCATAAAAGTCCCAGCATAGAGGTTCACCAGCTCAACACATGCCATGTCCTGAAGCTGGTCTCCTGGTTCCCTGATAATCAGGCCAGCGCATTATTTGCTTGGAATGGAGAAGGCGTCTGGCATGCCTGTCTCCCCAAGGACTCAATTCCTTGTCCCTGAACTGCCCCACTTCTGATTAATAGTTGCTCAAGCCTTTGTTGAATGTCTGTCCAGACCATGTGTATCAGGCAGGGTTCAGTGCTGGAAAGAGATGCCACGTGAAGTATTTTAAGCAGAAAGTGATATAATACAGAGAGTTTGATTATTACAAAAGTAGAAGGGCTGGAAGACTGGGTTATAAGCTGAGATCCTGGAATGGCTCCCTGAACACCATGAAACTCCCAGGCGAATTACCTCTTCTGCCGTAAGCAGGAAGGTAAGAAACCTGGAGTTTGCCATGAGAACTATTAAAGTTAAAAGCCAAACCAATTAAACAAACAAACAAAGACAAAACACTGTAGCTACAATCGAGAGGTCAGGTCGGAAAGCTGATGTAACTGCCCTAATAGTGGAGCAGAAAACCCCACAGTTCCACGACTGTGTTTGCCATCAGGAAACAGCCAAAAGCAGCAGTAAGAGGACCTCCACTTCATGAATTTGACAGATACAGAGATTTCTGAAATAGGACACTGCACAGTTTTTAAGAATCAAAGGGTTTTAGAGTCAAGTATAGTCTAGTTCCGCCACTGATAATACTTAAGCCTTTAGTCTAATTATTTTATTACTCCATATCCAAGTTTCCTCTCCAGTGAGGCTTTTGTAAGAATGAAATGAAAATTTTTATATGAAGTATTTAGCACCCTGCTTATTGCACAGTATATACCCATGAAATGATACCTATTAATATAAACAAAAGTGGCGGTCACATTCGTGAGGTTTTGTAAAATTTGTCTAGATTCTAGCCCAACTCTGTGACATTCAAGCATCCCAGGTAGGGAACAGACAGGTAGGAAACCAATGCTGAGGCTTGCATTTTCTTTTTTCTTTTTTTTTTTTTTTTAAGATTATTTATTTGAGAGAGAGAGAGAAAGCGAGAGTGAGTTTCAGGAGGAGCAGAAGGAGAGAACCCCCAAGCAGACTCCCGCTGAGCACAGGACCCCATGTGGAGCTTGATCCCATGACCCATGAGATTGTGACCTGAGCTGAAACCAAGGGTCAGAAGCTTAACGGACTGAGCCACCCAGGCCCCCAAGGCTTACTTAGCATTTTAAGCTGAGCTCCCGAAGCTCTGGTCGTTTTTTAAAAAAGTGATATATTAGATGTTATTGAAATTAAAAACTTATGCTCTTCGAAAACCACCTTTAACAAAACAAAAAGGCAAGCCACAGACTAGGAGAAATTATTCACAATACATATATCTGATAAAGAACTTGAATCTCAAACACTTGTAATTCAGTAAGAGGACAAACTACCAAATTTTAAAGTGTGCAAAGTATTTGAACAGATACTTCTCAAAAGAAGATATGCAACTGACCAATAAAGACACAACGGTGTGTCAACATCAGTAGTTATTAGAGTGATGCAGATTAAAATACAATGAAATACCATTGTGCACCTACTAGAATGAGTAAAATTGGAAAGGGTGCCCCTAACTAAGTGTTGGCAAGGATGTGGAGCGTGTTCATACACTGCTGGTGGGAATGTAGAGTGGTACACCTACCTTGGATAACAATTTGGCAGTTTCTTACAAGGTTAGGCATACACTTACCATATCATCTAGCAATTCCACTCCTAGGTATTTGCCCAAGGGAAATGAAATATATACCCGCACAAAGACTTAAATATGAATGTTAATAGCTTTATTCCTAACAGGCAAACAATGGAAACATAATCTATCAACGGGTAACTAGATAAACAAGTTTTAGTGGAACTACTAAAATTGGAACCATATTGGAACTACTCAGTAATAATCAGAAATGAACTACTAGTACACATCAAGACATTTCTAAGTCTTTTTTTGTCTAAGACATTTCAAAACCTTTTTTTCTTAACGTGAAGATCTAATTGGTTTTATTAAACAACTCATGAATGGAGCAGCTTCTCACCTAGTGAGTAGAGAGAAGCTCCCCTTGTCTTTTTAGTTAAAAAGATAGACACAAAAAAAGTGCAAACTGTATGATTCCATTTATTTGAAATATTAAAATGGGAAAAATTAATACCTAGTGACAGAAAGCAGAATAAAGGGGATCTTTGGTAGGGGATGGACAGAAAATGACAATAAAGGGACATGAGTGAATTTGGGGAGTGAATTTGGGGAAATAATGAAAAATTATTTTTATTTTGATTGAGGTAGTAGTTACACAGTCACACTTATGTCAAAACTCACCTAATAGTTCACTTAAAAGGGAGTATTTTATTATATGTAAATTATATATCAATAAATTTGATTTAAAGTCTAAAAAACCTGGGCACCTGGGTGGTGCAGTCGTTTGAGCCATTGACTCTTCAATTTTGGCTCAGCACCTGATCTCAGGGTCGTGGGATCAAGGCCCGTGTATGGCTTTGCACACAGCCGGGAGTCTGCCTGAGATTCTCTCTCCCTCTCCCTCTGTCCCTCCTGCTCGTGCTCACTCTCTCTCTCTAAATAAAATAAATAAATCTTTAAAAAATAAAAATAAAAAAATAAAGTGAAAAAGCCAAACTATATAATATATGGACCTCTGATCATAAAACCAATTCCCAATTTATACTCCTCTCTAGGAGCATATAACCATATCTTTTTTTCCCTACACTGATAAAAACCCTGGCTATGATAAATCCTATTAAGTTTTGTTCCATTTGCTGCATGAAAAGAGTTGGCTAATTGATTTGCATTGCTCAGATATTAGTGACTTGTCCAAAATACTAGCTTTTAAAAGGGCAAATAAAAGAAGAGACTGGGAAGGAAAAATGGGAGAAGTACGACAAAAACTCATTTTCTCCGGAGGAAAAAGAGTAACCTTTCCAATTCCTCTAGGCTCTCTCCCCCCACCCCCATCCCTGCCTCCATCCCATGACGGTCTCTCTCCTTTCCCTGAGTCAAAACTTTAGGAGCTATTTTTGGTTTGTCCTTATCCTGACCACCATAATCATTCACAGGTCAATTGTTAATTCCTTTATAATAGTTTCCCACATCACCATCATTTCCCTCCCCTCTATTACTTCTGTCACTTTACTTCGTTTGACCACTTTCTATTCTATTGTAAGTACACCAGCTAAGTCTGTAGGTCTATTCAAGCCAACCTCCTCTCTGCTGTGTGGTTAATTTTCCTGAAGCATACCTCTATGATGGTGTACCCAAGATCAAAAACAAACAACAGGAAACAAGAACAATAAAAAACGTCAATGAGCTGCTTACTCCATAACACCCCAATACCAGCCTTCAAATTCCTCCAGAATTGGGCTGCAACCTGCATTCCCAGACTTAGAGCCCATTATTTTCTTGCATCTACTCAGGCTACACAGGGTAGTGGTGGAGAGCTGTCATTACTATCTCTGTGAACAAAAGCAACATGGAGAGCCAACGATTTCTAAAGTTGTGTCTGTCATAAGCTGTGTACAAAGGGCAACCTCTGGCACTTCATCAAATATTCAGAAAGACCTCTATTCATATGCCACAGTTGTTTCTGTGGTCTGGTTTTCTTACAAAGTACATGTTTCCTTCAGGTTTGCCACCATAACAAGGTCGTGTGCCTTCTCTTCTGTCATTCAGAGACATGTTTAGCTAGTTCATTCTCCAAGCAAAGCTTCATATATAGAAAATAGCATTTTTGTGTTTGAACAAATCTTTATTTGACATAATATGTTTAAGAAATCTTGGTCATGGGGAGCCATGTGGCTTAGTTGGTTGAGCTGCTGACTCTTGATTTTGGCTCAGGTCATGATCTCAGGGTCTTGGAATAGAGCCCCGTGTCAGGCTCCCTGCTCAGCCCGGAGTCTGTTTGAGGAGTCACCCTCTCACCACCCCCCCAACTTGCACACACGCACTCGCTCTCCCTCTCTCTCAAATAAATAAATAAATAAATCTAAGGGGAAAAAAAGAAATCTTGGTCATGCTTTCAGAATTATTTTTTTCTTTGTCTTAAGTGATACAATCTTTATTAAGTTCAACAAATATTTATTGAACATCAACTTTGTGAACTATGCTGTACTACTAAGGGCCTACAAAAGATTAAAAGATGAGTGGGGCAAAGCCCCTTAAACATCTTACAATCTGGTAAAATGTCAATATAATAAATTCTGGAAATCTTTAATTTAAAGTAAAAAAATTTTCCATCACTAATAGAGGCATACAGAATGCTAGGGTGGCTTATAAATAGGACAAGTCCTATCTGGTACGTGAACCAAGGGTGGTTTTGAATAGGTAGAGTTTTGACAGAGATGGCTCAAGAAAGCTTTCTAGGCAGAAGGAATATCAAAGATAAAACCAAAAAGTTCACAGAATGTTTGGGGTTTTCAGGGAGGAACCAGTGTGCCAGATTCACTGACCCACAGTGTCCATAAAGGGAGTAGTTGCTGTTGTAGATCAGATCCATTTCAGTCACAGACTGGGGACTTTAGACTTATGTTCAAAACAAGGAGCCTCTTAGGTAGTATATAATAAATACATGATTGGCGTAATCTTTGAAGGGATTGAACAGTAAGGATAGTAGAGGGGAGGAGAAATCAGAAAATAAGAAAGAAAACTAGGAGTCTAAGTGCTGGATGGAAAGTAAAACATTGGGAGGAGGGGATCATAAAGAGGAAGGTAAATAGAATTTTTTTAAAGTGTTTACAGCACTTTGCAATGTATTAAAGTTAAAGGAGGAGGAAGAAGACTAACATTGACCATGCAACTACATGATACATGCACTGAGCTCAACTATCCTGGTGGGGGATGTGGGCAATCTAAGAGGAACAGCGAAGATGTCTCCAAGATTTCCAGATTAGAGATCAGGGAGAATGCCTGTTCTATTACCAGAAATTGGGAAATTAAAAGATAATTTAATTTGGGAGGTAGCATGCGGTCTTTGTTGGCTTCCACCATGGCGTACTATGGCCAGAGCCAAAAAGTGCAGAAGATGATGGTTCAGCCCATCAACCTCATCTTCAAATACTTGCAAAATAGATCTCGAATTCAGGTGTGGCTTTATGAGCAAGTGAACATGCGAATAGAGGGCTATATCATTGGTTTTGATGAGTATATGAACCTCGTATTAGATGATGTTAAAGAGATTCATTCTAAAACAAAGTCAAGAAAACAACTGGGTTGGATCATGCTAAAAGGAGATAATATTACCCTGCTCCAAAGTGTCTCCAACTAGAAATGATCAATGAAGTGAGAAATTCTTGAGAAGGCCATGTAGTTTGTTTTTTTAGGTGTCCTTTGTTGGGAGTGTAGTTCTAAAACATTTGTTCGTATTGTTTTGATTACCTTTATGTTATTACCAGAGGACAATAAATGCTGTGGGATTGTTTTTATTAAAAAAAAAAAAGATAGTTTAATTTGAATGTATCGAGATGGGTGTCTTGATGGAATATTTAGGTAGTGATCTGTAATAAAAACTGAAAATAAAATGAGCCCAGGAGTGGTGGACAGGTAGGTGACATAGGTTAGGAAATCATCCAGGTAGTAGTGATAATGAAAGCTGAGAATAAAGATCATCAAAAGAGAGCTTGTAGAGAATGGTAATAATCTTGATAAACCTCATCATCATTGCAAACACTATTGAATAATTAACATATGCCAAGCATCATGTCAAACACTTTTCATGCATTACCTCATTTAATTATCATGATAAAGGAATCTGTGGAAGTTACCGTTATGACTAAGTATTAATACACAATGTAAAAAATTAATTTTCTAGAAATAGAATTCCAGCTGACTTCAAGATGTCAAGCAGTGAAGAGGGGGCCATGGAAAGGATAGGAAAAAAGAGCACTAAAGTTCAATGTCTTCTTCAGAGAATGCTGATTAACTCTAGTTGTTGATTAGTAAAATAGAAATTTAATGTGTATTAAAAAGTTTTGAAGGAGTATATATACAATGGAATATTACTCAGCCATAAAGAAGAATGAAATATTGCCATTTGCCACAACGTGGATGGACCTAGAGGGTATAGTCCTATGGGAAATAAGTCAGAGAAAGACAAATACAAATTTCACTCATATGCGAAATTTAAGAAACAAAACGAATGAACAACAAAAAACGAGATCAACAACAAGAAACCAGACTTAAATATAGAGAACAAGTGGGTGGTTGCCAGAGCAGAGGTGGTGGGGGGAATGAGGGAAATAGATAAAAGGGATTAAGAGGTACAAACTTCCAGTTACAAAATAAATAAAAGTACAGCATAGGGAATATAGTCAATAAGACTGCAAAAACGTTGGTGACAGATGATGGCTACACTTATCGTGGTGAGCACTGAGTAATGTATAAAATTGTTGCATCATTATGTTGTATACCTGAAACTCATATAACACTGTATGTTAATTATACTTCAATATAAAAAAAGTTTTGAAGGGATATAGTATGCTTTTTAGTCACTGGAGGGAAAAATGGAATGTAAAGAACAAGTGACTATGAAAATAAAACAGTTAAGAATCTTTATAATTTAACAACATAACTTCAAAATATAGGGTTTTAAACTTTAGGAATAGATACAAATCCACAATCATGATGAAAGCTATTAGCAAAGCCTCTTATTTATTTTTTTAAAGATTTTATTTATTTATTTGAGAGAGGGAGAGAGAACAAGCCAGGGGAAGAGCAGAGGAAGAGGGAGAAACAGACTCCTCGCTGAGCAGGGAGCCCCACATGGGGCCCGATCCCAGGACTCTGGGATCATGACCCAAGCCAAAGGCAGATGCTTAACTGACTGATCTACCCAGGCACCCCAGCAAACCCTCTTATAAACAGACATATCACTAAATAAAAATAACCAAGGGTTTAAATAACATGATTTGAGAACATCTACATACACACATAATGAATTCATGGTGAGTGTTCTTTTCAAATGACAAGGGAATATTATCAAATAAATGGATTTGGGATCAGAGAACAAAGATTATTTCAATGAAATCCAAACAACAGAACTCACAAAGTCACACTTTCTAATTTTGTTGTAATAAAAATAGAGTAACAAAGTAAAAGATAGGCAAACATTTTTAAAAGTAATTCTTGATTAAAGAAGAAATTAAAACTGAAATTACAGGCAAAAATCCATATATTGGTCTACCAATTCAACTGAATCACTATCAAAATCCCAGAGAGTTTTTTTTTTGAAAAATTGATAAATGGACATCAAAATCCCATGGAAAATCAAGGGACTAGAATAGCCAAAACAATATTTAAAAAGCATAACAAAGCTGAGGACTCACATTTCCCAATTTCAAAACTTACTACAAAGCTCCAGTAATCAAGACCATAAGGATACATATAAAAATGATGGAATAGAATTGAGTGTCCACAAATAAACCTTAAACATCAATGGCCAATTGATTTCAACAAGAGTGTCAAAACCATTTAATGCGGAAAGAATAATCCATCTCTTCAACAAATGGTGTCGAATATCCACATGCAAGAGAATGAAGTTGGATCTCAATTTCATAACATACACAAAAATTTAACTTGAAATGGACCAAAGACTTAAATGTAAGTGCTAAAACTGTAAGTTTCTTTGTAAAATCAAAAGTGTAAATTGTCATCACCTTGGATTAAGTAAAAAATCACAGACAACAGAGAAAAATATATAGATTGGACTTAATCAAACTTAAAACCTTTGTTCTTCAAAGAATACTATCAAGAACGTGGAAAGACAACCCACAGAATGGTAGAAAATATCTGCAAATTATGTATCTGATAAGGGGCTAGTACCATATATACACATACACATTGCTGGTGGGAATGTAAAATGGTTAAGTCACTTCGGAAAACATTTTTGTAGTTCTTCAGAAAGTTGAACATAGGATACCAGTGCAATCAACCAAAATCCTAACATTTCTTTATAGAACCAAGCTAATTTTAAATATCCCTTTAATTATTGATAAAGGCTGGGTTGGAGGAGGTGGCTTATGTGTGTGGCAGCCTGAGACACAGAACTAGGCATCCTTACCATCTATCAGAGACACATCTGAATAACCAAACTGTGTTCTCACAATGGACCTAATGCTGTAAAACACCAGTGGCATAATGGAGCCAACCAAAATGTGTGCTTCCTATAAAGAGATGGCCCCTGGGCGCCTGGGTGGCTCAGTCGTTAAGCGTCTGCCTTCGACTCAGGTCATGATCCCAGGGTTCTGGGATTGAGCCCCGCATTGGGCTCCCTGCTCAGCGGGAAGCCTGCTTCTCCCTCTCCCACTCCCCCTGTTCGTGTTCCCTCTCTCACTGTCTCTCTCTCTCTCTCTCTCTCTGTCAAATAAATAAATAAAATCTTAAAAAAAAAATAAAGAGATGGCCCCAAGAGGAAAAAAGGGACAACTGAACTATGGATGCCTATCTCTTACTTTAAACTAACTAAGCAGGGAAGTCACTCTATCTTCCTTGGGGAAGCTGGAGACTGGAGCTTTGCAAAGGGGAAATTTAGGAAAAAATATTTCTCATGAAAATCAGACAAGTGTGGAAGAGACATTTTCCCAATTAACAACTGGATCAAAGGATGTAAAGACTTTGCAGGCTACACACTGCCAAATTACTTTCCAATAGGATGTCACCAAACAATTTGTAGTTACTACCAAAGAGGTGTCAGAGTGGCCAGTTTATATCACTTTTGACAGGTGGTCCAGCCACCGCAAGTTGCCTATGCAATTTCCATTATCCCCTTTTTTGTGTACTAGAATTATGATTTGGGGTGACAATGGGCCCTGCTTATAAATGCTCAGCCTCCCTTGCAATAGTGATGGCCATGCGATACATTACCTACCAATACAACGTGTAACAGAAGTCTGCCAGTGATTCCTAAGGAGTTTTGCTTTCTTAATTTAAATGCCATGCCTTCTCTCCCTCTCCCTGCCTGGAGCACAGAACTGATGTCTGAAGCTGAAGCGTCTATTTTGTAACCAAAATGAGAGTCACATGCCAAGAATGATGAAACAGAAATATTAAAGTTCCTTGAAGATATTCTTGAGCTGCTACATCAACCCTACTTTGTCTTTTCTATAGATCATGCTATTAATCAACTCAAAGGAATGACACTGTTCATGATTTCAGCTTTGAATTGTGTTTGTCTTAAATATCTGTCTGGGTTGGTATTTGCAAATCATTTTGTTCTACCTTTTTCTTTCAGAAGGTATTCTTTTAAATAACTGTATTTCATTTTCCATTCCAATCTGAGTATTTGACTGTTTACTAAGAGAATTGAGCTCATTTACATTCATAATCATAATTTTTGCGTTTGTGTATTTGGTTGCATGATATAGAAATTCATCTTCAATTAGCTTAGGCAAAATAGAAATTCACTGGCTCCTGCAACCAGAAAGGATAAGAGTGTAGCTAAATCGAGACCCAGTGAGCCAGAGACTTGATATTACCAAGATTCTCTTGCTCTGCCTCACCTCTTGGCTTCTCTCTGCTTTTGTCCATACCCACCACTCCACACATCTTCCAGGCTTTATCTCCTAAGAAACAAGAAACCCCTGCATGTAGGTCCTGTTGAATAAACCCTGGAGGAGGAGTATGGTGTTCACAGTATGTGCCAGCCTATGTGCTGGGTGGTAAGTGGCTGGGGATGATGAGGTTCCAGGATTGACCCAGTTTAGGTCAGATGTTCACTTCCAGGTAATCTAGTCCAGGTAAGTAAGATCATGCAAAAAGATGTTATCTCCATGTGGAGTCTATGGTTAGAGTAGGGATGGGGACATGGGAAGATTTCTCAGAAAAACGCAGGGGTGCTGGGCAGAAAAAGAGGCAAATGGCCATTTTAATTGTTACAGAAATAAAATGTCTTATTTTATACTTCCTGGGTTTTAATCCTTTTCCTCTTTTTAGATATGGACTATTAGTTTGTTCTTATTCTCTGCAATAATTAAGAAGGAAAGCATCCTGTTTCAATTAAACCATTCTTAGATTTTTACCATCTCATTAAAATCAAGAGCAACATAAGAACATTACTCCCCTTTTTGAAGGATGTAAAACCCAGGACTTTGGTTTCCTTTGGTGAAGCTTCTCCTTTCTTGTATATGTATTTTTTCCTTTTTCATTTAGACTGTAGTCATAGACTATAGCATTGTCTTTGTGTTGAATAGTATAAATCATCTGTTTCAAGTAACTTTATTTCAAATATATACACTATTCATATAAATTCATTATACACTATTCGTATAAATTCAATTTAGTTCTGTATATTTAACTTATCTTACTGATTGCCCCAATCCAGTTTCAGCCACCACTCTTCTTTATTGAATCTAAATGTTGATTAAGGGACACCTGGGTGGCTCAGTCCGTTAAGCATCTGCCTTCAGCTCAGGTCATGATCTCAGGGTCCTGGCAACGAGCCCCGCATCGGGCTCCCTGCCCAGCAGGAAGCCTGCTTCTCCCTCTCCCTCTGCCACTCCCCCTGCTTATGCTCTCTCACTCTCTCTGTCAAATAAATAAATAAAATACTTTTTTAATGTTGATTAATATGTTGGGTTCTGAAGCAGGCCTTTAGGACCACTTATCTGGGAAGACAATCTGGTTTCTGAGTCCTAGGATACCTAAGAATGCCATTCTGTGGCTTCCCTATCTGATAATAAATGGCCTACGAAGCTCAGATGAGTGGAACGCCAATGCCTTTAGTTACTGAGTCCTGGTCACTGTGGCAACAAGTAATGAGCAAGAACCAGCCTCTTGTATTTCAATCCTCCTTCACAGATAGGTAGGCAGGATGAGTCTATTTCTTAACAGAATCTGACTCTTTCATCTTACGGTATGTTCATTGAAGATTTTTCTTGTTGAACATATTTTCCTGGTTAATTAGGAAGGAATTTGAAAGTGATTTTTCTTTTTTTAATTTTTTTATTGTTATGTTAATCACCATATATTATATCATTAGTTTTTGATGTAGTGTTCCATGATTCATTGTTTGTGCATAACACCCAGTGCTCCACGCTTTTATCACTGTTTTAGACAGATGTGGAGATTACTTCTGTGATTCTACTGAGTGTGAGCTTCTGAGTGTGAGCAAAGAAAATAGACCTTAGGGATTTTCTGAGCTCAAAGTCTGGCCAGGCAGCCTATAGCACAAGTTCACATGCTGACGGAAGAGTCCAGTCCAGTGTCCAGACAAGAGCACTACTGGCAAGGGCGGTAGAGTCCGACCAGGTAGGAAGGTAAATGAAGTTGCAGCAGGTGGATATTCTGAAAGAAAAGGCAAAAGTCAAAAATGGAACTTCTTATTTGGACACAGTAGGTCCTGCAGGAGCAAAGGAGTGGGATCATTAGAGTATCGGGATGCTGTGATCAGAGAGGGGAAATTTCAGATTTGGGAATTTCACTGCATCTTAGCTGCTCATCGCTCAATCCAGGGTCTCAGTTTTATCCTACATTCAAATTTTACTTGAAGACCTCAGTCATTATCAGTTGGATGCCATTAGTCCATTATTGGGTTGTCTTTCCTTCTATTGCTTATTTTGAAAAATCATTTTATCTCTGGCTCCTACAAATGTACTGCTTACTTTCCATAAACTGGATTCCTAAGCAGCCCTCCCAGTCCTCTTTATGGAAATCTACCCTACTTAAGAGTTTGGAATAACATGCTCTCTTGCGTCTCTAAGAATAATGCCACCTCTGTTTCAACCATCAGCTCTAATTTTTGAAGTTTCATTCTCAATGTAACCAATATGCCCAAACTTCCATAATTATGTATCTGTAGTGAGAAGGATGTGGATGCCTATGTCCTTTCTGAAGTGGAGAAGAATTAAAAGGACAGACTAATGGTAACTCCACCTTGGTAAACACACACTTGCTATGCATGCCACAGAGCATTCATTCTCTGATAGAAAAGCTTTTCATGATTCCCTGATTCCATAATTGAGCTTTATAATTTACATTCTACTACATACCCTGCAAAAGATTTCACGGACTGCTAAATTGCACTTGTGACAAAGCCCAGACTCTGGCGTTTTAATTTCAGGTTGTGTTCTTTCTACTATTGCACACTGCTTCTTTATTTGCGTGCTAAGTACTCTCCTAGACTGTAACTTCCTTGAGGGCAGGCACTCAGTAAATATTTGTGGTCTGAGTCCATGTGTTTAAAGGGCTTGTATAAAAAGAAATTGTGACACGGAGAATTCCATTACTAGAATATCCTTCCTATTCCTCACTATTTAAGCACATTTTTATGTTATTAATTAAATATAATAGAGTCTAAATTAATTATATATAATATAAATATTTGTATATATATAATATTAAATGTAATATTAATGTCAAAGCCAACTGGAAATAAAGGAGGAAAACTTTAAATTGGAATTACACCTGTGGTTTACAACTACCACTCATATGAATATACTGACAAATCAGATTCTCCTCCAATAAACTCTGTATGTAGTCATCGTCACATAAACTACTCTCTTTCTCTTAATTTCATCTCAATTTGAGCCTTATAAAAGAACATCCACGTATATTTACAAAATTGGGAACATCTCTAAGTACGGTTTTAAATCTTGTTTTCACTTAAACATTCCCAGGTTAGCCAGTATAATTATAATTATAATTCATAACTGCATAACATTCATCTTGCCCCCGTTGTTGAGCATGCGCCTTGTTTCTAATGTTTTTGCTCTTGTAAATTATGCTGCAAAGAACATTCTTGCACCTGAGTCTGTATCTACATCTTTAATAATTTCCCTAGGGATAAATCCTTACATCAGCCAGAATTTTAGCAGGAAACTGATGGTATATTCAAAATGCTCATTCAAGAGACTTTCATGAAGAGACTGATTACAAGAGGTGTGGGCAGGGTCAAGGAAACAACAAGCAATGGTAAAGTGCTCAGGATTGGCAAACAAGCCCTTACCATGCCTAGACCTGAGGGGGAGGGCTGGGCCCCAATGTTACTGGAGAAGAGAAAGCCTCTGCTGGGGAATCAGGGTTGTCCCACAAGGAGTTGTGGCCTTAAAGCAGTGCCTCTCAAAGTGTGGTCCTCGGACCAGCAGGATCAGCAACTGGAAACCCATGAGAAATTCAAGTTCTCAGGCCTTACCCCATCCTACTGAATCAGACACAAGGCCCCCAGGTGATTCTGATGCACTTAAATTTGAGAACCACCAGTTTGGAGGCACAAAGCCACTCATAAAACCCTAGCTGAAGGGAGAGAGCACAGGGTGGGGAGTAACTGTTTCCAAATCTCCCTTCTTCTGCCCTGTGTTCTTTCAGTGCCTTCATTGGCTAATCCCAACTAAAAGCTAGAGAGCAAGGGAGACAGTGATCTAATCCATAGAGGGCACAGCGTAGGACAGAGAGGGGTCTAGTAAGGATTTGGAGAGGTAGAAGAATAAGCACCCCAATCCCTAAATGTAGAACCATTGGATCAAAAATGTAAACACTTTCATACCTGTCATACATATGAGCAAATTGTTTTTTATGAAGAACCTGTGGATGGACACTGTTACCAGCAGTGGTAACAGACTGCCAATCTGGCGGAATTCTTGTTCACTTTAAATATAAGTTTAAAAAAAGTCTGTCCCAGTTTTATAAATTAAAAATGGCATCTCAGCTTTGTTTTAATTTGCATTTCCTCATTTAAAATGAGATGGGTTTTTTTAAACGTATGCTTATTGTCGCTTGCATTCTTCCTGGGTATTATCTATTTATGTCCTTTTTTCACTTTTCCATCAGGATGCTATTTTTTTTTCTAATTTGGAAGAACTCTTTTTCAATGCTAAAATGACTTCTCTCTCTCTGTCATATTTGTCACAGGTATTTCCCTCAGTTTGTCCTTTATCTTTTATTTTAGTTATGTGGAAATTTTACAGCATTAAATGTATTAATCTTATTCTTTGTGATGTATTATTTTGCTTCATCAGTTTTGTCCTCTTTAAAAACCATTTCTTTGGACTATGAGGATGATTGGTAACTTGGCTTCTGTATCAGTTTCCCATCACTGCTGTAACAAATTGCCTCACGATTAGTGGCTTAAAACAATACAAATTTATTATCTTACAGTTCTGGGGGTCAGAAGACCAAAATGGGTCTCCATGACTTAAAATCATGGTGTCAGTATGGCTGTGTTCTATCTGGAGGTTCTAGAGGAGAATCCTTGCCTCTTTCAGCTTCTAAAGGCTGCTTACATTCCTTGGCCTATGGTCTTTTCCCCTAACTTCAAAGTACATTTCTTGAATCTCTGCTTCTGTCATCACATATCCTCTCTAACTCTGACTAGTCTGCCTCCCTCTTTCACTTTTAAGGATGCCTGTGATCATACTGGGCCTACCTGGATAATCTGGGGTAATCTCACCATCTCAAGGTCCTTAATAGGTTCTGGAGAGTAGGACATGGACATCTTTGGGGGCCATTACTCTGCTGGCCCACAGTGCCTACCACACTATCCTACCCTCCTGTCCAGCACCATCTAATGTAGAAACCCACCAGGTACTTTGTCCTTACTCTCAAGAGACATTTTCCAGGCTTTCTTTGAGGTTGATACTAACTTCTGTTCAAGGACCATTTTATCATCCTCTTTCTTTTTTATTTTTTGTTTTTACTCACCAGCACTGTGCTTAGTGTAGGGATCAAAACAAAAATAGGATATCACCTTTGCCCCCAAGGTCAAAGGGAAAATATGATTCCAATCATCTTTGTCATATTTTTAAAATCAAAAATAAAATCAGAAGTTCATGTGTTTGTCTCTTTTCTTACCATGTAAGCTTCCTGAGAACTTGGATTCCATGTGTTGTGTATGTATATGTATATTTATATATGTACAATACATTCTGAAAAAAAATATGGTATAGTGAGTGAGGCATGGGTTCAAGTCTTGGCTCGACCACTTATTTGTTCCATGACCTTATATAAGTAACATAATTTTTATGAGCTTTAGTTTCCATATTTGCAAAATGTGGATGAGAGTACCCATCTCACCAGGACTTCATAAGGTTTAAATGAGATAACATATGTAAAGCACTTAGAACAGCCTGGCATATAGTCAATCCTAAAATGTGTGGGCAAAGTCAAAATGTAGAGTAAGGATGGTTTCCTTATATTGCAGAGTAATTAAAAGTAAATACTTTGGAGCCAGCGTACTTGGTTTGAAATCCCAGCTCCATCACTTACTAGCTGTGTGACCTTGAGTGTAAAGGGGAGATAATAATAATAATTATTATTATTATTAGGGTCATCACAAAGATGATATGAGTTATATGCTCTAACACACACAAAATGCATAGAAGAGCACCTGCCCCTTGTAAATGCCATAGAGTTGTTGGCTATAATTACATATCTCCTTAAACTTACAGTTCCTCAAAATAGAATATTGGTTAGATTAGTTATATTAAGTAATACAATTATATTAATTATATACCCTAAACTTACAGTTTCTCAACATAAGGTATTTTAGCTTCTATTACAGTGTGATATACCAGAATGACCTGAGTCTTGGGCAGACAGGCACACTAAGCAAGGCTGAACAAGGCACCACTCCCATGAAATAGAGGGTAAACAAATAAGGAGCTTTTAGGAAAAGGAGTATCCAATATTTAAGTCTACGTTTGCATTTCTGTGATGTAAATCTCCTTTCCTTCCCCAAGACTTCATTGAAGTCTGATATGTCTGTACTTATATGTAAGTGTGTGGGTGGGGAACAAAGAGCCAGCGGTGGGAAATGTGGCCCACCTCACATTCACTTCTTCCTGACACCTGTGTGTGGAGGTAAGAGCATCATATGGGGACAATAGATTTGGAATTTCAGGTGGCAACAAAGAGCAAAATGCATGGTGGTCCAGAGAAGTATCTCTTCTATAGGAGAGGGGTGACCTCAAAAGAGGGAAGCTGGGGAAAAAATTACCAGTATCTATTTCTTCATGTTATGGTAAAGATTAACTGTGAAATATCTCACATGTAGGGTTTTGTTGTTGTTGTTGTTGTTTGTTTGCTATTAATTGATTCATCAAATATGCATAAAGCTCTGGCTAAGTGCCAGGCACTGCCCTAGGTCCTGGGGATATAACAGTGAGCAGAACAGACAAAATCCCTGCTCCTAGAACTTAGTTTTGGGGACTTGGAGATGGGGGGATGAGAGAGCATTAAGTGCACAAGTAAAAATCTATTAGATGGAGATAAATGCTACCAATCCAAACAAAGCAGGCGAGGGAAATAAGGAGATGAGGAGTATCAGAGCAAGGCTGGAGGAAAGTATGGTTCTCAATAAGGCAGACAGGGAACCCTCAGTGCACAGAAGAATTGGAGCAAAGACCTGAAGGAGGTGAGAGAGCATGACTTGTGGCTGTTAGGAAGAAAAACCGGTCAGGATGTGGGAGTAGTATACCCACAGGCCTTGAGCTGGAGTGTGACTGATGGCTGGGAAGATCAGAGAGAAGCCAGTGTGGCTGTCATGGAATGAGCTGTGGAACATGGGAGAAGAGACCAGAGAAGTAGGGGTGCATGTGTTGGGGAAAGCCTGAGAGTACAGGTGGGGATTCTGAACCTTGACTGCGCATTGCAATCACCTGGAGAATCCCAGCTCAAAGCAACCAATCCTGATGTAACTGAGATAGGCCCTTAGCATGAGGAGGTTTTAAAAAAGCTCCCTGTGATTCTAATATGAGGCCGGGCTTGAGAACTACAAATAGGAACCTTAAAAGCTACTGAAAGCCTTATCCTGAGAGGGAAGGGAGGTTCTGGCAGGGTTTTGAACAGAGGAGTAAATGACATATTCTGATTGAGACTGTAAGAGGATCCCTGCTTGAAAACATATGCCATCCAGTCATATTCAATTTATCTTTTAAACCACTTTAAAATCTCTCTCGGGGTGTCTGGCTGGCCCAGTCGGTAGAGCATGCGACTCTTGGTCGTAAGTTTGAGCCCCGTGTTGGGTGTAGAGATTACTTTAAAATAAAATCTTTAAAAAATAAATTAATTAATAAAATAAAATCTCTCTTGGCATAGTCACAAATTTATAGTCATAAATTTTACTTATAAAGTAAAACAAATAAAACTGTCTTAGTGTTCATAAAAGTACCTGGCTTTTATAGTAGTTGCCAAATAACATTAGTGTATTACCATGGGTAAGGTTTTGTGTAGTTTCAAAAAAATATAGGATATCAACATTATAACAAAAAATGCTGTATGTTTAAAGTGGTATAGTTGGTAAAATTCTGTTTAATATTATCCTTCAGTTTCTATGGAAATTTATTGAATGTTATCTAATGAATTAGAGAAGAATATGCATAGACATATTTTTCTGACTTCTGAAGATCAGAATAATGGCTTAAATTAATATGACTTATCTACAAAACCTTGTCTGAGATTGGAAATAATACCTATCTGTGATAAACTGTATGAAAGTCTTATATGGGTGGTAAATAACAGAGAAGATGGAAGTTAAATGACAGTATCTTTTCTATACTGGGATCATGCCATTTATAGTAATTCTTTGTGAAACGTTTTATTATCATGTAAAATATATGACATTTTCAATATGACAGTTTTCTGATTGCTTCCCTTTTTGCAAAAAAAAAGAAAAGAAAAATATTCTGTGAATAATGAAAAACATTCTTTTCTATTCTGGAGTATTTGGAAAAACTAGCTATAAACGTGAAGTGCAGTACAGTGTTTCAAAAATGCAGTAACTCTGGGAACTCTATAAAACTGAAATCCACCCACTGCCTTCCAGAACCTAATATCTGCATTCATCAGGGGAATCATTAACCTTTTGTAATACCTCTAGGTATCATTATTCCAAAAATGTAGTATTATAATCATTATAAGAGATTTTTAGAATAATAGAAAAGGAAAAGAGAAGATCTGTATAGCATGAGGTTGATAATGCAAATCCACAGCAAAAGCTATTTTGTTTCAAAATGGGTGACAAATAAATGATGGGTATATTTAATCTACACAGAAAAAAATTGTTTTAACATAGTTCTCCTTTTTCAACTTTTAATGTTTTGTTATGAAAATGTCAATTATATACATAAGTAGAGAGAATAATATAATGAACTGCCATACATCTATCACCCAGCTTCAACAATTATCTCTGCTAATACTCCTTGTCCTGAAGTCAATTTTCTTTGGTATTAATAGAGCCTCTCCAGCTTTCTTATGAACAGTGTTTCCTTGGCATATATTTTTATCCATCTTTTTACTTTTAAACTACCCAAGTCTTCATATTTAAACCTTTTTATTTTTGGAGGTGGCTTTGCTGAGTCTTTCTTCTTTAAATTCAATCTGATAATCTCTGCTATTTAAATAGAGTATTTAGACATTTATAATTAATGTAATTAAAGATATGGTTAGTTTTAAGTCTACCATTTTGCTATTTATTTTCTACTTGTTACATCTGTTCCAGATTCTTCTTCCCCTCTTTTAGGTTATTTTTTAGTATTCTACTTGATCTCCATTATTAGTTTATTAAGTATACCTCTTTATTTTATATTTTAGTGTTTTTTCTAGGATTTACAACATTTATCTTCAACTTAGCACAGTCTACTTTCAAATAGCATTTTGCCAATTTACATATAATGAAGAACCTTACATACATACTACTTCTGTTCCCTCCCTCTCATTTTTTGTGTTATTGTTGTTATACCTTTTACTTTTACATATTATAAACTTCACTATGCATTGTTATTTTGGCTTTAAAGAGTCTGTTATTTTTAAGGAGATTTTTAAAAAAGAAAAGATTATTTTATATTTATCCATATATTTAGCACTTCTGATTTTCATCTGGTATAATCTTCCTCTCATATTTCTTATAATGCAGGTCTTCTAGTGACAAATTTTTCAAATTTTGTTTAAAAAGTTTTCATTTTAAGTTATTGATGGATGTTTTCAACGAATATAGAATTCTATATTCTGTTTTGTTTTTTTTTCAGCACTGAAAATCCATTTCTTTCTAGCTTGAATTGTTTCTAAAAAGAAGTCTCAAACTTATTCCTCTGTAAGTAATGTATCCTCTACTCTCTGCCTGCTTTAAAGATTTTTCTCTTTGGGACACCTGGGTGACTCAGTCATTAAGTGTCTGCCTTCGGCTCAGGTCATGATCCCAGAGTCCTGGGATCGAGCCCCGCATCGGGCTCTTTGCTCCGCGGGAAGCCTGCTTCTCCCTCTCCCACTCCCCCTGCTTGTGTTCCCTCTCTCGCTGTGTCTCTCTCTGTCAAATAAAAAAAAAAAATCTTAACTAAAAAATAAATAAAGATTTCTCTCTTTGTCGTCTGTTTTCAGCAGTTTGGTTGAGATGGGCTTTGGTATAGTTTTATCTCTATCTTACCTGGGGTTTGTTGAGGCTCTTAGATCTATGAGTTTATGGTTTTCATCTAATTTGGAAATATTTCAAACATTTTTTTTCAAATATTTTTTCTTCCTCCTCTTTCTCCCTCTGTTTGGAACTCCACTTACATATACATAAATATGCTTGATACTGTTCCACAGATTGCTGAGACTGTTTTTTTTTTTCCAGATCTTTTTTTCTTCTCGGAGTTTCAGTTAATTTCTAATTCTGTCTTCAAGTTTATTGATCTTTTCTTCTATAATAAACTATTTTCTCTTAAGCCCATTCAGTTAATTTTTTATTTCAGATATTGTACTCTTTAGTGTGCAAGTTCCAATTGTATCCTTTTTATAACTCCCATCTATCTCTTTATTATATTCATGTTTTCCTTTAAATGCTTGAGCATATTTAAAATAGGTGCTTGAAAGTTTTTTTCTGTGAATTCCACCATTTCTATCATTTCTTGATCTTTTTCTATTGACTCATTTGCCTTATAGTTTGTGTATAACCTTTTCCTGCTTCTTCACATGCCTAGTAATTTTTTATTAGATGCTAAACATTATGGATCCTAGGTTTTGAATGCCAGATTTTTAATTTTTTCTCTAAAGAGTGTTGGATATTGTTTTGAAGGGAGTTAACTTACTTGTAGATTAGCTTGAGTCTTTTGAATCCTGCTTTTTAGCTTTGTTAGGGTGAATCTAAGGTGCTCTTTAGAGCTAGTTTAACCCAATCATTAAAGGAATATCCTTCTGTGGTCCCTACCAAGTACCTCAGGTGTTCAGTGAGGTCTCTTCATTTTTTTGGTTAGAACTCAAATGTCTTCTTACTCTGGGTGAGCTCTGGAAATTTTTCAGTTTATAGCTTCCCAGGAGTTCTTTAATCAGCCTTATAAAATAATTTCCCCCTATGAATTTTCAGCTGAGTATTCACAACAGACTCAAGGGGACTTCTATGAAGATATATGTGTATATACATGCATGTATATATATGTACATATACACAGATGTAAATGTACATATATATGTATTTATCTGAACATTAGAACTGAGTGTGAATTCAAATGATTTAAAAATAAAAAAACTAAAATGTATTTTATTGACTGTAAGCTGAACCATGGATATGAAGGCGAGATGAATATATTGATGCCCACACTGCACATTCTAGCATCTGTGGCCCACGGTTAACCTTCAGGTGGTACTTCTATTACATATATAATCTCTCTTCTAAGTCCTTTGCTTCACAAATTCCATCTGCTTCAGTGCCCCCAATCTCTGCCTTTTCAGAGACTACTTTGCTTTACTTGGATTCCCTCTCCCTGCTCCATAATCATGAAAGTGCCTTCAGAAAAAAAGCCAGAGTGATCATTGAGCTTCAGTTAAATTTAACTGAATTTTTTTTAGGGTTTACATACTTGTGCTTCCTGCTGTTCAGTATCTTAAGACAGATGTTTCTTAATTTTGTCCAATTTTCTAGTTGTATGCACCGGGAGGATCAGTCCAGTATGAGTTACACCATCGTAGCTTGCAGAGGAAGTTTCTGTTTCAATAACTATCCACTCATAGCCACTCTTATTTCCTCATACTTCTACCTCTAATTCCACCCCTCCTAGATATGTTCTAGAAACTACCGACTTTAAACTGATGGTGGAGGGGATGATTGCAAACCTAACTATGAGTGACTGAAATAGTAGTATCGCTTGAAGGCTGACTGTGTGCCACAGACGCTAGCACGTACAATGTGGGCATCAATACCTTCATCTTGCCTTTAAATCCGTGGTTCAGCTTACAGTCAATAAAGTACATTTTTAAAATTATTGAATCATCTGAATTCACAGTCAATTCTAATTTTATCATGAAGCAAATTTATTAAGTGACAATTATTTGGTTCTTCTTTTATAAAGCAATCATACTGAATTTGAATGACAGATTCTTAGCAAAGGTATTAATTAATGATTAAATGTTATTATATTCTTGTTACTGATTCATGTAGCTTAATTGGCTGAATGGATGTTAGGCAAGAAAATTTTTGAAGAGCTAATAATGCATCATTTTGACACCTATTATTTGGATGTGATCCAAATTAAGGCATTTATTAGGTAATGTTCTTCCTTTAACCATTTTAATCCCCTACAATAAGTGAGCTAAACATTTCTACACGTTAAAATTTCCCCAAGCAGTTTCAGAAGGCTGCAGAATAAATACTATAAATGGCAAAAAACATTTAACACCCTAGCCCAAACACTGACCTATTGTAAACACCTTATACAAAACACAAGAGACTTGTATTTTCTGTCAACAGAAGTGATATTACAGTACACTTTTCTTCTAGGAATGTGAGTGGTGATGTTATTAAGAAAATGATTAATTGTATTTTATTTTTGCTTTCTTAGTAAAGTCAGGTGGTAATATAATGTGAATACTGGTATTTTATTTTATTTTACTGTAGAGGTGTAATGCTGGCTATGAATGGAAAAACTTAAGAATTCACAGTATTCTTCCTTTTTAGCATAAACTAGGGAGGCAGTGTGGTGTAGTAAATGATCACTAGAATGAAGTGGCTAGGTTTTAATCCTAACTGATAATAACTTGCAGGCTTTTGTTGAGGTATAATTTGTGCACCGTCATGAATTCTATAAAAAGGATTTTTTTTTCTCTCCACATATCTGAGAATAAGAATGAACAGTTCACTCATGAGAGGTAGGAACTGTACTATGGAGGCATGAATGTCATCAGAGATTTCCATGGCTTACTTCAGTGATTCTCAACACTGGAAACCAATGCTACCATTTTGATTGTTTTATTTTCTGTTTTATTTGTGTTTTCTTCCCACCACTGCCCCCCCCCGCCGCCCCATTTTTAAACATTTCACAATTTATATACAGTAAAGCTCACTTTTGGGGGCGTATATTTCCATAAATTCTGACAAATGCAAACAGTTATGTAATCATTACCACAGTCAAGATTCAGAACAGTTAGGATGCAGGGGTGGCTCAGTCAGTTAAGCATCTGACTCTTGATTTCAGCTCAGGTCATGATCTCAGCATCCTGAGGTTGAGCCCTGCCTTGGGCTCCATGTTGGGCATGAGTCCTGCTTGAGATTCTCTCTCCCTCTCGCTCTGCACTGATTCATGTAGCTTAATTGGCACCTGGGCTCTAGGAATGTAAGTGGCGCTCTCTCTCCCTCTCTCTCTCAAAAAAAAAAGAAAAAGAAAAAGATTCTGAACAGTTACCATTGCCCCTCAAAAAAAATTCCCTCATGCAGCCCCTTTGTCATTAAACCTTCCTGGGAACCCCTAGAGCCTGGCAACCTTTGATGTGGTCCCTGTTTATAGCGATTTTCTAGAATGTCACATAAACGGAATCACACAGTAGATAGTCTTTATAGACTGACCCAGAGCTGCCGTCTTATAATAGATATTCTGTTATTTCTCCTTTTCTATCCTCAAATAGAATACAAGGTAAGATTATCTACTCTGACACATATAATTCCAAATAATAAATATAATGTTCTAACATATGGACAAAGCAAAAAGTCAATTCGAACATAAAATGTATTTAAAATGGAAATAATTGAGCACAACTATTCTAGACCTAATGAAGTAATCAGATGCTTGCATCTACCTTATGAAGGAGTTTGGTTTTATGGGAAGTAGGAAAATCAGAAGCTATTATGTATAAAAAGTACAGGAGAATGAAAAAAAGCAGAGGTATGATGCGATTTTTCCAAAATGTGAATAATTCTTGATAAAGATCCAAACAAAACCAAGCACAATCTTACTTTTCACAGAATCTTACTATTCCCATAGTTGCATTTCTGGAAAATTCATTGTGTATTTAAAACTGCGTTTATATGTAGGGGCGCCTGGGTAGTTCAGCTGGTTAAGCATCTGACTCTTGATCTCAACTCAGGTCTCAATGTCAGGGTTGTGAGGTCAAGTCCCACGTGGAGCCTTCTTAAAAACAAAAAACAAAAAAACTGTGTTTATATGTAAAGTGGAACTAGATTCCTAGCTTCAGATAATTATAAAAGTTTTCATTATATTATATTCATACTTATAAGGTTTTCATCTACATGAATCTCCATTGGGGTAATCAAAAAATGTGTAGGCTGTGGCACAATTCACATGTGGCCCTGTCTCATGCATAACAGGAAAAATATTGTCCCTGGCTTATACCCAGTAGGAGCCCAAAGTACACACCAGTCATTGTAACAACCAGAAATATCCCCACAAATTTCTAAAATGACTCCTACTGGGTGGCAGTTAAGATTCACTGGCCAAGATGAAGTATCTCTCATACATCCAATACTCTCATCTGGGATCAACCTTCACCAACCTTTTCATTACCAATGGAATTTTGCGGGTAGCTTCATGTTAGGAAAGGAATGTCTTAGACTGCTAACTTTTGTATTCTAGTCTCCAGAAATATACTCCACATACTAGAGGTTAATAAATTATCATTTTGATTGATCCCAGTTCTGAGTGTGTTTAGCCTGAAACAGTCTCTGAGATCCTGATTAACTTGGAAATAAAAAAATTGAGATTTGTCTACACAAAATTAACTTTCAATTTTGTGATGACTATGCCAACTTTTTATCCCCTCAATAGGTCTTACATTCACAATTAGCTAATCTCCTTTGAAATTTTAAATGTGTCTTTTTAAAAATTCACAAGTGTGGTGCCTGGGTGGCTCAGTTGGTTAAGCGTCTGCCTTTGGTTCATGTCATGATCCCAGGGTCTTGGGATGGAGCTCTGCTTTGGGCTCCCTGCTCAGCAGGGGAGTCTGCTTCTCCCTCTCCTTCTGCCCCTCCTTCTGCCCCTCCCCCTACTAGTGTTCTTTCTCTTGCTCACTCTCTCCCAAATAAATAAATAAAATCTTTAAAAAAATAAAAATAAAATTCACAAGTCAACATTTTTCAAGATTACTACAAATGCTATTTGGTATTTTACCTAAAGGAAGACAGTCACACAATCTGGCATTGTTTGATTTTGATTATTCCCATGAGTAGAAAGAAAATGTATCACATTCAGGTGGTCCAGGGAAAGATACCTCAGGAACCTTGAGAATTCTCATGAATGAGTACAAGATAGGAGAACTCAAGTCTTATTGTGGTTATTGGTTATCAATGAGGTAATTTCCACAATATATCTTATGAAATCCTCGGTTTTTAAACAATAAGTTTTTAAATTATGGATATAATTTTTTTATATGGGAAAGGTTTTTAGAGTCACAATGCTCTCTAAGATCATATGCAATGCTGCTAAGCTTGCATGGATGATGAAATAAGACTTATGTCCTCATTGTCCATTAATGGTAGTTTTTATTGCAATATCCAAAGAGCAGAGTAAAATTTGCTCCTTGGGAATAAGTTATATGACTCCATATAAATTAGTAATAGATATCCAAGGTATTCATGCTATTAGAACAGCCTGAGTTAAGAGTAAATTTGTGTGGGCTCTCTGAAGTAACTTAGAAGAAGCTAGTAACTTATAAGAAGGAACCAACCATAACTGTTTGGATCCAAATACTGCATTAAATCTTTCAATGTATACTTAACAGACACTCACAAAGTACCTATTATATTTCAGACACTTTAAAGCAGCAGTATTTCTTTTTAAAAAAATTTAAATTCAATTAATTAACATATATTGTATTATTAGTTTCAGAAGTAGAGTTCAGTGATTCATCAGTTTTATATAATATCAAGTGCCCATTACATCACATGCCCTATTTAATGTCCATCACCCAGTTACCCCATCTTCCTTTGCCCCTCCCCTCCAGCAACCCTCAGTTTGTTTCCTATGATTAAGTCTCTTACGGTTTATCTCCCTCTCTGATTTTGCCTTGTTTTATTTTTCCCTCCCTTCCCCTATGATCCTCTGTTTTGTGTCTTAAATTCTACATATGAGTGAGATCATATGATGCTTTTCTTTCTCTGATTGACTTATCTCGCTTAGCATGATATCCTCTAGTTCCATCCACATTATTGCAAATAGCAAGATTTTGGTTTTTTTAAGGCTGGGTAATATTTCATTTTATATATATATATATATATATATACCACATCTTCTTTATCCATTCATCTGTCGGTGGACCTCTGGGCTCTTTCTATAGTTTGGCTATAGTGGATATTGCTACTATAAACAGTGGGGTGCAGGTGCCCCTTCGCATCACTACATTTGTATCTTTGGGGTAAATATCTAGTAGTACAATTGCTGGGTCGTAGGGAGCTCTATTTTCAACTTTTTGAGGAATCTCCAGACTGTTTTCCAGAGTGATTGCCCCAGCTTGCATTCCCACAAACAGTGTAAGAAGGTCCCCCTTTATCCACCTCCTTGCCAACATTTGTTATTTCCTGACTTGTTAAATTTAGCCATTCTGAACAGTGTGAGGTGGTATCTCATTGTGGTTTTCACAATGGTTTGTATTTCCCTGATGCCAAGTGATGTGGAGCATTTTTTCATGGGTCTGTTGGCCATTTGGATGTCTTCTTTGGAGAAATGTCTGTTCATATCTTCTGCCCATTTCTTGATTGGATTATTTGTATATTGGGTGTTGAGTTTGGTAAGTTCTTTATAGATTTTGGATACTTACCTAATAAGACTCTTGCAAATGTTTTTTCCCATTTTTCCCATTCCGTAGGTTGCCCTTTTTGTTTTGTCGACTGTTTCCTTTGCTGTGCAAAACTTTATATCTTGATGAAGTCCCAATAGTTCATTTTTGCTTTTGTTTATTTTGCCTTTGGGGACATGTCTAGCAAGAAGTTGCTGCGACCAAGGTCAAAGATGTTGCTGCTTGCGAAGCACATTCTTGTTCATATACATTTTATGCATTTCTAATTATCTCATAAATTCTCAGAAGTAAAAATTCTTAAAGCATTTGCCTATCTAAAATGCTGATACAAGATAATATATTACTCTTTGGAAAGACTGTACCAATTCCTACTCTCAACAACAGTGAATGCTATGAATTATTTACATCTTTGTTCTGGTGAAAGGTAAAAGAGAGTATCTCATTATTTGCATCTCTGTAATAACTAGTGAAGTTGGATATCCTTTAAAATATTAAATGACCATAGTTTTTCATTTATTTGCATGTGTATGTCAATTGCCTGGAGATCTGCCCATTTTTCCACTGGGATATTCATCTCCCTCACCTAAATTTTGGTAAGAACTGACTTATATTAAAGATTTTAACCTAACATTTTCCCTTCAAGATATCATTTATGTATCAATGTTGTTTCTTGTATCACTAAGCATATAGATATATAGATACACATATAGATATGTATCTACATGTATACAGAAGCCATATAAATGTATTTGGCTGAAGAGATAGAAATATATATATCTTTGGTACATATATACAATATATGGATATCCTATATATCTTTGATGTTTTTGTTTAGAAAGATTGTCAAATGATCACCTAAATTTTTTTCTAGAATGTTTATTAACTGTCACACTTTTCCCCCAAGGTATACAAATAGATGTCTTAACCCCACCCCTTGAGGCTCACCAGACAAAAAAAGGACTCAGGAAGGAAGGAGTGAGGATTACTTGGTGGTGGTAGCAGTCACATCCCTACTGATCCCAAACAACCCTGTCAAAAGGGTGGGTGAGAAGGGTGTGATTGCTCCTACTCTGGACAAAATGGCCTCATCAAAGCTGTGTGTCAAAATCATCTTGCTTGCTACCTTTTAAGGCTCATTCTGAAATAAAATCCTTTATATAGTATTTCTGTTACTCATGGAACTTTCCATTGCTTCAGCTATCTATATTCTAGGATGTCTATGTCTGTAATAACTGGCTGGGTGTGGGAATGAGTGAAGGACTAGAATTCAGATTAGCATAAAAATCACACCATCAAGAGTAATGTGGGAGGAAGGTTCATAATGCTCTAGAGACTTCAGAGATCAGTGATCACAACAAAAAAACCCTCCCTCTCCTCTGCCCTGAGGGTGGCCTCGGATGTATAGGTGAGCAAGCAGCTCTATACCCAGGTCTTGAGTCTTAGCTATTCACTTAGATCACTATGACTAGAACTCATGAAATACCAGCTACTAGTGGGGCTTTGCAGTTTACGGTATGCTTTCACATGACTTATGTGGTTATTATTGAAACAACATTTCTCGTTAACATATCAGGGCATTTTTTTATTATGTTTTGTGTGTTTATGTTGCACGTAATATATTACACAGAAACACGGTTCTCTTGGGCTTTTTTCACTTGAAACAATATTTTCAGCCATTGAAAAGTATTTGAAAATGTCATTTATAAACATTTCTTAGAGTCTTATTTTTGAAAATGGAAAAGCAAAGAGAAAAAATTTTAAAAGGCTTATAATCACATTACCTTAGTCATTTCTATTAACATTTCAAAAGGTAGAACTCAACTATTATATGTCTAAAAAATATCAAATGATAGAGAAAAGAAATACAATAGAAAAAGCCTCTTTCCCCCAAATCTAACTAACCAGTAGTTCCCTTCTCTAAAGGAAACCGGCATCAAGTTTGCTATGCATGAGAAACTTATGGTGTGTGTGTGTGCGTGTGTGTGTGTGCGTGTGTGTGCCTATGTGAGCATGCTACTGTGTCTTTTTTGTGTATACATGTGCATCTGTGTTTAAATGTTTGTGTGTATATTTTCATGTACATTAAGGAACACATACTATATACACTGCTTTGTATCTTGCTTTCATAATGAATCTTGAGAATTTTCATAATCAGCACATACAGAGCTTCCTTTCTCTGGCTAAAAGCTGCCTGATATCCCACTCCATACATGTACTGTAATTTGTTTGACCAATTTCCTATTAATGCGTATTTAGATTGTCTCAAGTTTTTTGTTTCTTTGTCTTTGCTATTACAAGCAACAATACAAAGGATATCTTTGTAAATGTATTTTGGTGTTTTTTTCATGTATATTTGTGGAATAAATTCTCAACAGTGGAATTAGTGAGTCAAAGGGTATATGCATTTTGAATTTTTGATGCATATTGGGAAATTAGAAATTGTTCTCCAAAAAGGATGAGTCAACTTACACCTTCATCAATATGAGAGTTATCTCTTCCTACATCCTTGACAATACTTTATATTTAGTTATTTTTAAATGTGTCTAATTTTTAATTTATTTAATTTTAATATCTATCAATATTTTATATTTATTGTTTGGATTTACACTTCTTTCATTATAATTATAAGCACCGCTTAGCCTTTTGTACTTCTGTTTCTGTAAAACAGAATTCTATAGTCTTGTCCATTTTTCTACTAGATGACATGCTTGCTGGTAAGCATAAGCATTTTGGAAATTAAAGAAGTTGTTCCTTTGTCTCTCATATGTTTGCAGACTTTTTCCCAGTGTATTGTTTATGGTGTAGCTATTTTTATTTTAATTCCTACATAGACTACTTAATATACTTTTTAAAAAACACTTTCCTAAGTCAAATTTATTTATTTATTTATTTATTTATTTATTTATTTATTTATTTTATTTGACAGAGAGAGACACAGCAAGAGAGGGAACACAGGAAGGGGGAGTGGGAGAGGGAGAAGCAGGCTTCTCACTGAACAGTGAGCCCGATGCGGGACTCGATCCAGGACCCTGGGATCATGACCTGAGCTGAAGGCAGATGCTTAATGACTGACCCACCCAGGTGCCCCTTAAGTCAAATTTATATATCTTTTCTTTTATAGCTTTCAAGTATCTGCTCATAAAGGTCTTCCTGCTCATAAAGGTCTTCTCCATTTTAAGCTTATAAACACATTCATCTATGTGCTCTACTCGATCTTTTATGATTTTGTTTTTTTATATGGTATAACAATTTTTAATTAAGATTTTATTAAAACATAATGCACATTAAAAAGCGCACAATCATAAGTGTGCAACTTAATGAGTTTTCACCAAATAAACATTCCCATGTAGCTAACATCCGGATCAAGAAACAAAAACATTATCAGCATGTCAAAGCCCCCTTTATACCCCCTTCCAATCATTACCACCCTCCAAAGGTAATCCCTTCACCCTCTTGACTTCTAATATCATGCATTAGTTTTTCTTATTCTTGAATTTTTAGTAAATGGAATCATCCAGTATGTGCCCTTTTGGATCATTTAGCTCAACATGATGTCTGTGAGATTTATCCGTGCTCTGTGTAATTGTAGTTTGTATATTTTCATTCCATGTACAAATAATAATTTATTAACTCATTCCACTGCCAATAGATAAATTTGAGTTGTTTCCATTTGGGGGCCAAGATAAATAGCGCTGTTATAGTCTTTGGATATATTTATACACTTTTTTTTTTTTTTTGGCTAGGCTTATTTCTAGGAGTGGAATTGCTAAGTTGAGCTTTTGTAGTTATTTCCAAATGGTTTTCCAAAATGATTGTACCAATTTATTCTTTTGCCAGCAGTGTATGCTTTACATCCTAACCAACTTTATATAACCTTTTTTTCATTTTAAGCATTCTGAGGGGTGTGAATTGCTTTCCCACTGTGGTTTTAATTCACATTTCTCTGATGGCTAGTAATGTTGAGTAGCTTTTCATGTGTTAATTGGCCATGTAAGCATGCTTGTTTGTGAAGTGCCTGTTCAGGTCTTTTGCCCATTTTCTACTGGATTGTTTATCCTTTTTCTTATGGATTTATAGAAATTCTTTATATATTCTGGATAAGAATCCTGTACATCCAAGTATCTTCTCCCACTCTGTGGCTTGTCTTTTCACTCTCCATGCTATCTTTTGATAAAAGAAATTCTTAATTTTAATATTGTTCGATTTACCAATTTTTTTCTCATTGCTAGTGTCTTTCGTATCCTGGTGAAACATTAATATTTTTTTATTTCTTTAGAAATTTTTAAGGAGATTAATGAAATTTAGTTGATATAATAAACTGCACATATTTAAAGTGTATGATTTTTAAACTTTGGCAGTGATGGGTAATGTACATTATCTAGATTATGGTGATAGTTTCATGATTGAACATACATGTCACAACATCGATTTTAATGCTTCAATAATATTTCATCCTATGAAAGTGTTCTAATTTGTTTCTCATTCCTCTAATATTGGGCAGTAAAATTGTTTTCCTCTTTTCCCCTATCATAAAAAATAATAGCCGTTAAATGTCATAGAGATGAAACAGCATGTATGAACAGGAAATAATGGATATGGTTTGTGGAAGGCAAGATGTGCTAGGTTGCTTGGCAATGCCATTATGTGAGGGAAGAAGAGCAAGAGTGTTGCATGGGATGACAAGGAATGCTCAAGCTGTGCTGTGCTTCAGTAATGAGCTGTCATGTGTAGTGATGTACAGTTCTGAAGTGATAAAGTATGCAAGCAGCATAGCAAGAAGTGCTGGCCTAGCGTGGTGACAGCTGCCTACTTTCGGAGAAACTGACTGAAGCAGGAAAGAAAAGACCTTTCTCCCTTCTTAAAAATGGTTTTAATTACAAGAGCATTTGCTCATTTTTTTAAAATCAGGGAATATTTGTGCATCAAGTGACAATCATGCCCCAGACCCAGTTCCACTCCCTATCGACAACCCCTGGAAGTATTTGGTATGTAACCAAAATACTTTTTTTTTTTTTTTTTTTTGCGCCTGACGTGTACCAGTTCTATGACTAGGACTGTGTCTATATTGGAAAATTGTGAATCTGGTGGACGATGGATGTACACACAGCTGGTAACACAGGTAACACTTGTCTCATGCAAGGATGGAGCTATAACACGCAGGGGAGACACCAAAGCAGAGAGGGACAGAGTCATCAGACTCTGCTAAGGGGTGGCAACAAGGTGACCTTCATAGGTGGGGAGGATTAGGATGGACATCAAAGGGGAAGCAGAGGACAACATGAGGAACAGCGTCGGCGTGACGGGCAAGGTGCGTCTTGGAGCATGGTATGGTTCTGCCATGAGCAGGGAGGACAGCCGCCATGGGAGATGGTTCTGGAAGAGTAGGTGGGACCAAGACAGAGGAAGGTCCAAAGTACAGGAATAGGCAAATCATTAAGAGTGTTTCAGATGTGATTTGGGTACCAACTTTTATAAATCCAGGGATTTCATGAGCAAATCTGGGTTCTCATGAAAGCCTGGAAGGTCTGGTATCTTGAAACCTTGGCTCTCTTGTGACCACATTTACTTATGACTGGGTGGTGGCTGCCCCTCACCAGGACAAGCATTCTCCTGTCTGCCCCGGTCCTCACCACTCCCTACCGTGTGGCCCTTTGTCCGCATCCCTCCCGTGCGACCTGCCTGCCGTCCATGGGAGGAGAGGCCAGTGGAGTGTGGGGGATTACCACCGAATGTGTTTAGGAAAGTCTGTTGAGGCCAGCGAGGAGAAGTCTGTAGCCTGGAGTCAGTGAGGGGGTTCCTGAAAGAGTCCATGGAGAGGGCAGGGCACGAACGGGGGCAGAAGCAGGAGAATGGGAGGAAGGGCTGACCGGGAGCGAGGGAGTGAGGAGGTACGTGCAGGACCCAGGATCCAGGATGGCAGGTGGAGTAAGTCAGGAGGCAGAGGAGAGGATGGTGAGCTCTGCTGGGGTGTCTGTGGAGTTTGAGGTGCTGGGGCAGGGGCAGCCCGGTGAAAACGCATGGCAGACATTTTCTGTGAATAGTTTTAAACACATACAAACATGTACATATATACACATTTTTTTCAGACATTTTCTGTGAATAGTTTTAAACACATACAAAACATGTACATATATACACATAAACATTGTTTTTTTTAAAAACAGGACTGCTAATAAAAATAATGCTTGGCAACTTGCTCTATTCACTTACTATCTTGTGGTTCCCTTTCCATACCAGGGTGCTACAGGTGTGCCTGCTCCCCTCCTTCTCCAAACACAGCTCAGGATGCAGCTGGTAGGCCCCGGTCTCAGTGCCAACACCTGGAGCTCTGGTTGAGCGAGCCCACGAGGCAGAGTGAGCAGCAGAAAGACAGCTTGCCTGGCAAGTGGGTGGCTGGGTACCGACAAGAACCTTCTTTTCGGCGGGTTTTGCCCCTTTCCCACACAACCGCACTGCTAGGATGAGTGCTGGTTTCAGCCCCCTCAGGCACCTTCCCCCTCTTTGTCCCATTGCCTCTCCTCTAGTCCAAGAGTAACAAACTCAGAAGCCTACAGAAGCCCAGCAAGTTAAGTAAATGAGTGAAGCAGGCTCAGTAGAAGAGTGTTAGAACTGTCAGAAGTGGAGCCCTGTTTGAATGGCAGCCACTACTCACACCACCACTCACACACATCCCCTTGTAAGGGGGGAATATTGCCAGATCTCTAAATTTTCCTTGAAGAAGTCATGAGAAGCCAGGAAAAGTCTTAAGAAGCTAGAAATCCAAATTTTATGAGAAATCTTTTGATTTTCAAAAGTCAGCCAGCCAAATGTTTTGGGATGTACTTAGGTCTTTACCTTTTCTTTTTAAAATAAACTTTATTTTTTAGAAAAGTTTTAGACTTACAGAAAAATGGCAGATAGTTTAGAGAGTTCTTGTCTACCCTTATACCCACATTTTCCTAATACTGGTACAGTAGATTGTCACAATTAAGGAGCCAATATTGATACATTAATATTAATAATTTATTCAGATTTCCTTAATTTTATCTAATGCCCTTTTTCTGTTCCAGGATCCCATCTGGGATACCACATTACATTTAGTAGTCGTGTATCCTTAGTCTCCTTTTGACTGGAACAGTATCTCAGATTTTCCTTGGTTTTGATGACCTTGACAGTTTTGAGGATTATTGTTCAGGTATTTTGCAAAACGTCCCTCAGCTTGGTTTTTCTGATGTTTTTCTCATGATTAAACAGAGGTTATGGGTTTTCAGGAGAAGGCCACAGAGATAAAGTACCATTCTCAAAACATACCAAAGGTACATATTACCAACATGACATATCCTGGTTGATGCTGACCTTGGTCACCCAGATGAGGTAATGTTAGGTCTCTCAACTGTAAATGCACTCTCCACCCCCCCTTTTTGTACTGAACTCTATGAAAGGAAGTCACTACTCACAGCCCACACTTAAGGAGTAAGGAGTTGTGCTCCGCCTCCTTGAGGATGGTGTTTCTCCATAAGTTACTTGGAATTCTTCTCAGCACAGTCTTGCATAACCAACTTCTACCTACCTTTCTGGCTTCATCCGGCTGCTCCTTCTCTCCCCCAGTCCAAGCTCTCTCATGCTACAAACCTGTACTTGCAGGTGCTGGGTAGTACCATTCTTTCTCTCATCTTTGTTCTTGCTATGGCCACTCTCTGGGCAGAGATGTCCCATGGCTTCCTCCCCCTGCATGTTCAATTCTCTTTTAACCTTCAAGATTGCTCAAATACCCAGCACTCCAAGAAGTCTTTCCGGAACCCAGTCTATATTAGGGGACTTTCCTCTGTGTCCCCAAATACCCAGTGCATGTCTCCATCCTGGCATTCATCCATCGCTATGGTTCATTCTTTATATCGTCTCCCTATTAGACCAATATTTTGAGAGCAGGAGGTGTCTTTTTACTTTACTTTGACTTGTCTTTCTATCCCCTGTGCGTATGCAGTCCATACATCAGACACCAGTGTTTTTTGAAGGAATGAAATAAAAAATTTACTGAATTCCAGATTAAGATTTCTTCTTTGAATTCCCAGTCCTTCTGTCAACACCCACCATATTTTGCATTGCATTATGATTACTTGGGTGCTTGTCTTATTCATTTTAATATCTCCAATACTCTTCAAGGGCTGAGATCATGTTTTGTTTTTCACACGGTTTCATGATTTTTTTTTTTTTGCTGCTGTTGTCTTTTCTGTAATTTTTTTAGGACAGTGTCTTGCACAAAATAGGTATTTAATAAATCTTTGTGGAATGGCTGAATGAGTTAATGAACAAATAAATGAATCTGCCTAGGAATGTAGCTGATGAGAATGGATTACACAAGGAAAGGCAAAATAACAGTCTCGAAAATGAGTGATAGAATTTTTCAAAAAAGAGATTTTTATTTTGAAGTAATCTCTACACCCCACATGGGGTTCAAACTTATAACACCGTGATCAAGAGTGGCATGCTCTACCCACTGAGCCAGCCAATAAATGGTAGAACTTTCATACCGAATGAGGTTGATTTGTAATACCACCTAGCACATTATTTCCAAATTTTTATCACGTGAAAATAAATATTACCTTTAATACAGAAATTTGAAACATGACTGTATTCTAAATGAAAAAGCCATTTTGCTCCTTAACAACAGAGAGTCAAGCCTGATTTAAGTCTTAGGTGGCCCTTCCCCCCAAAATAAGATACACCCTGTTACTCTTGGAAATAGCTGACTGGTGTATACCATTATGTTCTTTCCTTCCCTTTAAAATCCAAGGAACTCAAATCCAAGATTTTTTTTTAAATAACATGTTTTTCTAACTGTAATTAAATCTAATTCTTTCTAAGTGTCCACTGCTAAGGAGACGTGAATAGAGGGGGCCTCACTCAGAGGAAGTTGAATGGGGAGGGAATTTAGCCCCTCTTTTTCTCTACCCAAAAGTACACTTTATGAATATTTCCTACTTAGTATTTGATTATAACAGCCTGTAGAGGGCCTCCTTGCACCAAGAGCCATAAGGGGTTTGAGCACTGCTAAGGAAAAAAAAGTTTCAATTATGACCACACTTTCAGGAATCAAAGAAAATGTCTATTGTGTTTTGAAATTATCTTTAATTGAGAGACAATTGGTATTAAAATGTTAAAGGGCTCTAAAGATTGCCTAACGTATGTGAATACACTATATAAAGGAATAATTACTGAAATGAAATCAAAACTAATAAAATGTTTGAAAAGAGGTAAATATTTTCATTTTAAAGGAAGAATGGCTGTGAGACTTGGGACCTAATTATGATTTACTTATCAGTACGAGGTATAGTGGGTAAAAGAATGGGCTCTTCAATCAAAGTTCCTGGGGTTTGAACCCTGATTCTGCCCCTTACCAGCTGGGTCACCACAGGCAACTTACTGGGCCTTTTGGAACCCTGCTTCCCAACAGTAAAATGGAAATAATAACAGTACCTACTTAAAAGAGTTGAGGATTAAGTAAGCCTTTAAAGTACTTATAAAGTTTGACATTTCAAGAACTATGTCAAGTTCTTGACATAGACAAGTTTGAACTTGTCTAATTACTTTTAAAGATCAACAGTTGTAAAGTCGAAAATATTTCATAATTGGAAATACATATTTTGTTCTTTTTAGTAACTTCTCGTGACCTAACATTTATTTAACTAAATGCATGCACAAGTTCGGCTTCTCTTCTGTTGTTTGTTTGTTTTCCCCTCTTGAGGTGTCCACTACTCTACAAAGGACTGAGTGAAACACCACACCCTAGACACTTGATCCTTGGGCATTTGTCGCAGCATCTGGGTGCTAAAGAACAAAGAGAAGTAAACAACCCTTTTCTGAGTCTGAAATCTAAGGTTTTTTGAGGTTTTGTGGTTTTTTTGTTTTGGTTTTTTTTTTTTTTTTTTTGAACCTTTTGCTTCCGTTTTCTTTGCGCAGCCAAGGGATTAGGCAGGGGGCAAGTTAAATCCCTTCTGCTGGGGTCGGGTGGCTATGTTCGGCTGTAGCCCACTGCCAGCCCACTACTCTTCGCATAGACAAGGCCAGAGCTTTGGTCCTGCCTCCAAGCGCCTGTGATTTCAGTACCACCGCGCGTGCCTCCAAGTTTCTGGAAACCTCAGCAAATTTAAGAGCCCCCACAGGGTCAGGTACGCCTGTCATCCAGCGTCCAGGGAACTCTTCCTGGCGCCGCCGGGTGGGCATGGAGAAGAGCCTCCCCAACTGTGAAAGCACCCTCTTTGCCGCCTGACAAGTGCGGAGTGGAAGCCCTGCGCGCCGAGCCAGGCCCAGCGCCTGCCATCAAGGGCACCCCTGGACCGCGGGTCGGGTTTTACACGGATGGCAACGCGCCAAGTTATCAGCGTCGAGCGGCTCAGAGAGGAATGGTAGCGGCGGGAAGGGAGAAGTGGAGGAATATGCGCCTTCCTTCGGCACCGGCATAGGGATGGAAGTCGTCGTTATCCTCATTATCATCCCTGTCCTCCGCGCTTAATCAAGCCGTGCGCGTCAGCCCTCCGCGTTTCCCTCAGGCCCTGCCTCGCCAAGCAGGAGGCAGAGGCGAGGGACGTCCCAGGGGCCCCTCCCGACGCCCCTCTTCGCAACCGCGTACACCACGCGCCCCCTTCGCTCGCGCTCGCACCCGCGCCCCGCGGCGTGGACGCGGCCTCCGAGGGTCCCGCGCCGCCCGCGCGCGCCCCCTAGCGCCCCCCAGTGGCGGCCACCTGCGCCTCGCCACTCCTTGCTCGCACCTCATTCGCGCGCCCTCCCTTCCCGCTCTTCCTCTCGGGCGGTATTTAACCCTGGGGCTGTTGGCCTCGCCGTGCGTGCTGGCATCTCCTGCTTTGCCAGTCTTGCGTCTCCGCCGCCCCTCTCCCTCCCGCGCCCCCTCCGCCTCCCCGCCGGCGCCCGCTTTCCCCTCCCACCTCCTCTGGCTCTCGCGGGCTCTCTCGCACCAGAGCCTGGAGGCGGCACGCCCGGCCGTCTAAGCGGGCACAGCTTTGGCTGAGGGACGACTTACCGGCCGCAGGTTGGGTAGGTGAGGCAGAAGGAGGTTCAGCGGCGAGAGCCACCGGGAGGGCGGTCCTGAGGAGCATGGCCCCGAGAAGCGCCTTCCCTGGCGCCGCGCTCCGGCTGTGGAGCATCCTCCAGTGCCTGCTGGCGCTGCGGGCGGAGGTCGGGCAGCCGCGGGAGGAAAGCCTGTACCTCTGGATCGATGCTCACCAGGCGAGAGTGCTCATAGGTAAGGCTCCCGCGCCCACTACCTTCCCCTACCTGTGTCTTCGCTCTCTGCAGCGCTTCTGTTAAAGGAGAGATGCATGCATTTAAGTATGTTTTTACAACTTAATTTCCAGGGAAGGTTGCTCCCCTCCACCTTTTAATCAGCTATTTTCCACCTGAAAGCGTATGAACTTCTGTCTCCAGAAACCTAAGCTGATCTAGTGTTCTGATCATGCCTTTGCTAGTTTCTACAACCTTATGTTTTAGGGTGAACCCAGCGCTTGTTAGCACCCGGTGACTCCCTGTCCACTCCCTTTCCTGAAAGTATGTACCTGTTGGCGCTGTTCTTATCACATACAGAGGAAAATTAGTTGGTACCCAGACAGGTGCTCTGTGTATAGAAATGGCCCATACCAATTCTTTAGTGTTCTTTTTGCGTGCGTTTTCTGGTTTGGATTCTTTTAAGTTTGCCTAGTTTGACGGGTTTTTTTGTTTATTTATTTTTTTAAACAGGATTTGAAGAAGATATCTTGATTGTTTCCGAGGGGAAAATGGCCCCTTTTACACATGATTTCAGAAAAGCACAACAGAGAATGCCAGCTATTCCTGTCAGTATCCATTCCATGAATTTCACCTGGCAAGCTGCAGGGCAGGTAAGTACTGATAACCAAAAAGGGTGGAGAAAATTACCTTTTAATATTTCCACCGCCTGATGGCAGGTAGAAGTAATACTGTGTAGTGTGTGGGCTGGTACATTTTTACAACTTTGAAGAGTGATTTCTCATGTGATTTCCAAAGCAAATAAAGAATTAACTCCTGTTTATTTAAACGTGTCACATAAACTAAAGATTCCCAAAAGAAAAAGGTAAGCAGTGTCCCTAAGCTTGCTATTTTGATATGACTCCGTGTCTTCAGGCTGCTAGAGACAAATGCCAACATCACTTCTTTCTATGATCATTGACATTAAAATTTAATGTAATATCTATGCCAGAATAAAATATGTAAAACATGGGGAAAAAAACCGAAAAAACCATAATATCTAAAAGACTCTTTGCCATAGTATATACCAATCACTTTTGACGTTATTTATACTTTACAACAAAATAAAATCTGTAAATATTTTTGACATTGTGCATTTGAAAAAATTTTTGAATGTTATTCACTGGAACAGTGTAAATGCTACATATTTCTGGTTGAAGTTCACAACTTCAAAAAGTGTAAGAACATTTATAAAATATTGCAGGCTATTGGTTTTTTTAAGTACCATTTAAAATACTTTCATATGGAAAAAGAAAACTACAATATATTTTTATGAAGAACTATTCCTTTTATTTTACAACATTACCATCCTTTGTATGTTACCTTTTGTACAGTTCCAGTAATACATAAATGACCTCCAATTTTGGAAAGAAAGGGAGGATAAATATTATATGAGTTTAATTTCTTTTGTGCAGTTGGAGAATTTACTCTAGAGGACAAAGGGTAAGTAGTAAATTCTTTTGCTCTTCAGTTGGTAAAATGTGTCCACTATGAAAATCATTGTAACTATAATTAAAATCACATTTTCAGGTCTTTTTTTATTCTAAATTTACTTAAATGGTTATTTTCATGAAGAATGTGATCCAAAAAACACTTTATAAAAAGTAATTATTTTGAATTGAAAAGCCACTTTGGGTCCCTCTAATTATCTGTTATATTTTGGGTGACCATGACCATTTTAAATGTCTTTTTTCCCTCAGGTCTGTTCTCTCATATTTTTTTTCTAAAATAAACCAAATCTAGACCCATCAACACTTCCATTGTTGTAAAAAAAAGAAATAGATGTTTTGGGTCCACCAGAGTTCATAACAGGAAGGTCATCTATTCTAATACCCCCATTTGGTAGATAAGTTCACTGAGGCTCTTATTGCTCTAAAGAGATTATTCCTTGTATTCCTATAATTCCCTCTTCATACTTTATGGACAATTAATTTTGGAATAGTGCAAAATCAGTAATAAAGCAATGGATGGCCTTTTACCATCTCCTTTCTTTTCACCTGAATCTATCTGTGTTTGACTACCTGGCAGAGGAGATCAGTATTAATTCTGTAGTTTTAAAAAGGATATTTTCTTTCCCTATTCCTTTATGAATTTATAAGAACCGTTAGACGATAGCTTAACTTACACCCCCTTCCTGGCCGAAAGGGTTTGGTAACTGTAGGAGAAGCAGAAAATGTCAACAGTTCTCATTTATTTATTTTTCATATGCATTTGTCTTCTGGAGAATGGAATTTGAAGCAAAGGCTTAAATGCCATGTCATCTCCCCTGTCGCTTTATATCATAGTGCATGTTTGCAAGCACTGATATATTGTTGAGTACAAAATGAATTGCGAATCAATCTCAGCAATGTCCCTTGTAAAGGATTAGAGAAGATATTGGGGCTAGCATGGAGATGAAGCTTCTAGCATCTTTCTCTCTTTTGTTTAGGTGTTGATCACCCTTGTGGATTATCTCATTACACAAGACAATGTTAGGACCTCAGTTCAGTTATCTTGCTCTTTATGCTTGGTCTGCTCTGGATAGGTTACCATAAGTAACTACATGAACTCTGGTGTCTGTTTTAATTAGTTGGGAGGGTAAGTGAGGCAGGCAGGATCTACACAATGCCAAATAGCGGGACATTGAAAAATATTATTTAAATTTTATTTATTTTACTCAATAAAGTTATGTGACTCTGGCAGCATAATTTTTGAAATGCATGGAAATTTTGAAGATGAGAAAAATAATCACTTCAATACCAATTAAGTATTTTGAAAGGCATCTCTGGCTAAAGCCAAACCACATCAAAACATCTACATGGAAAATGAAAAGTTCATTCCATTATCTAGTTATTTCATCCAAATAATATCAAACATTTAGGATTTCAACACAAGCAAAAACACACAGCTGATTAACAAAATTTTTTAAACTTAATATTAAAGCGTTTTGGCAACACGTGGAGAAAGTTAAACTAACTTTAGGATTGAAGACCTAGAGGCAGTAGGTGTTATCTCCTTCTAATAAATTATTAGTCCATTAACCCAAAGTATTCTTGGGGCCATTTGAAATAACTTTTATGTTCTACTTCAAACAAATGCAGATAAAAATTACAGTGAGATTCATTTCCCCACATCAAGTTGGTCAGGTTTTTAAGAGTGTTTTGAGTATGTGGAAAATGGTGCCTGCTTGTATGAGGCTGATGCCCCGTTAGGCTTTTTGCAAGACTATTTGATTCTGATAGCAAAAAGCTTGATAGACATCCTTTAACTGGGAAATTTTACTTCCAGAAATTCATCCCAAGGAAATAATTATGGATATTAATAAAAATTTAGGTGCAAGACTGTTCCTCATTGTGCTATTTATAAAAGTAAACATGGGTAGAATTTAGAGGTCCAGTGATAGTGGCAGGAGAATGCAATGAAACATTAATAAGAGTATTCTAGACATCAAAAAAAGAATATTCTAGACATCTACTCACTGCCGTAGAAAGATATTCATGACAGATTAGGTCAACAGCCTATCACAGTATATTCTCTTTGATTCCATTACAAAATATGTAGGCAGACATAGGAATAAACATCTGATGTATCAGAGGTTTTTTACTGATAGGGAACTAGGAAGCATTTTGAACACATTTATGTTCCTTACATATTGGTAAATATTGCACTCAATACACTGTATCTTCAGCCTGTAACCTCTGATTCTCCAAGGTGTCAACATTAGTTACATCTGTGCATATTACATTTTTATTTTTCCGCAATGAGTGTGTATTGATTTGTAATTTCAAAAACTATTTTACATTAAATGTGTGCAAAGCGCTATACTTTAGAGTTTAAATTTGCATGATGTTCTACATTATAAATAATTTACTTATACTTATTACCCAGTATCATTTTTACAGCATAAATCACTCAACAAAATGGTAAAACAAATGCTTTTCATGACTGATCATAACTACAGAGCCCAGATAATTCACTAATGCTTATCTGATTCTCACCAGATTCTTTCAAGATCCCTAAAAATCTGCCTAGGAAGGCTTTCCTGTCTGAAACCAGATGACCTGACCTCTTTCACTGAAATCCTCATTTTCCATAGAAAACCCTGTCTCTACTCTATCTCCCATTTAAAATACTCATTTTCTGACATGGCCCTTCTCAAGGCCTTTAGATCAGAGAAGAATTTCTATTAAAGAGGTTTAGGCTTAAGGGATTTTTAGTAATTAAGGGAAAATACCCTTTATTGTTGTATATAACTTTTAATAGTTGATATTTTTCAATGAGGCATTCCTTATTCTAATTTTTCTCTAAATTTGGGACAGGTAGGGGCCATGAGTTACCATTTTGGTTTTCTAAATGATGCACTAATTAAACATTTTATTTGGAAAACAACCCTTTCTAAAATTAATGGCTTTCAAATAAAACTTTAATGAGAAGTTTTGTTAGACAAATCTGAATTCTAATATTAGGACACCGCTGCTGATTTCCATATGAACCAATTTGGTTCCAGGCCAAAATTTTTTGTTTATATAGATCATTTAAATAGATTTTTATTTATAAAGATCATATAGACTTGATTTTAGTTACTGTAATATAATCTATCACCTGCATATAGATGCTAAGGTACTATGAATCTAGTACCCAGTGAATTGGGCATCTCTTTTTATGTTGGCTTTTTTTTTTTTTAAGCAGTGGTGATGGATTTATGCTGAGCCATTTGTACTAGTTTTCCAAACTTCTTATGACCAAATGCCTGGATTTCTGAGATGGTTGGCAAGGGTTGGGGTGAAATTGGTGTGTATGGAATAGAAATTCTCTGGGTGAAGATAATCAGCCAGTATTAACTTCCATACCACCACGTGGATTACCAAGCAAGCTCTAACCATCCAGGTCCAGATCTTAAAGTAAGCTTGTTTTCATGTATGGTGTTCACAATTCTTATAACTACTGGAAGTCAGTGATAGAGCCTCATTTTTCTCAATTGCAGGATGTTTAAAAACAAAACTGAAAAGTGTCATTGTGGATACGGGAAAGGAAGAGGAGAATTTTGTCTGATGCCCTGGGAAGTGGGTGGTCACATGTATATTTGAGAAGAATTGATTATTGAGTTAAACTGCAGAAACATGCTCCTTTGTGTTATATATCACCATAGAAAACAAAATACTACATATACTGAAGGTGCAGTGTCTCGAGTGCAATATTTATCAATATGTAAGGAACATAAATGTGTTCATAACTCTTCCTAGCTCCCTATCAACTAAAAAACTTCTTGAGGGCGCCTGGGTGCCTCAGTTGGTTAAGTGACTGCCTTCGGCTCAGGTCATGATCCTGGAGTCCCGGGATCGAGTCCCACATCGGGCTCCCTGCTCAGCAGGGAGTCTGCTTCTCCCTCTGACCCTCTTCCCTCTTGTGCTCTCTATTTCTCATTCTCTCTCTCTCAAATAAATAAATAAAATCTTTAAAAAAAAAAACTTCTTGAGTTATTTCAAACTGCCAGAAATAAGAACAATAATAATACAAGATCAAGTATAAGAAAAGCTCAAGAACTTTACTGGGATAGTGGTGTCTTCATGAATGATTCCAGTCAGTAGCACCCAAATTCAGCTTTAAAATGAGGAAGGTACAGTTGGCAAAAAGAAAAGTCAAAAACAGATCATTTTCCTGAAAATAGACTCATATTTTTGTGAATTTTTTTTAAAAACTGGAATCATTCTACTGACATGTTTCTGTAATATGAACTAGATAATCCAATTCTGTCATTTAAATGCCCCTAAAGCTCCAGATAGCTTGTTTTTGCAGTATAGTGTTTGATATGATGTCACACTAGTCCCATTAAACTGGCTGTAGTGTGCAGTCTCACATTTCCCACTGGACTGGTTGAGGAAAGCAGACCTGTATGAAAATGTTTCTTTCCTTCTTTTCTCCCCCAACAAAAATGAAAGAAAGGCAATAGAGAAGTGAATTTTAATTCGAGTACTTCCTCTCCCTCTTCAAAGGAACTGCCAAATACCCTTAACCATCTTCTTCTAATTCCATAAGTTATGGTAACACTGATTATTATTATTTAAGTCCCTTAATGTGTACTGTCTGCATTTTTTCCTAATGGAGTTATGATGGTTTGGGTAGTTACAACCCAAGTGGTTGCATACTTTCATACTCCTGGGGTTGGCCATCATACCTTTGCAGTGGTTTTATGTCATCAAATGGAGGAAATGCCTCAGTTTTTGACCCCTGGTCCATGGTTTCAAAGTGGGAATGTGAATATGTTTACATACTGTGGGCATGATTTTTTTTAAGAAGGTACTCATATCAAAAACACCGCTTTAAACTTTTAATGTTTAGATTCTGCTATGCTGTGGTATTTTGCATTGTGGTGTTGTGGACATGCCACTAGGGATCAAAGAGTAATTCTGCAGAGAGCCCATTTCATTTAGCAAAGCAGGCATGTGCCAGCCATCTGTTGTATCTGCTGATAGAAAACAGCAGTAAGTTTCTCAAACTTTCGCCAGAAAAAAAAAAAAAGCCTTTATTGCTTAGAGGAGATGAGTTACAAGGTACCTTGTAAGCCACATCTGGTTCTATAGCGATTTACATGGCACAAATGTAAACTCTGCTATGTCTTCCGTACACGGTGGTATAAAAGGCGTGTAAACAAGCCCTTCACCGCTATCCTCTGTGTTTATTACTGACTTTAAAATGCTTGCAGAAATAAAAGTCTTTTAAATTGTTGTGGTGAAGTGGAAAGGAATGATATTCAATAAAGCATTTTGTTTTGGATTAAACTCATTTCATGTCAATGTCCCTGATGTGTTGTGAGAGGAAAAGTTTAAGGGATTAAGAGTTTAGTGAAAATGTTCTTCATCCTGTAGCTGGATCTCTGGAGGAGACACTGGCAAGTCAGAACTTCTTTTGCTGCAATAATTTAGCCAATATGCCCCATTTGCCAGCCTGGGAGTAACTTGGTTACATTGCTGTGAACCCTTCTTGGATGGGGGGGGTCATTCTCCCCTGCAGTGTTTCTCTGCCTCAAGCACTCAGTCAATCAACAAACATGGACACTGAGTCATAGAGCACACAAAGAGGAATAAGCATGGTCCCTGCCCTCAGGAAGCTAATAGTCTAGGAAGCAAATATTCATCATACTCATCCAAATGAGTTAGAAAGTATAGGATTGGTTGAGAGCACAAAAAAGCCACTCTTTTCCCTGCCTGGAGGAACGAGAGGCAGGAGCTCTTCACTGAGCTCACTGAACAGGTGATGTCTGAATTGATTCCTCAAGGATGTGGAAGCATTCATCAGACCAGCAAGAGAGGAAAAGTACCTTCCAAGTGGAGAGCTCAGGATGTTCAAGTGCATGGACGTCTTAAAGGGGAAGGCATGTTCTAGGTGATCATGAGGGGCCTTGTATCCCATCTGAGAGGTCATGGAAATTCAGTGAAGGGGATGTCAAGGTCAAATAATGGAGAAGTGTTCTGGGGGAGGAGAAGAAGGTAGAAACAATTCAGGGAGATTTCTCTCTTCTCTGCTGTGAAAACAATAGACTCAACATTTTGCAGGTTTGTCCCAGGGATATATTAAGTAAATTTTTGGTTTATGTGTTGGGTGGACAGTGGCTTTTCTACAATCATCAATTAGCTCTTCTTTCTTATTAAACTTTTGGAAAACTCTGTAATGGTTAGTCTCAGCTCCAGGTTAAATTATCTTTGGCAATTAGGGTATGGAACTATTAAAATATTTCATTTTGTGAGTGCATAGAACTTCTAAAAAAATCAATTTAATTTTCTAATAGAACTAGAACTTTGAATTTAATGTAAAAAGAAGCTTAAAAAGGAAAATAATATGTTGATTTGTGAAAGAATTTATTAAGCATCTATTTTCCACTCCCATACCTTTTTAAGTATCATAAAAGTACAATAAAGGTATAGAAATTACATTTGGCAGGTGATGCTGCCTTCCGTTTAAATGATGAAAAGTGGACACTGGACATAGATGTATTTAAAATAAGCCTTCTTCTTCAAGTATTAGACTTCTGAAACTTACTAAAGTCAGGGGCTTCCAGGTGGCTCAGTCAGTTAGGCATCTTGACTCTTGATTTCATCTCAGGTCATGATCTCAAGGTCATGGCATCGAGCCCCGTATAGGGCTCCATAATCAATGGGGAGACTGCTTGAGATCCTCTCTCTCTGCGCCTACTCTCCCCTCCAGGAAACACACACACACACACACACACACTTTCTCTCTCTCAAATAAAGAAATAAAATAAATCTTAAAAAAAAAAACAAAAAACCTTCTAAATTCATAGGACAATTTCTGTTCTCTTTTTTTCTCAGACGTGGATTTTGTCTTCTTTTTGAATTTTATAGACGAATGTGATTAAAGAATTCTTGAAAATTGTCAGGCATCCTTTGAAATGCATTTACCTGAATCAAACTCATAGAGCAGCTATGTCTTGTATGAGCCTGAGACAGGACAGATTCAGGATTGACTTCTTAGCTGACAATATGAGGAAGGGCATGAACATAGTTCTTGCTTCAAGGCTCTTGGCCAGAACACAGTTCATATCCTAGGGAGGCAAAACATGATTAAGGACCAATTCTCTGCCCTTGAGAAAATTGGAAGCTAACTGGAGAGGCAGGTATATACGAACAGATCATCCTAGTAATTGCTGGGAAGTGGTACTGTAGCAGCACTAGGACATTGTCAGCTTATAACGAGAGCACAGAGTGCAAGTAACTCCAGAGCTGAGTCTGACTATTGAGTTAGCCAAGCAAAAATGTGGAAGAGGGGATGTTTTTAGGAAAAGGAAACAGCTTAAGGCAAGGTATAGAGACCAGAAAGACATTATCTGGGAACCAATACTTTGGTGTGGCTGGTGTGTATGTGCAAGTAGGAAGTAAAGAGGTAGGCAGGGGCTAAGTCCTAGAGGACCTTGTTCAGCATGGTAGTGCATCTGGGATTTACTCTACAGACAATGTGGGGTCAGCCTATGAAAAAGTATAAAGCAGAGGACAGTAGCGTTAGAGTTATCTATTTAGATCCTTGTGTCGGGTGATGGAAGATAGCTTTGAAGGGGCTTGACTGCAAGGAGAGAAATCAAGGATAATAGGATACAAGATCAGGGATGAAGAGAAGAGAAAAATGGATTGGGGAAACATTTAGGAGATAAAAATCCAAAAATCTTGGTGTGCTAGAAATAAAGAGCATCTCATCTTCTCCACTGTCTGCTTCATTAACTTGGCAGTAGCCCTGTTAGCCTTTCTGTCCCCTACCCCCAAGCTCATCCTTCCTGCCCCAGGGCCTTTGCACACGAAGTTGTCTCTGCTAGAATTCACTCCCGCTAGATTTCTGTGTGGCTTGCTCACTCATTTCCCCCATGCATGATCAAATGTCACCTCCCCTAACAGCTTTTCCCTGCCTCTCCTCTGTAAAACAACCACCACCACCCTCATTATTCTTGAGTCTCCTTCTCTGCTGTTCATTTTTATGGCCCTTAGAATAATGATTATACCTGATTATATTTTATTTTAATTGTTCAAGCCTCCCATTCAATGTAAGCTCCTGAGAACAAGGACTTTGTCTTGTTCACCATGTAACTACTCCAGGTCCTAGAACAGTTCCTGACACACCATAAGCAGTCGATAACTATTTGTTGAATGAATTAATACATAAGGTAGATCCCATTATTATTCCCATTCAATAGATAAGGCGACCGAGGCACAGAGGAGCAAGAGAAACATAGGTAGTAAGTGGCAGAGCTGGAATTCAAACCTAGACAGCGGAGATTTAGAGTCCTTGCTCTGGTAAGTGCTAAATAGAGGTATGATCACAGAGTGGGAACACAGAGGAGGCAACAGCTAACTTTGGCTGAGGAAGGAGGGGAAGGCTTTGCCAGAGGAGATACAACAATTGAATTGGGACTTGAAGCTGTTTAATCAGCTGAGACAGAAGTCAGGTGTGTAGGAAGGAGGGCTATCACAGGCAGAGGCAAAGGATCTGTGCAAGTGCATTCTGGGAGAGGCTAATGGTGCCCTAGACAGGGACTGGATGTATGTATGCAAGGGAAACATTGGAGGTCAGGGCCAGGGGGGCAGTATGTGTGTGTGTGAGGAGATGAGGCTGGATGTTTGGGAAGGGCCAGAAGAAGAAACAGTAAAACCCGTGGAAAGGTCACTTAACCCAATTCTTTTACCTATAAGAAAAGCAGTTTTGATTACCTCTAAATGCCTTCCAAATTCTAAAATATTATGATTCTATCTCTTAAGTGAAGTATCTTCAATCATTTAACATTAATGGTAATACTTTCATTCAAATTGCAATACCTGTTTCCGTTTTTTTAAATCAAGGCAGAAAGATTCTTCCTCCAAAATTGTCTTATTTGTTGTCAAATTTAAAAAAGTTCATCTCAGAATACTCATTTATCTATTGTATGTCGATGATAATAGTCAATACTTGCGTAACACATACTCTTGGCCGGTCACTTTGCCATATACTCTCTCATCAGATCTTCACAGAAGGCCTGAGGTAGGCACTAGTATTGTCCTCAGGTTATAAATGAGGAAACTAGGGCAAAAGGAAGTGAAAATATTTGCCTAAGACCATGCAGTATATATGTTTATATACTCAGAGATCTTCCTGTGATAACTTCTGGAATGTCTTCTCATTCAAAAAAACAACAATTCAAAGAACATTTATCAAAGCTTACTATGTGTTAGGTTCTGAGAATACAAATTTTAATTGATCTAACTGCCTTCTAGGAATTCACCAGCTGGTGGTGAAGACTGTGGCATATAAGGCAATAACTGTGTTGAGTTCTCAGGGCCTACATGTGCCGCTGGATGGGATTTCTTTCGTTGCATAAGGTAACCTGACCAAAGTGGCAAATTCAACCTGCCCGAGTTGAAATCCAGCTCATTTCACTTGTCAAGTCTGATAGCATGCCACAGAGCCACCTCTGTCCAGAGGGGACACTTCTACCTAATTTGCACAGAGCCTTCATATGGGCTAGGTGGTCCTCATTAAATGCCCTAAGAGAAGTGCTATGGGAGCATAAAGCCAGAGGGTTTTGCCATTGATCAGGTAAATTTACAATTACTTATATTCTGAAGAAGATATCCCAGAAGAGGTAACATCTAACCTGGGTCATGAAAAATGTTCAGCAGGCAGAGAGTGGCCAAGACAGGTGGGGCTGGACTAGGCATTCTGTGTATACTGAATGACCCATAGGAAAGTACACAGGATTATGAATCATTGGTGTAGTTGGAGAAGAGCTATCAGTCCCAGAAAGCTCTGGAAGATTATGATTTCTGTGTGCCATAGTTGACTTATCTTATGGAAAATAGGGAGCATGATATCATAGATGGTAACGTCATGTCTGCATGAAAGATAACTTTGGTGGCGGAGGAAGGGTAGATGCTGGGGTGCCTGGCTGAGGACTAGGAACCAACTAGGAAGTTATTTAAGACATTACCAGGTGACAAGAGTGTGAAAGAAGGTGGGCAGTGGGGAGGGGGAGGAAGGAGCAGATTCCAGAGATGTCTGTCAGTATAATTGACATGTGCATGTTATGGAAATGAGGGGCTAGAGGATGACTCCCAAGATGGATGGACAGATGGTTGGATAGTTACGTCTTAACTGAGAAATTAATTACAGGAGCAAGAGCAGAACAGTTTGAGGCACAAAAGCAGTGGGGTCCATTTGGAAATGTTTGAACATGGATTTTCTGCTGAACATTCAGATGGCAGAATCTGGTATGAATTTGAAAACTTGAGTCTAGAGCGAAGATATGAGATGTAAAATAGAAAGACTGATTTTGGAGATTTGGCGTTTTTCTTCTGTACCTCCCTCTCTTCCTTCCTTGTTTTGACCTCAACTTGGTAAGTATTTGAGGACCTACCTAATGCCAAAGCTTGTGCTGAATGCTAAATATATATATATATATATATATAAATTGTATATGAAGATTGCCCTCAAGGAGATCAAGCTTTCCCTCAGTCTAATGTGACAACAGAGATGAACAAAACAACAAGAATGCAATATTAAATGTGTTATAATTGCACAATGAACAAGGTGCCTAACTCTGTTGGGAGAGGTATGAATTAATCTACATAGGGTTCCTGGTGTTCTTCAGGGTATAGCCTGAAACCTGTAAAACTAATATATGCATACTTGGAACAACTTCTCTGCTCACCTTCATGGCCTTTATGTACTTGACATTAGTTGGGCCTCATGTATTTTGCCTCCTACTTGCCATTGTTATTATTATTTTTTGGAAATGAATATGACAAATGTCGCTATAACACTAGGTGACAGAGAAAGTCATCTCTCCAGAATTAAGCGTCTCAACTACCTTGAGGAAACAGTCTGTGAGGGCTGAAGATAGGCCTGAATAAACCTACGCCATAGGGTTTGTTAGGATGCCTCGTTCACAAGGGCTAGTCAGTATGAATCATGCATGCACCACTAGGGGGGTGATTCACATCTGAAGTCAAATCCACGCAAATTATCTCCTACTTAAGGCAATACCCAGATGGATCCCCAATACACTTGTAAAATTACTCTGATATCTACCTTTTGAGGACTTAGTGAAGCTATTTAATTCCTGTCATTTGTAACTACAATCAGTGTTCCTGTTTCCAGTTGGAACTTAAGACTTGGAAATTACACTTATGTTGCTGTCACTTACAGCAGTAGCCAGCAGGTGGCAATGTAAAAGTTATTTCTTTATGGAATTTTCCACCTCAACATTTCCTAAGGCTGTGGGGGTGCTCTCTGTCTAACAGAGACCAATTTGTGGGGTACTGTGATCTGACGTAACTCATTTCAAAAGACCATTTATATATGAAGTAAGTTAGAAAATAAACTCTCTCAAATTCCACTAAAAGCATTATGACTCATCATAGATTTGAGAACTCATCCTAAATAAATATAAATGTGAATGATTTCATTTTACACATATTTTCTATTTCTTCCTTTTAAACAACTGCTCGATTTCAGGCTGGAGTCAAGCTTTGAGCATCTCTCCATATTCATCCAGTGTCTTCTTTGCCTTCCCTGGCTCTATCTTCAGGTGTCAACAGAATAACAGGGTTCGAAGAGATCCCAGAGCTCCTCCATCCCATCAAGCCCAACGTTTTCTGAAGCATCCATGAATCGTGGTCTCTCAACCTCTAGTTGAACATGCTCAGTGGCATGAAACTTACTAGGGCAGATGTTACTGAATACTTTTAATTGTGTTACTCAAAGAAAGTTTTCTTCATAATGGGTTACCACCCACCTTCCTGCTGTAACTTGCATATCCCAAAACACTAACAGTCTGTGGGCTCCCATTTGGAGAGTTCTGCCTTGCATGTATACCCTGAAGTCCACTGACTTGTCCTCTCCATTGCAGATGTAGGGTCCCTGGTTCATTTACTCCTGCTTCTTCCCTAGTGAAGACCAGCTATTTCTGTGAGTTCTTAGAAGGACTCTGTACTTGCCATCCTGGAGGGAGATGTCTTGACCTCTGCTGCTACAGTGCGGCCCTGGTGAGACCCGCCTGTCAGGTGTAGATGCAGCCTCTTCATGCTCCCCAACATATAAAGACTCAAGGGGCCAGAGAGGGCTGTGTTCTCCATGCGCCTCACAGTCTCATAGCAACTTGGTGTCCTGTGCTGAAATGGGCAGTCTACCCCTTTCCTCAATTTGACATTGAACGTTGCCACCTGGCACTGAAAACAGCATGACTTCAGACCCTTGACCCCCCCTGGACACCAACATTAATTTCCTGCAGCCCATGTCCCCACACACCCCCAATTTCCTCAGCTCCTTCCCATGAGCAATTTTGCATTTCTTCAACCTTGATTCCTAAATATGTAGCAAAAGTATAAAATTATCACAGATGGCATTTACTGGTACTCTACTCTTTATATTCTGATGAGAGTTAATTGCCAGAATTGGAGATTACTTCTAGAATTGTGAAATCATCTTTTAGTTTATAAAACTTGTGTGATAAACTAGAGAAGGGGAGGAAAAGGGAGGAGGGGAAGAAAAAAGGAAAATAACTAACACTTACTATGGTATCCTATGTGCCAGTCATTGTGCTAATAATCACTTTTCATCACTATCTAGTTTAATTCAACAACCTAGGAAATAAGTGCTACTACTATTTCCATTTTACAAAAATGGCAACTGGGTTACAAAAAGGTAATGCAAATTGCCTAAGGTCACACAACTAGTGAGTAGTGGAGCCAGGATTTAAACTCAGGTAATCTGACCCCAGAATCCATGACGAAACAGCAACTTGAACTCTTTAAAATAGAGATGTTCCTGAATTGGCACCTTTATTCTTTAGACATTCTACTGCATGCACACCATGTGCTGTGGAGCATGAGTTAGATAAGGACCCTGACCGATAAGAGCTTTCACTGTTAAAGGAGGCTAAAATAGCATGGCTTTTGTAAATATTGAAATGGCTCACTCGAAACTGTCATTTTTAGTAGGTTAAAATAGATAAATTTCATGTGATTTAATCTAATAATAAGAACTGACATTGATTAGATATTTACCATGAGCCAGCAGCTATTCTAAGTAATTTATATGGATTATCTCATTTAATTCTTGGACCAACTCTGTGACATGAAGATACTATTTTTATCTCCATTGAAACAAATGAGAAGACTAAGGTGTGGAGAAATTAAGTAACTTGCCCAAGATCATACCTTAGTCATTTGCAGAGCCTGGGTGTGAACCCTGGCAGTCAGATGCCAAAGTAGGGATATGGATGTATATATTGTTTCAACTCTATGTTATACAAGAGTAAGCCAATATGTCCAGCCAAATCAATTTTTAATGAAGCAGCTTCATTTAGAGAGTCCTACCTTACAAGGCAAATATCAAATTAACTAAGTCAAGATCTAGTTCAGAAGCTAAATGAAACGAAAAAGGCCATTTGACTCCAGACTGGTTGAATGTCTCTGGTTCTCAAAGTTTGATCATTAAATGTATCTGATTTCTTGGGTATCTGCAGGCTTGAATTTGGAGAGTTTTCATTGCCTGTCCTATGTTGTCTGGGGTTTGAGGGAACACTTACTCCTAAAGTGAGGGAGACATTGCAAATTGGTACAGCTCTCTTGAATTAAGGTAAGAGATTTCTAACACTCCGCTAATAGCAGTGACACCTTTCTATATTGCACTTAATAGTTTAAAACAGGCTTTCATTTGTTGCATTGAGTTCACTCAATCCTCCTAATAACTGTGAAAAGTCAGGCGTTGCTGACATTGTAGATAATTAAATATGAGGAATAACTGTGATAATTTGAGATGAATGGCCTTTAGCCCAATGTAAAATGATCCAAATCTGATCTTTAATAGCTGTGCATACTTCTGTGATGCACGAAAAGACTTGTGTTTGTGATTTTATAGAAATAAATTTGCTTTTTGATAAAAATAAATAAAGGCCATTCAATAAATACTATTTAAATTATAAGGAACCATTTTCAGTGGAAAATATAAGTGGATTACCATTCCATGCCATGGTAAGTATAGAAATAATTACCCTTCATCTGTTTTCATACTTGGTATTTCAGATATTTGTTGCCATCAATTCCTTGAGAAACTGCATAGCCAAGACTTTTCTGGAATGGTATTTACATGATTGTAGAAAGCTGCACCCTTAATATAAAACCCTTCACGTTAAGCGAGGTGATTGAATCTGCCCCTTTGAGAGGGACATGGGGCCAGGACTAGGGTGAGTGAGATAAGTGAGGCACTCAGGATGCTTGTGTGAACCTAGGAATAAGTCCTCCATAAGTTTACAGTCTGCATACCTTGATCCCCTCCCCCTGGTCCAGGCCCTGACCACACTGGAGAACATGATGTGTGATGGTTCATGTTATGTGTCCCCTTGACTAGGCCACCGGGTGCCCAGACATTTGGTCAAATATTATTCTGGATACATCTGTGAGGATGTTTTTTGGATGAGATTAAAATTTGAATTGGTAGACCGAAGGCATATGGCACCCCCCCAGTATGGATGGGCCTCATCTGATCAGGTGAAGGCCTGAGTGGAACAAAAAGGCTGACCCTCCCAACAAGCAAGAGGGAACTCCTCCTGCCTGACTGCCAGCAAACTGAAACACTGGCTCTTCTTGGGTCTTGAGCCTGCCTACTTTCACACTGCCTCTCCTCAGTCTTCGGCTTGCCAACTGCAGATCTCGGGCTCACCAGCCTCCATAATCACATGGACCAGTTCCTTATCTATCTATCTATCTATCTATCTATCTATCTATCTATCTATCATCTTCTATCATCTATCCTATTGATTCTTTCTGAAGAGCTCTAACACACTGTTTTCTGTCTTAGCTGCCCAACAGGAGGAGAAGTTACTATCAAAGAGAAGCAAACAGCAGCACGGGCCAAATCTTGATCAACTTAAATGCTTGGGGCCTTGGTTTCTTCAAGTCCCAAAAGGAAATCATTAATTTACTTCTTACACTGGCAGCAAAATGCAGTGGCATAATATGTACAAAGTACTTGACACACAGTTGACACTAAAAAAGTGGGGTCTTCTCTTCCCTTGGTATTAATGAGCTGTTAGTGCTAACTGGGAGCCATGAGGCCAAAGAAAGCTAGTCAGCCAGATCCCACGCTAGGGAGCGTGCTGGCGAGGTGCCCAAATTCCACGATAAGTGATGGCATCCCAGTCTCTGAACTCAGAGCCTCACACTGGCTTCTGGCTCGGCTCCCACACCATCTATGTGGGACCTCAGAAAAGTATTTCACTTTCTTTCTCATCTGTAAAATAAGGGTTCCTTTCAGTTCTAAAATGTCTGTGATTTATTAGTCGTTATCATTTCAGCCTTGTTCTTGGTTCTGTGTTTGAATTCAAATCACAGGAAGAAAACAACTTGGACCATACCATTAATTGTAACAAAAAATAAAACAAACTTCAAGCAGAATTAACTTTTCAAAATACTTTTTGCCTGAATAATGCCAATAAAATCTACCGAAATCTATTTTATGCAACTTTTATCGGGTTTTCCTATTAGCTTGACTTCAGTTCATTCAATTTGATGAATAAACTGATTTTAGGGGTTCAGCGTTCAGGCAGGTAGACCAGACAGCTATATTACTCATATTTACCCTTTAAGACTTTTTTACTAATGATTATTACTAGTAGTATTTACCCTCTAAGACCTTCTTCAAATAGTAGTTCCTTTCTAGATACTCATAATGTTTTATTCTTTGCTTGGCTCTTTACGAAGAACTGAGGAGCCAAGCCTGAGATTTTGTCTCACTGTTACAAATTGAGGGTTTTATATTGCAAACTGTCTTTGTAGTAATTATAACTTGCAAAACCCATTACTCACTCAGTTACATAAACTGGACTTCATTAGAGTTGGCAGTACTTAATTTCCTGGGTATAACTATTTCTTTTTATGAATCCATACGGAGTTTTAAGTTCATTACTTTTTTCCATCATAAACTAGTACACCCTCTAAAAGTCTCTGGAAAATACAGAAAAAGAGAAGGAAGAGTGGGAGAGGGAAAGTCATGTATAGTTAACTCACATAAGAAAATGTTAACATTTTGGTGTTTTTCCACCTAGTGTTTTTCCATTCAAGCAACAACTTGTGCCCCTTTTTGTTCGTTGTTTGCTTAAGGACAGTGAGGCAGTTTCCCATGTTATTACATATTCTGTAAACATGATTTTTTTTTACCAGCTACACAATATTCTGTCTATTATTTAAATGTTCTCCTATTTAGATTGTCTCTAGATAATTTTTCATCATTATAAATAACACAGTGAAGAGCAACCCAATGCATAAAACTTTTTCCATGTTAGGATTACTTCCTTAGGACTGAGTTCTACAAGTGGAATTTCTGAGTCAAAGCACCTGATCATTGTGCCGCTCTTGGCACATCCATTAATGCTGAATGGCTTGCAATGGTTACTCCATACTTTCAACAGAATTATGCAAGGATATCCTTTTTGGTATTCTTCCGTGGCTTATTTCTAAACCTCTAAATGAAGCTTTCCAAATGGTACTGGTGGCTGTTGATTTGTGCCTGCATTTTTAAGTTCTGACGAGTTTATTATCTCAGCAGGAATTTCATACTGTAGGGGGCAGTGAGGGATCAGTAAGTGGCTCTCCTACTTTTCCAGAGAAAGAGATGCTAGGTCGGTCAAGGTAAAAAACTACATAGGGATGATTATTAATTGTGAACACAGAACTCTTCAGATATATATTAATTTCAAATTACAATTACAAATACAAAACTAGAGGGTGATTTCCAAAGCTTAAAATAGGTCATTCCTTTTTAACATAGCAAGGAAACACATTTTCTATTAATTTTAAGTGACTATGAATACATATATAAGTTTTTCTGCATGTTTCATGTACATATGTAGATATATATATTTATTCAGAAATGTTTTAAAATAATGGTGAGTGGAACATTTATTTCTGCACATGTACTCTTTAAATAAATTTTTTACATATTAAGTAATTTATCCTCCCAACACTCAGTGATAGAATTTTCTCGATTTTCAAAGGGACAGAATAGAGAAAGATTAGCAAGTAGATCAACTTCAAAGCCTAAAGAGCTATTGTCATCAGTGGCTAGAACATAGCACTTTCTAAGAGGAAGAATGGCATGTTTACTACATTATTACTACAAAATAAGGAGACTCTGAGCAAATAAATATGCCTTTATAGGTGTTCCATAAAAGGGAAAACAAATTAATTTGCTGATCAGAGCTCCCAGAGCTGTGTATCCAAGTGGAAGAAGGAGAAAGAGTTGATATAGAGAATTCTTTAGAGAAAAGTACTCAGGCATCTAAAGAGCTGGTTTCATCTGACCCAGCGGTCTTGATGTGAGAAAATATTCTGCATTTTAGACCTTGAAGTGTCTGTGAGCTTGTCCTGAATTTGCTCTCTATGGGATTAAGTGGTTCAGGGAAGAAAAAAAAGCCTGGTAGGTAGACACAAATTATTGTTTATAAACTGCTGGCTTCTCTGCTGCAGAGCATCTTCTGTAGCCACTTCAAAGACAGGAGCTCTCCTGGACTTCTTTGAGCAAAATCTCCTGCAGCAAACACCTGGCAAACAAAAGGGAAATAGGCAGGTCTGATGGAGGGAAAGCATTCTCACTCTAAGCAATCTCATCAATTGGTTATCAAAATGTGTCTCTGCATTTTGAAAACATCAGAAATCGATAAAGGCAAAAGTGTGCATCCAAGGATATCTGTGCAGCAAATTTCCAGGTTTGCATGTTTCTGGGAAAACTACTCATTAGGTCCTAGGTCGTAAGAGCATAGAACTAATATACTGAGACTTTAACATTAAGAGCTGACTCTTTTTTTTTTTTTAAAAGATTTTATTTATTTATTTGAGAGAGAGAATGAGATAGAGAGAGAGTGAGCATGAGGGGGGGAGGGTCAGAGGGAGAAGCAGACTCCCTGCTGAGCAGGGAGCCCGATGCGGGACTCGATCCCTGGAATCCAGGATCATGACCTGAGCCGAAGGCAGTCACTTAACCAACTGAGCCACCCAGGCGCCCTCTTTTTTTTTTTTTTTTAGATTTATTTATTTATTTGAGCGAGAGAGAGAGATGGGAGGAGTGGCAGAGGGACAGGGAGAGAGAATCTCAAGCAGACATAACACCGCCCCTCTTAGCCAGGAGCCCGACATGGGGCTTGATCTCACCACTCTGAGATCACCACCTGAGCCAAAACCAAAAGTCAGATGCTTAACCCTGCGCCATCCAGGCGCCCCAAGAGCTAACTCTTTATTGAGCCCAGTTCTCTATCCAGTTATCTATGCGGAATGAACTCTGCTATTCTCTAATGCTCAAGAGGGACTCTGTGCTAAACCCTGGAAGGATTTGTCAAGTGCTGCCTCCACTCAGAATCACAAACTCTCAGAAGGGAAGGGAATTTTAAAGGTTCCTTCAACCTCCTTAGTTTTCAGATTAGAAAACCAAGGACTAGAGGTGATGATAGAGTTTCTGAGGATCACAGAGTTAGCAACAGAGCTGGCAAAAAAAGCACGAATCTTCTGATGTTATGGAACCTGACTGGATTGCCCAAGGGAAGAACCAAGCGGCACCCGGAGATCTTGGAGGATAGGAGGTTTATTTAACGCAGGGAGGCTCAGAGGAGCGTGGTCTCCAAAGGTCTGAGCCCTGAGCACAAACAAAGGGGGCAATTTATACACTTCTACATCCGCATACTTGGCACTTTTGGTGTGTGCGCGAAGCGGGGCAGGGAGAAGAACCTGGATTGGTGCACACGGGAAGCAGAGCAGGGAGACGAACTCGGAAGAGCCCCAGGGCAAGGACTGGGACTCTCTCGCAGGCTCAGTCGACCATCTTAGGACACAGATCTTCCTTATCGCTGACAGCCAGAGCAGAGCTTTCCACTTTGTTTCAGTCTGAAACTTAAGTCCGTAAGAAGGTAACATCACCACATCACAATTCAACAGTCCCATAAAATGTGTAAGGAAAGAATTGCCTGTAACTTTTCTTCCAGAATAAAGAATAAGAAAGTCTGTTGATCTGTTTTTAGGTTACACAGTCCAGTAAACACACATGCACACACACGCACACACACACTAATGTGAAATTTTGAGGCAAAGCTGGATGGGTTAGTCATTGCTCTGAAGAGCAGGATGAGGCAATAGCTGGATAGGGCACTGCACAGTTCTGGCCATGATACATTACCCAGCACCAGTGCCCAGGACGTGGTGGGGATTTAACAATGGTAGTGCCCCAAATCTCAGGCTAATATCAGGGTTGGGTTCTTTTTCTCTTTAATTTTAACATTAGTGTAATGGAGACAGTGGTAGGGAATTACCATGGAAAGCATGCCGAGCCAGTCCTGATGGATGGGCCTTAGAAATATAATTTAAACTCCTTGGCCCTCAGTTTCCTCAAATGATCTCCTAGACTTTTTCCAGCTTTAAAGTGTCAGTTCCCCATTAGAGGGACTTTGTGAAAAGACTGACCTGTTCACAAACCTCTCTGAGGTCCCTTATTGTGGAAATTCCAACAGTATCAAAAGAAATACATACACAAATTTTTCAATGAGATTTGGAAAGTGTTTATTGCCAGATAATATATATCTTTAAAAATAGCATTGTTTTTACATGACTCTGAAATTTGACCTGACCCTGTGCTAACCTGTTTCTAAAAGCCTGGGCTCATAGGTTGGCTTTTGTCTTCCATCCACTGCCTATGGAGGAAGAACGACATGATGTTAGCACAAAGTGTGCTGACCCTTTTATCTGTTGTCCTTCTCTTAATTCACTGGCTCTTTGGAGATGAGTTCTTTCCCCTAGAATCCACCAGTCCTATCATTACAACCCCTTTCCTTCTTCTTTCTTCTTCCATTTAATAAACATGATTTTTCTCCATGGTACTAGAACTTCTATTACTTCAATTTCCTCTAATATCACCCAAAGAAATATGGCACAACTGAAGAAAATTGGGGAAAAACACTAAAGAGGGAAATACATAAGAAAAATTGCCAAGAGGATTCTTTTAAAAAGGCTGATGGAAAGAGTACTATGGAAATATTTACTCTCTGGGAGGAAGATAATTTAAAAATAAGTGTTAAGGAAGGATTTGAGTTTTTGGAACAAAGAAACTTTGGAAGGATCAGGAAGAGTAGTACAGAGTAGCAGGAAAAAATGATAAAGCTCAGGAGTGGAAAAAGTAGAAAAAGAAGTAGACAATATCCCAGCCCAGAGCAGGAAGTGTGAGGAGGGAATGCTGCCTGGGAAGCTGCTTGTGAATACAAGAGTCTTTTAAGGTCAACAGTAGATTAGCTGAGCAGGAAGGGATCTCAGCCCCTCACAGGAAGCATACAGATCAATCTCTAACTACCTTCTGTAAGAACTCTACCATCATCTTTGGCTATCCAGAGTTTGATCATTTTGATGACCCACATTTTGTCTCCATCCAGAATCTTCCTTGCTACAGTGAAATCTGGTTTCTTTTTGATATACTTTTTAGGACTTAAGAACAAGAACCAAAAATTTATTTACATCAGAGTAGGACTGGTTGTCCAGAATGATATGTAAATAACAACAAAACAACAAAAAAAAACAGGAAGAACTATAGACAACAATGAACTTGGAAAAGTAATCAATCAATTTTCAACAACACTCCTTCATAAGATTTTTAAAATGATGTCAATAAACTTTTTTAAAATTTCATTTAAATTCAATTAATTAAAATATAGTGTATTACTAGTTTCAGAGGTAGAGGTCAGTGATTCATCAGTCTTATACCTGTGATCATTACATCACGTGCCCTCCTTATTATCCATCACCCAGTGACCCCATCCCCCCATCCACCTTGCCTCCAGCAACCCTCAGTTTGTTTCCTATGATTAAGAGTTTCTTATGGTTCAATAAACTTTTGATACGTTTTTCTAAATCTTTCTGATTCATTCATATCATGTAAAATAGATAGTAGTCCTTTTTTTAAATTTCCAATTCTTTTTTTTAAATTGAAGTATAATTAACATACAATGTTATTTTCATTTCAAGTGTACAACATAGTGGTTTGACAATTCTCTACATTACTCAGTGCTCACCATGATAAGTGGAGTCACCATCTGTCACCACACAACGTTATTACAATCTTATTGGCCATATTCCCTCTACTGTGCTTTTCGTCTTCATGACTTACTTATTTTACAACTGGAGGTTTGTGCCTCTTAACCCCCTTCACCTGTTTCACCTATGGAACCACCCCCCTCCTGTCTGGCAGCCACCAGTTTGTTCTTTAAACAGATACTAGCATTATGGCTAATGCCTGACACGAAGGAAGAATTTTACACACAGGAAGTTTCGTAATCAAGTTGACATTTCCCATATGGCAGAAAATTGCTAACTTATCTTCAGTTTGTGGTAAACTATGACTTTCCAGATCTGGTTTCCCTAGTTTCAGTTGCTCCATTATGCCTCAGGGGTTGGCCTTTTGTCCCTACAAATTTAATTCTAGTTTTAGTGTTGTCATATTTTAATTGATTAAGAATAGAGTCTTCTGTCTTCCAGAGTATTAAGGCCCACTTAGTTTAAGAAAGTCTACAACTTTTGTGAGCACCTTCACATTTTGTTTATAAAAGTCATGAAGAGGAATATCTGATAGATTAGTTTCCAAGACAAATCTGAATGAAACACCACCCAGTACATACACCCAATATGTACCAGGCTGATGTAGGTTATGTTTTGGGTGTTACATAAACTCTTAAACCGATTGTTTAGCTATCCCACAGAAGAGTAAAGGTTGGATTTCCCAATTGTGGGAAAAAATAGATGTAGACTCTCTATTGCTTCTTGTCCTCTCTTTTGAGGAAGAACATTAATTTAGTCAGGCATTGTTTATTTCTTGTGACTCTATGCTGGTATCTAGGTTATTCTTCTAGGTGTGAGAGCTATGAAAACAGATACTGATGCTGAAAGGTCTACAATTTCCAGAGCCATCCTTTTTTCTTTTTTGCAAAAAAACAAAAAACAAAACAAAGCAAAATGAATTCAGGAGACTCATTTCTCAATGCTTTTTAGTTTCCACACACTCACACAAATCATGATTTCGATTATATTGGTCTTGCTGATTTGTGTACATCTGGTTTTCCCATTGATCTATTTCTTTTCCTCTTTATGTAGCTTGTTGTTTTCTGTCACAACTGGGCAGAAACTGGACCGAAACCAGCTCACTCATACTTTCTTAAAAAACAGTCAATCCAGGGACGCCTAAATGGCTCAGTCAGTTAAGTGTCTGCCTTCGGCTCAGGTCATGTCGCGGGGTCCTGGGATCTAGTCAGGCATCTGGTTCCCTGGTCAGCAGGGAGCCTGCTTCTCCCTCTGCCTGCCGCTCCCCCTGCTTGTACTCTCTCTCTCTTTCTCATTCTCTGACAAATAAGTAAATAAAATCTTCAAAAACAACCAGTCAATCCAAAGATGTTAAAAGCTTGATCCTTCTCCCCTTTGGTGTACTGGTCTTCTTTGATCATTCTTGCGCATGCGCGTGCATGTGTGTGTCTAAGACTTTGAAAATACTTTTATAAAATAAATTTGAGCAGTTGAAAATAGATTGGTAAATAGTTACAGTCTCTGCATTTAGGAATTACATATAGTCAAATAGAGGGAGATATGGAGCCAAACATGACATTTTAAATGTAGATGATACAATGAATGCATTGTGAGTCAGTAATTCAAATTTTAATTTGAAAGCTAGTAACATATTTACAGGTGAAGAAGTTTATATAGTGACAGTAGAGTCACAAAGATTACTTTAATGGTGCTATTTTGGACTGAGGAATCTAAAGGTGTATGAATTGGCTGGAAATTAGCTTTGGCAACACGCAGGGTAACATTAGTTTCAGGTATACAACATAGTGATTCAACAAGTATGTATGTTATGTTGTGCTCACCAGAAGTGTAGCTACATCTGTCACCATAGAACACCATTATAATACCATCAATTATATTCCTTATGCTGTACCTTTTATTCCTGTGACTTATCCATTCCATAACTGGAAGCCCATATCTCCCACTTTCCTTGACCCATTTTGCCCACCCCCACCCTGCTCTCCTCTGGCAATTTTCAAATATGTTCCAAAAGAAAAACGAGTTCATGGTAACAGGTAACAAAACTGAATAAGGTAATAGTGAGAGGGCTAATAATAGTTGGGAAAGAGAGGGCTAAGATGCAAAAATAACTCTTTTGATGTGTCTTCCCCCACCTTTAATTATTGGTTTGGGCTTTATATACTCATCTCTCTTTAAAGATCTGATGTTTAGTCTAAAAGGATGGGACTCATCTTTCCTTGGATATCTTTCACTCTGTCAATAAATGTTCCTTCAACTCAGACTTCTTGTTTGTCCCATTCAATCTATCAGAGAACTCTACTGGTTTGTTTTTAACTACTGTGACCATGGGTGAGGTACTTTTCTTCCCAAATCTTTTCTTGCGTGTTTACTGCCCTTCCTCCCAAGGTGAAGCCAATTAAACTACACTAAACACTTACATTTTAAATTTAGTAGTAGTGTAATATAGCTTAACGAGAGAGGGAAGTAAATTTCAATCTTAGATAATGTAGATAACAGCATAATGGCTTCCTAGCCATGTCCCAGTTATTTGAGAACATTACGTGAGAACATGCCTTTGCTAAGTGAATATATTTTCTACTTATGTTTTTAACCATCATTTGCTGGAGGTCTTTCCCCCCCTGAAATATTTTTTAAAGCACACAAGCTGCACAATTAAGTAAAAAGTTACTGGCTTTGATTAAATTGCTTTGCACAAATGAGTATCTATTGGATTTGGAAGAAATATTTATTTATCCTTTTAAGCTTTCCAAAAATCCTGCCTGTTATGTACCCACAACCGAGCTCAGGGCGCTGAAGAGTTCAAGGCTGACAGTAGCTGTGAAAAGTTTCATAGCCTTTTAAGAAAGTTCAACGACTATGTTTGGGGAAGAAATATATGTATTATGCAAGACGGCTAGCTAATGCAGAGATTGTAACATATGGAATTCATAAAGGTCCAATTACAGGACCGTCACTGTTTGCCATGGTTTTAACTTATGTAAGTTATTGATTATACTTTCATGAGATCATAATCAAAAGGTTATTCTTTGGTAATGGTGTGTTAGAAGAGCCTTATCCTGAACTTCAAAGCCATCCTCAGAGCCCCAAGAACAAAGGCTGAGAAGTTTGAACCCAGGCCAGAATCAGTCTGTATGAGTTAACGATGTTCCAGACCATCCAGGAGCCGAATCAACCCTTACACGTGCATGAACTTTCTCTCATCACATCAGATCAACAGTCATCACTAAAAGATGACAGTTGAGTCAGCTTTAATGTGCCTTTTCTTTTTTTTCTTTAATGAATCAGCCTGACTAACTATGGTGTCTGCTCGCATCTGCCTCGTACCCGTTTATTTTAACTGTAAAGTACTGTCATTCACTGTGCTCTTGGGAGAGAGTCATGGTCATTAACTAGGTTTACATCCAGGAAGGGGAATTGAAAGTACTAAAGAATTTACAGGAAATAATTCTTAGATACGAGAAAGCCAATGTATAACTTAATAATTAAAAAGAAATAAAGGAGGGTTCCTATTTGTGCTAATATTCTGGCATGTTTGAAGTAGGCAAAATAGAAAAACCGTGAGGTTACAAATGGAAATACGCTGCCCGGTCTTTGGATCCTAAGATCCTTATGTAAGGACCCAAGGGCTTATTACACCAAATAAACAAGATGCCACCGTGTGTAATGACATCCAGCAGTCTTTACTGTTTCTCACAGCAGCCCCTGCAAAACCTGTGGTGTAGGCTACTTTCTCCCTGGGCCTTTGGATGACTCCTCAGGCAGATCCTGGACTTTCTCTAGTTAGCCAAAGATAATAAAATGTCCTCCGATTACTTTCGTGCTAAGGTTATTCTCATTTCAGTAATTAAAATATCCGCTCCTGCTTAGTACTTAAAATTCCAATCTTCCTTCACAGTTAAAACTACCCCCCCTTACCTTAGCTGCCGCCTGGAAGGCATGCTGGCTGACTCTTCTCCAGTACCTCTAGGGCAGGAAGGCTGGGCTGCAGGTGGGGGGGCATGGAAACCAGAGACAAGAGGTAAGAGACAGGGCATTGGTGTCACCTACAGTGTTTCCTCTGGCGCCAGATGATGTGTAGAGCTGATCTTGTTATTAAGAGCACTTTCCTGGGTTCCTCCACTGGGCGCATCTGACCCCTGTGCCTGTGACAGGGTGCTGCTTCCCGTCCCGCTGAATGCTGGTCACCATAGTGCCTGGCCTGCTCTGGTCCTGCCACCACTGGCTTCCTTTGTTCTTTACTGAATGTGCCAGGTCCCTTCACACCTCAGGGACTTGGCGCCGCTATTCTTTCTGCTGGCGTGCTCTTCCTTTCGATATTTGTTCAATTATTTACAAGTTTTCTAACACTCATACTTACCTACGTGTATCGAAATAAACTTTTCTGATAAAGACAACAATGGAGAGTATGTTTTTTGGGAAAAAAGTACTGGTTTAAGTCAATAGTCTTTATTATCTGTATTGTCTAGTACAGTGTTAGGCAAGGTGAGTGTTGCAGAAGTCTTAGTCTCTGGCTTCGAGAGACTCTGATAATAATACTACTTGTCTGAACTTATGAAAGGAATAAGATTAAATAATAAGATAACATAATAATAAAATAAAAATAATTTTAAAATAAATTAAGGTCAATGTTTTAATCTCCTACAACCAATTTCTTGTATTAAAATCTGAATAGAGGGCGCCTGGGTGGCTCAGTTGGTTAAGTGACTGCCTTCGACTCAGGTCATGATCCCGCGGTCCCGGGATCGAGTCCTGCATCGGGATCCCTCCTCGGTGTGGAGCCTGCTTCTCCCTCTAACCCTCTCCCCTCTCATGTACTCTCCCTCTCTCTCTCATTCTCACTCTCTCAAAATAAATAAATAAATCTTTAAAAAAAATCTGAATAGAAAGGAATCATGTGATCAGTGAAATTGTGGTTAAATTATACAGGGCTAAAAAAAGGGTGGGAGGCACCTGGATGGCTCAGTCAGTTAAGCGTCCGACTGTTGGTTTCCGCTCAGGTCATGATATCAGGATCCTAAGATTGAGCCCCACTTCAGGCTCTGCACTGAGCATGGAGCCTACTTGAGATTCTCTCTCTCAGGGAGCCTGGGTGGCTCAGTCATTAAAAGTCCGCTTTTGGCTCAGGTCATGATCCCAGGGTCCTGGGATAGAACCCCGCGCCAGGCTCCCTGCTCAGCGGGGAGTCTGCTTCTCCCTCTCCCTCTGCTGCTGCTCCCCCTGCTTTTGCTCTCTCTCTATCTCTCTGTCAGATAAATAAATAAAATCTTTTTTAAAAAAAGAAAGTCTCTCTCTCTCCCTCTTTCTCTGCTCTTCTCCCAGCCCCCACCCCCCCACACGCACGCACCCACTCTCTAAACAACAATAACAAAAATTATACTGTGCTTATATTTCCAAAAACATGTTTGATTTTCCTTCTTGCCTTTTATGCTATGAATCAATTTCAGCCAACTGCTCTGATCGTGGCAAAGGTTTTTTGTTTTTTGGTTTTTGTTTTTATGTTATGTTAATCACCATACATTACATCATTAGTTTTTGATGTAGTGTTCCATGACTCATTGTTTGCGTACAACACCCAGTGGTCCATGCAGTATGTGTCCTCTTTAATACCCATCACCAGGCTAACCTATCCCTCCACCCCATTCCCCTCTAGAACCCTCAATTTGTCTCTCATGGTTCATCTCCCTTTCCGATTCCCCCCCCCCTTCATTCTTCCCTTCCTGTTATCTTCTTCTTCTTCTTCTTTTTAACATATAATGTATTATTTGTTTCAGAGGTACAGGTCTGTGATTCAACAGTCTTACACAATTCACAGTGCTCACCATAGCACATGTCCTCCCCAATGTCTGTCACCCAGCCACCTAAAGTCAATTAACTCTAATTAATTCATAACAAAAACTTTTCCAAACTGAAACATAAACAGAAGGATGTCATTAGGTTAGCTGACCTTTCTTTCTTCATTCCTTCTTTGATCCATCCAATAAATAGTTATTGAGCACTTTCAATGTGCAGGCACTACTCTAGGTACTGGAACCCAGCAGTAACACAGAGTGATGGCCCTTGTGGAGCTTACATCCCCTGTGGTGCAGAGAAGGAGACACAGAAATTCTTAAATGTTTAAATGAACATATATCAAGTGATGATAAGTGCTAGTGAGAAAATAAAACAGCAAATAAAAATATGCATGGTGGGGGGTGCTGTCTCAGAGGGGACGGCCAGGTGAGGCTGTTTGGATGAGATGCCATTGAACTAGAGAGGAATAAAATTAATAAGGGGTCAAGCTATGTGGCTATCTGGGGGAAGAGCACACCAGCAGAAGGCATAGTTCATGCCAGGTCCCTCCGATGGGAGTGTACCTGGCGCATTAAGGAAGCAGCAAGGAGGGGCACCTGGGTGGCTCAGTCGTTAAGCGTCTGCCTCTGCTCAGGTCATGATCCCAGGGTCCTGGGATTGAGCCCCACGTCGGGCTCCCTGCTTGGTGGGAAGCCTGCTTCTCCCTCCCCACTCCCCCTGCTTGTGTTCTCTCTCTTGCTGTGTCTCTGTCAAATAAATAAATTTTAAAAAAGGAAGCAGCAAGGAAGCTGGTATGGCAGGACCAGAGAGAGTGGGGACCTACAGTTAATGAGCATCCAGCCCGAGGGGAAGCATTACCCTATCACTTACGATGTGTTATTCTGCATGAATTAAAGCTCATTCATTCAACACAGATACCAATATGAGGCTTTTTTTTCTTTTTTAAAAAGAATTTTATTACAGAAAATTTCAAACATAAACAAATATTGACAGAACAGAAAAATAAACACCCATTTATCCATCACCTAGATTCAAGAATCATTAATTCATGGCCAACCATGTCTTATCTACACTCCCTACCCGTGACCCCCTCCCATAGTATTTTGGAATGATCTTAGGTATCATGTCACTTTATCTACAGATATTTTAGTATGTATCTATAAAAGATTAAAAAAACTTAAAAAAAACCCCTCAAAACCATTAAAAATAGTTCCCTAACATAATCAAATGTCTAGTTAGTGTTTAAATTTCCAACTTCGCTCATTAATGTCATTCATTTTTAAAGGTTTGTTTATTTGAGTGAGAATCCAGGTTAGGTGCACACACAACCAGGTGGCTGGTTGATAAGTCTTAGTTCTCTTTTAATCTGTAGGTTTCCCCTGTCTCTCTCTCTCTCTCTCTTTTTTTCTTCCTTCGGATTTTTATTGAAGAGACTGGGTGTTTGGTCTATAGTTTCCCACAGCCTGGATTTCACCGATTATATGTTTGTGGCATATTTTACTTGTCCTTCTATCCTCTAAATTCCCTGTAAAATAATAGTTAATAAGACATTTCTAATTTGTTTTAAAGCTAAAGAAATATCCTCCCTCTCCCATTCCCCTGGCTTGTGTTCTCTCTCTTGCTGTCTCTCTCTCTCTCTCTCTCTCTCGGTCAAAATAAATAAATAAAATCTTTAAAAAGGGGGGAGGGCACTTGGGTGGCTCCGTCGTGTTAAGCTTTCAGCTCAGGCCATGATCCCAGGGTCCCGGGATCGAGCCCCGCATCGGGCTCCAGCCCCGCATCGGGCTCCCCACTCGGCGGGGAGCCTGCTTCTCCCTCTCCCTGCAGCTCTCCCTGCTTGTGTTCCCTATCTCGTTGTCTCTCTCTCTCTCTCTCTGTCAAAATAAATAAATAAAATCTTTAAAGCTAAAGAAATAAGATAATTCCAGTAAGAGATGATTTACCTATTTTTTTTTTTAGGGTACGACTAGTTTGCCTCAAAGCTTGTATTTATTTTTTTTTAAACAGGTTTTGTGCCACAAAAACTGTTAGTCACTGGGGATTCAAATAAGAATAGGCAAAGGCCCTTCCATAGAAGAGAGTTTAATGGGGAAGACAAATAAATAGACTGTTCTTGGAAGCACAATAGTAAAGATAAGGGGGAAAGTATAGGAAAGAAGGCATTTTTTGAGTCATAGACTCCTTTAAGAATGTGATGAAAGCTAGGGTCTGCTCTCCGCAGAAAAATAGTCACATACATATGAACACAAAAGCTATGGATTCTCTAAGGGTGCATGGGCCCACATTCAGAACTCTTTTTAAGGTGCCATTATAGAAAGAGAAGCATGTGAAGGTCATTAGGGAAAGACGGATGAGAGAAGAAGAACGCACAAAGACTGTTGCTACAGACAGGGCAAAAAAAAAAAAAAAAACAGTTGATTATAATAAAAAATTTTGGAGAATATGGATAGATGGAAAGTGCTCATTGGATTTAACAATTTGGACGCCATCTGCAATCTTTTATGAAGACATTTTAATAGTGATAAGGACAGGGGCGCCTGGTTGGCTCAGTTGTTAAGTGTCTGCCTTCGGCTCAGGTCATGATCTCAGGGTCCTGGGTTCCAGTCCCCTGTCAGGTTCCCTGCTCAGCGGGGAGTCTACTTCTCCCTCTCCCTCTGCCCTTCCCCCCATCATGCTCTCTCTCTCTCTCTCTCTCTCTCTCAGATAAATAAATAAAATCTTAAAAAAAAATAATGATGAGGGCAAAAGCCTTACCATAGTGAGAAGATTGATGAGCAAGATCATTGAAGCCATGAGTATAGATCTCTCTGGAAGCATTGTAATGACAGGAAGGAAGAAAGATAGCCTGGTAGAGACAGGGTTGGGTTTTTAACCTTGTAATCATATTAATATACATGAAGGAAGATGACATTACTGTTAGAGCCAATCTCAGAGGATATAGGAAGGAAGCAGACTGAATGTAAATGTCGGCTGTTTGTAAGTAGATGGAGGGAAGGTTGAGAGAATTCGTATCTAGCAATCTCTGTTTTCTTTGTGAATTGGATATTGTCATCAATTGAGTGATGATAGCAGGGATGGGGCAGAGGACTTTGGGGAAACTATGGAATTGTTGTGTGTAGGAGTAGGGAGAGAATAGGAATGTTTAAAAGAATTGCTCAGGCGGGGCGCCTGGGTGGCTCAGTCAGTTAAGCATCCGACTCTTGATTTCAGCTCAGGTCATGATCTCAGGGTTGTGAGACTGTGCTTGAGATTGTCTCCCTCTGTCCCTCCCCCCACCCTTCTCCCTCCCTAAAATAATAATAATAATAATAATAATAAAACAAAGAAACAAAAGAATTCCTCAGGGGTATTAGAGGGCAATTCAAGTTGGCCACATAGATTAGCCAGTCCTCAGATTATGGATTTTCATCATCAGTGTTCTCCAGGAAATTGCTTCAGTTCTGCCTCAGTTTCTTGTTTCCTTAAAAAGGTTGAATAACGCATGTATGAATAACAGTTTTAAAATAGCAAATATCTAGAGGAATTTAGATTAAAAGGGCTGATGACGCTGTATGTTCTAGGCAATCACTTTTTCTGAAGTATAAAAATAAATTTATAGTGATGACTGCTACTTGAATCTTCTTCTGGTAACACTAGTTCCCTAAATTTTTAGACTTTGAAAGGCTGTAACTGTGAAATTACAGACTTTTCTTTTCTGTTTAGTTCTTAGATAGGAATAGAACAACTGGTCATTGGATGATATCTTATAACATAGTATTTTGATATATGAAATTGTGATTATAGGAACAGAGAAGTCAAATTAAGGCATATTTCGTATTTACCAAATAGTTCAAAACACAAAGTCAAGAAGGAAAGTCTTTTTTTTTCTGTTTTTTTATCAAGAAGTAAGTTAATACTGTCCATGTGGATTCAATAAAAATATATTAAAGAATTTTAAAAAACTACCTGAAGCTAAGACTTAAGAAAAACATGACCTAATGTTAAATATTTTGAAAGTCATCACTGAGAATCTACTGATATTTCTAAGTCAGTTAAAAATTTCCAAACACTTTTTATCAATGGAATGAAATAAATCTGTATCTCAGGAGATAACTATACATTATAAAGAGCTCTGAAAGAAATGGGACATTAGTCTTGCCTCTTTGGAGCTACTTATATGTGTTACACAGATTTATTTGGACATTTTATAAAAGTCATTCTATCCTAAAAAATGTGATGTGCTGAAATATACCGCCATGTGAATTGCACAAAGGGGAGACCAAGGGAATGAGATACTGATGAGGAATAAGTGCACTACATGAGGTGTAAGGGTAATTGCTCAGTTGTGAAATTATTATCCAAGACAGAGCTCTTAGCGCATTCTCTTCCCCACCCCGTATACCTGAATACCCAGTGACTGCTTCTGAAGCTTTAAGAAAAGAAATATTCAAATATAAATCTTGAGATGAGAAGAAAAAACAGAAAAAGTATTCCTTTTCCATTTTCAAGAGCTGAAATCTCCTCTCACCTCCTCTAGAGCACCTGCATTCATACCGCAGCCTTCTTAGCCATCCCACATTCGCCAGTAATTGGCGTCCTACTCTAGGAGAAGCGCACAGCTGTGCTCCCGAGGTCTCTTTTCCCACACCTCCTGTTTGGACTGCTCCGGGTGCACAGAGTGCCAGCTGCACCCCTTAGAGCAAAGTTTTCTTTCCTCAACCCCTTTCCTTACACCACCCCCATATTGTCCAATACTGTCCTTCTTGGTGCCCGGTTTTGGGGTTGCCATTGACCCGTACTTTGCAAATGCTTCAATTAGGGCGGGCTTACTGTGAGGAGGAGGTCCTTATCCCCAGAAGCCTCCAGGAATAAAGAGGAATGAAGCTTTCAGAAGCCTCACTGCTGCCTACGTTGCCCTTCCCGTGGAAAATTTTGGCAATCTGGTGAAAGCAGTATGCTGAAGGGGTGCTGTATTTCTAAGAGCCTGATTTGTCTGCATACTGATACCCTTTTTCTCCGACTTTAGAAGAACTAAAAAACAAAACAAAACAAAACTCTTTTCCATTCCCCAATGTTTGGCTTTTCTACTTGTTACCCGCCCTCAAAAAAATAAAAAACCCTAGCTTTTGGTTTTATCTAACACAAAACAGCAATATAGTGCTCTATTACATTGCTTTTCTATCTTTAGGAATCTTAAAAGAGAGTGACTAGCCAGCGATTTGTCAGATAGCCAGGTCTGTTTCTGGTTTGCATGAGCAATGGTGATTCCAAACCGTAGGAGGAAAATGATGGAAAATGTCTTGGATATTTCAGATTCATGTGAAGCCAAACTGTGTGATCTCCTGCCAGTTTTAGTTTACAAAACTTTCATGGTCCCGGATGTGTTTACTTGGACTTTAAGTTTTAATATTACCATTATATTCCAATAGCTTTACTCCCTCAACCCAGCCAGCTAACTGTGATCAATGGCAGTGTGGATAAACCAATTACTAGAACAGAAGGACGCGGCTGATGGAGATTCTCTCCTTAAGTAGTGTATATTTCATTATCAATTAAGCCAAGACCAGTGAGACAATTAAATAACTACTCTGCATGAGAAGGAGGTTTTCTTTTTGTTTTGGAAACAAGTTCTTCTTAGAGCCAGTTTCAAAGGGAAGGCATGAAAAAAGTCTTTGTTGATATATCACACTTTCCCAGTGACACTGTAATTGCATATTGTAATTTGCAGAAGGCAAAATTTATATAAATTTATATACAATTTTACAAAATTTATAAACTTAAAATTATATAAATTATATATAATTAAAATTATGTATATGTAACTTATAGAAGAGATCAAGTCTTTTCTGGAAATATGAACCAGAAGAGCATTGGACAATGTCATGTTTCAGAACTGGACCTTATCCACATTATCTGCTTATATTTATGCTGGGAGCCTCGTTGCCAAGGTTTTGTCCCTAAATAAGCATAAAACAGTTACACACTACACAGAGGTTGGCTGGATATCAAATGTCAATATTCGTTTCATTGCTCTTTTTTCAAAAATGTTCTCTATTCTTTATATATGCTGTGGTGACTGGCCACACAGCAAAGTAAAAGAGACTCTTTGGACCCATAAAGGTAACTTAGCACTTGCCGAAACAGAAAAGCTGATGTCCAGTCAGTAAAATCAGAGGCTGATGCCATTTCACCATAACAATGTGAATGGAATGTTCTGGAATGCACTGGGCTTACGCATCTGGATGCTTCTCAGTAGGTCATTCATTCATTCAGCAAATATTTATTAAATACCTGGTTGTACCCAATGCTGAGTGAATCTCCAGTAGAGTGGCGGGGGGGGGGGGGGGGGGGGGGGGAACATAACCCCATCCTTAACCACAAAGGATCCAAACTGTACATGACAATACATGATATACACATGTGAAAAGTTTAATAATAATACAGGACAGTATATGTTTAAGGGCCACACTGGTTTGAGTCCTACTGCAGGCCAGTGTAGGTGAAAACACTGGAATATAGGTATGGGTATGGTGTGTTCAGAGCAGGCCAGCAGAGCTCCAGAAGAGGATCCCTGTTGGGGAGTAGTCTGAAATAAAGGAAATTTGGAGCCAGACTGTGGAGGACACTTACCAGGCTGAGGGCCTTATCCTAGAGATAAGGGGTAACAGGACAGCATTGCGATATGGCAAAACTACTGTTTCCATTAGATATATTGGCTCATCTCATGGCAGAGATTTTAAGGAGGAAGGCTAGAAAGATATTTCAGAAAATGTTATAATAAGGCCAACATGAGGAAATAAGGGCTGGGTTAGGGTAGAAGCAGTGGGCATGAAAGGCAGGGACAGAATCAAAAGATTATACAAGGAGAAAGGAGAAAACTGTGGTGTCTGTCTGGCTGTCAGGAGGTGAGGTAGAGGCAGGAAACAACAATGACTCAGAGGTTCGGTACTTTTGTTACTGGAAAAATGATAATACTGTTGACAGATAACAAAGACATCAAGTGAGGCAGCTGATTTGGGAAGGTAATGAATGAAGCTCCGTGCACACAAGCTTGGCCATGAGGCAGTGGGAATGGTTCTCGTTGAGTGAGCATCATTGCCCCAGAAGGAAACAGTTCCATCTGTGCAAGTGCCTGAGTTTTATGATAGAAAATAAAGAGAGAAGAGCTGAGGCCTGAGTCTTAGCGATTTTTAACGATCAGGCTGAGGGGAGGAGGGTTAACAAGGAAATGCAGGAAAATCACAACATGGGGGAACAATCAGCAGAGTGTCCCAGCATCCAAGGATAATGAGTTGTGAGTTTGAAGGATGAAATTTTGCAGGGAGGTGACAAAAAGAATGCCCAAGAAGAATGTGAGATCTGGCAATTTTTGGTCTAGACATTCAGGCGTCAGATTATTTTAAGCATCGGCTGTGCTGATTCGTTTTGTTTGGGACTTTAACTTCCAACTCTTTTCCTTTCCTGCTTACTTCAGTAGATTTCTTCTTGCCCTTCGCATACAGTGTAGGAGCTATTTCAGATCACACTAGTAATGCTTGTACTGAATGCCCAGCTAATCTGAACACAACACAACACAACATAATGTATGCTATGATACCAGGTTCTCGTGAGAATTAGATGAACAGCGACCAGAGTTTAGTAAACACTCAATAAAAATTATTTGTAAATTTTCAAGCTTTATGGCATCTGTATGCTTTGTATCTGTGAATCACCTGAAACTTTCTTCAGGACACTGATACCTTTATTGTTCCAGTGCTCCTCATGAACACTTAGGTCAGCATCATGATACATGAAGTTAAAAGAGATTTGAGAGCCATGGTTTTATGAAGAACCTTTGATTCTTAACTCAGAGGCTCCTGTAATTATCGTGCTAATAGATTAATTATGCACCACAAACCCAGAACTTCAAAGATGGAAAAGAAATACTGGATTCTCTCTGTTCCTCCCCATGGTTAATGCAGTTCTCTGCTTCCTTTCTCCGTGTCTACCCAAGAAAGAGTGCCAGAGTGAAGGCCTTCTGAATTGTCCCATTTTGCCATTTAAATGATGTCTTCCTCTCTTCTGGAAAGAACGACCTTAATATTCAGCCAAGTTGCTTGGAAGCAAGTTAAATGGCCTCCAGCACTCACTCCTCTCTTGATAATATTTGGGTGTCCTTTATACTTCTCCATGAAAAGAAAATTTACTGCATGGCAAGCCAGGCCAGCAAGGTTTTTCAGCAACTTAATTTAGAAGTGAATTATTCTCCTGAATAGACCCATTCTTTGTTTGAATACAGGCAATCTTTTCATGTGCTTCTCAAATAAGCACGCTACTTACCTCTACCTGAGTTTCCACTAGTGTCTTTTAATAAAACAAAATGTACTTTTCCCTAATAGAGTTTTCGTGCTCTCCAATATGCCACCTCCCTGTTACAGTTCATGCTCTGAGTTCCTTTTATCTAAGTAATAAATCTACAATCTGTGAAACTTGTTCCCAAACTTGAAAGCAAGCTCGCTGTTCTCTTTGGCATAGAATTTAGGTTTTATTTGCCCCCAAATAAGTGTTTCCAGTGGAGAGGTTTGAGACTAAGACTGTTTATGATATTATAAATAAAGTAAAAACGGAAAGTTTTGTCTAGAACTTAAACTATGACATTATAAATCTATCATTTATTTCATCTGCCATTTTTCTTTGGCTTTGAGGGAAATATTTTAGCCTTTGAACTTAATACTTAAGTTAAATGAGGAATATAGGTCATCTCTACTACATGGTAATGATAAATGTTTTATAGAAATATTTATATGGCATAGGTGGTTTTGGTAGTTCTGTTGATAACGACAAAATGAAACAATGAAAGAAGTCAGTGTCAAGATCAGAGACAAAGGGTTGGTCAATTTCTAAGTAGTTTTCAAATTGGAATTTTTAAGAAGGCAATGAAAACAGTAGATGGACAAACCCCCTTAAAATATATATACCAAGTATGAAGGAAAGCGTAAAATTATATATCTCAGAAATTACAGTATCATTAGCATCTTCAAAAAGAAAGAACAACAACAAAAAAGAACATTTCTCTGGAAACTGCCTATTGCTGATAAAATCCAAGCAAGAAACTGTTTTGACCAGTTCCTGTCCTGTGATACAGTCTTAGAATTTCAGTAGAAAAACTGATATTTACTGATTCTCAAAGAAATCAAAGGCACACCCTAAAACCTTTAGTGTGAAATTTGTTATTGATAAGATGAGAATATTGGCTGTCCAGACAAATCCATTAAACCTAGCTGCATAATGCTAAGCAGTCATGCCAACGCTAATTACAAACTCTCTGACACTGAATGTAATGGATTCCGAGCTTGCTAGCCTACTTGATGTGGCCATAGTCAAAAGCATCAACAGGAGACCCAGAGGCTCTATGGAGTTGTTTCTGGACCCTGAGTGAAATTCTTTCAGTTCCACATTCTTTGAACATCATCAAAAGTTTTTGAGAGACACATTCAGAATCTACTTTATTACTACATGCTGTTGTCTTAAAGCACACTTTCAAGGAGGGACACCCGGATGGCTCAGTCAGTTGAGCGACCGACTGCTGATTTTGGCTCACGTCATGACCTCAGGGTCTTGGGATCGAGGCCCGTGTCAGGCTCCGTGCTCAGCACAGAGTTTTCTTGAATTCTCTCTCTCCTTCTGCCCCTCCCCGCCCCTCACACTGTCTCTCTCTCTCTCTCTAAATAAAATCTTAAAAAAAAAAAAAGCACACTTTCAAGGAGACAAACAAGAGATAAATCAAATTGTTACATGAGCAGAGTCTCATGAAGTAGAAGTCCAAGAAGAATATTTCATCTATGATCAGATCAGAGAATTATACAGATAGAGCCAATGATTATCATCAGCCACACAGAACTGAAGCAAGATATATAATTAATGTTTGTTTTTAAATAAATATATTTATTTCTCTATAAAAGGCATGGAACCACTTGTAGAAAATTTGGGAAAAAATCAATTAGCATCAATCCTACACAATCATGTTTTAATATGGGTGGCTAGTCTTTCATCCTTTTTCTTATTAACACACACAAAACTTTTTAACTTATATTTAATTGTATTTTTATTAGTGCCCTTTTAAAGTGTATCACCCATATAAATGTAAATTTCACTTATAATGTGATGAAGTTTGAAGATATAATTATGGAACAGCAAATGACAACTTATGGTATTTGAAGCAATCTAGCCACTGAGATGTTTTATTTTCAGCATGCTTTATTTAGTATAGCATGCTCTGTCCACTCAGCTCTTTTCCAAGTGTTCAAAATAAGTCTTGGGACGTGGTATGCATTACACAGGTGTTTGTTATGTTATTGTTTGCTAGTTGTTATTACTGTACTTAGTAATACAAATAACCCAAAGTTATTAATTATAAGGGCATACAACACTAAATCCTTTCATAATGAAAACTAAAATAGGTTTTAGAACAAAATGTTAAGTGATAAACATGATTTGGTAAGGCACAGAGATGGTGGAGGTCATTTAAAACGCTTGGATTCATGAAACACTGAGAAGGAGCCCACTTTTAATAGTTGTTGGTTTTACTGCAGGGTCAGAAATAATGTTCTCTTTTTCAAGGGCATTCATTCCAAATTGAATTACCTTTCTTGATGACACTCCTTTCTTTGATCAGACTTCTTGTAATCCTCTGCTTTCCCTCAAATAGGGTAGGAGTCGACCGTCTTAAAACTCTTTATCTCAGGGCCCTTCTGGTGAATGAATTTAATAAAATTAATTCACGAAACTTTGTTGCCCATCTAAGGACCCCGCATGGTGGTCATCTGGAACACTGCCACAACTCAAAGAAGGGGCCGCAGTGGGAGTTTAGTCAGTTTTCCTGGGAAACCAGGAAGTGTTTCCTAACACGCTGCAAGTGTCGCCCAGTGTCCCCACAGCAGCTAAGATCACCCCTTTGCGTTATCATCCTCGTATGGAGTCCTTAGTACCTAATACGTTGATACCATAACATAAGGCAAAAAATTGTGTGCATGTCTACCAGGTAGCTCTTAATATCTTCCATACTGGGAGATAAATTTGATACTGACTATAAGAAAGACCATATTCTGTTTTAAACGTCGTTCTAGCCCATGTTTATGTAATTCATAATTTAGTTGATTAACCCATCCAAATTCTGCATATCTCTACAGGTAACTGCAGAGCCACTCAGCTCACCTCTCATTTTGGCATCTGCACTATTTATTGATTGTTCTTTATTCCCAAGCAAGAACACATTGTTTCCATCACAAATCCTTTGAATAACCCAGTTGAGAATCAGTTAAGCATCAAAGCTCTCCAGGGAGATTATACTTCAGTATTTTCAGAATTTCATGACTATCCAAGTAGCAGGAACCATTTTCTCTACTAGACTTAGTGGGGAAATGAAAATGTTTACAATGTAAAATTTTACAGCATGTTGTCAACTTGCAATGGTGTTTTTACACTTTTAGGCTTTTCTCTCCAGAATTAAATTGAGACCTTAAATGTAAACCTGCCAAAGGGAATGATACTGAAAAATAGCTATTCACAGCAAGTTCATTACATTTTGGACTTTCTTATCTTCTTTTGCCAATAGCTTACTGCTTTCGTTATCCCTTATATATTACAGCTTTCCTAATTCTGCTCAAAAGACTCACCTCAGCTTTGAAAAGAATTAAAAAATGACCCAAGAAGCGGAGATGGATTTTCTAAGGACCAGTTGCTGATTGTTCTGACACCACTTGTTTCCTTAAGAGCATTTTTTCTCAATCCTTTTAAGAGACAGCAACTAAATAATATTGTTTAAGCTAAAAAGCTACTTTATGGATATTTTGGATAGCTGTTATTAATGTTTTTAAAGCATCACTTCTCTCCACACAGAGTCTAATTCTAGTGTTCTAAAATCCAGAAGGGGGAGTTATGCCTACACAGTTTTTTAGATGTCATGTTTTCCAGATTTCCTGTAGTGAAAAATGTCACTCTCCCATCAGAGGAGTAACCAGTTAAGAAATGCCTTCTCACCCTCCATGGTTCCCATGGTACTGATTGTCAACGCCTTTTGTTGCAGGCAGAATACTTCTATGAATTCCTGTCCTTACGCTCCTTGGATAAAGGCATCATGGCAGACCCAACCGTCAACGTCCCTCTGCTGGGAACAGTGCCTCACAAGGCATCAGGTGGGTGGTCTTTGCCTCGGGGTGGCGGGGGGGTTGGGGGGGATGCTTACACTTGAAATGTAATGGTGATGGGAATAATATTCAAGATCCAGAAGTCACCCATCAGGGGAGTCATGGAATGTTTTCCTGAAGAGATCCGATAATCTTAGGGCAGCTTGATTATTATGTCCCTCCCTCCTTTGGGCAAAAAAATTAGGATGGGGGTGACAAAATGGCTGTTTCCTAATTTGCTAAAAACTCAACATAGCCCCAGTTCATAAGCGATTCCAGATTAAAAAAAGAAAGTCACCACATGAGATATATCCGGCCAATAAGTATGAATTATTGTAGTGCCCATAAGCGTGGCAAAGATGCAAAGCAAGTGAGTGGGGGAATATGGGATACATCGAGAAAAACTTCCCCCAAATGAGCATTGTATTAAATAGGAATTTGAAGGAGTGCAGAGACATGGAAAAGTGGAAGGAAAGGGTTAATATTCCAGAGCTAATCATCCTTCTCTGCTGAGAAAATATAGTATGGGGTATTTGTTTAGAGCTGTTCGGCCTGCAAAGTAGGAGCTCATGCCTTATCCAATTTGAGTTCTGGGAAGGAGTCAAGGCCAGAATTACCACTCCATTCTACAAATTAGAAAATTAAGCCTTCTGAGCCTTCGCTGACTTTCCCAAAGTCATATATGAGTAATAAGCAGTGGAGCTGAGACCAGATTTCATGACTTTCAGAGAAGTACAGAGATCGCTTATGTTAACATGGTCAAATACATGTTCATTTCTTTCTAGTCTATGAATATATATTTTTCCATAGTTGTGATAATATTATATATTTAGTTTTGCACAATGGTTTTTTTGTTTTTTTGCTTTTAACATTTTAACATAAGCATTTTCCCATGTCATTTTAGATTTTTTCAAAAGTTGTTTTTGATGCCCCTATTATCGATTTTATAAACATACCCATAATTGGTTTACTCATTCCCTTATTGTGTGTTACTTAGATTGTTTTCAGGGTTTTCATACTAGAAATGTCACAATAAACATGTTTTTAAAGTAATAGATGGTCACTGAGTAGGAGGCCCTGTTTGTCTTATTCACCACGACTGCCAACACAGGGCCCAGCACAGAACAGGACTTCACAAAATATTTATTGGATTAATGTTTGTACCAAAATCTTAAAGCTCACCTCATTATTTTGTTAAATAGATTCTTAGAAGTACAATTATTGTGTCAAAGGACATGAGCTATGAACATTTCAAAAGGCTTTTAGAACAAATTGCCAAAATGCCAAATTACTTTCCACAAAGGTTGTGTCCATTTGTACCCTGGCTAGCAGTGGGAGAGGGCCTAGCTCACCATAACCTCATCAATGTGGGTTATTAATCATGTGAACTGTTTTACTGACTTAAAAAGTGAAAAGAGGTTTCTTAGTGTTCTTTTATTTGATTTTTTTACTCCAACTGAGGTAGAAGACATTTTCCTGTATCTATTAAATGATGTAAAACGTCTATTGATCATGCTCATTTTTATACTGAAAATATAAAATAATTTATTGGCTTGCAAAGCTCACTATATATTAACTATTTACACTTTCTGGCATATTTTTCAGTTTATTATTTATTTTTTTAAGGTGGGGATATGCAGAATTTAAGTCTATGTGATCAAAACTGTCTTTCCCGTTGTCATTTTTCTTTTCTTTTTACTTCTGTGCTTGGAGGTTAATTCTTATTCCAAAGAGCAGTTATGTGATAATTTACACATGCTTCTAGTATTTTATCAAAATTTCTTTTGGCAATAGTATGAGGTAAGGCTCTCACTGAATTATTTTCCTGAGTATTCAGCTTTTCCAGTGTGAGGGGTTGAATTGATTCAAGATATGCCTTTTATTTCACATTAAGTTCTTCCATACAAAGAATTTTAGAATTTACTATTTGTTCTAATAGTGCAATATTTTTAGTTTTATATTTTTAAATAACTGATATCATAACCCTGTCCTTTGTAAAAAAAAAAAATTAGTCTTATTCTCTTAGCAGAATGTTAGAATAACTTTGATATCAAATGAAAATCTCAATAAGCACTCATATAAATCTTTGCAATAATTGGGAAATCAGATAGCCTTGAAAAGTCCATTTTCAGGTTGCAATCATCTACTTCCGGTGGATCTCTATTATCACATCCCAGCACTAGAAGTGCTACAGACTAAATAAGCAGAGTTTTTCTCTCTCTCTTTTTTTTAATGCTTCAGATATCTAAGCAAATCTTTTTCTCATTTTTTTATTTTATTTTATTATGTTATGTTAGTCACTATAGATTACATCATTAGTTTTTGATGTAGTGTTCCATGATTCATTGTTTGTGTATTACACCCAGTGCTCCATGCAGTACGTGCCCGCCTTAATACCCATCAACGGGCTAACCCATCCCTCCGCTCCCCTCCCCTCTAAAACCCTCAGTTTGTTTCTCAGAGTCCATAGTCTCTCATGGTTCATCTCCCCCTCCGATTCCTCCCCTTCACTTTTCCCTTCCTGCTGTCTTCTCCTTCTTTTTTTTTTTTATTTAACATATAAGGTATTATTTGTTTCAGAGGTACAGGTCTGTGATTCAATAGTCTTGCACAATACACAACGCTCACCATAGCACATACCCTCCCCAGTGTCTATCGCCCAGCCACCCCATCCCTCCCACCCCCCACCACTCCAGCGACCCTCAGTTTGTTTCCTGAGATTAAGAATTCCTCATATCAGTGAGATCATATGATACTTCTCTTTCTCTAAGCAGAGTTTTTTCAGTTTTCTGGCATAGGTACCCATGTAGGTGTAGATAGCAAGAGTGAATTTGGGTTTCTCTTGGGTCATCCCAGTGTTGAAGTTACAACTAGCAGCCCTTCCAGAGTATTTGCTTCCAATCCAGATGGGTTTGGGGTTCTAGGAAGTTCCTATGAAGGAATGAGGCCTTGAATTCTGGAGATAAACTCACCTGAGATTTGTAGCCCCAAGGCTATGGATATCCCATTCCAGACTCATGGGCATCCCTATTCCACACAGATGGCATTGCTACTGTAATCACATACTGCTACATCACGGAGACAAGAACATTCTTGGAGCATGGCCATTACTCATTCTCATGCCATGTCACACTGTGTTTCTTTTTAGTCAAAGATAATTTTTTTATTAAATTTTCTTGATATTTTTGGCTCTTTCTTTTTAGAAGCAGTCAGGAATAAAACAAATACATAATATATCTCTCAATTTCCATTTTATATTCTTAAATTTTTCCTTTGTCGTTTTCTGATTATTAAAGGAATACAAGCTCATTGTAGCCCATTAAATAATTAAATTAATTATACAGTTACACCTGCTCAACTTCCAATAAATCTTGCATCTTTGGGTTTCCAATTTAATGCTTGTATCCTAAATCTTCCCAGCCTTATTCATTTTAGTGTCTAGTAAAAAAAGCTTACTGAAATTCTATTTCTTCAGATATTGAAACAATCCAATTTTGAATATATGATGTGACAATATTTTAATACACCATGCTGAGATAAAACTTCAATTTCTAATAATCTAGAATCTTTATAAATAATAAAAGTTAGGGAGAAAGTAATTGATGCTTTGGACAAGGTAGGAGTAAAAAGAATAAGCCTTCTTCTGGGCTGAGGTGACTTGGGCATGTGTGTGTGTGTATGCGCATGCGCGCGCGCACACACACACACACACACACACACACACACACACACACACACACACACACACACACACACACACACACACACACACACACACACACACACACACACACACACACACACACACACTGCATGTATAACCCCACCCCCCTGCATATAGGGTTTTGAAGGCAGATGTAGGATTTGTTCACAGAAATGCAGGTGCAAGAAGTTTATGGGAATTTTAGCTCATTGCAGGGCAGTTATTCATTAGCCTTATTAGCTCAGTCCCCACAGTAGGAGCAGTAAGGGTACCCTGAATTATTAAAAAGTAACCAAATCAGTGTGTCTTTGCCCCTAAACATCCAGGTAGTATTCATTATTCTACTGGTCTATTTTAATACCCTCACGCTGCTAACTTGTTCTTTCATCCCCCCAGATTCCTCAATGCCTAAACATTGCATGAAAAAGAAAACTCTTGATCTTTAACAGTTATGAAGTGCCTGCCTTCAGGCGTCTGAAGAAAACAAAAACAGGAAATACAAACTGCAGGTTGCTTCAGTAAAACTGGATAACAAAAAACAGCAGTTCCCATCAAGCCAAGGCTTTACCTCTTTGAACACTATTTCTGTCAGACCATGAAACCAACAGAGCAGGCTTGTTTCTCAACCAAAGACTTCCAGGAATTCCATGTCTAGAAATTTTTCAATGGGTGCTAATGCTGGAGGGACCCCAGACCTTAGCAGAGAGTGAAAGCCCAGGGAAGGGGCTCAGTATTTGCTGAGAGAATGCGGCCAGCACAGCTTGGGGCACTGATGACTATATTGTGATCTTGTGATCACAGCGGATGGTGGTCACGTGGTGCCGCGGATGCGCGCGCTCTCTCTCCTCTCTCATCACTTCCCTCGTCAGAGCAGTGGCTCCCATGACTGGAGGCCCCCATCCGAGTGAGGAAGAGGAATACATTGACTGTTTACTTCTATATAAGAGTTTGTGTGCAATCAGCTGCACATCAGTGTGTACTTGAACACCATGTGAGATATGTTCAATCTGCTTTAGTTTTTCTGAGTTGTGTTAATTTCCCTCAGCTTCAGTTATACAATCTAGACTGCCCTGGAATTCACATCTGGACTAATTTCATCTAGCTTTTGGTAAAAGTGGCCCTCTACTCATATGCTTATTGTTGCAAAAACACAACGTAACTATCACATTTCTGTTATTCCTTGTAAGGAGGGCATCTGTGCTTTTTCTTAGAGATCTCTTTTTCTTTGTGTGTGTGTGTGTTTCTGCATGCACACTGTTCATGCCTTATTCTCTGTATCTCCCCCTGTCTATGGTGAATTTCTGTCTATTTATGTGTATGTGTGCTGGTATGTGTGCAAGTGTGTGCCTGTGTGTATAAAGGTATATGGGTGTGTCTCCCACAAGGTTTATCTCTGTCAGTGCCTGGTTTGTGATGAACATGCTAGGCGCTGAAATTACAAAAACGAATAAGATATGGTCCTTGCCTTTGAAAATCTCATCCTTAGCGAAGGATGCAGAATCATAATTAAATCATTATATTATAAGCAATCATATACAGAGGTGTTGGTGAAATACGTAAGTGAAATGATTTAGGCAGGGGGTGTTAGGGAAGGTTACAGAGAGCAAGTGCTGTTTCATTTTGGTCTTGAAAGATGAGTAATAGGACATTGGACAGAAAAGAAGAGAAAGAATATTCTAAGCAGCAGCATGGGGGTATGGAGTCAGGACAATGCAGACATATACCACATGTTGAGGAACGGAAAGAAATCTAGTTTGGGTAGAGCACAAGTTGCACAAAAGTCAATTACTAAAGCTGAGGCTAACTAAAGTCAGGTATTGTTTTTTGGTTTTGTTGTTGTTGTTTTTATTTGGGGGAAAAGGCAAAGGGAGAGGGAGAGACAGAATCTTAAGCAAACTCCCTGCTAAGCACAGAACCCATTGTGGGGCCTGATCTCACAACCCCAAGACCATGACCCAAGCCGAAACCAAGAATTAGACACTCAACTGACTGAGCGACCCAGGCACCCCAGGTGTTTTGTTTTTTTTTTAAGCAAATTTTTTGGGAACATTTTAGAAGGTATAATTACAATTCTTATTACTTGAATGGTCTTATAGATAAAATTTATAAGCAGAAAGGAGGACAGGTAGCATTTGCACACAAAAAAATAAAATTTCTATTTCATGTTTTAAAACTGAAAAATAGGCAAGTGTAATTAGTGTAATTTATGTATCTTTTATTAATTTTTACTTTTATTTTAAGTTAATTCACTGAAACTCATAAACTAGGTACCTCCTAACTTTTAAACTTTCTTTCCTAGTTCCTTTCAAATCATTCTGTATTGAGATTCAGACCATAATTATGTTGACATATGTCCTGTTTCAAAAGAGATAGGTGTGTGTTGGTAAAACTATTCCACCTGGGCTGAGGGAATTTGTGATGTGTTCACTTTTAATCGAAGTTGCATTTGTTAAGTTGTGATTATAAATATGTAAAGAAAATAAGCACAGTTTTAAACTTAGAGTGTTAGATCGTTAAAAGATGAAGAAGGAAAATATTTCATATGAATATTAACATGAATTGGACATAATTTTAAATTAGTACAATAATTCTTAGAGATAGCTTTCCTATTGGTTTACTAAGAGAATAAAGATGCTACATCTTTAGTTATCTGCCAAGATTGCCTGAAGTTTTTCATTCAAAAATATAAAAGACTTTTTTTTCTTTTGCATTTGACAGAATTAGGCATAACTATGCCACATGAGTGAGTGCTTTGATGAGTTTTGTTGTTGTTGTTGTTGTTGTTGTTTTTGAGAGAGGGAAAGAGAAAGGGATGGGGCAGAGGGAGAGGGAGGGAGAGAATCTTAAGCAGGCTCTATACTGAGTGCAGAGCCGGATGCAGGGCTTGATCCCATGACCCCGAGATCATGACCTGAGCTGAAACCAAGAGTCCGATGCTCAACCAACTGAGCCACCCAGGTGCCCCAAAAGTGCCTTTTTTAAAGAACTAAGTAGGCTGGCTGAATAAGGTCCAGGAAAAAGATGCACCTGGAAAATAATAGTTAAGCTGATGACATGTGGTGAGAAAATTCAGAAAGTTTTATCTCTGAGAATCCTTTCAAGTTCTTCCATCCTTTTATGCCTCAGGGCAGTTTATTGACCTCCCCGTCCATGCAAAAGATTCGTGAGAACAATTAACAAAATTTTAGAACTGAACCAAGTGAAAATGCGCTGGAAGAGTTAACAATTGAAAGAAATTTGTCAACCCTTTTGCTTCTTTTTGAAATGGAAATCCCTACAATGGATTTTTGTGTTTTGTAAATTGGCATTTTCACGTATAAGATCTCATTAAACCAAGGCTTTCGGCGACAATTTTACTTTGAAACTTCAGACACAATTTTGGTTTTCTCTCTTTTTTTACTTCTGTTAAAATGTCTAAATACCATTTAATTGATTATTTGCAATGCTCAGATCTTAAGATTCAGGAGAACTGGAAATCCGTATTATTTTGAGAATGGCACTTTAATAAACACAACAATGCCAAAGCCTTGAGAAGGGTTTTGGTTGTTAAGCCCATTAAGGTTATATGACCAGGTTGTGTGCAACACCTTATGGAAGAGCAGACCAATTTCCAAATCATTCCTTCTTATAAACCTAGGGGGAAGGTTTATGAAAATTCTAAAGGGAAAGGATTTTTCTTGCCTTGGGATGATTTCCCCAAGCTTGGCAGTAACAATAACTGGCCATATAGAAACAAAATAAAGCAAAATTTCAAATATTTACCTATTAGCAAAATTTATTCCTGTCTATAAGGAAGAACTAGAGCCTATTGGATCAGCTAGATCAGTATTCCCCAGTGGATATGTTATGATAATCCAGTGGATTTTAGAAATTTACATAATCGGGGGCTCAGTCAGTTAGGCGTCTTGACTCTTGATCTCAGCTCAGGTCTTGAGCTCAGGGTCCTGAGTTCCAACCCCATGGCAGGCTCCATGCTGAACATGGAGCCTACTTTAAAAAAAAGAAGAAGAAGAAATTTACATAATCGATCTCTTAGCCAATGACCTGGTCCATTTTCCACCCACTGACTTGTGGGTATTCCACAATTGGTGGTCTCCTTGCTCTCCCAGTACACCATCATCATTAGTTGCCACTCTTTGCTAAGTCAACATCTACATACTCCCAAGTGATCATTACACTCACACACACACAAAAATGGCTCATTCTTAGGAACCTAAACCATTAGATATAAGCTTATGTTATCACACCAAACTCCCTTCTAGATCCCCAAGATATGAACACTTCTTAATATTAACAAATAGCCTGAGAAAATATTAGCTTTACTAACTCAATCCAATAACCGGAATCTAGTCTGAGTCGTAGAATATTTCCAAAGAAAATATTGTGTCACTTTTTACAGAATAAAAATAAACTAGTGCCTATGGGTCCTTATTTAATAGATTCTGGAATACTGTTTTTTAGCTCTTCTTGGATTATATGGAGTCTGGTGAAGGTGTCCACAAGGTTTCTTTCCCTAATTAATCAATCTGTGCTACCTATTTGCACCTTTAATTTTTAGAGAAAAACTTTTTTTTTTCAAGATAGTAAAAGCCCAGACTAGGAACAAAATATCCCAGATTCCATATTAGGAGGGCACAAATTAATGAGTCATTCATTCTTTCTCCACCCAGCATGATATGTAAGTTCTGTGGAGAATGCCCATATGATCAAAATACAATCTCTACTCTGGTGGAGATACAAGAATACCAAATAATGAAAGTGAACATTTTTGCTTTGCTTTTTGTCTCTCTTACCAAGATTTCTATATAACTGGAATCAACTAGATAAACTGTTTCTCTATATTTGCTTTTTCCTTAGTTGTTCAAGTTGGTTTCCCGTGTCTTGGAAAACAAGATGGAGTGGCAGCATTTGAAGTGAATGTGATTGTAATGAATTCTGAAGGCAACACCATCCTACAGACGCCTCAAAATGCTATCTTCTTTAAAACATGTCAACAAGGTAATCAGTGATCACCACCAAGAGAAGGCTCATAAGGCTGTGATGTGGGTAAAAAGATGATAGATAGATAGATAGATAGATAGATAGATAGATAGATAGATAGATAGATGATAGATAATTTTTTGGTATTATTATTATAACCACACCAATGGGTGGAGGGGCTGGTTACTACAGGGTTCAGTATAGTACTAAGAGATTTTCTCTTCTGTGACACCATTCACAATTTTAGGAACTCCCAATACCCCTTCAAAAGCTCTCTCTTCTACCTCTCTCCTTCCCCTCCTCCAACACCATCTTTGGGAGTCCCCAACCTCATAGCAAGGTTGCCAGTCATTACCAGCTACTACCATCTATTAGGGCAATACCACTCATACCCCCACCACAAGCTTGGTGCTGCTGACCTCCCCGGAGGACAGGGTACCACCATCACACCAGCAATCTCTGCCAGACAAAGGCATCTCACCCTGATGCCCATGTAAGCATGAAGGCCTAGATTTTTTTCCCATCTTGATACAAGCTTTTCCAGCACAGAATTTAAGCTCTGGAGGCTTTCAGTGCTCTAAAGATGAACCAAAAGGCCATTCCACCCTCTGAAAGTGAACATTATGGGTCTTATCATTTATTTCAGTGTGCATTTAAGAAGGTACAATAGATTGATAGGTGGGGATGAAGGCAGAATAAAGCTTGCTTTGCCTTCTTCCATGAGCCCCCTACTGTTGGAAGTAGAATTGAGAGAAGAAAGATCTGACTTTGATGAGGATTTAGTGAAGCACAAGAGGTATAGAGAGAATATAGGCAGAAGTTATCAATATTCAGTAAATGATGATCATCGGTGCGCTGGGGGGAAAAGTCACCACGAACCTCTTCGTGCTCGCTGTAATTCACCCAACAGAGGTGTCCATATAACCTTGTTTCTTATTGGTGAAGCTGAATGCCCAGGAGGGTGCCGAAATGGAGGCTTTTGCAATGAGAGACGCATCTGCCAGTGTCCTGATGGATTCTATGGCCCTCACTGTGAGAAAGGTAAAGAACGGAGAGAGCCAGCTACCCTCGCTTGCTTCCTAGTGAAATTGGTACACAAGAGCCCCACATATGCTTTTTTAACACAGTCCTTGGAATTATTTTTGTGGTCATATCATAAGGATTGGTAAAATCTTAAAGAGCCACAGAAGAGCAGTTGGAACGTACTTCTAAGAGTGGTTTTCTGTTAAATCCAATATATGGTGACAGGGGCAGATGTCAGCTCAATGTTTACATTCTTTGTGGCCACTACACACCCCCCATCCCTAATTCGCTATTATATATACTATGCTTTGGCATAATCTTATGAAAGGTTTGAAGTTTTTCTCCACCACTTACATTGGATTTAAAAAGCTAATATTACAATTGATTTGACAGTATCTACTCCAATTAAAAGTAGCTTGATTCACAACTAAGTCTACGCCTGAGTTAGGAAGTTGCTATAAGGCCAAAAAAAAAAAAAAGTGAAAATCATTTGTATTGTAAGTACGTCTATCTCAGTGAAATTACTGTTATACGAAAGAGTTAAAGAGGAAAATGTGGACTAACCTCGGGATGCTCAAATACCAAGAGCTTATTTGATGAGAGTGAGCAAAATATTTTTCATCTTCAAGACATAAGAATTTTTCTTGTCTGCATATATTTTAGAATTAGAAGATCTAGGAAATAGGGCAAAGAAAAATATTTACAGTCTTTAAGAAGGCCATGTCTTAGTCAAAGTAATGATTCTAGACAAATTTTCATCAGCCACTGAAATGGAACAATTCCAAAATTCTCTTCTATGAAACTGGTAAAAAAGAAAAAAGACCTCATTTACAACTCATAAATAATGTTTAATATAGCAACCCTGTATCTCTAAAGACTTTAAAGCCAACCACAAAGATCAAAAATGTAGAGCTATTGTATTATTGATATTTCCAAAATGTTCCTTCCCTAAAGCCCTACTTGGCCTTAATCAGAGCTCTCTCTCTCTCTCTCTCTCTATTAGCCCTTTGCACACCACGGTGTATGAACGGTGGACTTTGTGTCTCTCCTGGGTTCTGCATCTGCCCACCTGGATTCTATGGAGTCAATTGTGATAAAGGTAATAGTTTCTTTCTAAGAACAAGGTTCCTTTTACTTTTCAAATGTTTAGTTAAAAGAAGTATATTTGATATATCATCACTCTCTGTAATAGCTCTGTAAATAGGGTGTAACACTTCATTGGCTGCTACAATAACTTTAACCCCAAATTTTAGTGTAGTTGAACGCACTTAAAGTTTGTTTGCACTCATAGAATGCTCCAGTGCAGGAATCCCTACAGTGGGCAGGGCAGCCCTTCACGCTGTGATTCGGGGGCCCAGGCACCTTCCGCCTGTGGTCCCGCCTAGAGCTCTGGAGCTCTCTGGAACCAGTCAATGAGCAGAGAAGGAGATTGGAGTAGACACTGCTTTAAAAAAAAAAAAAAAAAGAAAGCCCTGTTCCAGAAGTGATCCCCAAAATTTCCACACCTATTCTGTTCCATGGAGAGGAATTCGCCTCGTGTCCCACTAGGTGTCCACCCCAGATGCGGGCTGGAGAGATGTCATCCCTGGCTGGACAGCTCTCTCCCACGGACAACTTGACGGGAGGGGAGCATGGATTTTTGTGTGCCACGTGGGGTTTGGGTATGTCTTAAATCCGTTTTATGGGTGAGCTTCGAAGACTGCAATTAAAGAACCTGCTCCACATTTCCCAACTGACCGGCGATTCAATGATCTGCTCACAGAGGACAGCCCTGAGAGATGGTTTCCCTCCTTCCTGTGACGTAGCATCGTAGCCAGGCTTACTCTCGGAAAGTGGGTTCAAACTTGCACTCATAGAATGCTCCAGTGCAAATACTCAATGGCCACAGGCTTTACGAGATACCTATTTGTTTTGCCTGGTTCACATCTTTTATGGGGAAGAAAAACTTAAATAATATTGTGCAAAGTGTATGTATTTAATGACATTATCCTTGTGTCAAAAATGCTAATTGCATAAGTAGAGCCCCGTTTTATAAAATAAATACATGCCGTGAAAAAGAAAGATGTGTTAGTTTTGATAAGTGTCTCTTTAGTGATCATGCAGTCAGCACCAATTAAGATGGAAATGAACCGCTTTTTAAAAAAGAAGGAAAGGGACGCCTGCGGGGCTCAGTCGTTAAGCTTCTGCCTTCGGCTCAGGTCCTGATCCCAGGGCCCTGGGATCGTGCCCCACATCGGGCTCCCTGCTCCACAGGAAGCCTGCTTCTCCCTCTCCCACTCCCCCTGCTTGTGTTCCCACTCTCGCTGTGTCTCTCACTGTCAGATAAATAAAATCTTTAAAAAATAAATAAATAAATAAAAATAAATAAAGAAGAAGGAAAAACTCCAAGAAGAAGCCCTCAGCATGAGTCAGACGAATAACTCACAGGTGTCTGCTCTTTGATACATAAAGTACTTCCCACCATTATCTGATTTTACATTCAACAGCCTTTGGAGATTTGTGAAGTTGTATCTGCTTCATTCTCCGAGAAGCAAGATGAGGTTTACGGAGCTTCAATAGCTTGACCCGAACTCCCACCTTCTGCTGGACTGTGTTGTCACTCGGGCTACCTGTTAGGGTCTCCATTCCTCCACAAGTGACTCTTTCTCTGGGCTGACTTGATCTCTCTGTGGGTCACACTTTCCCCGTCTCTAAATTGGGAATTAAGCCACTGCCCCGGCTCCCCAGCCCCAAGCTAATCGAGATAATATGCGAGACTATCTCTACCTTTTATTTTTAAGTGATGTAAAACTAGAGTATTTGGATTTAACACAATCTTAAAGTTTGGATTCATAAACGTTAAGCATTAAGGACAAGATAAGAACAGCCAGTGAGTAAAAAAGTTTCCTTTTTTGTCGAAATTTAGCACTCAGCATCTGCTCTTCCAAAATTGGGTAATTCTTGACACAGAATTAAGCTCAGATTATCACAAAACTGTTAGGAAATAGAGCAAATCCTTCGGAGATTTGGATGAAGAACTCAGGAATGAACAGGTTTAAAGAGATCATCTGTGAGGGCTGCTTACTGAGATGTGATTGTCATCGGTGTCGTACAATGAAGTATCAACTGTAATGGTTTTCTAATGCTACGGAGTCACAAACACTGCGTGGTCACTGTCGAAGGAAAGTATGTGTATTCCAGTATGCTTTACATTTTGTAATATTTTACCTTTCAGATGAAAGATTTTTCCCTACTTGTTAGACTCCAGTAATTTTATTATTATTATTCTTATTCTTTTGGAAAGTCTGTTGAAATTCCACTTGGTCTCATTGGAGATCTGAGAATACTAAAAAATAATGGTTTTTACTACCTCAACAAAGAGATGCATTTATCATCCAGGAGGGAGTATAGAGCTTCTGAAAAATGGTTTAATTACTAGCACAGAGCTAGAGCTGAGCACAACATATTTGAAGGAACATTAAAGATTAACTTTCAGTGGCTCTTGAGACTTCTGTTGCAAACTTTAGGAAATGAGTAGTTAAGCCCTGGCCCGGCATGCCCTCAGCCCCAGTGAAAGTTACCTGGTGTCTCAGGTTCATTTTCCTAGTCCAGAATCATTGCACAAGAGAAAGGTAGAGAAGCTTGTAAAGTATTATACAAATACTAAGAGCATGGCCACATTCTTTAACTAGCTTTGTCATCATTCCGTGACTTCCAATTCAGCTCCCAGGTTCACTGCCTTCTCTTTGTTAGAAGGGATAGTGCCCAGAGGGCTCTGGCCAAGCCGACCCTGATCCTGATGTTTTCTCTTCTCTTCTTAATTCCCCAGGAGAAACAGGGACAAGTGGGGAGACAGAATCACACTTGCAAAAACAACTAACTGTAAAGCCTCAACAATCCTAACAGCAAGTAGCAAGGAGGAAGGCCAAAGAGCTGGTTCTCCTAAATCCTAAATTCTCTACCCAAATGCTGCCGCTCCCCTCTGTATCGGGAGGCTGGGTTTTCCAAAGCAATGGGGCATTGCCTTAAGGCGGGAGATACTTGTGATTTTAAACAAAAAGCTCTATCATTTAAGAAGCATGATATTTGCAGAACATGGCGGTTGGACTTCTTTTCCACAAAGAAAGCATACACATAACTTTTGGATCTCCTCTCTGATTTTCCTACTGGAAGCTTACTTCAGCGTTTGTTCATCTGTAGCCAGCTTTGGCCTGTTTTATATAGGACAAGAACAAATAGGCCCTATAACTAGAATTGCTGAGACTCCAAGCTCTCGTTTTCCTCTCCTTTACAGAAGGAGCCAACTTGTCTATTTTTAGCTACTAGCTCTACCCTCGTCCCCATTTTTGTCCTCCCTTTATTTTCGGTGTGAGTAGTGAAATTCCAGAAGTTGACACGAAGACAGGGTTTAGGATGAATCACAAACAGTAGGATTATTACCTGGGAAATCTAGTTAACTGGACTCCCACAATAATCTGTCCAAGTAGCTGCTGCCATTCCCCTGCGAATGGGACCTGAGGAGGATTGACAGTCTGTCCTTTTCCGGACACCAGGACTCCCTCCTCCAAATGTCCTAAAAGTGTGTTTTTTTAAATCCCTATTACATAAGATGAATCTCTGTTCTCATTCTGAAACAAACAAAAAAAAGTTGCTTTCTCCTTTGCCAGCTCCTAGTATTCATGGCCTCTCTCCCTTTCATCCATTCTAAAGTAAGTCTTCCCTTTTTTACTCTTCTTTTAGCTTCAGAAAATATTTTAGGGGGTTTATAGGGTTCTTTTTTTAAGGGCATAGATATTTACAAGAAAATAAAAAAGATAACTTTTTTTACACACCCTGCCTTTTTTCTCTAAGATAGAAGCCCCCAGAGGGAGAATAGTGTATAATGTGTGTGCTATCCTATTATGTTGTTGGAATCTGCCAATGGTCAAGCAACCGGTTACAATTTTGGCATTTGCAAAGTGGCTGACTTGTCTAAGTAAATGGGCAGGAGGCAGATGTCTCGGAAGTATCACCCCACTTTAAGTGAAGTTAGATTTTTTTTTTTTAAGATTTAACCTGTCTAATGCAATTTCCCGTTATCCATTCTACTAGCAAACTGCTCAACTACCTGCTTTAACGGAGGGACCTGTTTCTACCCTGGCAAATGTATTTGCCCTCCAGGACTAGAGGGAGAACAGTGTGAAATAAGTGAGTATTGACTTTCTGCATTCTCTTCGTTTCTGGGGCAGGGAGGGGAGGCAAGGCGGAGGGAGCCTCAATACTCCACCTAACCCCATCATTTTATCAGTGAGGAAGCTGAAGCCCAGATACAATGAATAGCTTATCAAAGGTCTCAGGCCAGTGGTTTCTTTACACCATTCATTTTGGCTAAAGGTGGGGCAGTGTGTGCCATAGCTCAACTCAGATGACTCCAAGAACACACTCTGACTCAGTTACATCTGGGTTTGGGTTGTTCGGCATGTTGCGTTGTTTCTTGTTAGTGAGTTTGTCCCCTTCTCATTGTGCAGAGCCCCTCGCTTCAGCCTAGAAATGTAGACCAGAGTTTTGGGACAGGTGGATTTGTTTATCTACCTGCAGGCATAGAATTTCTTCCCTGAGTTAGACGGAACCAGTGACCTATCTAAGAGGAAAGGATAGATTCAAGAAAAAGGGAGAAAGGGTGGCACAGCAATAAAAAAAAAAAAAAAAGAACAAACTAACAGCACACACAACACGAATGAATCACACAGATGTTAAATAAAGGAAAAAGTGCACACTGCACGATTCCATTTTTATGAGGTTGAAGAAGAGGCAAAATTAATGGATGATAGTAGAAACCAGGATGGTGGTTGGGGGCACAAAGGAACTTTATGGGGTGCCAAAAATGCTCTATATCTTGATGAAGTGTCACATGAGTGTTTATTTAGGTAAAAAAAATAAATAAATAACTGAGCTGTAAACTTAAGATCAATGCAGTTATGTCTTCATTGTGCCTTCATGATGTTTGTCATGCTTCCATACAAAGAAAGAAAAATTTAAGGATGGAATGTGGTAGGTAATCATTGTTTTCAGAATCAGGATATCAAACTGCTTATCCTGGCTCTGCCACCTACCGGCGGTGTAACCCTCAGCAAATCACTGAAGCTCTCTACTAAATTCAGCAATAAGCCAACTGCCTCCTAGATTACTTTATGATCCAGAAGACAGAAGACACCAGCGCTCTGTTCAGGAAGGAGCAAAAAGACATGAGCATGTCTGCTAAGGGTGCCGTGTTCCTGCCTTTCTGGAAGTTCTGGAATGTAGCATTTTCATTTCCAGCTGTATATTTTTTAAGATTTATTTATTTATTTATTTATTTATTTATTTATTTGAGAGAGAGAGACAGAGATAGCAAGAGAGAGCCTGAGTGGGGAGGAGAGGGAGAAGCAGGCTTCCCGCTGAGCAGGGAGCCCGATGCGGGTCTCTATCCCAGGACCCAGGGATCATGACCTGAGCCAAAGGCAGACGCTTAACCGACTGAGCCACCCAGGAGCCCCAGTTTCCAGCTGTATTGTATCTGTAAAATACTGCTGTATTTAGTACAACCATAGTTTCTGAAGTGGGTTGCAGTGGGCTCAAAATTAAGTAACATTGACTTCCTAGTTTAACTTTCAATCTCTAATTTATTTGTGAGTTTTTGTACTTTAATGAGTACTAGATGAGGTAACCATTTTTGATAGAGTTCAAACGAAACACCTCTGAAGTTTCCATAGAACATGTAATTAATTTTCAGGATGTGGTTTCTGTTCTTATTAACTACCCTGCCCTGATAAAGATATCTCTGAACAAACTCCCCTCAATTTTCTCCCCGTACTTACTCTCAGACTTCACATACTTCGCTAGATCAAATTTATGAATCTTTGTTCTTGGGCTCATTTCTCTTCATGTAAGTATGTCCTTGGGTTTATGAAATTTCCAGTGACAGAGACAATGATTTCTATTCCTTTTTTCCCTAACTGCACCAAAAATCAGGTCTTTGAAGGCTCCTGATTATCCCTATCACAAGTTATGCTCAAATTCCTCTAGGAAATGTCCTGTTTCTGTTACAAGAACCACATTACTAAGAAAATACGGAATTGGGTCTTGAGTTGAAAAGTGCCTCTAATATAGTAGAGACAAAAAGTTGAATTATGAATTCTTATTTTAAAATTGAGATGTAACTCACATACCATAAAATTTACCATTTTAACATATGCTATTCAGTATATTCATGAAGTTGTGCAGCATCATTTCTGTCTCATTCCAGAACATGTCATCACCCACAAAAGACACCCTGTACCCATAAGCAGTCACTCTTCATTCCCCTTTCCCCAAGATACTGGAAACCACTAGTCTACTTTCTATCTCTTGAGATTTGCCTATTATGAACATTTCATATAAATAGACTCATATAACATTTGCCCTTTTGTGTCTGACTTCTTTCACTTAGCATGATATTTTTGAGGTTCATCCATGTTGTGGCATGTATCATTACTTCCTTTTAATTGCTGAATAATATTCCATTGTGTGGATATACCAACCACCTTTTGTTTATCCATTCATCAGTTGATGGACATTTGGGTTGTTTCCACTTTGGGGCGATTGTGCATAAACCTGCTGTGAACATTAATGTACAAGCTTTTGTGTGGACATATGTTTTCAGTTCTCTCGGATATATTCCTAAGAGTGGAATTGCTAGACCACATGTTAACTCCATGTTCGATTTTTTGAGGTACTGCCAAACTGTTTTCCAAAGCCACTGTACTATTTTACATTCCTGCCAGCAATGTATGAAGGTTCCAGTTTCTCCACATCCTTGACAGCACTTGTTATTTTCTGTTTTTTTTATGAGATATATGTTCTGATGTTACTTTTATTTTCATTTCCCGTGGCCTCTATCAGGACTAATATCTTCTCAAACTTCACTTTGACTTAATTTGAGATACTCTTGCCAGTTAACAAATAACATCATGGTTAGAAATATCTGGATGTATAGATTATACATTTACCCTGTTACTTAAGGTTCATAGACATCGCAAGGATCTTCAGTGAACTTTCAGTTAAAAAGCTTACGTGGATTATTTATACTGTATTATAAATGAAGTTTTAAAATAACTTAATGGTTCTTATTTTTATAAAAGTCCTCTGTAAAGTAGTGAAAAGAAGGGGCATGTGCATCCCGATGTTCATAGCAGCAATGTCCACAATAGCCAAACTGTGGAAGGAGCCCAGATGCCCTTCAACAGATGAATAGATAAAGAAGATGTGGTCCATATATACAATGGAATATTACTCAGCCATCAGAAAGGATGAATACCCACCATTTGCACTGGCATGGTTGGAACTGGAGGGGATTATGCTAAGTGAAATAAGTCAAGGAGAGAAAGACAATTATCATGTGGTTTCACTCATATGTGGAACATAAGGAACAGAGCAGAGGACCACAGGGGAAGGGAAGGAAAACTGAAGGGGAAGAAATCAGAGAGGGAGACAAACCATGAGAGACTCTGGACTCCGGGAAACAAACTGACGGGTACAGAAGGGAGGCGGGTGGGGCGATGGGGTAGCCAGGTTAAGAGTATTAAGGAGGGCACCTGTTGTGATGAGCACTGGGTGTTATACACAACTAATGAATCATTGAACACTACATCAAAAACTAATGATGTACTATATGTTGGCTAACTGAACATAGTAAAAAAATAAAATAAAATAAAAAATAAAATAAAATCTATGGGACTAAAAAAAAAATAAAAGTCCTCTGTATAAAATGTCCTTTATTAAAAAAAATTTAGAATACTAAAAAAAAATTTAGAATACTGAATAAAACAATTAAAAATCACCCATAATCCTAAAACCTAGAGATGATAGTCATTGACACTATCATAAACCATTTTTATCTGTTTTCTATGTGAAGCAGAGTCATACATTTAAGTTATCCTACAATCTGATGGGCAGAGGAAGTTTAATGTCCTTATTTTGTCGATCCCTAACTCATCGTCTCGCTGGACTCATCCACTGGTTATAGTAAAAATGTTAACATATAAACTTAGTCAAATCTATTTGCCTTAGGCAATGCTTAGTCTGTTTTAGGTATGCTTAGTCTGTTTTAGGTATGCTTAGTCTGTTATCTTTCAAGTTGGCTCACTTTCCCACTGTCCAATGGATAGAATTTGTTGCAAAATATTTTCAGGAAAAGGAAGTCAACATTAAAGACACTTAGAGGATTCTGATTTTTAAAACAATCAGACCTTCATGAGGCTTTGGCTTCATAAGATTTGATGTGGAATGGCCTTGGGACAGTCACCTGTAATCACATTTCTGCTGTGTGATAACCAAGAGAGAACATCCTTATTCCTGGCTGTGGTGAACCTAAGGACTCTCACTTCCCTCTGACCAAGAAAACAAAAAGACCCATAGAGCCAATGAAAAGGTTCTCTCCACCAGTCATTCTCTGTGATACCCCTGGCTACCAAGTTCACCTCTCATTGAACGTGGGGAAATTTGGGCTCACCAAGTATTTCACAATAAGTACTGTCTTTTCTGCCACATAATTATTGCCCCATGTCTTGTTTACTTGAAAAACCCAAGTGCATGGCAGAGTACTGTGATATGATCCAATTTTGTACGTACGGTGGGGTCATATGGTTCATTGATACAAATGGAAATTCAGAGTTAGGCATTCCTTTCCTTTAGGTAAGAGTTGGGATCTTGACCAAATAGTAAACACTATTCTTTGTATCCAAACCTAGCAAAAAGGACCCTTTTGGATTTTTAATGGTCAATGAAAATGTGGTATTTTATTATTAAGGTTGTTTGATGCCTGTTTCTAGAACATCCCTGCATCCAAAAAACTTAAAGGTATAATGGTATTCCAGGTTTTTGAGAGACTCTAACATCTCACTCTTATATCTGTATTGTCTGCACAATGACAATGGTCGATTTATACATGAAGAAAGTCCTTTTGGATAAGTTAAAAGAGAAGTAAAGTGTTTCAGCAAAATAATTTGCATATGGAGTTCATGTTTATCAAACATAGTACTTGCTGGTAAAACATACAGTAGCTCACTTCTTTCGAAGGCTCATTTGACCATAAAAAGAGGCGCTTAGAGAATAAAAGGGGTGTTGTTTTATGATAAAGATTTCGTTTCTTCTCCTTATGTATTGAGACCTTTGTAGTGAGTGTTCTGCTAAAATGTAAAAAAAAGAAAAAGAACAACAATAAAAAAACCCGGACCCCTCCACTACCAAAACCTAATGGCTATTTGCTCTCTTTGGAACGTCATCATGCCTGCCACAGGATGCGGTCTCAGCTCTGGGTGAACAATCCTTTTTCTTCTACTTCTTCAAAACTTTCAGCCTCAGGGTGGCAAATTCTAGATTGCAGAGGGAGAATAAATAGCTTCTGGAATAAGAAGACAATCATTATATCATTTTTTACATTTAAGGCCCCACTCCAGCTCTAAAATCCTATAACCCAAAGAGCTATGAAAACGTTAGCAATTCTCATTTGGCACTGACATAAAAGAAAGAATGATGTATTGTGAGGATCTAAGACATTCTAGAAAAAAGCACAGGTGTGGTATGGGGCCCCTTTGGTGCCCTACCTCATATCTCTTCTCAGCCCGCCTTTCACTCCAGTCACTACTGGGGGAACCTGTTTTGCACAGGCATAACCTGATTGTACCCCATCTTAACTGCTCCATGCTTCTCCTGCTTGAGGCTCCTCTGAGTCCTACAAAATCAGTCTGCGCTCACATAGTGGCAGACTGGAAATGTGAGGAAGTCATCCCATAGGGTGACCCTCGATTAGTGGGAGACAGGTGCCAAAGAACAAATGCTCCCCCTCTCCCTTCTTAAGAGTGACTTTAAGGTGCAGTCTCCATGGCTCCTCAGAAGGACCCTGCAGGATAGAGCCTGGGTGCCTACAGTGATGACCAACCCACACGCACACTTCTGTGTTGGCTTTTCCTCCTTCCATTCTTTCCTCTCCTTGTCCCCCATTTCGGTTTCCTAGGATCACTTTACCAAAGAAACTCTCTGCATACAAGCCTTGCTCTCTGGAGCATCCTAGGCTAGGAAAGATACTGCTGGGTACAGGTGTAGGCCTGCTTTCAGAAAGAGTAACATGCAAAGTCAGAACTCAGAGAAAAGAGCACTTGGCGACTTATTCACATCCTAACTTGTACTGTATCTTAAACTACAAGGGTTTATGAATCAGAATTTTATTCTGTTAATTAAAAAGTAACATAAATGTAGCATGTGGGCAACACATTTATTGTAGCAGATATACATTAAAAATCACAAGTAAAGGGCGCCTGGGTGGCTCAGTTGGTTAAGCGACTGCCTTCGGCTCAGGTCATGATCCTGGAGTCCCGGGATCGAGTCCCACATCGGGCTCCCTGCTCAGCGGGGAGTCTGCTTCTCCCTCTGACCCTCTTCCCTCTCCTGCTCTCTGGCTCTCATTCTCTCTCTCTCAAATAAATAAATAAAATCTTTAAAAAAAAAAAAATCACAAGTAAAAATACTGAGTGCATTTGTTCCAACTCAAACAGTATCAAAGCCAGAGCAGGTCTGACTAAGTGGGAATAGCTGCCATTTAAAAGCATTTATCCTCCGGGCGCCTGGGTGGCTCAGTCGGTTAAGCATCTGCCTTGGGCTCAGGTCATGATCCCAGGGTCCTGGGATCGAGCCCTGCATTGGGCTTCTGCTCAGTGGGGAGCCTGCTTCTCCCTCTCCTTCTCCTGCTCCCCCTGCTTGTGCTCTCTCACTCTGTCAAATAAATAAAATCTTTAAAAAAAAAAAAAAAGCATTTACCCTCTCAAATCCCTGCAATTCCTTTGAAAAATGTGATGACCTCTGAATGAAGCACTGAGTTCCTTGCTTATTTGCATTCCCCTCTGTTTCAGGCAAATGCCCACAGCCCTGTCGAAATGGAGGTAAATGCATTGGTAAAAGCAAATGTAAGTGCTCCAAAGGTTACCAAGGAGACCTCTGTTCAAAGCGTAAGTACCCATCCACAGAATCAGCCCAGGCTTAGGGATCTCCTCCTACACAACTTCTGGACCTACTGCATGTTGCCTAAGCATCACAATGAACCTTTCTTCACGGACATCTGTGTTTCCTTTATCTAGAACAAAGACATTGTCTGAAACCCATGCATGTGAAAACACAGACACATTCACATGCAAGCAACTCAGCTTTTTAACTATCCGGGGTTTTCTTAAGGAAAATGAGCTTCCATTCCAGCAGTTTCCGAGTCCTACTGAGCATCTTTTGTGATTGAGAAGCATCAACTTTAGTTTGCCATCTCTCTTGGGCCTTTTTCCAAAAAGTCCCAAACTGACTTATAGCTGGAGATTGGCTTAGAAAAAACAACAACAACAACAAGGAATGAAGCCCAAAATAAAACACATTCGTTTTTTTTTTTAAAGCTCTTTTCTTTTTTTTTTTTTTTTTTAATTTGAGACAGAGAGAGAGCACAAGTGGGGAGGAGGGTCAGAGAGAGAGGGAGAAGCAGACTCTCCCGCTGAGCAGGGAGCCCGATGTGGGGCTCGATCCCAGGACCCTGGGACCATGACCTGAGCCAAAGGCAGATGCTTAACCGACTGAGCCACCCAGGCGCCCCAATAAAACACATTCTAAAGAACTGCAGGAAAAGCAGCTAATTCTGAACAATGAAAGCTCAGAAAACACTTTCTATCTCCTCCGATTCTAGCTGTCTGCGAGCCTGGCTGTGGTACCCACGGAACCTGCCACGAGCCCAACCAATGCCAATGTCAGGAAGGCTGGCACGGAAGAAACTGCAATAAAAGTGAGTGAGTGGAAGGCGTTGGGAGAGCCCACCTCTAACTTGTCTTGGCTCCTGGGGCTAGTGGATAACCCATAGCTCAGCCCTGCTTTCCGTGTTAGTAAAAGCAGCTTCCCCCTCTCTGCCTCCTCTCCTCGGTGCTCCCCCCTGGCCCCCTCAACTCTTTAAACCTTTGAGTCTAAGTTTTAGTGTCTAAGGGCAATGCAGCTGTGTAAATTATCAGCACATCTATAAAACAGCTACGCGGCTCTTTTCTAAGTGAAATCAGTAATTCAGGTTGATTTGGTCATACAGTGTGGTAGCTATGAAAGAAATAACAAGTATAAGAGTTTAAACCAAATATATAGATCTATTTGGCTATGTTTTTATCCTTCAAGATCTATCTGTGAGCATATAAAACATGAAGAATTTTGCTCTTTTAAGATCATTAAATGTTATTGGTTATGGTATATTTTAAATAAGATCTTTTGAGGCCAAAAAAAAAAAAAAAAGAAAGAAAGAAAGGAAAGGTCTATGGAGTATGGGAGAGAGCTTATACTGGAGTTGTGCTTTTTAAAATAAATTTACTGACTACCCAAAATGAGCTAGCTGTAGAGATGATAAACCACTGGCCTGTTTTCGACACAAAATGAAGCTGGTTAAATTCAACCATTTCATTTTGATTGATATCTTCTCTGTTCCAAGCAGGAATCCAGGCGTTGGAGACCTGCCAGTGAGCAGACAGAAAATGCCCTGCCTGGTGGAGCCCAGGTTCTAGCGGGAAGGACAGTCAGTGAGCAAGGGAACGAGCTAAACATTGTGGTTTTGGTACATCTGGCAGCTAGCATTCCATCTCCTAGGTGTGGGCCCAGCTCCACTTTTCCTTTGAGGGAAGGAAGGCTTCAGTCATACAATAGCCTTCAAATGCGGAAGTTCAGATTGTGCCTGTCACAGTGAGTTTCCAAAATAATGGACACAAATGGAACAGATCACCTTCACATCCAATGTTTTTCTAGATCCGCAATCTCCAAAGGGTGGTCCATGTAGCCCAGGGAGTATGGAAATGATCAGTTAGGCGATGGAAAAGACGGATTTGATGATAGTTTTATATTTTATGTTATTTTATTATATTTATATATAAACATATATAAAAATATATTTACATATCTCGATCCCAAATCTCTAATTTTTGTGCATATTTTGTAATGTTCACATTATATTATTATGATGTATACCTAATATATTTATATGTAGGTATGCGTGACTTTTTATTTGTTAGTTTTAAGGCTGGTTGGTGTCTGGCCTAGGCTACACTAAGCCATTGACTGGAGTCTTGTCAGGCGCTAAATTGACTAGATGGTAGATTGAATTGGCTTCAGGTGGGTGTAGCTTAACAAGTTAAGCTCCTCTGGAAAATAATTCTTTCCCCAGATAGTAATGGCTGAATGGTATCCCTGCAGGGACACACTTGGGGGAAGCTTTTGGGGGGCTAAAAGACCTGTGGAAAACTAACCATTTCTAGAGACACTTTGGGAGAGAGTAAACCAAATCCTTATGCCACCCTTAACTCAGGATGCAAGTAACTTTTGAGACATCCTCGGGCCTAGGAATGGGCTGAGGTCACACTATTCATCCCAGGAGTCAGTTACAGAGATCTTCAGGGACCCATATTTGGGACCTGGTGACCAAGAGTGATGGCTGAGAGTACAGCAGTCACGCCTCCAAAAAGAAGGCAAGTCAGGGGCCCTTCGGTGGCATCGATAAGCAATTCGGACAGGTCCACCAGCCCCCACCCACCGGCACTTCTTGACCTGCTGCTGAGAGTTTTGTCATCAATGTACCTTCCTCAGATCAAGGCGTTGCCTCAAGAATATACCCCGGTGCCTGATTAAAATGCAAATGTGTTGTCCAACAGAGGCCACCCAACCATTTTGTACATTAGCTTAGAGAATCAGAAAGAGGTTTATTTTGACCAGGAGGAGGTGACGAGGAAGCGCCGAGGCACGGAGTTCTGCTGAGAACAGACTCCCAGCGAGGTGACACTCTGGGAGGTCTCGGGCACCCAGACATGTTACTGGGGAGGAGGACATTGGAGACAGACTTCCCGGCTGAGGCTCACCCTCGCCAGCAGGGAGGTTCGGGCTTCATGGGTGGCGGGGAGAACAGCAGGGTAGGGATTTACTCCAGCGCATTGTTGGCTCATGTTCTGGCTGTTCCTTGAGCTACTAGCCTACATACTGACAATTCAAAGAAACACGTTCAGGAACAAAGTATTCTGTTCTCAGTAGTTACTTAATGGCATGCTTGCATTAAAAAACCACAGGGAACAAATGGAATGCCAAACTCGACTCTTAATGCACAGGAAGATGGAGGCAGATTTTTTAAATGTGATTGCCGTCTTGGATCCGTTTTAGGAAATCAGTAGAAATGAGTCAGTGCCCCAAGCACCTCCAGAAGTTCACAAGTAGGAGAAAGGGAGGTCTGAAGCTATGGAAATTAGTGCTACCGTCCGCTTAAACTAAGCTGCAAATGGATAGATGCTGGCCATGACTGAAACTGACAAATCCCCACTGATAAGGAACCCACTCAAACCATAACCCTTCTCTAAAATGTATCATGGAAGTCCTTACTTCTTACAAAATTCCCATTTTGTATAAATGCAATAGCCACACTTGATTGTGTGATCGATATGAAGAGTGGGGCGTGTTCTGGATCAATACAATCGAGGCTGGTTTTGCAACTCAGTGAAAATGATCAAATCCTATGCAGGTGCATCCCTGCTTTGGGGACCTCGGTGCCACATCCTTACCAGACCTTGGGTGGAGAAAATCCTTCATTCGAGCACATCCATCCAAACTTTGCATCAAGAGTTTCTGCATGGCCAAAATCTATACTGAGTCAGAGCTTCGATGGAAGCCAGATTTGATGGAGTTCCTAAAATGGGTTTCTTTTTTAGGAGAGATCTTGAACCTGTAACATCTCTTCATTCAGGTGGCTTTTTGTGGTGGCTGTGGTCTTTCACTCTGGGTTGAAAAGGGAAAATGGATTTCATTTGAATGGTTAATAATGAATCTGAAGAGCCTGTTTTTGTAGTTTCTTTTCTTTTAAGCTGTGAATAATTTTACAGGGTACGGAGCCAGCCTCATGCACGCCCTGAGGCCAGCAAGCACCCGGCTCAGGCAGCGCACGCCTTCACTTAAAAAGGCTGAGGAGCGGCAGGACCCACCTGAATCCAATTACATCTGGTGAACTCCGACATCTGAAACGTTTTAAGTTACACCAAGTTCATAGCCTTTGTTAACCTTTCATGTGTTGAATGTTCAAATAATGTTCATTACAGTTAAGAATACTGGCCTGAATTTTATTAGCTTCATTATAAATCACTGAGCTGATATTTACTCTTCCTTTTAAGTTTTCTAAGTATGTCTGTAGCGGGATGGTATAGATTTCTTGTTTCAGTGCTTTGGAACAGATTTGATGTTATGTCAGTTGATCAGGTTAAAATTGTGTCTTTTCAGTTGCGTAGCTGGCAAATAATTTCCAAAATCACAATGCACTCGTGGTGTCGAGGGGCTAGGGAACACTGGAGAAGGTAAATAGAACAAAAATGCATAAATCAAGGGTTTGGATGGAGCAGTTAACCGCATTGAAGTTACAACATTTCTAATTTTACTGTCATGTGTTTAGACATTTGTCACATTTTTTAAATTCCTCTTGTTCTTAAACTCTCAATACAATATATTTTGACCTTCCCATGATTCCAGAGAATTCAGTATTGAAAGAATGAAAGAAGAAAGAAAAAAAAGAAAGAACATTGTGGCAGTGGCATTTAACAATATAATATATTGTAAACACAATAAAATAGGGAATATAATGTATGGACTTTTGGCATTGGCTTGAAGCAATATAATATATTGTAAACAAAACACAGCTCTTACATAATGAACATTTTATACTGTTTGTATAAAATAAAGGTGCTGCTTTAGTTTTCTGAGGGTTGTATGGAGTGGTCTGTGCATGTGCTATCTTATGGAAATAAAGTCGGTTGCAGTGAAAACTGCAGTATCATAAAAAAGAGAAGATATTCTATTCTCTGACCTAGTCTGGCTCCCCAGGCCCACCTGGGGAGCCCTCTGTCCCTGCTCCAGCCACGCAGCGCTACACTCTGGGCACTGCCTAAGACCTTCCTAGGTTTGTCAGCTCCCATTTAGTTGGCACTGCTTTCAAGAAGTCCTCTCTAACTAGAATGTGTTGAATAGCCCTTTAGTGGGAGGCTTCCTAAGACTTTCTAAAAGTGTCAGAATGTGGCAAATGACAGGAGCTGCCTACCATTTATTAAAAACCTGTTGGTTCCCAAGAACATGATAGCGTGTTGTCTTACAATCCAGTGAGGAAGGTATCATCGTGCCCTTTTATAGATAAGAAAACTGAGGTAGGGAGATACGTAGCAATTTACCCAAGATCACACTTGAGAGGGACAGGTTTGAATTCATGTCACCTGGCTCCGAAGACTTAACACTAGGCAGTTTCCCCACCTTCCTTTTGCTCAGCAAGTGCAGTAGAACACAAAACTCCACAAATCCCAGGCAGATACTTTCCAATATATTTTAGTCTCCTCATTCTCCCAAGGAAATGTGGACTTTATGTTATAGATAATCTAAAGCCTATACGTTTCTCTTTGGGCGATGGCATAATGACTTGTGTGGTTCGGGGATGTGACGTGTTATGGGAAGTGACCAAGGGAGGGGCTGGAAGCAGAGTGAACACGTCTTATTGTGGCGCTGGGCCACGGCGGTCTTCCTCCTCCAAGTAGCCAGAGCCCAGAATGCAGCTTCTGCTCACGTAGACTTGGCGAAGCAGGCCAGGAGCCAAGGAGCTCACCCTGGGGATCCCAATATGAGAACCAACTGATTTAAGACTTGGAACTAAAAGTCCAGATGTTTGATAATGAGGATTTAAGACGGTGACAGAAAGTTAAGTTTGGGGATAGGATAATAATACTAATAGCTAACACTTAAATAGTACTTAGCTTATTCTAAGCACTTTACCTCATGGATGAGTAATAAAATGGCGGGGAAGTTAGACTGAAGGCAGCATGATGAACCACAATAGTCAACATTGATCATCTCCCAACCATTTGGACTCTACACTCCATTAGAAATTTCTGAGCACATACTCCTACATGTGACTATTATTTATTTACATATTTAACTGGTATGCTTTATAAAAGCCAGAAACGTGGAAGAGATAAAAACATGAATAGAAGCTCTAATGTTTTCTCCACTCATCCAGAAGACAGTTTTATGTACGCCCTGGAGTACACAGCCTCACAGGAGAACTCAGCCTAGGAGGAGAGAGAGTAGGATCCAAAATGGCTTTAGAACCAGAGTCTGCACTCAAGAAGGACTTCAAACGTAAGCAAGGGCCTGGGTCACTGACTGAATGTAGGGTTCTAGAGAGGAATCTGAACAGTGATGTAAGTGACTAAGAAGGAAGAAGTACGGGCAGCGGTGAGGGTTTCCAGAGATGCTGAGTTTCATACTGAAGATGTTGAGTTTAATGTGCCCTTGGGACATCTCGGGGGAAATGTCTGATAGGCAACTGGAAATACTGTTATTAGGAGGTTAGTCTGATAATTTATTGATTATTAGTTTTACTATAAGTGAATAGTACTAACTCTATATTAAATTACTTTTAATATCAATATACATAACAGCTTTATTTGGTGAGGTGCAGTACAATTCACCTGTGTTTTATTGTGTCTTTACTTTGTTTTAAAGATTTTATTGATTTCTTGGAGAGAGAGAGAACTCACGAGCAGGGGTTGGGAGGGCAGTGGGAGAGGGAGGAGCAGTCTCCCTGCTGAGCAGAGAGTCTGATGTGGGGGCTCGATCCCAGGACCCTGGGATCATGACCTGAGCCGAAGGCAGACACTTAACGACTGAACCACCGAGGCGCCCCTTTATTGTCTTTAGATCCTGTATAGTTAATACCATTTGCTGCTTTCCTGTTTCTATGTTTATTTGTATAACAATATAGCCTTTACTATTTGGCAGATTAATTGAGCACTTCCTCCCTCTCTCCCCCATATGTATTATGAATCTTCATCCAAAACGTGCCCTTCGGTTACTTTGTCAATTTCTGTAGTATCACAACAATGGAGGCCAGCTCTTGAAACAAAGGCCAATAATAAGGAATATGAAATAATTGCTGTTACTCTTATGAAGCAACCACAAGAGAGGAGAAGGGAGAGGAAGAAGAAAAAGAAGGAAGAGAAAGAGGAGGGGGGGCGCCTGGGGGGTCAGCCAGGTGAGCCTCTGACTCTTGATTTCAGCTCAGGCCATGATCTCAGGGTCATGAGACTGAGCCCTGCTTTGGACTCCGGGCTGAGCCTGGAGCCCACTTGGGATTCTCTCTCCCTCTCCCTCTGCTCCTGCCCCCACCCCTGAAAGAGGAGGAGAATATTTATATAAAATACTTCTAAACAATAATTTAAAAGCTAAAAGAGTAGGGAGTTAAGGTGGCCTGAGAAGATGTATACTGTTTGACAAGATAAAATAAGTAGGAAAAATTAGGCAAGAGGAAATAAAGGCTAAACAAGAAAATGGGCCCGGGAATGAAGTTAAGACAGAAGGCGTACGGGAACTCCTGCACACTTGTGAGAGGTATGTGGACAGCACATTTAGCTCTAAGTCCTGCTCCAGCCACCTCAAAGAGGAAACCGGCGCTGGTTATGAGTCCCAAAGACTATAAACCCAAAAACTAATCAGTTCCTCAGGAGAAGTTCAGCTATATAAGGCACTTACATTATTAGGGCTCGATCAAGGTAGGAAGGTCTGTGGGAAAGCTGCTCTGGCCTCCCTTCCCGTCAATAGTCTTTAAAATAACTCCTCCACATTTATTTACAGAGGAGCTGCTTAAAGACGTTTAAAAAAAAAAAAAAAAGGGTTGCTGACAGGGTTCAGCTTCTCATCCAGTATCCCAGGCAATTTGTCTCCGGTCCTAAAATTCCATGCCCCACCCAGCAAACAAAAGATCTCCAGTTAAATCCAGCCAAGATGCTCAGAGGGAAGTTTATGGAGCATACGGCTACTTGATCATGCTCCTTGAAATTCCTAGCACCTCCCCAAGTGGCTTCTCCAAACAGTCCCTTTAACTATATATAGTACTCCTCCTAAAGCAAGTTTTGGTAACGGGATTTTTTTCTCATCTCATTCCCTGTCCGGTGACCCTTACGATGCAATTCTAGCTTGCTGGGCTAGGCAGCGCCCCGGCTGAGCTAGCCCTTCTGTCAGCTCTCATTGATAGTGGAGAGCAGTGTCTCCCGGGGGTTCTCGCACGGAGGCCCAAGGGCCATGCGTGACGCATGCTCTCAGGAGTATCGACAGAGTAACCACAGATAGCACTATTTCTTTCCATGCTCGTCAAGAAGGTGCAAATCATCACAGTGAAGGGTAGTTTCATGAAAGCTTTTCTACCAAAGTAAGGGAGGAAGAGGGCATAGGGTGAGGTGAGCAATTTTTAAATTAGTTAAATGAGAAACATTGCCATTTCAGAAGAATTTCCTGAGGCAATAAAAAAGAAAGACAAGGAAAGAAAACAAAGGACTATCCAAAGACAGGAGTTTCATCATCATAATTTTTAGGCAGTTTATGCAAGTGGTGCAAATATAAAAGTTTAATAAACCTATTGAATAAATGTCCTCCATATGGCTCAACATAAAAAATAGAAACAGTCTACAGGAAACTGACATCATAAAACAAAGTACTCAGGTGTTCGGTAAGACTTTTTTTTTTTAATTCTAATATAGACTCCAGTGGAAATTGATTTTCACCTATTTACTGGTTTATTGTTAATAAGAATCTAGGAATTACAAATGAAAAATAATTTTTATTGAGCTTTGGCATTGCAAAGCTTTTCCCAGGTAACACATTTCCCTTCCTGATCATGTTTGGCTGGCACAACTGTTGAAATTACCTGACATTTCTCAAAAGTCCAGACCAAGAGAAAGCCTTGGGACGACAAATAATCCATACAATCCACAGGAGGACCATTGAAGGTTGACTCACCACAGAGTGAATATCAACTTCCCATTCTGGTGACCATGACACTGAGCATGGTGTTGAGGCTGCGTCTGGGGCCATAGGTGGGAGAGAAGAGCAAGAGGGAAGTGGAGAGCCTTGGTCAACAATAATCCAAGAGGAGACTAGCTGTCTCATTGGAGGGGCCCAGAACAAGATGAAAATATGGGTCCCCTTGTTCAAAAAGCATTAAGAATATCACCATGGTGAGCACAGGGCATTAAGCCCGGGGTCTTTCTCCATGCAAGGGCTGTGTGCAACTGCACAGTTCGCACATCCATGAAGCTGGCCCTGTCCGGGAGCAAGTTCTTAGGTCCGTGGATAAGAAAGCCTAGGTAAAATGCAAAACATCTGCCTCTCCTTGGGCACTGGCCAGATAAGCTCTTTGGTGCCTGTCCCTCTTTCAACTTCAAAACCCAAACCTTGAGAATGGAAGACTCATTCACCATCAAACCAGGTAAGTCAGTGACCATTTACTGAATGGCTTTTGTATTAATACTGCAAACACAAAAATAGGGAAGAAAATATGGGGTAAATTAAGGGGACAAAATGTATTGCTTTATACTTCAGTCCAATCAAGTTCTTTGAACCTCAGTTACTGCCTAAGAAAGAATTTGTAGCTTTCAGTTAGAGCTCACAAGGGAAAGATATTTTTCAGAATTTTGTGAACAATCTATTTTAACCAAAGCGATAATCTTGGGTTTTTCCAACTTATAACTGCTGTTCTTTATTAGAAGACAGAAAGGCAGAGACCTGGCTGGAATTGGGATCGAAAGCTTTGTTTTTGAAATTAAATTCATCTCCACCCAAGGAAGCTTGATTCAGTGAAGAGCCTTATGACATTCTCCAGAAACCCCAAAGACAAATATCCCCAAAAGCCCTCACTTCAAGGAAACACCCAAAACTAATTTGTGATTATTTTCTACTTTGTAAAGATGAATATTTGCTCCTCTTTAAGCCTAAAACACTCTGGGAAGGAGCAGAAGCGAAGCCAATTATGGGCCCCTAGTCCATTGGGCGCCATGTTGATTAATCAATCCTTGGCTTGTGTCACAAGAGCTAAACTCCAAGAATTTAAAAGCCACTCTGCTTTTCAGTCATGTGGATATTCTGCCCTGGCTTGTTTATTTGGATTACATACTACTTGGTTTCTAAACTGAACCCAGACTGGGAAGGCAGCATATGATGAAGCCGAGATGGGCCTTAAGGTAGCAGTCATCCTGGCTTCACATTTAAGACACCCTTGAAATGATGATGTGAACACAGGTTATTCCATGACAACTTGTCTCAGTGTAAGTGGCTACAAATGTGCTAAAGGAAATTACTAGCAGTTGTGACTTCAGGAAAAAAAAAAGGGACCTTTGAAACAAAGCGTCTGGTTGAAATTGAAGCAAGTTCTAGCTTCCCTGGCCTCACCCAGCGTCCACTTCTATGTGTGCACCAGTCCAGGGTGACATTCCTCGGAGGGACATTACTGAGAGTTGTAACAGAATGGAGTAAATAGGAGAACCAAGAAGGTGGTGTTCTGGTGATGAACTGGCCAAACACGGAAGTAGCATTCCAAAATTTCCAGAGAAGCTTTCTCTGGAAATTTTGGTTCATGGCATCTCTGTCAGGGGGTTATTAGTTCAAAGGCAAAACTGAAGCTAGGGTTTGCTGAAGATCACAAAACAATTTATTATTGCTAATAATAACCCCTGGTGTGGGGATTCCAAACTCATTCCCGAAGAACACCAATTGTCCAAGAGGTTAACATGATGTATGTGAAAACGGGATTCTGAGGCCAAGTAAGTCTCAGAGATGGGTAGTTCCATGAAATCAGGAAGTTGTCTTTCTAGTAGTGCTGCCCAGAGCCTTTACCACCCTATCGTGCGTTGTGCATCCCCAAGAGGGGACTAATACGCAGCCTTCCCCAAATTTACTTCATCAAAGAGAACTTTCTTCCCTAAAGCATTTCCCGGGGAATAAAATTTTACACAGCAGTTTGTGGTGCACAGTCCCAGAATACTTCGGACTCTCTGAAGTTGAGTCTTTACTACACTCTTTTTTTTCTTTAGAATTTTTAATGTTATTCTATCTGTTTGGAGCTAATTCAAGGAAAACTGAAACTTACAACTTATAACACAAAGAACTTCCAGGTTAACTAGTGAATCAACTGGTTTTATGTAATTTGTTTATTTTTCCCCTACATATTCCAGAATAAATTGATCTGTTAGATTCTAGCTTTACTCACTTAAAGGAGTATTAGAAAAACACTTTAATTATTCTAAGTATTTTAAAATTAAAATAAAAGTTTACAACTTATGGAACTAGTTTCATCAACAAAGGATAAAGGGATCATTATAATGAATTCATTTTCTAGGGGTTTAAGCAGCATCCGACATTGAGGGAGCCCGTGTGAACTACCCAGCTAAAGCACTTCTTTAAGTCAGTTGTCTTTGGACTGTGTTTATGGTGATTCATAAATTCTTGATCTCCACATTGCTTCTTAACTATTACCCAACTTTAAATCAGAAGTGGAGATGTCAGGCAGAGAACAAAAGGTCACCATCTAAAAACTAACAGGGAGCAGGGTGTAACAGGAAGAACAGCAGACTGGAATGAAGAGACCCAAGCTTCAACTCTGCCACTGGCAGGCTGGTGGTTCTTACCCAAGATCCCCAAAGTGGGGCTTAAGCTAGATGCTGCCCTCCTCATGCCACTCTGGGCCTTTTCTTTATTCCTAACATGTGGCTCCCAAGCCCAAAGTGCTTTGAATGCATCAAGCATTCTGATAAAGAGATGGAGAAGCTATCATCTCCTCCATTTTGCTACCAATTCGGTGCTGTTCTTGGGTGCCCAGGCTCTTAAATTTGAGTCTCTTCTAACAGTAATTAGTCATCCCTGGGGACAAGAGAGGATCCTAGGTTAGTGCCAGGGCTTTCCCAGGGTAATGGGAAAAGTACCCTAATTTCAGCATTTATAAGAGCTCAATAGTCAAAATAATAGCAGTAGCAGTAGAAATCAGCTAACACTTATATACTATTTGCTGTGTGCTGGGCTTTGGTCCAAGTTCCTTATATACATTAATTTAAATAAACTGGAGTCAGTTTATACCAGCTCGTGAGAAAGTGTCAGTTGTTAAGTTTTTGGGAATTTCTGAGCTAGTTGTTAAACACAGCCATGATTAAATAATTAAATAAATTATTTTTAAAAACAAGGTTAGGGGCGTCTGGGTGGCTCAGTTGGTTAAGCGACTGCCTTCAGCTCAGGATGATCCCAGCGTCCTGGGATCGAGCCCTGCATTGGGCTCCCTGCTCGGCAGGGAGCCTGCTTCTCCCTCTCCCTCTGTCTGCCGCTCTGCCTACTTGTGCTCTCTCTCTATCTCTGTTAAATGGATAAATAAAAATCTTTAAAAATAAATAAATAAATAAATAAATAAATAAAATAAAAACAAGGTTAACAAATGCTCAAAATGAACCTCTCCCTAATTATTTTACTACATTTTACTATTATCTACATTCTTGAGGTTATTTCAGTGCATTGTAACTGTGTTAGAGGAAATATTATGTCATGGTACACTACTGTACATCTCTTTCCAACTCCATATTCAGTGATGCTACCTTGAAGCCTTCAACTTGTCCATGGAGGGAGCATTTACACCACAGAGATTGGCAAATGCTACACATCAAGAGAGGTGGGTGTTAAACCTTTACGATTTAATCCTTACAAAAACTTTATGAGGTTTGTACAATTATTATTTCCATTATTTAGTTAGGGATCCCATGCACAAAAAGGTTAAATGACATGCCCAGAGCCACACAGCTAGTTAGTGGCAAAGCCAGTCCTTGAACACAGGCAATCTGGTTCCAAAATCTATTCTATGATTATAGGCAGTTACATTGGTTTGGGTACAACAGAAAATAAAGTACACTCAAAAATGGCTGATATATAATTCCTTCCCAGATGGAAAGAAAAAAACGTCCACTATATAGTAAGGGCAGTCAAACAGAGTTCCTAGAACTTCAGTGGCTGAAAATGAATGACTGAATGAATCTGTGAATGCACTTCATCCATTTCCAAAGGAATTGGAAACCTCTCTCTCTTCTGGATCCGGGCTTATGTTTATGACCTCTCAGTATGCTGTGTTTCAGCTTCTACTCTTGCTCCATTCAGCCACCATTTTAAGCAATTAATTGTATTAGTTTCCTGTGGCTGTTGTAACAAATTATCAGAAATTTAGTAGCTTAAAGGAAATTTATTCTCACTGTTCTGGAGGCCAGAAGTCCAAAGTCAGTGTCACTGAGCTGAAATGAGGTGTTGTCAGGGCCATACTCCTTCTGGAAGATGGAAGGAAGAATTTGGTGTTTGCTTCTTCCAGCTTTTGGTAGCTGTCAGCATTCCTTGGCTTGTGGCCACTTGTCTCTCTGCTCTGTGTTCACATAGTCTTCTCCTCTGGGTATCTGCATGCAATCTCCCTCTCCCCCTCTCCACTTCTAGTGGTACTTGTGACAGCATTTAGGACCTGCCTGCCTATTCCAGGAGGCGCTCCTCCTCTCAAGAAGAGCTCCTCCTAACATCTTTTGCCATGTAAGATCATATTCACAGGTTCCAGGGACGGTGACGTGGGTAATATCTTTGGAGCCACCATTCAGCCCACTACAGCCATCATCATTAATGACCACAATCCTATTCTGTGCTGATGGTTGGAATTACAAGGGGCTACAAGCAGCATTGTTGTCTGCAAAAAGTCTACAGCTTATAGAGAAAGAACTCATACAAAGAAGCAATCACATGGAATGTTAAATTGGACACTGATGCGGAAACACTTTGGCAGTTTCTTAAATAGTTAGATATCCTCACCATATGATGCAGCAATTCCATTCCTCGGTACATACCCAAGAGAAATTAAAGCATACGTCCACACAAAGACTTACACAGTAATGTTCAGAGCAGCACTATTCATAATAGCCAAAAGGTGGAAACAGCCCAAATGTCCACCAACTGGTGAATGACAAATACAATACGGTATATACAAAAAATGGAACACTATTTAGCAATAAAAAGGAATGAAATACTGACACATACTACAACACAGATGAAGTTCATGCTAAGTGAAAGAAGCCAGATACAAAAGATCGCATTTTATATGACTCCATTTTTATGACATGCCCAGGAAAGGAAAATCTATAGAGATAGAAAGCAGATACCCGGTTTTCTGAACCTGGCAGGTGGGAAACAAGGATTGACTAGTGACAAACAAGAGGGGTCTCACTGGATAATGCAACTGTTTCAAAACCAGATGTTGGTGATGGTTGCACAATTCAGTAAACTCACTAAAAATCATTGAATTGTACACTTAAAATGGATGACTTTTCATGGTACGCAAATTATACTTCAATAAAATTATTTTTTTAAGTAAATAATAGCATAAGACTACATATGCTAAGGGTAAAGTGAATGATGGAAAGGTTGAGAATTCTACTGACAGAGCAAATCATCAGACAAAGCATGATCTTGGGCTGGCAGATGAGCAAAATTAGGGAGAGGACCTGCCCAGGGGTGCCATGGAAAAGGTTAGGTTTGGGTCTAGCCTCTGAGGTCAACAGTGTCATACTTTCTCTGCCTCTTTCATGGACCTCCTGCTCACCCTCCCTTGGCCTGCTGCCTAAAGGCCCAGGGGTCCTGTGGTCCAGTGCACTTCTTCCACCTTAGCTTGGCCCAAGATGGGTAGCCTCAAAACACGTCACACACACACCCCCCACTTCCACATATGTAGCTCTGAGCCAAGCTTGCTGGGACCTCCTCCCTCAGAAGAAAGATGTTCTGGGAGACAATCTAGTCGGAACCTTCCAAAACAGAATGATGATCCATGTCCCTTTGGATCCATCCTACAATATTTCCTATGGGCTTTCTCTCAAAAAGGATGACAGGAAGCTCCAGGCTTCTGTTGTTTAGCTCTGATGAACCATTCACATTGTTGCAAACATTCCGTAAAAATGATGATTTTCCATATATTTGGAAATAAACCAGGCACTCTACCCTAACCTCAGCTTAACTAAGAAAGAAATTTTTCTTTCACAAAACTATTAGTGATTAAAAAAAAAAAATCTCTGAAAGACCTTAGGACAGACTTCGAAATTAGATATCTACTGTCAAATTGCAATCTAACAGGATTACAGGTTAGTCTTTGGTCTCAAGTCACATGTTATAAATGTGTGAAGGCTATCATTTGGGGAAATACAGTTTATAATATATACTCTGATGATAATCTCTCTGGGGCCCCAAAGATGATAGTTAACCACTTCATCAGCTTGATGAGGGGATAACACGGAATGTGCAGGGACCAGCACACACAAGGTAGAACCCAATAAATGATGATGATAATGGGTATTATCACTCTTTAAATAAAAAGAAAAAGAAGAGGAAAAGTAAATACCCAACAATCATTTGAAAGGTAAATGATATTTAAACCAAAATGGGACACCATTTTTCAGTCATTCCAACACAGTACAAGTGTTGGAAAAAATGTGAAGCCACAAAGCCACAGGAATGACCATCCACTGCTAGTGGGGCTATACACTGATACGACCAAGTTAGAAAGGGGTTTCACATTATCTTGAAAAGTTGAACATACACAGCCTCTAAGAAACAGCAATTCCATACCCCAGAGAGACTTTGCATATAATGCCTCAGGAATCATTAGCAAGAATGTTTGAAGCAATGTTGCTTATAATACCAAAGAGTTAGAAACAGCCCCACTGCCCATTGACAGTACACTGGATAAATAAATGGCATATACGCAAACAACGAATCATGGAACACTACATCAGAAACTAATGATGTAATGTATAGTGATTAACATAACATAATAAAAGAAAAAAATAAATGGTATATACACAAAAGGGAATACTATTCAGCAGTAAAAACAAATGAACTATAGCTGCAGAAATCAAATATTGGTGAATATGAAACACAATGTTGAAGTGTAGAAAACTACACACAGTATGACTCCATTTCCAAAAGAGACAAAATTAAATAATATGCCATTTGGGGACACATAAAAAACAATGGTTTCTTTGTGAAGGTGCTGAGCATAGGGATCGGGAGGAGCTCATTAGGGTTTCAAAAGAATCTATGTTGTACCATTTCTTAAGCTGGGTGGTAGGTTCGGCTGTTTATTTTATTTCTCTAAGCATAGTATCTTGCTATGCACAGATTATTCCTAATAAAAATAAACCCTAATATTCACAACAGAAAAATCAATAATAAATGTGATCAGGTAATCCCCAAAAGAAGATATGTCCATGACTAGTAAACCAATTTTTAAATCTTCAAATTTAGTAGCAAATAGTTGTAAAATTTTTTACAGTAAATTTTTTAAATGAGTAGTATTTTTCATCAATCAGATTGGCAAAGGTATTTTTTAAATAATATTTAATGCATACGTTAATGCAAAAAGATGGACAGTTATACTGTGCTGCTCAAAGTGTACATCAGAACAGCTTTAGGGCGCCTGGGTGGCTCAGTCAGTTAAGCATCCAATTCTTGGTCTCGGCTCAGGTCATGATCTGAGGGTCACGAGATCTCAGGATAGAGCCACGTGTCAGGCTCACTCTGGGCGTGGAGCCTGCTTAAGATTCTCTCTCTCCCTCTGCCTCTGCCCCTCCCTTGCGCTCACTCTTTCTCAAAATAAAAAAAAAAAAAAAGAACAACTTTTCTAAAAGGTTGCTAAACAATACCTATCAAGAAGGCTTAGCATTTGTTTCTTGGACTCAGTATCAGAAGGTCACAAGAGATTCAGTCAAAGATTTAGATTCAATACAGCATTGTTCACAATAGCCAAAAATGCAAAACCTTTATCCATTCATTTGACAAACATTTACTGGACACCTACCATGTGCCAAGTATTGTTTTGGGCACCTGCAATACTTTAGTGAACAAAGTTGACAAAAATCTTTACCCTCATGGAATTTACATTATACAGGGAAGAATCAATACTAAACAATAAACTTAGTAAATAGCTAAAGTAAAATAGTACATGAGAGAATAGATGCTTGAAGAAAAAGAAAAAGCAGAACAAAATAAGAGGGATCAGGAGTGGCTTTCCAGCCAGAGGAGGAGGAACAGGTTGCTTCACTAAGAAGAGGACATTTGAGCTAAGTTTCAAAGGAGGTGTGATATCTAGATAGTGGGTCCTTGGGCACTGGAGGCAGAGGAAACAGCTGGTGCAGATGTCACTCAAATGACAGCCTGTCTGGCAATCAGAGAACAGTAGAGAGTCTAGTGTGTCTGGAGAAGCCTGAGCAGGTGGAGGAGTAGGAGAGGAAGCCGGAGACCCAAGAGAAAAGTGTGCGGGGCAGTTATGAAAGGCTTCAAAGGACTTAACTCTCAGCAAAATAGGGAGACTTTGCTGGGTTTGGAGCAGAGAGCCATGCTGTGTCATATTTTTCAAGGATCCAAGTGTTCAAACAATAAGGAAATAACTAAATAAATTACAGTAAATTTGGTGCTTGTTTATAGTAAGAGCTCAGAAAATATTTAGAGGACAGATGACTATAATGGAATATTGTACAACCATTAAAACTATAACTTCAAAGAATATTCAGTGACCTAGGGGCACCTGGGTGTCTCCATCATTTAAGCATCTGACTTCAGCTCAGGTCATGATCCCAGGGTCCTGAGATTGAGTCCTGCATCGGGCTCCCTGCTCAGCAGGAGAGTCTGCTTCTCCCTCTCCCCTCTGCTCCTTACCCCTGCTCGTGCTTTCTGTCTGTCTCTCGCTCGCTCATTCTTTCTCTCAAATAAATAAATAAAATATTTTTTAAAAATATTCAGTGACCTGGAAAAATGCTTATCACGAACATTAAATGAAAAAAAAATCTGATTAAGAAGTTGCATGTACGTTGCAACTCCAACTTTGGAGATAGATAACAGAAACAAAAGTAGATAAAAATTATAAGGAAATACCATCAAATATGAGATGGTTTTAAGTAATTGGTGAAATTATAGATGTTTTCATAGCATTTGTATTTTCATGTATTTCTGAATTTTCTATACTAAAACATATTACTCTTATAATAGGAACAAAAAATAAATGCGATTTTTTAAAAACCTACCACAACTACATGGTATGACTTCTAGGGTGAACGTCTGGAAATATGTCCATTGATCAGAATCATTAGATTTGTTCTGGGTTCGTGGGAAAATGGAAGGTGTTTGATTCATTGGCCGAATTTAGCAGCAAGCAGCCTGTAGTTCATCAGCGTGGCTGTCACCAGTAGTTCAATAAACCCATTGGAATCACTACAGAAGAATGTCTAATGGGATCATGGAAACAATCTGGCTGGTAAAAAAAACACATGATTAAAAAGTCATTACATTATCTACCAGGCAGGAGAAGAATTGCCTAATTTAACCACGAAAGTCACTACAAAAGACCAAAATAATTACAGTGTAAATGGATACCCAAAATAAGGGTTCATTTGATTTTAATGATACCTTGAAAGAAAATTATGGGTGCAGGGTGAGTTTGCCAGAATCACGTAAAACAGCTCATTAGCACCCTTACTGGACTGAATTGACTGCTCGTTCGGATCTGAGGCAGCACCCTGTCCCCCCCACCAACAACCGGAACTCCTTCTTGTTAATTTCATTCTGGTGTCTGGGTCTGCTGTCTTCAGATGCCTGCGACTCACTGAAGGCATGCCGGAGGACAGGTTTCCCCTGAGATGCAGCTCCTTTTAAGTTCCTACAAGGCTCAATTTGTAGCAGCATTTCATCCTTCTGTAGCCAAGAACATGTTGAGCCATCAGAAAAATGTGGTAATTTGGTCCATGAGGCATATGGAGTGATGAACAACAGTCCTGAAGAGAACCCGAGGTGGGATTTCCACAAAACATTTGGAATGCTCCCAGAAACTTGCTTTCCCTTCCTAAAAAGAAGGGTGGGTGGCTGCCCTTTCCTGAAGAGCTGGAGCATGTCCTTGTACAAGGGCATCTTCAAATCCAAAGCGTCTTACCCAGCAATGACGGCTGCAGAGCTAAGTAGTTGCTCATTTACTTAATCAGGTGCTAAAGTTCAAAGGGGAGTCAGTCCCTGCACTAAGTGAATCGGGGGCACCTGGGTGGCTCAGTCAGTTAAGCACTTGCCTTCAGCTCAGGTCATGGTTCCGGAGTCCTGGGATCAAGCCCTGCATCAGGCTCCTTGCTCAGTGGGGAGCCTGCTTCTCCCTCTGCCCGCTGCTCCTCCTCTCTCTCCCCCCGCCCCGTCTCTCAAATAAATAAATAAATAATATTTTTAAAAAAGAAGTGAATCATTGCAGAGGAAAAGTGGATCATTTGTTACCCTTCTACAGGACAGAGGGTGTTGTGGGAATACAATGAAGAGGCCTGAGCTAGGGAGGGGAAAGGTGGTTATGTTTCCTTGGACAAGAAATGCCTCAAGTTAATTCCAAACAAGTTAGGTGGACAAGAAGACAATGGGATCGTTCATATGATGTCTGCCACAAAATACTCTGAAAATTAGCCCAATATTGCTGGGCTTTATTGTTATTGCTGTTGTTTTGTTTTTATGAAACCAGCTTTTCCCTCTAGTTACAATCCATGCTCAGCATGAAGTTCTTGTATTTCACTGGTTTGAGATGACAAGTCCTACAATTCCCAAGGTCGTGTTAAAAAAAAAAAAACACTCAACCTGAGTAAATTTTAAGATTGACTTGGCTTTACTCAATGATTCATGAATCAGCAGCATCCCATTTAGCAAGCGGAAAAGAGCTCCCAGGAGCTATACAAAATGGAAGACTTTCTAGGCAGAAGGAGGCAAGGCAATGAAGTTGTTCTAGGAAAGAATGGATTGGTTCAGGCAGGGTCACTTGTGGAAGAAATGTTGATAACAGCATTGCAACGGATGTTCTGTGTTAGGACCCCTGATTAAGCATCTCAAATAGGAAAAAAGGCCCAAAACCTGGCCCCAAACTCCTGAGGAGTGCCTTCGGGTAGATAGGATCTTTCTGAGGTAGAAAAAAATGAAGGACCCTGGAAAAAGCAGGAGTGCTGTGTGGGTGTGATCGGAATGGGAAGGCAGTGCCACTGGAAGACCCACCAGGCCAGCTCCCCGGGGGTAGGGGTGGGGTTTGGGGGGGAGGGGTGTAATGGAAATAGAATGCCGTCCCTTCCTCACCCCAAACCTCTCCACAGCAACAGTGTAGCCCAGCTCTTGGGTGTGACCAGGGTCCCTCTGAAAGAAGGAGTTGTGGCAGCCTGGGTTTTCCAGCGATTCTCCTAACTGAGAGCTACAAACTAAAGGCAGGGTCATCTTCTCACTGAAGCCATTACCCGCCTCTTCCATCCTCCTCAACCAAGATGGATTGGCCAGGGTTACCTGAATTAGTAACAAGACTTATGGTAAATACTTCCCTGAAAACTATGATAAAAAGAATCAGATATTTCTCCTTACTGGTCTGAAGGGATATCTCTTTCTCAGTTAGAAGTCAAAGGATATGAGTGAACCATCTAAATAGCAGAATATGATAAGTGTTTTAAACAACTATGTTGACTGCATTCTTCTGGGCCAAAAGGTGGGGGAAACCTCTTCCGCCCCCTCCTTTCCCCCTCCTTTCTCTTTCCTTCCTTTCCTGAAGAATTCACTCCCAAAGCCATGAGGTGGGGCAGACCAAATATATTAAGGATGATGGAAGCCAAGTCTCTCCTTGTCAAAGGAGGAAGCTACAAATATGAACCTTGAGATGTTGGCATTGAATTAGAATCAGGGGTATGGATGTGAACTCGTGGTTTTCCATATAAAAGCTAACTATAGAAATAAAGATTGTGGGGGGCGGGCACGTGTGTGTGCGTATGTGTGTTACTCCTTGGAAAAATGGCTCATTCCCCGGCTGGAGCAGGAAAAAACAAGACAAGCCTGGAACATCTTATGCTGGGAAACACAGCACTCAAAGAATGATTAAGACATGTCAAAGGACACAGAATCCAACTTGAAGGGGGTCCATTGACCAAACTGAGGGACAATTAAATTAGAGCATCTAATGCAGTATAGCCCACTGAATACATAGGAAGGAAACGAGGAGTCCTTACAGACTTAATAAACGAATAAATTGAAAGTTTGATGATGAATGGGCTATTTACATAGTTTCAGATTAATGCCCCCTGAATACATGTGAGTAACTATACAGTAGGGAAGCCAGGTGCACACCACCTTAATCACATCATCAAAGTGAACATTACCAGTCACTGGACAAATTAAAACCCCGTGCATCCAAGAGGATGCCATGCAAGAACATAGCCTCCCTTCTGTGACTTCCCTGCCAAAAAGGAATAACCAAAATCTAATCATGACAAAACAGCAGACAAACCCAAATTGAGGGACAGTCTACTAAACAACCAGCCTATAATATTTTAAAGTTATGAAAATCAAGGTAAAGATTGCAAATTTGCTGCCGGATAAGGAAACCAAAGAGGCATGATAACGAAATGGCATGCATCATTCTGAACTGGATCTCTTCGCCATGAAGGATGTTTATTGAGGCAGCTGGTGAAACTGTAGCGGAGACTAAAATGTAGACCGTAGTGACATATGTCTGTTCATTTCCTGACTGAGATGGTTGTACGGTGCCCACAGAGGGCAAAGTTCTTGTTGGTTGTGTGCAATATGCATTCAAGTATTTAGAGATGAGGGGCATCAGGTTGGCAACTTATTCTCAGCCAGTTCAGAAAACATGGTTTTTATGCAAAAACCGATGGTTTTTATGTCATCGTTGCAAACTTTCTGTAAGTCTGTGATTGTTTACAAGAAATTTTAAGTATTTTTTTAAGATTTTATTTATTTATTTGACAGAGAGACAGAGAGAGAGCACAGGCAGGGGGGGCGGCAGGCAGAGGGAGAAGCAGGCTCCCTGCTGAGCAGGGAGCCAGATGCGGGACTCGATCCCAGGACCCTGGGATCATGACCTGAGCTGAAGGCAGCCACTTAACCGAATGAACCACCCAGGCACCCTTAAGTATTTTTTTAAATATGTCCTGTGATGACAACGAAAATACCAGACAGCAAGGCTCTCCTACAAATACCAGAGGGCCTGGCTGTTCTACCCACTCTGAGTAAGACAGAACCTTCTGGAGCTGTTCTGTGGGTTCCTCCAGAGCAGCTGGGTCTCTACCCTTGAAGTCTGGTTTTCTCTCCACCATGGAGCTCTTGTCCCAGATGATTTACCTTTGTGATTAGCATGGCTTCTCCAGGCTTAAAAATCCATCCTGTGCTAAAGAGAACTTAAAATACAAAAGGCCAGGCACCTGTTCATTGAATTTCCTTTGCCAAGTAGCACAGAATTGTTGCTACTAGCTGACATCTGTAAGCTGTGTGCGTACAGTGGCTCACTGGTCAGAAGCCAAAACTTCTGAAGGACGACAAATGGCTGGTGCTAGGACACCAGGAGAAAGCTATTCCTTCTTTTATTTTCCATTGAACAAGTATTTATCAAGTAGTTAATTTGAGCCAGACATTGTGCTCAAAGAAGGGGACAGAGCCAAGAATAAAAACCCAATCTTTCTCCTCAAGGACAGTACAACCTAGGGTACTTTCTAAAGATCACATTTTCTATATTGAACAGTAACATATACACACAAAGCATGCAAATCATAATTGTACTGCTCCATGAATTTTCATGAACCAAACACACCTGCATAATGAGCACCCAAATCAAGAAAGAGAACATTACCACCTCCTAGAAGCATTGTTGCTCTTTCCAAACACTACCACTCCTCCCTGACCTCCTGATTTTTAGCAAAGCCTAGTTTTGCTGGCAGATCTTCACTTTTAAAGGAGATTTCAAGGAGGACACCTAAGTCCTGGTTCTTCCAGAATGGAATTTCTCCTCCTGGGGACCCGGATCATCCAGTGCTAACATTATCTCCTTGCACAGTGACTTGATTCTGCTTCTCCATAGTGCTGGGATTTGCTGATTAATGGTCATAATTTGAGCTTTGCCTGGTATGGACCTGGATGATAATACCCCTATGAAAGAGGTTGAGCAGAACTGCTGAATTTGGTTGCCAGCAGGGGGTCCCTTTCTTTAGACCAGATGCAACATGGCAGGATACAGCAAGCATCCATCTCATACAAAGGCCTAGTGGCAACCCTGCATGTATGAGTTGTTTGGGTTGGCAAAGTGAGTGGAGAGGCATAGGGAGCTTTATCCATGGCAATTCAATTCATGGGCTTGCACGATTCTCAGGCATCCTCAAAAGAACCCAGCCCTTGCTTCTTTAATAGGAGGCCTTAAGAAATACCTCCCTAATTTCCCGTGGTGGTGCTGCCCCCTTGGGGCTGCTCACTTGTATGTCAGAAGATCCCACCTCTTCTCAGGGACTGTTAAATTCAAGTGCCCTTTCATTTGTGTAAGAGAAAGCCCCATAGAGCTCAAAAGGAAGGAGGTGTATATCCTCAGCTAGGCCAGTTAAAGTATCTCTAGTTTTTAAAGAAATTTTGAGCGGTTGCAGGGCTGTTGAACCCCTCTCATCCTGAGGGCTGCCCAGAGACAGAGTCCATTCCTCATGGAGGTCAGTTTCCTCCTTCATCAATCATTTCCTCACATTCTTCTCTTTTCCCTCCCACTCTGACCTGTTCTTTCTTTTTACTTTTCTCTTCTTTTCCTTCCTATCTGTTTCCTCTCACTCCATTATTGTTTCTAAGGCTTCTACTTGGGTCTCATCATTTGCAATCATATAAAGAACAGAGAGAAAGGAAGACAACTCTTCCTCCAGAAGAGTGGTAAGAAGGAGGAGAACGCTCCTATAGATGGCAATGTTCCGTCACATGCATTTAGCAAATAAAAACTAGAGACACATATTGCCATTGCAGGGAAAGAAAAATTTCTCCTCTACATTTGGGTCTTTGGCTGGGCCTAAGAATTAAACTGACATGAGACAGATTAACAGGAGGAAAAGCATACAAGTTCTATTTTTTTATACTTGTACATTGGAGCCTTCACAAAGAAAAATGAAGAAGCAAACAAGCAGCTAGAGTCAAACACTTCCACATGAAGTTAGACAAGGAGTACTAAATTGTGAGCACATGACAAGGCAAAGGTGCTTAGGCTTGGGTAGTTAATTATGGAGAGGCGACTAGAAAGATTGGATTAGTTTAATAGGTTTGTTTGCACAAATTTCTCTTGGCCTCGGCTCCTCATCCCTGGTGATTAGAATGTTTCCTTTCTTCTCGTGTAGGTGGGACATCTTCCACTTGGGCAACCCATCTCCTGCTTTCAGGAGGAAAAAGGAAGGGTGCCCTCCACGCATCTGCTGTTTCTCAAGTGTCTTTAACTCAAAATAATCAATATGCCGGAACAGCGTATTTTGGGGGTGGTGTCTTCTAAACTCTTTCATTGTATAGGAAATGTTTTACATGACGTTTTCCTTTTAAAGAGAATTTTGAGGAAGTTGCCAGAAGGGATGACTAAGAGTCCTGTCCATGGGGAGGAATAAGATGAACTTCAATCTATAGACTATTCAATTTGAGGGCATTTCCAGAACTTAGAGGGCCCTGAAAAGTCATCCAACCCAAAGCCTTCATTTTACAGATTAGAAGGCAGTCCCAGAGATGCTGATCTGCTTAAGGTCGCACAGATAGCCAGTAGCAGGAACCCACATCTGAAATGTCCCAGTATAGTGCTCTTTCTGTTGAGAGTGTTCTTGTAAATTGGAAAAACACACAGACCAACTTCCTCATAGGTGTCCTGCTGAAGTGGCAAGCTTCGCCAAGTTGAAAAGTTAAAAATTATAGTATCATTTGTGAAAGCATCCAACAGAACTTAATCCAGCCTTCAGAAAGCACGATATAAAGGAATCCTCTTCCTTACTACCTTAAATTACGGGCAGCACATTTAGCGATCTTTCCCTAACTTGTTTAGGAGGTGTTGAAACTTTTCCGAGGAGTCCTATCTTTTTGTCTTCCTGTGGTTTGTTTGAAATTCATTACCCTCTTTCATCCTCTGTGATTCCTTTCTCTCCCTCCTCTTTCTTGGCCCTTCTACCCCACCCCAGCCCAGGTCAAATCTGAAGGATCTGCTAGGGGAATATCACAGTCACCAAGGACTCATCATCATCATCAAGATTGATCCCATATGGTGTCTACAAAGATGAGGGGTGAGGCCACGGTGCTTGCAAACTCCACAGGGATGATGTGGGAACACAACCCCTTTTGTCTTCATTCCCAACCCCTGAGATGAGCTCAGTCTGCTAGAACCAAGAATTTCTACTCCCCTGGCTTCACTAGAGCTTCCAGCCATGTTTTTTCCATTTCTTCAACTGCATTTCAAGAGCAGTGGGATTCAGGGGTTTGAAAAGCTTTTAAAAATACATTTCATGTGATCTCGTGCCTACAGAATTCATTCTCCAATTTACCTTTGAGCTCTTGCCTATTCTTACTAATTCAATTGTTCCTTTTGTGTCTATAAATTATATTTGGATTTTTTTTTCCTTCCCTCCAGTTTGTTTAGTTCCCAGGATAGAAGAATTCTCATCTCAGGCTCTAATTACAGCCCCAGCACTAATCTATCATTTGTTTCCAAAATGCTTGAAGAGGTGTCTCACTGAGTTCTTCCCTTTCAAGCTGGCCTCTCAGAATGTTAGTGGAGATTTCCAGAAGCTTCTTCCATTAACCATGTGTTGATTTGAAATCTGAATGTTTTCCCCCAAGTTATGCGCTACAATGGAGGCAGGGAGCCACAAAAGACGAAGCACACGCCAACATTATCCTTATAGCACTGGTGCTTGAAGCTTCTTGTCTTCAACTACAAAATGACAGCTATTAATAAAATTTGAGTTTATTTCTTTTAAAGAAAGAAGTGACTTACTGTCTGGTTTCTTCTCATCATCTTTGGCCAGCTGTGTTTGGAGAAGCCAGGAAAGACTTGCTGAAGAAGGAAGATCTGTCTGGTTCAACTAATTGCTTGCCCAGTTACCCAAGCATTACGACTCATGCCAATGGCCACAATATTGAAGAATCAGCCAGAAATGGACATGAAAGAGAAAGGAAACATAAAAGCAACTCTACTCTAGTAAACTGCATGGCATTCAAGGAGGGGAAAGACAAACAACTCAAAACACAACCTTAAAATGTGCTCAGCAAGAAACAAACTGCCCACTGGGGGCCTCTGGAACTTCCTTCTGAGGCAAAGTTCAATTATACACTGAAGTACTGAAGGCCAGACCATGGTGAAGGAGAGCAGGCTCTCTCACCTTGTGGAATGCAGCTATGAAAAAGATTTATCACGTATCTGATGGGCTTGCCACATGTCGAAGACTAACTTTTATTTTATCAATTTTTCCCTTTCTTTCTCCCCACGCTGACACACAAAAAAATTGTAATTGTGGTGACAGGAAAATGTCTGTAATAATTTTAACATATGCAAGATTACCCAAGAGGTATTATCATATGTAGGTGGTTTCGGAATTTCATTAATCCACAATCTAGGAATGTGATATTGTATAGATTGTACTTCTTTACAGTACAAAGACAGTGAATTCTTAACAGACACTAAAGGACAGTCCTTCTTTTTCCAGCATGCTCCTCACATTTCTCCAGCTGAGTTGTTCAAATGCAGAAAAGTAACTTGTTGGATACTCAGCTACCAGCTTCTTATCCAGATCCCCTTCAGAAAACAAGTAAATTCTGTTTGCATGAAGCTTACAAAAAATAGGATTAGGAGCAAGACATTATATTAAATTAACTGATTGGGCAGGAATGGCCTTGTTAATTTCCCTTTGTTAGATTTGCTCTACAAACTTCAATTTCAAAGATGTGAAACATATATATAGACAGTTCAACTCAGTGATATGAGTTGAACTGTCTCTGCAGGGTAGGCCAGGCAAATCCCTGCAATGAATTTCCTGGGATGGCCATTTACAGCTGTCTTCTTTTTTTTTTTTTAATTTTTTATTGTTATGATAATCACCATACATTACATCATTAGTTTTTGATGTAGTGTTCCATGATTCATTGTTTGTGCATGACACCCAGTGCTCCATGCAGAACATGCCCTCTTTAATACCCATCACCAGGCTAACCCATTCTCCCACCCCCCTCCCCTCTAGAACCTTCAGTTTGTTTTTCAGAGTCTATCGTCTCTCATGGTTCGTCTCTCCCTCCGACTCCCCCCCCCTTCATTCTTCCCTTCCTGCTATCTTCTTCTTCTTCCTTTTTTTTTTTTAACATGTATTATTTGTTTCAGAGGTACAGATCTGTGATTCAACAGTCTTGCACAATTCACAGTGCTCACATAGCACATACCCTCCCCAAGGTCTATCACCCAGCCCCCCCCATCCCTCCCACACCCCACCACTCCAGCAACCCTCAGTTTGTTTCCTGAGATTAAGAATTCCTCATATCAGTGAGGTCATATGATACATGTCTTTCTCTGATTGACTTATTTCGCTCAGCATAACACCCTCCAGTTCCAGCCACATCATTGCAAATGGCAAGATCTCATTCCTTTTGATGGCTGCCTAATATTCCATTGTGTATATATATATATATATATATATATATATATATATATATATATATATACCACATCTTCTTTATCCATTCATCTGTTGATGGACATCTTGGCTCTTTCCACAGTTTGGCTGTTGTGGACATTGTACAGCTGCCTTCTTTATGTAAATATTAAGTAAGAATGCCCCACTTTTTTAGGAAAAAAAGCATCTGTTACCCATAAGCCCTTGTGCTTTTGAGCTAAGTGCCACTGTTAACCTGCTGTCACCTTTAACCTTCTTTCTCCTGGAATGCAATCTCTGAGTGTCTTTTTGAATCAAGGCCCAATGTCAAATGAGTATCTTCTTGCTCCAACCTGACTCATTGAGGTTCTGCCAATGGAACAAGCATAGATCTGAATGTAAACTAGAAATATTTCACCATAATTCAAGACTAAGTGCAACCCTTGTCGAGAATTTAGAGATATGAAGAACTACAGAAGGGAATTTAGCTCATCACCTTTGTCACTATAGACCGATGCTCAAATAATCCCCAAAAGGTTTCTAAATTTTTAAAAATGAATCAGTAGTTATTGAGTGCCTCCAGTGTCAGCAAAAAAAGAAGTATGAAACACGTCTTTGCAAAAGGAGTTAAGAATGTAATGGTAAAATGAGCTATATAAACAATTACAGACAATTGCGTGATCCTGCCCCACTTTCATAAGCTCCCCTACTGTAGTCACTACTGTCCCTCCCCCCTGTCTCAATTGGCTCCAGGCGTGCTTATCTCCTTGCTGTGTGCAAATCAAACCCCCACCTTAGGGCGGTTGCTATACCTCTGCCTGGAGCGTTCATTCCCCAGATGTTCAAATGGCCAACTCAGGCATCTCCTTCAAACCTTTACTCAATACTTTTTTTCTGATTGGGGCCAACCCTGACCATTTATTTAAAATTGCATCCTGCCCTCCAACCCTACACTCTCCCTCCTACTTGCCCTTCTTTCTCTTTTTCAGTAACATTTATGATCTTCTAATATACTATATAATTTATTTATTTTCTATGTCTATTAGTTCTCTCCCCCCTCCTCACACTATGTATGGGGAGAATGTAAACTTCATAAACACAGGAGTCTTTGTTTTGATCCCTGACATATCCTGAGTATATAGACTAGTACCTGGTATATTAGAGGTGTCCCATAAATATTTCATGAATGTATAAGTAAATGGCTCAAGGAAGCAGAAGACCATATAAAAAACAACCATAGAGGCATCCAACAAGAAGTAGAAGCTCCTCCTTTGCTGGGGACATTTTGAGGGAAAGAAAGGGAATAACACAAAGTGGTCAGACTGTAGAGCCCTGGCTCTTCCTCAGGGGTGAAACCCTGTGGGAGAGAAGAACTGTGTGGCTGTAGCAACTCCCATGAGACACTGGCAAAGAGATTTTAGTACAAGTCTCTGGGCATAGCTTAGGAGAGTACTTTCCCTGCCCACATGCTTCTTAGGTTCCCCCTGTGCCCAAGGAAGGAGAAAAAGAAGGAGTGAAAACCTTTGAAAAAAAAAAATACAAGTACTCAAAAGACACTGAATTAGACCAAAATTGGCTATTTTAGACTATTTTTTAATGAATTACTTTTATAGATTGATAATTTTAAATGTTTTTCCCACCACCAATAGGAATGAGGCCTATCATAAAAAATAAAGAAAACTACTTTAATTATTGGCACATCTGAGTTGTAAGACATAAACTCAACCCTGCTGCATTTGTTTATGTCTGTCATTAAGCGTCATGAAGAAAGGTCCTATCTATTTTGTTCAATGCTCTATTCCTAGCATCTCGCATAGTGCCTTCAATGTGGTAGATGACAAATACCACTGGTTGATTGGATCAGTGGTTTTCTTAAGAATGAAGCAATAAATTCATTCTGTATGTGTTCTGGGGTCAAACTGCCTGAGTTCAAAGCCCTTGCTTTGCCAGGAACAGTGTAGACAGTGAAATAATCATATCTTTATCCTATTGTGGCAGAATCATTTATTGAGATTCTAATTTGTATTTTATTGTCATATTTTTTCTATCCTATTTGAAGCATGTGGACAGAAATTCATGACTCTGAGCCTCAAGGGAGATTTATGTTGAAAGACAGAAAGGTTAAAATGTACGCCAGTCAGCCTGGCTAGTGATGAGGATGCCTCCTCCACCTTGGTGATGTCAAGGAAATGGCGAGTTCTCAGAGAAAGAATGGACTACATGGCCCAGTAACTACCCATTCTCAAGGGGCCATGAGGATCTGGATGGTGAAGATATCAGTAGCAGTGACAGGCTGAAGATTAGGGGCACATTTTCTATTTTCTAAGAACCACATAAGATTTTTTTACAACCCTGGTAAGACATGTGGGCCCTCTTCATTGAGCATAAATTTCTTGCTGTCACAGCATGGATGTGGGGGTTGCTTCTGAGTTAGATTTGATTTGACGTAAAGAAAACAAAGACAAGTGGCCTCTTTTCATACCCACACTTATGGAGACGTATTCACATCATTACACTATTACTTTTAAAAACTTACAATTCTAGAAACATAGTGACCCCAAAGTTCCTGCAAGAAACTTCTCCATGAAAAATTCTAAATGTCTCTTGGAAGTTGGATGAAGGGGGCACTGAGTTCAACTTGACCTCTTTCTAAAGTCAGCACAACATACTCCTGGGAGAAATCTCACCAGAGCTCAGTGTTGGGAGTGCTCCTCCAGGCACCCCTGGTCAGTGTCTAGGAGTTTGATCCGCTGTGGTTTGGGTTCCTGGGGTGGAGACTCTGGTTGGTAACATGAATGCTTCTCAAATAGTTCTGCTCTCCAAGGAGCTTGGGAGGACATTTTCCAATCTTCACAGTTTCTTTCACATTTATTTGATTTTCAGACTTTAAGCCTAAATCCTATAATCATACCCCCACAAAGCTAAGTTTTTGAGTTTAACTGAAAATTGCATTAAGTTTTTTAAAAAGTCATTCTCTACATAGAAATGAATTTTCCCTCTTCCCAGGGCTCAAATGGGCATGAAGAATTTCTTTAATTTAATAAGTGCTTTACACTTAGCTTAAGATGAAACCTCAAAAATATGTTTCTTTTCCTTCAATTAATAATTACTAGAGTCTGATCAGTCTTTGAAAAGATACTTCCTGTCTCCTCCCACAAAACCTTTTCGACATTGTACTGGGAGTTCTAGCTACTGCAATAAGATCAGAAAAGGATATAAAAGAAATACGGATTGAGAAGGAAGTAATAAAACTGCCTCTGTTCACAGATGATATGATCATCTATGTAGAAATTGCAAAGAATCAACAGAAAAACCTACTGGAACTAATAAGCATTATAGCAAGTTTGCAGAATAAAGGTTAACATACAAAAGTCAATTGTTTTCCTATATACCAACAATGAACAAGTGCAATTGAAATTGAAAACACAATGCCATTTATATTAGCACCCCCCAAAATGAAATACTTAAGTATAAATCTAACAAAATATGTACAACATCTATATGAGGAAAACTACAAAACCCTGATGAACAAAGTCAAAGAACTAAATAAAGGGAGAGATAGTCCATGTTCATGGGTAGAAACACTCAATATTGTCAAATGTCAATTCTTCCTAACTTGACCTATAGATTCAATGCAACCCCAATAAAAATCTCAGCAGGTTATTTTGTGGATATTGACAAACTTATTCTAAGTTTATATGGAGAGACAAAAGATCTAGAATAACCAACACAATATTGAAGAAGAATGAAGTTGAAGGACTGACACTACCTGACTTCAATACTTACTGTAAAGCTACAGTAATCAAGACAGTGTAGTATTTGTGGGAGAATAAACAAATAGATCAATGGAACACAATAGAAAGCCCAGAACTAAACCCATATAAATATAGACAACTGCTCTTGGACAAACGAGCGAAGGCAATACAATGGAGCAGTCTTTTTTAAAAACAGATAGTCTTTTCAACAATGGCATCGGAACAACTGGATATCTACACTGAAAAAAAAACAAAAAAAAAACAAAGAATCTAGACACAGATCCTATATCCTTCCCAAAAAATGATCTCAAAATGGATCATAGACCTAAACGTAAACCATAAAACTCCTAGAAGATAACATAGGAAAAAACCTAGATGATCTTGGGGATGTTGATGACTTTTTAGATATAACACCCAAGGCATAAGCCATGAAAGAAATAATTGATAAGCTGGATAAAATTAAAAACTTGTGTTCTGTAAAACATAACATTAAGGTGAGAAAATGAACCAAAGAATGGGAGAAAATATTTGCAAAAGACACATCTGATAAAGGACTATTATCCAAAATGCACAAAGAACTCTTAAAACTGAACAATAAGAAAACCAACAACCCAGTTTAAAAATGGGACAAAACAGGCATTTCACTAAAGAAGAAAAACAGATAGCAAATAAACATATGAAAAGATGCTCCACATCACATACCATCAAGGAAATGCAAATTAAAACCACAATGAGATACCACTACATATCTATTAGAGAGGACAAAATCTGGAACACTGACAATACTAAATGCTGGCAAGGAAGTGGAGAAACAGAAAATCTCATTCACTGCTAGTAGGAATGCAAAGGGGTACAGCTACTTTGGAAAACAGTTTGTTGGTTACTTACAAAACTGAACATACGCTTACTACATAAGCCAGTAATTGCACTCCTTGGTATTTAACCAAAGGAATCCAAAATTTATGTCCCACAAAACCTACACACAGATGTTCATAGCAGCCTTATTCATAACTGCCAAAATTTAAAAGCAATGAAGACATCCTTCAGTAGGTGAGTGGATCAATAAACTGTGGTACACCAGACAATGTAATATTATTCAGCACTAAACAAAAATAGACTATCAAGCCATGAAAAGATGTGGAAAAAACTTAAACTGCATATTACTAAGTGAAAGAAGCCAATCTGAAAAGGCTACATACTGTATGATTCCAACTATATGACATTCTGGAAAAGGGAAAACTATAGAGACAGTAAAAAGATCAGTGGTTGCTAGGGATTGGCAGGGTGGGAGTAGAGGGGAGGGATGTATAGACAGAGCACAGAGGATTTCTAGGCAATGAAAATACTATATGATACTAAATCATGGATACATGTCATCATACATCTGGCCAAACCTATAGAATGTACAATAGCAACAATGAACCCTCATGTAAACTCTGGACTTTGGGTGATTATGATGTGTTGAGGTAGGTTCACTGATTGTAACAAGTCTACCATTCAAATGGGGGATGTGGTTAATGGGGGAAGCTATGTATGTGTACAGGCAGAACTATATAGAAAATTTCTACCTTCTCAATTTTGCTGTGAACCTAAAACTGCTCTAGAAAATAAAATCTTAATAAAAAAAACTGAATGTGGCCCTCAAAAAATACTTCCTTTAAAAAATCCCTCTTTATAGGATTATTCACCATGACCAGGTGGGATTTATTCCTAGGCTGCAAGGTTGGTTCAACATTTGCAAATCAATCAATGTGATACAACACATTAATAAAAGAAAGAACAAGAACCATATGATCCTCTCAATAGATGCAGAAAAAGCATTTGACAAAGTACAGCATCCTTTCTTGATTAAAACTCTTCAGAGTGTAGGGCTAGAGGGGGTACGTACCTCAATATCATAAAAGCCATCTATGAAAAACCCACAGCGAATATCATTCTCAATGGGGAAAAACTGAGAGCTTTCCCCCTAAGGTCGGGAACACGGCAGGAATGTCCACTATCACCACTGCTATTCAACATAGTACTAGAAGTCCTAGCAATCAGACAACAAAAAGAAATCAAAGGCATCCGAATGGGCAAAGAAGTTGTCAAACTCTCACTCTTTGCAGATGATATGATACTTTATGTGGAAAACCCAAAAGACTCTACCCCAAAACTGCCAGAACTCATACAGGAATTCAGTAAAGTGGCAGGATATAAAATCAATGCACAGAAATCAGTGGCATTTATATACACCAACAACAAGACAGAAGAAAGAGAAATTAAGGAGTCGATCCCTTTACAATTACACCCAAAATCATAAGATACCTAGGAATAGATCTAACCAAAGAGGCAAAGGATCTGTACTCAGAAAACTATAAAATACTCATGTAAGAAATTGAGGAAGACACAAAGAAATGGAAAAACGTTCCATGCTCATGGATTGGAAGAACAAATATTGTGAGGATGTCAATGCTACCTAAAGGAAACTACACATTTAATGCAATCCCTATCAAAATACCATCCACTTTTTTCAAAGAAATGGAACAAATAATCCTAAAATTTGTATGGAACCCGAAAAGACCCAAAATAGCCAGAGGAATGTTTAAAAAGAAAAGCAAAGCTGGTGGCATCACAGTTCCGGACTTCAAGCTCTATTACAAAGCTGTCATCATCAAGACAGTATGGTACTGGCACAAAAACAGACACATAGATCAATGGAACAGAATAGAGAGCCCAGAAATGGACCCTCAACTCTATGGTCAACTCATCTTTGACAAAGCACGTCCAATGGAAAAAAGACAGTCTCTTCAACAGAAGGTGTTGGGAAAATTGGACAGCCACAGGCAGAAGAATGAAACTGGACCATTTCCTTACACCACACACAAAAATAGACTCAAAATGGATGAGACCTAAAAGTGAGACAGGAGTCCATCAAAATCCTAGAGGAAAACACAGGCAGCAACCTCTTCGACCTCAGCCGCAGCAAATTCTTCCTAGAAACATCTCCAAAGGCAAGGGAAGCAAGGGCAAAAATGAACTATTGGGATTTCATCAGGATAAAAAGCTTTTGCACAGCAAAAGAAACAGTCCACAAAACCAAAAGACAACCGACAGAATGGGAGAAAATATTTGCAAATGACATAACAGATAAAGGGCTGGTATCCAAAATCTATAAAGAACTTATCAAACTCAACACCCAAAGAACAAATAATCCAATCAAGAAATGGGCAGAAGACATGAACAGACATTTTTCCAAAGAAGACATCCAAATGGCCAACAGACACATGAAAAAGTGCTCAACATCGCTCTGCATCAGGGAAATCCAAATCAAAACCTCAATGAGATACCACCTCACACCAGTCAGAATCGCTAAAATGAACAAGTCAGGAAACAACAGATGTTGGCGAGGATGCGGAGAAAGGGGAACCCTCCTACACTGTTGGTGGGAATGCAAGCTGGTGCAACCACTCTGGAAAACAGTATGGAGGTTCCTCAAAAAGTTGAAAATAGAACTACCATATGATCCAGCAATTGCACTACTGGGTATTTACCCCAAAGATACAAATGTAGGGACCCGAAGGGGTATGTGCACCCCAATGTTTATAGCAGAAATGTCCACAATAGCCAAACTGTGGAAAGAGCCAAGATGTCCATCAACGGATGAATGGATAAAGAGATGTGGTAAAAGATACAAATGTAGGGATCCAAAGGGGTATGTGCACCCCAATGTTTATAGCAGCAATGTCCACAATAGCCAAACTGTGGAAAGAGCCAAGATGTCCATCAACAGATGAATGGATAAAGAAGATGTGGTATATATACACAATGGAATATTATGCAGCCATAAAAAGGAATGAGATCTTGCCATTTGCAACGACGTGGATGGAACTGGAGGGTGTTATGCTGAGTGGAATAAGTCAATCAGAGAAAGACATGTATCATATGACCTCACTGATATGAGGAATTCTTAATCTCAGGAAACAAACTGAGTGTTGCTGGAGTGGTGGGGGGTGGGAGGGATGGGGTGGCTGGGTGATAGACTGTGGGTAGGGTATGTGCTATGGTGAGCGCTGTGAATTGTGCAAGACTGTTGAATCACAGATCTGTACTTCTGAAACAAATAATGCAACATATGTTAAGAAAAAAGAAAAAGAAGAAGACAGCAAGAGGGGAAGAATGAAGGGGAGTAAGTCAGAGGGGGAGACGAACCATGAGAGACGATGGACTCTGAAAAACAAACTGAGGTTTCTAGAGGGGAGGAGGGTGGGGGGATGGGTTAGCCTAGTGATGGGTATTAAAGAGGGCACATTCTGCGTGGAGCACTGGGTGTTATGCACAAACAATGAATCATGGAACACTATGTCAAAAACTAATGATGTAATGTATGGTGATTAACATAACAATAAAAAAATTTTAAGAAAGATGTGGTATATATACACAATGGAATATTATGTAGCCATCAAAATGAATGAGATCTTGCCATTTGCAACAACGTGGATGGAACTGGAGGGTGTTATGCTGAGTGAACTAAGTCAATCAGAGAAAGACATGTATCATATGACCTCACTGATATGAGGAATTCTTAATCTCAGGAAACAAACTGAGGGTTGCTGGAGTGGTGGGGGGTGGGAGGGATGGGGGGGCTGGGTGATAGACCTTGGGGAGGGTATGTGCTATGGTGAGCGCTGTGAATTGTGCAAGACTGTTGAATCACAGATCTGTACCTCTGAAACAAATAATGCAATATATGTTAAGAAAAAAAAAAGAAGAAAAAGATAGCAGGAGGGGAAGAATGAAGGGGAGTAAATCGGAGGGGGAGAGGAACCATGAGAGACGATAGACTCTGAAAAACAGAGGGTTCTAGAAGGGAGGAGCATGGGGGGATGGGTTAGCCTGGTGATGGGTATTAAAGAGGGCACGTTCTGTGTGGAGCACTGGGTGTTATGCAGAAACAATGAATCATGGAACACTACATCAAAAACTAATGATGTAAAGTATGGTGATTAACATAACAATAAAAAAATTTTTTAAAAAGAAAGAAACAGGGAATAGACTCTACCATTTGATGGAACAGGCTGTAAAGTCACATTGCAATGGGCATAGATAAAGAGAACAAAGAAGGAATGCAGTTATTTTTGCAAATAATCTATCACAGTAACCTCTGAACCAAAGATGTTGACTTCTCTTGTCCGCATTTGTTTCTGATCTCATCTCATCTTCATTGTTGTATCTTGTGCCTCTTTATTCCTTTATTCATTTATCCATTTATACAACCAATATTTAAGGACTCACTAGGATAATCAGGCACTGTCCTACATGCTGAGAATACAAACATGAATAAGGTAGTCAAAATCCCTGCCCTCCCCTGTGGGGTTTATATTCTAGTGAAAGGAGATAGACAATAAACAAAATACATAAGTAAATTTTATGGGTTATAAATCCTATGGAGAAAAATAGAGCAGAGAAGTGGAATAGGAAGTGCTGGGCATGTGCATTCTTAAATTGGATCATCATAGTCATTTTGTGAGACTTGAGAAGGAAATAGAAGGAAATATATGTGTTCAATCTGCTAAATTTAATCTGCAATCGCCCCAATGAAATATCAGGCATCCTTTAAAAATTATGTTAAATGGGGCGCCTGGGTGGCTCAGTCCTTAAGCACCCGGCTTCGGCTCAGGTCATGATCCCAGGGTCCTGGGATCGAGCCACACATCAGGCTCCCTGCTCGGCGGGAAGCCTGCTTCTCCCTCTCCCACTCCCCCTGCTTGTGTTCCCTCTCTCGCTCTCTCTCTCTGTCAAATAAATAAATAAAATCTTTAAAAAAATATGTTATAGGAGACTATTTGACTTTCATTCAAGATATATTAGAAATCTATGTTTTCAGGCACCCTCCCTACTCTAAACACACAGCAATGATAGATAAAATATAAAAAGAAAAAACAGGCAGTCACATTCAAACAGAAGATCAGCAGATCTTTGTAAACCACAGACAGAACAGAAACACAAGCCAGAAGGTAGGGTGAAGTTGTAGATAGTCTGGGACCTGAGCCAGGTTCACTGCTCAAATCCAGAGACTGGAGTATAGTTTCCTGTCCTTAAAAAAGACTGAAAATGCTTCAATTAACTACTTCCTGAGGCTGTGCCTTACTTATACCCCCTTATTTATGATAGTAGGAGAATGCAGATATAGCCCCAAATCCAGAACCAAGTTACCCACATGCTTGGTGATAGGATTCTCTTTTTAGTATCACCACAGGGCTGGAGCCCAAACCCCAACATAAGACCTGCTCTGCATTAAGGATCCCTGGAGCATTGGATGGAGGCAACCACAGAATGACTACTGAGGGTGGGGTGAGCCCAGGGAGAGTGAGAGCAAAACTAAGGAATAAGAAGAAAAAGAACACTCTAATTCAAGATAATCCTACCTACCAAAATTCCAAAATTGCAGAAACTAGGAAAAACAGTCAATAAAATCTACAGTTAAGAGATGATTAAAATCAGTGCAAGCAAAATAAAATTGAACTATATAAAAATAACTTTAATATAAGTACAGACAGTCCACCACGTACAATGGTTCAACTTACATGCTTTTTCAGCTTTAAGGTGGTGCAAAACAGATACACATTCAGTAGAAATCATATTTCAGATCTTGAAGTGATATGTGGTATGATGGCCGCGTGATCACAAGGATAAATAACTGATATACTCACAACCATCCTGTATCCATACAACCATTTTGCTTTTCACTTTCAGTACAGTATTCAATAAAGTACATGAGATACTCAACACGTTATTACAAAATAGGCTTTGTGTTTGATGACTTTACCTAACTGTAGCCTAATGTAAGTGTGCTGAGCACATTTAAGGTGGGCTAGGCTAAGCTATGATGTTCAATGATTTAGGTGCATTAAATGCATTTTTTACTTTTGATATTTTCAACTTACCATGGATTTATCCAGGCATAACCCCATGATAGGTCAAGGAAAATCTCTATGTTTATGGTCCTTAAAAAGATAAAAGAAGTCATAATAACTATAAAAAGAACAAAGGCATTTGGTTATATCAGTGAACAAAACAGGGGGGAGAAAAATCCTTCCCCTCACGGAGCTTCATTCTAGCAGGGGGGAAAGACAAATGGTATATCGGGATCCCCCCCCCATGAAATCAATCGCACACTCAAAAAGGGTGAATGCACATAGTTCAATAACTCTTTAGAGGGTATGATAAAGCACCCAAGTCTAGCAACAGGAGGAAGCTATTACCAGAGGCTTGAAAAGAACAAACCACAGCATTGCAGAGAGGTGAGAATTCAGAATTTCCCACAAACTTAGAAAAAGACTGATTTTTATAGCCATGGCAATAAGTAGCCTTAAAAAGAGTTTTAAACCAGTTCAAATGATCATCAAAAACCCACTTCAGGGGCACCTGGGTGGCTCTGTCAGCTAAGTGTCTGACTTTGGCTCAGGTCATGATCCCTGAGTCCCATGTCCGGCTTCCTGCTCAGCAGGAAGTCTGCTTCTCCCTCTCCCTCCGCCCCTCCCCCTGCTTGTGCTCTCTCAAATAAACAAAATCTTAAAAAAAAAAAAAAAACACCTCAGTTCGGTGAACATGCTTTTGCCAGGCCACCACTGTCAGACACCCATTCTGAAAGTCAGCCAAACAGCAACAGACCCTCTCCAGTGAACACACCCCTAAGGATCAACAAATCAACAACAGTTTTGTTGAGTAACAATACAGATGAAGCCAACCCACTAGAGCTTCTGAAAGTCCACCAATCCCTCAACAACTTGCTTCTCCAAACCTTATGTAAGATCAGTAGTTTGCTTGGCTTGAGGACACTGTGCTGACCAGTCTAGTCTTCTTTGACAGAGGAATTGGGGGAAATATACACCTTGAACTCTCTCTCTCTTCCCAACACCCAATCTTTTGATAGTGCCTTCTTGGCTAAACTCAACTAAAAGCCAGATAGCAAGAAAGATTTGTTGAAACTGCCCATAGATTGCAGCTTCACAGGGCACAGAGCAAGGTGGATAAGGGTGAAGAATGGACCTCAAGGAGCAAAGGAAATTCCCAGCATAATAACAAACATAACAAATAAGTAAATTATATAATCAGAAGGTAACAGAACAGAGAAAGTGAGGCTGTAAGTATTGGGCAAAGGAGGGAGGAAAGACTGAAGTTTCAAGTAGGATTTTCAGAATAGATTTCACCAAATTCACATTTGAACAAAGACTTGAGAGAGGTCAGTGAATTAGCCATTCATATTTGGGGGAAGGGTAGTCCAGGCAACAGGAACAGCTTGGGCAAAGGCCCTATAGCAAGAGTATGCCTGGCATACTCCAGCTCCAGTGGCTGGAGTAGCATGAGAGAGGAGGAATAGAGTAGGAAATAACCTAGGAGATGGAACTGGGAACCAAATCACATAGGTCTTCAGAGGCCACTGAAAAGATCTGGGCTTTGTATTCGTTTGCTAGGTCTGCCATAACAAAGTACCACACGCTGGTTTGGTTCAACAACAGAAGTGTATGTTCTCACAGTTCTGGAGGCTAGAAGTCCAAGATTTCGGTGTTAGCAGAGTTGGTTTCTTCTAAAGCCCCCTCCTTGACCTGCAGATGGCTGCCTTCTCGCTGTGTTTACACGGTCATTGTTTGGCTTTGGCCCGTGTGTTATCTGTGTCTTAATCTCCTCTTCTTTTAAGAAACCAGTCAAATTAGATTAGGACCCAGCCATATCATCTGATTTTACTTTACCATTTTAAAGACCCTAACTCCAAATAGAGAAACACTCTGGGGTGCTTCAACATATGAATTTGGAGGGACATAATTCAACCCATAACAGGCTTTTACTCTGAAAATGGGGAGCTGCTGGATGGTTTTGAACAGATGAGTGGCATAATTTGATTTATGTTTTAAATGTCCCCTCTGACTGCTATTTGGAGCTTAGGCTGAAGTGGAATGAAGATATGACTGGAAGCAAGGAGGCAAGGATATTTCAGTAATTCAAGTAGAATGTGATGGTGACTTGGTCCAGAGTGACAGCAGTAGAGGTGAGAAGAGTCAGATTCAGGATACATTTCTAAGGTAGTAAATGGGGTTTCCTGGTGATTGGGATATGGAATGTGAGGGAAAAGGTGGCATCAAGCATGATGCCAAGACTTTTGGCTTTGGCCCAAGCAACTGGAAGAATGGAACTGCTACAATTGACATTGGGGAAGCTACAAGAGGAATAGCCTTGTGGAGAAAGACATAAGAGTTTAAATTTAAGTTTAAGAGACATATAAAGTCTGAGATGCCTTTGTACTAGACATTCAAGAGGAGATGGTAATAGGCTGTTGAACATATAGGTCTGGAGTCCAGGAAGGAGGTCTGGGTTGGGGAAATAAATGTAAGTCATCAGAACATAAGTGATCTTTAAAGCCATGAGACTAGATGAGGTCAGCAATGCAGAAGAGAAGAGACCAAGGGTTGGGCCCTAGATCAGTGCAACATTAAGGTTTAGAAGGAAAGGAGGAACCTACAAAGGAAATAGCAGCCAGTGAAGTACACAGAAGATGAAGAGAGTACTGGGTCCTTGAAAACCAATGAAGAAAGTTTGTCAAGGGGAAGAAGAAGCTACTGCATGAAATGCTACTGAAAGTCAATGTTCAGATCATTATTAATATAAGCAAGGCCCTTTGATATTGTCCTATAGCTCTTTTTTTTTTTTAAAGATTTTATCTGTTTATTTGAAAGAGAGAATGAGAGACAGAGAGCACGAGAGGGAAGAGGGTCAGAGGGAGAAGCAGACCCCCCACCGAGCAGGGAAACCCCAATGTGGGACTTGATCCCAGGACTCCAGGATCATGACCTGAGCCGAAGGCAAGTCACTTAACCAACTGAGCCACCTAGGCGCCCCTGTCCTATAGCTCTTGAATGTCCTGTTCTATGTATTCACTTTTTTCTCTTTGTGTTCCAGTTTGAGTAATTTCTATCAGCCTATCTTCAAGTTCACTAATTTTTTCCTTAACTGTTTTGAGTTTATGGATGAGCCCATAGAAGGAATTCTTCATCTCTGTTACTGTTTTCCATTTATGTATTTCCACCAATTCTTTTCCTATTGTTTCCATCTCTAAGCTGGATTTAGCCATCTTTTAATGCATGCTGTCCAACTTTCTCATTATAGCCCTTAACATATTAATCATAGCTATTTTATATTCCCTGTCTCATAGTCCCAACCTCTGTGTCATATGTGAGTCGGGTTCTGTTAAACACTTTGACTCCTGACTCTGGTGTGTGTGTGTGTGTGTGTGTGTGTTCTTGTTTCTTTGCCTTATTATGTTTTGTTGAAAGCCAGACATCTTGTATAGGTCAGTAGACGCTAAGGCTACTAGTTTTTATGCCCACATAGGGGCGTACATTTCCTTCTGCAAAGTGTTTAGTGTGGGGGAGTTGATCAATCTAGTCAGGACTTGAGCTGAGTTTGTGATTCATTGTTACAGTTACCTTCAGTGCACCGTGAGCTTTGAATTCCTCTAATATTACCCGGTGTTTCAGTGGGTGCTGAATTGTAAGAGGTTTGTTCCTGAATGTGTCTGTTCCGCACAGCTTTACATCTTCCCTTTTCACTGCACCTCAGTACTGTTACTTGTTAATTGCACAAGCATGGTCTTATTTAATTGTACAACTGGTTTTTTTCAGCCTGGTTTTGGATCCAGAGGAAGACTATCTCAGTTGTTCTGCTCAATCTTCAACCTTAGGCAGGCACCATGACCCGTGGATTTCCAAGACAGGGCCATTTCAGTGATCTTACCCACCCTCAGCTGTGGGGCTGGGACCAGCTCATATTCCTGCTCCTCCCCCAGGAAAGGACATTCTTGGCAGCCCCCTTCCAAAGTTACACTGGGTTTCTCCAGTGCCCTAAGAGCACAGTGTAGTGACCTATGGCTTTGTTCCATGTGAGATATGGGGGAGAAGGACTTTGTACCTTTCTTACAGGGGTACCTGTTCCCCTCCCCAGTTCTGCACCATGATGGAGGTTTTCTTGGGATTCTCATCCTGCCCTCAATCCTTTTTATGAGTACTTGATGAGGTCCATGGGAAAGAGCCCTGAATTGAATTCCCCTGTGTCTGTGGCCCCTGAGGTTATATATTCTGTAACTAGCCCACATTCAACCTTTAGCAATTTGTTAAAAATCTTAGCCAAATTTTACATACCAGTGGATCTGCCCCTATAAACAAGTGCTTGACTTTCATTGCTTTTGGGAAGCCCTTGTCTTTCTTTAGATTTAAGGTTAGTTGATTGTTCTGTGACCTTACTGCTCTGATTGGGTTCAAGAAAAGCTGTGAATTTTTATATTGGTATTTTTGTGGTTGTTAGAGTGAGAATGATGTTCTTTCTAGCTTCCTATAACCTACACAGAATCTAGAAGTCCTGTGTCATTAGTCTTTAACTGTGTGACTTCAGGCAAGTCTTTTATTCTCTGTGGACCTCAGTCATAGGAACAGTGTGCTAGAAAATCTCTAACGTCCCTTCCAACACATATATCCCATGGCTTCAGTAAACAAAACAGCTTCCAGAGAAACTACAGTTATATACTTACCTCACTGTTCCCTATCATACCTGCATCAGCTAACTGTATAGAAAGTAGTAGAATACAAAAGAATTCAAACTCAAATTCTATGTAATAATTTCTATCAACAGTAGAGCTAAAATCATAATATGGCCTGACTTCCTAGATCACCCTCTATTCACTAGCTCCAAGACAGCAAACCAGTTTCAATTCAATGAGTAGCACAGGAATTCTGGAACTCATTTTCCCCTTAGTTAATTGTCATCTCTAATAATTATTTTCTTTCATGCTGAACTCTGTGGCTACTTTAACACATTCTTGGATGGATCCACTAATCTCTCATGTTCCTGTCTTCCCATGATCTTTGGCAACTCCGAAAAAGCCTAGAAGTTATTCCTGCCAGAAAGTATTTGTGTCTCCCTGATTCTACAGCTTAGATTGTGGAGTACTTTATCTTGAGGGTAACTGTTGGAAAGGCATGAAAGGTAAAATCCCATGTACCAAATCCACCAATTTCACAGCCTCTCTGAGTCCAACATCACAAGGGGAAGTCTAAAAGGTGGTCTTTTCCTCCTCAGATATTCCAACTTGAACAAAAAGAGTTTTTATTTCATTTATTTTTTAAAGATTTTATTTATTTGACAGAGAGAGAGACAGTGAGAGCAGGAACACAAGCAGGGGAAGTGGGAGAGGGAGAAGCAGGCTTCCCAGCGAGCAGGGAGCCCAGTGTGGGGCTCGATCCCAGGACCCTGGGATCATGACCTGAGCCGAAGGCAGTTACTTAATGACTGAGCCACCCAGGTACCCCAAACAAAAAGAGCTTTTAAATCCACAAACTGGCCCAGCCAGAAAACAGCTTCACAGAGTTCCCAAACTGTTGACTGTTGCATGGCAATATACACATGGCATTGATGAATCCTTGGCCTGGCCTTGCCTCCAAGTCTCATACAATTGATTACTGGATTTTACAGACCAGAGTTGGCTACTACATAGAAGCCATCATCCTAGGCTCTGGAGAGCTTTGCCTCATGCCTGTCCAGCTGCTCCTTTTCTATTTATTTTCATGTCTTACTCAAGCCCCTTCTCTTTTGTAATTGATGACTTTCCAGCCTTAATATTTAGCCAGGGGAATTAAGAGATAACTCAAGGCAATGATTTCATTGCTATGGACTCAAAACACTACAATTACAGAATTTTATGGTTTCTCCCTTCTAGATTCCATTCCAGTGGAGTGTGAAATCCAATGGTTGTTAGATGGCAGGAAGCTGAACTGGGCACAGGGCTCTGGACAGAGTGACAGCTTGTTGGCACAGCTTCACTACCTAGAGAATGAGGGAGCCACACACTTTCCCTTTAGAGAGGCCTCAGTGAAGACAAGTTTTATAAAATGTCTTGACATTCAATTGGTTTGGCTTTTCTCTCAAACAGTCCATTATGTGCTGAAACAATGCTTCCTTTCTTTTGATTTATAGAACTTGTTTAAGATTTGTAAATTTCCTGGACCAAAATTTTGTGACCTACTTAAGCTTTTTATATCTTTTCTATACTGTCTCCAGCCCTTGACTTCCAGTCTTCTCTTTTCCCAAATTTACATCTGACAAGCTAAAGATGGTGACTCTCCCATGGTAGAAGTCTCTCTACTGTAGAAAGTAGACCAGTGAATCACTGAGAGACCAATAAGCTTTATTTCAAATTAGGTTAGACACAGTAAACATTTACTTCAGTCTGATATGTAATGTAGACTCCAGAATACACTCTCTTTCATGTGACCCTTCCACATGGCCCTTAGAACATACACTCATGATACAGCCAGAGTGAATGAGGGAAGAGGATCAAATCTCACACACATTTTCCAACAGAGGTATACGAAGTGGGGTTTCCTGAACACTAAATCCTGAAAGGTGCAGAGCAGAGTCCTTGCTAGGGTAAGACTAGAAACATAAAGAAGAGAGAAAAGGAGCAGGAAGGAGCAAAAGAAAAAGAAAAAAAGGGAAAGTATTTTTGAATTATCTACTATGTGCTTGACAGTGCAATGCATTGACCTTCGTCATCAGGAGACAGAGTGAAACTTAGAAGTCAGGCATATTGATTCAAAACTTGGCTCTGCCTCCCATCAGCTGTGACAACTTGGGCAAGCTACCTAATGACTTCGTGTCTCAGTTTCCTCACCTTTGAGGGCTAATGTAAGGATTCAATGAGGTAATATCAGTTAAGAGCACAGAACAGTGTCTGGTGGAGTAAATAACAAACATATGCTGGCTATTATTGCCAATCATCACATTTAGTCAAATAATTTATCACAGATCCAAGAGAGAAAGTGTTTCCATCCAGCACATGGGCTGCTCATTCACTCACTTATTCAATAAATATTTATTGGACACACTTTTTATTAGACAGTCTCTCTTCTAGGTGCTGGGGATACAGCAGTGATCAAAACAGACAAAGCCCCTGGTTATAAGCAGCTTTTGATCTTGTGTCCTTGGAAGCTGACTCCTTGGAAGGGAAATGCTTATATATTCCTTTGAAATGAGAGAGTTTTGTGTCAGAGAGAGGAAGACTGAAGATCCAAGTTTGAGAATCGACATAAGATTAAAGCCTTCAGTCATTTATAAAACACAGTAGTTAAGTAACTTGATCAAGGACACACAGCTAATAGGTTACTTTTTCAATTATAGCCCCTGATTTACAAAGTCTCTTTGTTTACTGAGCTATCTGAAAGGTCAACTTATCTAGTCAAGACTACTAAGTGATTTCTGTCCTGTTGCTCTCTCTGATTCTGCCTTCATTTTAGTCCTTGAGACCTGGTTCTTCTCATTTCTTACTGATCGTGTGAGTCACCCCGTATCCTTTAAGTCTTCCCCCTACCCTTTTAGGTTAACAAGCTTTGGTTCTGTTACTTATGATCAAAAATCTCAGCTGATAAATCTTCAACAACTAAAAAAGTGTTGAGGTCTCTCCATGCCTTACAGGAATGAGGGGGAGATCTGAGATGAAACTGGAGGCAGAAATATGAAGTTTTTATAGGTATTAAAAAGAATGCTAAGCTTTATCTGAAGAAAAACAGAAAACTGTAGTTTTAAACATGAGTGTATTAGTCAGGATTCTCCAGCAAAACAGAACCAATAGGAGGTAGATAAATAGATAGATAGATGATAGATAGATAGATAGATAGATAGATAGATAGACAGACAGACAGATAGATAGATAATAGATAGATGATAGATAGATAGATAGATGATAGATAGATAGAAACTTATTATGAGGAATTGGCTCATGCAGTGAAGGAGGCTGAGAAGTCCCAAAATCTGGCAATCTGACCTCTGCAAGCTAGAGACCCAAGAAGCTAGTGTGTAGTTCCAATCTGAGTCTAAAGGCCTCAGAACCGGGAGCAACTATTGTCCGAGTCCTAGTCCAGGGGCAGGAAAAGACTGATATCCCGGGTCAGCACTCAAGCAAAGAGAGCAAATTCTTACTCAGACTTCATTCTATTCAGGCTCTTGTTGGATTGGATGAGGCCCACCCACATTGGGGAGGGTACTCCACTTTACTCAGTCTACAAACTCAAATGCAATCTCATCCAAAACATCCACACAGACACACCCAGGATATAATATTTTACCAAATATCTGGGCACCCTGGGCCCTGTCAAGTTGATACATAAAATGAACCATCACAATAAGGGAGACACCAAAGATGGTTTCAGAATTTCTCTTTGGAAGTACTTAGTGATGACAACTTGATTCAAAAGGAAGACCAGTCTTTGAGCTCAATCTGCAGAGCAAGCACTCTGCTTATTAAGATGTGTGTGTGTGTCTATAATACAGTTCTGGGGATGATATTCACAAGAAGCTAGAGGTCTCCAGAATATACCCATGGTGGCTGTTGTGAAAATACAACACTTGGACTGCCTGCTATGGGAAAGTAATTGACACATAGCCCCAAGTGTTGTGTTCTGAACCTATTACCATGTTCAAACTAAGGCCATGCTTCCCATGATCACTCTCAGTCAATGACAGAGTATAACAAGGACACTAATGCAGACCCATTCTTGTAAGACATGGGACATGATAACAGTTTTGACTCATAGACTCCTCATCAGCCTGGTAGAAACTTTCTTAGGACTACAGACTAAGACTCTTTCTAGCCAACCTTCCTTCCTTCCCTCTCCTTCAGAGGGATCAGGCCAGTATCTCTGCCTGAGGATTCTCCCCATCTCCTTCAGCTCCTCCCCTTTTCCCCCCACTAAATTCTTTGCATATTTCACTTACGTCTTGGCATACGCCTCTCAGAAGATGCAAACTAATACAACTCAGGGATGTATCAGATTACCATTTTGGAAAGATCACTGCGGAGGCTATGAGAGAATGGATTGGAGGAGTGTCAGAGGATCTGGGAAGACCAGATAAGAGGTAATATCAATAAGCCAGGCAAAAGTTAGTGTTCCTTGTACCAAGGTGATGTCAACCCAGGTTCACATTAAGCACAACAGATACCAGATTTTATGAGGGATTTCAAGTTTCAGTTTGCACCTGCCTATTTCTGGATATAGGGCTCCTTACATGTTACCAGAGGGTAGGAAGGGAGGGTATGCCACTTTACTCAGTCTATAAACTCAAATGCTAATCTCATCCAAAGCGTCCACACAGATACACCAATACACCCAGAATATATTTTACCAAATATATGGGCGCCCTGGGCCCTGTCAAGTTGATACATAAAGTGAACTATCACAATAAGGGAGACACCAAAGATGGTTTCAGAATTTCTCTTTGGAAGTACTTTGTGATGACAACCTGATTCAAAAGGAAGACCAGTCTTTGAGCTCAACCTGCAGAGCAAGCATTCTGCTTATTAAGATGTGTGTGTTCCCAAAAAAAAAAAAAAAAGATGTGTGTGTCTGTGTGTCTATAATACAGTTCTGGGGATGATCAAGATCTATCTAAAAGAAGGAAAAAGCATATTTGGAGGGCTTCTGTACCCACAGCTAAACCAACTTAGTGAAAACAGGCACTGGCCCATGGAATTTGGGATGGTTTCCCTCAACTAGTTTTAGAATATTCTACAATTCAGGTCATGTTTAAGTTTCCAGCATTATGAGATTTTTCAGTGATAGGGATAATAGTATAGATATTTGGGCCACTATAACCAGAAAGGGGTCAGCATTTCTACTATTAACCCTTTATTTCCAGAGCCATAAAATTGCTGAAACATGGCACACGAAGTTAGCCACAAAAATTTTCCAAATTCCCACAAAGATTCCATCACTCCATTCTTAAAAAGCAAGAATAGAAATGTAAGTAAAAGTTAGTTTAGAATTCACTTAATTTAAAATGGTGACTTTTATTATACAATCAAACTTGGTGAATGAAAATCTTCATGTGAAGAAGCAATGGTTTTCTAGAGGTATTCCATCAGAGAGTCACTAAAAAATGTACATTTGGGATGCCTGGGTAGCTCAGTCGGTTAAGCATCTGCCTTTGGCTCAGGTCATGATCTCAGGGTCCTGGGATCGAGTCCCGCTTCGGGATCCCTGCTCAGCAGGGAGCCTGCTTCTCCCTCTGCCTGCTGCTTTCCCTACTTTTGCGCTCTCTCTCTTCTCTGACAAATAAATAAATAAAATCTAAAAATAAATAAATAAATCTATAAATAAATAAATAAATCTATAAATAAATAAAATAAAAAATGTGCATTTGTTGAACCAATTGCTGCTCAATTCAAAGTTTTTCTTGAGATCATTATATCAAGACTTTTATACAGCCCTTTATTTTCTTTCTGGGGGAAAAAAAATCCTTTGAAAAGCCATCACCACCTCTGATTCCTAAAGATTATGTATGGAAATGCTGAATTGAATCTCAAAAAAAAACAAAAAACAAAAAATGGGAAATGAGGGCAAAAATCTTGACATCCAATGTCTCACACGAATGCCTTTGAGTTACTTCTTATTCTCATCAGAGAATGTCCTTTAAAAAAAGAAAGTGAGTCTGCTATTTCAGTCTGCTATTTCATTCTTCTTTCACGTTCATGTGGAAGTAGCATCTTAACTGACATTGCTACAGCTAAATCAGCAAATATATTTTAAAGCTCACTTGGAGGCCGGGGTGACTCAGTGGGTTAAGCGTCTGACTCTTGATTTCAGCTCAGGTCATGATCTCAGGGTCGTGAGATTGCACCCCAGGTAGGGCTCCAAGCTGAGCATGGAGCCTGCTTGAGATTCTCTTTCTCCCTCTCCCTCTGCCCCTCTCCTGGTGTTCTCTCTCTTTCTCTCTCTCTCTCTCTCTCTCTGAAAACAAAACAAAACAAAACAAAAAAACCTCACTCTCCTGATGGATGGGAAGCCATTTGACTAAAAGTTTCAGTAGTGCCTTGATGACACAACAGGGAAACCTCTCACACTGAGCACTGGGGCAAGGACTCTGGAGGAAGTTGGAGGCCCGGGTGGGGGCTTCCACCTGCAGGTAAAATAGGTGTTTGCCATTTCCTCAAATTCCTTGAGACCACCCACAGGCATGAAGGATGGTGAACAAAGCCCGAGGAATGGAGACTATCTTCAAAAAGTGCTTCCTGGAAGATTTAAGGGACAATAAGAAAATAATTTGCTGGTTTCTAAATCAGCTGACATGGCTTTTGATCATTCAGATGGGACAGTTCTGCCTGGAAGGGATCAATCTTTTTTTGTTCCAAAGACTAACACAGATACAAATCAAAGAAGGTGTTCTTTCAATAAAGGAAATTCCAGAGAGGATGCCTAGGCTTAATTAAAATATAACCCTTTGTTTCAAGGACTCTTCTTTCCTTTGCAAAAGGAAATGCACTCTCTGAAGAGGCATGTGCCAGGACTGGTGAGCTAGGATTCTTCAACAAGTAAGGATCTGTCTACATTTGGGGCAGCATCTTAGGAAAGCCTTCAAGGGAATCATGCCTGGAGTCCCGTCTGACTTAACTCATCATCACAGTCCTTCATCACAACATAATGAGTGTTATTACTTCCTCATGTGGCCTGTGGGCTTCGTTAATTAAAGAATGGAAAGGTAAGTAGTTCCAACCTTTTGCTTTTAATTAATCAAAAGATGTGTTTTCCATCTTCAAGTTGCTGGGCAGCAAGTAAAGTATTTAGTCTGCCTTCCAATACCCAAAAGCGTTCAGTGAAAAAACTCAGCAACTGGTTTGAGATTGTGTAGACAACATAGTAGATGACTGGCTCTCCTTTTCTTTGTAAAATTTAAATCAATTGTATTGGTCAGACGACTGCCTATAATATAGTAGTATCTGAAGAAAAATTAAAGGTTGTCCCGTATCATTTCATCAATATAAATAAAACTTTCCTAAAGAAGAGATCCATATCTTAAACTTTGTGGGTATTTGTCACAGTACTAGGTAATCAGGAGGCACTCAACACAAGAAAATAACTGGAACAAACATTTATTGGGTGTCTATATAATGCCAAAAACTCATGCTCTTTTTGTTAAACTATGCTGCCTTCCTGTTCACTTGATTTACTGAAACTTCTAGCATTGGGGTCATTCTTCAACATTAAAACATCCTCTCCACTTTAAATAGAAATATATTACCTGGAAGGAAAACACGTCAACATTAACCAGCATCACACATTAGCGAAAGCAGCACTTCAGAGAATGAGCAGGGCACTAGTATATTTCCTTTTGGAAGAAAGTTAGGAAAAGCCTGGAACATGGGGGCAAGTAGGTTTTAGCTAGTGTGCCAGCCCTCCACAATTAATGTTGACTGCTGCCCAGAGCTCTGTTTTGAGGAGTCTGGAGGCGAGGAGTCTGGAGGAAAAGAGTCTAAGCTCTGTAGGAAAAAGAATTGCAATTGCTCAGTGATATCTGCTTTGCTGGAGGCTTGATAGTGAAGAGTGAAGAGCTGTAGAGTCCTGCTAAGAAACCTGCCCGGCTAAGCCACTGAGAAAGAAGTAGAGGTATTAAGTGAAAATTGTCCCATCTCTTATTCAAAACCCAAATCTTTTTTTTTTAAGATTTTATTTATTTATTTGACAGAGAGAGAGAGAGAACACAAGCAGGGGGAGTGGGAGAGGGAGAAGCAGGCTTCCCGCTGAGTAGGGAGCCTGATGCAGGGCTCGATCCCAGGACTCTGGGATCATGACCTGAGCCTAAGACAGACGCTTATGAGCCACTCAGGTGCCCCCAAAACCCAAATCTTTTACGTTTACCTCTGTAAGAGAATCTCTCAGCAGAGAGGGAGGGAACAGAAGACCAGAAAGCCTCTACCATTCACTCCTTCCAGATTCACTTTCCCATTAGAGATATCCTCATACCATGGTGGCCAATGAGAAGTCAGGCCATGCTCCTGTCCACTTAATAAATACTCTAGCTCATGTGTAGACATGTGGCCCTTCCCTCAATAGCCCATAGCATGGCTGAAATAGTCAGTTTATTCAAAGAAGTCATCCCTGAGAGGAGCTGGATGCTAATAAGTATATAGAACAGAGACTTCTTAAACAATTTTATGTCCTGGAAAACTTTGGCCCTTTGGTGAAGGCTGTGGAACCCCTTGTCAGAAAATGTTTTCTGGTTTGGGTTTTTTTTTAATTAAATAATTTTTTGACTATAGTTGACACACAATGTTACATTAATTTTACATGTAAACATAGTGATTCAACATCTCTATATGCTATGCTTACCCCAAGTGCAGCTACCATCTGTCACCAACAACACTGTTATAATATCACTGATTATATCTCCTATGCTGTACCTTTTGCTCCCATGACTTATTCATTCCATAACTGGAAGCCTGTATCTCCTACACCCCTTCATCCATTTCACGCCCCCCCACTCCCTTTCCCTCTGGCAACCATCAGTTTATTTGTATTTATAGATCTGATTCTGCTTTTTATTTATTTGTTTATTCATTTGTTTTGCTTTTTAGATTCCACATATGAGTGAAATCATATGGTATTTGGCTTTCTCAGCTGACTTATTTAACTCAGCATAATACCCTCTAGGTCCATCCATGTTCAGAATAATGTTTTTAAATGTGTAAAATAAAGGATTAAAAAGGAAACTTGTAATATTTAAATGTGGTCAGCAAAATATTAAAATAAAATATGATCTAGTAAAATATGGGCTTCTTTATCAATATATTAAGTAACAAGACAATATATTTAAAGTACAGGCAAGTTAAATTTTATTTTTTAATGACATTGCAGTGTGAAGGCTATTGGTCTTTATTTGACTTGGAACATTGAACTTTGAGGTGGCCCTTAGCTTACCTCCTTCCACATATTCATAAGAAATACAAGAAAGCAACATAGATGTCTAGATCACCAGGATGAGTACACCACCCTCAGCGTTTGGTGGTTGAATGGTCACTAGGCAGAGAGCTGCCCCATTTTTGGCCAACTATATCAACTGAATGTCTATAGATCCTGTGCAGTCTACCAACAAATGTAATAACAGTCACAATTTCAAAGTAGTGATGAGCATAAAAAAATATTTAGAGATGTCTGAAACCATAATGTGGTATCAAAATATCTGTGATTTTTATTGTTGAAAAAGCCATTGATACAGCCTAAACTTCTGAGGTTTGTTGCTACAGTGGAGTGAATTAGTAGACCTAACTTTTCATCCTTTTTGTATTCACATTTTTTCTTTGTGACCTTGCAATTACTCTCACAAAATGCAGAATGTACTTTTTCACTCTAGGCTTTAGACTCAGCCACGTGACTTATTTTGGCCAAAGCTATAGGCAGAAGTGATTGTATGCCAATTCTGAGCCTAAGCCTTAAGAAACCTCATGTGTTTTCACTGTTCTTAGTGCATTCTCCAAAACCATGGGAAGGCCTAGACTAACCCAGTGTCTAAGGAGAATAAAAGACACTTGGCATAGAACTGCCTAACCAACCTACAAAACTGCAGCAAAAAGCAGAATCAACCAGCTGAGCCCACTCTAGATTAGACAACCCACTAATACATGAGTAAGATCTAACTAAGATCAGAAGACCTATTCCAGATGACCTACCAATGCATGAAAAATGAATGTTTGTTGATGTATGCCACTGAGATGTTTTGTGATTGTTCTGCAGCAATAGCTGATTGATAGACCAAATGCATAATTTAAGGAAATGGGAAATTTCAGTTAGATCCTGTGTGATTTAGTTAGAGGTTAATAAACATTAATATGTAGTGTTTTCTTTCTTTATTTTAAGATTTTATTTATTTATTTGAGAGAGAGAGAAAGTGAGAGACAGAGCACAAGCAGAGGGGGAGGGAGAAACAGACTCCTCGCTGAGCAAGGAACCAATGTGCAGCTCAATCTCAGGACCCCAGGATCATGACCTAAGCAGAAGGCAGACGCTTAACGACTCAGCCACCCAGGCGCCCCAATGTGTAGTGTTTTCTAATTCAAGTTCACAAACCCTTCTAAAGCAGAAAGGGCACCCACAGCATAACTTTCAAGTTCTGCTAAGATAACTGAGACTCCAGAATGGTGCCAAAATAATATTACTGAAGCCTGAGGAAGATATAAAAATAAATATAACAATAATCCTAAAAAAGATGAAACCACACGCTGACAGCAACAACAAAAAACTAGTTAAAACTATGTTGTTAATGTTTTATAGTAGATTTAAATTTATTTATAAAATTTTTAAAATTATTGTTTATGTTTTTACATTTTTGTTAGACATGTAAGTTAAATAAATTGAGCATTAAACAAAGTATAAATAATTGTGGCTGTTGCTGTCCACATTAAAAACAAAAGCAAACACAAAAACTCTGAGCATTAAAAATCTGTCACTACTTTTCTCTGTGTTTAAGCCCAATTATTCTCAGTCCTCCTCCTTCTGAATACTGATGGAGTAGAGTTGAGGGACACCTTCCCCCTTCAACTCAAACATTCACCTCCTTCTCTGGTCTAGGAAGAATTAACAGGAACAATTATCCATTTTAGTTAAATTCTTAACCCCCAAACACAAGAATATCATCTCATTCTCATGTCCAGGAAAGGACTTTCACAACAGACCATGGTACAGTTTGTAAAGTCTGGGCTACCTGTTTTAAAAATCGCCATGTGTGATGATTATTTGTATGTGTCACCTTGGCTGGCCAGGGGGTGCCCAAATTAAATATTATTTCTGGGTGTGTCTGTGAAGGTGTTTCAAAAAAAGATTAACATTTGAATCAGTAGACTCAGTAAGGCAGATTGCCCTCCACAAGGGTGGGCATTATCCAACCCATGAGGACCTGAATAGAACAAAATGTGGAAGAAAGAGGAATTTGCCTCATTTGCCCCTTTTTTCCTGCCTCACTGATTGAGTTGGGATTCTCATTACATCTTCTCTGAGTATCAGACGAGGAGCTACACCATAGTCTACCCTGATTGAAGCCTTCAGACTGAATTATACCACTGGCTTTCCTGGGTATCCAGCCCACAGACAACAGATCATGGGACTTCTTAGCCTCCATAATTGTGTAAGCCAATTTCTCATAATATATACATATATACATATATACATATCCTACTGGTTCTGTGTCTCTGGAGAACCCTGATTAATATACTATGTATGGAGCACCAACAAAATGGCATAGTCACTCTATACTAAGATCAACTAAAATCTTTTCATTTCTCTCAGTTTAATTTGATGCAAAGATCAGGCCTCTACAAGAGCAAATGCTTGAACCAAAAGACATGCATGTCCTAAGTGTAATCAATAATTTTCAGGAATAGGACAGCTTAAATCCAAGTTTAGGGGTAAATTATCTAACTTTTCTGGGTCCCTCTACAAGCACATTCAAATAATATTACCAACAGAAATTTGTTGGAAATCTTGCCCAAACTTCCATTGCTCTTATTCAAATAAGAACTGGGAAAAGACTGAAACATCTTCTTAAAAGCATCCATGAACTAGCAAGAAAGTAAGTCATAGTTAGGCCAAAACAAAGTGAAAGTAGGAACACAAAAAGTTAAGGAGAGCACAATAAACATCTTTTACCTTGAAAACATTTATCAAATCAGCTGATCTGAGCATTAGTTGTCAAAACCTCATAGGACTTAGAAGACAGGAAACAAGCCCTAGAGATTTCCTAAGGTAGGTGATATAATGGGAGACCTTATTTACAGTGTGAAGATTCCCAAAGGCCTGCGCTCTCAGTGTAAGGATAAAGTCTAAACAATAAACCCCATTTGAAAGCACTGAAGAGAAAATACCTTCCAACATTGGTGCTAAATGGGGGGGGGGGGAGAAAAGAAATTCTTTTTGAGAAGTCACCCCATAAACCAGCTCTTATATATAATTGAGCCTAAATTTATACCAACTGAATGGTCTAAAGGACCTCAAAGTAAGAATTTAGTTGACAAGGGACCAGACTCTTAGTGCCCTCAAGTATGTGGTAGAAATAAATGCAAATTCACATTGGAAGAGCCTCAGAGAATTCCAGTCTAGAAAAATGAGCAGCTCTCAGACAAAAAACCCCAAACAAAACAAAACACAAAAAGGAACTATTAGCAAGAGCCAAACGAAACCACAAACTGCAGAATCAGATCCTCAGTGACTTCAGATACTGGAAACATAACAATCACAATATGAAATAAATATGTTTGATATATTTCATCTAATAGAGGGGAGTCTGGATAATGGGATTAAGAAGCAAGTAGAGTTTTAAAAGAATAAAATAGAACTTCTGGAGGTGAAAAATACACTAATTGAAATTAGAAATACAATAAATGGTTTCAACAGCATGTAAGACATAGCCACAGAAGGAATTAATACATTGGAAAACAGAACTAAAGAAATTATCTAAAATTCAGCCTAAAGAGAAAAGAGATAGAAAAGATGAAAAACAGATTAAAATACGTAGATGATAGAATTTTTTAAATATTGAAAGATTATAGCACTTACTGTTATTCAGATATGTGGACAAGATAAAAAATATCCTGAGCCATTCAAGGTCTCAGAAGAATGGTCACACTAAGACTCACATTGAAGAAAGGTTATCAATAAAATACTTAAAAAGAAAAAAAAATTCAAGAGATGTTGTATAAGATATATGCAGTGAAGTTATTTTAAAATCTTAAGGAAAAAAAAGATATTCTACTGAGAAGTTCAAAGGCTACACACTTTGTTTGAATTCCACAAATTTTAAAAGAAATTTAAAATTTGGAATGAAAAAACCATCATACACCCACAAATTTCAATATACTAGAGACCAACATTAGGCACTCATCAGGCCATTGACTGACTTCAGAATAGGTAAATATTATGATTTTTAACTATAAGATAAATTTATAGTAAGATAGATGAATAAATATCTTACTAAAGTTTTTATTATTTAAAACAGTTTCATTTGAAGAAAAGAAAAAGAAAAAATATATATACACAATAACCCGTAATTAAATTTTTAGATAATATAAAAATGATGACATCAAGGTGGAGAAAGGCAGGAAGAAAGTTTTAAGAGCATAAGCATATGTAGACTTTTCATATTGCAAGACTTATAGAGGTCTATTTTCTTAAGTAAAAGGTATTAAAAAGAAACAGAAAAATTGGAGCAAATGGAAATGACAACCAAAGCAATAAAGACAGATCCAATATATCAGTAATTGCAGTAGGTGTAAATGGACTAAAATTGCCAGCTCAAACTTAGAAATTGTCAGATTGGAGTGTGTGCGTGTGTGTATGTGTGTGTGCACATATGTGTGTAATAAAAGCAAAAATGAACTATTGGAACCTTATCAAGATAAAAATCTTCTGCACAGCAAAGGAAGCGATCAGCAAAACTAAAAGGCAACCTTCAGAATGGGAAAAGATATTTGCAAATGACATATTGGATAAAGGGTTAGTATCCAAAATCTATAAAGAACTTATCAAACTCAACACCTAAGAAACAATAATCCAGTTAAGAAATGGGCAGAAGACATGAACAGACATTTTTCCAAAGACATACAGATGGCCAACAGACACAAGGAAAGATATTTAACATCACTCATCATCAGGGAAATACAAATCAAACTACAATGAGATACTACCTCACACTTCTCAGAATGTTTAAAATTAACAACACAGGAAACAACAGATGTTGGCAAGGATGTGGAGAAAGGGGAACCCTCTTACCCTGTTGGTGGGAATGCAAACTGGTACAGCCACTCTGGAAAACAGTATGGAGGTTCCTCAAAACGTTAAAAATAGAACTACCCTATGATCCAGCAATTACCCACTAAGTATTTACCCAAAGGATACAAAAATACTGATTTGAAGGGACACATGCACCCACCCCCATGATTATAGCAGTATTATCAACAATAGCCAAATTATGGAAAGAGCCCAAATGTCCATTAACTGATAAATGGATAAAGAAGATGTGGTATATATACATAAAATGAATATTACTCATCCATAAAAAGAATGAAATCTTACTGTCCGTAATGACATGGATGGAGCTAGAATGTATGATGCTAAGCGAAAGACAAATAGCATATTATTTCATCCATGTGTGGAATTTAAGGAAAAAAACAGATGAACACCAGGGGAAAAGAGAGAGGCAAACCTCTCTCTTAAGAGTAAAGAGACTCTTAACTATAGAGAACAAACCGAGGGTTGCTGAAGGGGAGTTGGGTGCGGGGGGATGGGCTAAATGGGTGATGGGTATTAAGGAGGGCACTTGTGATGAGCACCGTGTGTTATATTTAAGTAATGAATCACTACATTCTATTCCTGAAACTAATGTTACACTACATGTTAACTAACTGGAATTTAAATAAAAACTTGAAACAAACAAGTAATTGAATTGTCTACAAGTAATAGAACTCCATCCCCAAAGACGATTTAATGATGAGAATGTTTATAATCAAGCACAAAAGTCCATATAGGAGACACATCAGCATGTCTGCTTTGCCCCCAAGCTAGCTCCCCTTATGATCACAAGATAGCTCCTACACTTTCAGTCCTACACTTCCAGTCCTGTGCAGACACAACCACATACTGCAGCAGCAGAAGCCTCCGCTTCTCCTCTGGGACCTCTTTTAAAGAATAAAAAAATTTTCCCAGAATCTTCCCAGCAACCTCTCATCACCTTTCATTGACTAGAATTTTATCTCTTGTTCATGTCTAAATGATCTCTATCAAGGATAATGGGAAAACAATGACTTATCAGGATTACCCCAGTTGCTGAGAGATGGGAACATGTGAAGGATGTACATCATAGGCGAAAGGTAAACACTCAAAGAGAAACTGAAACTCTATTAGCAAGAAAAGAGAGAGAGAGAGAAAGAGTTGTTATGTAGGCAATCAAAAATGTCTGTTACAAATGGGGATAAGAATCTTTCCCACAGGACTGATGTAAGAATAATATTTGAAAGTCCCTAGAAAGTGACCCAAGGAAGGCATTTCATGAATATTATTATTCCTTCCCTTTTCCCTTTTTTTTTCATTTCCTCCATTTACAGTCTTGGCTTCTCTTTCTCTCCCCCATGTATTGGTTTAGGGTGTTAGAACTAGAGTATGTTAACCAGCAGCCTGGGAAAAGTCCCATGGTGCTCACTCCACCCCTGTGCTGACAAACTGTAGGTTACCCTCAAAAGCCACAAAGCTGATCTCCAACTGCCTTCTGGGCATTCCAGCTGAGAGAACAGTGAAATAGTGTAGAAGATCCAATTAGCAGTAGCCTGGTCCTCGTGAGCATGTACTCACTACTGTCCAATTATCATCCTGTACAGTCAATTTATGTGCAGGTTTTGGTAATTGCAGATTTTCTGTTTAGTCATCATAATAATTTACACTTAAACATTTTGTAGGTTTGTTGGACAATTAAAGTGACTACACATGCAGTTAGAGTTTCAAATTAGAGCCCTGTAATTCATATGCACACACATAATTTTATGGAGAGAATAGCATAGTTAACACTGTGAATATAATGACTTAAAATACTAAGTATATCGACTACAGCAAAGTAAAGAATCATTATTTCCTTTTGCCTGATGGACTTCTGTAAACTGACTTTATAGGTTTGGGAGGTTGGTTTTACCAACATAATAATAACAAATAATAGTTAACCACTTATTGAAAGCTTGCCAGAAGCCAAGCACTCTTCTGTGTGCTTTTACATTTATTAAATTTAATTTAAATGGATTTATTTCATTGAAATGAAGACACTGAGACACCAGGATTAAGTAATTTACTCAAGATCACAAATATTAAAGCCAGAATTCAAACCCAACCAGTCTTCCTCCAAAGCCAACTCTCTTAATCATGTTCTAATGAAAACCCGATTGTTTAAGAAAGCTTGAGTTACATTTGCTAATGCTTGCAACACTGAGTGAACTCAGTGATGGTGATCTACTAATGGCATACCCAATCTCTCTTTCCCTTCTCCACTCAGCACACCTGGAGAATTATTTGGTATCTATTACCTCTGTCATAACCTGCTTTCTCCACCCTTCCTTCTCTTTCCTTGACTCCAGTTCATTCACCATTTTTTAATTCACACACACACCCCAAGTACTATCCCACTTTGACCCAATAGCTCCTGCTCAAAGCTTACCTCTCATCTATTGTACCCCTTAGCATGCAGCCTGGAAAGGATGAAGCCTCAGGGGTGACTGCTGGGTCAGATGGATGAAAGGAGATTCATCTTTCAAGAACATAGCTGCTAAGAAGTCAAGGCATACTCATCCTACCATTCCTAAGCGGAAAGGAGCCAGGTTAATCTTCAGCTATCTGAACTTTAGGGAGCTGGAAGCATGGTATGAGATGAAGACATACTGGATTCTGTTCCCCCTCCCCCACTACCCCAATGTCCCAACATTATCTTTGCCATTTTTCCAATCTAGAATGTTTTCCTGCCCCCTTTTCTATTCATGCCCTTCCTCTACTTCCAAATTGTGTATGTATTTAATTTCTCCAGGAAAATTGAAAAGATGAACCTAGAAAGTGCATTGCATTAAGGAATAGGGAATAAACGGAATTTTAAGAGTCCCTTCAGAGGCTTGTATCACTCTGAGTCACTGATCTATACAAGTGTAGGTGATCAAAACTAACAAAATCATTAAAATTAGTCACCTTATTGGGGCGCCTGGGTGGTTCACTCTGTTAAACGTCTGCCTTCAGCTCAGGTCATGATCCCAGGATCCTGGGATCGAGCCCCACATCAGGCTCCCTGCTCAGTGGGGAGTCTGCTTCTCCCTCTCCATCTGCCTCTCTCCCAGCTCATGCTCTCTCTCGCTCTCTCTCTCTCTCTCTCAAATAAATAAAATCTTTAAAAAAAAAAATGAGCCACCTTATCACCCAACCTTACTCCCCCAACACTATGTTACTACATTGTGCTTCACTTGCCTAACTAAAGCAAGTGAGATTCCAAACAGTTCTGGGTGTAGCCCTAAATTTTTTAAAATTAATCATCTTAGGGCACCTGGGTGGATCAGTCAGGTTAAGTGTCCATCCCTTGATCTCAGCGTGTGTCTTGATCTCAGGGTCATGGGTTCAAGCCCCATGTTGGGCTCCACGCTGGGCGTGGACCTACTTAAAAAAAACTATAAAAATTAATCATCTTAATACAATGTGGAAGTATGGCCCTTTCGATGGTTAAAAGATTACTGAACTATGAATATAGGTGAGCAGTTCTGCAGTTGCTGGGTAGAACTAAGTTGCTCTGCAGAAGGAAGGACAGTTGTAGGGCAGGGAGAGGAGGCTGTAGAATCCAGTGCAAGGGAAACCAGAGCAGAAACACTAGATGATGCCAGGAAAGTAGAAAAAAAAAAAAACTGATTTGACCTCAGCTTTGCAGAGACTGAAAGAGAGAAAGGTCTGAAGGGATTTTTGAAGTAAAATAATATCAAAGTGAAATACTTTGAAGTGAAATAACATTGAACTGTGCAATGTCAATTACCCTCATCTTTTACAAAATATTCAGGAAAATTAATATTGCTGGCTTATGTTCTGATAGTAGAAAATTCTTTAACATGATTGCAAAGAAGTGTCAATACCAGCTTCCAAAGCAAAAAAAGGTGAAAAGAGAGAGACAACTTGGGGACAGATGACTTACTGGTTATATGTATAATCATAAAAGCAATAATTTTCATTTCTTTGAAGATTAATCTTCCATTCCTTACTTGACATTCATTTTCTTCTATCTTCTTTCTATACCCATGACACCTTTATTCTCTCTTTATTTTAGCAACAATCACACTTAAAGATAATGTACTTACATGTGCCATTCTCCTCCCCACACACATACACATGCATGAATGCATACCCACACTCAAATGTGATTCTGAGCTTCTTGAGGGTAAGAAAACTATCTTACTAATTTTGATGTACCCAGTCCTCTGCTTGCCTATAACACAGTAGACATTCAATGTATGTTTACTCAAAAATATGAAAAAACAGAACTTAAATAAAACTTTTAACTCTATACAAAGGACTTCCACAACCAGTTGGATTGACTTTGAGCATGCTTTTGTCATTCATGTTGAATGTAATTACCTGCATTTGTAGGGTCCTTCCCATTTAGCAATTTGGGGGCAAGAAAAGCATCTTCTGTATCCACAATGCTTTTCTAACCCACAAACACAGTGGTCAGTCTGAAAAATCTTGTAGACCAAATCTTTGTGAAAGTTAGGAGAAGTTTTAGGAGAAAGATGGAATAGACACTCCAAATATGATTATAAATGTGCTGGACACCCCCCACCCAGATTAAGAGAAATTATATGTTTTACTAAAGCACTGATGAAACAGATTTCAGAATCCCAGTAGAATTATGTGGGAGTGGTAGAAAATATTAGCTGTCATCCTGTATACATTCTCCTCCTCTTCCTTTAGTGCTAGAACACCCACCATCACCACCATATTTAGCAGGGCTCTTAGTCCCCAGTTAGACACTACAATCTCAGCATTTTTTGCAGCTAGGTGTGATCATTTGACCATATTATCAGTAGCATAGTATGAACAGAAGGACGTCTTCTTAAAGGAAAACACTTGGCCCCACTTCCACCGTCTCCCTTCCTTCTAACTAGAATGGAATGATGTGGAGTGGAAAAGCAAGATTCTACCATGAGGACAAGGGAAACATCTCAGAATAGATATTTTAGCCTGTTTTGTGTCATAGACCTCACAGGAAGTCTGGTAAACCTATGTTGCCCTTCTCAGAATCGTGTTTATAAATGCATAAAATACAATAACAAAGTTAAAAAGGAAAATATACTGAAACATACTTTTTGAAATTATGTTTACAAGTTTTAATATAATATTATGTGTTTATTACCCATCAACTAGCAAGCTCTAAAGGCAGGTCTACTGTTAGTAGTGATATAGTGTAATATTATTATAAGATATTTGCAACGAATGAATACGGTATAAAATTATGTAATTTCTATTGGTGGTAAAGTCATAGGTACAGCTGATATCATTGTTGCTTGTTACCTGCATTCAAAAGTGAAAGCAGGGGCGCCTGAGTGGCTCAGTCATTAAGCATCTGCCTTCAGCTCAGGTCATGATCCCAGGGTCCTGGGATCGAGCCCCACATCTGGCTCCCTGCTCGGCAGGAAGCCTGCTTCTCCCTCTCCCACTCCCCCTGCTTGTGTTCCTTCTCTCGCTGTCTCTCTCTGCCAAATAAATAAATAAAATCTTAAAAAAAAAAAGAAACAAGTAAACAAAACTTTAGTTGTTATTAAAAGATCACCAAAAACCAGGCATGATAGAATCCTGAAAATTTTCTGATCACACTGCCTGGCAGACCTTCTTCTCAAATCCCAGAGGAACAACTGGTTTTGTGTAAAAGGTTAAAAACTATTGAGGTCAGAGACAATAGCAATGTAGAGCGTTTCTGCAAACACCACATACCATTCTGGGTCAAACGAACACAGCTAGGAGAGGAAGGATGTACAAAATAACCTCCCAGGGGCGCCTGGGTGGCTCAGTCAGTTGAGTGTCTGCCTTCGGCTCAGGTCATGATCCCAGGGTTCTGGGATCGAGCCCCGCATCAGGCTCCATATAGGGCTCCCTGCTCAGCAGGGAGTCTGCTTCTCTCTCTCTCTCTCTCTCTCTCTCTCTCTCTGTCCTTCCCCCCTGCTCGTTCCCTCTCTCTCAAATAAATACATCTTAAAAACACAAACACACAAAGTAACCTCCCATTGAATTGAGACTTTTTCTAGAAGACTATGAAAAGTTCTACCCTCTTCATTTTAAGATAGATGCCAGAAAATGAGGCAGGAGACTTATGAAAACCATACTGATGGTAATTCTAACAACAGCTACTGTTGATCACGTTTGGGTAAAGTCGGCATTATATCTTCCTTCAATGTTTGGGAGAATTCTCCAGTGAAGTCATCTGGGCCTGGGATTTTCTTTGTGGGAGGTTTTTCATTTTGAATATAGTTTCCTTAATAGATAAAAGGCTTAGAAATATTCTTTTTTGTCAGATTTGTTAATGCGTGTTTTTCTAGGAGTTTATTCCCTTCATCTAAGTCCTTGAATTTATTGGCATATGCATTGACATTTAATGTCTTTAGGATCTCTAGTAATGCCCTTCCACTCTTAACACTGGTAATTTGTGTGTTCCTTCTTCTTGATCAGTATTGTTAAAGGTTTATAAATTTTATCGATTGTTTCAATGAACCACCTTTTGGCTTTGTTGACACTCTTCATTTTTCTATTTCACAGAAGTCATGTGGAAGTCATGTGATCAGACACGTTTTTATAAGATTCACTCAGGCTGCTGTTTGGGGAATACACTGGAGGAAGCAAGGGCAGAAGCCCAAAGGCCATTTAGGAAATCAGTGCAGTGATCCAGACAGGTGGCCTGCATCAGGGTGGTAGCCCAGAGGTAGTAAGAATTAGTCATATTGGGACATCTCTTGAAAGGAGAAACAACAGGATTCAATGGCATACTGGATGTACCATATGAGAGGAGAAGGGTTTCAGGTGACTCCAAGGATTTGGGACCAAGCAAATGGAAGAACTCAGTGGTCATTAACTTAGATAGAGAAGTCCTTGTTGCTGTTATAATTAATGAATGTGCTATTCACTAATAGCATATGAAAGAAAAAATAATCAAAAGACTAATTCTAGGGGCGCCTGGGTGGCTCAGATGGTTAAGTGTCTGCCTTCAGCTCAGTTCATGATCCCAGGGTCCTGGGATCGAGCCCCACGTCGGGCTCCTGGCTCAGCGAGGAGCCTGCTTCTCCCTCTGCCTCTCTCCCTGCTCATGCTCTCTCTCTCTGTATCTCTGTGTCTCAAATGAATAAATAAAATCTTTTTTAAAAAAAGCTAATTCTAATTCATACAAAGTATTAGTGACTAAGTTTTTTTCTTCTGTTTCTTGACAAGCATTTTGTGTGTGTATGATGTGCTTTAAGTAGGTATGCAGAATCTAAAGATGTAGTGATTGACCTAAGAGACCTGAAGAGACAGAATGAAACCTGAATGGGGACTTGTTAGTATCAGAATAAGACTGCTTTTGGGAAGATTTGCTGTGAGGCAAGGAATCCTGCTCTAATTTTCTAAAACTAATTAAGTAACCACTCTCTTACTAGCTGTGTGGTCTTGAACACATTCTGGATGATAGTTTTCTAATTAATCTATCAAGGATAATGGATATTCAGTAATTATTAATTTCTTCCCTCCCTAATACTTATAAATTATAAATTGCCCCAAGTATAAAATTGAGGGATAGTCTTGCCTTATCTGTCTGCGAAGGAAATAATGATGAAAACATTCATTTTGACTTCCTAGATATTTATGTGGATTTGATCCTTTCTGAGAACTCTCTTCTGAGATGGGGACTCGATTCCTGTCACCCAACTTGGTCCCCAGCCTGGGTCCTGCTCAAGGGTCGCACATCAAGTCCACTGCAAAAGAAAAGACTCCCAACATTTGCAGGACCCAGGACTATGTGCAGCTCCGGCTTTCCACATTCACATACAGAAAAAATATTTGCTGCCAGATCCCCTGTGTCAAGATACAGCGATGAGCTGAAGGATGGGGGCCTCACTGTGTGGGACAGCAGGCAGGTACTTTTCCTAAGTGCCAAGTCCCCATGAAAGCCTGAATGTGGGGGCGCCTGGGTGGCTCAGTTGGTTAAGCAACTGCCTTCAGCTCAGGTCATGATCCTGGAGTCCCAGGATCGAGACCCGCATCAGGCTCCCTGCTCCGCAGGAAGCCTGCTTCTCCCTCTCCCACTCCCCCCTGCTTGTGGTCCCTCTCTCGCTGTGTCTCTCTCTCTCTGTCAAATAAATAAATAAAATCTTTTTAAAAAAAAAAAAGAAAGCCTGAATGTGGGTCCAGGGTTTAGCCAGAGTTTCCACATTCCTCCTTTGCTCCATGATCAGGAAAGCCTATTATCATACCATTGACATATTCCCTATGCTGTACTTTTTATCCCCGTGACTTATTCATTCCATGACTGGAATACTGGCTCACTTTTATTTGCAAGAAACAATCACATGGTCACAAATGGGGGAAAAGGGGTGGGGCAGGCAGCATCTATCTGGTTGCCACCTCACTGAACACTTTCCCTTCCACATTGCACGTCAGAGAACAGGTCTCCCCTATAAAAGGAGTGGACAGATAGATTTCCCTGCCAAGGTTCAACTACATATATACATAGACTTTGTAAACTGAGTAGCTATGCATTAATAATTTCAATGGACATTCCATTTTTTACCTACAAGAAGTCTGACTGCAAAGAGTTTTTCAGAAACAAATTACTATTGTAAGGCCAGGGAAGGGGTTATAATTTATTGAAATGATGGGGAAATCAGACAAATGTTCACTTGTGTCCATACTGAAAGAAATCACAGGGGCGCCGGGGTGGCTCAGTTGGTTAAGTGTCTGCCTTCAGCTCAGGTCATGATCCCAGGGTCCTGGGATCGAGCCCCACGTAGGGCTCCTTGCTCAGCAGGAAGCCTGCTTCTCCCTCTCTACCTGCCGCTCCCCCTGCTTGTGCTCTCTCTCTCTCACTATCTCTCTCTCTCTCTCTGTCTCAAATAAATAAATAAAATCTTTAAAAAAAAAAAAAAGAAGTCACAGAGCCAGAAGATGGCTCAACAATCTCTGTGATCTTCCCCACTGCTCCAAATAAGGTTGCATCTACAGTTCTCCCAGCTGAGAATCTCCTACGCTTTCAAAATTAAGATAGTAGAAAATGAAGAAGAAACCCCCAAAATCTGTCTGATGCAAGTCTAATATCACTGCAGCTCTACACAATTCTTTTCTTACACAAACCACAATTATCAAAAGCATTTAACTAATGCTTAGGTAAAACCCTGGTGCCCTGCTCGCTCGGTATCTTCTAGACTAAACAAAGTATGTTGTTCCAGAAGCAGATGATAGCTGCAAAGACCTACACTCCCCAACAGCTATAGATCATAATCCCTTCATCCCTGTAGTGCAAACCCTCTTTCCCTGTGTAATTATGACTTAAACAGCCCCTCATTATAGGAGGGGAATATAACAGGAAAATCCCTTTCTCTGCTGGAGATGAACTGGGACTGCAGATGAGAGCTCAGAAATCTATTCAGTGCGCTCTCAGTGTAAGGAAGTAATTCAGATTTCGTGTAAGTGCGGAAGGTATGTGTTAGAAACTTTCAGGTTGGGGGCGCCTGGGTGGCTCAGTTGGTTAAGCGTCTGCCTTCGGCTCAGGTCATGATCCCGGGGTCCCGGGATCAAGCCCCGCATTGGGCTCCCTGCCCCACAGTAAGCCTGCTTCTCCCTCTCCCACTCTCCCTGCTTGTGTTCCCTCTCTTGCTGTGTCTCTCTCTGTCAAATAAATAAATAAAAAATCTTTTAAAAAAAAGAAACTTTCAGGTTGAAAATATCAGGTACATTTGCACATGCCCTCAGGTGATTGCATTTTATGGTAAAGATACAAGAGCAGTAAAGCAGCCTGGGAAGCCATTCCTACCCAGTCAATTCCCTTGCAGGATCTGAAACACTCAGGCAGCAGTCAAAATTGGTAATGAGAGAGGGAGAGAAAGGGAATCAGAGTCACAAGGAGAGTAGAATGAGTAGAACAGGGGGCAATATGTCAGAGAAGCGTATGTCTGAGGCCCTGGATTCTGGAACCATTGCTGGGTCTGCTTCTAGAGCTGCTTTTATGTCTTCAGAGCGCTGAACAATGTTCTACAGAGAAGACTGGAAAATATACATGAATAATGGTGTTTTGCAAATGCAAGGTTTTTCTTCTTATATTAATATCCAGCTCTTCCTCAACTTACAATAGGGTTTGGTCCCAATAAACTCATCCTATGTCAAAAATATCATTAAGTCATTAAGTCAAAAATGCATTTAATACAATGAACTTACAGAACATCACAGCTTAGCCTCGCCTACCTTAAACGTGCTCAAAACACATCAGCCTACAATTGGGCAAAATCATCTAATACAAAGCGTATTTTGTAACAAAGTGTTGAATATCTTATGTAACTATTAAATACTAAAGGTGAAATACAGAATGGTTGTATGGACATCGGTTGTTTACTCTCGTGATTGCCGGCCACAGGGAGCCTCAGCTGGCTGCACTGCCTAGCATCACAAGAAAACTATCATACCACATCTCACTAGCCCAGGAAAAGATCAAAATCCAAAATTTGAAGTACAGTTTCTACTGAATGCTTATGGCTTTTGCACCATCATAAGGTCAAATTATCATAAGTAGAATCATTGTAAGTTGGGGACCATCTGTATTAATTTGAACCTTGTCGTGACATTTCCCTATTCTCACTGTAATTGCTGTGATAGTATTCATTTTTATTCAGCTAGCATTTTAATATGGTAAAATCTTTCAAAGATAGTGATTTTTAAAATTTTATAATTGTGAAACCAATACAGCATCATGGATAAAATTGAAACTTCACAATAGGTTATAAAGAGGAAAGCAAAACTCTGCAGACCCATCCACTACTCTGCCACCCCTCATTTCCATTACCCAGTCAGTCACTGCTATCCGTTTCCCAGGAAGCCTTCAGAAATGTCATCTGTGTACAAATGTTCAATTTAACCTAACTTCCTCTAGCTAAAACTGTAGGTTGGTCAGTCCTAGGATGGACCTTCGCTATGCATTTAGCCAATAGGGCATAATCGGAAGGCACCAATTCTCCCGAACAGCATCCCCCACCATATTGGTCTTAGGCAAAATTGTGATATGAACCACTTGTCTTGAAACTCTTCATCTCTCTGTCCTCTCCAAACGTCCCATCACTTCTCAGGACAGCCTGTGACCCTGTGCTGTCCATCACCATGCCTCACTTGGACCCCTCCTGCCCAGATAGTGACCCACACTCAAAAAGCCCTACACCTCATCAAGTCTTTCAATGAGATACACAGATTAATACTGGATTGTGAATGGAATAGTTTTCTTTTATAGGTCACCTCTTCTAAAGGATACCTCCATTTTAGAAAAAAAATGAGATAATTGACTCAGAAGAATAAATCTGTAATAGTGGTGGGCGCCTGGGTGGCTCAGTTGGTTAAGCGACTGCCTTCGGTTCAGGTCATGATCCTGGAGTCCCGGAATCGAGTCCCGCATCGGGCTCCCTGCTCAGTGGGGAGTCTGCTTCTCCCTCTGACCCTCCCCCCTCTCATGCTCTCTCTATCTCATTCTCTCTCTCAAATAAATAAAATCTTTAAAAAAATCTGTAAGGGTGGAATTTACCTTTGATAGTCAATAAATATTTGTCGCATGCCTTCTAGGTGCCAGGCATGGAGCTATGGGGCAGAAACATTTAGATTGGAAGAAACCAATGTCTGCTATGAATAAGAGTCCTGGGCCTATTCCAGAAAGGCATAGCATGACTAAAGTGGTTACTGAGGAGCAGGGGAGAGAGGAGATAATCCAAAATAATAGTAACAGCCTCTCCACGAGTTGAAACTCATGGCTTCTCTTTGTTTTTAGTTCCTATCTTGTGGAAAATTTTGCTGTTTTCACTCTGTCACAGAACAGATGGAACCATGATTTATGATTCACAGTTTATGAGACTAATTTAATATTCTACCACACTTCATGCTCTATCACGTTTCCCACATTTGCAATACTTTTTCTTCTGGGACAGTTGTCACAAAAAGAATCCTGGGATACTGGGATGGAAGAAGCGTGAGGCATTATAAAGTAGGGGAACTGGTGATATTGCAGGGGGCATTCATGCCTCCAGCAAATATTTACTGAGTCCCTTAATATGCCAGGCACTGCTCTAGGATTTTATCAACAAGTCAGAGAGGTCTTTGCTCCTTCACAGAACAAAATGAACAAATCAATAAGCAAACAAATAACTAGGTCATTTCATAGATGTGCTTTGAAGAAAATAAAATAGGGCAATGTTATAAAGAGTGACTGGAGGTGGACAATGTTAAACAGGGTGGTCAAGGAGTGCCCCCTGCCAAAGGAGATGCCATTGGAGGGAAAGCTTAAATGATGAGAGGAGCTAGTTCCTCAAAAATCACAAGGGAAGGGGCGCCTGGGTGGCTCAGTCGTTAAGCGTCTGCCTTCGGCTCAGGTCATGGTCCCAGGGTCCTGGGATCGAGCCCCACATCAGCCTCTCTGCTCCGCGGGAAGCCTGCTTCTCCCTCTCCCACTCCCCCTGCTTGTGTTCCCTCTCTCGCTGTGTCTCTCTCTGTCAAAAAATAAAGAAAATCTAATTAAAAAAAATCACAAGGGAAGTGCATTCTCCAGGAGGAGGGAACAGAAAGTACAAAGGTCATAGGCTGGGGAGAAGTTTGGAGTGTATACAAGATATAGAACCAAGGCCAATGTGGTCAACCCATCCTCAACATCCCTCCTGCCCCTGTTTTTCATCCAGCCATCCATGCTGATGCCACTGGGGTCATTGGACAGGATGTTGGCTTTATGATGTATGATGCATCAAATAAATTACTTCCTGGCTCTAATTCAGAAGCTTTAGTGTGGCTCTGGTGAAATTCTGTTTCCTTCTTCACATTACAGTTCACAGGAGGTCAACTAGCAGAGTGATTCCAATAGAAGGCCAGCCTTGAAGCCTAGGGGGAAAAGTCCAAACACGAATAGCAAAAGATCTTCAGTGGGTGGTAGTGATGTTTTTCCTACAATTAAACTTGTTTGTAGGGAAAAGTCAAAATTATTTCCCAGGTAAATCTGATGAAATGATCACAGCAAAGGCACAGTATATTCATGGCAACAAACTTTGTGAACTTTTATTCCTGTGTCTGTATGAAGAAATAAACTATTTGGGTCATAGTGAATAATCTGCATCAATACTCTAAGTCCATCATATCTCGGTGAAATTTTTAAAAAGTCTTTGAAAACTGCATCTTTCTCAAAACTTATTTGACAGCAATGCCTGACCTGAAATGATGTGGTTACTTAAGGTCTTTATCACAATGAGCGTCAGTATTCACACATATTCATTAAATGGCAGAGATATTAAAATGCTTACTTAACAGATACTGCCCTAGTATCCACTGGGGTTATGATATAATATATATACAATTTTACCTACATAAAGTAAGAAAAATTAGGAATTCTAAAAAATATATCTGGCACATAAAAAAAAATAAAAAAATAAAAAAAATAAAAAAATAAAAAAAAATATATATATATATATCTGGCACAAAGTTTGCAAGAGCAAACTTGCACTCATCACTCAGACTCTCCATAACTTTAATATTAACATAACCTGCTATTTTAGAAAGTAAATGGTCAGGAGAAAAAAATGACGACCTATCCCGTTCACATGCCTGATAGTGAACTAGGCTTAGCCTCTCCTACTGGCCTATATTACATGCACTGCAATTGCCCACTGAATTCTAAGCTGCGTAAGAAAGAACCCCAGTAAAGGCACAGTATATTCACAACAACGCACTGTGAACTTTTATCCTACCATCTGTGTGATGTAATAAACTGTTTGTGTCCTAGGTGTGTCCTAGTAACTATGTATCCCCAGCATATAGCATAGTAACTGGCATGTGGTAGACACTGAGTAAATACTTGTTGAACAGTTGCTCCGTTCTTAATACTGGGCCACACTACTTGGCCACACTGCTACCCAACAACTTGCTATCTTGAATGAAAACTACACATCAAATCCCAATGCTGTTTCTTTTGCGTTCCCTGGCAAGCCAAGGTCGGATGCGCTTCAAACAGATGTTTGCCATTCCTGAGACTTGCATGACTCTCTGATTGCAAAAAGAAGTAGGTTTTCTGCCAAAACCCAATTTATATTTTTTGGGAATCTGCTAACTCCCCTCCACACACCCTTTTTTCTTTTACAAAGAAACACTCAATTAAAAGAGCCCCGTGACTCTAATTCAAAGAAACACTTGGAATCATTAGTAGTCTCTACCAGCAACCCTAATGAATCTGAATCAGTTTTCAAGATTTTCTACATCTTTAACCCTTTTTCCCTTGCTTCCCACAGCCTCCAAGGTTTTTATCTATACATATTGGTCAAGAACATCTATTTGAGGGTTGCTGGAGTGGTGGGGGGTGGGAGGGGGTGGGGTGGCTGGGTGATAGATCTTGGGGAGGGTATGTGCTATGGTGAGCGCTGTGAATTGTGTAAGACTGTTGAATCACAGACCTGTACCTCTGAAACAAATAATACATTATATGTTTAAAAAAAAAAAAGAAAGGAAGAAGATAGCAGGAGGGGAAGAATGAAGGGGAGAAATCGGAGGGGGAGAGGAACCATGAGAGACTATGGACTCTGAGAAACAAACTGAGGGTTCTAGAGGGGAGGCGGGTGGGGGGATGGGTTAGCCTGGGGATGGGTATTAAAGAGGGCATGTACTGCATGGAGGACTGGGTGTTATACGCAAACAATGAATCATGGAACACTACATCAAAAACTGATGATGTAATATGTGGTGATAAACATAACATAATAATTAAAAAAAGAACATCTATTTGATTATCATGTTTGCTCTTCTATTGACTGAGCCAGATGACGGTCCGCAGAACCCACAATCCTACCAAATGCTGTCGTTGCAGCTACTTTCCGTCCTACCCTGTTCCACAGCAGGCCCAGGAGAGTCCAGCGCTGCTGGCAAAGTCTCCCGGAGGTGGGAGGTGAGCCACAACTCTCACCTGCTCCTTCCAGCTGAGAGAGACTGAGGGCAATGTCTGCCATAGCTCAGCTTGACAATGAACTTGAGCTCAGCTCCAAAAGCCAGGGGCCAAGGCACCATGTGGGATACAGAGAATGAAAGGAGCACATTTGATATGTCTTATAATCTGGGTGTTTATTTAAGCAATAACCAAAAGGGAAAATTGTAAGACACATTAGGGCCTTGGAAAACATGACTCTCACTATACAGATTCTTAAGCGAGAAAAGGGACAGTAAGTGGGATTGAGAAATGTTTTCAGGTTTAACAGTAAACATCTGCTGGGTTCCTGGAATCTTACTTTGTCCTTGGCTTTTAAGTGTAGAAAACACAGAAAAGCATTTAAAAAACAAACAAACCATGTCTGCCTCTCAAATGTAACTAGAGCTAATATCTTTATTTTTCAGAAAATGCCATTCAGACCCCAACTGGTCTTCATGTTATTGAAAATACTGCTGACGGGAGTTTCATATACATGTGTGGGTACATGGAGCGCCCAGGAAGACCACCAAGGAAAGTTCCTACTGTACAAGGGCCCCCAGCTCCCAGAGAGCTAAGGAAAAGACACTTGAATAATCTTGCCCCATTTCCTGACCTGAACTTACTCTGTATCGGGGATTCTTCCTCTAGGTCTCTAGCAAGCTAGTTATAAACCTGAACTATCAAGGTAATACTTTGGCTCTAAGGTTGGTTAAAAGACCTGTTACTTTGGGAGACACTTTGATTTCCACTTTCCTTTGGGAAGAGTTCTCACTCTTGGCCAAGCGTGGTGGAGGAGTATGGTACTTTCTGGAATCATCCAGCATGGCAGGAAGCCTGCGGGAGAAGCAGCTGCATCACAGAGAAGGGGATTAGAGCCGGAGCGAAGCCTGAGGAAGCAGCAGCCACATTAGCCATGTGGAGACTATGGGAGAGAGGGAAAGCAGAGGGAAGGAGCACAGCCTTTCCTGGCACAACATGGGTAGGTTGCAATGGTCCAAGAAGGCAGGGGAGAACAGGCTGGTGCAATGGGTGGGGTCACAATTCCTAGTCACTATAATGAACATTACTGGCAGGTTGGGTTCCACGTGGGACAGTGGCTGATGTGAGCTCTGCAAAAAAAGAGTTACTTGATGGAAAATTATTCTAAATTACTTTGCTTCTAATAAAATTTATTCCAGAGCAGGAAGGCCACATGCACCAAAGATAAGTACCAATGTGTTCCACATTTTTAATTCCAAGCCTGTTGCTTAAATCCTACCAATTCAACTGGGACTTCTGTGATCCCTACCGCCTGACCAGTGCAACATTCAGGAGAAGCTCAGTCAAACCCATACCTGGAAAGTTGGAACCAGCTCTGAAACGTGATGGAATATTCGTATCCAATAGCAACTAACGGGGGAAATGTTGAGAGTAAGAAAGAGGAGTTCTCCACACATGAACCATTATCTTCATGTCCTTTAGATATTGTTATTAAACTAACAAGAACTGAGCCACAGAAAATAACCCATCATTTTCTCTGGATACTTGATTGTGGATATAACAATCCACAAATGGGGGACTCTTTAAGCACACAGAGGGTAGGAGGTACTTGCATGTGTGTGTGTGTCTGTGTATGTGTGTGCTTTACCAGGCATGGGACCAGGGACCAGGTCACATATGCAGAGCATAAAGCCCAAAATTTGCCACCGACTCGAGCAGATTGGAGGTAGAAAGGCCAATCCAGTTTGTATGGGAAATGTGGGCAGAAGAAGTGGTTAGACGTCCAGAATATTTCCTTCCAGACTATTCTAAATTTAGTGATAGGAACAAGTATAGGATCTCTCTTCATAAAACAAGATAAAGAAAGTGTCAGACTCTGGCAGGCCAGGGGAGATGGACAGAACACGATACTTCATGGTGCTACACGTTGTGTGAGAAGCCCCTGGAACTGGAAGCCTAGACTGGCCCGGGGGCTGAATGCTGAGAGGCAGCAGAATGGTGGAAGGCCAGCTGTGTGCAGAAAGGAATGAGCACAAGGAAAAGAGACCAGTGAGAAGGACAATGAACGATAGTTGCGATCCCAGACCCAGGCCTATCTGTAGGTCTGGTGTATCCTGACAGGACACATCCCAGATGGGTCTGGTATCTGTGACACAGGCTTCCATAAATCAGAGCATGATGGCTAAAATGTCAAAAAAAAAAAAAAAAATCCACCACCAACAATGAACACACACACAGAGCACAAGACCTCATCATTTCCAGCATTTTACCATCACCCAAATGATCCCAGTTTGGGCAATCTTTGACATGCTTTTCTTTTCCAGAGATTTCCCAACAATTTAGGCCATTTTAAAGCAACTGCCTATACTTGACTGTAACGTGCTAACAATACTGAGGTAACCATGGCCTCAGCTCCAGGAAGGAAAATGCTCAGTGTCAGGGAGGGACACTGCCACCACCGATGTGCTTCCCCAGAAGGAGATCTGAATAGCAAGGAAGGAAGTTGCATCTCCCTCTAACTTAAGAGTTCAGATTTAGGATAAAGGCCACACTCTCCTCTTGAATGGAGAGTTTCGACATCCTAATCCATCCTGCAAAACAAGCGTGTCCCTTCCCTCCTATTCAAGAATTAGATGGGCCTAGAGGGTCAAATGCTAAGTGAAATAAGTCAGAGAAATAACTCAGAGAAAGACAAATACCATATGATTTCACTCATATGTGGAATTTAAGAAATAAAAAAATGAACAAAGAGAAAAGAGACAAACAAAACAAACCAAAAAACAGACTCTTAAATACAGAGAACAAACTGGTAGTTGCCAGAGGGGAGGTGGGTGGGGAGGCGGGTGAAATAAAGGCGATTAAGAGCACACTTGTGATGAGCACTGAGCAATGTAGAGAATTGTTGAATCACTATATTGTACGCCTGAAACCAATATAACACTGTATGTTAGTTACACTTCAATTATTATTATTATAAATAGTTTTAAAAGAAGAAAAGAAATTAGAAGACCAAAGGGCTCTTGGGTCTCCACCAGTTCCATTTGGGATTATAAAGGTACAGGCACCACGTCCTGGCATTCCTGGGAAATCTGCTCAGGCTATCTTCACAATTCCATGCCATCCTACCTGTGTTCTGGAAGAGGGACAGCAAAACCACTCTCCAGAGATTGTACACCAGCTGAGACAAGCATTTGCTTTCACTGTTTGTACCGTCTCAGGAACAGGCTGGATTGGACATCTCAAGAGATGCTTTCCTTGCCTTGAATGCCAGAGCAGACTGGACTAAAGCAGGACTTGGCTTCTTGGGTAGACATTCGGCCAATCAGTCATTGCCTTGATGCCTCGGCCCATACCCAAGACCCACCCGCAATCAGCATTGACCAATGAGTGCCCCGAGTCACCAAGGGCAGAACAAGACCATGAGGATTAACCAAGCAACATGCTCTCACTGCGTGCAAGGGTGGGGGGGGTGGGGGTTTGGGAGATGTGCTCCCCAGAAAATCAGTGCAGAAGAACATTTGGGTAGAATTTTTTAAATCATTCATTCAACAATTTTTCTCAGACACTATGCTCGGCCATAGAGATAGTGCTGAACTTGACCGATGGTCTCTGCCTTCACCTGGCTTACTATTTAAGCACAGGTTTGAGAATCTAACTGATCTGACTTAAAATCCAATTGCTTATCTTTGCAGAGCCCCTTCAGGTATAAAACAAGGACAATAAAACCACCACACAGGGTTATCATGAAGGTTAAAGGAGATAATCCATGCGAAGTATTTGGCCAGCTGCCTTGCTCTGAGTCAATGGTAGTTATCATTAATATTATTACATGGAGGCCTGAAGCAGCCAGCCTCCAGGTCACAGGAGGTGCTCTGGGAACTGAACACAGGACACCAGAATGCCCTTATCTATGCATAAAGGGCCTTGCGCAGATAACCTGAGGCAGCATCTCTAAATACTGCATCCTGGTTCCAGACAGCACAGCCCTAGCGCTCTCAGCCGAAGTTCAGCACGCGCAACACAGAGCCGGGAAGAACCCAGCCACCACCACCCTTGGCAAACCGGTGCCCCAGGAGGCAATAAAGCTTCCCAGAGGCCTTTTGTCAATTGTCCCTTGAACAGAACATAAACATCTCCATGGCTGCCCTTCAGTGGACATCCTGTTTACATGGTGAGTGGGGATCTTGGTCGCTTTCCCTGTTCTTTTTAAAGGCTGTAATTATGTTTACCCAAGTCCAGCAGTAGGTGCCAGGAGGGCTGTGAGTCGAGTTCCCTGGCTAACACTGCAGACGGCTGGCAGCAGCCCCACTGACCCCTGCAGCCCTGGCTGAGAGCCAGCCCTGCACACACACCGACACTCTCCCTACAAAGACAGCCATTCTGGCCGAGCTGTTTTCTTTCCATGCACCCTGGGATACACTGGATAATAATGGTCTGGCGAATGCCAAACTATGTCAGCACGATGCACTTACTGGATAACTGAATTATGAAAGGAAGAGAACAGTAAAAGGTTCTATGGAAGGCTGCCTGTGTACCATGGCAGCGGACCGCATGCATTTCACGCACATTGTTTCAGACAACCCTGGACAATCCAGAGGTATGTATCATTACCCGATTTTACGGATGAAGAAACTAAAAAGCATGGAATAGTTTATTTGCACAAGGTCACTCTGCTAGTAAGTGTCAGAAGCTCTATAGTCCATGTTGTTTCTACTCCAGGAGAAAAACAAATGAATGTTAGAATCCTGATAGTCTTTTATGGAAACCCAAATGAGTTGTTTTGACCAGCGATTCCTGGGCTTTGTAATCCTTTTCCCTCCCGCTGTAACCGGGGTCACATATGGGCAAACATTAATCAGATGTGTTCTAAATAAGGCAGAGCTCCACTTTGAGCGTGGCAGTGGACACTGCTTCCAGAGCACCCTTCCTGTGGCCAACTGTGATGAACTCTGGGCAAAATAGAAAAAACAACTGCTGTGGATTTCAGAAATTAAACCAGGAGGAGGCAGGTTGTGGAGGGAGAATTTGAAATTCGCAGAAGTGAGCAGCTTGAGAGTTAGCTTCTCGGTTTTTGTGCGGTTCGTTGGGTTCATAAAAAGAACCCGGAGAGGAGGCTGGGAGAAAGGAAGAGAAAGGCTCTCAGAAAGGGAGAGCCTGAGTTGTGGTGTGAGTCAACGTATAATTCTCCCCACAACTCCTTTGCTCTTAAGAGCTCCTATGACCCCTCTCAGCTTGGGCGCACCCTACTCACTGCTGAGAAATAGTACCCTGTT